>NC_083697.1:22500000-23750000 GCF_033118175.1 Dama dama | reverse complement strand
TTTTTCAACGTTGAAAGCTCATGCCAGTGTGGTGGTCTGAAACCTCATGGCAGCATATATATGAGACGATCATGTTCCATCTTTGGTTCCCTTACACAGGGTGCTACTGTTGCAGAAAGGAAGTTCCAGGGGTAACTGTTCCCCTGTGACTCCGATGTGGTCAGCGGAACTGTCTTATGCAAAGTAGGCTTTGAAAAGGTGTTTGCTGGCTGGAGCACTGGGGCGGCCATTCCCAGCTGGCTTGTTTGCCCATCCCGGCCAGTATCCTGCCTCTCACTGGTGCCAACACCTGATATGCCAGAAGAAGACAGATCTTCCCTTTAGCTCCCTTTCCATGAACTGAAAGAAGCATCCTCCTCCCGCCTCTTCTGCCCTTTCAGGATACACTGAAGGAGCGAGACGTGGGTATGGCCAGAGTTGAATGATGGAAAACAACTGTAGTCCATAAGTGCTGGGATGGGCGGTCAAAAGCAGAGGAGGATCTGATGGATTGGTCTGATGGGATCGGGGGTACAGAATGCCTAATGGGGTGAGGTGGGTTTCCCATATGCATGAAGATGTGAGGCAGGAATACTTAAGAATAGGGTAGAGATTGGGGTAAATAGCAGAGTAACATCTTCCCCAAAAGGGATGGCCACTCCTCAATTTTAACTCATTGTATGTGGGGATTCAAGCCCGGTATAGCGAGCCCTTTGGATTTTTAAAGCAGATAATCCTTTTTGTCTGTGAAATCTCTGAAGTTGTAAACATTAGCAACATATTTATTATTATTTTCAAGTGGTGTACTGACCAAGTAAAACATATCTCTGGGACTTTAGGTTTCTCTGAGATGGACATTTATTCTGCAGTTATCTGCTGGGAACCTATGATGTGCCTGGCACTGTATTAGGAGCAAGACACAAAAATGCAAAAGACATGGTTCATATTTTAAAGATGTTGTTAAGTAAAGGAGACACAGAAACAGATGAATACATAGAAAGTGCTGGAATGGGATGGAGTGATTAAGATCAATGAGACAGTAAAGAAAGGGACCCATCTTAGTTTCCAAGGAAGGAGGTCATCAGAAGAGGTTTTACCTGCTGGAGAGATGGGGAAGGCGGTGGTGATTAAGAGCATTCACAGCAGAGGGAACAGAGAGGCAGGGGTAAGTGTGGGGCATGCACAGCACATTTGGAAAACCAGGAATGGGCTTGCTGAGCTGAGTGCAGAGCAAATAGCAGATAATGAGGCTGGTGCTGCCTGGTGCAGCCTGAATTTTCTGGGTCTCAGGTTGATCCAGAAATGTCGGAACACACTTCCACTTAATTCCAACTCTCCCTGGGGCACCTCGGCTGCCTCAGTGACTGATGGGGAGCCCACATGGATAGCTTTGCCTTTATCCACATCCAGCCACATCCATAGCTGTTCCGTCTTTCTTCACCGTCTGCACTTCTTGTCCATGGTAACCATATCCATTCAGCATCTGGGCTCTCCAGTACCCATCCATACCCAGCATCTGTTTCCAGTCGTGCAGGAGTGTGGCCTGGCAGCAGCACTGCTTTCACCAACAGCTAAAGCTAAAATTCTAGTGTTAGGTAATTGGTTAACGTCTCACAACCTTAAAAAAAAAAATCTACTAAATTCATATGGAAGTGAAAAGTCGTTCCGTTGTATCTAACTCTTTGTGACCCCATGGACTATACAGTGCATGGAATTCTCCAGATTAGAATACTGGAGTAGATAGCCTTTCCCTTCTCCAGGGGATCTTGCCAACCCAGGGATCGAACCCAGGTCTCCTGCATTGCAGGAGGATTCTTTACCAGTTGAGCTACCATGGAAGCCCCAAAGCCTTAATAATCTGTATGATCCCATTTTACTGGTCCTGTCTGAAAAGATGTTTCTTTCAGTGTCTTACCTTTTACCCTCCCACCCAGAGCTGTTACAGGTCATGAGACCATGGTCCTGATTGAAATAGATGTATATTGCCTTTCCTCTCACAGGCTGCTACCTACAGGGCAGTGTTGCACGATGGTGAGGATCTGACTCTAGTCCCACCTAAGGCTGAAATCCCAGCTCCACGTCTGACCTGCTGTGAGGGCCTGGGGTGACAACTTCACTGTTATGGTTTGAATGGCGATCCCCTGCCCCCAACAAAAATCTGTGTTTTGGAGTTTTAATCCTC
Source organism: Dama dama (assembly GCF_033118175.1). NCBI lineage: Eukaryota > Metazoa > Chordata > Mammalia > Artiodactyla > Cervidae > Dama > Dama dama. Next base: position 23,747,839 of record NC_083697.1, on the reverse strand, counting down.
AGAACCTAGGAATATGACTGTATTTGGAGACAGGGATGAGAAAGAGGTGACTGAGTTAAAATGAGGCTGGTAGGGTGGCCCCTAATCCAGTCTGACTTGTGTCCTTATCAGTTCAGTCTCTCAGTCGTGTCTGACTCTTTGTGACGCCATGGACTGCAGCACGCCAAGCCTCCCCGTCCATCACCAACTCCCGGAATTCACCCAGACTCACCTGTCCAATGAGTCGGTGATGCCATCCAACGATTTCATCCTCTGTCGTCCCCTTTTCCTCCTGCCCTCATCTTTCCCAGCATCAGGTCTTTTCCAATGAGTCAACTCTTCACATGAGGTGACCAAAGTATTGGAGTTTCAGCTTCAACATCACTCCTTCCAATGAACACTCAGGACTGATCTCTTTTAGGATGGACTGGTTGGATCTCCTTGCAGTCCAAGGGACTCTCAAGAGTCTTCTCCAATACCACAGTTCAAAAGCATCAATTCTTCAGCGCTCAGCTTTCTTTATTGTCCAACTCTCACATCCATACATGACTACCAGAAAAACTATAGCCTTGACTAGACAGAACTTTATTGGCAAAGTAATGTCTCTGCTTTTTAATATGCTGTCTAGGTTGGTCATAATTTTTCTTCCAAGGAGTAAGCGTCTTTTAATTTCATGGCTGCAGTCGCCATCTGCAGTGATTTTGGAGCCCCAAAAAATAAAGTCTGTCACTGTTCCCACTGTTTCCCTATCTATTTGCCATGAAGTAATGGGACTGGATCCCATGATCTTAGTTTTCTGAATGTTGAGCTTTAAGCCAACTTTTTCATTCTCCTCTTTCACTTTCATTAAGAGGCTCTTTAGTTCCTCTTTGCTTTCTGCCATAAGGGTGGTGTCATCTGCATATCTGAGGTGATATTTCTCCCAGCAATCTTGAGTCCAGCTTGTGCTTCCTCCAGCCCAGGGTTTTTCATGATGTACTCTGCATATAAGTTAAACAAGCAGGGTGACAATACACAGCCTTGATGTTCTCCTTTTCCTATTTGGAACCAGTCTGTTGTTCCATGTCCAGTTCTCACTGTTGCTTCTTGACCTGCCTACAGATTTCTCAAGAGGCAGGTCAGGTGGTCTGGTATTCCCATCTCTTTAAGAATTTTCCAGTTTGTGGTGATCCACACAATCAACATCTTTGGCATAGTCAATAAAGCAGAAATAGATGTTTTTCTGGAACTCTCTTGTTTTTTTGATGAGATGATCCAACAGATGTTGGCAATTTGATCTCTGGTTCCTCTGCCTCTTCTAAAACCAGCTTGAACATCTGGAAGTTCACAGTTCACATACCGTTGAAGCCTGGCTTGGAGAATTTTGAGCATTACTTCCCTAGCATGTGAGATGAGTGCAGTTGTGTGGTAGTTTGAGCATTCTTTGGCATTGCCTTTCTTTTGGATTGGAATGAAAACTGACCTTTTCCAGTCCTGAGTTTTCCAAATTTGCTGGCATATTGAGTGCAGCACTTTCACAGTGTCATCTTTCAGAGTTTGAAATAGCTCAGCTGGAGTTCTATCACCTTCACGAGCTTTGTTCGTAGTGATGCTTCCTAAGGCCCACTTGCCTTCACATTCTAGGATGTCTGGCTCTAGGTGAGTGATCACACCATCGTGATTATCTGGGTCGTGAAGATCTTTTTTGTACAGTTCTCTGTATTCTTGCCACCTCTTCTTAATATCTGCTGCTTCTGTTAGGTCCATACCATTTCTGTCCATTATTGAGGCCATCTTTGCATGAAATGTTCCCTTGGTATCTCTAATTTTCTTGTAGAGATCTCTAGTCTTTCCCATTCTATCATTCTCCTCTATTTCTTTGCACTGATCACTGCTTGCTATTCTTTGGAACTCTGCATTCAAATGGGTATATCTTTCCTTTTCCCCTTTGCTTTTCACTTCTCTTCTTTTCACAGCTATTTGTAAGGCCTCCTCAGACAGCCATTTTGCTTTTTTGCCTTTCTTTTTCTTGGGGATGGTATTGATCCCTGTCTCCTGTCACGAACCTCCATCCATAGTTCATCAGGCACTCTGTCTTTCAGATCTAGTCCCTTAAATCTATTTGTCACTTTCACTGTATAATCATAAGGGATTTGATTTAGGTCATACCTGGTCTAGTGGTTTTCCATACTTTCTTCAAGTTAAGTCTGAATTTGGCAATAAGGGTTCTTTATCTGAGCCACAGTCAGCTCCTGGTCTTGTTTTTGCTGACAGTATAGAGCTTCTCCATCTTTGGCTGCCCTTATAAGAGGAGGGAATTTGACACACAAGGGGCCAGGGATTTGTGTGTGCAGATGACAGACAAATAAGGATGAAGAGTGGAGGTGGCCACCTGTGAGGCTAGGAGAGTGGTTTCAGGAGACACTAGCCCTATTCATTTCATGGTCTCATCCTTCAACTTGATCTTCCAGCCTCCAGAATGGTGAGAAAATGCATTTCTGTTGTTTCAGCCACCCAGTCTGTGGTATTTTCTTACGGTAAACTAATATATTTACCTTTCTAGGTCTGTTAACCTTTAAAACCTCACAGGGCTTTTAAAAACATTAAATGAGCTAACATAAGGCAAAGAGTACCTGACCCACAGATGCATTTAAGTCTTAGCTAATAGTAGTAATAATATTATTAATATTAATGGTAATATTATTATTTCTAATGGCCCTGAGTCAAAGAAAAGAATAGGTAAATAAGAGTGTGTCTTCAGCTGGCCCACACCCTTCTCCAGCTCTCTACCTGAAATGTGCAGTTTTTACAGGAGGATGAAGTAGATCAGATGAAAAAGGTTAAGACACATTTTGGCATGTAGGCATTTTAAGTGTGGAATATTTTTTCTTCTTTGTATTAACTGCTATGTGTAATTCCAGAATTCACTCTCATGTTGGTTAGAATAGGTTTCGTCTCTAGATTGAAGTAATAATAATCTCATTTGCCCCAACTCCAAAGCCCTTTGAAGTTAAACACTGAGAGAGGACGGCAGGCCCACTCAGTAGAGATTAGATCTTGTTTTAAACACTAGCTGCTCTGAGAATAATTTCCTTAATTAATATTCACAAGATATCATACACTTGAGACTATATTTTCATGTAACCTACTTGCATATAATTGTTCTTCGCTAAGGCTCTTCACTACATCTGTATCTTCCTTTTGTGTCAGTGTTCAACAAAATCATTTCCATCTAAAAGCAGTGCTGAAGGGGGTTGGGAGGCTCGTCGGGTCTCCCCTTCTGTGTGAAAGCTGAGCACACATGGGCTTTCATCTCATTTCTAAAGTTAATATTGTTTCGTGCTTATTCCCATTCTTAACTGGATGCACATGGCTCCCAGGCCCCCTCTCCCTTCTGGACTCAAAGCTGGGACATTCCCAGGTGCTGCCCTCTCGTCGTCTCGTGCCATAAAGCAGAGACTTCATCAAAGCCCCTTACAGCTTCCATTGGCCCAGGGGCCTTCCAGCCTCAAAGGTGAGGCATTTGTGATCAGTCACAGCTTCCCAGGTTATCAGTGCCCACCTGGGACAGGTGAACAGATATCCTCAACTGCAGGGACCTCAGGTTATTCCAGGGTTGACTTGCCCAGAGATTGGTGAAAGGAGCTAGAATGACTTGCAAAGAAATCTTTCTGCTTGTCTGATTTTAAAGCCTTACAAGCGTCACATACACTGTGAGTAGCTGAAGAATTGTTTGCCTTTTAGATACATATTTTTAAAAGTTTAAACAGATTTGCTCAAAGTCACAGTGGGGCTCAATATTCTATAATAACGTATATGGAAAAAGAGTCTGAAAAAGAATATATGTATATGTGTATATCATGTACAACGGAGTAACTTTGCTGTACGCCTGAAGCTGACACATTTTAAATCAACTACTGATGGCTCAGATGGTAAAGAATCTGCCTGCAATACAGGAGACTCGAGTTTGTTCCCTGAGTCAGGAAGATTCCCTGGAGAAGGGAATACTACCCACTCCAGTATTCTTGCCTGGAGGATTCCATGGACAGAGGAGCCTGGTGGGCTACAGTCCATGTTGTCATGAAGAGTTGAACACCACTGAGCAACTAACACAAAGCAACTATACTGCAATATAAAATGAAAAATTTAAAAAAGTCACAATGAATCTTTTATATTTGAAAGCAAATGCCTCTTATAGTGAAAGAGCACCCCCACACCACACAAACATATACACACACTAATTGGCAGAAATATTTTTTTGCTTGTCTTTGCTTTTGTAGGTGTTGTATATCATTCTTAAACAGCTGATAACAGTTCTACCATCAAATGATCAATGTTTGAGCTAACTCTTAGGACAAATTACATTTACTGTTTTAAAGGTTTAAAATACTTGAATACTTTTATGTAATGTGTATGTTTTTGTTGTTGTCCTTCAGTTGCTAAGTCGCCTCTGACTCTTTGCAACTCCATGAACTGTAGAACGCCAGGCTCCTCTGTCCTCTACCATCTCCCAGAGTTTGCTCAAACTCATGTCCATTGAGTTGGTGGTGCTATCTAATCATCTCATCCTATGCTGCTCCCTTCTCCTGCCTTCAATCTTTCCCATCATCAGGGTCTTTTCTAATGAGTCCACTCTTCGCATCAGATGGCCAGGAGCATCAGCTTCAGCATTCGTCCTTCCAAGGAATATTCAGGGTTGATTTCCTTTAGGATTGACTGTTTCAATTTCTTTGCAGTCCAATGTATATGCTGAAGAAAAGTGAAAGTGTTAGTCGCTCAGTTGTGTCTGACTGTTTGCAACCCCAATTATTGTAGCCTGCCAGGCTCCTCTGTCCATGGAATTCTCTAGGCAAGAATACTGGAGGTGGTAGCCATTCACCTCTCTGGCGATCTTCTGGACCCAGGGATTAAACCCAGGTCTCCTGCATTGCAGGCAGATTCTTTACTGTCTGAGACACCAGGGAAACCCAGTGTATGTGTTATTATATACCAAATATAGTATATACTGTATATATCTGTGCCAACTAAAGAATGTTACTCACCATCCAGCTCTACAAGGATTGAGGTTTTTGCCACTGCTGTCACTGACCTTCAACACCCTCTGAAAGGAGTTCAGGGCAGAGATCAGGAATGAGGCACTCTGTGTGCTGGGAAAACTGACAGAACAGGCCTTCAGATAGTTAGATCTTTCCAGGAGAAAACTTGAAGGTTTTTCCAAAGTTTTGCATTTTCCTACACTTAGAAAGAAAAGCACTAACACCAGCAACTAAAATATGTGTTCCTTGTGACGAGCAGCAACCTTCTGCTGAGCCGTGTGCTTGGCTGCACGCACGTACTCCCTCCACCAAAATCACATGCGGCAAGTTCTCAGAGCTCTCTGAGATGCTGTCTCCCAGGCTACAGTCCTCAGTAAGACACTGAATAAGCACAACTCACAGCTTCTTCTTTGTGTTTTTATTTTTTAAAACTAAACTTCTTTTTTAAAAAATTTATTTATTGATGACTATGCTGGGTCTTCATTGCTGTGCGTGGGCTTTCTCTAGTTGCAGCAAGCGTGGGCTACTCTCTAGTTGTGGTGGGAAGGCCTCTCACTGTGGTGGCTTTTCTTGTTGTGGAACATGGGCTCTAGGGCGTCTGGGCTTCAGTAGTTGTGGCACATGGGTTTAGTTGCCTTGCGGCATGTGGGATCTCCACTGCTGACCAGGAATCCAATCGGTGTCCATTACAAGGCAGATTCTTAACCATTGATCCATCAGGGAAGCATCTTCTATCTTGTACATTTTAAGTCAACATGTGTATATTCATCTGTCATCTATCTATCATCTTTTATTTATCTACATATATTTTCCTCCCTAGATTCAGTAACTGTAAGATCAAATTTATTTAGCACTAATAGATTATAAATTCTTACACTGGGAGTATCAAATATTTTCAAGATTTTTTTTGCTTGTTTTGTAACTTCCTGTTTGCTAGATTCACCTGGAGCATATTATCTGCTAATAATTTTCTCTTTGAAATCATTACCCACCTAGGAATTTGCACAGGAGACATGACCTAGAACTGTTTCTGCACCAGGTTGAAGTTACCACTGTCCACGTTTGCATTGTGTGTAGCAAACAGTCCATGCTTCTTGCTACATGAGCTCCTGAGCTTCACTGTCTTAATTAAGCCCTGTACCTTTTTCTGTGACAGCATCTCCTATTATTCACCAGTGTGACCAATGAAGTAATCCTTCCACCATTTCCAGACCTGTCCAGGTAAACATTCAAATATCATGTGCAAGAGAGTTCACAAAATAAGAAAATACAAGTGGCTGAAGTGTAGGGATGTTATTTGCTCAGCCTCACTTAACTGAGATTCAGTATGTCACCATTTGGATGGTCAACGATTAAAAAGTTTGGCAGCCTGGCATGGAGGCGAGTCTGTATAGATGGGCACTCTCCTATATTGCTGGGAAGGGTATAACTGGTGTCATTCTGATACAAAACAATTTGGCAGCATCTTTAGAACTATAACTGCATGCATGCTTTGACCAGCAATTTTATTTCTAGGAATTTATCCCGTAGGTATATTCAAATATGAGCTAAATGATATATTTAGATTATTCATCATAGCTTTATTTGTGACAGAGTTTGGAATGTTCAAGAGTAAGGAACTAGTCATGGGTAAACCTATGGCTGATTTATGCTGATGTTTGGTGGATAACAACACAATACTGTATAGCAATTATCCTTCAATCAAAAATAACTAAATTTTTTTTAATTAACAAAAAAGAGTAGGGAACTAGTTAAAGTCTGGGACATCCAGCCAAAGGACTATAATGCAGCTACAGAAGAGAATGAGGAAATTCTTTTCTGATCTAGAGGGTCTTGAAGATATTCTTATAAGGGGAAAAAGCAAAGGGAAAGTGTGAGGGTGAGTGGGACAGATTATATATACACGATTGCTTGTATATACGCAGAGTATCACTGGAAGGATTCTCAGGGAACTAATTATACTCATTCCTGGGAGTGGGGGATGGTGCTGGGTGGCTTGGGACAAGGATGGTAAGGAAACTCACTGTACACCCTTCTGTAACTTCCGGGTTTTAAAATATATGAAACTTTTACCTACGGAAAATTGGAAGTGAAATAAAAATGAAACCATCAAAGTCATGCACACATCTTGCATGTTCATTTCTCTGATGCACAAATTATTTGAAATGTAATAAAACTAGAGAAATTAGAGGAGAAAAGTAAAAACTATTAAAGGACCTTGAAGAAATGACTCTCTAAGAATTGGGCTCATTTAGCTCCAGAAAGAAGAGGCCTGAGGAAGATTTATAACCTTTAATAACAAGTCCTGTAATATTCATAAGTAAGTTGAGGGCACAAAAAGTTGCTGCTCTCCTGCACTGGCTGTTAACAGCAAAGTTTTGAATGAGAAAAATATAGAAATCCCAAAGTGAGAAACCAGATCATCACTTACAGATTATTTAAAGGAAAAAAAAAGTTTTGGATTCCCTCAGCCAGAGGCCCAAAGTGGGTTAGCGAGTGTAGGACAGGAACAGGGAAAGTGGTAAGAAACTCTCCATTCAAGAGAGCTGTGATCCCCACTCACTCTAATGCAGGGATGAATCTCCTCCCTGAATTTTAGGAGAAGCTGCCAGGGAATGGGTCAGAGGACAGGGTGGGCTTGGGTCTGGCACTTGGGGAGACCTAGAGGGAAGGAGAAAGCTGGTGAACGGTTTTGATGGCAGCTTCGGGAGTGTGATGCTGAGCTGGGAATGGGCTGTGCATCTGATTCCTCAGGGTAAAGGATACCTGAGCGCTTTGCAGGGATTAGCTGTGGGCCACATCTGAGAGGAGGGGTGCACTGTAGCCTTGTCAAATCTTACACAAGAGGACCAACCAGGAGAATAGGGATTCCAGCTGTAGGCCAGTGGGGAAAGGCTACCAGTGGGGGTTGCAAGACGGCAGATCTCAGGGATGGGAACCTTGGTAAGGGTGAGAAGCAGGCATCTGCTATTGTCAGAGTGCGCAAAGCCAGTGGCCAAAGAAGAACTGTCCCCCTGCTTTCCTGGCCTATCCTGCCCCTCTGTCAGCTGGTTGGGGTTGGTGTGAGTGACCAGGAGTACGAAAGGAGGTCAGCAGAAGCCTCTTCCACTCCCTTCCCTTGGGGCTGCCAGCCTCAAATCACAGGCCTCAAGAAGCAGAAAGGGGAGGAGCAGTCTGGTCTTCAAGTCAAAATCCAAGAATTGATTTTCAACATGGCCTGGATACCTTCTCTTTACTGATTTGGAGTGAGTGGGGACCACAGCTCTCTTAATCATTTTAGGATGGCTTGTTATTCCAGAATGAGTAGAAAATTCTTGGGGCCTGAGTTTTCGTCAAGTGGCAGTGTGCTCTGTTATTTTAGTTGTGTCTGATTCTTTGTGACCCCATGGACTATAGCCCACCAGGCACCTCTGTCCATGGGATTCTCCAGGCAAGAGTACTGAAGTGGGTTGCCATTTCCTTCTCCAGGGGATCTTCCTGACCCAGGGATTGAACCTAAGTGTCCTGCACTGCAGGAGGATTCTTAACCTGACTAAGCCACCTGGAAACCCCCAAGTGGCAGAGGAATAAGTTTTATAGGAGACAAGATTTGAGGAGACAGAAGTTTTAAAGGAGAGATAAGCATAAGATTAAGATTTGGTTTTCTTCCATGGGACAAGTATTTATTGCATTGGTGAGATTTATTTTCATAAAATCTACAGAAATTAACATAAATTACAGTCAGAGATAGCGAGGCAGATTGGACACCATAGAGAACTTTCTCACTCCAAAATTTACAAGATATGAACTTGTTTACTATGGGAGATTGTGGTATCTTTGCACTTTTTTTTTTTTAGACACTTTACTAGTACTATTTTCTTTCTTTTCTACAATTTTATTTTGAAACAAGTTTTTTAAATGCTATGGAGTACTATTTCAAGCAACCACAAAGGAAGTCTATAGAATTTTCCTTACCTAAAGTTTTCTCATGATTAGTTCAGAATAATCCATAGATTTCACTAAACGATAGTTTCAATCAGTTGAGTCTAGTGGCTGGCTCAGAAATAAAGGCAAGAAGCTGTAGTATAGGGGTCACAAAAAGGGGGGGGGCAAAAAAATCAAAGCTTTAAAATTTAAAAAAAGTGAAAGAACAGAAGGAAGGAAGGAAGGGACAGAGGGAGGAAAAAAGGGAGGAAGGAAAGAAAGAAAGAAAGAGAGAAAATGGGTTCTACACAGTAAAATATAGATTGTGAGCACTCTGACTCCTTAATTTCACTTTGATGGTTGGCGTTACTTCATAAGACAGTTCGATTTACACTCTTGGTTTAAAATATTAATTAAGCTCTTCTGACTCCATAATTCTGGGCCTTTAACACACAGTCATTGTTCAGTTTTCCCTGTTATACATTAGAATGTACAGACACTATGATTTTATTTAGTTAATTTCAAGATTAAAGATTTCCTTAATTGTAGTCTTCTGTTATTTCTTTGTAGTTGCTAAAACTGCATGCTTTATAGCTCAAGGGAAAACTTGTACTATTTGAGTCCCTGTTAAAAGTAAACCATGGGCTTCCGCTTCCAGGAAGACAGAATAGACATGCTTCTCTCTATTCCTCCCACTGGGTACAGTTAAGACCCCAGCATTGTGTATACAGCAAACCTAAGAAGACTCTGAAAGGTGGACACATGCGGGCAAACCAGCCAAGGAGTCTGGGACCCTAGATATGATGCAGGGGTCAGCTCCCTGGGTTTCCTTCTTGCCTCATATATTCTGGACTAGGCACTAAAGAAGTCAGCAGTTGGAGATACCAATGGGCACAGACCAAAAAAAAAAAAAGGCACAAAAGCTGACTGTCTCTAACCATTGGTCCAGGAATGGGGAAGTGTAGCAAAACAGAAAACCTTCGGTCAATAACTTCTCTGCTCCAGCCAAAAACTGTGGGAAAAAAGCTGTGATCCTCACCCCCTCGCACAATAGTCTCGACAGAGTGGAGAGCCTAGACATCCACTCTTACCAGCTTGTGATGAGATTTCAGACTCCTGTGCCAAAATGATGCCCGAGAAGGCCAAGTAGGGGGTAAGGACTCTCCCCACTGCCCAGAAGTAGCGAGGCCACTACCCCCAGTGGTGTCAGTGGAGGCCATGCAGAGGGCAGTAGGAGGTGCTCCTACCTCTCCCAGGCAGGGATGCGTGGAGGCCTAGTAGAGGGCACAACTCCCACCTCTGCCCAGCAGTAATGAGGACTGTCAATAGAGGCCAAGAGGGAAGCCTGGATGTCTACTCCCCTGGGTAGTAAAAAGGCAATTCTCCCTCCACCCGTGCCAGAGAGGAGTCACAGGCAGCTAAACTAGACACTTAAATAAGATCCAGAGTCTCATCCAAAGCCTAGGTTTTAATTTTAAAAATCACTATCTTTCTCCTTTATCTTTAATAGAAAATCACTTCCAGTGAAAATCAAGATCCAGTAAGATTTCAAATCGAATAATAAAAGACAATCAACAGATACCAACATTGAAATGACACAGCTGTTAGACTTATTTGACATGATTTTTAAAGGAGCCATCATAAAAATGCTTCAGTGAGCAATTATGAAAATGCTTAAAACAAAAAATAGAAACTCTCTGCAATGAAATAGAAAATGTGAAAATGAACCAAATGGAAATTTAGAAATGAAAAATACAATAACCAACAACAGCCAAACTCTATGGATAAGTTCAACAGCAGAATAGAGGGGACAGGGGGAAGAATCAATGAACCTGAAGATCAGTCAATAAGGAAATATCTATTCTGAACAATAGAGGAAAAATATACTGGGCAAAAAAGGAAACAGAACAGAGCCTTAAGGACCTAATGTAGAACTATATGTAAAAATCTAATATTTCTGTTAGCAGTGTTCTGGAAGAGGAGGAAAAAAAAAGATTAAAAAAAGATAAAAACTTCCCAAATTTGGTAAAAGACATAAGTCTGTAGATTCAAGAAGCTGAATGAAGCTCAAATAGAATCTCCAAAGAAATCTATACCAAGACACATCATCATCAAACTTGTGAAGCAAAGGAAAACCCTTGAGAACAACCCAAGAGGAACAAAACCTAACCTACAGTGAGTGGAAAAACAACTCCAATTTCCATTTTTTCCGATGGAAATAAAAACGTTTAGCTCACAAGATCCACCCACTATGAAATATAATTTTATTCTACAAAGTGTTTCTTCATTGCCAGCTCTACCATATGACCCAGCAGTTACCCTTCCGGGCATTTATCCCAGAGAAATGATAACTTGTGCTCACATAATAACCTGTACATAAATGTTTATAACAGCTTCATTTGTAAAAGCCCCACTCTGGAAGCAACTCAGATGTCCTTTGACAGGTAAATAACCAACTGTGGTATGACCATACCATGGACTACCACTCAGCAATAATAAAGGTACAAACTAGTCATTCACGCAACAACCTGGATGAATCTCCAGGAAGTTATGCTGAGTGCAAAAGCCAGCCCCGAAATGTCATGTACTGTGTAATTACATTACATGAAGTATTATTTTTTTCTTTTGATGTGGACCATTTTTAAAGTCTTTATTCAATTTGTTACCACATTGCTTTCCTTTCATGTTTTGGTTTTTCAGCCCTGAGGCATGTAGGATCTTAGCTCCCTGACCAGGGATTGAACCCACATCCCCTGCACTGGAAGATGAAGTCTTAACCACTGGACCACCAGGGAAGTCCCTGTATGACATTTTGAAATGATGCAGGTATGCAAGTGGAAAACACAGCAATTGCCAGGTGTTAGTGAAGGGGTAGTCATAGGAGGAAAGTGGATTTGGCTATAAAAGGGCCATATGAGGAATTCTTGTGGATATGGAATGTTCTGTCTCTTGACAGACTGTATCCAGCCTCCTGGCTGTGATATTGCATTACAGTTTTGCAAGATGTTACCTTTGGGGGAAACTTGGTAAGGGGTACCTGTGTGTGTGCTGCGTGCTAAGTCACTTCAGTCGTGTCCAACTCTGTGACCCTATAGACTGTAGCCCACCAGGCTCCTCTGTCCATGGGATTCTCCAGGCAAGAATACTGGAGTGGCTTGCCATGCCCTCCTCCAGGGGATCTTCCCGACCCAGGGGTCAAACCCACATCTTTTATGTCTCCTGCATTGGCAAGTGGGTTCTTTATTACTAGTGCCAACTGAGAAGACCCAAAGGGTATATAGCATCTCTCAATATTATTTCCTATAACTGCACATAAATCTTCAATTATCTCAAATAAAAAGTTTAGTTAAAATAAAAATATTGTATCATGTGTATAGGCTCCTTAAATTCTAGCAGGCTGTGTGGCAAGTTTAACAGAGATTACTTCTGGGGAGATGGATGTGTTCCTTTGAGGGTCATGCGGTGGTGAAGACAGGACTCTTTCCACTTTATTTCCTTATGACTGTTTGAAAATAAATTTCTGAACATGAACATGTATTACTTTTCTAATAGAAGGAAACAAGTTAATAAAATTAAAAAAAAAATTAAACCACATTCACTTATGATTACTTAAAGAGAATCTTTTCTGCACTTCCCCATGTTTAAAAAAAAGTTTCTTGGCACAAGCAACCCTGGTATTTTGGAAATACATTGAGTTCAGTTTTTTAGAGAGGGGAATCTTCAATTTAGTTTTTCTAAAGAGAAACTCACCCCAAAACCTTTAGCTCCCAAGATTATGAAATATAATTTTATTCCACAAAGGGTTTCTCAGATCTCTCAACACAATCTCTAACAAAAAGTGTCAAAGGTGGTTGGATATATGGTGCTTAGTCACTCAGTTGTGTCCGACTCTTTGTGACCCCCATGGACTAGAGCCCGCCAAGCTCCTCTGTTCGTCAGATTCTCCAGGCAAGAATAGGGATCAAACCCGGGTCTCCTGCATTGAAGGCAGATTCTTTACCATCTGAATCACACATCTTCTGAAAATCTGTAGAAAAGCTCACACGAGAATATTATTAGGAAGCTCAAGAAAACATCTTTAAATGGATAGAGACAAACTCTCACCTGCTGGAACTACTTACAGCCACATGGTATCTTAACACATTCCTTCCCCATAGATTCAGAATTTGACAGTTGAACACTTGAGGGTAGTCAGTGACTAAAAAGCTGATCCTGGAAAACTTGGGCATCACCAAAGGATACTTAAACCATGACAAGTACACATTTTAGATGGTGATGTCCTCTGATGGCCCAGGAGAAATGAAGAGCTAGATTAAACCAAGAATATTCTCCTACTGCTTTATTCCAATGAACTCCAAATAGTAACTAAATTTACTGGTCACTGAACATCGACTATGTGCCAGACACTATCCTACTAGCTCTTAATTCTCCCCAAAGGTAAGGTAAAAGTCATATGAGACTTCAAGATAATAGAGGAAACCAAGACTTAGAAAGATGAACTAACTTGTCAAGATCACAAGATGGTGAGCCCAAGTTGGGATTTGAACCCAGGCCAGTCTGATGCTAGAGCTCACATTCTTCATTGTGTTCTCCAAAGCCACCCCTCATGCCAGCACAACAGGACTTCAGGAGGTATGCTGTTATATCACTGATGTAATGTGTCATCAAAAATCCTTCAGTCTTTCCTCTCCTAGGAATGTAACCAGCCTGGACAGCAATCTCCTCAAAGAGGAAACCAGACTCCTGTTATTCCCCATTTTCTTTGGCTGTGCTCCACTTAGGAACATATGTGTTGTGTGTGTTCAGTTGCTAAGTTATGTCCAACTCTTTGTGACCCCATGAACTTCAGCATGCCAGGTCTCCCTGTCCTTCACTATCTCCCAGAGTTTGTGCAAATTCATGTCCATTGAGTCAGTGATTCCCCAAATCATAGAATGTTAGAGCTTGTAAAGGCCCTAGAGAGCCTGGTACGAAATCTATAAGCATAACATAATGTTTCCCTTACAAGCTTATGGTAGGAGCTAACGTCAGAGAGGAAACTGACAGCCTCAAGACCATGCTGGCAGCTAATCATAAGCAAGACATACACACAGACACACACCCAGACACCAAGGGAGACTGTAATTGAATGTAGGGTTTTGGAGAAAACTCTGCCATGGAGTAACATTCAGCAACAACTTTAACCACCAGATCCTTCCTCATACCTCTCTTTGTATGATGGATCTTATTTCATTTGAACGTCAAAGGGGAAAATGCTCTGTTACTCATGCTTTACTATTTAGCAAGTACTTTTCTACACATCTTCTTAATCATTACAGTAGACACAGCTTTTAGCCAGAGAAAATGGTGTTTTCATGACACACGAGTCAACCAAGGTGAGTGAGATGGTGACTTGCTTGAGGTAACAGTGTCACCAAATAGGAGACCCATGACCCAAAGTTACCTCTTTCTCCAGTTTTTTAGATTGCTTCCAATATACCCTTTGTTCCTAATATCTGATTGTGGAAACTTAGATATTTTTAAATTAATGTTTTTCTTACTATATAAAAGTGATAAATGTTTATGGTAGAAAATCTAGAGAACCAAATAAGGCAAAAGAAAAGTTACATCTAATTACATTATCCAAAGATATTGTCACAATTTTGTGTACATCTTTCCAGTCATTTATCCATGCCTATATATGCTAAAACAAAACAAAGACAAAATAGAGTCATGGGGCATGTGTTAAGACATTTCCTTCTTTTTAGCAGAGATAAATCACTATTATGTAGCTAACATTTTTTCATGTATTTCATTATTCGTCCACATCACATTCAAAAGAGTCATCATATTCTATTGTATGAATGCACCATAGCCTAACTAGTTAATATCCTATTGTTAAATAATTGTTTGTTTGTAGCTTGGGGTTTTTTGTTTTTGTATTCTGCAATTACTATCAATGCTGGGGTGATCACCTCTATAGCTAAATCTTTGCATACATCTGTGATAATTTTCTTTGAATTAATTCCTAGAACTGGATTTTACTGGTCAAAAGGCTTGCAAAATACTAAAGTTTTAAGATGCATTTAGATAGTAAGAAAAAGGTAAGGTTAATTTGACATGGGATTTGTTTTAGCAAATTTTTGTAGTATCTCTGAGTTTTCACTAATTGCAATGTCTGTGGATTTTATTGCTAATTTTCTAAGTCAGACGACAGAAGATTCATATGACTGTTCCTATTGTTTCACTCTTTAGTGAGTACTCTTAAAAATTTAGACCTGTAGAAGAAGAAAACCAGAACCAAGGTATGCAGAGATCCAGTGTATGATGTACAGACCCTTGATGACCCCAGTGATCACATCTCTAGAGTTCATGTCTTTGTGTAACCCCCTCTCATTGAGTGCAGGCTCCCAACCAGTATAGCAAAGTAAGGGGATGTCATACGTGTGACTATGTTATGCTATAAGAGATTCTCTCAGCAAACTGGAGTTAGAGATGCTCCTGTGGCCTTCATCAAGTAAATGGCCCCATGTAGCTGCCAACAGCAATGTTAGCTCTAGGACCTTAGGATGGTCCCAGCTGACAACTAGCCTGGGGCTTCCCAGAAGGTGCTCGTGGCAAAGAACCTGCCTCCCAATGCAGGAGATGTAAGAGATGTGGGTTCAATCCCTAGGTCTAGAAGATCCCCTGGAGGAGGGCATGGCAACCTGTTAGGTAGTCAGAATAGGAAAAAGGAGTCGAGAATGGCAGTGGCTAAAAGACAAGGAGGGAAAAGCCTGTGAAAATAGAACAAAGGAAGATCCGAGGACAGGAGTAAGGACCTCAGGTAAAACAAACAGCACTCCTGGCTAGTCCAATTTACATGGGGCAGGCCCAGGGGAAGGGAAAAAAAACATATAAAAAGAAGAGCCAAAGGGCTGGGGGTCTCTCTCCCCTGCGTGCTCTCTGTCTCTCTCCCCTCTTCACGTCTTTTGGGGTAGCATGCCCTCATGCCTCAAGGATGTATTTTCCTTTTATTCTGTAAATAAAACTGAGCTGTAACTCTGATCTGTCCAAGAGCTATGACATGGTCTGTCCGAGAGCCGAGAGGTATAACACGACCTGTCTGAGAGCTGTGACACACTGAGGGCTTTAATGTCTGTCGCTTCAAATTTTTGTTGAGATGAGACAGAACCGAGGAAATTTCACACTCCCCTGACAAACCCACTCCAGTGTTCTTGCCTAGAGAATCCCATGGATAGGGAAGCTTGGCAGGCCATAGTCCTTGGGGTCACAAAGAGTCAGACATGACTGAAGTGACTCAGCCCATGACAACTAGCAAAAAGCTGCGCCTTCAGTCATACAGCCATAAGGAATTGATTCTGCCAACAGCCTGCGTGAACTTTGAGGTGGATGTTCCCCTAGTCGAGTCTCTAAATGAAAACATAGCTCAGTCAACACCTTCATTGCAGCCACTTGAGACTCTGAACAAGAATCCAGCTAAGTCATGCTTGGGCTCCTGACCCAAAGTAACTAGAGAAAATAAACGTATATTGTTTTATGCCACTATATTTGTGGTTAAAAAAAAAAAACATGGCAACTAACCTACCTTCTTGCACTGAAAGCGGTGAGCTTACCTGACTCTGGCTTTCCCTCCTTCAGCCCATCCTTGGCCTGGCCCTGCGTTCCCTCCAGATTGGCCTTCCTCCCATGGGTGCAGCATACCTGTATGATCTCGTCCTTCTCCCTCTCCCCAAACTCTGCTCTGCACCAGAGAGGCTGACCCAGCAGCAGGCACTCGCCAGGCTCCCGGACCAGCTGCCTTGGAGCTGGGAGAGGCCTGTGGGGGAGCTGGCCCGAGACTGGGGGGGCAGAAGGCCTTGTTGTCTCTGTCCCCTTGGTGGCACCCACTCCCAGGACAGCCTCTCTCTCAGGTTGCCTCTGCTCCTGGGCTCTGGGAACTGTCACCTCCTGTCTTTGTCTCCTGGTACTGTCAGCGGCTCCCACCTGTTGCTAATTTCTGGTTTCTCTTTTCTTCTGTTTGGCTTCTTAGAGCCTCCAGCACCTGTGGAAACCACTTGTCTGCATTACGTTCCCTTTGCTGTAAACGCTTGAAGTGGTTTCTCTTCTATGGACACCCTGGTGATGCAGTGCCCACAGCCCTGAGCCTGTGCCTCATTCCGCTCTGTACCTGAAATGTCAGCATGGCACCTGGATAATGTCAGCGCCACGGACACTGCAGGTGTGTTGTTTCAGCAAATGACGGCGCTCTGTGAGCACTGGTGTGCTTCTCATCAGGGGCCCTTGCCAGGTGAGTGGAACATGGGTGAGTGGGACAGGGCACCTGTCCCCAGGCCTGCACAATCCAGGGGCAGGAAACAGACAAACAGCTAGTTAGATCCAGGTGCTAACTACCACAAGAGAGGTATTTTCAAAGTGTGAGGGAGCGGGGAGTCAGGCGGTGGAGGCGGTGGGAGAGGGAGGAGGAAGGGCCTTCTTCAGAGGGAACAGCCTGTGTGAAGGCATGGACGCCTGAGAGACTCCAGTGGACTCTGTTCTGAATGAATGTAGTCATGGAGTCTATCTCTCACGTGTGTTTTCCCTTAGTAACAAATTCTTTACCCCCAAATTATTATGTAGGATTCTACCAATCTACAGATACACTTTTCAGCTCCTACTGCAGGAAGTAGCCTCATGTTGTCAGTCTATGGTGCTTTCTTCTTTCTTCCCAGGCTTCTTCCTAAAATATTTTCAAGACTAAAGGACAACTGTATGACAGGGTCTGTGACACTCAGCAGTCCCCCAGGGAGAGGTCTCGAAGGCAGGCAGCTTGATGCAGTCGCAGTAGAAGGCAACAAGCGTGGCCACATGGGGTGCTAGCAGGATGGTTGTGCATTTGTGCATGAATGGCAGACCCACCACTTATTAGCTGTGTGACCTGTCTGAGCCTCTTTCTTTATGGGTATAATACCTACCCAGGGGAATGGAGGAATTATCTTATAAAGCATATTTATGGCTTACTGTGTGCTAGGCACCATGCTAGAGTTTATTATTCATTATATCACTTAATCCTCAAATAATCCTATGAATGAGGTACTACTATTAGCTCTAATTTAGAGATTTGAAAACACTGAGGCTCAGAGAAGTAATTTGTCCAAGGTCACACAGCAGTGATAGGCAGAAGTCAAAGTCCATGCCCTTAACCATTCCCTTTCTGGCTACCCCACAGCAAAGCATTGGCCCTGGGGTCTGGTTTGAATGAAAACCTCAGGGAATTTCTGTTCCCTCCCTTTCCTGCTGGCAGAGATGAGGAAGCTGAGTTCCTGTCCTCAGGCCCTACCCACTGGTACTAGAAACAGAAAAAGAGAAGTCATCAAGTCTATTATTTGCCAATTCCTTCTGGGCTTTAGAGATGGGTGTTTTTAGGTGAGATGGGTGTTTGTAGGAAACCTCCAACGGTTTTGGGTGTTTTTAGAAACCTCCAAAGCCAAGGAAAGCCAAAGAATCCTCCCAAGTGAGGAAGAAACCTCGTCTTCAACGAGGGTGGGAAACAGCAGCAGTGCGGCGTTTTGTATGAAATTCTCATACCAGAGGAGCACCTTGTTATGGAAGTTTTACAGACATCACAGGGGAGGCTGGAGCCCCGGCCTCGTGAGGGGGCAGAACCGCTGCAGGATGGCCTCCTGCCCGCCCCTCCTCCAGAGCCCCGGCCTCCCACAGACAAGATCAAGTTCAGGGGAGGCACAGCCAGGGGCAGGCCGAAGCTTGGTAGGATCCCAGCTAAGCGATTCAAACCCTTCCCCGAGGGGCTTAGGGCGTGGTGTGTTAGCAGCTTTCTTTTTTCCTTCGCTGGGCTTTAGCTCTCCAGCAAGAGCGTTGGGACACAGAGCCAGCTGCCAGGATACCTCAGCGCTCACATCAAAGAGAAGGCCGGGCCTGTCTGCACAAGTGCTTGCCGGCCGACCTGCGCACACGACTCTCACACACATGCTCTCTCTCTCTCTCTCTCTCTCACACACACACACACACACTCTCTCTCAAGGACATCCCACACATAAAATACACACACTGAGACAAACTACACATAATACACACACACACTCAGACAAACCACACATAATACACACTACGCACATATATACAACTTGTATTAATAACACACACCACACGCCTCTATACCCCAGGTAGCCCATATACCACACCTCACACCTTCATATCACATGTGTACACCACACACATAAAGACACCACACACCAGATATTATACATACATACCACATACATATAGCCATACACTTTACAGAACACACATACCAAACTTCACACCCTTCATCTCATATGTATGTATCACACACATATATATACCACTTGTATTAATACTACTCGTATTAATACCTCAGACAGCACATATACCACACCTCACACCTTCGTATCACATGTGTACACCACACACATTAATACACCACACACCAAATATACATACCACATACAGCCCACACAGCCTACAGAACACACATACCAAACCTCACACCCTTCATCTCATATGTATGCCCCCCCCACATATATGATCTACACAGCACACCTCACATACATAAAGGCAACACACACATTACCAGCACACTCATATCACACATCACCCCTTACATCATGCATGTTTACACACCACACACTTACGCTTCACACACATATATACAGGACACTTGCATCATACTTACTGCGTACACACTACCTCAGATTCTCTCCAAGTACACAACACCATACACTATAAGCATCACACCCACACTGCAAACGTACCACATGTAAACACACACACACTATAGCATACACATGCCAAACTTTACACTCTCACACCACATATACCCACACCATACCACTTTCACACACACACCACCGCTAGATATACCCATCACACCAGAGCACACAGACACAACACTAGTCATGTCACACACATAGAAACACATAGCACACACATCACACTCATCCCATATATTCTGTGTAGACACACACACACACACACACACACACACACACACACAGAGTTTTGAGTTCATTCACATCTCTGCTGCAGCCCCAACCCAACAGTACCCAATCATTCTGAGGAAAAGCCACAGACAGCCCCTCCAGGGGTTCTTTTCTCTTCCTGGCATCATTAGAGCCTCCTTGCTGGATAAATTAATTACAGAGTTGGAGAAACAGAAATTCAACTCCCACCCACCGTCCCCCTGAAGTATCAACATTGTCGATCTATTTTTGAACTTCAAAATCCAAGGTGTGACGTGCCTCGTTGCTGCGCAGGCCGCGCGCGCCCTGGCAGCGAGCTGGGCTCCCGCTTTCATGTGGTGAGCGGCTCCGCGCTCCTCTCAGCGCTCACCTGGCGCGTGTCGCGCGGAGCGAGCGGGCGTGGGTGAAGCCCGAGTCGGGGGCACGCCCAGCCGTGCGGCTGCAGCGGGCGCGGAGCGCCAGGGGAAGTGGTGGCCGTTCCAAGGCAGATAAAGAATCCGTCCTGTGGGCTGCATGTACTGTTTGGTCAGAGGGGAGGATTTTGTCTGCCCCGGAAACCAAAGGATCAAAGCGTTATTGTAACCATGCTGTTTAGGCTTTGGGGGTGATTTTTAGGATTGTTCAATTTTTTTTTTTTTTTTGTCTTTTTTTTTTTTTTTTTAATTTTTTTATTAGTTGGAGGCTAATTACTTCACAACATTTCAGTGGGTTTCGTCATACATTGATATGAATCAGCCATGGGAATTGTTCAATTTTTGCAATCATATGCAACAGGATGGCCACTCCTGACCGCGGTGTCATCTTGTCGGATTCACGTCATCTACATGTTCAGGACACCGGTCTCATTCAGTAGGTCTACTGCCTGGAGGTACTTCATTCTCGCCGAAAGGCCATCTGAATTGCTTAAACCTATGCGCTACTAAATCCACCTGTTTTAGCAGATGAGACACAGGTGAGGTGGTTGGGACCAACACACTGCCTTCCTCGGTCAGCCAATGCAGCGCCACGGGGGGACCAAAGGCCTCTCTCCGAGGGCCCTGAGGGCTGGGACTGCCACCGCTGTGCATCCGCCGTCTCTTTTCCTGGGCGCCCTTACTATGTTCTCTGGGCCAATACTTTTCTGAGAGACGCTCCCAACCTCCCTGGGTCTGGTCTCCCGGAAGAACTAGGGAGAGCAGCAGAGGGAAAGCGTCCCTTTCTCTACAGCTCTGCAGGGTGCGTGAGATGGGAGGCAAAAGGTTCAGCCAGGGAGGGAGGATGGGGCTGAAGGGGGTAACTGTCTGTTATCTTTGGTTCAGCACTTCAAAGGCAATTAGCTTTCCTTGGGGGCCAGGGCAGGACACCACCACCATCTAGATAACGCATAAAGCAGCAGCTTCTACATGTGCCACAAGCATGAGGTGGGTGGTCATGGCAACCTTTAGGCTGTTGAAGGAACTCTGAAGTGGTGGGAGTGGATGTGCAGAGGAGGGACTCGGTGGCAATGTTATTTTGGCGGGTGAAAGACTCAGAGAGCCCTGCTGGATCCATCCTGGGGTCCTCAGGGATGGTAAAATTCTGGGTAAAATTCGAGTCAGGGGAGGTGCAAGTCGTTTGCTCAGTACCTTTCATTCCCCTGAGACCAGGTCCTTCCCTGATAAGCCATTTTCATTTCAAGTCGGCTTTTCCCCAGCCCATCTCCGTCAGCATTGATATACGGTTTTGGTCTAATTGCCAGCTACTTGACATGTGTCCATGAACACAGGGAGTCAGGGGGCCCAAGGGAGAGGAGGCAGCCAGACGAGTATTCCAGGGTGAAGCCAGCCAGATGGCTCTTGAATGTCTCGTGAAGGAGCCCAGCCAGAAGCCCCGTGGAAGGTTCTTGCCCTGCAGCCTCATCTGTGGTCACATTTCTGAATGCCGCCGCCCAGGAATTGTAGGGTGGGCTGAATAATCCTGCTTCCTGAGGGCGTGTGGGGACCACACATCCCCTGATTTCAAGGAAAAACTCAGGAAATACGTGGTCCGAGGAGAAAGGAGCCTCAATAGGGTTTTTGTTGTTGTTATTTTGCAAGGATCTTGAAGTGAATACCCACAAACTGCCCACGCGATGAATAGCCGCATTCATCTCCCCGGGCAGCGAGGCCAGAACCCGGCCTGCTGGGGGAGGCTCCACGGCCACTTTTCCTGACGTGGGTCTGGTAGGGTGAGCCCGAGGGGACGAGCAGATACCAGGAGCTCCTGCCCTCTCATCCCTGCCCTGACATTGTCTCTTCTGGGCCTGGGGCCATTTGCTTGGTTATTTCCCCCTCAGTTTCTCCATCCATAAAATAGGGATAATGGTGTTTACTTACTTGCCTCATGAGTTTTATGGGAATTAATTACTGTTTGTAAAGTGCTTTGAAGATGAAAAGTGCGAGGTGGCATCATCATTATTGTGAAATATCTTCCACTGCTCCTGGCCAGGTTCTTCCTGACTCCAGAGAACATTTCAACCTGGATTCTAAATGAGACCCTCATAGGGGCCCACATGAACAGGTGTGTGTATACACAGCTGGGTAGCTGGAGGCAGAGAAACCACTGTCACCCAGGAAAGGTATTTCCCATTTATGGGAGTGTTCAGGGGATCTGGCCAGGAGAAGGGGCAGTGCCTAGTGGCCCCAGGACACAGTCCCCTACCACGTAGATGAGTCAGCAGTAGCAGAGCCATCTCCACTTCAACCGTGTGCTCTTCATGTGTATACCACATAACGAAGCCTTCTCTACCAAAACTTTTTTCTTTACTCTTGTGGTACCAGGAACATAACAGGTTGGGTATATAAAATCTGTGCTACTGTGATGTTCTCCAAGATGAGGTGAAACTACCAAAGTGCCTTCCATGAGGGGCCATAGAAAACAAAGTCTCAGAATTTCAGTCTCCTAAAGAGTATCCCTCTTCTCCAGTGAGTATGATCTCACTTTCTGGAATATATGGGCCAGAAAACAAAGTTCTGTGACACTGCCTTTGATTTGGGTTCCAGTAGTGTCTTTTTGGCTCTAGTGGGTAAAGAACCTGCTTGCCAATGCAGGAGACATTGAGACGCAGGTTCGATCCTGGGGTTGGGAAGATCCCTTGTAGAAGGGAATGACGACTTACTCCAGTATTCTTACCTGGAGAATCCCATGGACAGAGGAGTCTGGCGGGCTATGGTCCATGGGGTCACACGGAGTCAGCCACAACTGAAGTGTCCCTTGGCTGATGGTGTGAGTGTATTCTCATTTTCTTGATCTGTATCTGGCTCAACAATGGTATGGATAGCCTGTTATACTTAGTAGTGGGGCTAAGCATGAGAAGACACCTGGGGCAAGATTACTAAAGAAGGGTCTAAACAGGGAAAAAAAATCTATTGCATTAGAGTCTACATCTGACCCTGTGGGTGATTTATTCCCAAGTTCTAAGTTTCCAATGTAGCATATACAGAATAGATGTCAATCTAATTTTGCTCCAAAATAAAAATAGGCAACATTGCAAATTTCAGAAGATGCCATATGTGATTATGCTGTTTGTTTATATAATAATCAAGGTACTTCTTTTCCTTGTAATTATATGGAAGAGGCCAGGAGGTAACTATGCAAATTACCCTGAGGGGCAGGTGGGGAACAAGCCAACTCAAATTACTTATCCAAATGGAGGGTACAATGTCTTCCCGTTTCATAGCAGATTGTGTTCTTGAAATGGGGGTTGAAAAATCTAAATGCTGTAAGTTAAATGTGATTTTTAAATAGAAACAATGGTATAATGAGAAATTATGTCCCCGCTTACAGGTGTAATGGCCAATTTGGTTTCTTTATTACAAAAGTAATTCATGTTCATTACTT
Organism: Dama dama; assembly: GCF_033118175.1. Classification (NCBI taxonomy): domain Eukaryota; kingdom Metazoa; phylum Chordata; class Mammalia; order Artiodactyla; family Cervidae; genus Dama; species Dama dama. The sequence continues at coordinate 23,724,147 of NC_083697.1, read as the reverse complement.
TAAAAATTAAATAAGAAAAAAGAAAAGATACTGTCCATTTAAAGTATCCATATTTTTCTGTCTAGAGGTAACCACTGCTAATGTCTGAGTACCATTGTTCTAGAACATGGATGTTTATTTTTTTTAAAAGAATGATACCGAAATAAGATTTAGCAACCTTTTTTATACACTCATTATAACATGTTCCACAATAGTAAATTGTTTTGGTATGAATTGGTATAACTAACAAATTAGGATAAAACATATTATCATATGCATCCTGGTCCTCTCTGTATAATTTTTTTCTGACAGGTTCCGAGCCCATATTTCTCAAATGTGAAATTCATGTTATTATTGTTATTATCATTAATTTATTAGAGTTTTTTAAATGCAAACATACTTTCCAAATATTTTTCAGTTTGTCCTTTTTCACTTACAGTTTTGCTTACAGCATTTCCTTTTTATTTTGACTTAAGAGAGAAGTGTTTGAATTTTGTATAATCATACCTATAAATCTTTTCCTAATGATTTTTGTCTTGATTTTATGCTTTATAACTTCCTATACTCCAAAATTATGTAAATATTCACCAACAGCTGAGCCTGAAAGTGTATGAATGCTTAGTTCTTCTGAAATTACTTATGTACGTCTTATAAGGATATTAGAAATACTTGGTTATATTTGGTAGAAAGAGTTCCAGGAATGTCTTTCTGTTTTGCTATTTTTCATCATTTCCATTTTTCTTTCTTTTCTTCCCTTTTTACAATTGTTTCCTGAGTAGGCAAAAGCAGAGTTCAAGTTATTTAGCTCTCTGTGACCTTTCTAAGGTTTTCATTTCATTAGCACTCCTACCTTCCTTTTTTATAGCAATAATGTTATACAGTGGTGTCTGTCTTGAAGCAGTATACCCCAGTCCCCATTTGTAGAGAACTGTCACCTCCTAATCCCTCCGTATGTTGTTTGCATCATGTCAATGTACCCTTGAAGTCTCTTTCAGTAGTCAAACTGGAAACTTGACTTGAATCCTGAGTTGGTAAAGCAAAATAAAATTTCTACTCCTGGCCACACTTAGTGCTGCAGTGATCCTTTTCTTTCAGAGTACTCCTCTGTCCCCAGCTGTAGAGTCCAGTCTTGGCCCCTCCTTCCTGGCTGGGCAATATAGAGCATGTTCATTTACTCTCTCTGAACCTCAGTTTCCTCATCTGTAAAATGGGGATTAATAATAACCTTCTTTGGCTACTTCACAACATTACTGTAAGGATTAAAAGAGATCACGATTGTAAAAGTGCTTAGTAAGCTGTAAAACAATATATAAACACAAGGTATTATTATTTTCCTTTTATTTGACATTGTAAGGGATTATGATGTGCGACTGTAAAATAATAAGAATCATTTTTTTAAAAGTAAGATGCCAGACTATAAACACCCAAATAAATACAATCCTTTCAGTAGGCCTTGTAAGAAACTTCAAATTAACTTGTACGTTGTCATCTGTGCTCAGAACATGTTTTTTAACTTCCCTCGTCTTTGGGATGGTCGCAGACATTCACCCTTGGTGGGATAGTCTGTCTTATTTACCTACTTCACCTTCCTCTCTGCGCCCTGCCCCCCACCCCCAACCTTTTCCTTGAAAGAGCTGCTCAGAAGACCTGTTGAGGGTAGAGGCAAGTACACTGAAGATTTCAGGGAAGGAAGATACATGGAAGGTAGGATGAGATTGAAATGGGCTCCCAGGAAGTCTTCTGGGATTCATCTCAGGAAGGGGACTGGCTTGAACACATGTATATGCTGTTTGCTGTAGGTCTGCCTTTAGGGAATAGGCAAGTATACCGTGGATAGGAATCATCAGAAAGCGAATCTCACTCTCTTCAATAGCATCTGTAGAACTGTAGAAGCTGCACTGGACTTGAGGTAGACACGCCTGAATTTTGGTTCTGGTCCTGAAATAAATTGTTGAATAGCTGAGTGATGTCAGGCACTGGGTTTTCATTTCCTTATTCTTACAGTAAGGACATGGATGGTCTTTAAGTTCCCTTTCACCCTCAAAACACTAGGCTTCTAATGGCCTTCCTTGTGATGGTTTTATGGAGGTTCAGACCATCTCCTAGTTCTGCAACTTTTATTTGACATTATAAGGGATTATAAGTTGTTTAGCAACTGAGCTCTAAGTTCAGTTCAGTCACTCAGTTGTTTCCGACTCTTTGCGAGGGCAAGAGTTTAACCTAAACAACTGGGCAAGTTGTTTAGCCTATCTACATCTCCATTTCTTCATCTCTAAAATGGGGAAAGTAAAATAAATAAATAGGGACATGTCTACTTTATAGAACTTTTTCATGAGAATTAATTGGAAAAGTACAACTAAAAGCATTTGGCACAGAGTAAATGTTCATTAAACATTAAATGTAATTTCATTCTCTTCATTTTACTATTTTATTGGAGTGGAATCTACTCTAAATATCTTAAACTTAATCTTTAAATCTTTCTATTACATTTGTTATTATTATAGACTTGTTATGGACTGAACATGTTCCCCCCAAATTCATATGCTAAAATCCCAACTCCCAGAGAACGGATACTTGTATATATATGGCTGAGTCCCTTTGCTGTCCACCTGAAACTGTCACAACATTGTTAATCAGTTGCACTCCAATACAAAATAAAAAGTTAAGAAAAAAAAAAAACCACCCCAGCTTCTGATTTGATGGTATTTAGAGGCAGGGCCTTGGAGCGGTAATAGGTTTAGATATGGTCATGACGGTGGGACCCCCTTGATTAGATTAGTGTCCTTTAAAGAGGAAACTGAAATTCCAATACTTTGACTACCTGGTGCAAAGAACTGACTCATTTGAAAAGACCCTGATGCTGGGAAAGATTAAGGGCAGGAGGAAAAGGGGATGACAGAGGATGAGATGGTTGGATATCATCACTGACTCAATGGACATGAGTTTGAGTAAACTCCAGGAGTTGGTGATGGACAGCGAGGCCTGGCATGCTGCAGTCCATAGGGTCGCAAAGAGTCGGACACAACTGAGCGACTGAACTGAACTGAGACTTCCCTCTCTCTATCATGTGAATCAAGATAAAAAAAGAAGGTGCCCATCTACAAGCCAGGAAGAGGAATCTCACCTGTAACCAAATTGGCTGGCACCTTGATCTTGGACTTTCCAATCTCCAAAAATGTGGGAATATTGTTTAAGTAATGAAGTCTATGGTATTTCATTCTAGAAGCCAGAACTAATGCACTTCTAAACTGAAATTTATTTTCCATCCCCCTTATTTCTGCCACTCTGGGCAGTGGTAGCTGCTGACTTACGTTCAACAGCAGTTTGAGTGATCCACTCTTTGCCAGGTAGCTATCAAACAGCACAGGTACCTTCAGACTAATCTCTGGCCTCAGGTCGAGCGGCAGTAAATATGCTAGCATGAATAGTATAGTCTCCCTGAAACTCCTTCTTGGTTTCACCTTTTCAGTCACAGTGGGTTTTCCTCTTTTAAAAAAGTGACTTAAACAACACAAACTTATCCTCTTCAGGTCTAGAGATTGGAAGTCTGGAATCATTCTCACTGGGCTAACGTCAAGGTTTCACACGGCTGGTTTCTGAGGCTCTGAGAGGAAATGCCATTTCTTTGCATTTTTCAGCTCCTGGTGGCTGCCTGTGTTCCTTGACAGCTTTTTCCACCTTCAAGGTACGTCACTCCAGCCTCTACTTTCGTCATCACATTGTCTCCTCCAGTGACCCTGAGTCTTCCTGTGTCTCTCATAGAAAGACCCCTGTGATTACACTGAGCCCACCTAGATAATCTTGGTTCCTAATATGATTATCCAAAAAAAAGAAAAAGAACTAGGGCTCCCAGGAGAATTGGCTGATTCTAGGACTGAGACATGAAGTACACAAAATGGGCTGGGAAGATTTTTGCAGTGCTCAGAAAGCTCAAAGGATGTAAACATATCAGAGAGACATAGGAGCCAATCTGAAAAAGCACTCAAGAGCAAAAACTGCAACAATGTGAACAATTAAATAGATAATGTCATATTGGATTATAATTCAAAATTTACAATAAATCTCCTTGAGTCCATTCTGACGCAAATAAATGACTAAACAAGAAAATAAATGAAGAAGAAACAAATCTTCTGTACAGAAAAATTCCCAATAATTTGTGTAGATTCTCCTACTTCAAGGACTTCCCTGGTGGCTCAGACGGTAAAGCGTCTGTCTACAATGTGGGAGACCCAGGTTCAATCCCTGTGTCAGGAAGATCCCCTGGAGAAGGAAATGGCAACCCACTCCAGTACTCTTGCCTGGAAAATCCCATGGACGGAGGAGCCTGGTAGGCTGCAGTCCATGGGGTTGCTATGAGTCGGACACAACTGAGCAACTTCACTTTCACTTTTCTCCTACTTCAAGACGGTGAAGCTTGACTCACCTCTTGAGTGAGCTGTGCTTAGTGACTTCCTTACAAAAACAAGAGTAAGAAAAGAGGGGGAAGGAAATTTTATTGTGAAGAAATCTGGCAAACACTTCTTCTACCAGGTGATCAAGTTTATCATTACCAGTGATAAGTCCTGTTGAAGCATGTACTTCTGACATCATGTGATGAAAATGGGACTTCACCTCCATGATCTTCTTCCCTCAAATGCATTTTCCTAACCTCACCATGAAAAAGAAAAAATCAGAAAAATCAAAGTACCAGGACATCCTACAAAATACCCGACCACTATTCCTTTGATGTCAAGGTCATAGGGGGGTTAAAAAAAAGACCAGCCTGAGAATCTGTCATAGTCAAAAAGAAAACAAGAGACATGAAAATTAATAATGTGACATTCTGAAGGGAGTCCCAAACCAGAAAAATGACATTAGGGAAAAATTAGTGAAATGTGAATAGAGTATGAAGTTTAGTAACTAGAAATCTATCAGTGTTATTTGACTAGTTGTGACAAAGCTACCATAGTAATGTAAGATGTTAGCAACAGAGGAAATGGGTGAAGAATATATGGAAATTCTCTGTACCATCTGTGCAACTTTTCTGTAAATGATTCTAAAGTGAACTATTTATTTAAATTTTAAAATGTATTGAAAATATTAACCACATAAGATATAGTATAAACAAACATTTACAGATTGGCCCCAATTTCTTGTAACTTGTATTTGAGTGTTTGTTTCCAAGGCAAACCATTCAATATCACGGTAATTCAAGTCTATGCCCCGACCAGTAACGCTAAAGAAGCTGAAGTCGAACAGTTCTGTGAAGACCTACAAGACCTTCTAGAACTAGCACCAAAAAAAGATGTCATTATGGGGGACTGGAATGCAAAAGTAGGAAGTCAAGAAACACCTGGAGTAACGGGCAAATTTGGCCTTGGAGTACAGAATGAAGCAGGGCAAAGACTAATAGAGTTCTGCCAAGAGAATGCACTGGTCATAGCAAATACCCTCTTCCAACAACACAAGAGAAGATTCTACACATGGACATCACCAGATGATCGACACCAAAATCAGATTGATTATATTCTTTGCAGCCAAAAGATGGAGAAACTCTATACAGTCATCAAAAAACAAGACTGGGAGCTGACTGTGGCTCAGATCATGAACTCCTTATTACCAAGTTCAGACTGAAATTGAAGAAAGTGGAGAAAACCACTAGACCATTCAGGTATGACCTAAATCAAATCCCTTATGACTATACAGTGGAAGTGGGAAAAAGATTTAAGGGGCTAGATCTGATAGACAGAGTGTCTGATGAACTATGGATGTTGGTTCGTGACATTGTACAGGAGACGGGAATCAAGACTATCCCCAAGAAAAAAGAAATGCAAAAAAGCAAAATGTCTGTCTGAGGAGGCCTTACAAATAGCTGCGAAAAGACGGGAAGTGAAAAGCAAAGGGGAAAAGGAACAGAGTTCCAAAGACTAGCAAGGAGAGATAAGAAAGCCTTCCTCAGTGATCAATGCAGAGAAATAGAGGAAAACAACAGAATGGGAAAGACGAGAGATCTCTTCAAGAAAATCAGAGATGCCAAGGGAATATTTCATGCAAAGATGGCCTCAATAAAGGACAGAAATGGTACAGACCTAACAGAAGCAGAAGATACTAAGAAGAGGTGGCAAGAATACACAGAAGAACTGTACAGAAAAGATTTTCACAACCCAGATAATCACGATGGTGTGATCACTCACCTAGAGCTAGACATTCTGGAATGTGAAGTCAAGTGGGACTTAGGAAGCATCACTATGAACAAAGCTAGTGGAGGTGATAGAATTCCAGCTGAGCTATTTCAAATCCTGAAAGATGATGCTGTGAAAGTGCTGCACTCAATATGCCAGCAAATTTGGAAAACTCAGCAGTGGCCCAGGACTGGAAAAGGTCGGTTTTCATTCCAATCCCAAAGAAAGGCAATGCCAAAGAATGCTCAAACTACCACACAATTGCACTCATCTCACATGCTAGGGAAGTAATGCTCAAAATTCTCCAAGCCAGGCTTCAACAATATGTGAACTGTGAACTTCCAGATGTTCAAGCTGGTTTTAGAAAAGGCAGAAGAACCAGAGATCAAATTGCCAACATCTGCTGGGTCATTGAAAAGCAAGAGAGTTCCAGAAAAACATCTATTTCTGCTTTTTTGACTATGCCAAAGCCTTTAACTGTGTGGATCACAATAAACTGTGGAAAATTCTGAAAGAAATGGGAATACCAGTCCACCTGACCTGCCTCTTGAGAAACCTATATGCAGGTCAGGAAGCAACAGTTAGAACTGGACATGGAACAACAGACTGGTTCCAAATAGGAAAAGGAGTACCTCAAGGCTGTATATAGTCACCCTGCTTGTTTAACTTATATGCAGAGTACATCATGAGAAACCCTAGGCTGGAGGAAGCACAAGCGGGAATCAAGATTGCTAGAAGAAATATCAATAACCTCAGATATGCAGATGACACCACCCTTATGGCAGAAAGCGAAGAAGGACTAAAGAGCCTTTTGATGAAAGTGAAAGAGGAGAGTGAAGAAGTTGGCTTAAAGCTTAACATTCAGAAAACTAAGATCATGGGATCTGGTCCCATCACTTCATGGCAAATAGATGGGGAAACAATGGAAACAGTGACAGACTTTATGTTTTTGGGCTCCAAAATCACTGCAGATGGTGACTGCAGCCATGAAATTAAAAGATGCTTGCTCCTTGAAAGAAAAGCTATGACCAACCTAGACAGCATATTAAAAAGCAGAGATATTACTTTGCCAACAGAGGTCCATCTAGTCAAGGCTATGGTTTTTCCAGTAGTCATGTATGGATATGAGAGTTGGACTATCAAGAAAGCTGAGTGCTGAAGAATTGATGCTTTTGAACTGTGGTGTTAGAGAAGACTCTTTAGAGTCCCTTGGACTGCAAGGAGATCCAACCAGTCCTTCCTAAAGGAGATTAGTCCTGGGTGTTCATTGGAAGGAGTGATGTTGAAGCTGAAACTCCGATACTTTGGCCACCTGATGCGAAGAGCTGACTCATTTGAAAAGACCCTGATGCTGGGAAAGATTGAGGGCAGGAGGAGAAGGGGACGACAGAGGATGGGATGGTTGGATGGCATCATCGATTCAATGGACATGGGTTTGGGTGGACTCCAGGAGTTGGTGATGGACCAAGAGGCCTGGTGTGCTGTGGTTAATGGAGTCGCAAACAGTCGGGCACAACTGAGTGACTGAACTGAACTGAACCAGAGGAAAACCAAGTATGTATGTGTGTACACTTAGAGGCATGACTTCTTCTCCTTTATGCTTCTCTGTATTTCTCAAATGCTGTATTTTACAACAAATAGATATTACTTAAACCATTTTAAAATCTATGCTCAAATAAATAGGAGACCATGTAATGGAGCAGTGGGGAAAGGGAGATGGGCCGCTCCTGGAGGACAGTCTGTTCTTTCTCAGACCAGCATCTTTCCTCTGACTCAGGAGATGATGATTTCTGGGGACAGACTGAGAAGCCTGAACAAGAGCTGAATCCCTGGGTCTCTGTGATCATCACTTCTGAGTCTCAGTGAAAGACTGGTCCCATCTTTCATTTTGCTAAATTAAGAAAACTTAGTTGAAGTGACTCAAGCAAGGCCACGTAGCTGGTTAGCATGTGGAGCCCTCCAGATGTTTTATTTGGGCTAGGCAGTGTTTCAAAATCATTCGACTGTGAATACCTTTCAGTGAGTATGCCTTCTCTGCTTTGATGCTCACCGGCTCAGTTCACCCGGTGTTTCTTTAACTGCCTGGCCCCTGGAGGCATTTATTTGGGATCTGTGGCTTAGTAAAGTGGCAGAAATGAGAGTTACATACAGGCTTAGGAGTTCTGAGATACAATGGTAAAAGGCGACTTTTTTTAATTTAAGGAGGGAAAAAAAGGGAAGTCCTTGTCCCTGTGGGTTACTTTCTGAGTAGAGACAGCGTAAATCAAGGCTCTATGTGTGTTATCCTCTCACGAACAGAGCCCCAGGAGTTGTGCAGCCATATGCAGCCACTCTGACTCTCCATCTGTATCATACTGTAAAAATAGTGTATTTAAGTAATGTTCCTCAATGTCCTGTTTTAATAACATGTGGTTTTGAGTCACATCTCAATTCAGAATCCTTCTCAAAGGGAATCCTCTCATACTGTTGGTGGGAACGTAAATTCGTATAGCCACAATGGAGAGCAGTATGGAGGTTCCTTAACAAACTAAAAATAGAGCTACCGTATGACCAGGCAATCCCACTCCTGGGCATGTATCCAGAGAAAACCATAATTTGAAAAGATACATGCACCTCAGTGCTCACTGCAGCATTGTTTACAATAGCCAGGACATGGAAACAACATAAATGTCCATCAACAGATGAATGGGTAAAGAAGATATGGTATATCTATACAGTGGAATATTATTCGGCCATAAAAAAGGACAAACTAATGCCATTTGCAGGCATGGATGGACCTATAGACTATCATACTGAGTGAAGTAAGTCAGATGGAGAAAAACAAATATCAAATGATATTGCTTATATGTGGAGTCTAAAAAAATGATGCAATGAACTTATTTACAAAACAGAGTCACATATCTAGAAAACAAACTTATGGTTACCAGAGGGGAAAAGTGGGAGGGATTAATTGGGAGATTGAGATTAACACATACACACTGCTGCTGCTGCTGCTAAGTCGCTTCAATCGTGTCCAACTCTGTGCCACCCCATAGCTGGCAGCCCATCAGGCTCCTCCGTCTCTGGGATTCTCCAGGCAAGAATAGTGGAGTGGGTCACCATTTCCTTCTCCAATGCATGCATGCATGCTTCAGTTGTGTCCGACTCTGTGCGACCCTATGGACAGCAGCCCACCAGGCTCCTCTGTCCACAGGATTCTCCAGGCAAGAATACGGGGGTGGGGTGCCATTACATATACACACTACTATGTATAAAATAACTAATAAGAACCTACTGTACAGCACAGGGAACTCTGCTCAATACTCTGTAATGACCAAATGGGAAAGGAATCTAAAAAAGAGTGGATATTCTTTGGCCACCTGATCTGAAGAGCTTACTCATTAGAAGAGACCCCGATGCTGGGAAAGATTGAAGGCAGGAGAAGAAGGGGAAGACAGAGGGAAAGTTAGTTGGATGGCATCACTGACTCAATGGACATGAGTTTGAGAAAGCTCTGGGAGATGGTGGTGGACAGGGAAGCCTGGCATTCTGCAGACCACAGGGTGGCAAATAGTCGGACACGACTGAGCAACTGAACAACAATAACATAACTGATCCACTTTGTTGTACAGCAGAACTAACACAACACTGTAAATCAATTATCCTCCAGTACACATTAATTTAAAAAAAAGCAACAAAATCCTTCTCAGTCAACATCATCATCATGGCCTCATAATATTTATTGAACTACATCCCAGACTCCATGTTATCTCATTTATTTCTTATACTGGCACTAACCAGAAGTTCTAATGTTATACCTGTTTTATAGATGAGAAAATGGAGACTTGGAAAAGTAATTTTCCCACAATCAGGCTGTGGGGCAGGGATCTGAATCCAGCCAGTCTGACTCTTACGCCCAACTTCTTAACTGCCAAACTATGTACAACTTCTCACAAAACTTCTTCCCTTTCACCCAGGGCAGTGCAATATTTGGGTCCCTCAGTAGTTAGGAACCCTTTCTGAGGTGCAATACATTTATGAAGATATTGGAGTTAAGTATTTTGCCTCATTTATAAATAACTGCTATTTTAGTCTACATGGCTCATTGATTTTTCTGAACAAATTATTACATATAATTTTGAATATTATTATGAATAATTTCCTCACTCGTTTACTTAGGTGAAAGTAACTATATTATGATCTCTTCTTTTTCTCTGTGCTAGATTTTGCTTTTCACATTGCATTATTTTCTTGATTATTTTCAATAAATGCAGCATTTCAGTATTTGCTGAGCATACTTTTCTGTGTAATGGTTTAAAGTTTCTTGTCATTGTACTTGTCTCTTTTTTCAAAATAAATGAGGCAGATATTTTTAACTTTGAGGACTCACAAATTTTTGGCTATATGGATGCTAATTTATATTAAAAATCTATCAACTGGTCTTTCTACTTTATCTCCTCCTGCAATGGGCTGCAAAAGCAAGTGGATTTGCAAAGAGAACATATTGGAACACAGATGGCTTTTTGGTCTCTCTCAGGGAAGTCAAGAGCTTGGGGAAAACTAGAGAATGATAGTATTTGAAGGGAGAAAAAGGAGTTGTGTCCAAGCAAAGTGCCAAAGCTGTTGGATTTGGTACCTAATGCAGCAAGCCTGCAAAGATTTCCTTGGGTCAGAGTCAAGGCAAGAATCCCTCTGATGGCTGCATTTATGCCATCTTTTGAATATGCAGGACAAATGCTGCTACCACAAATGTAGCTTTGCCTCTCAAGTTCACAAAATATGAAGACCTTTCCTCAGTGAGCACATCCCCCATGAATGAGCTATACATATTCCACAACTAGGAACTCTCAGATCTGCATCTCCTGATGAGATTCCTTTCAAAGACCCAGCCCTGTGTCCAGCTGTTCACTGTGCCTTCACTTGGATCCCTTATCCAGACCTCAAATTCTTCCAATGCTAAGCTCATCATCACCATCTCACCCCCACCCACATGATAGTAACAACCACAACAGTCACAACCACAACTCAATTCCACCTCATATATTTCCCATTTAAGGCCTAGAAAAGTTACCCACCCAAATTAGCAGCTTTCTTCAATCTACCAATCCAGCTGATTATCAACTCATAAGGATTCTATTTTCTGAATATCCCTCGCATCCATCTGTCTCTCATTGCAAGGGTCATCTGTAGGCCTGTCCTCCCTGCGTTGACTGGGGATGCCTTGACACAGTGTCTAACTTACAGCTAAGACATTTAAGACATGGCCCCTACAGCTAAGACATGGTCCCTAACACCATCACCCAGATAGTGACCTACAAAATGTTTGTTGTGAGAAAGGAGAAATTAACACATTTGATGCAGAGTTATTACTTTGGGAAATGAGCTCATTTTTGGTCATTTGAATCCAAAGTGGAGCAATTTTTGTTTCCTTTTGTTGTGACCACCCCATCTAGAGCTTTGAGAGACTTTTGGAGTTTTTCTTGGATTCATCTGAAAAAAATTTCCCCAAACTTTGCAACTGTGTGAAAGATAAATTTTAAGCACATGCATTTATTTTTAAAGCACATTAATCATATGTGCTTCTTGAAAAGACCATTTTATCTAGCTCCTCTGACTCCAGGCCTTTAGGTGTGGTGTTTCTCTTACAACTTTCATCAGCCAGTTCCAAGATGGAATTAAGCCCTAATTGCTGGAAGAGATACCACTTGCCCATACCGAACTAACTTCTCTTCTCTTGCACCTTCCAGAATAACACAAGCTCTCTGCCATTCTTGGGAGAACTGAGAATATAGTCACTCAAGTCATGTTCTGTTTCGTGGTTCATAGGAGGAACCCCATGGAGGAAAGCTTCAGGGTCTCAAAAGAAGCCTTAGAAGAAGTTTTCCACAGTCTGACTAGAGACTGTGTTTCTCTGAATAGTGAGTCAGTCTCCTCTTTCCCAGGCTAGCTCATCCACCCTCTACCTCCTGTCCCAGAGAGCAAGAAAGCCCCACTAGCCATGGATAGAATGGTAGCAAAATATTCTCCTCATTCTTTATCTTCTAAGTCCTCTTTAAACACTCAACCAATATTTAGCCTCGGAGTTGGAAAACTCTTCTGCTAGGAACTAGGCTGGCATGAAAAGAATAACCATCATCAAAAGCTGTGTTTTCTTTTGCTTCTCTTTGGGGACAAATAGTTAAGAATAAGAACTGTGATGGCAGACTTGAAAGTAGTCCCCAGCCTTGACAATTGGCCTCTTTTCAAAGACCTTCCCTTGACCTCTGTTCCCTAGGAAGAGGAAGGTGGCTAACAGGAATATTACAAGGTTCCACTGATGAGATGTCTCTCCAACCAAGCTATGTATGATGACAACTAGTGGGTGGAAAAACTTCCCTCAAACCAGGACTGGCTATCTGCCTTCCAGACTACTTCACTGCATGCCAAAAGGTTATCTATGAGGAACTAGGAAAGGAAGTGTATTTGAAAACATCACTGGGACTTGTATACAACATCTTGAGGTGTTTGATCCTTTTATGAACTGATGACAGCTTTTTGCCATTGAAGTCTATGTGAGAGTTGCCAGCCAAGCAAAAGGAGGAAGCAGGGCCAGCCTGTTTGTCCAAAGAACTCCTGAGAGTTGTTTAGATCACAAGACATGAGGTGGCCAGAGAGAGGGAATAGCCCAGAATCCCAAGAAAAGCTTAGGCAGCTAGCTGCATCAGCAGTTTCCATAAGACCCGTTCTGGCCATTTGAATGTTTCCCTTTGACTGTGATATCCTTTTAATTTCCAGAATCATCTTCATTCATTCAAGGATCCGTGCCAATGGTCATTCCCAGAGCACTCAGAGAGGCATGGAAGAGCTGAGAAATATTAATAATCACTACAGTGCCCTGATCAGTGAATGCACTTAATCAGGCTGTCACCAGGCAAGCTCACTGAATATCACAGAGCAAATTCATTTGAGTTTTTTAATGGCCATGACAGTTGCTTAATTGGGATAGTAACTCTGCTTAATTGGCACTCTTTTATTCCTACTAGAGCCAGGGTGTCTTTCTCCAGCTCCAGGTGGGTCTGTATATACTTCCCGAGGTTCTCAGTATTTCCATGAAATATGCCTGATGCCAGCTATTCTCCAGCTCCTTCCCATGCAGGGAAGTGCTCTGGGTTATGACTTGTGCTGTAGACTCTGTTACTGATATTAGATTAACAAGCCATGGGTGGGGGGCCCTTAGCTTACAAAGGAATATGTCATACTCATGCTCAGTACTGACTCTAGTAAATCTAATAGATACTTATAAATTAATAACAATGCAAAGCTATTAGAATGGTGAAAAGAACTTTTTCCCACACTTCACATTAACCACTCCTTTCTCAGTCTTGGTCTCTACCTTGTCCTCATTGCTCCCTTTTCATAACCTGCTCATCTTTCCAACACAGGCTTTATATTTTCTCCTGCAGTTCAGCTCACAGCTCAGGTTGTATATAATTCGCAGTTCTTTCCCACACTTCTCTTTAGCTCCTTCCAGAAATTGACCTTGTGTCACTGTTCTTGATTGGGTTACATGCTCATTAGTGACCCATTTTATATGAGATTATGGACACTGATGTAAACACACACATGCTTTTCATTGATGTCTCCTGCTCCTGTTGTCACCATGCAGTGCCAGACCATATCGTGGCCGGAGAATTCCATTTGTGCTGTAAGTTCTGTCATCATAAGAGAACGAATAGAGACTCTGCAGGAAAGGCAGTCTTGTTAGGTGGTCACAGTGGTTTGGGGCTGAGGCGGTCTCCTCAAGAGTAACCACGGACCTCTGCCACGGTCAAGCCACTGGCCTTCGTTTGCTTTAGCCTTCTCGCTCACCAAAAGATTTTCCTGTCCAGTTATAAAGTGCAAGTTGTTTTCCAAAGGGCATACTCTATGGATCAGCACCTGTGGGAAATGAGCTGGAGTGCATCCCAACAAAGACTTCAGCCAACCCCATAGTTATGTAGAGATTTTATCACACCTCTGGAAGTCTGAGGTCTTCTGCTAGGGTTTAGTAGATGTTCTGTGAGAACCAATCCACATGTCAATGTATTTTTTATGTATTTTGTGGGAGAAGGTAAGCTCCACATCTCAGTCCTCCACCATCCTAATGCAATCTATTCACCAAGTAGATTTTCAAAAAAAATTTTTCGTACGGTGAAATTGATGAAGCATCTCTTTTACATAAAAAACATAGCCTTAAAAATGGAATCTGTTGAGAACAAGATGGCAAAAGAGTAAGTGGACAGAGAGTACATCTCTCTCCACAGATACATCAAGAATACATCTTCAGACACAGAAGTGCTCGCAGAACACCAGCCGAGAGAGGACAGGAGTACCTGACCAGTGGAAAAGAATACATAGACCCACACAGAACTCGGGATCAAGCCCTGAGCCTTTGGAGTGGGAGCACTGACTCCAAGACCCTAGACTACCAGAGAACTAACCCTGGGGGTATCAAACAGTGAGAACTCACACAAAGGAAGCCACTGGAATACAAGACTCAGCATCAGCCAACCACCATTAGCACCCTGTGCAGGACACCTCATCGAAACAACAAACAAAACAAAAGCACAAACCCAACCATCAGCAGACAGGGTTACCTCCTCACTCAGCCTTTCCCATCAGAGGGAAAACAAAGAAACAAACAAAAACTCAGCACAAATCTCAACCTATATGAAGCTTACACAAACCACTGGACCAACCTTGGGAGGGCAGGAACCAAAAAGGAGAAAGAATTCAACCTTAAATCCTGGGAAAAGAAGACCTCAAACACAATAAGTTTAAAAAAAAAATAATGAAAAGGCAGAGAAATATTATACAAATGAAGGAACAAACTAGAAACACAGATGTCCAAATAAATGAAGAGGAAGTAAGCAAACTATCTGGAAAAGAATTCAGAATAACGATAGTCAAGATGATCAAAAACCTTGAAAACAAAATGGAGAAAATGCAAGAATCAACTAAGACCTAGAAGAATTAAAGAATAAATATGCAGAGACAAACAACACAATTACTGAAGTTAAAAATATTGTAGAAGGAATCAATAGCAGAATATCTGAAGCAGAAGAATGAATCAGTAAGCTGAAAGATAAAATGGTGGAAATAACTTCTGAAGAGCAGAATAAAGTAAAAAGAATGAAAAGAACTGAGAATAGTCTCAGAGACTGCTGGGACAATATCAAATGCACCAACATTTGAATTATAGGGGTCCCAGAAGAAGAAGAGAAAAAGAAAGAGTATGAGAAAATTTTTCAAGAGATTACAGTTGAAAATTTCCCCAACATGGAAAAGGAAATAGTCAATCAAGTCCAAGAGGCACAAAGAATCCCATACAGGATAAACCCAAGGAGAAACACACCAAGACACATACTAATCAAACTAACAAAGACTAAACACAAAGAAAGAATATTAAAAGGAGCAAGGAGAAGCAACAAGTAACATACAAGGGAAACCCCACACACTTAACAGCTGATCTTTCAACAGAAATTCTGCAGGCCAGAAGGGAATGGCAGGATATATTTAAAGTACTGAAAGGGAAAAATCTACAATCAGGATTACTATACCTGGCAAGGATCTCATTCAAAATTGATGGAGAAATAAAAAGCTTTTCAGACAAGCAAAAGTTAAGAGAATTCAGTACCACCAAACCAGCTTTACAACAAATGTTAAATGAACTTATATAGTTAAGAAATACAAGAGAAGAAAAAAGATCTACAAAATCAACTCCAAACAATTAAGAAATACAATAGGAACATATATATCAATAATTACTTTAAATGTAAATGGATTAAATGTGCCAACCAAAAGACACAGACTGGCTGAATGGAGACAAAAAAAGACCCATATGTATGCTGTCTACAAGAAACCCACTTCAGACCTAAAGACACATATAGACTGAAAGGATGGAAAAATATATCCCATGCAAATGGGAAGCAAAAGAAAGCTGGAGTAGCAATCCTCATATCAAACAAAATAGACCTTAAAATAAAGAAGAATACAAGAGATAAGGATGGACACTACCTAATGATCAAGGGATCAATCCAAGAGGAAGACATAACAATTGTAAATATCTATGCACCCAACATAGGAGCACCTCGATACATAAGACAAATTCAGACATAAAAGGAGAAATTGACAGTAACTCAATAATAGTAGGAGACTTTAACACTCCACTAACACCAATGGACAGATCATCAAAACAGAAAATTAATAAGGAAACACAAGTTTTAAATGATAAATTAGATGAGATGAATCTCATTGATATCTTTAGGACACTCCAACCAAATGCAGAAGAATACACCTTCTTCTCAAGTGCACATGGAACATTCTCCAGGATAGACCATATCTTGGGTCACAAATCAAACCTCGGTAAATTTAAGAATATGTATTAAGCATCTTCTCTGACCACAACGCTATGAGACTAGATATCAGTTACAAGAAAAAAACTGTAAGAAACACAAACACGTGGAAACAACATGTTTCTAAATAACCAATAGATTACTGAAGAAATCAAAAGGGAAATAAAAAAATTTCTAGAAGTAAATGGCAATGAAAACACGACAACTCAAAACCTATGGGATGCAGCAAAAGCAGTTCTAAGAGGGAAGTTTATAGCAATACAATCCCACCTCAAGAAACAAGAAAAACATCAAACAGAAAACCTAACTTTACAGCTAAAACAACTGGCAAAAGAAGAACAAAAGAAACTCCAAAATTAGTAGAAGGAAAGAAACCATAAAGATCTGAGCAGAAATAAATGAAAAAGAAATGAAAGAAGCAATAATAAAGATTAATAAAACTTAAAGCTGGTTCTTTGAGAAGATAAACAATTGATAAACCTTTAGCCAGACTCATCAAGAATGAGAGAGGAATCAAATCAACAAAATTAGAAATGAAAAAGGAGTGGTTACAACAGACAACGCAGACATGCAAAGGATTTTAAGAGACTATTATGAGAAACCATATGGCAATAAAATGGAGATAACCTGGAAGAAATGTACAGATTCTTAGAAAAGTTCAATCTTCCAAGACTGAACCAGGAAGAAATAAAAATTATGAACAACCCAATTACAAGCACTGAAATTGAAGCTGTGATCAAAAATCTCCCAAAAAACAAAAGCCCAGGACCAGATGGCTTCCCAGGAGAATTCTATTGAACATTTAGAGACGAGCTACTGCCTATCCTTCTAAAACTCTTTCCAAAAATTGCAGAGGAACACTTCCAAACTCATTCTACAAGGTCGCAATCACCCTGATACCAAAACCAGACAAAGACAACACAAAAAAAGAAAACTACAGGCCAATATCACTGATGAACATAGATGCAAAAATCCTCAAAAAAATTTTAGCAAACAGAATTCAGCAACGTATCAAAAAGCTCATACATCATGATCAAGTTGGGTTTATTCCAGGAATGCAAAGATTCTTCAATATACACAAATCAATCAATGTGATACATGATATTAACAAATTGAAAGATAAAACCATGATAATCTCAATAGATGCAGAAAAAGCCTTTGAAAAAATTCAGTACTCATTTATGATTAAAACTTCAAAAAATGGGCATAGGAGGAACCTACCTCAACATAGTAAAGGCCATATATGATAAGTCTACAGCAAACATTATTCTCAATGGTGAAAAACTGAAAGCATTCCCCCTAAGATCAGAAACAAGACAAGGGTGTCCACTTTCACCACTATTATTCAACATAGTTCTGGAAGTCTTAGCTACAGTAATCAGAGAAGAAAAAGAAATAAAAGGAATCAAGATTGGAAAAGTAGAATAAGGCTCTCACTGTTCACAGATGGAATGATACTGTACATGCTGCTGCTGCTGCTGCTAAGTCACTTCAGTCGTGTCCGACTCTGTGGGACCCCATAGACGGCAGCCCACCAGGCTCCCCTGGCCCTGGGATTCTCCAGGCAAGAACACTGGAGTGGGTTGCCATTTCCTTCTCCAGCTCATGAAAGGGATACTGTACATAGAAAACCCTAAAGATAGTATCAGAAAATTACTGGAGCTAATCAACACATTTAGCAAAGTTGAAGGATACAAAATCAATACACAGAAATCACTTGCATTTCTACATACTAACAATGAAAAGTCAGAAAGAGAAATTAAGGAATCAATCCCATTCACCACTGCAACAAAAATAATTAAATATGTAGGAATAAACTCACCTAAGGAGACAAAAGAACTGTACACAGAAAATTATAAGGCACTGATGAAAGAAATCAAAGACAACATAAACAGATGGAGAGATATTCCATGTTCCTGGGTAGGAAGAATCCATACTGTAAAAATAACTCTACTACCAAATGCAATCTACAGATTCAATGCAATCCCTATCAAATTACCAATGGTATTTTTCACAGAATTAGAACAAAAAAATTCCACAATTCATATGGAAACACAAAAGACCCTGAATAGCCAAAGCAGTTTTGAGAAAGAAGAATGGAGCTGGAGGAATCAACCTTCCTGACTTCAGATTATACTACAAAGCTACAGTCATCAAGACAGTATGGTACTGGCATAAAAACAGAAATACAGACCAGTGGAACAAGATAGAAAGCCCAGAAGTAAACCCATGCTCCTATGGGTACCTTGTTTTTGACAAAGGAGGCAAGAACATACAATAGGGCAAAGACAGATTCTTCAATAAATGGTGCTGGGAAAACTGGACAGCTACATGTAAAAGAATGAAATTAGAACACCTCCTAACACCATACACAAAGATAAACTCAAAATGGATTAAAGACCTAAATGTAAGGCCAGAAACCCTAGAACTCTTAGTGGAAAACATAGGCAGAACACTTGATGACATAAATCAAAACAAGATCCTCTATGACCCACCTCCTAGAGTAACAGAAATAAAAACAAAAGTAAACAAATGGGACCTGATTAAACTTAAAAAGCTTTTGCACAGCAAAGGAAACTATAAGCAAGGTGAAAAGACAACCCTTAGAATGGGAGAAAATAATAGCAAATGAAACAACTGACAATTAATTTCCAAAATATATAATCAGCTCATACAACTCAATACCAGAAAAACAAACAAACCAATCAAAAAGTGTGAAAAAGACCTATACAGACATTTCTCCAAAAAAGATATACAGATGGCTAACAAACACATGAAAAGATGCTCAACATCGCTAGTTATTAGAGAAATGCAAATCAAAACCTCAATGAGATATCACCTCACTCCAGTCAGAATGGCCATCATCAAAAAGTTTACAAACAGTAAAGGATGAGGATGTGGAGAGGATGTGGAGAAACGGAATGCTTTTGCACTGTTGGTGGAAATGTAAATTGATACAGCCACTATGGAAGAAGGTATGTAGATTCCTTTAAAAACTAGGAATAAAACCAGCATATAACCCAGCAACCCCACTCGTAGGCATATACCCTGAGGAAACCAAAATTGGAAAAGAGTATCCCATTGTTCATTGAGGCACTATTTACAATAGCTAGAACATGGAAGCAACCTAGATGTCCACTGACAGATGGATAAAGAAGTTCTGGTACATATACACCATGGAATATTACTCAGTCATAAAAAGGAACACATTTGAGTCAGTTCTGATGAGGTGGATGAACCACCTATCATACAGAGTGAAGTGAGTTAGAAAGATAAAGATAAATATTGCACTCAAATCCACATATACAGAATTCAGAAAAATGGTACTGAAGAATTTATTTACAGGGCAGCAATGGAGAACCAGACATAGAGAAGAGACTTATGGACACATGGGGAGAGGGGAGGAGAGGGTGAGATGTATGGAAAGATGTATGGAAAGAAAGAGGAAAGATGTATGGAAACGTACATTACCGTTTGTAAAATAGATAGCCAACGGGAATTTGCTGCATAGCTCAGGAAACTCAAACAGGGGCTCTGCACCAACCTAGACAGCTGGGATGGGGAGAGAGATGGGAGGGAGGTTCAAAAGGGAGGGGATATATGTATACCTATGGCTGATTCTTGTTGAGGTTTGACAGAAAACAACAGAATTCTGTAAAGCAATTATCCTCCAATAAAAAAATAAAAAGAAAAGAGAAAACCAATAGCTTAAAAATCAAATTGTAACAGTCATACTCATGTTACAGAGAGCCAAACAACAACACAGTTAATAAACAGTTTTTCTACAGGTTTACAGTCCATCCTGCATTCACAATTGGGAGAAGAGAGTCATGAATTCTACATGTTCAAGTCCATGTTGCAACCACCTGACCACATTCAACAGGCATAGGGTTTCTTAGAAAAGCCAGATTTCCTCCCAAAACAACTCTTGGTTTTTTTGTTTTTTTTTTTAAAAAGACTTAATTATTTCTTTTGCTTCATTCAAGAGGCCTCCAATTATGTTTGTTTTTTTTTAATAAGTTTGACTCATTTTCATATTAAATTGCTTGATCATTTCTTTTAAGTTTGTAAGGAGTTTCTGTGCTTTGAAGTACAGTTTTTGGTTTTTTGGTTCCCCTTCGGGGTATGACAAACTATTACATTGTCTTGAGAATTGGGGATAAATTGGATCAGAGAAGCACAACGAGTGGAGCTCAGGGACATGATTTCTAAATAACAATCCCCATGTGAATGCTCCTTCAGCATTTCCCTTTTACTCATGTTTTTGTGTTGGTGTTTTTGTTGTGGTCTAGACTGGGGCAAAAATGCAATAGTAGATCCAGATGTGAAATGAAACTTTTGAAACTGATGTAGACATATATATACACATATATTTTCCCCCAAAGGGTCTGTAGTTAAAAACCTCTAGATAAGAATCGGAGAAATGAAGAAACCCTAGCCTTAGGGATCTAAAAACCAAATCGCTTTTTTATAAAAATACATCTCCTCTATTGCACAAACGATGAGTTTGGCAGATTTTTAGTTTTAAGTCATTGAATTGTAGATCTTAATGTGGTTTGAAAGATAGCGTGTCATGGAGGAGAAGAGAACTTTGAAGTCAGTGGATCTGAGCCGAGGCCTGACAGTAGCTCTTGACCTTGAACAAATAATTTTACCTCAATGAATTTCAGTTTCTCCAGAAAGCATAAACAAAATAGGTCATTGTACATATAAAATGAGATTATGTACAGAGCACAGAGGGCTGGGCCCCCTTGGAATGCTCCATAGCTCTTAGCCTAGAAGCCTCCTATGATCCATCCCACTTCTAGAGAGCACCCACATGAAGGTGGCTACTTCTCTTCAAGTGCACAATGGTGCCCCCTACTGGTGAGGCAGTTGACCCCAAAGATAGGAAGTCTTGCAGTTAGAGATTTAGCAGAGTTTGTTAATCAATGTCTCAACAGAGCAGTCTGTATCCTTATGTAATATGCAGTAATCCATGGATATTTAATTTGCAAAAGTGTCAAGTGAGTGACTAGATCTAGTGGATGAAGTGGGCAACCAGAGCATAGTCTCCTACTAGATTATAAATTCCATGGACAGATACCATATGTGCTTTACTTACTACTTTATCTTGAGAACTTAGCATGATTCCTCAGCCATGGTAGACAGTCAAAAACAATATTTTGTTGAATGACAGAGCCAACGAGTCCAGCCACAACCTAAGAAGATGGCATGACTTGATCTTTTAAAGGTTTTTCCTATGGAAGAATGCAGAATTCTCTTGAAAATTTACTCCCCTACATTTTAGTAGGATCAGAGAAGGAGATTGTTAATGGTTTTTTTAACCCAAATATGGCTGTTGTTTTTTTTTTTCCACCTAGAGTCATTGGGTAGACCAGAGCTTCTATTTTTACTTGGAGGCAAAACATGGATTATAAACTCTTAGGTTTTTACCTTCTTTCCAAAGCCAGTTATCACTACCTTCCTTTCTCACTCTTGTTCCCTAGGAACAAGAGCAGTGAAAGCAGACTTCAGATGAAACAGATTCCAGAATGGTCACCATCAGAGAACAGTTATTGAAATATTAAGTGTGGAGGGAACACTGGTGGTTCTCAGGCTGGCTATTGAATGCTTGGAGTATTTTCAGTCCTGAACAGGGGAACCGTGTCAGAGGGCATTGGCAAGAGCTGATAAGTTTTAAACGTTCCCTACTGTACCACCAGCCAGGATGGGTGTAACGGAGTCAGAGGCCAGAAGAGCCGGAGGAAAAGGAAGGAAGCAGGGCGTGTTAGCCACATGACTAAAGTGATAGGGTATATGGTTCTTAAGTAGGAAAAGACGTGTAGGCTGGACAAAAATGTAAACACTGCTGGCGTTCGAAATATTCAGGAGGGCTGGGAATGAAAAGCTCTGTGAGTCTGGTGAAAAGAAAGGGCGGCTTTGATGTGGAGCAGATTTTTCAACTGTAGCAGAGCTGCCATCTCTTGTGGCTGTCAAAAGAATATTTAAAGGAAAAGTAAGAGGGTGTTTTTTTGCTTAAGGGTGTTCTATAAAGGGATGAATTCTAAGTATTTTCAAGTTGAAGAAGAAGAAACTATTAAGAATCTAATGCAACTGACAAGTCCGATCAGCGGCCACCAAATGCTGCCCGGCCATTCTGGCCACTATGTGACCTCCAGGTTGATGAGTGACAGCCCCTGGCAAGGGGTACAGCTGCATGTCTGAGGGGTGCCACTCACCAGCTGAAATGAGGGCTGTTTGCTGGGTTGTTCCCATGCTGGTCCTTCACAACCAGGCAGGACAGTCTGTCTCCTAGAACTGATCATCCCTTGTGAGGAATGAGGAAAGAAGCATGACCCCACAGCTAGAAAGATCCACTGGGAAGTCCATTCTGGGGCTCACTCCACATCTGCCCCGAGCAGGACTGTACTCGGGCATGTGAACAAGGATCACATGGGATCCACAAGGGATCCACGGGGATCCACGGGGCCTTGGGTTTCTTGCAGCTCACTTACTAACTAGCTTTGTGACTTTAGGCAGATCATTAGAACTTTTCATTCAGGCTCTTCCATTTCAAACCTCCACGATTCCATGGTTCATGTGTAGGTCATAGACTACATTCCACTCTCGCTTCTTTGTATAACTTTGGGCAAGTTTCTTATTCCACCTAGTGCCTCAGTTTCCCCACCTGTGAAATGGAAGTCATACTAGTAATGTAAAAATCATACTAGCTTTATAGTATTTTGAGAACTTACAGATGAAATATTATGAAAGTGCTGGGCTTCCCTAGTGGTTCAGCAGTAAAGAATCTGCCTGCAATGTAGGAGCCTCAGGTTCGATCCCTGGGTGGGAAAGATCCCCTGGAGGAGGACATGGCAACCCACTCCAGTATTCTTGCCTAGAAAATCCCATGGACGGAGGAGTCTGGTGGGGTACAGTCCACAGTTGGACACAACTGAATGACTTAGCACAGCACACAGCTACTATCAAAGCCTTCAAGGCAATTATTAAACTTTTCAACATCTAGTTTGAGATTGATGAGTTTTTGTCATTTTGGCGTGAGTAAACATCATTTGGTTTTGCTGTTGTTGTTTGTTTTCTTTTTAAAGTTTTATTTATTTTTGGCTGTGCTGGGTCTTTGTTGCTGTTCAGGCTTTGGTCTAGTTGCAGCGAGTGGGGGCTCCTCTCTAGTTGCAGTGGTCAGGCTTCTTATTGCAGTGGCTCCTTTTACTGTGGGTACAGGCTCCAAGGGTGCACAGGCTTCAGTAGTTGTGGTGTGAGGGCTCAATAGTTGTGGTTCCCAGGCTCTGGAGCACAGGCTCAGTAGTTGTGACTCATGGACTTAGTTACTCCGTAGCATGTGGGATCTTCCCAAATCAGGGATGGAACCTGTATCTCCTGTGTTAGCTGGTGGATTCTTTACCACTGAGCCACCAGTGAAGCCCCATTATTTGCTTTTATCTTGTTACAATTCTGACTGCTCACTCCAGGTTTCCACTCTGGTCAGTTTGAATCGGTATGCTGGTCCACCTCACCTCCTGTTGTGAACTCCCCTGTCATGATGCCCGGCTTCTGTAGAGGACCCCCCTGGAGCTGTGGCTTGGGTTAGGGCCTGGTGTTCCAGAGACCTGTGGATAGACCTTCTAGTTCTGTCTCTGCCATTAATAGCTTGTGTGACTCTGAGCAAGTCACAGCATCTCTTTGAGCCCTGGTGTCCTGGTCTTCAAAAGACAAGGAAATAAGGCCAGATGACTTCAGCGGTATCTCTTGGAGTCAAAGTGTACATTTTGAAACTACTTAAAGAAATGGAGAGGAGGATGAGGCACAAATAGTATACAATAATATACATGGAAGCTTAGAGTAAGTTTATACAGTCTTTTGTGGCACTGTTAAACTTCAGTGCCTAAAATATTATTAACATGTTGCAGTGTTCTGCATGGGCTTCCCAGGTGGCACTAGCAGTAAAGAACCCACCTGCCACTGCAGAAGATGTAAGAGATGTGGGTTCAATCCCTGGGTCGGGAAAATCCCCTGGAGGAGGACTTGGCAACCCACGCCAGTGTTCTTGCCTGGAGAATCCCACGGACAGAGGAGCCTGGTGTGCTGTAGTCCTGGGTTGTAGAACCTGGGTTGTAGAGCCTAGGTTGAAGCAAGTTGGACATGACTGAAGTGGCTTAGCGCATGTTGCAGTGTTAAGTGTATGTGTGTGTGATTCACATCCCAACCACGAGACCGCCTGCTGCACTGGCTGTAGAAATGGAATGAGAAGGAAAAGGGGAACTGAAATCTTGGGATTTATACATGACATCCTGCAGTTTGGATTCAGGTTTACTTGTATTTAAAGCAAATAAGTTGTACTTAAAATGGAAAACAACCTTGTTGATCTTTGAATATCTGTGGTGGAGAGTAGCTCTAGTTGGTTTGCTCTCTCAGGAACTGTCTCCCCCCAGCCCGTAGAGTTGGTCTGAACCCTCAGCCACTCTCTGGCTTTTGTGTTTTTCACAAGTTCTGCCATACACCAAACACAGGCTTGGCGGGTTCCTTTGGGTTTTCTAGAGTTATTCTTACTAGTGAGGCAGAAAGACCTCTCTTCCCAGCTACACTTTTGGCCATAGATTGCGGTTTTTTTGTATGTGGTTTTCTTCCCTTGCCATTAGACTAAATGCCCCTCTATATTCTCTATACTTTCTGGAGGTCTTGAATGGCACCCTTCACACGTGCATCCCAGTTTCCTGGCAGTAGGGAGCCATAGCTGCTCTGGAGACTCTATGCCTTCAGATAGAATGCCCTGCTCAGTAGTCTCTCCAGGGTTGATCAGAAAATCTCCATGACACCAAGTCTGAGTTTGCAGAGGTGTCTGCCAGGGCTGGGGTCTTCCCCAATGACTCAAGCAGTAAAGAATCTGCCTGCAATGCAGGAGATTTAAGTTCGATCCCTGGGTCAGGAAGATACCCTGGAGAAGGTGATGGCAACCCACTCCAGTATTCTTGCCTGGAGAATCCCATGGACAGAGGAGCCTGGTGGGCTACAGTCCATGAAGTCACAAAGAGTCGGACATGACTGAGTGACTGAGCTCACACACACACTGCCAGGCCTGCTGCTCTCCCCCGTCTTCCTGATCCCCAGCATAGCCACCAGGAAAAGCCACATTGTTACCACTTGTTCCAGTGTCAAATCCTACACAATCAGGGACAGCCCCCAGCCCTGAATTTCAGAGAAGTTTTATCCAGTGACTTAGTATTTGATGTTTTCTTCTTGCTCGATTTTCTCTTTTGGAAAATCCAGATACTGAAGAAGGTCTCAGATTTTTCCATAGAGAAAGAGATTTCTCTGGTTTGTGATTAAAAGTATCCATCTCTTCAAACTCAGTGCTTTAAAGCTGAAATCCCGGTGTTTTACGGTACTGATGTAAGTCTGTCACTTGACTGCACCACCTTAAAAGTAAAAGCTCTGAGGACATGGTGAATTGTTAAGCAGGTAGAACCATAAAAACTACTTTCACCCAATTTAATTGAATTGGAATATAGAATATGGGCAGCTGGAGGAAGATAGAAAATTGTGCTGCTTAGAGCCCTTCTGATTGTTAGCAACAGAGACCCCAGACTTCTACAGCTTAAGCAAAGATGTGGTTGTGACAGACTGCCGTGACCAGACCACAGGAAGGGGACCAGGGAGCTGGCCTCAGTCTCATCTGGATCAGGTGCCGGGAGCGCCATCACAAATCTGTCTCCTCCTGCCCTTCTCTCATCTTGGCTTCCATCTCAGGCCTGGCCTCTTGCTCACCAGCCCTTTGGCTTGCTAGGGGACTTGAAGACAGGTTGCTCTAGGGCTCTATCCCTGTGACTAAAGTTCCAAAGGGAAAAGAAAAATATCCCTGCCAGCTACCATTTGGGAAATCTGAGACAGCCTGGGGTTGGCCCTGGCTGGGTCTCGTGTTCACCACTGGCTCATCCCTATGGTCAGGTGGGTGAAGAGCTCTGAGGGGCTGCCACACCAGAATTATAGGACAAATGGTTGCCGGAGTGGTGAGGAGCAGTTACCTAAGCAAGAGTGGTGGCAGCTGCTATCACTGAGAGAAGAAGGAAAGGGTTCTAGAAAGCCCGAAGCAACTGTTACACACAAAAGCAAGTGTGGAACTTAGCCTACGACCTTGCTGGGAACCGTGGAATCATGGACGTTTGAAATGGATGGTTGCGTCCTCCGAGTGTAGAAGATGAGGTGCAGAAAGGTCTAATGATCTGCCTAAGGCTACGAACAACAGATACCCACTCTATAGGGGCAAGGGCGTTGCAGTGTTCCTCTACATCTTGAGCTTAATTTCCAGCTAAATGTTTCATCTAAAATCCATACTTAATAAATTTGAGTTTCTGCTCCAAACTCAAGAAGTCACAGAAGTTTAAAGCAGGCAATATGGTAGGTAGTTAACATTCACTGAACTTTCATTTTCTCACCTGTAGAGACATGGCTAGTCTCTGGCAGCAGGAATGATTTAGCTAATAAAATCTTGGAATCTTGAATTAAAAAACAAAATAGAATATAGGTGAATCCTTTAGAAAAGGTAAGCTATAGTATTTAAATTATATAATAATGAAACCCTTGACTGACACTGACATTACCTCAGTAACTTAGATTTATTTCAAAGTTATACTCACTTGCCCTGCCCTGGCAGGTGGATTCTTTATCACTGAGCTGCCCGGGAAGCCCTGCCTGTTATAGATTAGGCCTCAATAAATGTCCTAGTCAGGAAAAAAGCCTTTAGCTAAGCAATGAGTTTTATTTAAGGGCAACTATTCTCTTAATCGGACATTAGCCAAAATTGGACCCAATGTATAAAGACAGCATCTAATAATCTTTTATATGAGGAGAATAAAGCACAATCTTAATACCTACATTGATACTTTTTAATGATATACTGCATTTGCTCAAAATAAATCAATTGTATATAAAGTTGTCATGAAACAATTGGTAATAATAATGAGATAACATGCAACAGCTACAAAAACTAAAAAAGTAACAAGTATGGGCAAATAGGTACTGCTGCTGCTGTTTATTGTTTTTATATTATTATTGAGGATGATAATGCTGTTAAAAGGAGAATCAAGATGAAGCATGTTTGAAGCTGTGAACTGTCCTAATCCCATGTGCAGAGAAACAGAAAGTGAAAACACACACGATGTGAAAAACTGTAATAGGTAACCATCCTGTTTATAGGTCTGGTTGGTTAGGGCAACCTCCTGAGTCTGTCTTTGCTGAGGTGATTCTGGTAATGATAAACTGTTCCCTGGGGTGTCTGAGGGGCTCTTGGGTGAAATTGCTGGGTTAGCAGCTGGAAACAGGCTTGCAGAGTTCAGAAAAGCCGGGTTCAGGGCACCATCTACCTCAGTTGCTAGTGGAAGCTAGGCTTGAAGCCAGTCACTGCCCCTCCCATGGGAGGACACTCGGCAGTCGTAAAGCTGGAAATAACTGCTACTGGTTACTGTCCAGGGCCCCAGGCTGGAGAAGCTTTCTCCACCTGAAAAGTGGATTACAAACCAGTGCGATGAAGGTGGATTTGACAACTGGCATATGCTTTCACAGTTCGTTTCTCATAACTTTAAAGAAATAAAAAAATCACTTCACAGGAAAACCAAAGATAAAATAGGAAGATATACAGTAATCAAAATTGGACCACAAATTTTGACTCAACTTCCATGTAATTAAATTTCTAAATAATCATGATTACTACTTTTTTTAGCCTAAGAAGTTAAAGCTCTTCTTTTAAATTGAGACTATTATTCTTTAAAAACCAAAGACCATAAAGAAATACGCCACAATTGTTTGAACACAGTTGTCTAAATTGTAGGTTATTACTATCTACATGTTTGTATTTTCCCCAATTTTTTTCATGAGTATGTACTACTTTGAAAATTACAGAAATTTTAAACTTTTTTTGAAGTATAACTGGTCACTAAGTACCAATGGATGGGATTAAAACTGTATAGCCTCTTGTGTAACAGGCTTCTGAATTTCTTTGAAAGAGCATACATTAGAAGGAAATAATTTCTGCAAAGTAAATCCTGAAGTTTTAGGTTATTTCCTAACAGCTGTGAATTTAGAGAGAATAAATAAAATGTTAATCCTTTCAAATGTTATGAACTATACCAGCAAACTCAGCATTCTAGTAAATGATTTAAGAACACAGTCTGAAATAAAGATAAATTTAAAAATCAGGAAAAAAAGTGGATTGTAAACACATGCTCTATGATCCTGAAAGACAGGAACAAAGAGGGGATAGTGACAGACTGCTTGCCCCCTATATAGTTTGTACACACAGCAGGTTCTGTCGTGTCTGACTCTTTGCAACCCCACGGACTGTTGCCCACCAGGCTCCTCTGTCCATGGGATTCTCCAGATAGGAACACTGGAATGGGTTGCCATGCCCTTCTCTGCCCTGTAGTATAAAGTCCAATAATACTTCAAGTAAGAGGAAGGCTTTACATCCTAAGTCGGGATGACAAGAAAGGGTAAGATTTTATTAAGAACTGACAGGATATCAAATGTGGAAAGGCTGTTTATAACAGTCATGGGAATTACACGGGTGGAATGGGGCAGGAGAGAGGCGTGGACGGTAAGGATTGGTTGCCTTCCTTCAGAAAGACGTGGCACCCTGCCCCTTTCGCTTACTTCTGTTTATGCATCACTTGTGTTTGCTCATTCATGGCCAGTGAGCAGAGATTTCTTAAGAATGGGATTGCTCTCACTTTTTAGTGCCGTATTACTTGAAGCAGTTAACATGTTTATGGATAATGTTTCATTACTGCCTTTTAAGTCACATTCCAGATCCCCTACATCACTTTGGTAATAACACCTGTCGGCGTGACTCAGAGCCCGCACCCTCTTGGTCTGTCACAGGCCGCTCTTCAAACAGCCTCCACCGCCGTCTGCCTCCGCGCTGATATGGTCGAGCCCTAAAAACACGGCGGTGTCTCAGGCTACATCCGCCACCCTATGCCCCTCCGTCCCCACTTTCTTCTGGCCTGCCACCCAGTCAGGCCTCGGGAGGCCTTCACGGCTCCCAGGACGGTCTGACGGGTGTTCCACCTTTGAGATGTTGGCCCAACCTGTGGCCCAGGAGCCAGAGGGGGCAAGGGCCTGGTCTGAGTCAATGCCACCCCCTCGGCTTCAGTGCCCTGCTTAGAAGTTTTATTCCGTGGGAATGGTATGGCTCAGGGGCCTGACAAAGGGATGCTGAGGGATGCCTCCGGGTGTTGGTGCTGGGAGCCTCTACACTTTGGCTGGGATCCAGTCTTGCAGGGTAATGGCCGGATGTTAGCAGCTGCAGGAGGCTTTCTAAAGGGGATGTGGAAAGACACTGGAGGGTCCGTTCTGGTGAACAAGTGTGGCCCCCTGTCTAGTAATGCTCTCATACATCAGGTGCAGCAGAGAAGCCAGAAATAAACTTTCTTTGAAAAACCATAGATCCTTTTTCCCAGTGTAGAGGCCACATTATGGAAAGAAATTAGGGGAAAAGAAATAAACCGATTTAGTGCAAGTTTAAATATATTTATCAATAAGCTAAACCTTGTATGTGCTTAGTGGCAAAGAATCCGCCTGCCAATGCAGGAGATGCAGGTTTGATCCCTGGGTTGGGAAGATCCCCTGGAGGAGGGCATGGCAACCCACTCCAGTATTCTCGCCTGGGAAATTGCATGGACAGAGGGGCCAGATGGGCTACAATCCATGAGGTTGCCAGAGTTGGACATGATTTAGCAACTAAATAATAACACAGCAACAAATCTTGTAAGTAAATTTGGAAAGTAAATGTGAATCAATTATTATTGGAATTTAAACCTGGTGGATATTACTAGTTTCAAAGTACTACTTTTGTATTATCACCAAAACTTAATAAATCTCACATTTGTTGTATAAAAATCACAGGTTCTGAGAACCACAAGTTACTTGGTGAAATCTGGTCTTGACATATACATACACATGGCCAGGGTACCAGTGTTTATGTGTGATGTTCTGGAAGGCTTTCTGTAACCACACCCACTGTATCAATAATGTCCACTTCTGATTACTTTTATAAAAGACAGAATATCTTATCCATTATGTATTATTTTTAGGCAACTTCTAATAATAATGACCTCAGTTCAGTTCAGTCGCTCAGTCGTGTCCGACTCTTTGCGACCCCATGAACCATAGCACGCCAGGCCTCCCTGTCCATCATCAACTCCCGGAGTCCACCCAAACCCATGTCTGTAGAGTCAATGAGTCCATCCAACCATCTCATCCTCTGTCGTCCCCTTCTCCTCCTGCCCTCAATCTTTCCCAGCATCAGGGTCTTTTCCAATGAGTCAGCTCTTCGCATCAGGTGGCCAAAGTATCGGAGTTTCAGCTTCAACATCACTCCTTCCAATGAACACCCAGGACTGATCTCCTTTAGGATGGGCTGGTTGAATCTCCTTGCAGTCCAAGGGACCCTCAAGAGTCTTCTCCAACACCACAGTTCAGAAGCATCAATTCTTCAGCACTCAGCTTTCTTGATAGTCCAACTCTCACATCCATACATGACCATTGGAAAAACCATAGCCTTGACTAGATGGACCTTTGTTGGCAAAGTAATGTCTCTGCTTTTTAATAATGACCTAAATATATGTATTTGTATATTTCTTAAAGTTTTAAGTCTATCATAATATTGATATTATTATTGGTTTATTACTTATCTTGAGACATTAGAAATGTCCCTGCTCGTCTTCATAGTCTTGTTTGTTCTGCAAGAACTCCCCTTTATTCAAGAGTAGTTAAAGTACAGAGAAATGTAGAAGAATATATTCTACATAGCAATAATAGTTATCTCCAAAACAAGCTGGAGATTACAAGTGACTTTTCTTTTGTCCTCTTTTCTGTATGTTCCAAATATTTCCACAGTAAGAATGTTTATATTTGTTGAGTGCTTTCTCTACATCAGGTTCTGTGATCATCATTAAATAATATCTTCACAATAACCTCATAAGAGAGGTCCTATTATAATCCTCACTTTACACATGAAGAAATGAAAGTCTAAAGAGTTTAAATAAATTTATCCAAGGTCTCATAAGTGGTAGGGCCAGAATTCAAATCCATGTGTATCTGATTCTAGGACTTGGATTATCAACCGCTGAACTTCATTGTTTTTGTAATCAGAAACACACACACGCAATTTGTATACTAAAAACAAACAATAAACCTCACTGCTGCATTTATCTTATAATCTGCATGAAAGATAGTAAATGTACGCCCAAATTTCAGGCACATCTACTAAGGTTATGGTCTGACAGCTGGTTAGGAAACAACTTAAGATTTACTTAGGTTGAGGCTCACCATTTTTAATCAGGTTAAAAGTGTTATTTGATCATGATGTTCACTTCTATGAAATTTAGAAATACATTAGAAAAAGAGAGGAAATAGGCATATAAATTATTCAAATAATGACAAATAAATCTTTAAGAAATGACAATATAAATTGGATTGTTTTTGCTTTTTGCTGTTTTTTTTTTTTTTGCCTGGAGAAGAAAAGACTGTAGGAAGATTAAACCACAGTTTTGAAATAAAGGAAGAACTGTGGTGTGGTTAGTGGAAGCAGCTGTTCTCCAATCTCAAACCACATCTGGAATATGACGTTCCATTCTGGGCACCACATTTGAAGAGAGACCTTGATCAACTGGAGTGTGTCAGATAGGAAAAACATGATGGAATGTACCTAGAAACAACCACATATGAGTTACAGTTGTTGGTACTCTGGTTGCTGCAAGGAAGAGTTGAGGGAGACAAAAGATCTGGGTTCGGAGCTCTGACAGTCTGTCACGTTGGCGAGGGATTAGGCTTATTCTGTATGATGCCAGGGAGGGCAGTACTAAGGCCTCAAGGTCAAGTGTCAGTTCAATATAAAAAGAAATTCACAGTCTAATGAAAATGGGGGGAGGGGCACGTGAACTAATGGAGGTCCCTGGAACTTGTCAGAATGTCAGAATACTCTTATTAGGGGGGGCCTGGTAGAAATACCAGTTGAGATGGTAGAACTTTCCTAGTCAATTTTAAAGGAATGGGTGACAACTTCTTTTTTTTTTAAAAAGAAATATTTATTTATCTATTTTATTTTATTTCTGACTTAGGTCTTAGTTGAGGCGTGCAGGCTTCTCTTGCAGTGTGGGGTCTTTCACGGCAGTGCAGGCGCCTCTCTAGTTGTGGCACACACAGGATTAGTCGTGGGATCTCAGTTCCCCGACCAGGGATTTCAAACACTATACCGGTGTTTCGGAAGGTGGATTCTTAACCAGTGAACCTCTAGGGAAGTCCCTACCAGCAACTTTTTTCACGGAATGACTTGAGGGTTCTTTTACTGGGAAAATGGTGATAGATCTTATATAAACTCTTCGTCATCTTCTGCCACACACCTCTATTCTTTTGCTCAATAAACATGTCTCCGAAATTATATGACATTGTGCTGCTGGATATTTGCATTTAAGCACTGAAAATTTTCCCTTTTCATAATTGTTTATTTAACAAAACTCAGAGGAGAAAATGGGAAGGGCAGAGAAAAAAGAACCCCACAAATCTCAGAAGTAGATAATGTTTTAGACCACCATGAAAAGAGAGCATGAGAGCTAGGCCCATTCTCAGCTACAATTTTAACATCTCATATGACCTTAAATAAGTTAATTTACTTTAGTTCCCTGTGCCTCAGTTCCTTCCTCAGTAAAACGGGTATAATAACTCTTGCTTCATGGCTCTTATGGGAATTAGTGAGTTAATGTTTGCTCAGTTCTTTGAGGTCCTTGGATGAAAGGTGTTATATAAATACTAGGTATCATTATTAACATTTAATGACCATATCTATACTTATGATACCAAGTGTCCTAAGAAACAAAAGCTGTTACAGGCCACAGAAAAGCTTTCAAAGACTGTTCACAGTGTCTATGAAAACATAAGCTAGAATTATTGAGAGAGCTTGGTGTCTTATTGTGAGATTAAAAATTGCAGTTCCATGGATTCAACCTGATATTTAGCAGTAGATTTAATGGAGGCTTTAAAAAGCATTTGTGCAGTATCTCAAACTGGTTTTCATGACTACTTTTAAACTAGCAGTAATTTCGTAATCTTCAAATTATTTCATTTTTGTTATCTAACTGTAGTCTCAGTGGAAACTTCTCAATGCTTACATAGGCTAAATGTGATAGTTTTTAATCTTTTTTATTTTCTCTCTCTTATGGACAGAGCAGTAGCTTTTGTCCTTAATGTAGGAAGAACACATAAGAATGGCTGTTGACCATGGTGGAGAAATAAAAATGGCTTCACTTCATCTGCTCCCCTGGTGCTCATAGCTCAAGGCTGCCCATACTGCTCTAGTCTTCTCACTCCACTCCTTGGAGTTATCCAAGAGAAACAGCAGACGTTGGTGGGGAGTAGGGAAGGGGGAGGCCTTTCTTTGATCTCAGATGACAAACTTCAAAGATAAACATTTAAAGAGAAGGAAAAACAAATACAGAGAAAGGAACAACAATGAGACACTGAATAGCTCAGCTGTCACCTGTATATATGCTTCAAGAGGACTGGTAGACACATCCTTTGTAGGAAAAGGCAAATCACCCAATAGAAAACCAGGCAAATTGTTATGAACATACATGTCAAGAAAGAAGCCTGACTGATCAGTAAATAGGAAAAGATGCCTGGAGAAATGCAAATGAAACAATAAAGAGACACTTTCACACTTTAGGTTGCAAAACATTTTTATTTAAGGAATGCTGCATGAGGAGAAGAGAGTGAAGCAACACTGCTGTTGGGAACACACAATTGACAACCCCTGGAGAATAACTGAACACTCTCTAGTAAAGCTGAAGTGTGTATGTATGAACTCTTAGCCTTTCTCTTTCAGACTTACACTCTAGAGAAACTCTTGTATGTGTGGCCAAGGAACTGTAAACAAGAACATAGCACCATTTGTTTGTAATGGTTACGAATCTACCTCAATTGTGGGAACAATTCAAATGTCCCTCTATAGAGAAACGGTGATGTATTTCTGTAATAGTACAGTAGACACTAGACAACAGAATTAACTAGAGCTACAAGTGTCTCTCCGATCTCTATGGAGAACTTCCCAAAAACAATGTTCAGGACAAAAGAGGAAAAAAAAAGACATAGATGCATAGAGGAGAAATATCATTTACATAAAGTTTAAAAATATTCAAAAGAAGATGACTGGTATTATTCTAGAGAAATTCATACTCAATCTGCATGTAGAGTCTGAATTCCCAGTCTTGGCAGTGTCTGTTAAGTATTTCAGCACGTTCTTCAAACTTTGCCCCTGCTAGTGCCAAGTCTACACTAATGGCTACAACCGAGATTTTTGTAAAATTCAGGGATTCCCCATGTCCCTCCAAAAAATATTTGTTCTAACCCAGAGCTATCCAACAGAAGCAAAATGTGAACCACATATGTAATTTAAAATTCTCTAGTAGTCAGGTTATAAAAAATTAAACATAAATGAGTGAAACTAATTTTGATAACAGATTTTTTACTAAACATATTCAAAATATCCTATAGGTAAATAAGATATTTTAAATATTTTTTACACTAAGTCTTTAAAATATGGTGTGCATTTTACACCTAGAGTGTATCTGGTTGATAGATTTTCATTGGAAATATTTGTATTTAGATTTCATAAAATTTAAAGTTGTAAAGATAGGTTTAAAATAACCCAACTTATCTGAAGCATACATAGAAGTTTTTTAATAACTGCATCAAGTGATGGTTTTCAAATATTAGTTTAAATAATTAGAATTAAATAAAATGATAAATTCAGTTCCTTAGTCTCACTTACTGCATTTCAAGAGCTCACCAGTCCACATGTGACTCAGTTGCTATTAATATACTGAACAAAGCAGATCTAACCTACATTATGCCCACTTACCTTTCCTCTGTGGGAGTCCTCTTTTCATATCATTGAAGTCAAACTAAAAAAGTATACAGTGGCCTTGCTGGACAAAAATAGCCACACAGACCCACCTACAGTGAAAGGTGTATGTTGACCAGCAAGATTTCAAGGCCATGCAATGAGAGGAGTCTAACCTGATTTACATGCTCAGCCACCTGCTGCCTTACCCTCTCAGCTATCTGTTAGAGCTCTGGTTTCCCACTAGGCAAAGCTGGGGAGAATTCCCTGAGGTTCCATCTGTTTCTGGGGTGTCTGTTTTAAATGGTTAAGTTCCCAAAGTGTGGGTCATTCAGTTTTACTGAAACACCAGCCCCCTTCCAATTTTGGGGCTCGGTTGTCCTCTGGGACTCCCCGGTAATTTCTAGATTGGATAATCAAACACAAGAATCTACAGAAACTCATCTGAGAGGAAGTACACTGAGGCTCACACAGGAGAGAAGATGGGAACTCAGAGGCTGTGATGGTAAAACAACGCGAGAGGATGGTAAAGCAATGTGAAAAGTGGCCGGAGAAAAAAGGACATCAGAGGATTCAGACTGAAATGGAGTCTGTGAAATTTAATTAGTGGTCAGCAGGACACGATTTGGCAGGAAAGGATGGGACTCACTGGGACAGAGCCTTAGAACCAAAAATTCAAACTGATCAGAACCTGAAGTGAAATAGAGCCGTAGGGTTCCTCTGACTTCGCCACTTGGAGTCGGCAGCTGTAAGCGGCATGCCTGGTTGGGAGACAGCAACCACAGTGCCAGTGCTTCAAATGGAGGGATACTTGATTCTTAAATGAAGGGCTATCAGACTCCACAGGATCCTAAAGCACCCTCACATTTTTTATTACGCTTAATGCCAGCCCATGCACACAAGACACCCACTCACACACACTCGCAGGGCTATAGAAAGGGCAGAGATTGGCCCTTCACGAAAACAACAGCAACAAAGCCTTGGAAACTATTGATAATTAATAAGCTAGGCACCAACAATTAATATGTGCTACGAGGGGGCGCCTACTGTTCTCTGAGCCATAGCTCATTTAAAATACTCACCCTGTAATTTATGAGCGATATTTAATACCTCAGTGACCATAAACCTCAATGTTTTATTACCACTGCTTAGCATACCTTTGATGTGCTGCCCAGCACTACACAATCCAAAACAAATTATTTTCAGGAAGCTGGATATTATATAAATGCAGGAAAGTCATAAATAATGCACAGGAGGAACATTTTCGGTGGGTTCTGACATGCCACAATGGGTCTCTGTGAGTGTGACCGCTCCGGCGTCTCACTGGCCCTGGAGGAGGGCAGGAGGGCCGTTCCATCTGAGGAGTGTTTGTCAGGGTGGGGAGGCTGACTTCCAGGCACCAGTGACTGACTTTTTAAACCTATAGCAGAGGCAGATGTGAATTGCATGAGAACCGTTTAGGAAGCTCCAGTCTTCTTAATGAACTACAGATGCACATGGAACGACCCTTTCCTTCATGTGTCTGATGGGCCCCTAACAATCTTCTTCCCTGCTGTCACGCGGACATGTGTCAGCTCCCTTTCCAGTTCTCAACAGCAGCTGTTCAAAACTCTCTGCTCTCTGCAAGACCCTGAACCCCCACACCTTATGTCTTGGAAGATGAGATACTCTACAACCTCAGTGAAGTCATCGGAAAGAACTCCTCCACCTTCCCTTGCCAGTACATCCACACCTTTCTGTATCCTCACATACTACTTTTATCTTGAACAGGACAATTCTCTCCAAAGCTGAGACACCTGAATCTTTGATCACTTCCCCTCCTGTCTCCTCTGGCTCCATGACCTCTAAATTATCCCCTGGCCTCTTCTGTCCTCTCCCCTCCCCACTCCTTATTTTTTTGGTCCTCACATGGGATCAGATTAACTGCGTCCTACAACTGAACAAGTGAGTAAAATAAAATCTTCTCCATGACCACATCCCTTGTTTCTGAAGATGCGCTTTGGCGCTCTCTGCCCCACATCCAGCTTCTTGAAAAGTGGTTGCCTTTGCCTGATTCGGATCTTGCCATCATTGTCAAGCAGATTCTGCCCTCAACTACCTACTGAGAATGTTATGGTGGCTTTCTACACACCAGGACCTCCTTCAGAGCCCCTGCAGGGATGGATGTAGTTTCCCCCTCCCTACTTGCCACCTGAAACTTTATCTCCCTGTCTGTGTGTTCATATTCTCATTCTGCATCCCCGCCTCCTCTCCAGGCCTCTTGCTGGCTCTACTTCCACGGCCCAGGCCTAGCCCTCTTCTCTGTACACCCTTTCTGGATGAGCTCAGCTTCTTCACCAGCTTCAGCATCCTTCAAACACCAGTGGCCCCCGATCATATCTCTGAACCTCAACTTCCTAAGCTCTGCCAGTTTCCCACTGGACAATCTACCCCATGTCCCATGGGTTAGCTTTCCAAAATATAATTTATAATGAAGGATAGATGGGTGCTAAAATATATAACTAGGTGCCAAAATAGCACTTTCACAAGCCACTTGCTTTTTGCAAAGGGGGAAATATATCTTTACAATGGAGAGTTAAGATGGTCACCACCTTAACTAATCAAGTGACCAAATGTAATATTGTTCCACTGTGTGGTGTTGTTTAGTCGCTAAGTTGTACCCAACTTTTTTGCAACCCCGTGGACTGTAGTCCACCAGGCTCCTCTGTCCATGGGTTTTCCCAGGCAAGAATACTGGAGAGGGTTGCCATTTCCTTCTCCAGGAATCTTCCTGACTCAGGATTCAAACCTGTGTCTCCTACATTGGCAGGCAGATTCTTTTCTGCTGAGCCACCAGGAAAGTCCTATTGTTCCACCATTAGTATCCCACATTATACACTTGCTGATGGGATAAAATACAAAATATATGGCTTTACCTATAAATCATTCTTGCCAAAACCCAGCTTACTGTTATATAAAGTCCTGGGGATAGAGGATCAAGTTAAATGATACAAGAAAGTAACAATCAGGCAAATCCAGATTGTGAGACCTAAGAAAACTGCTTAGTCTCTTCAAAATGACAATAAATAATAATGGTCAATATCATTTAGAAAGTGGAGAATGCTTAAGAATAAAATAACTAAAGAGAGAAACCAAATGCAATACATGAAACTTGATTAATCTTGCTTTAAACGAACAGCTGTAAAGGATATTTTGGGTACAATGTGGAAAACTTGAACATTTTTTTTTAATTAGATAATATTAAAGAAATAGTATAAATTGTCTTAAATGTGGTAATTCAGTTCAGTTCAGTTCAATCGCTCAGTTGTGTCTGACTCTGCGACCCCATGAACCGCAGCATGCCAGGCCTTCCTGTCCATCACCAACTCCCTGAGTTTACCCAAACTCATGTCCATTGAGTTGGTGATGCCATCCAACCATCTCATCCTCTGTCGTCCCCTTCTCCTCCTGCCTTCCATCTTTCCCAGCATCAGGGTCTTTTCCAATGAGTCAGCTCTTTGCATCAGGTAGCCAAAGTATTGGAGTTTCAGCTTCAGCATCAGTCCTTCCAATGAACACCCAGGACTGATCTCCTTTAGGATGGGCTGGTTGGATCCCCTTGCAGTCCAAGGGACTCTAAAGAGTCTTCTCCAACACCACAGTTCAAAAGCATCAATTCTTCAGCACTCAGCTTTCTTTATAGTCCAACTCTCACATCCATACATGACCACTGGAAAAACCAAAGCTTTGACTAGACGGACCTTTGTTGGCAAAGTAATGTCTCTGCTTTTTAATATGCTGTCTAGGTTGGTCATAACTTTCCTTCCAAGTAGTAAGCGTCTTTTAATTTCATGGATGCAGTCACCATCTGCAGTGATTTTGGATCCCCACAAAATAAAGTCAGTCACTGTTTCCACTGTTTCTCCATCTATTTGCCATGAAGTGTTGGTAATGGTATTATGTTTATAAAGGAGACTGTTCTTTTTCTTGGGAGAGGCATGTTGAATTTA
Source organism: Dama dama (assembly GCF_033118175.1). NCBI lineage: Eukaryota > Metazoa > Chordata > Mammalia > Artiodactyla > Cervidae > Dama > Dama dama. The sequence goes on along the minus strand of NC_083697.1, from coordinate 23,684,774 downwards.
GGGATAAATTTTCATGATGCTTGCAACTTACTTTCAAATGTTTCTACAAAAATGCACATGTGTGTGCAATACAAATGAAAATAAATCAGATATGTCAAGGTATTAATACCTTTTAAATTTAGATAATAAGTGTAGGAGTATTCAATTTACCTTGTCAACATTCTTGCATGTTTTAAATTTTTCATTTAAGAATCTAGGAAAAAAGTCAAAAAACATAAGTTTAACTTAAACCTTGTCTTCACTCTCCCATCTACTCCTTTTCTACTCACTATTCACTAAGTACCTCAAGCTAAATATCCTGGCATCATCTGTAAATTCTCCCTTCTTCCTCACATCTCCTGTCTCCCTCCATCCTGGAGTCTCTCCAGCTCACTGCTGCTGCCCTCATCAGGCCTCCACTGTGAAACACACGGATTCCCCACCACCTGGGTACAAGCCCCTCCCCCATCAGTCCTCCCCAGAGTTCTCCCCAATCACTCCCCTGATGAAACCTTTCAACAGGTCCACACTGCCTGCAAAATAAGATCAAATTCTCTGAAGTACAGACATTAAAGTCAGTCAGTCAGTCAGTTCGGTTGCTCAGTCGTGTCCGATTCTGCAACCCAGTGGACTGCAGCATGCCAGGCCTCCCTGTCCATTACCAATTCCGAGTTTACTCACATTCATGTCCATTGGGTCGGTGATGCCATCTAACCATCTCACCCTCTGTCATCCCCTTCTCCCACCTTCACTTGTTCCCAGCATCAGGGTCTTTTCCAGTGAGTCAGTTCTTTGCATCGGGTGGCCAAAGTATTGGAGTTTTAGCTTCAACATCAGTCCTTCCAATGAATATTCAGGACTGATTTCCTTTAGGATGGACTGGTTGGATCTCCTTGCTGTCCAAGAGACTCTCAAGAGTCTTCTCCAACACCACAGTTCAAAAGCATCAATTCTTCAGCACTCAACTTTCTTTATAGTCCAACTCTCACATCCATACATGACTGCTGGAAAAACCAAAGGTTTGACTAGACAGACCTTTGCTGGCAAAGTAATGTCTCTGCTTTTTAATATGTAGTCTAGGTAGGTTGTAACTTTTTTTCTGAGGAGCAAGTGTCTTTTAATTTCATGGCTGCAGTCACCATCTGCAGTGATTTTGGAGCCCAAAAAAATAAAGTCTGTCACTGTTTCCACTGTTTCCCCATCTGTTACCCATGAAGTGATGGGACCAGATGCCATGATCTTAGTTTTCTGAATGCTGAGTTTTAAGCCAACTTTTTCACTCTCCTCTTTCACTTTCATCAAGAGGCTTTTTAGTTCCTCTTCACTTTCTGCCATAAGGATGGTGTCATCTGCATATCTGAGGTTATTGATATTTCTCCTGGCAATCTTGATTCCAGCTTGTGCTTCATCCAGTGCAGCATTTCTCATGATGTACTCTGGATGTAAATTAAATAAGCAAGGTAACAATATACAGCCTTGACAGACTTCTTTCCTGATTTGGAGCCAGTCTGTTGTTCCATGTCCAGTTCTAACTGTTGCTTCTTGACCTGCATACAGATTTCTCAGGAGGCAGCTCAGATGGTCTGGTATTCCCATCTCTTCAAGAATTTCCCACAGTTTGTTGTGATCCATACAGTCAAAGACTTTGGCATAGTCAATAAATCAGAAATAGATGTTTTTCTGGAACTCTCTAGCTTTTTCGATGATCCAACGGATGTTGTCAATTTGATTTCTGGTTCCTCTGCTTTTTCTAAATCCAGCTTGGACATCTGGAAGTTCATGGTTCATGTACTGTTGAAGCCTGGCTTGGAGAATTTTGAGCATTATTTGCTAGCGTGTGAGATGAGTGCAATTGTGTGGTAGTTTGAACATTCTTTGGCATTGCCTTTTGGGATTGGAATGAAAACTGACCTTTTCCAGTCCTGTGGCACTGCTGAGTTTTCCAAATTTGCTGGCATATTGAGGATAACACAAATGGAATCTGGAGCTGAGGACATGATGGAGGTCAAACTGACATCCAGAGATACCGTCAGGCCTTTGACTTCTAATCTAGAGTTCTGATCCCTATGTTGCCTCACTCGAAGCTTCACATTTGTGCTGAGATAGCAAAGATGGGCCTAAGAAAAAGTACAGTGCTCCCTGTGGAGCCCTAAGCTGTCTGCTTGGGGAAAGAATTCACTTACACATCAGCAAGTAGTCTATAGTTTTAAGGTCTATGAAAGAGAGTCTTTTAAATTTCACAGCTGTGACCTCAGATGTTCAATGAAAGACTCACTTTGTCAACTCCATAAGGGGTTTATAATACTCTGTAGGGGAAGCAGGCATTCTCATATGTTGTTAGCATGAGTGTAAATTGGCATAGTCCCTATGGAGGGCAATTTGGCAACATCTAAATGAGTATATCCTTAGATCTTAGCAATGTCACTTCAGAAAATGTGTCCCACAGATATACTGACACATATGCAAAATGATGTATGGGATATGGAAATGTGAAGTGTTGTTTGAGTTAGCAAGATATTGAAATAAGCCGAAAGTCCACCAAGAAGGGACTAGTTAAATAATGACACATCAACCTAAAGAAATACAATGCAGCTAAGATACCAAATGGGGAAGATCTCTAGGCACAAGTATCTACAAGGTATTATATATTGTAACATGAGAACACAACATGCATCAGGGCGTGTACAGGAGTCTATGGGTTCAAGAACTATAGAGTCAAAAAGGAAGCACCAAGATAATGCAGCAAACTTCACTGCAAAAAGTGCCCATCGTTTCTAAGGTTCGGAAAACATGGGGAGGACACAGGGTTATCAGAGCCTGTGAAGAGATATTCCTGGAGCTGGGATGCAGGCATCCGAGAAGGGGCACCCCCTGGCTGGGGCTGCTGTCTCTGTGATCGTGGAGGGGCAGACACCGAGACTGATGTGGGGGTGCGGGCCACGATGGAGTTGGGAGCCAAGTGCACTGCCGGCCATGCCCTCCTCTTCTTGTCTTCCTACCTTCGTTTTCTCTATTGGCTGATTCTCACAGAGAACCAGCTGACAAAGGAAACACTAGTTTCCAGAGTCCCAGAGTGGAGCTGAGGAGGGCTTTGAAGCTGAGAGACAATAGCTGAGTGACTAGCACACTCGGTTCAGTCAGGATGGCCAGTTTGGATGCAAAATCCTCCACAGGACTGTTGGAACAGCTTTTGTGAGTGATGACGGGCTCCCCACCATGTTCTGGAACCACCCTTCCCCCAGTAGTCTGGGGTCAGCCTTGGCACCAGGAGGGAGATATACACTCCGGGCAGCTGATTATGTGTCTTTTGGCAGCCAGGGTCTTAGTGGATTTTTTTTTTTATATGTTTTTCCTTCTGATTTCATTTGTGAGTAACAGCATTGTTGTCACTTGACAAATGAGAAAGTTGACTGAGAAAGAGAAATTCTTGTAAGTAGAGGGTCTCCTTCCCCTTCTCTCACCCCACCCCTCCTCCTCCTATTTTTCCCTCCTACTTATTCTGTCAGATGATGGAGGGTTTGTTGAACTAAACAAATGAGTGGGTTTAGCCACTCACCTGAAAACACCCCTGGTGCTTCCTGGGGATGGGTGAGGGGGCAGCTGTGCCCTGCCTGGGCTGTGGCAGAGTCATGGGGAGAACGGTCCTTTCATCTTCAAGCACCTGGCCCTGGGGAGGCTGACTTCTCAAATGCCTGCCAGTCTGCGCTCTCCTGTCTCCTCTTCTCCACATCCATCTTCAAGTGCACAGTCCTGAACGATGGCTCAGCAGCCAGACGAGCTTTGCAACAGGAAAGACAACAGTTGACACATCTCCTTGAGTCAACAGCTGTGGCTGAGAGCAAATAAGTAGATAGCCCTGTGGTGTGGTTCCAAAGGAAATGCTCAGAGGAGTGGGTCTCATGAGTCTTCCCCAAAGCAGGCTTTGTCTGTCACAAGTTCTTGACGTGTGTTTGTTAATCAGGCCCATCCTTGGCCAGGTCCTCCCTTCCCCCCCAGTGTTTTCTATTGAGGCCAGAGAACATTCCCCCAACACGCTTCTCTCTGTGATGGTATTCGGAAGGAAGGCTGATTTAAGTGCTTGTCCTCTTATTTTGAGGCCATACTCCACAAAGGAAATTCTTAAAAATCAAAAATAAACTTATTTATGCAATAGCTGTGATGCCAAATGAATAGCTAGCAGCCCTTAACTGGGTTTTGTAAATAGAGTAGAAAGAATATCTTCACAGAAAAGATAAACAAAAATAAAGTAACCAAGATATAAGCTTTGCCTTTCAAGTGGCTCACTTGGATACATAAACAACAGTTGTGCCATCTTTAAGAAATCTTATAAGAAAATTCAGACTTCCAAAATAACCAAATTAGCCAGTGATTATTTGCTATACCAAGGAATCTCTGCAAAAAAGCCATAAGGGTGCTTTCTGTTGTTTCCCTAATGAGAACCTCTTTCCTCTAGTCCATTTCCATTCAGGTATATGCACGTTCTTAGAAATAAATTTGTTTTGTGAAGTGAAGGGCACCAGTACTCACTATGAATACGTGCATGCTCAGTCGCTTCAGTTATGCCCGACTCTTTGCAAACCTATGGACTGTAGCCCACCAGGCTCCTCTGTCTGTAGGATTCTCCAGGCAAGAATACTGGAGTGGATTGCTATGCCCTCCTCCAGAATACTCTGTGTGTGTGTGTGTTAGTTGCTTAGTCATGTCCAACTCTTTGCAAACTCATGGACTGTAGCCCACCAGGCTTCTCTGTCCATGAAATTCACGAGGTAAGAATACTGAATGAGTTGCCATTCCCTTCTCCAGGGGATCTTCCTGATCCAGGGATTGAACTTGGGTCTCCTGCATTGCAGGAGGATTCTTACTGTCTGAGCCATCAGGGAAGCCCAGAATGCTCAATATAAGCGGTTTTAATTTTACCAGGGAAGGCTCTGTCTGAATCTTAGTATTGAACTTGTTCTCTAGGTCTATTTCTTACTTGGGTTTCACTACTCTCTACTTCCCGTGGAAGACTAGACCCATTCATGGAATGGTTCAGTGACTTCTGGGTAGGATCCCAAGCCTCTTGCCATGGCTCCACTGGCCTGTGGTTCTCTTCTGAATCTTGCCATTCTTGAGACGTCTCTGAATGACCATAGTCAGAGTAGACATAATTATCCATCACTTGATTACATAGGCTAAATGTGAGTGACTCCACTTATCACCTAACATGTCTAAGGCAACCTGAGTTGTCTCACTTTCAATTGCAGTGTTACTTTAGACAAGAACTAAGACTGTCTGAAGTGAAAAACTGGAATCACCTTTTTCCTCCTTAATATATTTGGATCCCCATTCTCTCTTTCTCATAACACTTTCACATGAAAATATATGTATCGAGACAATAGCACAGATTTCTCTGACATTTTTCAAACCCGTAAGCCTCAAAACTGGGGGAAAAAAAAGAAAAACCTAGCAAAATTCGATAGTCTTGGTGGATTTCTAAAGTTTCAGGTTTCTAACCAAGCTAGAAATGACATCAGGGAAAATCTTCTGTGTGAGATGATGGCTCTGATATGATTCCTAAGTCACCCTTTAATAAGGTTAAGGTTTGAAAAAGTTGCAATAAAAAATGTTAACTAAATAGACTAAATTTTTAAAAATTGGAATAGTGTTTGAATTGTGTTAAAGACTTGTGTTGTCCTTTATTTTGCCTTTATTAATTATTCCCCTTCCCCCAGCTAAAATGGATTTTCCCAGTAAATGTAGGTGCTTCATGCCACTGTCAGTTGATAGAAGTAGTAAGGAGCCAGTGAAGCCCGGTGGAAAAGACCAGCGTCTTCTACTTCTTGGAAATTCTCAGTAAGATGGTCCAGTATATACTTGGTACCATCTACTTGTGATAAGGGACAAAAATAGTTTTAACATAATTGTTTCTACATTTACAGTTTCCTCATTTGTTTCGCTCTCTCTCTCTGTGTATATATGTATATACATGTATTTAACAACGTTTAAATTTCCTGAGAGGTACTGTGGAAGGAAGTCCTATTATTAATCTGCAAGTGGAAATTTGATTACTTAAAAGTAATCTCTCTCCTAAGACCTGAATGGGCCCTGTCCAAGTCTGAGGAGACATTCAGACCACCCAAAAGCAACCATAATGCCAATATATTTTCAATATGAATGTAAAGTAAATGTTAGCTTTCCCATGATTCCAGCTAAGCACATGAACAAGTGAGTCCAGAAAAATCATAGGAGCTTTAAGAATTTTTCTTTGATACTATCAACAACCAAAGATATCAGACTCACTTCCCATATGAACAATTGTATATTCCTCTTCCCTCAAGTCAGGTCTATCCACACAGGATGTTAGAAAGACCCTCAGCTGTCCTCTCAGCATAGGCAGAACCAGCTCGCCAATGGCAAATAAGACACACCTCTCTGCAAGTAGGCAGAGTTCCACAGCTGGGCAAGAGAGCTTATCCTGATCTATGTGTTATCTCACGTACACTAATCTGCCTCAATCATCTATTTTTCCACTTTGTCTAAATGAGATATTAATACTAACTCCTGAGTAGAGACCATATTCAGCTCTGTGTCTTCCAGGGCTCCTGCATTAGAGGTGGATTCTTCATCACTGAGCCATCAGGAAAGCCCCACTTACAAAGCAGCAAGTCACAAACCCTTCTCAGACACCTAGAACCAGATTAAATCTGTAGAACAACAACAAAAATCATGTTATTATTTTAAGACCAGGTATTTGTGGAATCAAAGAACCAAGACAGAAGACCACAAGCAAGAGAAAGCTGTGGCCCGTTGTCTTTTTCATGAACCATGACCAGTGCTTGCTGTCTCAGTGCACACCCTCTGGTCCTCTGATATTCAAAATCCCCAAGGCCCTGGCCTAGTGGAAAGAAGAGGTTACCCCTCTCATTACCATCATCGGTCATATGCGTTCTGAATATGGTCAGAGAGGCAGAATGTGATTCAGAAAAGAGATACAGGTAGCTGCCTAGGGACTTTCAAATTATGAGACATGGGACATTTGTCCTGCTCTGTTCCAAGGCCTCTTTACACCCTGGGTCACACAGATATACTTTCTGTGTGTGTTTATGTGTGTGCTCATTTGCTCAGTTGTGTCTGACTCTCTTGCAGCCCCATGGAATATAGCCTGTCAGGCTCCTCTGTCCATGGGATTTCCCAGGCAAGAATACTGGAGTGGGTTGCCATTTCCCCCTCCAGGGGATCCTGACCCAGGGATCAAACCTGCGTCCCCTGCATTGGCAGGTGGATTCTTTACCACTGAGCCACCTGGGAAGCCATACTCTTTGTATACTGCTACTGCTACTGCTAAGTCACTTCAGTCATGTCCGACTCTGTGTGACCCCATCTCTGGGATTCTCCAGGCAAGAACACTGGAGTGGGTTGCCATTTCCTTCTCCAACGCATAAAAGTGAAAAGTGAAAGTGAAGTCGCTCAGTCGTGTCCAACTCTTCGCGACCCCATGGACTGTAGCCTACCAGGCTCCTACGTCCATGGGATTTTCCAGGCAAGAGTACTGGAGTGGGGTGCCATTGCCTTCTCCAATACTTTTTGTATAGGTAGCTGTAATTCATATATTGAGAAATGCGTTGTTTTTTCCTTTTACTAGAGAAGAGCTCTTTTTTTTCATTATTTATTTCAGTTTTAAATTGGCTTGGCTTTTCTTAAGTGGGAAGTGGTATATAATCCTTTTATTCTTTTATTGAATAAATACTGTGGGCACTGGAAATACAGTCAAGCTAACCTAAACTGGTAAAATCCTTGCCCTTAAGGGGCTTACATTCAAGTGGCTGATAGGGTGCTATTATTTTCTGTGTCTCAGAAGATGACACAGAAAGCTTGTCCTGAATATCTAGCTTCAGTGGGGCAGTTGATGTTGGTGACTGTGTTCCAAAGAGCAAAGAAAAGAGTATTTTCCTAGTTCATGGTGTTAGCAGCTGGGCTTCCATGGGGTCCCAAAAGGAAGTCAGATTTTAAGGGGCAAGCTTATGTTTTTGGAATCTTGGGAAAGCAAATTGATTGATGCTCTCACAAACTTCCTATGGGAGTTGAGGGACCGGATTGTACTGAGAATCTGGCAAAACTAAGGTACATTGTCTTCTGAATTGATTCAAATATTTGTAGCAAGCCCTTCTGCGCAAATTTTCACGACTTCTTTATGGTAATTAGTTTCATGGAATATTGCCAAATGGCATATTTTTCTACTCCGAGCCTCTTTCTAAGCACTCCTGGGAATGTCTGAAATAGGAGATAAGCACTCTTAACCCAAAGTTTTATTAAAAACTTTAATTAACACAAATGCCAAACGACATATTGATTGCTATTAAGAGGGTAGATGACACGTAAATCTATGAACTACCAAGTGCCTATCAAACCCATTTCCCTCAACAACCACGGAGCTTTATTTCCCTTCCTGAGCAGGCAGGAGGGCCCTGGGGATGCTCAACCCCATCCTTAGCCTCACAGGTTCTCAGAACCTCGATGTGCATTGAAGCCTGCTATGGTAGGGAATTCTTCTTTTTTACTTAAATTTTAAAATATTGAAGTTTAGTTGATTTACAATATCATGTAGTTTCAGATGTACAGCACTGCAGTTCACATATATATGTGTATGTTGCTAAGTTGCTAAGTCATCTCCAACTCTTTTGTTACCCTACGGACTGTAGCCCACCAGGCTCCTCTGTCTGGGATTTTCCTGGCAAGAATACTGGAATGGGTTGCCATTTCCTTCTCTAGGAGATAGGTGTATATAGATAGATAGATAGATGTAGATATAGATATTTCAGATTATTTTCCTTTATCAGTTCAGTTCAGTTCAGTTCAGTCGCTCAGTCGTGTCCAACTCTTTGCGACCCCACGGACTGCAGCACTCCAGGCCTCCCTGTCCATCACCAACTCCCAGAGTTTACCCAAACTCATGTCCATTAAGTCCGTGATGCCATCCAACCATATCATCTCATCCTCTGTTGTCCCCTTCTCCTCCTACCTTCAATCTTTCCCAGCATCAGGGTCTTTTCAAATGAGTCAGTTCTTCGCATCAGGTGGCCAAAGTATTGGAGTTTCAGCTTCAACATCAGTCCTTTCAATGAACACTCAGAACTGATTTCCTTTAGGATGGACTGGTTGGATCTCCTTGCAGTTCAAGGACTCTCAAGAGTCTTCTCCAACACCACAGTTCAAAAGCATCAATTCTTCAGTGCTCAGCTTTCTTTATAGTCCAACTCTCACATCCATACATGATTACTGGAAAAACCATAGCCTTGACTAGATGGACCTTTGTTGGCAAAGTAATGTCTCTGTTTTTTAACATGCTGTCTAGGTTGGTCATAACTTTCCTTCCAAGGAATAAATGTCTTTTAATTTCATGGCTGCAGTCACCATCTGCAGTAATTTTGGAGCCCACTTTTCCTTTATAGGTTATTACATAATATTGAGTAGAGTTCCCTGTGCTATACAGTGGGTCCTTATTAGTTATCTATTTTGAACATTGTAGTGTGTATATGTTAATCTCAAACTCCTAAATTTATCTCACCCTCTCTTTCCACTTTGGTAACCACAAGTTTGCTTTCCATGTCTGTGAGTTTTGGAAATAAGTTCCTTTATGTCATATATATGATATATGTGATATATATGATATCACTTATATGTAGAATCTAAAAGAAAAACAAAGAAATTCTTCTTCTTAACCGGGTGTCTGTCACCCTCCCCTGGGACGGGCCCCACCCTGCCAGTCCTCTGGACTTTGATATCCTTCAAGCTCCCTGCTAGGAAGCCACTGCCTCAGAGGAACTCCATGCTCCTCTGAACACCATTCCCACCTGAGAAATTCATGTTTACCAAATCCTCTTTCAAGCCTCCAGATAATGGGGAATTAATTAACTTTGTGTTTTTTTTCTAGTTTTCCCTTGACTAGAACTTCAGTTCTTCAAGGGCAGAAACCATGTTTTCATATACCCTCACATCCCCAGCACCTAACAGTGCATGGCACATAGTAAGTGCTCATTTACAGAATGAAAAAAAATGAAAGCATCATCTTGTTTCCCTGCTTCTCTTTTCTGATTTAAAAATCTTCTTGGAGCGAATCTTCCTTTCCCATTGTCCTCTGAAAACCTCTCCGTTTCCCAGCCCTCCACCCTCTCTTTAGATGATTCCTTATGCTACTATGTTAAACAAAAATATCCTAGCTGCTCAACCTGTAATAAGCAGAGTAACTGAAGGAAAGGTCTAAAAAGATTTCCTGGAATTCTAGGTTACAATAAAATTGACAGCAAGGTCCCCTACACATTGCTGAGCAATTCCAGCTTGACCAATGATCAGAAGAAAATAGTAATATATTTATAAACAGTAGCAGAGAGGAATAGGAAAAATGAATATGTACAAAAACAATGTGGTGAATGGAAGGAAGTGGAAAGAACAGAAATCAGAAGGGCTTGCAGTAACTCCATCAGTGACCTATTGCCATAGAAGTGCCACAGAGCCAAGAAGAGTGGCATTCAACAGCAATGTTTATTTTTGTCCCATGTCTCTGGGTCAGCTGAGTAGTTATGCTAATCTGGGCCGGGCTTGGCTGAGAGTGGTGGGACGCGCTCGTGTTATCTGTGGTTGGCAGGGGCACCAGCCAGGTGCGGGCTGCTCTCTGGGGGCTTCATCCTCTAGGGAGCTCTACTCCATGCCCCGCAGCACACTAGCCTAGACTTGTTTAAAATGGGGTGGCAGACGTCTGAGAGAGAGCATCCAAGTGTGTGCATGTGTGTGTGTGTGTGAGAGAGAGAGAGCAGAAACCCACAAAGCCTCTTGGAACCTAGACTCAACCCAGCACACTGTCACTCCACCTCACTCTATCGGCCAAAGCACATATCAAGGTCAACAGAGACTCGGGAGATAGAGAAATACACTTCATCTCGTGATAGGAGGAGCTAAACATTCATATTTAAAAGGCTGTGGAAACACAGAGGGCTGCAGAATTGGGGCCTTGTTTGTCCTCAAACCATCAGTGTTACCTCAGCCCACACCTCCATTTATGAGTAGCAAGGCATGCAGACAACTGCCTTACTTCGAGTTCCTCTGGAAACTGATCCTGAGACAAGGGTCCAAGTGCAAGTTATTTGGATAGCGCTGGGAAATGCTGGTAGAGAAGTGGGGAAAGGAGAGAGGGAAGGAAAGAATCTTCTTTAGTTGTCAAGTTCCTGCTATGGACAATTGAAGCTTATTTCAGCTGAAGGCCTCAGTGCCAGTATAGAAGATGTGACTTAGAGTAGTCCCACCTGATGGATACAGGAGCTGGGGTATTTATAGACCAGCTCCCCTCAATCCTTGGTTGACAACTGCTTGGGGGGGAATGGAGCACTTATGCACGGACCCTTTGGACCTGCTGCAGGAATAGAATGAGCTTCCAGGTCAACCAGAGAAAGTCTTCAGGCAAAGAACTGCCAACTTAGAAACTGGGCAGCTTGCATGTAAGTGGTAAAGCCAAGAAGATGTGGGGGACCAAGAGTGTCTATTGTCACACCCAACAGCTGCTGACTGCAGCAAAGTCTGCCCAAGATTACAGTGTATCAAAATGGAAAGATTATGGGTAAATTCAGCTTTCAACCATGAACAAATTCCCTGTCAACTCTGAAGCTCATTTTCCTCAATGATAGGTACTGCATAAGCATTTTATGAAGATAAAAGTAAGATAATGTGTTTACAGGGCCTAGTTGGTAAACAAAATGTTCAAGCTAATATCAATATATTTTTATTCCCTTTCATTCATTGTTCAATAATTTGAGTGGAAACCAACACATCCTTTGAAATGTTGGCTTGGGCCCCCTGTTTTTTACACTTTGACCTTTCTTTGGCATCTACAACAGGCTTGCAACAGCAAAAGACAGAATGGAACTTGGAAGTTCAAGAAATGAAAACATCTTTTACATAGCTTGAAAACACAGTAAGTGTTCCCATAAGCAGCTTATCTTCCTCAGGGAGACCAATCAAATGCCTGCAATAGAAAAGTGATCCGCCCTAGTATTTTCACCTGGAAAATTCCAAGGACAGAGGAGCCTAGTAGGCTACAGTCCATGGGGTGGCAAAAAGTCTGACTCAGCTAAGCGACTGAGCACCCTGCGGGGCGCAAACAGAACTGAAAGGGCGCCCTCAGCAGTCAGCGCACACTTCACCATACTGTGCTTTGCTCTGAGGCCACTCCTTGCTCAGCCTTCCTGGAAGGCATCCAGACCAATGCTTATCTTGCTTGCTGACCTTTCATGATTCACCTAAGTTTAATGAAATTAAAATGTTAAAATAGAATCCCCTTTGTCTTTGAAGTCTGTGTTTTAGACTTTTTGCTTCTTTCAAGGAGCCCAGGGCCGCCCTGGGTACAAGGACAAGGGACCACTAATGCATGCTGACTGCTCACACTCCGGGGAGAGACAAGGCAGAAGCATGGGGCAGGCAGGTTCTCAGAGGTGTATCTACTGATCATTCCACTAACTACCTGGAGGCTTCGTTTGACGGTATAAGCTTCATCAGTTTGCTTGAAGACACTAATCGGTTTCACTGGAGGACTAGAAAAAGGTTTTTTCACAGCCTCAGAACCTGCAAGAGACTTGAACAGATTATTTGGGTCATTATATCGCCTCTAGGCAAGTCCTCCTGGAAGCCATCTGTGTTACATAAGAACCGCCTCTACCGAGGGCCAGGGGCCTTGCTGAGTGTCCTGTAGGCAACACTATGGGGCCACTGTTTCTTTGGTCTAAATAAAACCCCTGTTGTTATTCTAGAATTTTTTTTTAAATCCATTTTTTTGTTCCTTTCCTTGGTAGAAAGAGTACCATCTCCTCCACAAAATCTATGGTACTCTTGAAATTTTTTCCCATATGTTCACAGCATTCTTCTACCAGCATTTCTACAAAGCTCTAATTTTTCTATTTGTATTTTAACATAGCTCTTTCAAAATTTGCTTCAAGTACTTGGTAAACTTTCAATTTATTTATTTTTTTTTTAAATTTTGGCCACACCATGACATGTGGGATCTTAATTCCCCATCCAGGGATTGAACCTGGGCCCCCTCCAGTGGAAGCACAGAGTCTAAACCACTGGATTTGCAGGGAAGTTCCAGTACTGTTTAAATGTGAAACCCAGCTCTGGACCTCAGGGGTACCTTGGGTATAGGTGAAAGTACATGGGTGTCAGGGTATGAAATCTTCCAGGTTGATTTTTTTTTTTATAGAATTTAGAGGGAAGTTCTTCTCCACCTCTTTACACACCCATTTACAACCTCTTCCCACCAACACCACTGAGAACAAGAAAGTTTTTGGCAGGGAAGAAAGCCTTTCTTCCATCCCATTATCATTATTAGAGATCAGACAGAGTGCGCATGTTCCAGGGAGTGAAAAATGCCAGAATTTTGAATTCCCGTAGACATACAGATGATGGACAACACAACTTGTCCAGTTGGTTTTTATTGAGTGGTTGCATACAAGGGTACCTCTGGGAAGCAAAAGGAAAGAGCTCAACAGGGTGTTTGTCATTCTTAGAGGCCATTCTGTATCTTTTAAATATCTTTCCTATGTCTTAGAAATTTCTCATAACATCTGTCTTGCTTTCTCGGTGTTAAAAAAAAAAAAATCACTCAGTTTCCCAGCCAGGTTTGCAGCTGTGCATAATCTTACACAATGTCAAGATCTCCACTCAGAAAAGAGCACCTCGAGAATGAATATCATTTAGCAAACTTGTTGGTGAAGACATCCATTGGGGGTGGGCTTAGGTTCTTATAGAACTTTGAGGGCTCCTGCCCTAGATCCTCAGTGTGAGCTGTCCTGTTTGACCCTCCAGTGGCAATAGCAGGGGCTTCATAGAAAAGATCTCAGGGCAGGAAAGCGAAAGTGTGAGTCACTCAGTCATGTCCAGCTCTTTGCAACCCCATGCACTGTAGCCCACCAGGCTCCTCTGTCCATGGAATTCTACAGGCAAGAATACTGGAGTGGTTAGCCATCCCCTTCTCCAGCCATCCCCTCCCCATTCTCCCAGACCCAGGGATCCAACTCAGGTCTCTTGCATTCAGATTCTTTACCATCTGAGCCACCAGGGAAGGCGTCACAGGGTTTGGGCACAATTCCTTCCTGCAACCTATTCCTTCATAATTTATTTTTCTGCTTAGACTAGCTTTAGTGTGTCCTCTTTACATCTGGATAGACTGACTGATACAGTGTTGTTTCAACAACAGTATTCCACTGTGGACTTGCTTTGATTCCACTAATACTCAATGAACTTTTCCTTCTGTTGAAACTCCTACCAGACTTTTCAAAAATACCACAGCCATCTCCCTGTGGAGACAAACCCATGAGATCTGGGCATTGAAGTGGCCCTTTTAAGAACTATAAATAATTCTCTCTGATATATTGCTTTCTGTGTTTGAAGAATTAACACAACAGAGAAAAGATCCCCCCCAAAAGTTCAAGTTTTGAACGCGAAGTTAGTGTGACCTAAATCACAGACTGGCTTCCCATAAGTTTTCCACAAGTGTAAGAGAGAGAGGTCTGGTGACAGCAGGGTGTGGAGCAGGACAGCCAGTGCCTCCAGAGGTTCTGCTAAAACTGTGGCTTTCAACCTCAGCTGCACATTAGAATCATCTGGAAAATTTTTAAAATCCCAGTGCTTGGGACCCACCCTTAGGGATTATGTTCCAATTGGTCTGGAGTGGGGCCTGGGCATTTGTATCTTTTAAAAGCTTGTCAAAATAATCCTAAGACCTTGGTTGAGACCTCTACATTAATGCAAATTCAAGCCATATATATAAGCTGGTATTCTTTGGTAATCATTACCATGACTACCCGCCAGGATCTGGTATAGGTGTGTCCCAGTTTATACAATAGGAATGTTTATACATGAGAATATGCAGCCAATGATATGTTAATTGCCACTGGGAGTGACAAAGCTGCAGGTTTCCAAGGTGGTAAAGAACCCGCCTATCAATGCAGGAGACACAAGAGATGCTAGTTCAGTCCCTGCATTGGGAAGATCCCCTGGAGAAGGAAATGGCAACCCACTGCAGGATGTTTGCCTGGAGAATCTCATGGACAGAGGAACCTAGCAGGCTACTGTCCATGGGATCGCAAAGAGTTGGACATGACTGAAGCAGCTTAGCACGCACGCTCACATGTGGCAAAGTCAACAACAATAACCCATTCTGCAGCATCCACCATAGCCTAAGGAGCACCGCTCTCCTGAGCTGCCCAGTATACTTGCTAGGAGAGTGAAGCCGTATGTTGACTGGATCCACTTGGTTCAGATAAGCCTCCTCAATAATACCTGCAGCACTTCATTTAACATCCTTGAAGAAGTGAAGTCGCTCAGTTGTGTCCGACTCTTTGTGACCCCATGGACTGTAGCCTACCAGTATCCTCAGTCCATGGGATTCTCCAGGCAAGAATACTGGAGTGGGTTGTCATTTCCTTCTCCAGGGGATCTTCCCAACCCAGGGATCAAACCCAGGTCTCCTGCATTGCAGGCAGACACTTCACCGTCTGAGATACCAGGGAATAGGACTTTATAAAATAAAAAGGAGGGTTGGTAAGAAGTGACCCTACCCTGTGGTATGCATTTGATATCTCTTAGTACATAGTTAATGTGGAAACACACATATCCAGGAATAATTAAAATTAGCTACCAATAGGAACTAGAACATAATGAGTTGCAGGGAAGACAAAAGCACTGGGTTAGCTTGTAGTCTTGCCCAAGAAGCCAGCAGAGAGATGCTCCTGGGGAATAAATAATTGTCAGAGCAGCTAGGAGACATCCCAGGAACGGAAAACCAGAAGGCAAAATGGCCCCAATTGAGATCATTCTAATAGAAAATCAGAGATTGGAATCAGGTAATACATTCACATAATCCAAATAAACCAGCTCAAATAAACACAGGCACAAAAGTGAATGCAAGAGTGAGAAGCAAGTAACAAAAATAAGGCACGCTGGGCTGAATCAATAGGTACAAGTTAGCCAGAAAGGGGGAAGCCGAGATTTGAAAGGAGGCAGGAATAAGGGGAAAGTAGAAGGATCAGTTTTATCCAAATTACACCCAAAAACTTGTGTAACCCAACAGGAAGGTGCTGCAGTCCCTGCCCCAGGGGCACCTTCTGACCCATCTCCAGGGGCTGCTGACAATACCAAGGGCAGCTCAGACCATCTTGTTCCTGGCCTGAGCCCAGGTGCTGGATAAAATTGCCTGGCTCTCTGTTCTCTCCTTCCCAGCCCTGCCCACCCAGTCTTCTTGTTTGGCTGCACACCTGTCAATCATTCCACATACCAAGGGGGACAGGGAAATGACAGAACACACTCAGGCTCTTGTCTGCAATTGCTTACAGCTGAGTCCTTCATGCTTTCACTACACAGGCTACAGCCACTGATAGTCCTGTTTGCTATGTTGGAAATCAGTGACATGTAGCTTGTTTTTAAAAACCATTATGAAAATGTACAAGACCTAGGAAGAAAACTATATGTTTTTTATTAAAAGATATAAAAGAAAATCTGGACAAAGAGTTTCCTAGTGGAGAAGATACAGTATTGCAAAGATTCATGGAGAAACAACCAATAGTTAATGAAACAGAAATGAAAATCTACAGACTACCTCATGGGCATATGGAAAGTTCATATATGATAAATGTGACACTTCTGACCAGTGCCAAAAAGACTGTTAACCTAAAGTGTTAGGACAATTATTTATCCAGTTGCAGAAGAAGTCATAAGATCCCTGCCTTAAGCTCAGATCAGCCATTGCAGACAAACAGAGGCTTGTTTAGGGCACCTGCAAGATCACTGTATGCTGGCACCAGCTTCCATTGCAGAGACACCTGCTACTGAAACAGGGAGAAAGGGGTGAGATTAATCCAAGACTGGGGCTTCTGACACTGTTGTGCAAGAACTGGGCTCAATGAGCTGGGCCTCAGAAAATTTAGAAGAGTGCTCAGGAAAAATATACACCTGACCTAGGGAACTGGTCAATTTTCCCATAGAAACATCCTTATGACATCTAGAAATGTTGGTTTAGGTTAAAAGTTCCTTAATAATTATGGAAAAAATTATAGACACCAGGGCCAGCAAATTATCACAGGCAGTCAAATCTGGCCTTTCAATTTATAAACAAGTTAATTGGAATGCAGGCATGCTCACTTGTATAAGCATCCTCCATGGCTGCTTTTGAACTACAACCATTGACATTGAGTAGCTGCAAGAAAGACCTCATGGCCTGAAAGGCCAAAAATATTTACTATCTGTCCCTCTACAGGAAAAGTGTGCTAATCTCTGATATAGACCAATCTTTCAAGAACTAGCCTCACAGCAAAAAAGCAAAGAAGCTCAGTGGAAAGAGTTCTGAGCTGGGAGGAAGAGAAGTGATCTGGTCTCTAGAATCGATCTGCTTTCATTAACTAGGCCAGTAGCCAAGTGGAAACCTCACTTCACCCTCTCAGGACTCAATTTCTTCATTTCTAATAATGGCATTAGAATAAGATTATTTGGGGACTTCCCTGGTTGTCCAGTGATTAAGACTTTGCACCCTCAATACAGGGTGTTTGCGTTCAGTCCCTGGTTGGGGAACTAGATCCCAAATGCCATGCAGCAAAAAAAAAAAAAAAAAAATGGATAAGATTCTTTTGAGATCTGAAGACTATAAAATGGTCACGATGAGCTAAAAATGGAAATCTTTGTGAAATTTGTTGCACGCTCTTACATGTCATTTAAAAAAATGTATCTTCTTATTGTCAAAGAACAAAACTGTTTTGTAAGATTACTGTGAAGGAAAGAAAAGAATTTAGAAGACAGAAATCCTCAAATCAGAGCACAGATGAGAAAGAAAATCACACCTCACATTTTTCAAGGCTTTGATTTTAACTCTTCACCCACATCAGTAAGCTGACTCTTTGCCATAGAGAGACAATTGCATGTATTTGCATTTTTTCCTGTGTGTGAGAATTTAATTTTTTACAACCCGCTGTGTTTTTCAGGCCCTTTAACTAATAGGCTTTTATCACCTTATGATTGCCTGATTTTCTCTTAATTGCTTTATGACAATACAATTTATTTTGATGGCTCCCACCCTGCGGTTTTACTTTCTAATGAGGACTTTATGAATGTATGTGTGCAACTATGCATCTACTTCATTTTTCAATCCTTCTTCTTCCCTGTAAGTTGAGAGTGGAACTGGGTTATGACACAGAGCCTGAAAAGCCCTTCCAGCTTCCCAAGTGGGGAGATGCCTGCACATGGAGCTTCCCCTGTCCCAACAAGCCTCACCCCTGTGCATGGGTGTGGGGAGGTATTTTCAGTCACCTCCACATGGCTCTTAGAGGCATTTACACACACACACACTCACTCATACACACATACATGTTGTATATGAAGGAGGCAACCTGGCTTGAGGCCATTTGGAGACAAAACCATCCCCCACCCCAGTCTGTAATTTGGACTTTATCTCCCCATACACAGTGTTTATTAGATTTTTAATCTGGATAAGTGGAAGAGTTCATTGTTTTGAAACCAACCTGAACACATTCAGAACTGATTTTCAAAACAGTTTTTTTTTCCCTTCATAAATTCTGCAGTTAAGGTTTCTAGCAAGCCATTTGATAAACATAAACACATTCGGTTCACTCAGTTGAGCTCTCCATGAATAGCATCACGCATCTCTAGGTATTGACTGTGACCAGTTTCTGGAGTTGAAGACACACAAGGATCACAGACACTGAAATCCATGAAGCTGGGGGAGTGATGGGACAGCCCAAGGGCCCACATCCCTATTAACACAAAGCAGGTTACCAACTGTTTTTGTAAAGTATATTAATGATCTGATAATAGCTAGCATTTCTTGTTGAAGGCAAAAGGAGTAGAGGGCAGCAGAGGATAGATGGTTGGATGGGATCTCTGATTCAATGGACATGAACTTGAGCAAACTCCGGGACATAGTGAGGGACAGGGAGGTCTGGTGTGCTGCAGTCCATGGGATTGCAAAGAGTTGGACACAACTTAGTGACTGAAAAACGATAACTGTTTCTTGAGAATCCACCTTGTATCTAGTACTTTATATACCATTTCCTTACATCTTTGAGCAGATTTAATAAGATGATAGGCTTTATTCGCACTTATGAACTGCATTGACCAAGGGTCAACATATGGAAGAGCTGGAGTTGGTGACAAGTATGTTTTGATCCCCAAACCCAGCTCTTACAATGGTCTGTTTGGTCTTTCTTTCAAAGTAGTTTCTTCTTTATTGGCTCATATGACTCTGTAGCAACCCTGCTAAGATGGCAGGGTGGACACCCTGTTCTCCCTTTTACAGACAAAGATGGGGGAATAAGTATTGTTCCCAAACCTGTAAGGGACAGAATCAGAAAACCTAGGCTTCCAGATCCCTCATCTAGTGCTATTCCATAAACACATTTTAAAAAATAAAAACCTATAATCAAATTAGAAAGTTTAGTGGGAAATGTGCTCACAGACAAGTCAGAGGACTGAGCTCTCCCAAATCTTAACTCAGAAACCAACAGGTGGTGGGAGCCCCATGACCAGTAATCAGCTCTATGGTCTCAGACAAGTGGCTTAACTTACTTAGGTCTCCTCATCCTCACCTGGCAAAATGATGAGGCTAAACTAGGTGGTCCCTGCGGCTCCTTCCAAATCTGCGGGCCTGTGAGTCTATGACCCACCACCATGGTGGAATGGCCATGACCAGTGTGCCCTGGAGATAAAAACCATTCTCTTAGATCATACCACAAGGCAGAGGGAACACAAGGAATAGTTTTACCTAAATTTACAGTCAGAGTGGTGGTTGGAACCGTTGGGACCACACTTGCAATTACCTAATGAATTTGAGCGGTACAAATAGCTCGTAGAACTCACTGAAGAAGTTTAATGTGAGGATAAAATGAGATAGCAGATGCCCTTTAGACAATGCTGCTTGAAGAGCTAAAGAATTACATCTAGTCTCAATTTGAGAAAACAGAATGGATATTTCAACTCTGCTTTGTCCTATTTATAATGTCACAACATGACACTCAAGACTCCTATTCCTTTTAACTCCTTTCTGTGGGTCATGTTAGAGTGTCATGCAACCTTTTCCACCACCTCTACCACAGGGGCTGGCGGAGGTTCCCAGGTGAAGATTATGGACGATTTCGCAGCTCAGCCACAATGATAACTTTCTCAGCTTAGCCACAGTGATAACAACTACCAACTTTTAATTGAGCACTTAGTATATCCTAGTCCTTCCGCTTAGCTAACTTCATCTAATCTTCACAATCCTGGGAACTCAGCAGGTTTCTTTCTTTCTTTTTTTTTTTTTTTAAATGAGGTCACTAAGGTTTTAAACTGGAGAGTTTGAGTAACCTTCCCACCACCATACAGACCAGCAAAACCAGAATTTGAACTCTTGGAAGTTGGCCCCTGGAGTACATGCTTGTAAGTGGAGTAGGCAGCTGTGGCCATCTCTAGGGAACACTGTTCACCAATCTCCAGGGAAGAGCATGAGACAAGACAGGCGTGGGGGCCCTGGTCTCAGGAGCTTACCAGCTAGTGGGGAAAAAGACTGACTTGGGTCATTATAAGCAGGATGACTATGATCAAAGGGAAGCATGGGTGGGAGATTAGTGGTTTAACTGGCTTGGGTTGTGTGGGAGGGGAGCAGTGAGAGCAGAAAACAGAGCAAGCTGTGTGGGAGAAGACAAAGAACACCCCACCTTCTCCAACAGGCCCACAAAGCAATGGGCAGGCGATGGGGCGATGGGGGGCAGAAGGAAGATGTCTGCTAAAGGCTGGAGGCAACAGCAGCGCCCCCTGGAGGGCAGGTGGTTAGCTCGCTTGCGGCCCAGAGCCCATCACTTTGCCATCACTGAAGTCCCCAGTGATGACCCAGAGTCTGAAGGAAAAGGCCAAGTAATATTTAATGGGTACAATTTCAAAAGCACTAACGTTTTAGGGAAATATTAATCATCGTAGCTGGCATTTATTAAGTCACTGCTAGGTGCCCGGCACTGTTCTAAGCACCAGTATGTGTTAAAAACCCCCAAGTCCCAGATACCACTAAAGCCCTCAGGTGACACAGGAGAAACCGAAGCACAGAGAAATGCCCCAACCAAGTTTCTTTGTGGGTGAGTGACAGAACTGGGATTTGAATCCAAGCAGTCTGACCCACTGCCTTCCCTGTTAACTACCATGTTGGGTCAAGTTTTCATTCAGCAAGGATGCCTATGTGCCTTATAGAGTAAACCTTTCTGGATAACTAAGCAATTCCTTTATTAATACTTTGAATTTATGATTTTGAAACCCTATTTACAAAGCCATCAGGGCACACATGGATGAAATTGTTTCTGACTTCACTGAATGCATACATGTTCTCAGACACCAATAAAGTCACTCCAACTTTCACCACTGCAGTTTAGTCAGATTTAAAGGAAGCAATCATACAGTAATAGTAGGAGACCGTTGGTGTAGAAGCAATAATATCATATCATTGCTGAAAAGAAGTGAAATGTCTATTTCCTGTGAAACACAGATCCTTTAATATATCCTCAGTTTGTAAATCTGCGGTTGAAGAACAGTGAAATACAATACATGATACCACATTAAAACAAAACCATAATGACCAGTGTTTGGTTCCTAGAAGAAAGTGGTGCTGTTATCAGTCAGAAATGATAAATAATGCAAAGAGAAAGCTTTGAGATTCTAACCCTTCCAGTCACAGGCCCAGATCTGAAGCAGGAAAACGGGCCCCCTGGTTTGCCCCCCCAAGCCGGGGGATAATGAGGCTGGCTTGCAGCCACCACTGTGGGTTCCCCCAGTCCCCAAACCCACAAGTCACCACCACAGCTTTTCTCCTGCCTCGAGGCAACCTTCAATTTCAGAAGGGCACAGAATCAAACAGAAAGCAATTAGTGTGGCAAAACCTTGAAAAGAAACCAATAGTCAGGATCTAGAGTTTTTTTTACAGAAAGCCAGGATTTCCTTATTTGCAGAGAGAAACAACAAGAACAATTAAAAGTTTCAAATCATATACAATTACTTTCAAGTCGGGTTTGGTGAAACATAAGTAAATTTCATATCAGAGCTTTAGCCCAAGTCCGGCGCTGTTTGTTTGTTTTAGGGAACACTGCTTTCATCTTGGAGAAGGATGTCATAAAAGCACATTTCAAAAAATTACCATTGGCACCCAGTTTCCTATTTGATTACATCTTGGCACGCAGCCCTGCCAGTATTATAAAGCCCCTATCTTGGTCCCTCTGATTGGAAGATAATCAGAAGTGCTACCTACCTTTCACCACTCCCACCCGCTCCGCTGGAACAATCATAAGCTGCGGAAGCTACAAGAAATAACTGAAATTATTTAAGAGAGTCGGTACTTTCCGTTTTAGTTTACCTCAGGCAAATTCAACAGGCCCCCCTTGAAACAGCGACACTAAGAGCTCTAGCGAGTTCGAAACACCAGATAGCAATTACAAGCTGAGAACTAAATGCCGTAATTAACGAGACATACACTTTAATCTAAAACAAGTCAAAAATGTTGCTGGATAAAGAAAAAAGTAAAGTAAAACTCCCTAATTAAAATAAATTGGTGTACGGTGGATAGATTTCTCCACCTATCAAACAACAAAGAATATTGTGTCTTTGGGAGACTAGTCAAGTGTTTTACAATTAACATTTAACTCTGATATAGATCTCACACTTTAATAAATACACAAGTCAATTTTACACTTGAACCTCAGAGATTTATGCATATCAATGCTGCCTACCCCATATCCATTTCAAATGGATTCTTACATGAGTTCTATATCCTTTTCATAATCATCATTTGGATTAAATATCTTATGCATATTTTTTTCTGGTTTCCTTTGTTCCTTGCAGATGAGTTGATGGCTAAATACATTTTATATTTTTCTTATATATTCTTTTGTGTTTTCCCTGGAAATCAACAAATTTCTTTCTGAAAATCAATCCTATATGCATTGACTCTTCATCGAAGGCAACATGTATTTTTCATCTGCAGCAGACTTCTAGAATATGTGTAGAAAATACTGTCACACATCCTTGAGGGTTTGTTTTTCTTTGTCTTACTAAAATTGGTGAGTACATTGAGGGGAAGATGTGAAGGAGGAGGAGACAGAGAAATATAGAACCATTCTCTGGTCATTTTAAGAGCTTCTGCCAGGATCAGGGCAATATGAAAAGGGGAAAATAGACTGATAGGCGAAAGGCTTTGTAAAGATCATAAAATGAATGTGTCAAGGTTAAAGTATTCCTCTAATCCCAGGCTGCAGGAGGAAAGCCACTGCTAATAAAAGTCCTTCCACGCAGTTTTATTCACCAGCTTGCTCTTCACATACGGAGACAGGAGTGCAGTCCGGAGGCCAGTTACAAATCACTCTTCTGATTCCTTTAATCCCTTTGTTTCCATTTCTGATCAAAATAACTTTTTTTAGACAGTAAAAGGAAAGAACTTATAAACAGTCTAAATCTTCAGCTTAATAGAAAGGTCTTAGCTAGAGCTGTTTCTCCCCCTCAACCTTTCACGACTCCTGCTGACCCCTCCCACAGCTCCTTCATGATGCTGGGAAGTCAAGTCAAGTCAGTGCTGTGAGCACAGTAAAGCCTGCATTTTCCCTGGGACAGATGAGGTCACCAAATGACCCCAAACCCAAAAATAAGCCCTTGCTCAAATACCTCTTCAAACATGAACAAAATTGAAGGAAACCATCCATGACTGTTACTATCAATATCTCCAAGGATAATGGTGACCATCACTCACAGCTACTCAGTTCTGATGTACCAGGCACTGTGCTAAGCACATTATACTCACTCTCATAGCAGCCCTATGGGCTAAGTACTACACAGTATTTTTCAGGGAGAACTAGCTTGAAGCTAACTAGTTGAAGGCCATACAACTAGAACACGAGAACACAGTGGAGCACAGACTTAAGATCTTGGGCAATGCATCGGAAAGCCGTAAGATGTCAAGAGCTTGCCTTAATATCTTTCAGTTTTTCAGGGTTCCAAAGGCCTAAGCAGGATATCCCCCTGTTCTCACCAGATATGCTTACCCAGACCTGGGAGGAAAGTCTCCCCACCTGATTAGCTTTTCTATTAGCTGCACCAGCTTACACCTGACCTGGTCTTCAACCCAATGATATTTACCACCCTATCAGCTTACTAAATTAGTCCAACAAGCCAATCGCATCCTCCTGTGGGAATCAGGGACCATCACACCCTCTTGGTATTACAAAGCCTGCTGCATACGGCAGGCTTCCCCGGTGGCTCGATGGCAAAGAATCTGCCTGCCAATGGTGGAGACACAGGAGACGTGGGTTCGATCCCTGGGTCTGGAAGATCCCCTGGAGGAGGAAATGGCAACCTGCTCCAGTATTCTTGCCTGGAAAATCCCCTGGACTGAGGGGCCTGGCTACAGTCCCTGGGGCTGCGTAAGAGTCAGACACCTGTGAACAGCTGGGCACACACCTTCCACGGCCCCTTCTAGTCCACGCTGCTCCAAGTGCAACTCCCACGTGGCCCTGGTTAGCATCCAATGTCCCCCTGCCCCGGGCCGGAGAATGAGTGACTAAGGAACTGCTGTCAGGGTC
Organism: Dama dama; assembly: GCF_033118175.1. Taxonomy (NCBI): domain Eukaryota; kingdom Metazoa; phylum Chordata; class Mammalia; order Artiodactyla; family Cervidae; genus Dama; species Dama dama. The sequence goes on along the minus strand of NC_083697.1, from coordinate 23,660,181 downwards.
ATGCGTCCAGACATCTTATCCTGTTTAGGCCAGAGGATCCCTCTGTCAGCAGCAAAGTGACCAGGAGGCGACTAGAACAGGCAAGTGACTCAAGTCCCTGAGGCAGAATCTTTATCATGTGGCCCACCAGGGGAGCCAGGTGGAACACGAAGAAGTGGAGGCAAAAATAGCAAGGCGTGATCCCCCTGCTTGTTGTAGCCACACTTTATGCTGCCCGCCCCCCTGACTTCATCTTCCTAGCAGCCTTGAAAAGTACCTCATCTACTTTACAGATGAAGTTACTGAAGTAACTGAGTAACTGAGCGCACTTAGCTAGTGAACGCTCGAGCTGAGACTGGACCCGGGATCATGTTCTTTTCACCATTTAACTCTCCAAGTCCTGGCTCTGCTCACCACCGCATGGTCTGAGATGCACTCGAGATTCCACTCAGTTGTGAAGTCGTCATCATTCTCTGTATTGTAGTGGTTTCTTTCTTCTGAGAAGAGCCAGGGAAGGTATCCCTCACTGTGGATCCCCCAGCATGATGATAGATCCCCCCAAGAGAAATGACTGTGTTTATTTGAAAACAGCATCTGGCCTCATGGCACAGTCGGTTCAGAGCCATTGGCTTCCATTCAGTAGCCCCAGCTCTCATCCCACCAGGACTGGTCAGCTCTCCTGGTGGGCTGCCTTGCCTCCTGGACACGGACCCCATCCCTGAGCAGCACCACCCAGGCAGCAGGATGGGGAAGACTGTTCCTCGCTGAGTGGACACTAGACAGCAACTCAGTGTTAAAATGTGGAAGGGGTCAAGTTCTAAGATTCAGATGGGTTCGGTCTGGACAGGGAAATTGTCTCCCTTTCATAAGTTTTGGCCAATTTCTTTGTAACAATACTCCTTTTAATAAAATTAAATTTGGGGCTAGAGGAATTGTTTTATTTTGTGATGTTATATTTTTGGTGGTTGCTATTTTATTTGTTTTAATGGGTTCTATATATATATATATATATATATACACATTTTTTTTTTTTACCTCACAGGGCCCGGCAGTTTAAGTATCAGTGTCCTAACCACTCAAGTGCCAGGGAATTCCCTAATAGGTTCTATTTTTGTTTGTTAGTTTGCAAGAGGGATTATTTGTTTCCAGTACAGGGCTGTCTTTGGGTTGAAAGGCAGCTCCAACTTTCTGAAGGTCCCAGAGCAGCAAACTGATGAGTCATTTGCATATCTTCAAAGTGTTGAGCCACTTTGATAAAAATGGTGTGACCTTGAGTTCATCGCCTTTTCTTAGCCCTCAATTTGCTCAGTTATTGGGTTAGACATGCTGTAAGTTCAATGCCAGGGCTTCCCAGGTGGAGTTAGTAGTAAAGAACCTGCCTGCCAATGTACGATATATAAGAGACATAGGCTCAACCCCTGGGTCGGGAAGATCCCCTGGAGGAGGGCATGGCAACCCACTCCAGTATTCTTTCCTGGAGAATCCCATGGAGAGAAGAGCCTGGTGGGCTATAGTCCATGGGATCACAAAGAGTTGGACATGACTGAAGTGACTTAGCATGCATGCACGCAAGTTCAATGCCAGCTCCCTATTGATAGTATTATTGTAATTATCTCAGGTTTATAAGGAATGCTTCTCTACAGTGTTACAATGTGGATTTACAGTATCTGATTTCTAAGTATTGGGGTTTCTGATGGTGAACTTTCTGCTTTCAGTAACTTGTCTGTTCCCTCAGGCACAAGCTCCTCTACCCACTCCCATTCCCCACTTCCATGGGGTAATCAACCTGTCTTACTAAATCTGAAAGGACAGTGCATTTACTTAATCTCTCATCTCGCCCAGATTCCTGACGAAGGCAGGAATTCCTCTGGAAGGACATTCCAGTTGGCTGCCTTCTCTTGATAGCGTTAGGGAAGTTCTAAGTGTTTGGAGACCATCCAAAACTTCATGGTGGTAGCAGGACTCATTCAACCTTTCTTGCTGCTGCTTTGGAATAACATAGGCACTGCTGGTGACTCAGCCCAGCGGCTCTGAGAAGCCAAGTCTATGTAGCCAAAGCAAGGTCAGGCCATTTCCTCAGAACAGAGTATGCCCCAACAAGCAGAGCAGGTGAGGTAAGCTCCTCTGAAACTCCCAGACAAGAAGCATGGCCTTCTGGTTCCCTCTACCGTTTCTCTGAGTGCTTCTCTTAGTATCACCAGGAGAAACCGGGACTGTTTTCTTTACACAGAATACTCCCTGGTGTTCTGAACTCTCTTCGCAGCAACCCCCACCCCCCACTTTGCAGAAATGTCCCTTTCACACTGTAGCCATTGAACTAGAACATATCATCAGTTCAGGTGAACAAACAGTTTGTACTACAAGTCCAGAGAATCTCAAAGTCCAGGTAACAGAGATTAGGTGAAGTTACAGGCACAAAGCCGCACATTACTCAATTAGCTTGGCACCAGTTTAAAGCCTTGGGTTCCACTCAACAAACATTGAACAGCCCCTCACTGTTTCCCTCTCCCAGGGGTCCCTTCCCCCATCTCAAACCCTAGTCCTTTGTATTCACTATCCTTTCTTTATTCTTGCTGAGGTTTTTAGCCTTTCATCCAAAGTTATGTTTTGTTTCCCTGGAAAACAAGGGTAAATTCTGTCTGGTCAACACATCAGTCCACTGAGCTTCAGAGCAAACCCTTTTCTTCTTCTGGAAGACCTCACGGACCCTGACTCTGCCTTCTGAAATTGCTCATGGGTCTCTCATGTGTTGGAACAAACCTGGTTATGGAACCAGGTTCATTTGCCCTACGCGCATCAAGTCAAATGCTAAAATGAAGAGCACGGATGTATTCATGAGGCAATCAAGCAAGTCTCAGATCTGCCTCCTCAAAGGAGAGGGGCTTGGGATAGTTGCAGATAGAGAAGCAGGGTGGTTTGAAGTTTGGAAAAAGGGGATTGAGGTAAGGAAAAGGTTAAGTCATTGGTGCTCTGTGGAGGCATATCTGAGTTACATGTTTCTTCATGGGACACATATTCTAAAAGTGACAGTGCTGGTATGATCTGAGGGTCAAGTTTTAGCCCTCTGACATCAAAAGGTCATCCACTGGACATTTTCACAGACCCAGATGGAGGGTCAGTGGTCCTAACCAGTCTTAACTGGCTGGAACCTGACTTGGACCAGAGCTGACTCCAAGTTCTTGAAAAACAGCTTAAGCAATGGTTACTAAATTGACCCATACGTCAGAGGTGTTTTCTATTCAAGGTGGTTAAAGAGTCTTGTGACATATTGTCTAAGCTACGTGAAGCTTGGAGTGTATGCAATTGGCCAGAACAATTGAAGAGAGCTTAGTCAGTGAAGGCTGGTTACAGGATATTATTTATTAAACAAGTTACAGTTTAAGGGATCTAACTGATGACTACCTCCATTTCAGGATTCAGAACAGCCTCTTTATCTCTACTGAGCTCTGTCTCAGTCTTGATTATCCTGGGTCTTCCCAGCCCATTCTGTTTACTATTTGTCTTAGCCTGTGGTCCTATGAAAAGCCCCCAGTTTCCAGCCTTATCCCCTGCATTAGCAGATAGCCCTCTATTTCCACAGGCACGAGTTCCTGACTGCATCCAGTGGCCATATCCTGCCCTGGCATGTTCTAACAAGGCTGTGTATCTTGCAGCCTCACAGACTGAGGCCTCTGCACATCTTGGCTTCCCATCAATCTGGGTCCCCTAAGACTTCTGAAGAAGTAAGAATTAAGAGTTTTACTACAGAATTTAGAGCAGAGAAAATATTAGAGTTACATATTACACATGAAAATATGTAACTCTAACACAAAACGTAAAGAACAAGCAAACGATCCATCCACTTGTTTATTCACTCCTTCGCTTCCCCTGCGAGAATCATCCATTCATTTGGTTCTATGCCAGATCCATGCCAGGCCCTGAGGAAGCAAAGCTGCCCAGGAATTCAAGTCCAGCAAGGCGCACAGATGGGCTTTGGGTTCAACCATGTGGTAAGTGATCCTTGAGAGGGAGGAGCAGCATGTTCCCAGTGGGGAGAATAAGGAATTCGGTCTAAAAAGGAATATTTGAGGACACATTTTAAAAAAGAAAAAAAAGGCATGTTGCAACTGAATGATGGGAAAGGGAAGGGTGAAATTATACATACACTCTTGTTTCAAAAATTTTCCTAAATGTCCACATGCATTACTCTGTAGTTTAGAAAAAAGGCATTGTTTACAAATTAAGATTAAAGTCAATCCTTAATCAACCATTAATGTCATGGGGAGAGGCTGGGTTTTGGTCTCCTGTTCTATTACGTCTTTACATTCCTCAATAGTCTAATTCCTTTATTTATTCATCCTCTCCTTTATCACCCATTTTCTGTCATTTCCTTTCATGTGTTTGGCTAAGTCAGTTAATATTTGCTGAGTATTCATGTGCTCTACTTTACTCCCCAGATTCTCTGAACTAGACTACAGCAACATGACTGTGAGCAGAAATAAGATGTCGCGTCCAGGGTGAGTCACTTAAAAGCCAGGGTGCCTTTCCCTTCTCTCTCTTACCAAGCAGCCTTGGGAGTCATGTATACGGAGAACATATCATGAGTTGATGAGAGCCTGTTTTCCTGAATTTCTGGGAAGAGGTGATGCCCCTCCAAAGGACTTTGGACTTGGTGTAAGTGAGGAACAAGTTTTCACTCTGTGAGCTTCACTCTGTGGAGCCCTGTGACTTGGGAGCGCATTCATTCCCACTGAATGGTCTAGCCTAACCTGAATAACATGAACGACTATCTCCACTGCCTTCTGAATATGAAGTATATTTCTGTAAACACTTTGTATGGCTTAGTGTCTTGACAAGATATTCTTGACAAGAAATTCTTCGTCCACTCTTTCCTTCTTACTGCATTTCTTTTGCTCCTTTTCTCTGTAAATGAGTTTGAGTTGGTTGCTCTCCCAAGTCAGTCAGTCAGTCAACCAAGATGTGGATTTTAATTCATTTGTGCAAATACATGCACCCTACCCTGAAGTGCTGTTCCAGGTAAAACTGAACAAAGATATTTCAGGTCAGTTCGCTCTGCCCGTGTGAACCCAGGGTCCATGTATGCCGTGGACTATCATTCCTCAGGCCCACCCAAGTGAGAAGTCTCCTGGGAAGACAACGGAATGCAGTTCAGCCCCAGGAGGAGTGCCCGAGTACGCCTCAGAGACAGCAGGTGACAGGAGTTAGTCCTCACTAACTGCTAACTCCTGCCTGCTCCTGCCCACCCTGTTCCACACACCAGCCTCACACTGAAATTCCCTTAAGCTAACTGAAACGCCCTTAAGAATCTCTATTGGAAGTGATTCCAATGCTGCATAGTTTCTCTACTGATACTTTCTTCATCCACATTTTTCAAATGTTTGTGTGCACATAGGTATGTATGCATGCATGCTTAGTCACTTCAGTCACATCTACCTCTTTGTGACCCCATGGACTGCAGTCTGCCAGGCTCCTCTGTCCATGGGATTCTCCAGACGAGAATACTGGAGAGGGTTGCCACGTCCACCTCCAGGGGATCTTCCTGCCCCAGGTATCAAACCCACATCTCTTAAATCTCTGCATTGGCAGGTGGGTTCTTTACTACTGGTGCCACCTGGGAAGCCCATAGGTATGTATGAATACATGTAAATACTCTTTACAGTAAGTTTCTTTGTCATGAAAGAAGATTAAATCCTCGTTGACCTTGCTAAATAATTTGCTGCAATGTACAGAATCTTACCAGATAATACCTATCATCTTATAACATCAGGACTTACCCTCTGAGTTTATATTAAATAAATGCTTTATTTGCCTTTGAGTAGTCATAATAAACCATATCACACAATGAAATATGTGTCACTGCTTAATAAATGAGTCACCTTTTCCATTTCACTTGCTCTTGCCCAGTTTCCAGTATGATCTGGTGCTTAAAATTCAAGTGGAGGGAAGAGAGACATAAATTGGGAGATTGGGATTGACATATAGACACTATCCTCTATAAAATAGATAACTATTAACAATAAGGACCTACTATACAGCACAGGGGTCTCTGCTTGGTAATGGCTTATATGAGAAAAGACTTTTTTTTAAGTGGATAGATGTATAACTATCAGATGTATAACTGATTCACTTTGCTATACACCTGAAACTAACTCAACATTGTAAATCAACTATATGCCAATAAAATTAATAACAGAAAAACCTCAAGGTGAAATTAATTCATGACCATAAATGCATGACCAACTATTTATGAGCTACTTCTTAAAGACATTTTCCTCCAATCAAAAATTATTTAAATCAAGGGAACTTCCCTGGTGATGCAAAGGCTAAGAATCTACCTGTCAACGCTGGGGACACAGGTTTGATCCCAGGTCAGGGAAGATTCCACGTGCCATGGGGCAGCTAAGCCCATGTGCCACGATTACTGAGCGCAAGTGCCCTAGCGCCCGTGCTCTGCAAGAAGAGAAGCTACCGCAGTGAGAAGCCCTCACACTGCAAAGAAGAGTAACCCCTGCTTGTCGCAACTAGAGAAAGCTGGCATATAGCAGCAAAGAACAAGCATGGCCAAAATAATAAATAAACATTAAAAAAAATTTTAAATTATTATTATTATTTTTTTTAATTATTTAAGTCAAGGGAAAATCCTTTGACAAGTTCTTCCCTCGCCTAGTTAACTTTTGTCACAGGGCTTCTTTTTTATTCTCTTTTGGCCATGAAGTTTTCCCTTTAAAGTGCATTAGTTTCTATAGAAACAAGAATGTCACTAATATGGGAAAAGCTTAGATATGTCCAGACAAATGTAGTATACAGTAAATTCCTGCAGTGTTTCAAAATGTAGCTCCTGGTTTGGTTTGGTTGATCAAAGGATTTCTAGAAGGTCATTGCCACTACATCTCTGGTGTAAAAAATTCATTTGACAGACTACACACTCACCTTTGGGTCTATCCCCAACCTATTTTATAGGTGGATGAAACATTTCTTGAGACCTAAAACTTTTTCTTAAATTTTGCTGCATTGCTTGATTATTTTGAAAAATGGCAGCTGAATTATAAGATTGTTTATTCCTAGAGTAAAATGCAATTGCAGGTATTCTAGGCTCACCTGTGTTTGTTTTACTAGCCTCCAAACATTTTTTTAAAGAGTCATTGAGATTATCTCTAAAGAGTCCCAACTCAGGGCCTATCAGAGGGGAGTGACAAGGATACAGATGAGAGAATGCAGAGATAATTTGAACTACTATCTTTCTCTATGGCTTCTGAACAAATGAAATTGATACTGCCCATCCAATTTTCAGAGGAATTAGACTTCCCCGAAGCTGAGATCTAGGATGTCTCTGGGTCCTAAGTAAGCTCCCTTAGCTGACCTGAAGCAGAAGACCCTGTGTTATTCTAAATGATAATTTATACACAATCTGCCTTTATTGCTATTTGCTAAGCAAAGTTCTAATTTATTCATTTGTTTGTCAAGTATTTACCAAGTGTTTACTACATATTAGGAACTGTTCTAGGGGTTGGGAATACAACAATGTTTAAAAGAGGTTAAAATCCATAAGCCCATAGAGCTTACAATGCTGCATATATATCCCTGGATAAAATAAGTAAAATAAAATATGTTATATGTTGGTGACTGCTATGGATGAGAACTAAGAAGGGACATGGTTAGAGAATGTTGCAAGGGATGTAGTCACTTCAGATAGGATGATTAGGGTGTGTGTGCGCACTCAGTCACTTCAGTTGTATCCTACTCTTTGCAACCTGATGAACTATAGCCAGGTTCCTCTGTCCATGGGATTCTCCAGGCAAGAATACTACAGTGGGTTTCTGTGCCCACCTCCAGGGGATCTTCCCAACACAGGGATTGAACCTGAGTCTCCTGCATTGCAGGAAGGTTCTTTACCACTTTACCCATGGTTAGGGCACTTATCTTTACTATGTAACATCCTTCAGGGTGAAGAGGATATCAGGGTTTGTATCCAGAAGAACTTCTGTATACGTATTTAATTGGGTTTCACCAATTCTACTACCAAAATACTTCATTATAAATTGATGGCTTTCTCTAGTTTTGATTTTTCTAATTCTTCTATTTTTAATTCTTGTGAAGTATAGATAAAACAAAGATATTTTCAGTCTGTATGAAAATTTCAGTGTGGTATAACCGATCAGTCACTCACTCATTTTACAAACTTACTGAAGACCTACCATGTGGCAGACATCATGACAACATATTGATGATGACACTTTCAGTTGCATAGAAAAATAAACGTGACTCAAAACAGCAATGTCAAACAAGGAACCTATTCTCTCGCCATCTGTTTTTCTACTCTATTTTCTGTCATTTCTTCATCATCCACTACTGGTCCAATGATGCCTATCCAGAGAAAATTTCATTGTCTCATAACGCCCAGCAAAAACTTGAAATAATCATTGTGACTGAGCCAGCTCGGGTCACGTGTTCACTTGTGAGCCAATACCATGACCAGAGGAAGGAGTACAATGACCGGCTTAGCCCAGGTCACATGTGTCTCCCCTCAAACCACAGTTTGCAGTTAGCCTCTCTGGTACCACATGATCTACAAATAGTAAATAGATCAAACTGAGAAGAAAGAATTTGGGAATAAATGACAAGAACATAGTATTCACTACATCCAAATGAAAGATTTAAAGATGAATGAAATTGGCATAGTTACTGCTTTCAAATAATTAAAAAAAATTTTCCAAACCATTTATTCATGTTGCTCTTTTTCATTCTTCTTATTCATTTTTGAATTCAATATAAATATAGTTTGAGATGGGTAATAAGTATTTCATAAGTACATAAATAAGAACATATGCACATGATATACCTTCCTGTCCAGAATCTAAGGTATATATGCAGCTGGCTCTATGTGACCTGGTTCCCTGAAACCTACCCTATGGGGATGTAAGAAAGCAGTGGACCATCATCAAGAAAATGCAAATCAAAACCACAATGAGATTATTACCTCATGCCTGATAGAATGGCTCTGATAAAAAAACAAAAACAAAAACAAAAAATAACAAGTGTTGGCCAGGATGTGGAAAAAAAGGGAATTCCTGTGCTTTATTGGTGGACATGTAGATTGGTGCAGCCACTCTGGAAAACAGTATGGAGCTTCCTCAACAAATTAAAAATAGAACTACTGTACCATCCATCAGTTTCATCTCTGGGTATTTATTCAAAGAAAATAAAAACACTAATTTGAAAAGATGTATGTACCCCCATATTCACTGCAGCATTATTTCCTATAGCCAATATATGGAAACAGCATCAGTTCAGGTCAGTTCAGTCGCTCAGTCGTGTCTGACTCTTTGCGACCCCATGAACCACAACACTCCAGGCCTCCCTGTCCATCACCAACTCCTGGAGTTCACCCAAACCCATGTCCACCAAGTCGATGGTGCCATCCAGCCATCTCATCCTCTGTCGTCCCCTTCTCCTCCTGCCCTCAATCCTTCCCAGCATCAGGGTCTTTTCCAATGAGTCAGTTCTTTGCATCAGGTGGCCAAACTATTGGAGTTTCAGCTTCAGCATCAGTCCTTCCAATGAACACCCAGGACTGATCTCCTTTAGGATGGGCTGGTTGGATCTCCTTGCAGTCCAAGGGACTCTCAAGAGTCTTCTCCAACACCACAGTTCAAAAGCATCAATTCTTCAGTGCTCAGCTTTCTTTATAGTCCAACTCTCACATCCATACATGACCACTGGAAAAACCATAGCTTTGACTAGACGGACCTTTGTTGGCAAAGAAGTGTCTATTAATAGATGAATGGATAAAGGTATATATGCACTATGTGTATTTATACACACAGACACACATTCTGGGATAGAGATATAGATATGTCTAGATATATCTCTATATAATAGAATATTATTTGGCCATAAAAAAGTGAAATCTTGCCATTATGACAACATAAGTGAACCTCAAGGGCATCACGCTCAGTGAAATAAGTCAGAGAAAGACAAACACTGTAAAATCTCACTTACATGTGGAATCTAAAAAAAATAAATAAATAACCAAGCTCATAGATACAGAGAACAGATTGGTGGTTGCCAGGCAGAGTAGGGTGGGAAAAATAAGTGAAGGGGGGGTCAAAAGGCAAAACTTCTCTTTATAAAACAAATATGTCCTAAAAATATAATGAACAGCATAGTGACTACAGTAAATAATACTGTACTGTATATTTGAAAACTGCTAGGAGAGTAGACCCTAAAATTCTCACCACAAAACAACAAAGACCTTCTGTATAACACAGGGAACGATATTCAATATCTTGTAATGACCTATAATGGAAAAGAATCTGAAAATGAATGGATAAGTATTGGGACTTCTCTGGTGGTCTAATGACTAAGAATCTGTCTGCCACTGCAAGGGACACGGGTTCAATCCCTAGTCTGAAAAGATCCCATGTGCCGCGGGGCAACTAAGCCCATGGGCCACAGCTACTGAAACTATATGCCACAGTTACCGAAGCACACGCACCCTGGAACCTGTGCTCCGCAACAAAAGAAGTCACAGATGTGAGAAGCCTGAGCACTGCAAAGAAGAGTAGATCCTGCCTGCCACAACTAGAGAAAGCCCACCATGCAACAGTGAAGACCCAGGGAAGCCAAAAAATAAATTAATTAATTACAAAAGAATAGATAAATATAGAGAGAACACATACAGGTATATATTTATAACTGGATCACTTTGCTGTATACTGAAACATTGTAAATCAACTATTCCTTGGTCAAGAAAACTTCTCATCACAAGGAAATGAAGTTTGTAACCATGTAAGGCAACAGACATTAACTAGACTTATTATGGTGGTCATTTCACAATGTCATTTCAGATCATTATATTGTACACCTGAGACTAATCTAGTGTTATATGTCAATTATAGCTCAATTTAAAAATAAATTAAATCCCTCCGCTCCCCCCCCCCCAAAAAAAAGCAATGCCACTTTTAAGATATCACCTCTTCCCCTCTTCAACTAAAGAAGGAAGACTCTTCTCTGGCTGGGAACATTCAACTGGGAATTGACTCTAGAAACTGCTGGATTGGCCAAAAACATTTTCTGGAAAAACCCAAAAGAATGTTTTGGCCAACCCAACACATAGGAGATTCTACTGGAGTCCTTAAAATTTTTTTAGAAAAACAGGAATTGGAGCTGGCCCATGAACCACATCATCACTCAGATGGTAAAGAATCTGCCTGCAATGCAGGAGAGCTGGGTTTGATCCCTGGGTTGACAATATTCCCTGGAGAAGGAAATGGCTACTCACTCCAGCATTCTTGCCTGGAGAATTCTGGACAGAGGAGCCTGGGGCTACAGCCCATGGAGTCACAAAGAGTTGAGCAACTAACACCCACATGTACCACCCCAGACCAGGAACAACTGAGAATTCTGTTTTGTATAGCCTTAAGTTAGCTGCCTTGGCCTTGCTGAGAAAAGGCTGATCCTCAGGGGTTGTAGTACAAAAGGAACTAGGAAAACTCAGCAGGAAGATGGAACCTGTGGGGTGGGGAAAAACCAGAAACAAGCCAGCAATCACGGGCAATCACTTGAGGCAAAGGGATACAGACATCGTGGGAAATGGCTGCAAGCAGTGGAATCAGGGACATCAGACAGAATCCTGTGGACAGTCCCAGGACAGCACGGGGGGCTGTGTTTGTGACATCCTCCATAGCCAAGTGCGATGACATTGCTCTCAGTGGCCACACAGCAAATGCGGACGGAATAACTTGGATTAGCCAAACTATTTGTTTTATTGTTATTTAGGGAATGGACTTCAAAACCCACGATTGGTTGCTCAACCTTAAAAAAAAAAAAAAAATTGACTTCCTGCCACTCCATAAACAATCAGCACCCGTGTGATACTAAACAGGAAATGAAAAGGCTTGGTTCATCCCTGGAGGGACGCCATGGATGTGTATTGTCAGAGCTGCTGTTACAACATGGATCATTGACTCGTGGCCAGATGCCCTGGTTGGTTACCGTGCCCTCAGGGATAGAAGGTAAGGTAGAGTGCCTGACAGGGAATCGACTTTTCGCACTTAACAAGCTGAACAGAATCCACGTGGGAGGTAAACTATTGTCTCCCAGAGCTTTCAGCACTCAATCTGATATCTGCTTTATTTTTGTATCATGTTTTCCAAGTCGAACATTGTTTTAGTGTGGATCTGGTGGGAATATGTTCCCACTAAATCATGGGCCAACTTTTCCTCCTACAGGTACATTCTTTGGCTTTGATATATCAGTGAATATATTTGTCGTATACAAAACACTATTTCCATGTAACCAGTTCTTCCTTCTTAGCTCCCTTTCAAATAATAACAGCAGTTACTAGGTATTTAGTGTTTTCTATGTGTCAGATCCTGTCCTAAGGTCTTTACGTGGATTATCTTACTTTAGTCTTACTAAAGCTTGAGTAACCAAGTGCTATGATCCTCATTTTTCAAATGAGGGAACAAAGTGATTTGCCCAATGACATGTCACTAAAAGATAATTTGCCTTGAGATCTTTGTGAACTTAAAATCTACAAATTTGGGAGTATGGAGTACTTCCCAAAAGGCTGCATGCATAAAATTATTGTTTCTTTACTATTAACATCTGGAGTTTGCTTTTTTTTTTTTTCTGAGGTAAGTAGGAGCTGTGTTGACTCACCTCCCCCATCTGCCATTCCATCACTTATAGGTATCCTCAGTACCCTCAAATTGTCCCATCTGAACTCTGGGCCCAGATATCCAGTGCAGAAGCTGTGCTCACACTTGATTGCAACTCTGTTCAGAATCAGTCAGTATAAAACTTGGCTGATGATTTTGGCCAAGAACTTTGAGTGCCTTTGCTAATCCAGCTCTTGGCAGAGTATTCTAACTGCCCACCCGTGGAATTCCTGGCTCCTAGAAATAGTTTAGAATGTCTAGAAAGTGCAGGTTCCACAATGGATAGTGTCACATTGTTGTATTAGAGACTCTCGTCTGTGGAACATTAAAATTCATGAACTTTTGCTCAAATTCTCTTTCTGTACTCAGGGCTAGTAACCACTGAGACCAGGCTATCCACACCCCCTTATTATTGTCCAAGCATGTTTAATGTTAACATTTATAGTGATAAATGGACATCAATAAGGCTACACATTTACATGAAATTTTATAAAGTAAATTATTGTGTGAAATCAGGAAAATACAATCACAATATGTAGTTAAGGGGAAAAAAGTTCACATAGAGCAGTAAGTTCCAATTTTTCAAAATGTGTTTACATACATTTGTGAATATGGGGAACATAACAGGAAGTATGTGGAATACTGACTTGTATGTGCTTCTCCGCATAAACCTACATGCATGCATGTGCTCAGTTGTGTCTGACTCTCTGCAACCCCACAGACTGTAGCCCGAGAGGCTCCTCTGTCCACAGGATTTCCCAGCAAGAATACTGGAGCGGGTTGCCACTCCCTTCTTGAGGGGATCTTCAGACCCAGAGATGCAACGCACTGGCTCCTGGCAGCTCATGCATTGCAGAGAGATTCTTTATCATTGAGCCACCAGGGGCATGTTTTTCTAAAGTATAGTGTTCATATTGCTTTCTTTTAAGCATTGCATTTATAATTTGGAACAAAAACAGGCCTCTAAATTCATAATTTAGAACTACTGGCCCTCCAACTTCCAGATATCATCTTTAAAATGTATGATTTGTCATAGGTGACTTCTACTCTATTTTGTTTGTTGTCACTGTGTTGTCGTAGGTATAATCAATATTTTTAGAGGTTTTGCAATTCTAAGAAACTCTTTGAATTCTAAAGAGTAAAAAAAAAAAACAAAAAAAAAACCCCAAGGAATAAGCCAAGAGCTTCTTTCAATGTGCTGAACCTGTTCCTGAAACAGATGAATGCTCTAGAAGATAAGCAAGGGATTTGGCCTCTGGCCACATAACTGACTGGGAAATCCAAAAAACTCTCCTGCTACAGATTACCTAAGCCCAGAAAGAGATGGACCTGGAGTGACCAGGGGCTGTGGGGTTCGGATAGGACTGGGAAAAGATGAGTCTAGGCTATGTTTTTAATGTTAAAATGTGCTTCTCAAGTGGCGCAGTGGTAAAGAATCTGCCTGCCAATGCAGGAGATTCAAGAGATGTGGGTTCGATCCCTGGGTTGAGAAGATCCCCTGGAATAGGAAATGACAACCCACTCCAATATTCTTGCCTGGAAAATCCCATGTATAGAGGAGCCTGACAGGCTACAGTCCACAGGGTCGCAAAGAGTCAGACACGATTGAGTGACTGAGCATGCAGATCACATACACAGACAATAAAATGACTTCGATTTCTTCACATTAAATACCAGACCAGCAAGAAAGCAAGCTCCAAAAAGTTTTCCTGTAAAGAGTTTCAGCATTGAAATCTTTTTAGAAAAACTATATATGAAATAATTGTATATACTTTAAATTTCATATCAGCACACTATTAGTCTATTTGACAAATATGCTTTGAATACACACCACATGCCAGGCTCTGTGCAAAGGAGTGAACAAAATAGACAAGGTCCCTGCCCTCAAGGGATTTACAGTTTAGGCCTATGCTGATTAATAAATATGGTTGTTACTAGGCGTGTGTGGCTACTGATCACTTAATATGTGGCCAGCCCAAACGGAAATGTCCTATAAGTGTAAAACGCATACTAATGTTTTACACAACTGGTATGTTAAACCACTGGTATGAAATAAAGTTATATACTCAACTTTTTATATAGATTACATGTTGAAATGATAATAGCTTGGATATACTGAGGGAAAGAAAACATCAATATATTAAAATTCACTTAATCTGTTTCTCTTTACTTTTTTTATGTGGCAACTAGAGAAATGTTAATTACACATTCAACTTATGTTATATTTCTGTTGGACAACAGTTACCTAGGCAAAGGGTTCTCAAAATTCTCTGTGCTCATAATTATATGAGAAGCTTTAAAAATACAGATTCCCAGATTCCATCCCCTAGAGATTCTTATTCTGTCTGGGCTGGGGCTCCTGAGCTAGCATTTCTTTTTAAAGTTCCCAGTTGAGACAATGTGCAGTTGTTCTAGGGTCTATCAGAGACAGAGAGCCTTCTAAGGCTTCGTCCCAGCCTTCTGGGAGATAACCACCTCGCCACCCTCTGATGGCCATCTTCCTTGCCTGTGATGGCTTTAAAATATGTCTGGAAATTGATACCCCTCTCTTCAAGAGGTGGAACCTAATTTCCCTCCTCTCTGTGAACAGAACTTAATGACAAATAGAATGTGGCCAAAGTGACCACATGTGACTTGCAACCAGGTCATAAAATGTGTTATGGCTTCCCCCTCCCTCTTTCTCTCTCTGTCTTTCTCTCTCATCACTTATCCTGGGAGAAGCCTGCTGCCATGCTGTGAGGGCACTCAAGCAGTCCCACGGAGAAGTCCACGGGGTGAAGAACAAAGGGCTTCTGCCAACAGCCAAGAGAAACTCGCCAGGTACACGCGTGAGCCACTTTCAGATGACTGCAGCCCTGGCTGACATCTTGACGTAACCTCATGAGACACTCTGAGCCAGAGCTATCCTGCTAAGTCACTCCCCAGTTTTCGACCCACAAAGGCTGCATGAGATAGTATCTCTTGTTTTAAGCAACTAAGTTTTAGAGTGATTTTAGCACAGTGATAAATATGATAAATACCTAACACGTTGTGGCACTGGGCCTCTCTGCTCCTCACCCCTGCCTCCCCAGGGCCATCTGCCAGTGGGGAGTGGCCCCAGCAGCTCAGAGCTATCTGTAGGGGTGCGGCAGGGCACTCCCTTCCATGGTGAGAGCCCAGTGACCACAGACGCCCTTGCTTGAGCACCCAGAAAGGCACCTCAGTGCTGGCATCAGTGCTGGCGTGGCCTCGTTGATGCCCTGCTGGTGGTTACACAGTAAGGCACTTGGTGAAAGTGTACGAGGACAATCTTCTTGGTCCTTGGATGTTTGCTATGGGCATGAGATTTGGTATGTCTCTGCCCTCCTCCCGAACCTGTTTTCACTTTCTTCAGTCTCCATCCCAAAACAAAATGTACCTTTGAGAACAGGGCTGTTGAGAAACACACACAGTGCCCATGTCTACTCCTGACCACAGTCTCCTCTCCTCCAGCTCCTCCTCACCCCCACCTGTGTTTTCAGACCCACCGTCACACTTGGCCACAATAAGGACCTCTCCCCTTTCTCCACTCCCCCTCTACCTCCTCCAGTAATCCCACCATCCACAGCCCCTACATTTCTTGGCACAAAGACAGTCCTCAACAGGATATAGTACAATACACACTTCTACACAGGCTTTTCTCCCTGGAGGAAGCAATAAAGAAAGAGTCTCGGTCAACTGTAGAAAGAACTATTGTAGATTCGTGGTCTTGGTCAAGAAATTCTGCTCTAGTTGGTTTGGCAATAATAACAACAGTAAAGTAATAATGCTTAACTTCCTTTTTTGACACTATTATTTTATATTAAAATTCTTGCAACTTGAAGTTCTTTAAGATTTATAAGGTAAGAAGTTAGTTTCAACTCACTAGATCCCCCAAGTTGCTCTAAAATGAACACCTAGGTATCAACATTAATCAAACGCCTCCTGCTTTTTTGCAGTGCACAAGTGAGACAAAGATTACTTTATTCTTAAACTTTTTTTCTCCATGTTTTTGCCTGGCTTGAAATCAGACTCATGATTAAGTACAGACTTCTGTTTTAACAGGATGTATTTAAGGCAGCCAGGAGCATTCTCCCTGCAAAAGTTAAAGGTCTTAATCAGAAAGAAAAATGTATTTCCCATATTGACATGCTCCTGCTGCTGCTAAGTCGCTTCAGTCCTGTCCAACTCTGTGCGACCCCATAGACGGCAGCCCAGCAGGCTCTGCCATCCCTGCATATTGACATAGGTGTCACTTATTGTTACTGTCCATTAAAGCGTAGGATATTTCAGCTTTGCATGAATATGCAGGTTCCAACACAAGGGCATCTGACGCCAGGCTCCTTGTGTCTTGAGTCTTCCACTTTGCTGTCAGAGATACATTCACATTTCTGTGTCTGAACACACACAGTTTTCAAGTGTTCTCCTACCTGGCGCCTCCCTCCTACGGTCTTCCACCCCAAACAGATAATCAGTGTATTTCAAAAGGTGCCTTGTTATAGACAGGGTAACTGCAGACCCACCAGCCTGCATGAGGTGCTACTAGGCGTCATTCCCTATAACTACAGACAAAGGAGAAGTCTGCTTAATGATGTTTACCCACCTCGGCTTGTGTTTGTCTAACGTATAAAAAGGCTTCTGTTATCATTAGACATTCCTGAACAATTGCTCTCTCGGAACATCAAGCACGCTGAACGAGGGTCGGGATGGAGGAGGGGGGACCAGAAAGCGAGGCTTCCTGGTCCGGTCCTCCCTGCTAGTTCAGCGCCATCTAGTGGGCGCTTTTAAAGAGACTTAAGAGATGAGAAAGCCCAGTTCAGTTCAGTTCAGTTCAGTTCAGTTCAGTTCAGTCGCTTAGTCGTGTCTGACTCTTTGCGACCCCAGGGACTGCAGCACGCCAGGCTTCGCTGTCCATCACCAACTCTCAGAGCTTACTCAAACTCATGTCCATCCAGTCGGTGATGCCATCCAACCATCTCATCCTCTGTCATCCCCTTCTCCTCCCGCCTTCCATCTTTCCCAGCATCAGTGTATTTTCCAATGAGTCAGTTCTTCACATCAGGTGGCCAAAGAATTGGAGTTTCAGCTTCAGCATCAGTCCTTCCAATGAACATCCAGGACTGATCTCCTTTAGGATGGACTTGTTGGATCTCCTTGCAGTCCAAGGGACTCTCAAGAGTCTTCTCCAACACCACAGTTCAAAAGCATCACTTCTTTGGCGTTCAGCTTTCTTTACAGTCCAACTCTCATATCCATACATGACTACTGGAAAAACCATAGCCTTGACTAGATGGACCTTTGTTGGCAAAGTAATGTCTCTGCTTTTTAATATGCTGTCTAGGTTGATCATAGGGAAAGCCCAGCGTGCTCCTAAATACTAGGAAAAAGACCTTGTATCCGTCTTCACACATAACATGAAGTCACTGTTCATATTGTGTGTTGTGCGTGCGTGAGTGCTAAGTCGCTTCAGTCATGTCCAATTCTTTGTGACTCCATGGACTGTAGCCCATCAGGCTCCTCGTCCATGGGATTCTCCAGGCAAGAATACTGGAGTGGGTTGCCATGCCCTTCTTCAAGGGAGCTTCCTGACTCAAGACTGAACCCGTGTCTTGTGTCTCCTGCATTGGCAGACAGGTTCTTTACCACCAGCACCACCTGCGAAGCTGCACAAGTATTTAAGTGTACTATTTAATCTTATGTTGTCTCTAACCTGAGATTTTGACTCCTTAACTCTCTCTTGAATGTGGGCGGGAATGCAAATAATATAAGATTATAGCAAGCACTGGGCTTCCCAGGTGGCACCAGTGATAGGAGTACCCACCTGCCTAGTGCAGGGGCTGCAGGAGACACAGGTTCGATCTCTGGGTCGGAAAGACCACTTTCTGACTCCCACTCCAGTATCCTTGCCTGGAGAATCCCGTGGACAGAGGATCCTGGTGGGCTGCAGTCTATAGGGTTGCAAAGAGTCAGACACAACTGAAGCACCCTCGCAAAGCAAGCATTGTCTGGGAAAAAACATCCCAGAGAGCATTCCAGAGTTCGATAAAATAAGTGTTCTAATGTGACTCTTTATAGTTTTATTTTCTTTAAAACATTTATTATAAAATAAACTTGTAAATTTCCTAGATAATTGACATTTTAAGCCCCATGTTGCTTAATAGTATTATTTTCAGAGGAATATTGTAGAAAATTAAATGGGTTTTTTTTTATGGCCCAGAGTTGTTTATTATGAACATCATTTACTATACAAAGTCCTCAGGAACAATTGTATTACGTAGGACTGTCTGACCCACATGAAATGGCCTCTATTCCTATTAAGTTCAGTGTCCTCTTTACGTAGCTTTTCTTCTTTCTTACTTACATCCACAGCAATTCTTGTATTGTAGCACCCTGAAAGTGAAAGGATGAAAGTGTTAGTCGTGTCAGACTCTGCGACCCCATGCGCTGTAGTCCACCAGGCTCCTCTGTCCATGGAATTCTCCAGGGAAGAATCCTGGAGTGGGTTGCCATTCTCTTCTCCAGGGGATCCTCCCAACCCTGGGGTTGAGCTGGATTCTTAACCTTGCTGCACCGCAGTTCTTAATTGCTTACTACTTTTAAGCTTAAAGGTAAGTAATCATACAGCTATATTTAGTAAAAAGTGTATCTAAATTAAGAGTGAGATCCTCTTTGGCTCATCTTTGGGTAAAATGTACCTGTCCTAATTAATGGAACCTTTGATGACACTTTTGACCATCTTTTTCCACATTATCCTGAGCTGTCAGATGTCTTTCAGAAAACTGAGATAGCTGAATAAATCACATTCAAATAAGTTAAGAGCAACAGATTTTGGTATACTACTGGTTCAGGGACATTTAGCAAAATATATATTCACATAGAAAATATAGAAAAGATCCGACCATCTGTAACCACAACCTAAGGAAATAGTTTCTTAGATGCTCCCAATAGTTGAGGAAATAAAATGTCATGTCAATGACATGTTAGTCATTTCATGACTGATTTTTGGACTGTTTCATTTTTGAAACCCACTGTTTAAGTGAGAGTAAACTGGACATTCTTTACTTTCTACTTGGTCTCAGATTCCTTGCGACACGGCAGTGTAGCAGCTGATATAAGCTGAGAAGACAGTTACTCACTATGCATGACATTCTAATCCAGTTCTAAGATAGCAAATGGCCCCCTAGAAAGTGAGAATAGTTGTATGCTGCCTCTACTTATAGGTTAGAACATTGGTTAAAACATGATAAGAGGCCAAGACAATGAATGTGACTCCCCTCCCCCGCTTTCCCACCTTGGGTCAGGTCCCATTCTGTGAGATCTAGTGTCTACATCACTTGGAGAGTTCTCTTTGAGAAACAGGGCACAAGTTGCAATTAGGTAAAAAAGTATTTATTTAAGAATACTTTCAAAGAGGTGATGAATTCTATAAACATCACACATCTAAAAGGACAGAATGTTTTTATTAATTAACTACCTGACATCTCCACAATATTTTTTCTATTCTCTTAACTGCATGCTCTTTGACTGCCTCTTTAAATGACAATTCTGTGGGAATTCCCTGATGGTCCAGTGGTTTGGACTTGGCCCTTTCACTGATGAGACCCAGGTTCCATCCCTGGTCTGGGAACTATGATCCCACAAACCACTGGGCATTGCCAAAAAGAAAAAGAATAAACAGCAATTTTGTTGTACAGTTTTTTGTAAAAACAATGATGTATACTTCAGTCTTCCTTGCTAGCATGGAAGCTTTTGGCATGGCAGAAATTTAGAAACAATGAAGATAAGGATGCTCCCTATGAATGAGAATGTGAAGTCTCTTCTGATGGATGAGCTTTGCCATTTGAAGTGAGTAAACCAAGGAGAATATAATTTACTGTGGGAGGATCCGATTGGAGTTATTTTGGAAAAGGATTTGGTCCCTTCAGTAAGTAGAAGTTACATAGCCCAGTGTTAAAGAGCTTGGCCACTTACAAGTGTGTGACGTTGACAATCTCTCTGCACTGCAGTTTACTAACATCTAACTCATGAAGTTGTTGGGAGGATTGAAGGAGAGAGTAAATATAACAAATTTAATCCAGGGCTTGTTTTGATGTGGTTCAGCTTTTCTTCTGAATTGTTTTGCCTTGAATATTAGCAGTACAAAAGACAAACAAACAAAAAAGCCAAGCGGTGCAGACCCACAGGCAAGACTGGACACTATCAGACTGCACGTGTACCAAGAATTTAGTCACTTTGATGGGAAATGAGATTGGAGATGAGATGAGGGGAAAAAAACAGTGAAATAGTCCTTTATACAGTGAAGAAGAAATATATTCATTTTAAACCAGACTTCACTGCCACAAAAATGGTAGATTTAAAGACTTGTTCAGTCATGCTTCCAAATCTAAAAAAAAAAAAAAAAAAAAGTTTAAAAAAATGATTTAGATCAACCATATTAAAAACAAGTAAAATGTATCTGGAAGCTGCCAAATTTCTAGTGCCCCGAGGCTAAAGCTTTTCACTATAAAATGTGCTTTTAAAGGGCCTTGAATGTGACCCAGCCTCCGTGTTCTATTCTGTCTGGAGGACAGGCTTGGGTGTCAGACAGGTCCATGTCTGGGTCTGAGTTTTGCCACTCACTCTCCATGTGACTTTGGGGAAATGATTAAGCACTTCCAAAGTGGTTTACTTTTCTATAAAATAAAAATATTATTTGACTCTACTATATATCTTTGCTACAAGCCTTGCATGAGAGTGACCTGCATGCTTTTAGCATGGTTCTGACACCTTCTGGCACTGAGGAAAAGTTAGCTGTTGTTACCATTATCATTTTTATTATTCTTATTCAGTCGGGAGTGTTAAGATTTTATTTTGCCGATTGTTTTTCGGTTTATGGTAGTTTTATTTCCCCAAGAGCTATATTGTGTTTTTGTATTATCTTTGGGGGCTTTCTCACTTATAACTCAACACTCTGAGGTACTGATATAGATCTAAATACTCAGAGTGCTTAGCAAAAAGTAGAATGCATGGGCTGGTGTGTATGTGTGTGTATTCTGATTTCAAGCATTCAATATAGCTTTAAAACTGTACTTCCATATGTATCATGATATATATATCACTCAGCACAATGCCTACTTCATAGTAGGCACTTAGTCAAAGTTAAGGCACTCTTCCATAAGCCTCATGTATTCACACCCATTACCTTTGCTCTTGGGGCTTCCCAGGTGATGCAGTGGTAAAGAATCTGCCTGCCAATGGAGGAGATGCAAGACTTTTGTTCAATCCTTTGGTTGAGAAGATCCCCTGGAGGAGGAAATGGCAATCCACCCCAGCATGGTTGCCTGGAGAATCCCATGGACAGAGGAGCCTGGCAGGCTACAGTCCATGGAGTTGCAGAGTCAGACATGACTAAGCACACACACATACACACAAATACCCCTGACATGACCTTTGCTCTCCTCAAGTCTTATCTGGGCTATTCCAGCAGCTTTCCCCTGCTTAGCCCAACTGCTGCACAGCCATCAAAGTTATTATCCAAAAACACTTACCATTAATGTTCTATAGGTCTATGTCTGATTTTGGAGCATTTATTGAAGGAAATTTCATCCAGCTGTTCCATAGAACCAAAAAACGAGATCTGCCTCTTTGTGGATTGGTTACCATTGGCCATACTACACCCTGTATTTGGGACACCCACTATGAGAAGGATAGAAATTTTCTGAGCTTTGGGGTTTGGTCTTACAACAGGAACATGAAATATAGCTTAGCCCTGTCGGGGATGAAAATATATTTCCAACTTGAAATGTCTGGACTCAAGATCTCATAACCATCTATGGGGTCAATAGGTTTCCATATAGTGTGCCAAATGATTGCAACAGGTAACCCAGGATCAGGTGGACTCAGTGGGGGCAGCAATAAAGAAATAGATGCAATGACCTTGACGGCAGTGGGAGCTTGCTATAGCAGTAGTGAGTTCCAGAGTATTTCCTTCAATCCCTTGACCATCTTTAGTCTGCCTCAGAACAGTTTTATAACCTAGAGACCATTACTTAATGTGTAATTTTATTTTTTACTTTCAGTATTCAGTTGCTGTTTCAATGCATAGAAAGTGGGTTTTTAAGTCAAGTTGCTTCAAACTTGAAGGTTGGCTTTAATATATTGTCAGAGAAGCATCACCTTGCACATGATTTGCTTCCTCATTTGGCTTTCCACCAAATCATTGTTATACAAAATTTCCCTGTGCAACTGAAGCTGTATGTGTGTTTTTTAAAAATTCCCCTCATATCCCCTTGAAAATCATATCCACTTAAATTTGTTGTTGTTTAGTCACTAAGTTGTGTCTGACCCTTTTGCAGCCTCATGGACTGTAGCCTGTCAGGTCCTCTTGTTGATGGGATTTTTCCAGGCAAGAATAGTGGAGTGGGTTGCTGTTTCCACCTCCAGGGATCTTCCCAAACCAGGGATCAAACCCATATCTCCTGCATTGGCAGGAGGATTCTTTACTACTGAGCCACCAGGGAAGCCCATCCAATATTATTTCCATGCTAAAGCACCTCATAAATATTAATCCCTTTATGAAATGTGTCCTCTTTGACAGTGAGCCACTTCTTAATTTTTGACTCTTAGAATATTGTATTTATGCCACTGTTTTAACATTATGTGATACAACACTGTACATTATGTGGAAAATGAGTTATTAGGAGATGTGAGTCTCTCTTCCTGTCAGACTCTGGTCTCTACAATAACCCCAGTATCTAACACATGACTGGCAATTGGTATATATTTATTGAACAACCTGAGAACTGATATTATGCCTCATTCTTCTTTATACTTCCAACACCAAATCAAGACCAAAAGAGGTGCTCAAACACATTTGTTTGTTGTCCAGTCACTAAGTTGTCTCTGACTCTCCATAAGCCCATGAACTGCAGCATGCCAGGCTTCCCTGTCCTTCACTGTCTTCACCTATACTGAATGAATTAATACCAAATGTTGATTTCCAACATTTAATACCAGATCCCAGAAATGCTTTAAACTTCTTTCCTGAAATTAGGGAAGAAGGAGAGACATAGATCAGAGAAAAATGAGTAGCAATTACAGTGGACCAAGGTCTTGGGCAAAATCAGGGTCCACTGGCCACCACTTACTGGGCCCTTTACTCTGTGAAACCCAAGTAATGGGCCAATTCCTAGAGGAGAGAGAGGACAGCTGGGGGCAGTGGCTCAGTATTACTGCAGGTGCCATCTTTCTGCCCACCCCAACATTTTGGCTTTGTCTTTGGCTAGCTCTCTTCCTTGTTGCAAGATGATTCCAGAGTTTTCTGTTATGTAGGCATGACAATGTCTGGAAGAAGAGGACCATCTCCCTTTCATGACTCTTGGAATAAAATGAAAAACTGTTCCCACATTTCCCCTCACATCTCACTGAGTAGAATGATCATACCCAGAGGAATGAACCGCCAGGACTAGCTAAACCCAGTCACTTTTTAATTAGGAATGGATGCCAGTGAAGAATATGTGGACATCTGAACAACAATATGGTTTGGATTGCAAAGAAAAAAAGAAAATTTACTGTAGGGCTGATGATTAACAGGGTCATCTTATAGACTCTTTTGTCATTTGCTGATGGAGAATAATTGCTGGAGCAGTGAAAGAGTTGCAGCCCAGAAAACTTCCCTGGCAGTCCAGTGTTTAAGAATCCACCTTCCAATGCAGGGGTGTTAGGGAACTTAAAATGGAGAAAGTCTTATTTGGGCTTCAGAAAAAGGAGAGCAGAACTCTGACCTACTTCTGCCTTGCCTGGAACCCTGCCCAGATTCTATGCCTGCCTGCAAGCACATCAAGTCAGGTGGCACTTCAGATAAGAAAGGGAATGGGTCTTGGAATTCTTGAGCCCCTGGAGCTCTGGCCAACCCCCCAGGGTCTAAGAAGCCTTGTGACTCAGAAGGTGAAACAAATAACATTGTCATTGTAAAAAGTTAAAAAAAAAATCTGTATTTTTGCATGCAAACTGATGATGATAACAGTTTTGGAGTTACAAGAGAGAGCCCCCCAAACTGCAATTTGAGGTCTCACCTGTCAGGTGGACAAACCACCCAAGACCCTCTCCCAACTGGGACTCCAAGTTGCTGTTAACAAGGGTCTTTCCAGCACTGTTCAAGTCTGACTGTAGATTGTCCTAATTCAGTGATGTATATGCTATTACTTCTGTTGTTTCTACTTCTTTTCTTTTAATGACTGTATGTTGAAATTAAGTCAAATAACCTATAAAAAATGAAACTGTTTATTTTTGAGTAATGAGTGGGTTTTTTTGTTAACAAATCCTTTGAAACTAAAACAAAAATAAAACTTTCAGCAAAACAAGGGGACATGGGTTCTATCATTGATCGGGGAACTAAGATCCCACACTTCAAGGGGCAACTAAGCCCACATGCCACAACTTGAGTGACTGCATGCAACAACTCTTGAGCCCACAACTAAGACCTGGTGCAGCCAAAGAAAAAAGAGTCACAGCCCAAAGGGGTAGATAAGATCCTGCTGTAAAGAAATTTCAATTTAGAAAGGCAGCATCCACATTTTTAAAATCCTGTTTTAATACTCTGTGGAGAAAGTAAGATATGAATGTTTTTATACTTTATAATTATAATTGCATAGATTTTTAAATTTGCTTAGGAAAAAAGATTGGAAAGAAATAGCTCAAAATGGTGGTATGTTGGGTGGTTTGATATAGGGTGATTTTTTTTCATTTGTTTCAAAGTTTTGTAGCATGATTATATTACTTTATACTGATAAATATAGTATTAGTATACTGATATATTATTTTATATTGATACATATTATATCATCGTCAGTTCAGTAGCTCAGTTGTGTCTGACTCTTTGCGACCCCAAGGACTGCAGCACGCCAGGCTTCCCTGTCCATCACCAACTCCCAGAGCTTACTCAAATGCATGTCCATCAAGTTGGTGATGCCACCCAACCATCTCATCCTCTGTCATCCCCTTCTCCTGCCTTCAATCTTTTCCCAGCATTAGGGTCTTTTCCAATAAGTCAGTTCTTAGCATTAGGTGGCCAAAGTATTTTTTCCTTTTATTTTTTTCTGATTGCATTTTGTTCTAGTTCTGAGCCATGTTCTAGTTCTCAGCCATCTTTTTCTGAGCTCCTCCTCCATCATGTCTATGTGTGAACCAAGTCGACATCTATGACAGGATTCATTGTTGGATTCCTTACCACTGCCATTTGTACACATTTCTCATCATTTCCTCCAAAATGCCTCTTCAAAAGTGACCAAAAGAGGTCATCTGTCATTTAAAAGGACTCTCACACCAGGAGAAAAGACCCTGACCTACAAGACTTATTCTACCCTCTCGGGAGTACTTACATCTTAACTGAACCAGAAAGAGATTATTTAAATCATTTTATTTGTGGCAAGTCATACAAGGAGTGGGTGAATTGCTGTTAGGTTGATTTTCCATCACATTTTTGGCAGGGGAAACTTGGTTTCCTCCTGTATGAAGGAAGGAAGCTTGTGGAACTACCATCATTTCATGTGGTGTTGGGCAGACAGAGGCTGTCAGAGTTTGAAAGCAGCTGCTCCTACAGACCTGCGGGAGACCTTCACTTGGGCTCCAGGGCACCATTCTCTCAGCACTCTGCCTCCTCTACTGGCCACTCCTACGAGTCTCATTTGTTGGTTCCTCTTCATGGGCCCAATCTCTAAGCATCAGAGCACCTGAGATTTCAGTCTTGGGTCTCTTGTATGTATCTACATAACATTCCCTCTCTGATTTCATCCTCTCCTGACTTTAAACACCACCTGAAAGTAGATGTTCCCAGACTTTTTTTTTTTTTGGCTGCACAGCTCCTGGCATATATGATCTTAGTTTTCCAACCAGGGGTTGAACCCACGGCCCCCGCAGTGGAAGCACAGAGTCTAAACCACTGGACCACCAGAAAAGTCCCAAGAGCAACCAAAATTTCTATCCTTAGTCTGGACCACTTTCTAAACTCCAGACACCTCCCCTTGGGTGTCTAATAAACATCTAAAACTAGACGTGTCCAAAACGGAACTCTTGATATTTTCCTCCCTAAATGTGCTTTACCTACAATATTAGCCGTCTTAATAAGTGACAAATTCACAATTTCAGTTGTTCAAGCAAAAGCTTTGAGTCATCTTGAATCTTCTCAATCACAATTCAACATTCAGTCTATCAGCAAATTCTTTATGCATCTACCTTTAATATCTACTCATCATCTGATCACTTCTTACCACCTCCACCACTGCCTTAAATGCAAGCCACGTCATTTGTTTCCTAGATTATCAGAATAGTTGCTTGACACTCTCTGATTTTCTTCCTTACCTTCTATAGTATTTTCTCAACAAAAGTAACCATCTCCTTAAAATGTGAATCAGATCATGCTACCTCTCTGTTCATAACCCTTGAAACATCCCATCTCATTCATGAAAAATAAATTCCAACATCCTTACCATGGTACTATGGGCTAGAAAGCTTTATGTGACTCATCCCTTGCTACTATTCCTTTTTTTAAAAAAATTAATTTTTTTTACAATAGGTACTTGATAGTTATCTATTTTAAATATATCAGTGTGTACATGTCAATCCCAAACTCCCAACCTATCCCTTGCTACTATCCTTATTCTGCTAGTCCTCTCCTCACACACCAGCTTCTAGTCAGGGTTAACGTATCTGCTAGGCAGTAGGCACAGTGCTGAAGGCCCACAATGCATTTCGGGCAAAAACTGTTCATTTCTTTTAAAAACAGAAGAAAAAAATTTAGGTTAAAGACAGTATTTTATATATAATATTAATATATTTGTCTTTATACCAACAGAGTCATAGAGTATAATTTTTAGGTGTTTTGTTTTATGAAAGAAGGAACCCACAGAGGCAAAAGTGCCTAGCAACCATGAAAACCCTAACGTGACCTTGGGGGAAGTCTATGTTGAATCCAGGCTGAGCTAGGAAAATCCTCACTATTTCATAAAGTGGGAAAGATAAGGAATTTTTTCCTCCTTTTTGGTTTTGCACCTCCCATTGGAGTCCACATGTCATTGTTCAGTGATTGTTTTTCTTCCTTGTGCTAAGCACTTTCCGAAATGAGTTCAGAACTCCACACAAACAACAAAGACCTGTTCTCAACTAAATGGATTCCTACCTTTAGGTCTTGAAACAGGGCCATGTACACCTTCCTTCAGTACCTCCACTCACCCTCTGGGTACAGTGAAAAAAACAAAAAAAAAGAAAAGGAAATGACCCTAAAGGAACCAAAGAGTGGAGATGATGAGACTTGGAGCTCAGCCTATTGATTACCTATTTAGCTATTAAAAGAAAGTATTTTTTACTACTCTCTGTGTCCAAATTTCTTTAATTAAGAAAACAGACCTTATATATTTGACCTCAACATTTAAATGACTGCTTTTTGTCTTTTCTTTAATAAAGGTTTTTCATTCTTTTGTATCTCAATGAAGATGGAAGCTTTACCTTTAATTTTTTCCTCCAATAATTATAGCTTTTAAATATGAGTAAGTTATAGGTTATTGCTACTACAACTGGAAATTACCTATAAATCTAGCCAGACCAATACTTTTACAGCGATCAGAGAAATGGCTAAAACACCTTCTCTGGCATTAACTAAGAAGAAAAATTTTGGTAGAGAGTTCTAAGAGCATTCATAAATTGGTTTTGTGAAAGTCAGTTTTATTTGTAATATGCACACATGAAAATTTACCCATGGTGCACCGTTTCAAAGCAATCCTAACTTCACCTTTAATTCCCTTTTTATTTTCTATAAAAATAAGCTCTTTCTAGAATGCATTTTACTACAGGTCTACTTACTTGCTTTTCCATCCATTGCAATGTTTTGAAATGGATTACAAAATATTGAAATCTATATGGGAAAAGAATCTTTTAAAAAATGGACATATGTATATACATATCACTTATTCACTTTGCTGTGTGGCAGAAACTGACACAACATTGTAAATCAACGCTGTTTGTTGTTGTTTAGTCGCTGTTGTGTCCTATTCTTTCGCCACCCCATGAGCTGCAGCCCACCAGCCTCCTCTGTCCATGGGATTCTGCAGACAAGAATACTGGAGTGGGTTGCTATTTCCTCCTCCAGGGGATCTTCCTGACCCAGGATCTAACTGGAGTCTTCTGTGTTTGCAGGTGGATTCTTTACCGTCTGAGCCACTAGGGAAGCCCTCAAATCAATTATACTCTAACAAAAATTAAAAAAAAAAAAAAGATACTTGGATATGTAGCACTGAAAGCTGTAGAAAACAGAATATCCATTCCTGGAGTGTGCTCCTATCCGGATGCACATGAACAAGACAATCAGACGCTCAAAGTTCTTTTCACGCCCTTAATTCGACGCAGCAGTTGATAAAGTAACAGTACTATTTAGTAGCACCGTTACTTGTATCCTGTTTCTGATCAAGTTTCCTCCTAACTAATACCAGTTCAAAGTGGTGAAACTTCAGACAAGCAGTTTCTCAACTTAACTGCACAATAGAATCTTCTGAGGTGCTTTAGAAAAATGCTGATGATCTGGCCCTGCCCTAGAGACTGATTCAGTGTATTTTGAGTATAGATGCACAGCTTGGTTATTTGGTTACCATGTCATCAAAGCAGATTAAAAAGGAGGGGAAAAGTTTTTTCCTCTGTTTGGCTGTCTTGACGGCTAACAAATTAATTTTTACCCCAGGAGGAAAACTGGTACCAATTTTTTTTTTCTTTTCTTTTTTTCTTATTTTTAGTAAATAAAGCATGTTAACTCTCAAGAGGTGATTGGCCCCTTCTGGCCACACAGTGGATAAGAACCTGCCTACCAATGCTGGGGACACAGGTTCGAGTCCTGGTCTGGGAAGATGCCATGTGCCATGGAGCAACTAAGCTTGTGCCCCACAACTTGGCACCACAACTACCAAACCTGAGCCCAACTGAGCTGCAGCTACCAAGCCCAGGAGCTGCCTCCACTGAAGCCCGCATGCTCCACAGCCTGAGGTCCGCAACACGAAAAGCCACCACGGTGAGAAGCCCACATACCACAATGAAGCGCAGCCACTGCTCGCCACAACTAGAGAAAGCCTGCATAGTAACAAAGACCAAGCACAGCCAAAATAAATAAATAAATGAAATTAAAAAAAAGAGAGAGAGGCGGTTGGCCCTTTAAACACTATGGCAATGTACAGAAAGACAGTTGGGCAGGTCTGCATGGCCTTCGTATAAGTGTCAACACCAACTTTAGGTCCCAAAATAAATATTTTTAATATTGTCTCATTCTGAGCTGTTTAAACATGCACTATATCAGCTTGTCTGCATTTCCCAATGGAATAGCACGAAAGTTTCCAGCAGTTCATTCGGTTTTTTTTTTTACTAGACGTTAATTCTTCATTCTATGTATTTCCCCTCTGAAAAATTACGTCCATAAACATTTACAAGCGATATTGTTGAGCACAGTACTCTTGAGGGGTGAAGACCCACATCTCTGTTAAAGAAAACACTTCAGTTTTCACACAGATATTAGCTGAACCTGAGCCGGTGTCTCTGGTTTCTTCCTAGTCTCCAACAATACAGGTTGTTGCCATTTTCCAGGAATTCTCAGAATCAATAATAGATGTGATTGTCCTGTTCATCTTGGTTCTCAGAAAGTAAATGGGGCAGAGGAAGGAAGGTGGAGCTCTCTTTTGCCTCCAGCATATTCTTCTAATCCTGCTCATGGGAAGGATGAAAGCAGTCCCACAAAAACTTTTACCCCATGCCGTTTTAAGAGCCAAGGCTGGGAGTCTAGTAGGCCAACATCACCAATCCCTATCTGTGCCATCTCTGGGCAAAGCCTTAGTTCTTGGGTCTCAACAGACTGCAATAGCATAGGAAGCCTTCTTACCCTAATAAGATGGCTTTTAAGAAATGGTTTAGGTTGGATGGAGAGGAGAGAGGGGAAAAAATGGACTTTAAAAAAAAAAAAAAAACCTCTGTAAAATTTTTTCTTATGAATCTGGATTTTAAAAATTCTACCACAGCATTTTTCTCCTTTTGGCCCTCTCTTCTCCCAAATGGTATAAAATAAGCAACAATACCCTCCTTTGTAGTCTGTCTCCTCTGTGTGCAGCCCTTGGTCTGTGAGAGGAAGTTTTAACCCTCTGTGAGGTGAATGCCAGGAACCGTTCTAGGATGATTTACCAGAAGTCAGTCAGGAAGCTGACATGTGGTGCCTGTTTGTAAAGGAAGAAGTACAGAGCCAGGCCGTTTCTGTCCCTGTGAGAACCCACGCTGACCTTTGATATAGACCCAGGTAGTGCTATTACTCCAATATCACACTTTCAAATGAACACCTGAGCCTCACATCTGACCATTCCCACAGCCCTCATGGCACCTTAAACAGTCCACATTGGTTTAACATAGAACCACCAACTCATAAAAATGCTAAAGGAGCTCCCCCAAGGCCCCCTCTCCTTTGGGTTCCCTTGGGAGCACAGATAAGCTCAGTTGTTTTCTTATGGTCAGCCAGCGACACAGGCTTAGAACCAAGGATCTTCTTTGGTCATCTCAGTGCTAATTCGTTCCCCAAACTACTCCTTTTTCTGGGAAATAGACATTTTAAAGTGTAAGCTACTAGAAGACAGAGACTGTGTTTTAACCTGAGTAGTAAAATGCCTAACTCAAAGCAATGGAAAATACCAACCTGGGAGACAAGAGCCCTGGAATCTTGGCTTTACTGTGATCCTTGCCCTAGCAAATTATTTGGTAAAATGAGGGCATTGGTTTATATGAAATCAAAGGTCTTTTGAGCTTATGGTGGTACACTGAAGAAATATTCATCAATGGATGTGGACTGCCAAACACCATTCACAAGCCTTTCCATCATGGCGCCAGCTGCCTCCCCACTTTTCCTTGCCCCTGCCCAGTCACCCTGCCCTGGTTGGACAGACCCCACCCAGCCTAGAAACTACAACTGGTCCTATTTCCATTGCCTCTTTTCGAGGCTATGTGACTTAATCACTACTGTGTGTTTGGGTTATGTTTTCTCACGCTAGAGTGATCAAAACACTTGTCATCCTCTACGTTTACATTTGGAAATCACAGAAAGGGTGGACAGATGTAGAGAAAGGGGTGTTCTTCTTGAGGGAAGGGATAAAATGGGGCTGTTGTATTTCTCCATCCGTGTTTTTGGAGCCCTTGAGAGAGCAGCATGCTTGTTATTCAAAAGGTTACGATATTCAGAGAGAAAAAAATATCGTCAGGGTACAGTAGCTGCACTGGTTTTTGCTCCAAAGGCAGGAAATAGCTTGGCCAACCTGAAAATAAAATATGCTTCTCCTAAGCGGCTAAGCTTGTTAGACGCCCAGCCTGGTGGCAGGAATAGCGTTGCATACATAATGTGGACGCGCCAATGCTTGTTCTTTTTCCAGAGATTAAAAAAAAAGAAGTCTTTCTCCTATTTTTTAATTTCACAAAAAGATTCCAAACTACAGAAAAAGATTTTGCGTCTATGTTTCAACCATCTTTGTTCCTCAGATTTATTGTTGTTTTTTGTTTTTCCCAGCAGACATTACCCAACACACCCTCAAGGGAAGGAAAGCTCTCAGTCCGTCAACTTTCTGATGCCTCAGGAACCTTTTTCCAGAGAAGAGTCTAAATGGGTCACTTCCCTCTTCTGGCCTCGCTACAAATGTTACCCACGCTTGCCCCCCGATCCTATTTTCAGAATTGAATGACCAACTCCATTCTGTGAGGCCCTGACTACATCCCGCTAAGGTCACGGTTGGTACTTAAAAGCAGTGGTCTTTTTTTATTTCCCCCAAAGGCTAGTTTTTATCCCTCCCTCCACCCTTCCTCTCTTTTCCTTCACCCTCCTTCAATAGAGCTGTGTTATGAAGGGTCTGGCCACACACAGAGAATATTACAGGAATAAAACCTGGGAAAGAGCACACAGTTATGAAATATTAAACTTAAACTTCTCTTTATTTTGCTCCCCCAATTCTCCTCCCCCTCCAAGAAAACACGAACCCCGACAGATTTGCGGTCCGTGTTATCTTCAGCTGTAAAAGCCAGCTGAACCAACAGAGGAGGCTTCTCTGTTTCCTGCTGCCTAGAGCTTTCCAAAGGCGCTACTGTGAAGGAACAGCTCCCTCTTTGGCCCTATGGACAGCTTTCTGAGAGGGAAGAGATTACACTAGAATCAGCCAGATAAGAACTCTGTAGCTGGAGAGCTGGATGCTAACGAAATCTACGGGCATCAGAGTTATTTCAAGCCAGTGAAAGAGACGACAGGCAAGGACAGGAAATAAGAATGTTAGTGCCAAAATTCAGCACTCTGCTTTGTCAGTAGATTTAAAAAAAAAAAAAAAAACAACAGGTGAAGAAGAAAGAAAGTTCAAGGATCCCTCCATTTCTTCAGTCAGCTCCAACCTAGGAACTTCAGTGGGAGTTTGGCCTGAGGGAAGACTGCCATACCAGACATTGATTAGGCTAAAGTCAACCCATTTCAAAGCATCACCCATTAATTTATTGACTGCAAACAGGAATTTTGCCCAAGGCCAGAACTCACAATCGATCCCGTTGCCCTGAGACAGATTTCCACAAGTGGCTGGGGAAGGGGAGTCTGTCTTCAAGATGTCTCTCCGTGGTCCACTCTTTCTTTCTTTATTCCCTCTCCTGCTCTATTGCATTGATAACAGGGCATTCAAAGGGCTTCGTTAGTCCGATGATGTGCAAACAGCTGCTCATAGGATTTGTGACCGGATTGATCCTGATGCTGCCGGTACAGATAGCACAGGGCAGAAATAACTACGCTTTGTTCCCTTGACATCATTCCCTTTTCTTTCTTTCTCGTCTCATGTATTCATTAAACGTTCATTTAATAAAAGACAATATTCTTACACAGCTTTATGACGAAAGTCTTGGTTTATGCATGCTTTCATATAAATTCAAAACGTTTTCTTTCAGACATACATATTTAACATGCAAGCTACAAAACGGAGAAAGAATATTTAATTAGTATTTTTGGGGGGGTGATGCCAGGTGTAGCATTCTTAACCAATAGTTAATCATTGAAACTGGAAAACTAATAGTTATTTTATGTAGCTGGGAAATGGACTAATGTTTTGCTAAGATTAAAGAGTAAGTCTTCCCTTCCCTCCAATTCTGAGGCAGTTTTTAAGACCCTCCGATGCACGTAACTGAACTCTAGCTGCCCTTATAAGACCTGGAGACCCAGAGGCTAGAAACCAAATTATTTCTACCTTAGAAAAATGAACAATCAGATTGGTGAGCAAGGAAGCTTGTATAAGCTTGTATAGTCTTTGCAGCATTTATTTACAGAAGCTAGAAACAATTTGAAAGCCACATAATTGCAAATCATAGAGGAGTGACCAAATAAACTATGACTTCTCACACAAACACCTACACAGAACACTACAAAGCCGTTAAAAGGAATGGGGTAGAACTCATGTACTAAAAAGGACCCATCTCTAAGACATGGCAATAAAAACAAAAGCCATATGGAGCACTTATACACTGTTGGTCAGACTATAAATTGGTCCAACCACTGTGGGTAACAGTATGGAGGTTCCTAAAAAAAGTTAAAAGTAGATCTACCATTTAATTCAGCAATTCCACTTCTGGGTAAACCCCTCAAAAAAATGAAAACAGGATTTTGACAAGATGTGTGTACTCCCATGTTTATCACAGCACTGTTCGTAATAGCCAAGATACAGAAACAACCCAAATGCCCATCATCAGATGAATGGATAGAAAAGATACGGGATACATACACATTGACACAATGGAATAGTATTTGGCCATGAGAAAGCAGGATATCCTTCCATCTGTGACAACATGGATGGCCCTTGAGCACATTATGCTAAGCTAAATAAGAGAAAGACAAGTAGTGTACGATATCACTTATATGTGGAATCTAGAAAAGTTAACTTTTTAAAAACAACACAGTAAAATGATAGATTCTAGGGGATGATGGCAAGAGGATTAGAGTGATGGAGTTTAAGGGTACAACTTGTAACAGGTAGTAGATAAATCATAGAGATCTAATGCAGAGTAAAATAAATACAGTCAATAACACAACAGCTACAATTATGTAATGTGATAAATAGCCCTACATGGCAATCATAGTCAACATATAAATATATCAAAGTAACATGCTGCATACCTTATACAATGTTACATGTTAAATTAATTCAATAATACAGACATTTATTAAAACAACCCATTCTACTTATAGTAAAAACACACTTATAAAATAATATTTCAAAGTTTCTATGTAGAAGGTCTGCAAAGGAAAATGGGTAAACTGATGAAAGACCCCCTTGGGAGAGACTGGGGCAGAACTGGGACTAAGGTTGCGAAAGGGCGGTGCAGCGTTCTATATGATATTTTCATTTTTTGTACAAAGAAACTGTATCTGTCTATTATTTATATAGCTCAAATTTAAGTCCTTTTAAACAATCACACTATTATGAGGTTAAAACATTTATTTATTGGGATGCTCTATTTAGCTAACCATTAATATTGCCCTGAAAACCAGCTAGTCTTCTTCCTGAGGCTTATTTACTCCTGAGGTTCTCTTCTTGCAAAGCAATGGAAGAGGGAGAGTAAACAAAGCAGAATTTGAACTAAATCTCAACACGGAATAACACGCCAATTATCTCTCTTCTCCACCCTTTCCTGGACCTGAGCCCACTCGTTCTCAGTGGCCACCCATCTACCCTGAGAGAAACAGGGCCCTTTGCTGTGACCCACTTTGTTCTAAGGTGAGGAGACTGGTTTGCTCAAGTTAGAATCCATTACTCTCAATGATTAATCCTGTTCTCTACAAGCCCACTTTTAGCCCTCCCTTGGGAGTGAGGTGGAGGCAGAGGGTGGTCTTCTCTGTCTAGCTCTGCAAACCCCTCCCACCAATTTCACCAGAGAAAAAGCTATTGCTTTTTCAGAGCTGTTTATTTCTGTTCTCTGGAGGGTTGGTCTCTTTAACTGTATTAGCATTCCAATTCTACACAAGTCAGTTTCTTCAG
The DNA here is from genome assembly GCF_033118175.1 of Dama dama. Lineage (NCBI taxonomy): Eukaryota > Metazoa > Chordata > Mammalia > Artiodactyla > Cervidae > Dama > Dama dama. Next base: position 23,624,513 of record NC_083697.1, on the reverse strand, counting down.
CTTCTCTCCTATCATTGTCTCTCCATCTTTTTCTCCACCTTTCTGTATTTCTGTCCTCTTCCAATCTCATTTCCTCTCTCAACTGTTCTCATTTTCTGAAAAGATGTTCTACGAAGGAAATTTGGGGGATGATAAGTTGCAGTAATAATACTAATTCTTAAAAAAAAAAAAAATACAACCAGAAGGTAGATTCAGTTTTAATGAAGTACTCTCCTTTTACCTTGCTTTTATGTTGCTCCCTTTATCTCTTCATCAAGGGAACTGTATTCCATCAAGCCTCAGGGTATGATAAATAACTTACAACGATGCTCCATTGTACATTTTTCTCTTGACAGGGTGACTCACCACACTGATAGGTATTATCTACATTCTTTAAATGGTTTCCTGCTGGGGTAAACCCTTGTACACCCAGAAATACAAAGGCATATGTGAGGATAAAATGTCTAGAGGTGGCTTGTTTTGCCCGTCCTTATTTCCTTGCAAAAGGTTGCTTAGAAAATGCAACTACGTTCAAAAAGGAGTAATTAACTGAGAAACAGATGCCAGTGGTCTCCCTGGATCTGGAGCCTTCCCGGATGGCCCATTTCTCTGGGTGTCCAGTCCTTCATGGGCTTAAAGAAGAAAGGGCAACATGCTGGCTGGGAGTGACACGAATGCATGTCTCCCAGCCATGCTTAAAGAAACCTTTTTGCCAAAATGCTCTTCCAAAAAAGTGGGAGTCCCGTAAAGTGACACTTTTCCCTTTGAACTCGAGCCTTTTGGCATTTTCATTTACACCTGCTCAAATAAACATAGAACCAGGGTTTATCAGTCCAACACTTGCCGGAGACTGCTAAACCATGAGAGGAAGCTCTGGTAAAATTATGACTTTTTATACCTGACAGGCGGTGACCTGTAGAAAGCTCTGAGTTCTGGCAGAAACACAAAATCAATTGAGTTTCATCTAAATCATTCTTTGGCTTTCAAGACCCTTTGATAAATCTCAGATGGAAATTCTTCAGTCCCTCAGAAGCTCAGGAGGGCAACGGTACACTTTGATTCTTGACTTTATCATGTAATTGAGGAGGCATTTTTATTGATCAGTTGCTCACCGGATCAGTGGGTTTATCAATCTGCATTTCTAGTCAAGTAACTTGATAGGACTTCATTTAAAAACAATTTTACTGTCTGCAACTGGGCTCCCCCTGGGCAGTGACCATAAATTACCGAAGTCAGCATTTTACTACAAAGCCCGCATACAAGCAGGACAGAGATCCAATCAAGTTGGGGAAATTGGGAACCTTAACATCTACTTCCTGCACCAATTGGCTTCTTTGCTTGGGGGAAGGAGGGAGTAAATTAACCCACTCTCCACACCCCAGCAAGAGATTTTTCTAAAATACACCTTTCTAAAGATATTTCTAAAATACAAATCCTATCACATCTATATTACAGCTATATCCTGCATAAAACCCACTCTTGGTATAAAAAACAAAAGACTCATCCTAGCCTACCGTATCTTCCTAGCTCTACCTACCTTTCTAGGCTCATCTGTTGCCCCTCACAGAGAAAGCTCTGTGGCTGAACTCTACAGCTGAAGGAAGTCACCAGCCTCCCTCTTACTTCTCGGCCTTTAAACATGACAGGCCTTCTGCTTGGATTACTCTCCCTCTACTCTTCACCTGCTTAATCCTTATTTTCCCTTCAGGATACTTTGTCACTTCCTCCAGACTCTTTGGGACTTTATGGTGTTTAACACACAATTTTGAAATTTCCTTCTGTCTTTGACACTGGATCGTATATTCTTTGAAAATGAGGATGGTGTCTTAAACACCAGTGTTTAGCTCTATTGCAGTTTATTTCATAATACTTACACATTTCTGCCCCACCAGAGTATGTATGTTGTATGATGTCTGTCTTTGCAATCAGGGAAACTTCTGTGAGACTTTATCTGGCTCATTCATAGCATGTAGCAGGTTTGGGACACGTAGGAGGCATTTGATCAATATTTGCTTAATTAATTGTGTCTTCAAAGCCTAGCACAGAGTCTGATTGGTACCCAGAATTCATTGACTCTAAGATGGCATCACCAACTCAATGGACATGAGTTTGGGTAAACTCCAGGAGTTGGTGATGGACAGGGAGGCCTGGCGTGTTCTGGTCCACAGGGTCGCAAAGAGATGGACGTGACCGAGCAACTCAACTGAACTGAAGGCAGCCCTGATGGTGAGATGCATCATTAGGAAATGGGAAAAAAGCCTCTGAAAAATGATGACATAATGCTTGTTGAAATGATGACACTATGCTTTCCTAATACTTAGACATTTTTCTATTTAGTACAAGAGAATTATTTAGTCATAGATATTTATCATATCTCTCTTACATGTGTGAAAAGCAAAATATAAGCAAAATAGATTGGTTCAGTTTTGTAAACTTCTTCATCTCCAGAGTCTGACTCTGCCGAATTATCTTTAAAATTCAGTGGTCCGTGTCCGTGACTTTTTCCACAGTACCATCTGTGCCATCCCGAGTCTTGGCATGGTACCATTCCTTTAAAAAGCTCACCATTTTGCAAGTTTAGTGCCTCATTGATCTCAGCATGTATTAGATTTCAAATGACCACAATTCATGCGCCTTCCTTGAATGGCCCTTGAAACGTCAACTGACAGACTTAGGAAGGGACTCAGTTATCCAACTGTGCTACCAAGAATGGTAGCTAAGTGGAAATTCCCAGGCAGTCCAGTGGTAAGGACTCCAAAGCTCTCACTGCTAAGGATTCCAGTTCAATCCCTGGTCAAGGAACTAATATCCCACAAGCCTCGGCATGATAAAAAAAAAATTGTAGCCAAGTAGTATACTATGATTGCTCTGACTGATGGTAATGTAATCCATAATTAATGTTGAAACATCACAATTTTAGAGTTAATAAAATATGAATAGGGAATTCCCTCGTGGTTCACTGGTTAAGACTCTGCAGTTTCCACTGCAGGAGGCATAGGTTTGATTCCTGGTAGGGGAACTATGATCCCATATGCTGTGCAAGACAGCCACAAAAAAAAAAAAAAGTGAATAAATATCTGGCTTAGAATTGATGCAATGTAATAGTAGATGTTTAATAAATACTGTTGAATAAGTGAGATTCATGTTCAAATTCTACTCTTATTCACTGAAAATATACTATGTGTCAACTCTGGTGCTTGGTTCATTTGTATGCATTATATCCTTTAATTTAACAGTATATACATAATTTCCAGGTGTTACAGTCAGTTCTCAGAGTGAAATATTTTATCATTCTGTCTCCAGAACTCTTCATTGACCTGGAAATTACATCAATATCACAATGAAAACTGATTTTCAGAGTTTTGTGATCAGAAAAGATCTTCATAATTATTAATGAAATATTGAGTTCAGTATAGTTTAATTTTCAAAGATACTCTATAATAATTCCTGAGGACTAGTAATCTGTGTCATGCATGTTCTTTTTAATTAAAATATTTAATTAACTTGAAGTTCCCATATGGTTTTAAAAATCAACTGTTAAATTGTAATACAAAAACTAACGTGGCCAACTTAAAGACGGAACAAATAGCTAGAAAAGCAAAGCCTTGGTTCTGAAAAAGTCTGGAATGCTGCAAATAGTTTGAAAGGGTATCTTGAAATTGTCAAAAAAAAAATCACTGAGGAAAAAAATCAAACCTCTTTGATTTAAAAATATAGGAATGCTATATAAATTGTACTCCAAAGGCTATGAATTATTCAATTGGATAAAACTTCCACCCACATCCATTTGAGAGCAAGTCTCATAAAACCAGGGTTTCTGTGTATGTGTGTGGGTGTGTGTTTCAACAAAAATAACCAATTAATGGATCAGTTATTCAAAGCTCATCTGATGATGAATTATTGAGCAGAGGTGTTGTCCCAAGTTATCTATTAATCCCCATTTCCTTCTAACCACAAAGCCTTGGCCCCCCGAAGCTACCCAGACACAGCTCTTCAGTCAAATCATCCCAGCCACACCATTCTCCAGCATTATTTGAAATTTGGGTGGTTGACATCTGAGGGAGAAGTGGAGAAAAGTTCCATGGTGGGCCTGACAGTAGAGAGGCTAATTTCTAAAGGGCAGAGTAATAAAATGTCATTCACCCATACAAGCCCCTGTGGTTTTCAAAGCAGGAGCCCGTGTGTTTTCTGCCACCATCTCAGAAGGGCAATTAGTGGAGGGGGAAAGGGATGGGGAGGTCTGAAACCTTGCCAACGTCTAACTGTTCCTGCTACAAAGATCAGTTGTGAGCTCCCTTCCCTGGTCACCAGGGATAACGTGGATGGTGGTCATAGTCCATATGGTGGGGGTAAAGCTTTGAGGTTTCTTTGTTTGTTTGTTTTTAATATTATAGTGAGTAGCTCTCAAGCTGAGAGCCAGGCTAATTTACATAGCTGCACAAAGCCCTGCCTTTGCAATTAGTTCCCAGTTGAAATGGAAATATCCCTACTAATTACATGAGCGGGACTTTCTGACTGGCCTTGGAGATTAGAGGGATTTATTCACCTGTGGAAAGGCCAAGGTGGGAGAAGCCCACTTCTCTGGAGAAGGGAGGGCTCGACGGAAGCAGGGAGAGAAAGGGGAGAGTGGGGTCCAGCCTGGGTGGGGTTCTGGAGGGCTCCCAGGACACCGCTGCGGGCCCTGCAGGCCTGCATCCACAGGACACTGTCCTTGGAGTGCCCATCCCAGCAGACACGGTAGGCACAGTGCCAAGGGCACACGATGCTTTCAGGAGCCTGAGAGGTTTGTGTTTTCTTTATAAAGCAGAAGAGGAAATGAGGTTTTTTTTTTGTTTAATATATTGTATTAATTTATTTGACTGTACCAGGCCTGTACCAGGCTGAGGCATGTGGGATCCAGTTCCCTGACCAGGGATAGAACCCAGGCCCTCTGCATTGGGAGCCCTGGAATCTCAGCCTGTGGGCTACCGGGGACATCACCAAAAATGAACATTTAGGCTGAAGATGTTTTCATATATAATATTCATGTGTTTGTCTTTATCCCAACATAATCATAAAATGCAATTTTTAGTTTCTTTAAAGGAAGAAGTGCCTGATGCCCACAAAAGTTGTAATGTGGTCCTGCCTGTTGCAATAGGTTAAATGACATGAAGTTGTTGCTAACACTTACATTTACACCTACAAGATGGAGAGTGGCTGGCCAATGGGTGGAAAATTCACTTATGCAAGGTGAATAAGTTCTGGAGATCTGCCGTACGGTCTGCCTGTAGAGAGAATAATTGTACACTTAGCCACCTGTTAAGAGGGCCCGTCTCACGTTCAGTGTTCTTGCCATCATAAAATTTAAAAACAAAAACCAGATTTGACCTAATACCTATCTCTCAGGGGACCCTTTGCTAGTGTGTAGAAAATCTCAACTCAAGCTGGGCAGGCAGAGAGGCTGGAGAAGGCAGCCCTTCCTTTCCATCCCTCCTGTTTTTCCTGTTTCTTGCCTGTCCTCTCTCTGATCCCCCAGCCCCTCTATTCTCTCTCCCTTCCTCTCTCCCCTCCATTTTTCCTCTACTCTCTCCCCCTAATTTCTAGAAATGTTCCTAAGGAACCAAAGGAAGGCTAGTCCAAAGGAAAGGCTAGTCTCCAGTCCTCGGGCCCCCTGAGCACCTTGTACTCTCTCGGGCACTCACCCTCCTCCCCACCCCTCAGCACCACCTCTGTTGTCCTCCAGGACCTAGACGGATTCAGACGGGATCAGCCAAGCCCAGGGGAACTCAGAGCAGGGAACCCCCGAAGCTCTCTGGGGGCTGGGGCAGGAGACAAGACCCAGAAAAGCATCCATCCCTGAAGCTCTCTTATTCTCCCCATACTCTTCCCCCAGTCTTTGGTCCTTGGATCTTTATATGGTGAGGAGACTGGAGCAGAGGAGAAAAACGGATTCTGACTATCAACTTGTCCTTTACAATGTTTCCTGCCAAGAATTTTCATTTTTCCCCCCTTCTAATTCCATCACTAACAACTCCTTAAAGAAATGGATGCTTGCTGGTCTAGCTCCCAAAGGGGAAGTCACCAGGTGATTAAGGTACATAAGGACCATGGCATAGAGAAGGGGTTCCCAACCTCTTAATGCCTGATGATCTGAGGTGGAGCTGATATAATAATAATAAAAAATAAAGTGCACAATAAATGTAATATTCTCGAATCACCCCCAAGCCATCCTCCCCCATCCCTCTCTTCCCCATCCATGGATATATTGCCTTCCATGAAACCGGTCCCTGGTGCCAAAAAGGTTGGGGCCTGCTGGTGAAGAGTGCATTGGTTATAGCTTGCCCTGTCACCCACTGCAAATACTAATTAAACTCATTAGGGTCAAAATGAAGAGTTGGCTACTGTCAAGGATGAGGCAGTACATTATAAAACATGATAATGTAAATATAAAAAAGATAGGGCCTTATTCTTAAGGAACTACCATTAAGTGGAGAAAAGTCAGGCACATAAATAATACGAGGAAATGAACATAAATAAGGGAAGTGCTAAGTGGGGGTTGATAGCTAGTATCCAGACGCCTCTTTGGGGCTTCCTTGGTGGCTCAGATGGTAAAGAACCTGCCTACAACGCCGGAGACACTGGTTTGATCCCTGGGTGGGGAAGATACCCTGGAGGAGGGCATGGCAATCCACTCCAGTATTCTTGCCTGGAGAATCCCCATGGACAGAGGAGTCTGGCGGGCTACAGTCCATGGGGTCACAAAGAGTGGAACACAATTGAGAGACTAAGACTTCCACTTCCCAGATGCCCCTTGGTGCTGAAAGGAGCTTTAAATCCACACCAGGGTCTCAGATGATGGCGGGTTACCCGCTTTGGTCTACGCCCCATTGAGAAGCCTGGGTGACTTCTGTGAAAACCCAGCCCAGGGGTGGGGTTGAACATTCCAATTTAGAGAAGTCCTGCGGGCCTGGAGGAAGAGGCCACCTGCAGGCCAGGTGGGACAACGAAGGACCGACTGCACTCCCATCCCACACAGCTGTGAAAGGAGGAGCAGCCGGGCACCCAGATTTGGTCCAAGCTTCTCATGTATCTGGAGATGTCAAAGAACCTGTAGGATGCTACTGCCATTCAGAAATTTGAAAAGAAAACAGGGTCATTATCTGGCTCCTACAGAGACAGATAACAGGACAGATAAACAAAAACAGCTAACTTCTTAAAATATCACATCACATATATCACCGGTGGAATAAGGGTTGCAGAGAAGAAAGCCCAGTCCATTATGTACCAACTCTAGTTTGGGCTTAAATGGTGAGGTTGGAAGACAGAGGTGGAAGTTGGAAGACAGAGGTGGAGCTTGGGAGTGGTAGAGCATTAAATAACCAACCGTGACTAATTGCTGAGTTTAGCCTGGTGTATTCACTCTGCAAACATAACTGTCATCAGAATATAGACTAAAGAAGGTTCCCAAATGGGCTGCATGTCACAACATATAACTAGAAATCCACGCTTTGTCTGCCGGTCATAATCAACTGTGTCTGTGGTGTAGCATTGGGTATGGTCGGATGACAGGATGGTTGCTCCAAGTGAGTTCAGTTTTGATGAAAGTAGATGAAGGTGGAGCTTTTTTTTTTTTTTTAACTGTATTGCTGAAAGTGAGTCTGTGTAGTCAAAGGCTTTTTATTTGGAAGTGGGGAGGTATTGTTATTTTTAATTCAAAGAACACCCTACAAGAGAATACCTCTTAGGAAAGACCTGTATTCTTATTCTGGCTCTGTACTGAGCTAGCTAGATGAAGCACAATTACTCTATCATAAAATGAGGTGCCTTCTAGCCCTCTAGAGGGCTGTGATTGCATTATTTGCTTACTGTGAAGAGCCTGGTAGGCACTCTCCTCTGAGAAGGTGGAAGAGCAGCTGAGAAAAAAAAAAAAAAAAAGGTAAGACACCATTAAATCTACTTATCTTTGCATGTTGGAAAGAAAAATAATGAATTAAGTAGGGATTTTGTCCATTTCTTTCCTACTCCACTTTTTACACTAATCCCAGCTTTCAAAAAAATGTGTATATGTTATGTAAAAGATGACCGTGCAGGGGTGAGCCATGGAACATTCAAGCTTAGTACTTCTCCACTGAGCCCCCCTCACTGAAGAGGGTACACAGTTGGGAGTTTTGACCCATGTGTGTGGAATTTTGAAAATGGGCTCCATATATCAAGAGAGACTTCTGTATATAATACCTCTATTTGAGCTTGATCTGTACCAGGGTTTCTTGACCTCGGCACGACTGGCATTTGGGACTGGGTGATTCCTGGTTGTAGAGGCTGTACTGGGCATTTCAGGATGTCTAGCGGCATCCCTGGCCACTACGCACCAGATGCTGGGAGCAAACTGCTACTCCTGCAGGTACTGCCTCTGTGGGAGATGAACTCTCCTCCCTCAGTTAAAAATCAGGGGTCTGGACAAAACGGTGAGGTAGATTCTGATGTTTGCTTTTGATGGGTCTACCCCTGCCATTTTTCCTGCCCCCTGCCCTCAGCCATATCTTTATTCATCCATTCACACTGTTCATTAAATGACAGCTACGTGTCAGGCACTATAAGAGGATAGTAATAATCAGTGAACAAGAAGATAAGCAGTGAACAAGAAGGAGTGGTCCCAACTGTCACAGCATTCACAATTTTGTAGGGGGACAGTGTGAAAAAAATCATAAATAAAATAATGCAAGAATACTGGAGTGGGTTGCCAGGTCCTTCTCCAGGGATTGAACCTGCATCTAATACATCTCGTGCATTGGGAGGCAGCTTCTTTACCACTAGCACCACCTGGGAAGCCCTAAATAAAATAATACATAGTGCAAAATAGAAGTTCAAGGAGGCTGTACACACAATTACAGCTGGTGCTTCTCCAACTCCTTTTATTTTATTTTTTTTCCCAACTCCTTTTAATATTACAGTGAATGGTTTAGAAAGACATAAACCAGGACTTGCCTGGTGGTCCAGAGGTTAAGAATCTACCTTGCAATGCAGGGGACACAGGTTTGATCCCTGGTCAGGGAATTAAGATCCCACATGCCACGGAGCAACGGAGCCCACACGCCACAGCTAGAGAGACTGTGCACCGCAATGAAGGACCCCACGTGCTGCAACTAAGACCTGATGCAGAAAAATAAATAAATAAGTAAATAAATATTCTTTTTTAATAAAGAAAGACATAAACCTGCAAGAGAATGGCAGAGAAGAACAATAAAACTTGTGAAAACAAAGAGTTGGTTGGATGAGATGAACTTAGTGAACTTAGAGAAAGTGGAAACTTAAGACCCACAACAAAACATACCCTTATGATGCTTAATGGAGAAGGCAATGGCGACCCACTCCAGTACTCTTGGCTGGAAAATCCCATGGACGGAGGAGCCTGGTGGGCTGCAGTCCATGGTCACACAGAGTCGGACACGACTGAGCGACTTCACTTTCACTTTTCACTTTCATGCATTGGAAAAGGAAATGGCAACCCACTCCAGTGTTCTTGCCTGGAGAATCCCAGGGACGGGGGAGCCTGGTGGGTTGCCGTCTATGGGGTCGCACAGAGTCAGACATGACTGAAGCGACTTAGCAGCAGCAGCATGACGCTATAAAACACTGAATTTCCCTGGTGGCTCAGTGGTAAAGAATCCACCTGTCAATGCAGGAGACATGGGCTTGATCCCTGCTCTGGAAAGATCCCACATGCCCCAGAGCAGCTAAGCCCACGTGCCAGAACTACTGAAGCCAGAGCACCCTAGTGCCCATACTCCACAACATGAGACACCACTGCAATGAGAAACCTGCTCCCCACAATTAGAGAATAGTCCCTTCGCCCTGAAGCTAGAGAGAAAGCCCACGCAGAAACAAAGACCCAGCTCAGTGAAAAATAAATAAAAATTTTTAAAAAGATTATGAACTTCTTAAAACAGAACAACAAGAAACACTGGGCCCAGAGGGCAAAACCTAAACTCCCACAGCGGGAAAGAAAAAGCAAAACAGACCACATGCAAAGTTGTGTGGATCTGGATGGCATCGGACTTCTCAATAGCAGCCCTCAAAGCTGGAAGACCGCAGAGCAATACCTTCAAAGTTCTGAGGGAAAGTTCTTCCAACCAAATATTCTATACCCAAGTGAATTATTAAATAAACAATAAATAGAAGTGAGATGTTCAAGCTATTCGAGGCCTCAAATTACTTCTCATATTTTCCAGCTTGATATCACTGCATAACTGTCTCAATACTCAGTGGCCTAGAACACCTCTGTCTTGTGTTTCTAAGAATTTGAACAGACCAAAGAGGAGACATTTCCTCTGCTCCTCAGTGTATGTGATCTCAGAGGGGAGGACTGGAGCAGATGGGAGCTAGCCAGGCATTTCTGTCTCTCTCTACATAGCCTCTCATTACAAATCCTGGTGAAAGTGGATGCTATAGTAGAGAGGATTAAGGAGGAATAGGATGTGAGGAATTAGAAAAAATATGATTTAAAGAAGTCAGTAGATAGAGATAGAACAAGGAACCAAGGTCCCTTAGGAAAAGAGGATCTAATAACTCTCACTCTTCCTCAGAGAGATACAGAACTAGGAAAATACATCAAGGTAACTTGATCCAAAAGTTACTATAGTTGGGAGTGAAATAGGAACAGTGGCTAGTCCTGGCCTGAGACAGATAAGAGTGATGGTACTTCTGGGCATGAATAGGGGCACTGAATATGTCTTGATCTACCCAACTTGAATTTACTTTGTACCCTTATCAATAGTGTAGGCATGAAGCAAAAAAGATCTAGTTGCTAAGAACTGTAACAATAAGGGCTTGGCCAGAGTCTGGCCAAAATTGTCTGTGATGGGACATAATCCAAGAAAAGTATCACTTTCCCTTGGGAGATGTCTGTGAATGAGAAAGGCTTGTCTCTACCCCCTTAGTCCAAGTCATAGTCAGGACTTAGCCCTGACTGTCCTGGTCATGACTTAACTTCCAGAAAGAACTAACCATGGAGAATTAGCAGTTCCACACCAGCCAGATCTCTGCTACCACCAGCCCAGTGGTAATTAACAAAATCAAACCCATTAGCTTCAACTTGAGATTTCTTAGCAGCCAGGGTAAGAGTTTTAATCCAGAGATCCCTGGACCCTTGAGCTAGGAAACTTCATTGAACCTGACAACAGGGAGTAAATCAACCTGTTCTCAAGAAGTCTTATCACTGAGCCACTTCTGGGAGAAGAAACATATCCCAGCTTCTGCTCTTTGGGGACACTCCCCAAGGCTAACAGCCCTCCACTGCAGTCAGCACATATAGAACAACCAGACTCATTCCTCAAATTACTCACATGAACTCAGGAAAACCTGATGGACAAGGAAGGAGAGGCTGGGGCAGTGAAGGGATACATGTTGGCCTTCCAGAATTTTCATCACTGTTTCACCATCTGAACATAAATAGGGCAAGAGGCAACCCACTCCAGTGTTCTTGCGTGAAGAATCCCAGGGACCAGGGAGCCTGGTGGGCTGCCGTCTATGGGGTTGCCCAGAATCGGATATGACTGAAGCGACTTAGCAGCAGCGGCGGCAGCAGCAGAGCAAGAAGATGTGGCAGTTATACTTGGTTTAACATGGCTTGGTTCATTTTTCTCTATTCCCTCTACATCTCTTTCTCTTCTTTTTCCCTGATGTACTCTAAATTCTAGGACAGATAGTATCATCTAAAACGAGACACTGGGGACTTGTCTGGCGGCTCAGTGTAAAGAATCTGCCATTGCAGGAGACACAGGTTCAATCCCTGATCCGTGACGATCCCACATGCCTCGGAGCAACTAAACCTGTGCGCCACAGCCATTGAGCCTGTGCTCTGGAGCCCAGGAGCCACAACTACTGAAGCCAGGCACCCTAGAGCACATACTCTGCAACAAGAGAAGCCCCCGAAATGAGAGGTCCACACCACAACCGGAGAGTATTCCCTGCTCTCTGAAACTAGATAAAAAGCCTGCACAGCAATGAAGACCCAGCACAGTCAAAATAGATAAATAAGCAAAGAAAATGAGTCTCTGTTCCTACTCTATTTCAAGTGAAATGCATTTTTGCAATAATTATGTAAAGGGATCTATCTGAACATGATTAGCAGCACATACTCGGGGCCTACTACATGTTGGATTCTAGAATCTAGTTAGATTGGTGAGATGGCTTATAGTGTATAGTCCATGAGGGCTAATGGAGTTAGAGTCTTGGCTAGTTGATGTCACGGTGGATGTCATATAACATTCTTTCTCAAACATCTTTTTTGAGGTCTTACAAACCATAAAACTCACCCATTTTAAATGTATGATTCAATGACATTTCAGCAAATATACAGTTATGTAACCATCACCACAATCCAGTATTAGAACATTTCTATCACTCTGTAAATAGCCCTTCTACCCATGTACATTCCCATCCAAGCCCAGACAACTGCTAATTGTGCTCAGTGGTGACATAGATGGGAAGGAAATTCAAAAAAAGAGGGAATATAAGTACACATATAGCTGATTCATTTTGCCGTACAGTAGAAACACAACAGTGTAAGGCAACGATACTCCGATAAAAATAAATTTAAGAAAAAGTTTCAAAGTTCCTAAACAACAAAGGAAGAAAAGGTTTTGCCTGACCTGGAAGGGTAGGCATGCTGAAGGAAAGCAGTTTTTCACTGAGTTAGCAATCGCCAAAGGCTCAGGCCTGGTCTTGAGGCACCAGCTGGTCTTTTGTGGGAAGGAAGAAAAACACTGTGGTGTTATTCAACGGTACCTCCAGACCAGTCCCTGGGGAAGTCGCTCCAAGTTCCTTAAATGGTAGGACCAGTAAAACTGAAAGAGTAAGACTACCTCTTGGGGGACTAAAATATCTGTGGCCACTCAACTAAAATATCAGGTTAGACCACCCAAGATTTCCAAAGAGTAGTATTCACTTTGATTGAGAGGATGGCTCCCTCCAGGGGGAGCAGGCCACAGGCTAGGATGGTGGTGGCAGAGAGCAGAGAGGTGACCCCAAACAGACAGCAGCAGTGGGAGGAGATAGCATGGTGATCAGCCACAGAGGGGCAGGACACGTAACGAGAGCAGGAAAGCTGTAACCACCAGTGAGGGCCACGTGGAGAGGGAGATGCCTCGATGGCTTAGAATTCTATAATGCAATGCAGTGGAGGCTTGGGGAAAGCCCAGGGCAATTATTTATCAATTATTGGTATAATTATTGGTATACTTGGGCACCTCAAACATGCTTTGTGCTTTTCTGCCTCCATATCTGCTTCCTGGAATATTCTTTTTTGGGCTATAGTAGTAGGACCAACTTTTCCTATTCTTCAGGTTTGATCTAGAATGTAACTCATCAGTAAGTCAATCCCCATCTAAAGATCTCCAGTGGAACCCTCTTGCACTGTTGGTGGGAATGCAAATTGATACGCCACTATGGAGAGTAGTATGGAGATGCCTTAAAAAACTAGGAATAACCCCACCATATGACCCAGCCTCCCACTACTAGCCATATACTCTGTGGAAACCAAAGCTGGAAAAGACACGTTAGCCCAATGTTCGTTTCAGCTCTGTTTACAATAGGACGTGGAAGCAACCGAGATGTCCATCGACGGATGAATGCATAAAGGAGCTTTAGTACATATATACAATGGAATGTTATCAGTCATAACAAGGAACACATTTGAGTCAGTCCCAGTGAAGTGGATGAACCTAGAGCCTAAGTAAGTCAGAAAGAGAAAATAGCTACTGTATACTAATGCATATATGTATGGAATCTAGATAGATGGTACCGATGAACATATTTGCAAAGCAGCAATGGAGATACAGGCATTGAAAACAGACTTATGGCCACAGCTGGGGGTGGAGGGAGGGGAAGAAGGAAAGGGTAGGAGGTATGGAGAGAATAACTTGGAAACATACACTGCCGTGTGCAAAATAGATCGCCAATGGGAATTTGCTGCATGATTCAGGGAACTCAAACTGGGGCTTGATAACAACCTAGAGGAGTGGAATGGAAGAGGTGGGAGGGGACATGGGTAAACCTATGGCTGATTCATGTTGATGTTTGGTAGAAACCAATGCAATTCTGTAAAGCAATTATCCTTCAATTAAAAATAAATAAATCAAAAAAACAAAGATCCCTAGTGATAGTCTATCTTAATCCTCCATTTTTTTTTCTTGAGAGTACTATACTGCACTGGTTCTAAAATATACACCCCCGCCATTCTCCCCCTTCCCCACCCACCTTTCAATACCTCTGAAATTGGGATAAATCGTGAATCATGGTCTTTTCTTTCTAGGCAATTTTAGAAAATAATGGTGTATCTTATAACCAGAAGTATCACTGTTCAATAAAATGTAGTATTCTTCACACTCCCTGAGTGATGATTGACTTATATGTTTATTGCTAGTCTACTCTGTAAGACCACAAGCTTTTTTGGAGCAGGGATTATATCTGACTTGCTTATCCAGCATGTAGGACAATTCTTGGCTCATCATATGTGCTTAATAATGATCAGTCATGTAAATGAATTAACCTTAGAACAGGGTTGTATGGATCTCAGCCCAAAAAAACTATTGTACATAATGCTATGTATAATTGACATAATAAGCTTTTTGGACAAAATCAGCATATATTCTCACTGTCAGATTCACATGTATCCAACGTCTTATCCAGAAATTTGAGCTGTAAGTACTGGTTTTAAGTAGAACCTTCCACACAAGCAGATTCCTGAAAACAAAGTGCACTTAACATCTGTCCAACCAGAACTGTCTAATTTTTTGCATTATACGTTTCTTGGAAAATCACCTTTGAAGGGGAGATATTATTAGAAAGTATTTATGAAGCCATTCTCAGTGTAATACTCAGGCGCTTTGACAAGTACTCTATTTTTGCATATGAAAAAACCCCAACTCATTGTCGTACATTATGGCCAGTTTCTCTTGCTTAATACCATAGTTAATGCTAATCCTATGTTTATAACCTCTTAATCTATTTCCATGGAGATAATAGACATGGCCTTATCTATTCATTTGATCCTGAGTTAAATAAGTTGAAAAATCAGGGGATTCACTCTTTGCTAAAATAATTTAATAAAAAGCAAATATCTCAGGAAACATCATTTAGAAACGTAGGAAACATAAATGGATTTCAATGCATGGTTGATCTATTTGAAAACCTTCCTCTAAACGAAAGTCCTTCTTTAAGACTGATTCAAGGCTCTGGATAAATCTCATTAAAGTCCCCAATAGTGAGAATTTGAATACAGAATTATGCGAAATGAGAAAAATGGGTCATTTCTGCCACTGCCTCATTCCAAGGTTTTTGAACAAAATAAGAACTGAGAACAAAATCATCTCAACTTCACAGTACACCATGTCTCCCTGTGGTGATCAGATGGTGGCTTTGAAGCGATTAGGATTGATGGCTATAGAACTGATTCTTATCTCGGTCAAATCATACTCCTCTGGACCTCATCATTCCTCCTTCCGCGAATCTGACCTGTGAAGGTCCAGTTTGAGTGTCATCTCCTCTGAGAAACTTTCCATACTTCCCTGGTCAAAATCAATGTCACTTTCCTTCCTCTTCTGGACCTCCTAACATTTTGTTTCTTCTTCTTTTGTAGGATAACACAGCCTTATGATATAGATGGGTGTCCAGGCACGTGCCATTACTGCACTTCCATTCATTATGCTTTGAAGATACTGTATATTTCACAAAGAGAAGATTTGTAGCAACCCTACGTCAAGCAAGTCTATCGGCTCCATTTTTCCAACAGTACTTACTTACCGTGGGTTTCTAGGTCACATAGGTGATTCTCAAAGTATTTCACATTATTAATTATTATTATATTTGTTATGGTGGTCTTTGGTCAGTGATCTTTGATGTTACTATTGTACTTGTTTGGGGTCACCATGAACCAGGCCCATATAGGACAGTGAAGCAATAAATGTGTGTATTCTGACTGCTACACCAACCAGCTGTTCCCCTATCTCTCTCCCTCTTCTCAGGCTTCCCTATTCCCTGAGACACAACAGTTTTAAATTAGATCAATTAATATCCCTATAACGGCCTCTAAATGTTCAAATGAAAGGACCCATCTCTCACTTTAAGTCAAAAGCTACAAACTTAATGAAGACAAGCAAGCAAAACAGCCTTATTGCTGATACAGAGAAAGATTTAGAGGTCTGAATAGAAGATCAAACATTACATTAAGCCAAAGCCTAACCCAGAGCAAGCCCCTAACTCTATTCAATCCTATAAAGATGGAAAGAGGTGAGAAAACTGCAGAAGAGAAGTCTGAAGCTAGCAGGCGATTACTCATGAGGTTTAAGGAAAGAAACCATCTCCAGAACATAAAATTGCAAGGTGAAGCAGCAAGTGCCGTGTAGAAGCTGCAGCACGTTACCCAGAATATCTAGCTACAATCATTAATGAAGGTGACTACACAAAACAGATTTTTCAACATAGACAAAACAATTTTCTGCTGAAAGAAGATGTCATCTAGGACTTTCTTAGCTAGAGAGGAGAAGTCAGTCCCTGGCTTCAAAGCTTCAAAAGGCAGGCTCACCCTCTTGTTAGAGGTTAGTGCAACTGGTGACTTTAAGTTGAAGCCAATGCTCATATACCATTCCAAATATCATAGGGCCTTAAGAATGATGCTAAATCTACTCTGTCTGTGCTCTATGAACTGAAGAATGAAGCCTGGATGACAGTATATCTGTTTATATCATGGTTTGCTTAATATTTTAAACCCACTGTAGAGATCCACTATGCAGAAAAAAGTGTATATTTCTTTCAAAATATTTCAGTGACAATGTACCTGGTCACCCAAGGGCTCTGATGAAGTTGTAGATTAATGTTATTTTCATGTCTGCTAACACAACATCCATTCTGTATCCCATAGATCAAGGAGTAATTTTGAATTTCAAGTCTCATTATTTAAAAAAATACATTTCAGGGACTTCCCTGCTGGCCCAGTGGTTAAGACTCTGAGTTCCCAATGCAGGGGGCCCAGGTTCGATCCCTGGTCAGGGAACTAGATCCCACATGCTGCAACTAAGACCTGGTGCAGCCAAATAAATGAATAAATAAAATAAAATAAAAAATACATTTCCTAAGCTATAGCTGCCAAAGACAGTGATTCCTCTGATGGACATGAGTGAAGTAAATTGAAAACCTTCTAAAAAGGATTCACCAATCTAAATGCCATTAAGAACATTAGTGATTCATGGGAAAAAGTCAAAATATCAATATTAACTGTTTGGAAGACACTAATTCCAGTCCTCATGGATGACTTGGAGGGGTACAAGATTTCAGTGAAAGAATGAACTGCAGATATGGTGGAAATAGGAAGAGAACTAGATTTATAAGTGGAGCCTAAAGATGTGACTGAACGCTGCAATCTCATGCTAAAACGTGAATGAATGAAGAGTTGCTTCTTATAGATGCACAAAGGAAGTAGTTTCTTAAAGTGGAATCTACTCTTGGTGAAGATGCTATGAGGATTGTTGAAATCACAACAAAGGATTTAGAATATTACATAAACTTAGTAGATAAAGCAGTGACAGGATTTGAGAGGACTGACTCCAATTTTTTGAAGAAGTTCTGCTATGGGTAAAATGCTATCAGATGGCATTACCTGCTACAGAGAAATCGTTCATGGACAGAAGAATCAATCGATGTGGCAAACTTCATTGTTATCCTACTTTAAGAAATTGCCACAGCCCAACCGTCAACCACCACGACCTTGATCAGGCAGCAGCCATCAACACTGAGGCAAGGCCCTCCACCATCAAACATATAAGGACTCAGTGAAGGCTCAGATAATGGCTGGCATTTTTTAGCAGTAAAGTATTTTTAAATTAAGACATGTACATTGCTTTCTTAGCTATATGCTATTGCATACTTAATATATTACAGTATAGTGTAAACATAAATTTTATATACATTTGTGTGACTCACTTTCTAGAGAGATTCACGTTATTGCAGTGGTCGGTCACTGAACCTGCAGTATCTCCGAGGTCTGCCTGTGTATCTGTTTGTCTGCTGCAGAAAGCTGAACTCCTGGAGAGTCAGAACTAGTTTTATCCATCCTGGGTCTTGCTCATGGAGGCTGTTTCATAATTTTGCCGTATCAGATTGAATGACCTTATACGATCAGCCTTTGATTATTGTTCAGTTTTATGTTTTCCCTAAGGTACTTTGGTTTTATTTTTATGTACTAATATTCCAGATTAGGGGAAAAAAAAATCCTACTCATCTCAAACCTTCATGGGACTTTGTGTATGACCTAGAACAAAGAGTTCACTCAGCTCAGAAGACTACCTCTAGCAGTTCATACCAAGTTCACATCCTGAGAGGTATGGTTTGCTGCAGTTTCCCTGGGCCTGGGGAGGGAGGGAGGTTCCTTCAGGGTCCTGGAGGTGAAAATTGATTCTCTGGTTCTGAGCACAGAGGCCAATGCTCTCTATAGACAATGCAGTCATTAGAGTGTCAGGCAGTGAGGTCTGATCCTGCCTCTAACGCTCACTTTCTGGGTAATGATGTGCAGGTCCCTTAAGCCTCTTGATCATCAGCTCATTGGTCTCTAAAATGGAAAATCTATTATTAAAGTTGCCATGTGCAATGGACTGGTATGAAAACCAATACAAAGCATTCCAAAGCACTCAAAATGTTCAGTGCTAAGCATAGTGAAACCAGTGTAGCCAGAGAGCTCGGGCCTGTGCCCAGTGGACCTGGCCTTGGCCACTCTTTCCCATACTGTCCTTAGATGACGAAGGTCTGACTGCCCATTCTGCCGGGGCCCCCGCAGCAGTGCTCCCAGAGGGAGCCGCAGGGTCCAGCCTGGTGTGTGTGAGAGGTGAGAAAGCCCCTGAGAAAGACAGAGCCCATCCACAGGCACCGTGCCCATGCCTTCCTAGAAAATGAGTTCATGAGAGTTCCCAACTATAAGCACTGATTTTTCTTCATCAGCGCTTCTGAGCAGCAGGTATTCGTGTGATATGGAACTCTTAAAGTTCTTTTTTATTTTAGTAAATTTTTTACTTCAGGCTTTCAGTCTTCCACCTACCTAATGCCTAAGCTGTGGGCCAATGGAAGCATTTCCTTGGAAAACCAATGCAACCGAGTTGTTTGATGTTGTTGAGCCACACCAGTTGATGGCATTTTCACTTCCCAGCCAGTTGCTCTGGCACTGCTTAGATGAAGCCCAAATTAATTTCATTCTTGGTCACCTTTCACAAAATTGAAAATCTGAAAGTTCAGCCCTGCCTGACCACCTCACAAAATGGGCAGTCTTGTTCTTGACCTCATTAACAAAGGGCTGGCCTTCCAACCCACACCAACCTGGGGGAGGAAATAAGCCAGACAGGCTGAGTGATGACGGAGGGGGATGAAATGACCCCTCCTCAGGACAATGTCTTTTCCTGTTTCTGGAGGCTCCTCCTATTCCCACACTGGTTTCTGTATCCGTTACTCTACCCGGATCCTCTTTCACATCAAAGTGTCTCTCCTTGGGCTTCACAAGTAGGGGCATAACCTTAGTTTCGACAGGAAGGAATTTTCATCCCAAAGGAAAAGGGAAAACCATGTGTTTGGTTGCTATAAAATTACACTTTCCTAGTTTTTCATATTATAATCATGCACACAAGAAGTATAGGCAGGCCTCCAGCAACTACAGGCCAGACATTCAGTTCCTAGAATCCTATAGTTCAGGTTGAAAGTATGTAAAAAAAAAAAAAAAAATTAAAACTGCAGACTTTGAGTCTTAATTAGCAATATTAAATGCCCGAGTCAGGGAAAGTTTTAGTGAAGGATATAATTTTTTTCTACTTCAAAAGGACATTAAAGGGCATAAGCTGGACAGATTTTAAGGAAGAGAGGTTGAAGAATACCATGCATTCCATCTTAGACTAGACTACTGGGACCTTCTTGGGAGTTCTGCATTTAAATCCAGTTGTGAACTGCTACATATTATGGGTGATGGTAGAGCACTACAGCTTCTTGAAAGCTGTTGTTAGTATCATTATCAAAAGCATCTGTTTACTGAATTTACTGGGGCTTCCCAGATGGCTCAGTGGTAAAGAACCCGCCTCCAATGCAGGAGACATAGGAGACACGGGTTCGATTCCTGGGTGGGGAAGAGCCCTTGGAAGAGGGCATGGCAACCCACTTTAGTATTCTTGCCTTGAGAATCCCATGGACAGAAGAGCCTGGCCAGCTACAGTCCATAGGGTCACAAAGAGTTGGACAGGACTTAGCAAGCACCTTAGCATGCATGCTGAACTTATTTACAGAACAGAAACAATCTCACAGACTTAGAGAATGAACTTATGGTTGCCTAGGGGAGAAATGGGGGAAAGGAATAGTTAGGGAGTTTGGGATCAACATGTACACACCTCTATATGTAAAATGGATAACCAACAAGGACCTACTGTATAGCACAGGGAACTCCGCTCAATGTTATGTGGCAGCCTGGATGGGGGGGAGTTTAGGGGAGAATGGACACATATGTATGTATGACTGAGTCCTTTGGATGTCCAACTGAAACTATCACACCATTGTTGATCAGCTATACTCCAATTTGAAATAAAAAGTTTAAAACAAAAACAAAAAACCCAGGTTTGATTAAAAATGAAAAAAGAAAAAGCACTTATGTAGGAACTAGCATATCTTACGCATGGCAGATATCTGAGTAAGTATGTCCCTGCCTTTCTGGAGCCTCTGGTACAAAATGATGCAGATATCCTTGGGGACCCGGGGTAAAATATCAAAACCTTGGACAGGAGAGAGCATGTTCTATAATATATTTTTTAAATGCATTATTAACGCTCGGGGGGCCAGGTGGTTAGGAAATGTGATGCTCAACAAAGTTTTACCTGGTGGGATACGCAGAAAACAGTTCTTTGTCTGTGGGGCAGGACCATGTTAAACAGTATCCACATTTGGGGGATGGGAGGTACTGATGAAAAGACAGCATAGGTTTCAAAAATATTCACTCACTGGCTCATTCAGAACTTATCAAATATTTCCTGCATGCCCAGATGTGTAGCTGGCCCTATGAAAGGTATAAAACAAATAGACTCATCCTTGCTAAGAAGGACTTGTACACACTCAGGAGTCTATGATGGCACAATGTTAAAGCAATGTGGAAGGAACAGAGTTGTCCCAATGCAGATATACACAACGGGTAGTTTGGAGGCAGAATTAGAATCACTTGCAATCATTCGGAGATAGACCAGGACCTAGGCTTAGAGATGTGCGCGCATGCTAAGTCCCTTCAGCCGTGTACAACTCTTTGTGACCCCGTAGACTATAGCCCACCAGGCTCCTCTGTCCATGGGATTCTCCAGGCAAGAATACTGGAGTGTGTTGCCATGCCCTCCAGGGAATCTTCCCGACCCAGGGATCGAACCCGTGTCTCATGTCTCCTGCATTTGCAGTGGGTTCGTTACCACTAGCAACAATTGGGAAGCCCAGGCTTGGAGACAGAGAAGCACAATTCCTAAAGGACTTTAAATAACCTCAAGGCAAGCTTCCTTACTGTTCTTTTCTCTTTCATACTCAAATGGAGAAGGAAAAATCAAGCCCTGTGGCTTATGAATTTCTTCTAACAATTATGAACATTTTTTCTTTTACCAAAGGTGTGTATACTTTAAGCATTACTATTAGGCTAGGAAAAAGGAACATTGAAAATGAATCAGCTCTTCCAGGAGGACTATGTAGTAATCATACTATCATCAGAAGAAAAAAGAGAAAGTGAGAAAATAGAGGAAAAGGAGTACAAGGCAAAACAGATGAGATTTCATTCATCAACACCATGGTTGTCTCGGAGAAACCCATGAATAACACTGACCCCTACACCAACAGAGAAAGGAAGGAAGATGAAAAACATTGGCAGGGCATCTGCCAGGTCCCATGGGCTTTAATATCATTATCTTATTATACCTCACAATCGCTTGCCAAGGGGTGTTAACAGCTCTCATTTCATAGAAGAGGAAACTAAAACTCAGTAAGTTTAAGTGACTTGACTAAAGTTACATGGTAAGCAGCAGAGCCCTGGACTGAAGGGCTGCTAATGCCAGAGCTCATGAATTTCCCCCCAGTCCCAGGCTCCCTGCACTCTGTGCTCCAAGTTTCAGAGAGAAATGTATACTTGTAAGTCCCCGGCTGTGTGCACGTGTGCTAAGTCACTTCAGTCACCATAGCCCACCAGGCTCCTCTGTTCATGGGATTCCCCAGGCAAGAATGCTGGAGTGGGTGCCATTTTCTTCTCCAGGGGATCTTCCTGACCCAGGGATTGAACCTACGTCTCTTGCATTGACAGACTGACTCTTTACCATTAGCACCACTTGGGAAGCCCAAGCCCCCAGCTGACTGCAGGACAAATACTCCTTTAACAATGGCTGCCTGTTCAGCTCCTCCAGGAATACATCAGAGTATTTTTCAAATACAGTTTCCCCATTTCATCCACTTATCCAGTTTCTTTATTTCTATAATATTCTTATGAAAGCAGCCATGGTTTATATTTGAAATGCACTGTATATTGCTAGCTAAAACACTTAAGAGGGACAATATTCTGTAAATCCTAACACAGTTAGGAATTAGACTTGAGATACTTATGTAATATTTTGCAAAGTAAAATAATATTTAAAGAGATATGCTTTTATTTTTAACATTCTGATGTAAACCTATACTATATTCTATTTATACAGTGATTTCCTTAAATGTTTTCTATTTTTTTTCCCCATCCTGTCATTCTTATTCCCTTGGTAATCTCTATATATCTAAGGAAGAGGAAGCAAGAAGTCGTACCACCTGTGTATACTAATTTTAGCGTTAGTCCTGACGACTTTGTTACAATTCTGGTTATCTCTCAAGCAGTTACCCCTATCCTTTCCTCAAAACTGGCAACAATTTAAATTCAAATATCTTCACAACAGGCAATTTTATTTTATGTGGCACACCAGAGATGGGACTTGGTTTGGGTGTGTTTGGTTTGGGGCTTTTTTTTTTTAATTCCTTTCCATTTTTGGTCAGAGGTTGTGCTTCAGAAAAGTTATGTTCAGTTGGCCTATATCATTGGAAAACTTTCCTGAGTTGCTCTACCCATATGCCACAAGCCAGAACCCAACAGATACCAGCTCCAAGAAAAAGCAGGGCGTTCTATCTCTGTGACTGATTCCATTTTTGGATTCTCTTTCCACTCTGCCGATCAGTTCCAGATGTGATGTGCTGGTTTTTCGGATGTGAGTTACCTGTCTGCTGGGAGCCGAGGAGACTGCTGGGCATGGGCCACCCACAGCTGACAGATGGCAGTGACTTAGGTCACTGAGGGTGTTGGCTGGATCCGACTCAACTCAGAAGGGAAAGAAACCATAATACTTCTTAACAATTTCCTTTGCTCCACCCAGACGTTCTACTAAAGAAAAGAAGATTTAAGTCAAGACTCTGCACCGTATGTGCCACATTAACATCTGGACCAGGGCTTGAGAGGCTCTCCCTGGAAATTAAGAAAAGGAAAAAAATCCTCTGGGTCACAGTTGTTCCCTAACTCTGCAAGGCAGAGTCCTTGAGAGGGGGTAGAGTGGACTGGGGGTAGAACTCCTGACTTGTGAGGACAGCCAGCAGCGGTTTGGCTGGTTAGTTATACAAATTAAAACTAATTTGCATTGCATCTAAAAAAAAATGGTAAATACAAGGTGCCTGTTATATACACAAAGTATCACTGAAGGTCTGTAAATATATAATAAAATGTTAATATACATGACATTTTTCAAGGAAAAAAAAAAGTTTGGAAAAAGTGTCTGTATTCTGAATTTAGTTTTCTTTGAGGAAAAAAAATAAATCGAGGTATTCACAAGTATCAGACCATGACCAATCAGACTATGTGAAGACTGATTCAGACCAGCCAAGGTGCAAAAGCACACTTAAAATTGGATTTTCTTTAAGGTTTTGTTTTTTAATTTTAAAAAGTATATATACAGGCTGAAGGGTGGGATGGGGAGAGAGATGGGGGAGGGACATGGGTGTACCTATGGCTGATTCTTATTGATGTATGACAGAAAACCACAAAATTCTGTAAAGCAATTATTCTTCAATTAAAAAAATTAAAAAAAAAAAGATATGTACACCTTTATACCCTATAGTGCCTTTTTTCCCACTGAATTCCCTGGTTTTTTGTTTGTTTGGAAAATACTTTAATAGTAATATAGTGAAATTAACTAATTCCACAGGTTTTGGAGTCTTAAAGACCCAGATTCAAATGCAATTGAAATTTGGCAAGTGATTCACCATCCTGAAGCCCCAGTTTCCTTACTTGTGGAACAGAATGCCTGTCTTCCAGAGTTGTGAGAACTCAGTGAGATCACGTATAACCAGCACGGAACACAGTTCCTATTAGACAGGAAGCACTCGGCAATGTCAGATATGGATACAATCATAGCTATTCTCCCACTATTCCAGCTGCTTCCACTCCAGCACGTGTTTACAGTACTATCTTCTAACTCCTTACCTGTGGGTTTTATGAGCAGCAGGCTGAGTGGTTAGGACCACAGGCTCCGAAGTCTCACTGCCTGGGCTCCACTCCTGTCTCCTCTATTCACTGGCCCTTTGACTCAGGGCAAGGTATTTCTCTCTTGGTACTATTTCCCTATTTTAAAGGTGACCTTTAAAATAGGGATGTGATGTGAAAGTCGCTCCGTCGTGTCTGACTCTTTGTGACCCCATGGACTATACAGTCCACGGAATTCTCCAGGCCAGAATACTGGAGAAGTTAGCCATTCCCTTCTCCAGGGAATCTTCCCAACCCAGGGATCAAACCCAGGTCTCCCACATTGCAGGCAGATTCTTTACCAGCTGAGCCACCAGGGAAGCCCTCAAATAGGGATAATAGTACCTAATTCCTGAGGTTATTGTGAAATAACTCAACTCTTTCCTAACTGGCAACCCAGCTCTGTCCCAGGCTTGCCCTACCTGCCTGTTCCATCTAGTCTCCCACGTTCTCCTAAGCACACCCAATCTCACCTAAGCAAACTGCAGGGGGCTGGGCCTCATTCCCCGCAGCCTCTATCCCTTTAGACCAGTCACGGTGTCCTGGTTCCTCTTGCCATTGACTGGGGTGGGGAAGTACCAATTAGACGTGAGAGCTAGTCTTTGGGGAGGAGGGAAGTCTGTAAGAAAGATTTTCTTCAGTGATAAATGGAGGAAAGTTACAGGGCTCAAAATAGCCTGGAGTTAAAACTCCCCTCCAGGTAATCCCCACCATTCTACGCAAAACAAAGCTCTCTCACCGGAAGAAAAAAAAATGGACATTAAGGTTGATTATGCCCAGCTCCCAGCCTGTCCAGCCTCTGGCTGATCTCCAGAATTCCTTGCCCCAGCTGTCTTAGAGATAACTCCTCCCGAACAACCTTGGAGAAGAACAGGCCCCCTTAAGACGGTAGGTTTCCACATATAAGCCTGTATGTACTTACTCTTTTCTTGGGTTACTGCT
Organism: Dama dama; assembly: GCF_033118175.1. Taxonomy (NCBI): domain Eukaryota; kingdom Metazoa; phylum Chordata; class Mammalia; order Artiodactyla; family Cervidae; genus Dama; species Dama dama. The sequence goes on along the minus strand of NC_083697.1, from coordinate 23,599,048 downwards.
GCAGCTCACTAATCTGACTGCTGCCCCTTCTCACCTCATTAAAGGTGATCTGTTCCTATAAAGTGCCAGTCTCGTTCTTTTTCCAAACCTTGCCTTCTCTAGCTCGCTTACCCTACAATAAACACAGATAGGATGAAACAGTCTCTCTGCTCCCACAGGATATTGTGGTACCTGCTTGTGAGGCCTGGAGTTGCTGCAGCCATCTTACATTCATGAGGGGAACTAAGCCAGAGCTCTGAGGGTGACTGAGATGCACGGCGGGACTGAATTAGTCAAGCTGTACCACGCTTGTGTGGAGAAGGAAACGGCAACCCACTCCAGTATTCTCGCCTGGGAAATTCCATGGCCAGAGGAGCCTGGCAGGCTACAGTCCACGGAATCACAAAAGAGTCTACTTAACAACTAATAACAACACCATGCTGGCTATAGAATTCTTGTTGTGTAACAGAATATACACATATTTAATTGAATTTAATGTATTTAGCTAAACACATATTTAATTTTTGGCTACTTGAAGCCTAATAGAGACACAAGAAATCCACCCCACAAAAAAAGCCAAGATATAATACTTAACCCCCAGAAGTACACATACACAAAAACACTGCTCATAAACTAAATACATCCAGGTAACCAGCACTGAAATAAAAACTCAACTTCATTAATACTTTAATAAAGAAGTGAAATTAAAACTTTTTAGCATAACAAATTGGCAAAGATGAAAGACTGATATTCTTTCTCTTGATCTGGGTGCAAGAATGTGTATTCTCATTTTACTTTTGGTGAGTGTATAATTGGGCAATATGTATCATGATTTTAAACAGGTTTACCTTTGGACCCAGCAATTCAACCTCCAGGAATTCTATCCTGAGGAAATAATCAAACAGATGTGCAAAGAGACATATGAATCTTCAATTGCCAGTGTTTCACAGAAAATATTTGTAAATAATCCAGGTGGCCATCAATAGAGAATTGGTGGAATAAATTTTTGTCCATCTTTAAAAAGATGAGATCTTTATGAATGGGCATGGAAAGCTCTCCATGATGCGCTAGTTAATAAAGTCAGCATGCTGTTCAGATACGAGGTACAGCGTGAGCCTATTTATAGCGTGTAAGGGAAACAGTAGTCATCTCTGGAGGAGGAGAGCATGGTAGCGTCTGCTTTGTACACCATTGTATTGTTTCACTTTGTGAATCAATAGGCACGTGTTACCATTTTCGTCAGAAGTCACACTGGACTTGCTGAGAACAGATACCCTGCAGGGCTCTGGAAAGAGCACCCCAGGACCAGGTATCGAACCCACGTCCCCTGCATTGGCAGGTGGATTCTCATCCACTGTACCACAAGGAAGTTCAGATACTCTACTTATTTTTTAGTCAATTTTTTTTTTTTTTTTTGCTGTTGAGTTATATGAGTACTTTATATATATTAGGCATTAACCCTTCTAAAGTTAATTTTTTAAAAATCCTATTAGCATAAAAATGTTCTTAGGAAATGGGGTTATTTATTTCTCTCATTGTAAGAAAAATCAACTGGTGTGAGCCAAAATTGGAAAGGTTCAAAACCTTTGGCTTACTAGAGCCTGTTTCTGAGTGCCCACTGACCAAAGCAGTCTTAAACAATGCCTTACTCTTGTCTCACCTAGAACAGTTATCTGCCCAAGGGTGTCTCATGTTAAGAGGTAAGTTTTTACCCAAAGCATTGCAGGCATAGATGAAGTCAAATAGAGATGGGTTTCAATCACGTGCAGTACTAAAATATTTATAATCCTTTCTATAGCCAACAGCAGCAGCCTAATTATTTACCAAGCAAGTGCAAATGATGTCCTCAGGGATATGGCAGAATGGCTACACCAATTGGGAGAAAGACTGGTAGGTAGTCGTAGTTCAGGGAGTCTCAAAAGCATATTGGAGTGGCTCTATGTTAGCCTCACATAAGAACTGGACCAATTGTGTTACAAGTGACACATTTGCTACTGAAAAGATCAAACAGTGCTGAGAGGGCTTCTATAGCTAGTCCTCACGTTGATTTTCTGAGCATCTCTAATGAGCTGCAGCGAGAGGAATCTATATGCTCTCTGGGGCTAGAAGGTCCCCAGATGGAAAGGCTCTCTAGATTCTAGGAGAGAGGTTTAATGGAGGTAGGAGATTATTGGGGCTCCACAAAAGGCTTTCAATTTCTCAGGCCAAAAAAGCTTTTTATTGGTAATGATGGTGAATTTCATGGATTCTACTAATTAGAAAACCAATTAAGGCTTACTTTAAAAATTTTCAGACAACATAATAACATCTAGACTTGAAAATGATGCTCCCTCTCATCTCACCCCTCCAAAATTAACCACAGTAGCAACATGCTTATATTCTTCCAGAACATTTTCTATGCATGCACATATGCACATATTGCTATTGGCTATGTATGGCGATATCACATTACAATGTTATTGGTCATGCCCATCTCTTCTTGAAATGTTCATTTCATAACAGAGAGGCTTTGACATGTGATGCAAAGACCAACAGCCTGGACTGAGTTTGCCCAGTATTGGAAGTTTTGATTTCCACCTCACATCAGTAATGATAATACTTCCTAAACTCTGCCAGCTGTGCTTTTTAAGTTTGTAAAACCTAACCTGTGAAACCGAGAAGTTATCCTTAACAATATTCTCTCCCTCACCACCGTGCTCCATCCACAACTAGGTCCAGCCAATTTGATCTTCCCTGCTCACATCTCTCCATTTTCAACATCAGTACCTTGGTCCATGATGGGCTTCCCAGGTGACCCTAGTGGTGAATACCCGTCTGCCAATATAGGGGATATAAGAGATGTGGGTTCAATCCCTGGGTCAGGAAGATCCTCTGGAGAAGGGCAAGCAACCAGTGTTCTTGCTTGGAGAATCTCTTGGACAGAGGAGCCTGGTGGCCTATAGTCCATAGTGCTGCAAAGAGTCAGATACAACTGAAGAGACAGCATACATCATCTTGGCCCAGGGCTTTCCACGTGGCTCAGTGGTAAAGACCGTGCCTGCTAATGCAGGAGACATGGGTTCGATCCCTGTGTCGGGAAGATCCCCTGAAGAAGGAAACAGCAACCCACTCCAGTGTTCTTGCCTGGAGAATTCCACAGACAGAGGAATCTGATGGGCTACAGTCCATGGGGTTGCAAAAGAGTTGGACACAACTTATTCATAGTAACAACAACAACCTTGGTCCAAGTCATCAAAATCTGCCATCTGAACTGCTGCAATAGCCTCCTTGTTATCTTGCCCTCTTCTAATCCGTTTTCCACAAAACAGCTAGGGTAATCTTTTTAAATACATAAGCCTAATCCTAACATCCACTTATCAAGGGCTTTGCATTGCACATACAACAAAATCCTCGCACAGTGCTGCCACCAGTATTTCCATCAATGGTCTCTGCCTCCCTGTCCAGCCTCAGCCACTCCCCTCTTATCTCCTGGGCTCCAGCCACTCTGACTCTCAATTCCTAGAGTGTCTGTGTTCCTTCCTGGCTCAGATACACAGACCCAGCTGTTTTCCCTGCCTGGAATCTTCTGCCTCAACTCTCCCGACTTCACCTACTTAACTCTTACTCAAGTCTTCAGATCCCCACTAGAACACCAGTTTGTCAACATAAGTTTTTACTGCAAGTCTGTGGATTGTCTGGTTAATGTCACTGTTGCCCACTGGACTGTAGGCTGCATGCAGGCAGGTCTGTTTTAGTGCCTGGTTTCCGCAGAAATTAACGAAGTGCCGCACAGTTCTGCCTGTGGCAGGAACTGAAATATTTGGCGAATCAATTTACTTTTCTATGAAGGATCTTAATTTGCTAATAATTAAAGGACTAGTGCAAGCAAAACTACTGGACAGGGTCCAGCTGGGGAAACGTTGACCATGTCCTCTGGTAAAAGAGCCAGCAAGTAGGAGTTATCTCTGCACTTTGGACACTACCCAGATACCAAAGCCGGGCGTCAGGGTGCGCTGGTCAGCTTGGCCATAGCTGGATCGGGAAACATGAGATTACACATATCAAAAGCACTGCTGATTCCTCCTTTTTAAAGATGAAAAGATGATTTTTCAAAGGTTTTTAAAATTAACTAATTAATTTTTAATAACTAATTGACTTGGAGAAATAAACCAAGTTCATCAATTATTACTTTTCCATCCTTTGGCGCCCTCTATTGACGGTAAATTCAACTGCAGTGAAATTAGACCAATTTCTTTCCTAGAGGGGAAAACTGTGAGGAGGGCATTTGCAGGTCTTTCTACAAATTCAGGACTTCCCTAGTGGCTCAGTGGTACAGAATCCACCGGCAGTGCAGGAGACACGGTTTCGATCCCCGGTTTGGGAAGACTCCTGGAGAAGGAAATGGCAACATACTCCAGAATTCTTGTCTGGGAAATCCCATGGACAGAGAAGCCTGGCTACACCCCATGGGGTTGCAAAAGACAGATGGAGTCGCGAAAGAGTTGGATACGATTTAGAGACTGAACAACTACAAATTCTGGGTGAATTTACAGTCTTTGGGAAAATCAGACTACTCTTTCATCAAAAGTTGAGTCATGAATCTGAACTTTTTTGACACATCTTCGGGCATCTTTGGCCAACTCTGAGCAAAACTGTGATAGAATTAACAAGTCTCAAATAGCAGTAAGAGAAGAATCATCTTTACCTGTGGAGAAAATATGCTCTACACGGAGCTGGTGTATTATCCTTTTGTTTTTTTCTGCTTGGGCAAAAATCAGACTTATATTGGAAACAATGACAAACAAATATTAAAATACAGCATTTATTTTTAAATTCAATTTTTAAATTTAATTTTTAAATTAAATAAAGCTATTTAATTTTAATTAATCTTAATTTTTTCCAGGTAATGTTAGTTCCAAAATAAGGTTACTTCCTTTCCAGACGTATGACCCACTTCTCATTGAAAAATGGATGAAAAACCCACTTCAATATTATAAAGTAATTAGCCTCCAACTAATAAAAATAAATGAAAAAAAATTTAAAAAAGAAGTATAAAAATAATAATAATAAAAATAAAAAAGAAAAAGGGATGAATCAGTAAGAAAAGATATGTCAATTTTCATATATGATTTTAATCAGAAGCACAACTGTTGAGTTAGGAACTTATTTTTTAAGTATTGAAACAAAAGCAAGCAAAACTATAAGAAAACTCCCTAAAAGGAATTAACTATCTGTGTTTAATTTTCACAGTTTTAGAAGGTTCTGCTGTGAAGCAGAACCCAAGAACTTGAAGGTCAGTCACTGAAAATTTTTCAGTGGTCAACCAAGAGAGCTCTCCTATTTTTTTCCTATGAAGTGGTTAGTGAAAATAAATAGCAGAATGATGAATCTCTATGTTAGGATCAACAGTTCGGTTTTGAATATCTGAAGTACTGCTGAAGCAGTATTGGAAAGCTGGGTCCAGAACAACCCCTATAAAGAGCATACATCAGCCACACCAGGCATCATCTTGAGTCTGCCATTTCCTTGTGGTTTGACTTTCTGCAAATTCTTTAACTCCTCTCACTCTTAGTTTTCTCATCTACCTACCGGAGTTAAGAGTAACATGGAGATAGCTGTCGTAAGGATTAAATAAAATAATGTATGTTGAGTGTCTAGCAAAAGCTATTCAATAGAAATATAATGGAAGCTGCATGTACCATTAAAAATTTTTCAGTAGCCATGGTAAAGACAGTAAAAAGAAATGAATGAGGGTCATTTTAATTTTATATTTTATTTAACCCAATATTACCCAGTTGAAATATTGCCATTTCAACATGCAATCAACATATAAAATTATAAACAATTTTACACTCTTTTTTTCACTGTGAGGTCTTCAAAATCCAGTGTTTATCTTATACCAACAGCATGTCTCAATTCCAGACACTAAATTTTCACTGATGGTTGTGAAATGTGGTTCTACCAAAGCAATAAAGTTGTCTTTAATGGAAGAATATTTTACATAGTTTGTATTTAAATTAAAGTTTAGAAAAAATAAGTAAACTCTGAAAGTCAGTACCTCCATCTCTCTCGCCACATTTCCAGCTCTCACTGTCCAGGTGATGCTAGCAGCTAACAGTGATGGATGACTTTATGTCAACTTGACAGGCCAGTGGGTTACCCAGATTCAGTTCAGTTCAGTTCAGTCGCTCAGTCGTGTCCGACTCTTTGTGACCCCATCAATCGCAGCATGCCAGGCCTCCCTGTCCATCACAAACTCCCGGAGTTTACTCAAACTCGTGTCCATCAAGTCGGTGATGCCATCCAGCCATCTATCCTCTGTTGTCCCCTTCTTCTCCTGCCACCAATCCCTCCCAGCATCAGGGTCTTTTCCAATGAGTCAACTCTTCGCATGAGGTGGCCAAAGTATTGGAGTTTCAGCTTCAGCATCAGTCCTTCCAATGAACACCCAGGACTGATGTCCTTTAGGATGGACTGGCTGGATCTCCTTGCAGTCCAAGGGACTCTCAAGAGTCTTCTCCAACACCAATACTATCATTTCTGGGTGTGCTTATGGGAGTGATTCTGGATGAGATTAGTATTTGAATCAATGCACACCCTAAAGCAGATTGTTCTCTCCAGGGTGGGTGGACATCCTCCCACCTGTTGAGGGCTTGGCTAGAACAAAAAGGCAGAAGAAAAAATCCACCTCTGTTCTCCTGCCTTACTGCTGAGCTGGGATATCTAATAACTTTTCTTGCCTTGGGAATGGGATTTATACCATTGCTTCCCCCATTTTTCAGGCCTTTGTACTTGGACCGAATGATGCCACCAGCTTTCCTGGGTCTCCAGCTTGCAGATGGCAGATAGTAGCACTTCTTAATCTCCATCATGGTGTGAGCCAATGCCTCATAATTTCATAATTAATAAAGGAATTGACAGTATAGGTTCTGTTTCTCTGGAGAACCTTGGCTAACACACTACAATACCGGACCACGCACATCTAGCACATTCTCATAGCAGGTTCTGGTGAATGTGAACTCATCTCTATTCCGGCTCTGCCACCAACTAAGTGAACTTGATCAAATCACTGACCTCTCTGGACCTCACTTGCCTCATCTGTAAAATAAGTGTGTTGAACTACATGATCTTTGAGGCCCTGTCTAACCTATGATTTTATATTTCCAAATCCTCCCCCCATGGCCCTTGGGCTCACCCAGTTTCCAGAAAGGAAAGAAGAAACTTTCTGGTTCTAAATTACTCAATTCTGGCAGTTCCCTGGTGGCTCAGTGGTAAAGAATCTGCCTACAAAGGTAGGAGATGCAGGATCTATCCCTGGGTTGGGAAGATCTCCTGCAGAAGGAAATGGGCAACCCACTCCAGTATTTTTGGCTGGGAAATCCCATGGACAGAGGAACCTGGCGGACTACAGTCCACCGGATTGTAAAAGAGTTGGCCATGACTTAGAGACTAAATAACAACAGAAAATTCAATTCTGTTCTATAATCTTTTATGGAGTGTCAACTATGTCCAAAGGCCTAAAGACACTGACAGATATGGTACTAGCCCTGCCCTGTAGAAACTCACACTTGAATGGTGTAATCCACTATAACACATCTAGTACATTCAAGCTATAAACAGTTGCTGTGGTAACACATTGGACAGTGCAGTAATCCCTCAGAGCTCAGAAACTTATTGGTTTTTTAATTTATTTTTTAATTGAAGAATAATTGCTTTACAGAATTTTGTTGTTTTCTGTCAAACTTCAACATGATGATTGTTTTGACTTAACAAACTAAGTGAAAAATCTGTCAAGCCATGTGTTGTCATCACCCAAACAAAATAATTAATATATTGGATTTTCTTCTCTTATTTGAACCTATGTTCTAGATAAGACTTGGCTATAACCTAAATATCTGAGGAGAATACAAATGGTGCGAAAATGCCATTTGTATGTGTATGTAGTATCCTGAAATATGCTTGATAAAATTTATCTAGTCGAGGGGACGTGTCCTGATCTGCTCACTGTGGACGCTCCTGTGAACAGCAAGTCTCTTGCCAAGCAGACACCAACTTTGCCAACTTTGCCAAGCAGACACCGATCCGCAAGTTTACACCGACCTGCAAGTTGAAAGTCCGCACAGAGCACTTTTAGGCTAAGGTAAAACATTCAGAGCCCCCCAATACTGGCTTAGCTGGCAGTATCTCTTTCAGCTCACCTGGTCTAAGTTCTGCCCATGGGCCATAACATCATAATCCATTTTGACCTCAGCTACTGAAACCTACAATTCACCTTTGCTACTTCGACTTTTTGCAAACTGGGACCCTCACGGGTTCCATTTGCTGATAGTGGCTACCGCCTTGTCCCTTCAAATTCCTGCACTGAAGGACAAAGACATGGCTCTTAATTGCACTGAATCCTGATGGGCAAAGTTATTTAGTGTTCCTTGGGACTCCAAGGCGTGTATTTCTGCCCCACATAGAAGCCATTCTCTGCAATGAAATGGGAAGACCTCAAAAGAAAGCATTTGATGATCTAGCGGGTAGAAACATAGAAATGATTAAAACAGAGGCAATGAATCCCTGTGTGGCTATTACCTTAATGATTAAAACATGCAGCTCATTAATTTAATCTGACAGTGAGCCCTTTTATGGGTAGACAACTCATATGTAACGTCTTACTCCAGTTGTAGAGACTTGTCCCATGCCAAGACTGACTCCCCATTTCTTTTATTACTGAGAAGCCATCGGTACAATCCAAAATGATTAAAGCCACAGAGATTGAATTGCAGACAAAGAACTTCAGACTGGATCAGGGATGGGAAAATAAAACTCCAACCAAGCACAGGACTCAAGGGACTTAACGATCAAAACATTTGAGATTTTTCTTTTTTTTTTTTTACAAGCTGGAAGATTCAACTTTCTAGTTTATAAAATGTGAGAAAAAATAACTGACATAATCTATTAATACATTAATATTTTTTCTGTGAGAGGAGTTTCTCCAGGGTGCCTAAAAAAGGACCCTCAAAATCATAAAAGTATTATACACAAAACGTCGGAAATATAAGAACACTCATGAAACAAAGATTTCTGGGTCCAGTTCTCCTTGTCCATAGATGCTTACTGTATGAACCTAAAGAAATTTCTGAACTTGATTATTGGGATAATGATTAGTGGAATAACACCTGAAAGGCGTGCATGTATGCAAGCTAAGTTGCTTCAATAGTGTCTGACTCTGCGATCCCTATGGACTGTAGCCCGCCAGGCTCCTCTGTCCATGGGATTCTCCAGGCAAGAATACTGGTGTGGGTGCCCATAAACTCCTCCAGGGATCTTCCCAACCCAGGAATAGGACCCATGTCTCTTACGTCTCCTGCATTGGCAGGTGGGTTCTTTACCACTAACACCATCTGGGAAGCCCAGCACCTTATACATTTAACCATAAAGCAAAACAGACCAGAAAAATTAACATCCCACAAAAATTAGAGAAAAATAAATGAAAAAAATCTTCGAATCACCTCCATATAACGAACCCACAAGAAATAAAATTTTCTTATTATAACTATTCCTTCGCACAAAACAAAAACAGATAATTCAAACCTCTGCTATCATTAAAAAAAAAAAAAGCAAAAAAAGTCTTTTTCTATTGTTAACACTGCATCAGATTTTAAAAGCCAATCATATCCACTTCTTGGTCAGCAGACCTGAGTCTTGTTCTTTTTCTTCTTAAGTTATGACTAATGTGTTAAAGCAAAGTGTATCCTTAGGTGATGTTAGGTTAGCCTACAAAGGACATGCCTGTCCCCTCTGTTATACAGCTTCTTTCACACTCCATCCATTTCCATGGGACCCTCTTGATCTAGCTCATGAAACAGATCAGTTGACTGAGGGGCACAAGTCTCAGGATAGTTTTTGGTGCTTCTTAAAAACAAAACTGCTTCATGTTGAGATAGATCCTATTTTAACCAAATGGGAGATTTCATTTTGACATTCTGCTGTTGGACAGCCAGTTCTTTCAACGGGAAGACAATCACGACAAGTGCTATGTGAATTTTCCCATTTGACTATAGACAGGCTCTCCTTAAGTCAAAATAAGCGTGTCTTTGACAATAAAAATACTCAAAGAAAAACTCATAAATGGTCTGTGTCGGAAGCAACCCACTCTGGCTGCGTGTTGACACGAGAGCTGCATTGCCTATGAAGACAAAGAGAGTGACTAAACGGTGATGCCACAAAGGCCCATCTAGTCACAACTATGGTTTTTCCAGTAGTCATGTACGAATGTGAGAGTTGGACCATGAAGAACTGATGGTCTTTGGCTGAGTGCTGAAGAACTGATGCTTTCCAACTGTGGTAGTTAGAGAAGACTCTTGAGAGTCCCTTGGACTGCAAGGAGATCAAGCCAGTCAATCCTAAAGGAAATCAACCCTGAATATTCATTGGAAGGACTGATGCTGTAGCTGAAGCTCCAATACTTTGGCCACCTGATGCGAAGAGCCGACTCACTGGAAAAGACCCTGATGCTGGGAGGGATTGAAGGCAGGAGGAGAAGGGGACGACAGAGGATGAGATGGTTGGATGGCATCACCGACTCAATGAACATAAATTTGAGTGCACTCCAAGAGATGGTGAAGGATAGGGTAGCCTGGCGTGCTGTAGTCCATGGGGTGGCAGTCAGACTGAGTGACTGAACAACAACAAAGTACATGGCGTCTTTTCTGGCTGATAGTTGCTCTGGCTTGGCAGAATTGGCAGAAAGATATTGATGCCTAAGAGTAATGTTTAAGGCAAAATCTTGATTTTTAAAAAATTTTATTTGAATTTATTTATTTATTGGCTATGCTGGGTCTTGGTTGCTACTCTCAGCCGTTTGCTAATTACCCTGAGCTGGGGCTACTCTCTAGTTGCAGTGTGCAGGCGTCTCATTGTGGTGGCTTCTCCTCATTGTGGTGGCTTCTTTTGTTGTGAAGCACAGGCTTCAGGGTGTGTGAGCTCCCAGTTGCTGCAGCTCCCAGGCTCCAGAGCACATGTTCCGTGCTTGTGGTGCACGGGCTTAGTTGCTCCAGGGTATGTGGAATCTTCCTGGACCACGCATCGAATGTCCACTGCAGCAGGAGGCAGATTCTTATCCACTACGCCATGAGGGAAGTCCAAAATCTTGATATTTTAGATGAATTCTTTCATTTAAATTCCTGTGACCTGCTGTTTAACAGGTTTTACAATGCATTATATCATGCTCCAACATTAGGACTTCTAGTTTGGGGCTAGCAGAAATAGTTCAACTAATGAAAAATAATATTTTTTTCATGCTGTACTACATGGTAGTTTAAAGTATTTCAATTAAACAAACTGTCTCATTAGAGCTCCTTGATGATGCTTTGATATGGTCAGAAATCCCAAGGATGCTACTAGGATGCAGTCTAACTATCATACAGACATGCTAAAGAAGGCTGCCATATGCCAAACATTTTAGAGCAGTCAAATGACCTACCTTAAAGGCGTTTGAAGTCATCTTGTGGTGTAGACCCAGAACAAATTACCCTTGTTTAATAAGTATCTTCCAATTTGTGTTCCAAAAGGCATCCGAGTTCTCCTACTGAGATTTATTTTTAAAATTCCAATTCTTTCTCCTATCGGAGCTTAAGATTATTTGAAAGCACATTTGTTCATAAAGTACTAGTCCTGTTACTACTTTGCTTTTCACAAGTTAGTCTAGTAATGAATGTTAGAATAAGCAATTGAATGTTTTATATCATATTCACTACCATTCCGCCCCCCCCCCCACCGCCAAAGATTTTAAACTCACTTGGACAGTTCTCTAGGAAACAAAAGATTAAGTACAAAAATAAATTAAATTGGTTAAAGTATCACTGAAATACTCAAGATAAATTAAATGTTGTTACTTTAAGTTGACTATTCAAATGCTTTCAGGTAAGCTGGACATTTTAAAGGATTTTAAAAATGCCAATTTTACTGTTGAAAACAGATGAGAAATATAAAATCTTCATCTTCTTCACATAAGCAAGGAGCTCACTTGTAAACTGTTTGTCATGTCAGCAACTAATTGAGCTTAAATACCTGTTAATGTTAATTTAAATATCAGACAAACCAGTTGCTGGACATGATAACAAATAACACAATGATTGATATACTGAGTTTTCAATTAGTTCTTTTGGTACTGTATACTAGAGCAATAGGAAAAGCATAGATTTTGAGATCCCAATTCAAATCCAATTTAATTTGTAAAAGCAATGCAGTTTTACTTACTCAGGGCTGCTAATGGACACTATTTTAATCTAGTTTGCATAAACCATTTCTTTATTAGTTACGGTAAGTAGTACTAGCTTCTATAACAGGCTCCAGGATCTTACCACAAAAAAAGTTTCTCTTTCACACACAATGTTCAATGTCAAATCATTTCATCATTTCATCAATGTGGCCTCAAAAGAATGGTCTCAGAGTCATCTCTTGGATCACATAGTCAGAGGATGGATGTCAGAGAGACTCTGAAGAGTATTACAGCAGTTTGAGGCGGGGAGAGTCTACCTCTAGAAGTAGTGTACCTCGCTACCACCCACATTTCATTGGTCAGAACCCAGTTATATGGTCACAGCTAAGTACAGGGGAGGTTGGCAGATGTAGGCTGTCTGTCTGCAAAGTAGGTAAGAAATGGATTTTGGTGAATATATAGCAAACAGCACAGTCTGTATAACTTCAGCAAGAACTTACTAATGGGAATATAACTAATCATCGCTCTTAAAACAGGAGATCATCACTTGGTCTTTACGTTGAGTAGCAGATATAAAGTCTACATTGTTGTTCAGTACTCTTTGCGACCCCAGGGACTCATGGAAGCAGTGTATCAGGCTTTCCTGTCCTTCACCTCTCCCAGAGTTTGCTCAAACTCATGTCCATTGAGTCAGTGATTCCATCCAACCATCTCATCCTCTCATCCCCCTCTCCTCCTGCCTTCAATCCTTCCCAACCTCAGGTCCTTTTCCAATGAGTCGGCTCTTCTCATCGGGTGGCCAAAGTATTGGTGCTTCAGCATCAGTCCTTCCAATGAATATTCAGGGTTTATTTCCTTTAGGATTGACTGGTTTGATCGCTTTGCTGTCCAAGAGGCTCTCGAGTCTTCTCAAGCACTACAAAAGTCTAGGTAGTACACTCATAGTACTATTCTAATTTAAAGGCATTAAGTAACCAGTAGCCATTTATATAACATGATGTTTAATCATTGCTGTCTTAGGTACCTGAATTCAGTTTTCCATGCAATTTTCTGAAAGTATTTTTCTGAAAGTTCTGAAAGTACTTTTCTACTCACCTGTCTCTTAAAAAAAAAAAAAAAAAAAAGTAGACATGGTAACTTTCACTTAACTTTAACCCTCAAAACTGGAGTGAATCAAATTATTTTATCACCCAAATATTTTTTCCTGGCCTGTGTGACCCAGATCAGCACACCTCACGAACCAATTTGAAGCTGAAGGTGTGTGTGTGAGTGTTTTTAAGCTATGTATTTTTGAAAGCCTGAACCTAGACAAGGCCTCAACAGAACATCCAAATAGTCTCTCAACTGATATTTCATTCGGTTTAAGTTCCTGCCAGAGGCTGGATTTCATGAGTCCTTGTTAATTACCAAGCTTTCCAAACTTTCTGCCCTGACCGCTGATGCAAAAGGAAACCCCTCATTGTATAACTTGTCTCTAAAGCAAAAATTAAGCAGAAAATTGAGGCAAGAACCCGGGAAATTCGGGCAAAACCTCACAGCTTGATATGTATCTTCTTTTAGATATCACAACCCCAGAGCAAGACAGCAAATAATTGATAGGCGATGCAGAGAAGAGTAACTGACAGGACTGAAGCCCTGCAGGGACTGACCTAGAAAGGGAGATAAAAGGCAGAGAGGGACGGTTTGCTCCATCTTAACGCAGTCCTGAGAGGCAGGCATTGCTGAGGTCTGGCCCTGTCTAATCCCTCGATGGCTTCAAACATATAGCTCAATATTTCTACTCTGGTAACTCGCACTTTTTCAAATAGGGAGAGCAAGAAGTGTGTTCAATTTCACCTGTGGGCTGAGGTGCATTGGAAAGGCATCCCTCTGATTATTTGGCTTTTTCCTCTGGGAGACAAACCTCCACCAAAGCCTTCTGGGGAGACTCCTCTGGAAATGAATGAAAGTTACTGAAACTCATTGGCCTGAATTTTCTCTTCTGCAAAACGGGAGTCAGAAATACCAATGTGTAGGTTTGGATGAGGATAAAATAAGTTAAATGTATAAATTCACTGAGCAAAGGACCTCACTGATTAAAAAAATACTCAAGAAATGATAGCTATAAAAAGTTATGATAGTTATAAAAAGAAAGTGTATGAAAGTGAAAAGTGAAAGTGAAGTCACTCAGTCATGTCTGACTCTTTGTGACCTCATGGACTGTAGCCTACCAGGCTCCTCCATCCATGGAATTTTCCAGGTAAGAGTACTGGAGTGGGTTGCCATTTCCTTCTCCAGAAGAAAGTGTATACCAGCTGTCAATGACTTTCTGCATTATCTAATAATCCTTCAAGTTGGTAAAATATTGTTTGAAGCCTAAAACACTCTGTATTTAATTTAATATTATTTCCATTCATTTTAGGTTCTATTTTAGAGAATTAGACAATATGAGGTTTAAGGTAGTTTCAAGTTTTTTGAAAACTCTGGGGATTCAGGAAGATGGGAATGTTGTAACAGATGGTACCACCTAGACCCAAGTTCATCCACACAGAAGCTCAGTAGGAATTTTTGGTGAAACAGTTCTTGACTCAGGCCACCAGGCATAGCCAAATATGTGGCAGTTGTAAGACTCAGCTCACCTCCAACATACGCACCTACACCTACTAATGAACACCTAGATCACTGAACTCTTCTAAAAGAGTCCAGACTATTCCATAAACTCCTTTTCAAAAATACTTCAGACAGTCTCTGCTGATTTATCAGCCACTACTAACCCCTTCCCATTCATGGACAATCCGAGTGAGGCATATTTAAAATGGGAAGGAAGCCTTGAAGAACAAGGCTCGTTTTGGTTTTCTATGTCTAGAGACCAAAACAAAACACAAAGCAAAACTTGATTAAAGCTAATTCCTGATCGTCGGTAATAACGGAGAATATGGCATAGCATGAACAAATCAAGTTAACAACTCTCAGAAGCCTACATTAGAAGTGAAGATTTAAAAGAAAAGTATGTCTACATGTAAGACATTCTAGGAACATAAGAAGCTTAAGTTTCCTTTTACAAAAAAGCAGAAAAAAGAGAAAATCCATGGTAGACAACCATGAGTGAACCTCCTGCTTTGTCAAGAGCTGTTGGCAAGTATCTGAGTCTGCAGATTTTGTGTTTGCACCTCCTCTGACCTTCACTGCAAGTAGACTAGTCAATCTAAGGAATTCCTTACTAGTCAAGGTAAGGAATCTGAAGAGGGCAAGACGCACAAAGGAAAAGAGACAGTTGAGCCGGGAAGACAGACATGTTGATCAGTTCTTGAATAACCCATATCTGCAAGGCTATGACATTTGTGGTAATTAACATAAAAACAGTCTCAGTGCTAAGAAGAGAAGAAAGGCTGGGTAACAGTATGGAAGGCCTATAGGTAAAAGCTAAAAATATTTTGAAGAAAAAAAAAAAGTCTGTGAACTAGAAAACAACATATTACCATAAGCAATTTTGTTAAGTTCCGGTGTAAAAGGCAAGCTGCATTGACTCCAGGTAAGGATGCCCGCTGTTGAGCCACTAGCACTGAGAGCAGCAGAATGGCCCAGCAGCGGACCGGCTCAAGTCTGGGTTCAGTTCCAGTTCTGCAACTTTCCAGCTGTGTAACCATGGACAAGTTAGGTACCTGACTTCTCTGTGCTCAGTTCTCTTCTCTATAAAGTGGGGCTGATAATAGAACCACCTCACAGTGTTCTGCAAGTGTTTAAATGAGTTAACATACCTAACATCTAGAACGCTCTTTTTCTGGCTGTGCTGGCTCTTTGTTGCTGCATGGGGTTTTCTCTAGTGGTGGAGAGAAGGGGCTACTCTCTAGTAGTTGGGGTGTGAGGGCTTCTCATTGCGGTGGCTTCTCTTGTTGCAGAGCATGGGATCTAGGGTTCATAGGCTTCAGTAGTTGCCACATATCGGTTCAGCAGTTGTGGCGCAGGGGCTTAGCTGCTCCATGGCACGTGGGATCCTCTTAGACCAGGAGTCAAGCCCATGTCTCCTGCATTGGCCAGCAGATTCTTTACCACTGCACCACCAGGGAAGCCCTAGAACAACTCTTGACATGAATAATAGGTACTAGATCGAGTATTTGCTGCTGATCCTAATTGTTGTTGTTTAGTCTGTAAATCGTGTCCGACTCTTTTGCAACCCCATGGACTGTAGCCCACCAGGCTCCTCTGTCTATGGGACTTCCCAGGCAAGAATACTGGAGTGGGTTGCCATTTCCTTCTCCAGGGGTTCTTTCTGATACAGAGATCGTACCTGCGTCTCCTGCATTGCAGGTGGATTCTTTACCAATGAGCCACCAGGGAAGGCTTTCTTAATTGTTAACGACTTGTTAAACATCAAACCTCAAAGAAATAATAATTACTTTTTAAAAAATAGTAAGATGTACTGTGGATCATGTGTTTATTTTTAGAGACTTTAGAGAGTGTATTGGGAAAAACCCTGATGCTGAGAAAGATTGAAGGCAGAAGAAGAAATGAGCAACAGAGGATGAGTTGGTTGGATGGCATTGCTGATTCACTTGCCATGAACTTGAGCAAGCTCTGGGAAAGGGTAAGGGACAGAGAAACCTGGTGTGCTGCAGTCCATGGGGTCTCAAAGAATTATACAGGCTTGGTCACTGAACAACAACAGAGACTGTATTAGCTTTCTCTTGTTGCTGTAACTGATTTCCACACATTTAAATGACACAAATGTATTCTCTTACAGAGCTGGAGGTCAGAAGTCCGAAATGAGTCTCCCTGGGCTGAAATCAGGAAGTTGGCTGGACACCACCTTTCTGAGGGTTTTAAGGGAAAATCTGTTTTTCTGACTTTTCAGTTTCTAGAGGCTGCCCACATTCCTTGGCTGGTGACCCCTCCTACTGTCAAAGCTGGCAAAGTCCAGTCAAGACTTTCTCAAGTTGTATCATTCTAACACTGTCTCTTCTACCTCCTTCTTCCACATGTCAAGACCTTTGTGATTATATTGGACTCACCTTGATAATCCAGGATAATAATCTCCCTATTTTAAACTCAGTTGATTAGCAACCTTAATTCCATCTGCAACACTAATTCTCTTCATGTGCATACTAAGTCGCTTCAGCCATATCCAACTCTTTGCAATCCTATGAACCATAGCCCAGCAGGCTCCTCTGTCCATGGGATTCTCCAGGCAAGAATACTGGAGTGGGTTGCCATGCCCTTTTTCCAGGGGATCTTCCCAGCCTAGGGATTGAATCTTTGCCATGTAACAAAACACATTCATAACTTCCAAGGTTTAGCATGTAGACGTTAGGAGGGGGAGGAGCATTGCTCCACCTGTCACAGTGAGGAAGAGCAATCTGTCTTAAACACTGGAATGACTTATATCGTCAGCATCATCAAGGGAGATGATAAAAGACCTGAGTTCAAGCCTGCGTTTGATTATTAATTAGTTTTATGACCTCCATTGATTTTAAGTCACTTGAACTCTTTGGGCATGTGCAGTAAGAGTGGTGTTGCACTACAAAAGCCTGTACCCCTACCTAGCTATTCACTTAAAACTGTCATTTGGTAACAAGGAGCACAGAGGAGTGTCTCTCTAGTGGGAAAGCAACTCAAAGGTGCTTGAGTGACAGACGATGGCCATAAACTCTTTTACTTGTGAAAAGTAGCCCATCTGCAAACTTTGGCTGACTGCTGACCTTGAGACTACCTCCAGTTCCAACTGGGAAACAACAAAGATCTCGCTGGCTCTCTGATCCAGTCTTTTTTGATTTCTCATATACTTACCCAGATGGTTTTAGCCAGGGGTATGCTTCAGAAGTTCATCATTTACAGAATCTTGGAAAGCAATTCGAGTGTTCCCTGCTCCTCTTCCCAGGCAAGAACAGCTGTGTAATAGCAAATCCATCAGGCTTTGGATGGACCTCCAGGGTTGACCTATCTTTCCAAGCAAATTTGAGCCATCTCTCTCCTCTTTGTTCCCTGTGGCTATCTGTGACTAAGGGCTGGGTCTCAGAGCTGTGTGGTCCACTAGGGATATATGGGCTAATAATACCCATTGTGCTTGGAAACTTACATTCGTATGCACCACAATAAAGTTCCTGGGTTGAATTTGCTTGTCTGTGTTAAAATCATCAGCAGAGAGAGAGACTGCCTAACAGATGGCGTGGAGCAGGAAGGCAACAAAGAGTCTAAGATGAGTCACTCACCTTTACTGTTGAAGGTCTGACCTTAAAAATGTCATCAAGACAGAAACCAAGAAATGAATCATAGTTGATCTTTATTCCCAAGGAAGTTAAGTCTGCTCCTCCACCTTTCCTGTATCAGAATGGTTTATTAACAAAAACTCTGCAATTAAAAAACACGTGTTCTCTGTCATGTGAAATCACTTACTGTATTATTTAGCTTTGATTTCCTAGGATGAACGTATTTGGCTGTGCTAACAATGTGTCAAACATATACATACTGGGGCCAGTGGTGATTCTCTGTATTTAAATGCATTTAGTATTTTGGCCTCCAGAAGCATGAAATCTGCTTTTGTTTGGTTTGTATATTAATAACCAGCAAATCCTTCTTGTTTCTCCTTGCATTTAGAAACTGTTGACTGAATTTGACATGATGGCTGGGGTTTTCAATGTGGTGTATATCTTTACATAGTGATGGAAAACATTGATTGATTAATCAGACTGCTTGAATATTAGGCTGAATAACTATTTCCATTTTTAATCATTAAGGTTCACTTGTCCAGAAAATACTTTTTGCTTCAACCCTTCTTAAGAGAATCATTTTAAAAGTATATTGGTTGATCTTGGTTTGTTTCCTTAAAATGGGACTCTTTTTAATGTGTTATGGCTGTATTAAGGATATTGTAGGGTATGGGAATCAGATTCTAAACCTGTTTGGACATTGCACAGCGTGGACTGAAGATTGGAATAGATATGAACTAACCTTAGAACTTGCCACTGTAGCTGTTACTTTTTATTAAATGACTGACACTGCATTATTTTTCCTGAAAGTCAAATGAAGATGCCGATTCCAGTTAATTTATGGTTTCACTTCATTGAGGTTCACTTAAATGAGATATTATTATAATATGGTCAATTACTACAAATAATGAGCAAAGTTAACACTTGCAAGCAGGAAGAAAACTTGTCTTCAAAACTTGAAAGAAAAGGTTTCTTAGAACTCATTTTCTGCATGCCACACAGGTCTGCCTGTTTCCCACGAAACCTAATTTCAAGAGCCTCTTTACATCTCTAAGAACTCTGGCTCTGACTGTGCCTTTGCTTTGGTGACACCCTGGCAGCTTCTTTCTTTTGCTCAGAACTTGTCCCCAAAATGCGGAAGCTCCTGATGAACTCAGTCTCTCTCATCCATCTCTCAGTCAGGTCTCCCTCTCTGAAGAGTTCTGATCCTTAGGCCTGCTGCCCAAGGCGGTGGGCTTGGCTTTGGAGCAGGACGTTAATATTGCCTCATTTTCAACCATGTGCTCAATTTCTTTCTTTATCTCATACAGTGAAAAGCCACCAAAGAACAGCTTAATGCATAAGGAAAAACAAATGTAGGGGCGAGGGGCTTGCAGGAGAGATGGAGTGGAACGCTGGGATTAGCAGGTGTGAGCTTTCATGTATAGAATGGATGAACAACAAGGTCCTACTGCACAGCACAGAGAACTATATTCAATGACAAACCATAGAGGAAAAGAATAGTTTTAAATATATATATATATATAATTGACTCACTTTAATTATAGCAGTAATTAACATTATAAATCAACTATACTTCAATTAAAAAAAACTAATTTAGGGAAATAATCTGCTTGTAAATAACAGGTTCTAGTATATGAGGTAGCCAATTCTACCCAATGTCAGGCACTCCTTCAATAAAAGCAAGAGAAATGAAAAGATCCTAGGATTTCTTTGTTATGCTTAAAAGTCTCCCTGGCTCCAATCGCCTGGTTTTTTAGAAAGGATATTTGTTCTCTCTTATAATCTAGAAATGCATGTGCCTAATTGAAATAAGATGTACTCCTTAAATGATGAAAATAAAAAGTGATCAAAATAGATTTTTGTTATCCGCTGGGCATTGGGAGTTTAAATGCAAACTGCATGGCTTGCAGTGTAGGGAATTAATTATTGGTAATTGAAGTTGTAAGCTTAATTCCCTGCTTGCTTCAATGAAAATGAATCCTTTTATTTAATATTGAAATAAGCACCACTAACCTCTTGATCTAGGACAGCACATGCATTCAGCTAGTGAGCAATAGTGAATGTTTATTAAAAGAAAAAAAAAAGCTTTATCTTTTAAACAGTGAATTGTGATTAAAACAAAACAGAACAAAAAACACTGTGGGGTAGACACATTAGCAGATAACATAATAGATGGTGTCGGGCAGTCTATTAGACACTGTTCTTGTTCACCTGTTAGAAAACCCACTTTGTAGTCTAATAAATATATATATATATATATATTAAAACACATATACTTTCTGAAATGTTGTCCTCAGTAAAATACTCCCATTGAAATGTATTGTCATGTTGAAGCTGGATGGCCATTTAAAACACTGAGCAAGGAAACCTCCCTGCACTGTTTCTGCCCCAGAGGGTTCTTTTCTTCCTGAGGGAATATTATAACCGAACATGATGTAGGCTTGGCTTTCTGCCCAGTTTTTTTTTTTTTGCTTGTTTTTTGAGGGTTTTCTGGCCACGCAGCTTGTGAGATCTTAGTTCCCCAAGCAGGGATCAGATCCACGTTCCCTGCATTGGAAGTGCAGAGTCCGAACCACTGGACCACCGGGAAAGTCCTGCCCAACCTCATCTCTGATCTCTCTCTTTCTCTGGGTTCTGGCCATCCAGGAGCGCCTCTAGGCAATTATTTACACGTGCTGTTACCGAGTCTGGGACTGCTTTCCCCGCTCCCTTTATCTGCTCTTTGCCTAAGGCGACGTCTTTTACTGGGCTCAGATCTCGGCTCAGACGTTATACCTGAGTCCTCCCCTTCCTCTTCTCACTGCAGTAAGGCGGGCTGGGGTCACTTGTTTCACATTTGTCCCGTCTGCCAGAGGAGAGTTTCGAGAAGGCAGGGACAGTATCGGCCCTGTTCACAGTTAGAGCTCCAGAAACTAGTTCAGAGCCCGGCACACATTGAGAATCAAGAAACACGTTTGAGGGAAGGAAGGAAGGTGGGGAGAAAAGAAAACAGGAAGAAGGTTAAATGTTACTTAAGGTCAGCTGAAGAGATCCTAGGCAAATTTTCCATTTTATAGTCCTAAAGCATCAACAGCAGTTATAAAACAATGAATGACTTTTTTTCTCATTTCTGTGGAAAATGAATGGAATTAATATTTTCCAACTCTTTATTTACTATTGTATTTCATATTCAGCCCCAAGTACACCTTCCCAGAAGACAATTTATCCATATTTCAATAATTAACACATGTAATTGTGTAATAAGTAACACAAGAAAGTTTCTTGTTCAGAAATCAAACTTGCATGCTGTTTGACATATTTGTTAGAGAAAAACTGGACACTGTAGTTCCCTCAAATGAGATAAAGTAGTTTGCATTTGCTCTCGGAGGAATCAAGCGTTTCCAACCCAGAGAGGTAACATGGTGAATGCCTCTGTTCTTTAACTAACCAGCTACCGTGTGCCTCAAGATTAGTCACGGGTTGTGGAAAATCCCTACGAGTCAGCTTCAAGGGCCAAAACGTGGTCGTTCAGACTGTTCAAATTTTCAAAACTAGTTTTCTCAATAGCAGAGAGTATAAATACTTGTTCTATCTAAATATTGCTTCACATTGTCATGGAAAGAGAATAAAGGAAACAGAAGAACCCCTTGATTGGTCTTTATCTCAGTAACCTGCAACTTCTGCCTCACTGATCATTTTAAAAGAAGCAAAAGGGACCTAAATGGTTTTCTGGTTTAAGATGGTAGAATAAACCACACATCTCATTTTTCTGCAAAATTCCACTAAAACTTGAACAAAAAATTTCTTTAAAAGGCATGAACCCACATGAAAGTGAACATAAGAGAACACAAGAGCAGTAAAATTTTGGAAGCTACAAAGCAGATTGACAACAGGCAGCACTTACACCTCTGATTTGTGCAGAAGCTGTAAAGGGGAGGCTGAAATAACTAGGTGGCTAAAATGAGAAGGACTGGCTGAAAGCTCTTCCCCCGGGCTAGCTCTCTATATCTGCTCACATGCATACTGCTATATTTTAATATGGTCTTCCCCCATGGCTCAGACCTGCAATGAGGAAGACCTGGGCTTGATCCCTGGGTCGGGAAGATCCCCTGGAGAAGGGAATGGCAACCCACTCCAGTACTCTTGCCATGGAGAATCCCATGGACTAAAGAGCCTGGATATATCATTTACATTAAATTAGGCACACATAAACTACATAGGATAATAGTTTATTCTCAGAAGTAAATGCAGAAGGCCCCTGGACTGTGAGATGTTAGATGTAATTGAAGGGATATTACTATCATACCAAACACAGAGAGATGTCATGACTGAAGGCTGAGTGCCCACAACTTCTCTCTTCCCTAAGCTGGCTGCTAGGATGCCAGCATCCTGACTATTTTCCTCTAGGCAAGAGATTGGAAGACTCTTTTCTGATAAACATAACCAACCTAAGAGGAAAGATTGGAAAATATTGACATCAACAGTTAACCGACAGACCACCCATATCATCTGACAGTGTCACTCAAAGGAAACAAGCCTTATGAAAGTAATCAGAGCAATCAACTATATTTCAGCCCCTCATTCTCAATCATGAGCATTTAAGAGAGGATGACCAGATATTTGAGGAAGACCTCTACCACAGAAGACAGAGGCCAAAACCAAAGATCAAAAGACAGTAACTTGGAGGAAATAGAGACTGTAGAAAGAGAAGAACACTTAAAACTATTAGTATCTTCTCAGAAATCAGAAGAAAAAGATCACCCCTGTGAAAACTTTTTTAAAAGGTGCTATTACTATATATATGGACTTCCCTGGTGGCTCAGAGATTAAAGTGTCTGTCTCCAACTCTGGAGACCTGGGTTCAATCCCTGGGTCGGGAAGATCCCCTGGAGAAGGAAATGGCAACCCACTCCAGTATTCTTGCCTGGGAAATCCCATGGACTGAGAAGCCAGGTGGGCTACAGTCCACAGGTTTGCAAAGAGTCGGACACGACTGAGCGACTTCATTTTCACTTTCACTTTCATTACTATATATAAGGAAAATTCAGAGTAAAAAGAGCTCTTGAAAATTACAAAATAGCTAAAATGAAAAAAAAAATCAATAGAAGAAATGGAAGATAAATTTGAAGAATCGGAGAAAATAGAGCAAAAAGACAAAAGAGAAAGGAAAATAGGAGAAAAGACAAAAAAACAAAAGGAGCCAACCTGAGGGTTCAACGTTTTAATAATGTATATTTTTCCCTAGAAAAGAGCACAGAAGAAACAAAATGGAAAAATCATCAATAAATAAATCAATAAAAATTTCTCAGAGCTAAAGACATGAGTTACCAGGTGGAAAGGGTCCACTGAGTGCCCCCACCAAAAAAAAAAAGTACACTGGAGTAGATCTATATCAAGGAGCATCACTGAAATTTCAGAGCACTGGGGACCAAGAGAAGATCCTATAAGCTTTCAGAGAGAAAAACAGGTTATATACAAAGAATCAGGAATCACTATGACTTCAGACTTCTTGGTTGCAGTAAGACAAGGGAGAAAGACCTTCAAACTTTCCAAGTTAAATTATTCCTAGTGTAATTCTAGATTCAGCTAAACTATCAAATACATATGAGGGAAACAAAGATGTTTTCAGATATACAAGGTCTTGAAAACTTAATTCCTATGTACTTTTTCTTAAGAAGATAGTGAGGATATGCTCCCTCCAAAATAAAAAAGTCAGGAAAGGGGAAGACCTGTTGCACTGAAGAGTTTGTTTCTGCACCCTAATCCGTCATCGAGGCTGACCTTTATGCCCTAAGGTTGTGTTCAGCCAAAAAGTCCCCAGCATGAAACCGGGAGGAGGAAGGCAAAGATAGATTAGGGTCCTGATGGGATTAGACACCTGCAAGGTAACCATAGCACCCATTCTATTACTCGTTTCTTATGGCTTGAAAATTAAATTTGTGGTGCAGATATTTTTTACTCTTTGACAGCCGTCAGAGAATTTCAGCTAGACAATAAAAACATGTTTCTAACATGACACGTGGTGGTCTATCTCTATCAGGTCAAAAATCCATATTTATTGGAATTTATATAAAAGAGACTGCTGTTTCCCTTACTCCTTAGTTCCAAAGTAAGTATTGAAATTGAAAATATTTGTTTTCCATTTTCTGAAGCAGACTCTGTGAAAAGGGTTATGGGTGCAGCTATTTAAAAGTCACTTAGAATACACGTATGAAGGTTATGAACCACTGCCAACCTGTGGGGCTTCCCTGGTGATAGTAAAGATAGTAAAGAATCTGCCTGCAACGCGAGAAACCAAGGTTTGATCCCTGGGTCAGAAAGATCCCCTGGAGAAGGGAATGGCGACCCACACCAAGATTCTTGCCTGGAGAATTCCATGGACAGAGGAACCTGGTGGGCTACAATCCATGTAGTCACAAAGAGGTGGACACCACTGAGCAACTAACACTTTCGCTGCCAACTTATGGAACTGTTCAAACGAGTAGAGACACTGATTTTAGTGACTGTGTCAGTGCTTGTTGCCAGCACCCACTGATAATAGTCGTGGAAGGGATTAAATTCAACGTAAGATTTTCCTGAAATGAAAGGGATATATGTTAAATATGTGATAATCAAAGAGAAAATAATGATGTGATTTCATTTTCTCATGGGTATCAAAGTACATTATGAACAAACTAAATTTAAAACTCCTAAAGAGGTAATTTTTGACCTAACAAGATAGGTACAATAATTTATGTTGAGATTGAAACTCTTTATAATACAAATCAATAATAATTATTTCACACATTTTTCTAACATGAATCAAAGTGTAAAAGATTCTAACTATAATCAATCAGTTTAGTCACTCAGTCGCATCCGACTCTTTACAACCCCATGGACTGCAGCACACCAGGCCTCCCTGTCCATAACCAACTCCTGGAGTCTACCCAAACCCATGCCCATTGAGTCAGTGATGCCATCCAACCATCTCATCCTCTGTCGTCCCCTTCCCCTCCTGCCTTCAATCTTTCCCAGCATCAGGGTCTTTTCCAATGAGTCAGCTCTTCGCATCAGGTGGCCAAAGTATTGGAGTTTCAGCTTCAACATCAATCCTTCCAGTGAACATTCAGGACTGATTTCCTTTAGCATTGACTGGTTGGATCTCCTTGCAGTCCAAGGGGCTCTCAAGAGTCTTCTCCAACACCATAGTTCAAAAGTATCAATTCTTCGGGGCTCAGCTTTCTTTATAGTCCAACTCTCACATCCATACAATTATAATCAATGGCATTGTTTAATTTGATTGTAAAAAGAAAAAAACAGAAGGAAAATTTGAAGAATGTCTTGTTAATATTGGTAAGTGTAGAGTTGCTTTCTAATTATACAATACACTTTTGAATTAAACATTTAACACTAAGTAATACAAAAGTTAGTTAATTTACTTGCTTTGAATTAATGTAGTTTTAAAACTGATCTGCTTTTGCTTTGAGGTCAGATCAATTCTCTCAAAAAAGATGAACCAGTTTTGTCAACATAGATAAATATTAACAGAAAATATATTGGAGGGCTTACTATATTTATTAGAAAATTTTTAAGTATGTTGGAACAACTGGGTCTATATTTTACAAAATATAATATTTCCAATGAAAATTTTTTGTCTAAATTGAGATGTGCTAAAAGTCTATGATATATACCAGATTTCAAGTACTTAGTATAAAATTTTTTTTAAACATTTCATTAATAATTTTCATTTTGGAATACATGTTAAATGCTAATATTCAGGGTATATTGGGTAAAATATATTATTAAAACTAATTTTACTTTTTAATTTTTTAATGTAATTACTAGAACATAAGATACATATATGGCTCATATTATATTTTCAATGGACAGCATTGATCTAGATACTAATCTTTTGTTAGTTTTCAACGCTGAAATTATTTTCTGCTAACTCTGTTTTTGGTATCCTTCATTGAACAAAAACACCTTAATATTGATGCAGTTAAATCATCAATTTTTCTTTCATGATTTATAATTTTACAGTTTAATAAACTTTATAAAGATATTCTTTTTCTTCCACTAGCTCTGCCTTTTTATCTTTCTCACTTAGGTTTGTAATCCATCTAGAGTCCATCTTTTTAAGGTGTTAAGTCATAAGTTCTGTTTTTTCTCCCAATGAGGAGCCAGTTTTCTTAATATCATATATCAAACAAGGAAGGCATCCTTTTCCATTTTTTATGGTATATTTATCATATATCAAATTCCCATAAACACAGATTTCTCAACTCTCCATTCTGTTCATTGGTTTGCTCCTACCCCATAAGCACACTGCAATATTTCATAACAACTAGTAATTTGAATTGCTCCTCATTCCTATGCTGATGTCAGTTATAAACATCCCACCAAATGAGTTCCTACATTTTCCCTTTGCTTTGTCTTGTCAAAGGTTCTGACCTTTCAAATATTATTAACCTACACTGCCATTAGAACTCCCTTTGACTACCTTTTCTTTAAGGAGGTTGTTCTTAGTGAGTGTTTTTAGAACTTCTAATGAGTAAAAATCTGCTTATTCATTTTAGACAGAGTTATCTGGTCTCAAGAGCTGAATAGACTGGATAATATGTGAACCACATAACCCAGAACTCAGTAAAATAACCCTCTCAATATAAGACTTGTATGGGGACTTGATCAGTAATTTATGGCCATGAATCCTTAGGAGTATCTTCTAGACTTCACCATTCCATGTGGTGCAGCTACCAGCTATTTGAAACTGTGGTTCCAAAGATCAGTAGAAACAGTCTACAAAAAAATGAGTAAATTCAAAATTATTTCTTTCACTGATAGATCATTATGAGGGTTGGAGCAGCTAGGGCTCATAATTCCTTATAAAGAATCTTTCACATGCTGGACATTGGAGTTTCAAATATAAATGAAATGCATTTTATTTTTACATTTATACTTTGCTTCTTTCCCCAGAAAGAATGTGAAGAAAATAAAATTAATAAAGTGTCAACCTTCCCCCTTAAGGATTTTACCATCTAGCGAGGAAAACATATGTCAAAACTATCACCATAGGGCTTCCCTGGGGGTTCAGAGGTAAAGAGTCTGCCTGCCAATGCAGAGGCACAATTCCTGGGCTTGGAGCCACAACCACTGAAGCCAGAGCACCCTAGAGCCCGTGCTCTGCAAGGGAAGCCACTGCAATGAGAAGCCCCCACACCACAACTAGAGAGCAGCCCCTGCGCGCCACAACTCAAGAAAAGCCCTCGCAGCAACGAAGACCCAGCACAGCCAAAAACAAATAGAAATAAATAAATAAAAATTACTTTAAAAACTTATTACCATAATACAGAGTAGAAATACTATGATACAGATATATTGTGAACAAAGTAAGGGATAATTACTACATAAGGGGAAAAGATTACATCATCACATTCGAGCTGAAGATTTTTTAAATAGTGAAATTTTTAGCTTTAAAATGGGATGATCTTGGGGCCACATCTTGGTCAAGTGATCAAACACAGCATCACTGATAGTAGGACAATCAGATCTAATATGCCTCCTGATATGATAAGAAACACACATCATTACCTGAGAAACAGTCTTGCTAAAAATATTTAGCATGAATCTAATTAAACCTCTAGAACTAACTTTCAGTTTTCCAAAAGCATAGGAGATAGAGGAGCAACATGACTTTGAAAGAGTCAACACCATGATAAAAAAGACAGTGCCCTATTCTATATGAAAAGTGCCTAAAGAAACCTAACAAACATGAGTGAACAACTTGATTTGATCTTGTTTTTTAAAAAAAGATATCAAAGACATTCCTGAAACAACTGGATTAATTCAAAATGGAATTACTACTAATTGAGGCATAATAAAGGAATTGTGTTATATAGGAGTATACCCTTATTCTTAGGAGTTGCATGGTGAGTCTTAAGCAGGGAAAGTCATAATGTCAAATTTACTCTGAAAAAACATAACACAAACACAGCAAAATGTTAACAATTATTGACGCCAGGCAGGGGATATGTGAGTTTCATCTTATGGTTCTTTTAACGTTGATGTACGTAGAATTTTTTTCATGATAAAACTTAGAATAACAACTCTTGTGTGTGTTTAGTCTTTGTAACCCTTTGGATTGTAGCCCGCCAGGCTTCTCTGTCCATGGGATTTTTCAGGCAGGAATACTGGAGTGGGCTGTCGTTTCCTTCTCCACAGAATCTTCCCAACCCAGGGACTGAACCCGTGTCTCCTGCATTGGCAGATGAATTCTTTATCACTGAGCTTACCAGGGAAGCCTGATTCTCTCTTTTGGGTAATATTAATGTTAAAAAAAAGATAAAGAAAGAGTAGGCATTGAGCAAGCAGAGAAGGGAGCAGGGAGCATGGCATTCTGGGTGGATGGAAAAGTTTGTGGAAAGTCACCAAGGTAATATACCTGTGTATAAAGAGACTGGAGACTCGTCCCTAAGAAGGTATAAAATTCATACCTGAATCACCATGTGGATGATGAGCAAACTGTTATTGAACACCTACTACTGTGACAGTCTTTCATATCACTTAGAATTCTCTAGCTGCCAGTGTTAAAAATCAGTTGAAGTAAAAGCTGAACAGGCAGGACTCAAGGGTGAGAATGAACACAGTTCTGGAATATAAGATTAATAAGAAATCTTCCCAAGGGGAATGGCCTGGCTCCAATCTTTTTCCTTTTTTGGGCGACTGTACTTATGAGTCAATCCCTAGGAGAAAGAGTAAGATCTAGACCTCTTAACACGGGCACTAAGAGATTGGTCTCTTATTGGGTGGCATTCTTGTTCACCTAAATTCAATTCTAATGAAGTCTGTCTTCTATTCTCTGGACAATCCTTGATTCCTCTTTTTGCTTATTAGCCAGAGTTAGCTTACAAAGAACCACAATATAATTTTGTCTTTTTTTTAGTTAGACTCCTGGACATTTCCCCATCATACATGCATGACACAATTTCTTGTAGTTCATTTTTGTCTGAATCTTTATGGTAGATGTGAAATTAGGAGGCTTTTTAAAAATGTTTTTTCCTCTACATTTGGAAAGGTATAGGGATTAAGGATGGAAAGTACCATAGGGAAAAATAAGTATATTAATGGCAATAATGCAAGACTGAAGATATCACAGGCAAGCAAGAGATAAAGCTAAAATATGAGAGAAGCATTTGATGGTGAACTCCTGGCTTGTTGAGTGAGAGAAGGTTACAATAGCCAACACTGGGGATGTGATATTTGAAATACAACTTGAGGCACTGGTAGAATTCTCAAAGACAGAGGCATTTCAGGAACAAGAAATAGCATAAACAAGAGCACGGAGCTGGGGAATGTAGGATATGACCAGGAGGGCAGGTTGTGATCATATTAGGAAGATCCTGAATGCCACGCTAAGGAATCTGAATTTAACTGCCAGTATTTGGAAATCAACTTATAGGTCCAAATGAGAGAGTACATGGTTAAAAGCAATGTTTTTAAAGAAAATGAGTTTTGTAGGACCTTGCTGCTCAAAGACTGGGCAAGGATCAGCAGCATGAGCCTCACCTGGGAACCCCAGCAGACTCTCAGTCCCCTTTCCTGACCCACAGAATCCAAACCTGCAGAGTAGCAAGAGCCCCCCACATGACCTACTTGCATATTAAACTTTGAGAAATACAGTGGAAGAGGAAGATCTGACTTGAGACCAGTTGGAGGATTAGGCCAGAGAGAGATGGGAGAAGATGAGATCAGCAGACGAACCGAAGCTAACCAAGTTGGCCCAAAAGGAGATGCCATGATGCCACAGAGCTTTCAGGCTGGTAGGTGATGGCTTATTTCTGCCTCACTCACTTTCCTAATAGATTAATCCTCTTACCTTATTCATTAATGTCATTGTTTCCTTTTAATACATTTTCTTTCTATTCGTCCTTTCTATTCGCTAGCAAGCACGGCTTCTAATTGTCTCATAGGTTATAAATGAAAAATTTTCCTGAACTTGGTGTTTAAAAGATACAGATTGCAACTACTGCTGTGCAACATGCTGGAGTTAAAAATAAAAGAAAAAGAACAAAAATCATTTAAGGAGATTAGAAGGGAGAGAGGGGAAGAGTGAAAACATCCCCTTTTGTATTTCAGGGTTTTCTTCCCTTCTGTGTTTCATACGAATCAAACAGGTGTGCATTCAAAGCGTCCAAGTGTGTCTTCATCAGCTCTTAATCATCAGCTTCAAGAAAATTCGGATCTCTCTGAGAGAGGGAAAAATAAACAGCTGAGCAGTGTGACTCATTTACACTTCAAATATACTTTGAATTGGTTATTCCTCAATTAATCAAATAGCTGGTGTATCCCTAAAGTAGTATAAAGTGACACGCTGTGTGAAATCAATTTTTCTTTCCAAAATCATTAAATCCAGTAGCCTGTGAACACATCCCTGCTAATTCTGGTACCAATCCTTTCATCCTCCATTAACTTTGGCACGCCTAACAGGCTGTCAAGAATAATTTCCCAGGATGTAAATAATTCAGAAATTAAAAATTAATAAATAATAACAGAGAACTACTGGGAAATAGGCTGGGTCAATTAGTGCGCTCTGCATTCTGTTTCTTCGCAGCAGGAGCGGGCCAGCCACATTCGTTACTTGAATCTTTCCTTCGATTCTGAGGTCTGATTTACAGCTCTTCATTACTGGATCCAGTCAGACACAATTACCTCCATCACTATCTCAGTTCCTAACTTCAAAGAAATGAACGTTTTCTTGTCTGCTTTTTTTTCTCCTGCAGCAGGCTCAGCTTGACATCCCTGGAATTTCTTCCACGCAGACTAATTAATAAGTCTTTGACTTATCATATTCACTTCTCTTCTTTGATGTGCTACCTTAGTCAATCATCCCATTTAATTAGAATTTCAATGATAACTTTACTTATCTTGTGGCGAGATGTAAATTAAAATAATAGGATTTTAATTCTCTTCCATATGGGGTTATGACATTTCAGGAGAAAAAGTTTCAACACAAACATGATATTATGTATTCTTGATGCGGGGGCAGAGAAGCAGTCTGCAAAACTGTTTTCCTCTCACTATTAATACAGAGTAAGCACAGCTGTTGAGCAAGCAATAATGGAAATGTGTTGGATTTTTCAATAGAATCGTTTTGAATCCTTCACAGAAAAAAAAATTACTTTGATTTGCATAAATAATTGGAACAAGATACAGGTCACGTTGCCAGCAAAGGCAGTGGCTATGTTTTGAAGAAAGAAGTATCTTCAGAAAGTCAAGGCTTTGATATTCCAACCCTTTTAACTCTTTTTGCCCTCGCCTGTCAGTTCATGCTAATTTCCATTCTGATAAATTCTGTACTAGTTTCTTTAGACTTCTTCCCCAATATACCACAAGGAAATGAAAAGGTTCTCCCAAGAACAGAGCAAATAGTAGCCAAGCACAAGATATAACACTGATGTGCAGAAGTGGTTAATAAGAGATGGCAGAAAGCAGCATTTCATTTCTAGAAAACAAAGTAAGACCAATACTTATTTAGTTTCCAGTGTGTGCCAGCCTCAGTGATATGTGTTATATCTGGTAATTCTCCCAGCATACCCATAATATAGGATTACTATTCCCATATACAGGGCTTCCCAGGTGGCACACTGGTGAAGAATCCACCTGCCAATGCAGGAGATGCAAGAGATGCAGGCTCAATCCCGGGTCGGGAAGATTCCTTGGAGTAAGAAATGGCAACCACTCCAGTATTCTTGCCTGGAAAATCCCATAGGGAGAAGAGCCTGGCAGGCTACAGTCCATGCAATTGCAAAGAGTTGGACATGACTAAGTGTGCGTGCACACACACACATTCCCACATACAGATAAGGAGATGGTCTCAGTAAGGTTAACCCGGCCTTCCTAAGGTCACAAAGGTAGCGTTTAAGTCTCTGAGCATAGTATTTAAAACCCTCCATGATCTGACTTCAAACTATCTGTCTGCCAAACTCATACTCTTTCTATTCTATTACATAAACTCATCCAAAATACATCTCGAGACATTAACCTAGTGCCGGATTCTAGCATTTTACCTTATTAATATACTGTTGATGGTTGCCTTAATGTTTATAGACATTCTTTGAAGTTCAGTCATTAGAGTTATAGTGATCTGAATCATCATACATTATTTTAAAATAGCGAGGACAAACAGAAAATCATATATATATGATTTTTATATATTTTATATATGCAAGTTTCAGAATAAAAAAATAAGCTGCTCTCACATTTTATTGTACTATTTTTCCCAGGAGTGAAATGATTGGTTTTTTGTTTGTGGCTTTAAAAAAGTTACTAACAATAGGAACATTAGTGTCCTTGATCTCTCAGTCTTTCCCCTCCACATGCACAATAACAATGCCTAGTAAAACAAGCAGAGGTTACACTGTCCAACAGAAACTTATTTCATTAGTTAGACATGAAACCACTGCATTAATGCCATTTTGAAGCTAACCTTTCAGGGATTTAATACAGTTGTTCTTTAACAATAGAATTTGGTTCATTTACTACTTAAGACATGATTATTTAAATTAAAGTTAATTGGTTTCCTTACTCTCCTTTAGGGCTTTAGGCTCAGAACATTTCTATTAGAAAAATCTAATTTGTCTCAAGTTCCTATTTCTAAATTTTAGAGTGGTTAAAATGCACTCATATTTTAACTGTTTGTAGCAAAAATTATGCCTAAATCACAGCTCAAACTGGCAAAGCAGTTAAAGATGCAGGTGGCACAGTTAACCAAAGGACTCAATAGTAGCTTGGAAGACTCAGAGCTCAGTCTAAGATGAGCAGTCATCTCTGTCAGGGCCTCTCAGAGGTGAAGAAAAGCTTGAGGCCACCTTCCCTGAGGTTCCCAAGTATCAGTTTTAAAAATGAATACATGCCAAAACAAGATAACCAAGACCATGACACATTTTAAGTGTTTACATTGGACCAACTAATGTTTTTAATACACAAAATAAGGTGTAACATATTTGAGCTATTCACAAATAATCACAATGCTAATAAAATGCATTATTCATAAAGCACTATAAGCTGTGACACCCAGTAATAGGACAAAGTACACAAGATCTACAATGAAAGTCTTTCAATCCCTTTTCTGTATCAATGGCTGCAAATATAAATATAACCTCATTTATAGAAAAAAAAAAAGTTAAAATTTTAACTTCAAGCTCTTTGTAACAGGAAGCTCAAGTTCAAATGTTCCCTCTCAGCATTCCTTGATAAGCTCCAATCTCATACATTCGCTCAAAAATTATTTTGAGTGCTTACTATGTGCCAGGCACCACTCTGGGCAATAAAAATACATCAATCAAAAGAAAAAAGAAAATAAATAAATAAACAACAACAAAAAAAAGAAAGAAACTATATCAGTCAAAAAAATTCTTTGTAGAAGGATGAAATTCCCTACTTCTTGGAGCATGCTTCTAATGGAGAAAGAAAACATATAATAAACATAATAAATAGATACATAGTATCTAGAAAATGATAAGTGCAGGAAAAAACAGAACAGGGTTGAGGGCATCTATAAGCACCAATGAAGGATTAAAAATGTATGATTTATGTGGAATAGTTAGGACAGGCCTCACTAAAAAGTGACACAAAGAAGTAAAGGAAGTAAGAGGAAGTCACGTCCCCAGCCCCCAGTAAGACATCTGGGGGAAGAGTGTTCCAAGCAGAGGAATGGCCAGTGAAACAGGAATACCATGGTGGCTTTGTGCAAATTAGAAAAGATGCTCCTTCCCCCACACCACATATTACTGACTACAAGAATTGACCTGAGGAGAAAATTTCAATTATCATCTTAACAGATACAGGGGAAAAAATCAACAAATTCAACCCTCATTCCCGACATAGCAAAAAATATAGTTCATTAAGAAACAATGATCAATGGCTATCTCTTTAGCACACTTGGCAGAGAAACACTGGATGCTTTTCTGCTAAAGTCAGGAATATGCAAAAAAAAAAAAAAAAAAGACCATTATCTACCCTGCTATTTAATATTGTGTTTGAAGCATCAGCTAATGGAATTGGACAAAAGGCATAAGAATTAGAAAGGAAGAGGTAATACACCTTGATAATATATCTGGACACCCCTCCAAAACAAGGGGTAAAATAAACAATAAAAAATGCAGAAAAATCTATATCAGTAAACCTTTAAAAATAAAGATGAATAAATGGAAAGACATTCCATGTTCTTGGACAGGATGACTCAACATCACAAAGAGGTCAGTTCTCCCCAAGTTAACATGTTAATCTAATGAAATAAAAATGTCAACAAGTTTTTATCTGGACCTAAACAAATTGATTCTAAAATCTGTATATGAGTAGATACTCAAGGCCTAAAATCATTTTAATTTTTCATATAAAATATCCTAAATCAATAAAAAGGAACCAGTCACATGAGGTAACAAGACAAGAAAACCAAGAGAAACATCAGACAATAGAAGGTTGGGAGGTTCAGATAATGGAGCTATCAGTCACAAAACACTAAAAATAATTCTGCTAAATATACTCAAGTACTCGAGGAAAGAGAAATCAAAGATAAAATTTCTGCATAGAATAGGAAGTATAAAAAGAGAAATGAAAAGCATAGAACTGAAATTAAAAGCCCATTGGAGTTATACTGAAAAGAGAATTAATGAACTGGAAGACAGGTCAAAAGAAAACAGAACAAAGCATGGAAAAACAAAAGGATAGCAAATATTAAAGAGTGTAGGAAACTGTGGTAGCTTTAAAATAGAATCTTAAGATTGCTATCCATCAGGGCTTCCCAGGTGGTGCTAGTGGTAAAGAACCCACTTCTGCCAATGCAGGTGACATAAGAGTCATGGGTTCAATCCCTGGGTTGGGAAGATCCCCTGGAGGAGGGCATGGCAACCCACTCCAGTGTTCTTGCCTGGAGAATCTCATGGACAGAGGAGCCTGGTGGGCTACAGTCCATGAGGTTGCAAAGAGTTGAACATAGTGAGTGACTAACACTTTCACTTTTTCTATCCATCAAGAGGTAAGAATATATGTCCACCCCCTTTGGATCTGGGGGCTCATAACAGCTTTGGTCAATAGAATACAGTAGAAATGATACTATGTTACTCTGAAGGCTAGATCATAAAAGGCCATGTTCTCTTAGACTGCTTGCTTTCTATATGCTCCTTCTCAAGACGCTCCCTCTGAGCTGCCATGTGTGTGAGAATCCAAGCCCCAGAGATGTCATATAGAGGTGCTCTGATTGACGGTCTCAGACTGAGCTGGGTTTTTGAGGTATCCCAACTCAAGAATTAACTTAAAAAGTCTTCAGATGACCCTAGTCTCCAACTGTTCAAGTCACCCCCAGCTGAAGCACCCCTGTCATCCTATAGCAAAGACAAACCATTCCCACTATGCCATGTAGAAATGCTTGGCCCACGGACTCCGTAAGCATAATACAATGGTGTTATTTTAGGCCACTAAGTTTGAGATGGCTTGTTACACAGCAAACAATAACGAGAAGAAGGGCCTAGAGACACAGTGATAAGAATACACTGTGGGGACGTCCCTGGTGGTCCAGTGGCTAAGACTGAGCACCCAATGCAGGGGTCCCAGTTTCAATCCTTGGCCAGGGAACTAGATCCCACAGGCCACAACTAAAACAGATCCCACATACCCCAGTGAAGACTGACAATCTCAAGTGCTGCAACTAAGACTGGGTACAGCCAAATAAATAAATAGATTTTTTTTTTTTTTTTTAAGTACAGGACAAAAAAAAAAGTACAGGACTTCCCTGGTGGCTCAGTGGTGAGAAGCCACGTGTCAATGCAGGAAACGTGGGTTTGATGCCTGATCCTGGAAGATCCCACCTGCCTCAGAGCAACAAAGCCTGTGGGCCACAACTACGGAACCTGTGCTCTAGAGCCCAGGAGCCACAACTACTGAAGCCAGCGAGCCCTAGAGCCCATGTTCTGAAATAGGAGAGGCCACTGCAATGAGAAGCCTGCACACTGCAACTAGAGAGGGGCCCCCACTTGCTGCATCTAGAGAAAAGCCCGTGCAACAGTGAAGACTCAGTACAGCCAAAAATAAATAAACAAATAAAAATATTATTTTTTTAAAAAAGAGTACAATGTGTAACTGGAGACATTTAGTAACTGTACACAGAAATTAATGAACAAAATACTAAAAGAGAGAAAGATTAATAAAAGCAAATGAGGTTCTTTGAAGTATTTAATAACAGTGCCACATCTCTGGTAAGTCTGATAGAGAAAAAATGCAAATACAGATTGAAAGAGAAGAAAAGTCAGGTTATAGAACTAGGTTAAGTATAATAAGGGAAAACTGTGATAGTGAGACCACTGTTCTTATCTACTGGGGTGGAGGTGGGCATGGAAAGGTAGGTCAGGTCCACTAAATCCACTGCAGTGTACTAACAGCTCCCACCTTCTGTTATACTCAACTGCCTGGCAAAGTCTTTCCAGAAATAAAGGGAATATATTCCAAGTAAATGCATTCATTTGTTCATTTATTCAAAGACCACATTTGGCTCTCTGTCCCAGCCTCCATCTCAAGGGCTGGTACAGAGATGACAGGCTTTGCAAAGGATGAAAAGGGAAGGACTGGGAAGGAGAGAAGGAACTACGACAAGGTCAGGGGAGAAGCAGCTATGTGAGAGTCAGCAAAGGGAGGGGTAAAACCAGAGCCCTCCATTTGGCGTGGTGACAAATGTGAAGCAGGATGGAATTACAGGTCTCACAGTTTGACATAGGTCTCTGCATGGACAGGGAATCTGCCTCTGGTCCCTCACCTGCTTTCTCACCTCAATAACTGGACTGGAAAAACTGGAAAGGAACTTGAGTGGACACTGAGATGCTCTATTCAAATCCTCTCTTCTGGGCTAAGGATATTAGCTGGGTCACTGGACATTGCTCTCAGCTTCAAAAGACTGCCTCACTCACGGTCAGGGAGCCGCCAGACCAAAGACTGGCTGATGTGGGGGTGCAGAGGCCCAGCTTCCTGCCAGTTTAGGACAGCTATGAAGAGCCACAAAAGAATTCGAAATGCAGTACTTGGATGCAATCTCAAAAACTACAGGATGATCTCTGTTCGTTTCCAAGGCAAACCATTCACTATTACAATAATCCAAATCTATGTCCCAACCACTAGTACCAAAGAAGCTGAAGTTGAATGGTTCTATGAAGACCTTCTAAAACTAACACAAGAAAAAGATGTCCTTTTCATCATAGGGAACTGGGATTCAAAAGTAGGAAGTCAAGAGATACCTGTAACAGGCAAGTTTGGCCTTGGAGTACAGAATGAAGCAGGGCAAAGGCTAATAGAGTTTTGCCAAGAGAAAATGCACTGGTCAGAGCAAACACCCTCATCCAACAACAAAAGAGATGACTTTACACATAGACATCACCAGATGGTCAATATAGAAATCAGACTGATTACATTCTTTGCAGCCAAAGATGGAGAAGCTCTATACAGTCAGCTAAAACAAGACCCGGAGCTGACTGTGGCTCAGATCATGAATTCCCTATTGCAAAATTCAGACTTAAATGGAAGAAAGTAGAAAAAACCACTAGACCATGCAGATATTGAAAGGTTGTTGCTGAATCACGCAAAGACGCCGGGGTTCTTGGCCTCCAGAGGAGAAGAATTCAATCCGGGGCCAGAGACGAGGCTGGATCGCTCAGAGCTTTTGTGTAATAAAGTTTTATTAAAGTATAAAGGAGATAGAGAAAGC
The DNA here is from genome assembly GCF_033118175.1 of Dama dama. Lineage (NCBI taxonomy): Eukaryota > Metazoa > Chordata > Mammalia > Artiodactyla > Cervidae > Dama > Dama dama. Next base: position 23,560,995 of record NC_083697.1, on the reverse strand, counting down.
TTCTGACATAGACATCAGAAGGGGGTAGAAAGAGCACCTTGCTAGTGTTAGCAATGGAATTATATTCTCTCAAATTAGTTATTACAGTGAATCAAAAGAATGTCTGGAGGTTGTGAAGACCTCACCAGACCTACTCCCATAATTTACAATTTGAGATAACAGAATTAGCCAGAAGGTTTTTTCCAGAGACTGTCCTCAAGCAGGATACATTATTGTTATATAATCCTTAGGAATGTAGAGGAAAAAAAAGCTTGTCCTTTCTTCCTCCTTGAGAATTCCAGACCCTTCTCTCCATGGGGACCCCTAGACTTCTTATCAACCTGCTTAGGAAATGACTCTTTCAGTATGACCTAAATCAAATCCCTTACAATTATATAGTGGAAGTGACAAATATATTCAAGGGAATAGATTCTCTAGAGTGCCTGGAGCACTATGGATGAAGGTTCGTAACATTGTACAGGAGGCAGTGATCAAGACCATCCCCAAGAAAAAGAAATGCAAAAATGCATAATAGTTGTCTGAGGAGGCCTTACAAATAGCTGTGAAAAGAGAAGTGGAAAGCAAAGGAGAAAAGGAAAGATATATCCATCTGAATGCAGAGTTCCAAAGAATAGCAAAGAGAGCTAAGAAAATCTTTCTAGTGGTCAATGCAAAGAAATAGAGGAAAACAATGGAATGGGAAAGATTAGAGCTCACTTCAAGAAAATTAAGGATACCAAGGTAACATTTCATGCAAAGATGGGCTCAATAAAGGACAGAAACGGTATGAACCTAACAAAACCAGAAGATATTAGGTGGCAAAAACACACAGAAGGGCAATAAAAAAGAGATCTTCTTGACCCAGATAACCACAAAGGTGTGATTACTCACCTAGAGCCAGACATCCTGGAGTGTGAAGTCAAATGGGACTTAAGAAGCATCACTATGAACAAAGCTAGTGGAGGTGATGGAATTCCAGCTTAGCTATTTCAAATCCTAAAAGATGATGCTGTGAAAGTGCTGCACTCAATATGCCAGCAAATTTGGAAAACTCAGCAGTAGCCACAGGACTAGAAAAGATCAGTTTTCATTCGAATCCCAAAGAAAGGCAATTTCAAAGAATGTTCAAACTACCACACAATTGCACCCATCCCACATACTAGCTCAAAATTCTCCAAGTGAGGCTTCAACAGTACGTGAACAGAGAAATTCTAGATGTTCAAGCTGGATTCAGAAAAGGCAGAGGAACCAGAGATCAAATTGCTAACATCCGTTGGCAAGAGAATTCCAGAAAAACATCTACTTCTGCTTCATTGACAACGCTAAAGCCTTTGACTGTGTGGATCACAAAAAAAAAAAAAACCTGTGGAAAATTCTTAGAGATGGGAATACCAGACCACCTTACCCCTCTCCTGAGAAACCTGAATGTAGGTCAAGAAGCAACAGTTAGAACCAGACATGGAACAATGGACTGGTTCCAAATTGGGAAAGGAGTATATCAAGGCTGTATATTGTCACCTTGCTAATTTAACTCATATGCAGAGTACATCATGTGAAATGCCAGGCTGGATGAAGCACAAGCTGAAATCAAGATTGCATGGAGAAATATCAATAACCTCAGATAGGCAGGTGGCACCACCCTTATGGCAGAAAGCGAAGAGGAACTAAAGAGCCTCCTGATGAAGGTGAGAGAGTGAAAAAACTGGCTTAAAACTCAACATTCAAAAAACTAAAATCATGTCATCTGGTCCCATCACTTCATGGCAACCAGATGGGGAAACAATGGAAACAGTGACAGACTTTTATTTTCTTGGACTCCCAAATCACTGCAGATGGTGACTGCAGCCATGAAATTAAAAGATGGTGGCTCCTTGGAAGAAAAGCTATGACCAACCTAGACAGCACATTAAAAAGCAGAGACATTATTTGGCCGACAAAGGTCCATCTAGTCAAGGCTATGGTTTTTCCAGTAGTCATGTGTGGATGTGAGAGTTGGACCATAAAGAAAGCTAAGGGCTGAAGAATTGATGTTTTTCAACTGTGGTGTTGGAGAAGACTCTTGAGAGTCCCTTGGACTGCAAGGAGATCCAGCCTGTCAATCCTAAAGGAAATCAGTACTGAATATTTATTCTTTCCCTCCAGTATTCTTGCCTGGAGAATTCCATGGACAGGGGAGCCTGGTAGGTTCCCAGTCCATGGGATCACAAGAGTCAGATACGACCCAGCAACTGAACCACCACCACCACCATTCATTGAAAGGACTGATGCTGAAGCTCCAATACTTTGGCCACCTGACGTGAAGAACTAGCTCACTGGGAAAGACCCTGATGCTGGGCAAGATTGAGGCAGGAGAAGACGAGGACAACAGAGGATCAGATGGTTGCATGGCATCACTGATTCAACAGATGTGAGTTGAGGAAGCTCTGGAAGTTGGTTTTTGACTGGGAAACCTGGCATACTGCAGTCCATGGGTTCGCAAAGAGTTGGACATGACTGAGGGACTGAACTGAACCGATGAAGAGCCACACCAATTCCAGAGCTTCCTGTTGCAAGAGATAAGGCCTCAGTAGTAACCACATTGTGGGTCCCCTGATTTCACCTTTCATTTTTCCTTAAAGATGTATTTTTTAAAAGCATTCCCCAATACACCAGCATACAACTCTCTCTCAGTATGTAAAGACCCTTTTCAGCCGTCTTCCTTAGAGCCCAAGGTGCTCTTCACTTTTTTGGATGTCCTGAACCCCTTTGACAATTTAATGAAAGCAAAGGACTCTCTTCTTGGAAAAATACACAGAGGCACTTAATGTAAACATTTTTTTTTCTTCCTCCTCATCTTTAAGGCCCAGCTCAAACTCTACCACCCATATGAAGCCTCAAGAGACTTTTTGCACATAATCCTAAAATCAGCCACCATCTATTGAGTACTCTCTACAAGAAAATGTACTGAGTGCTTTAACTTCATAATGCCTCTGATCACGAACATAATTCTGCAGGGTAGTTACTATCTTTCTTTTGGAGATTAAAGGACTCACCCAACATAACGCAACTAATAATCAGCAGATATTGCAATAAAATCCTAATTTGTAAAACTTGTGCTTTGAACGAATGTCAAGAAAAAAGGAACAGTTAAGGATACTAACTTCTCAAAGGTGACCTAGTGCGAAGTGTCAGAACTGGGATTTAAACTCAGGCCTAACCCCAAAATTGATGCTCTTTATGTCCAATGTGTCCTAGCGCCCGTGAGAACGAGAAAAGGAAGATCCTGTCCCACCTCTGCCTTTTGCAGCTAGCTCCTTTATAATTTGTTTCTACGCCGATCCCCAAATAACCTCTGTATGTCGCTGTTGCAGTAGGCGGTAGGCTGAAACACAATCCGGCCCACGAAGGGGAGGCACGTCACTTGACGCACAACGTGTCTGTGTTATGAATCCCCTCCATGGAGGGGCGCTACAAGACTGCCGTACAATATGGCGGCGTCCTTGTCACCACGCCTCTTCCGATGACTATTTCCTGTCATGCGCGGTCATATTTGACCCTTGACCCCTCAAGGACTTCCTTTTTCCTCTTCCGGGGACGGCATCTAGAGGTATGGTTCCCTGTCTCTTCGCTTTAGCGCTACTGCATTTACAATCGGCCGCCATCCGGGGAGTTGCAGGGACCAGGATCTCTCAGGCACAGTGTGTTTACCTAGCATAGGTGTAAGGGCTTCGGAGCTAGGTTGGTGGTGAGCTGTTCCTCGGGTTTTAGCTTTAAACATCCTTCGATCCCGACCTTCTCTTTGAATCAGTGAGTGCCCGGAGCTCACCACCCCTGGCTTTGCCGCCTTCGCAGTACAGCGTTAGGAAACAAATGAGTTTTGTTTCGGCTGCTTGAAACTGCGAAATCGCGGAACGTTCTCATATGTTAGGGCCGCGTTTTAACGCCGCGCCTGTAGCTGTGCTCTGGGAGGGCCGACGAGCGGCATGTCAGGGTCATTTCAAAATGCTTTCTAAGCCTATTAGAGAAGATTAAAGTTTCAATTTGGAATTTTCTGTCTTGGTTTTGGAGAGGCAAACGGCCAGTTCCGTGTCGGCTGACAGTTCCAGTATAATGTGTGTTTTATTAATATATTATTTGGGGTAGTTAACTGGAAAATGAGAAGTATAGCTGTCCATCGGTGTTATAAGGGATTATTCCAGGAAGCCGGAGGATTCCCAAATCGCTGGTACTCGAGTCCTTCATATAAAATCCTCCCGTATACTTTAAATCATCTCTAGATTGCAGCAGCAGATTGCTTATAAAACATAATACAATGCAGACGGCTACGTAAATAGTTATAAGCACACAGCAGATCCAACGTTTGCTCTTTGGAACTTGTTGAAATTTTTTTTCCCTCGAATAAAAGGAAGGAAGTATTTTTTATCTGCAGTTTGTTGAATCTGCGGATACAGAATTTGCGCGTAGAGGGCCAGCCATAGTTTTAAAACATGGAATCTTTCTCATAATATACCTTAGTGCAAGGATAGCCTATGTAAAAACATACATGGGTAATGTGTCAACTCTGTGATTTTAAGGTTTTTTTATTTCTTACCTATTTAGGCATTCAGGATGGTGCAGCGCCTGACGTACCGCCGTAGGCTGTCCTACAATACAGCCTCTAACAAAACCAGGCTGTAAGTGTTTCCAAAATATAATACAGGTATTGTCATTTATTCTGCGGAATGCTGAGCTATTGTCTATTCTCTCACTTCCTAGGTCCCGAACCCCTGGTAATAGAATTGTTTACCTTTACACCAAGAAGGTTGGGAAAGCACCAAAATCCGCATGTGGTGTGTGCCCAGGCCGACTTAGAGGCGTAAGTGAACCTTTTGCAATAAGTAACAGGGGTTGAGCTTCTGAACATTAATTCCTCCATAAGAGAGAGAGTGAAGGAGAGAGAGGTCACCAGTAGAAGGGTGGGGAATTACTAAGGGTTTATGATCAAAATCTGAAGAACATAGACTTTCTTTTAAAGCCTGTAAGACAAATACAGTGAAATGCTGTTGCATAGATCGTTAATGTTTACACTTCACACTCATCAAATATCAAGGAAAATTTCTGTTACTGTTAAAGCTTCACAAAATAATCTCAACATTTTCTTTGTGCAGGTTCGTGCTGTGAGACCTAAAGTTCTCATGAGGTTGTCTAAAACGAAGAAACACGTCAGCCGAGCCTATGGTGGTTCCATGTGTGCTAAATGTGTCCGCGACAGGTAAGTAACTGAAATCAGAGGGGCTGTCTTAAGTGTGTGTGTTTGTGTGGCACTGTGTGCTAATCATTAGAATAGTGAAAAAATAGCAAAAGTGGCATATTCTACAATCCTTCCTTGATTGGGGATAATTGGTGCTGTACGAATTTAAAAATTATATTAGTTCCAATTAATTTAGTAACGTTTTGACATCTTTATGCTGTGTAGAAGTTAAAAAGTTGAGTCCCGATCCAGTAAGAAGGTTAGGTTGATGATGGGGAGTGGAAAGTCAACATTGTAGAAACAAAATAGCTGGGTATGGTTCTGATGTGGTTGGAGCAGAGCACTGTGGGAGATGTTGGGAAAGGTAGAGATGTCACAGGTCAGGAAGGGCCCTATAGGACAGGTTTTTGGCTTGATTCTTAGAAATGTGGGGATTGATGAGGTTTCAACAGGGCAGGGAAACCTTTGGGGTCCCGGAGACTGAATGTGCCCCAGTGTGGATAGTAAAGGCATTCAACAAAGGGTACATGCTTGGAACGGTTTCTCTACTTTGTTAAGGCTAAGGAAATGGCACCTACATGAAGCCGAAGGCTGGACTGGGGGTAAAGGGGGTTATTGGGAGATTGTTGGGTCTTGTGGATATGCCAAAGGACGTGTGTGGCATGTGTGTGCTCAGTTGTGTCTGACTATTTGCGACCCTGTGGACTGTAGCCCATCAGGCCCCTCTTTGCATGGAATTTTCCAGGCAAGAATACTGGAGTGGATTGCCGTTCCATTCTCCAGGTAGTGGCATAGATAGGAGTGTATAAGGATAATACTTGCTCGGCGGTTTTATGATAAACACTGTCAGGGACTTGGTCCAGTAGTTAAGACTCAGAGCTCCCAATGCAGGGGGCCCAGATTCCATCCCTGGTTGGGGAACTGATGCATGCTGAGCTGTGCGGCCTTACTGTTTTAAAAAGAAAAGCTGTCAAAAGTCCATCAGGGAGGTATCAATCTATTTACTTATTTTTTGTGGACAACCCAAGGCTTGTTGCTTAAAGTTTTCATAGCTGTTAAGGAGGTTCATCCCAGGTTTTGTTGAGGCTCTTGCTCTTAGTTAACCTCACTGGCTGCATTAAGTTGTCTCCAAAGACCTAAGTGAGGGATGGGATGGGGAGGGAGGTGGGAGGGGGGATCGGAATGGGGAACACATGTAAATCCATGGCTGATTCATGTCAATGTATGGCAGAAACCACTACAATATTGTAAAGTAATTAGCCTCCAACTAATAAAAATAATTGGGGGGGGGGGGGGGACAAAGACCTAAGTGGAAAGATTTGAGAGGTGTTGGTCTTTGTAAGATAAATTGGTTCAGAGATGTGGTTTGCTTCCAGTTTATTCAGCTTGTTCTGTGAAATGATCTGGCTCAGTCCCTGTACCAAATCTGACCTCACTTTGTCTTTCAGGACTTAATTTGTAAGGGGAGGTTAGGTGTGTTACATTGATAGAAAGACAAGCAAAATATATGTAACTTATGCAGGAAAACTTAACTATGGTTGAAGTTTGGAGAAGTGACATTAAAGTAGCTAAGAATCTGGGGATAGTATTTGAGGTGGAACCTGAATGATGGGTAAGTTTTCATAAGAGGTGAAGAGGGCATTGCCGATCGGGATTGAGCATGGTTCAGTCTGACACATTGAGATTCCAGAGAGAATGAGAAATGAAATTGGAAAGGTGCATTGGATGAATAGGTTGTGAATTTCAAGGTAGAGGAGCTTATTACCAATCGTTGGTTCCCGGGCTCTGCTGAATGTAACCCCATGAGCATATTTGTTAAAAAAGAGGCCCTAGCTTCTGGAGTAGCTAGGGTGTAGATCTGTAGCATAGCTTAAAGCATAGCGTTTGCTGTGACACTGAGGGCGTCTGTTTTGCTCTGATAAGAAGGATATCAGCTATTTCTGTAGTGTGATTTCATCTGGGACATTTGAAGGAGTCAGAAACCCCAGGGTTTGGAGGGTAGCCAGGGGTACCAACGGGGCACATGGGGGTGGGTTTCTGTGGGAGTTAAATGAGTGCTTTATCTGTGGAAGTAGCTTTAACAAATGGTAATGAGGGCTTGCTGTTTGCCAGGTTTTAACACACTGTAATAATAGTGATAAATAAAACACTTTCCTCTCTCAACCTGGACCCTTGGCAGTGAAAGCTCAGAGTCCTAACCACTGGTACACTAGGAGATTGCTGCGCATTTCCTTTCTAAATGGAAGTTCTAAGACATGTTGATGAATGTAGTAGTTTTATTATAAGTCTTGAATCCCGGTGATGGAAAAAGCTGTCATAAGTGACAGTCTCCTGTGGGATGAATTTATAGTTTATCATGGCCCAGAAGAGTTATTACTGGCGTAAGATTGAATTAACCTGTTTTAAGTTCCAGTGTAGGAAGGGCACCTTAGGCTGAAAAGGTCTCAGCTTAAGTTTTAAATATACCTGTGTAGGTTTCCTTTACTCTTCTGGGCGTCGTAGCTGATATGCTCAACTCAGTTCTTTCTCTCTCCCCACCCCACCCCCCCACCCCCAATTTATTGAAGTAAAATTAATTTACAGTGTTAAAAGACTGATTTTTTAAAATTTATTTTTAATTGAAGGATAATTGCTTTACAATGTTGTGTTGGTTTCTGCCGTACAACCATGTGAATCGGCCATGAGTATACATACGTCCCCTCCCTCTTGAACCCCCCCACCCTACTTAGTCTTTTATGAAACTTTTCTTGCCTGTGTTAAATTGATTTTTTTTAAACTAGTATTTTCTTTTCTAGAATCAAGCGTGCTTTCCTTATTGAAGAGCAGAAGATCGTTGTGAAAGTATTGAAAGCACAAGCACAGAGTCAGAAAGCTAAATAAAAAATGAACCATTTTTGAGTAATAAATCAAAACGCCTCATTCTATTGCTTCTGTTGTGATTTGTTAGTGTACAGGTTTGGTTTCTGTGGCAACTAGAGAGTCCCCACACATACACTACAATTTTTAGTGATCACTTTTTCTGAAAATAATTGGAGGTCAGTGATTGCTGGGATTTTTTTGATGATACCTCTAGACAACATTAAAATATGGACTGCAATGTATTTTCTCTTAGAGGCTATGTTATATTGTTTCTGTTAATAAATAATGTGAGAGTGTTAGTCGCCCAGGTGTGTTCAACTCTTTGTAACCCCATGGACTGTAGCCCACAAGGCTCCTCTGGAATTCTCCAGGCAAGAATACTGGAGTGGATAGCCATTCCCATCTCCAGGGGTGGAACCTGGGTCTCTTGTATTAATTGCAGGTTCTTTACCTCTCTAAAGATTTTAAAATAGCTCATTCTTGCAGTATTTAGACTTATCAGTGGACTTTGCTGGTGACTCAGCTGGTAGAGAATCTGCCTGCAATGCAGGAGGCCCAGGTTTGATCCCTGGGTCAAGAAGAGCCCATGGAGAAGGGAATGGCAACCCACTCCAGTATTCTTAACTGGCAAATTCCATGGACAGGAACCTGGCAGGCTGCAGTCCATAGGGTTGCAGAGTCTGACATGACTGAGCAGCTAACACTTAAGACTATATCAAGTATTCTTGAAAGTGGTCTACATATGCTCTTCTGAATTGTCTTCCAAGATCAGTTCTTACAAGGTCATTTCTTAGGACATGTCAAGCTTATTTCCCATCTCAAGGGAGAGTAGAAAGCAGGTTCTGTTTTCACAAGCCAAGAATCTAGAAGCTGGAAAAGTATCTGAATTCTGTAAAATTTGACCTTTTTCCGTTTAGGTGTTTACTATTAGTATTAGGTCATGAGGAGTGTTTTCTCTTGATTAAAATCAAGACTATGCCCTTCAACATTTTTGCAGAAGAGGCAAGGCAAAACTAAGTGGCCAGGTGGCACTTGAACTCACAGCCATTATAAATTTATTAATGATACTTAATGGCATCTCCATAGCACTTAACATCTTAATTGTGTGGGACACAACTATCGTGTGATGATTTCTGGCTTATGAGTGAGGGGTAAATTGAGGTGTAGGTTATATATATTACCCAGAGCCACTTAGGTTGCTAGAATATTTGCAAGTGGTGTGTTCAGTGACTTAGGCACCCCCAGTAAACAGCATAAGAAACGATAGCTGAAGCCCTTAGGTTTAATCACTAAAATTTTTATTGGGGATATAATTGAAAAACACTGGATTCTGAGGTAGATTAAACCCTTCTCTGCCTTAGGCTGACTGCATGAACATGTGATCCTGTAGTGTTGTGTTTGATAGAAATTTAATTAAAAGTTGGTACTTTTAAATTCAATTACTTGATTGGCTTATAGAGTAAATAGGTGTTAAAAGTCTGGAGTAGCTCAGCGTGAGTTGTCTGTCAGGACTCTTCCTACTAAAGACAGTTCGACTGAACAGCTTGACAGAAGAAAGGACTAGTAAGTTTCTGCAAAATAAGTGGATTAACTTAGAAATTTGAGAAAGCCAAAGCATTAAAGTTTCATACTTTAGATGGTTTTTTTTGTTGTCCAGTGGCTTGGTTGTGTCCAACTGCAATCCCATTGACCAGGATTCCAGGCTTCCCCATCCATTTCCTGGAGCTTGCTCAAACTCATGTCCATTGAGTCAGTGATGCCATCAAACCATCTCATCCTATGTTGTCCCCTTCTGCCTCTGCCTTCACTCTTGCCCTGCATCAGGGTCTTTTCCAATGAGTTGCCTCTTTGCCAAAGTATTGGAGCTTCAGCTTCAGCATCAGTCCTTCCAGTGAATATTCAGGGTTGATTTCCTTTAGGATTGACTGCTCTGATCTTGCTCTCCAAGGGTCTACTCCAGCACCACAGTTAAAGGCATCAGTTCTTCAGCACACAGCCTTTTTTATTGTCCAGCTCTCATATCCATATGTGACTACTGGAAAAACCATAACTTATATGGACCTTTGTAGGCAAAGTAATACTTGCTTTTTAATACACTGTCTAGATCTGTAATAGTTTTTCTTCCAAGAAGCAGTCATCTTTTTAATTTCATGACTGCAGTCACCATTCAGAGTGATTTTGGAGCCCAGGAAAGTAAAGTCTGTCACTGTTTCCATTGTTCCCCATCTACTTGTCATGAAGTGATGAGACCGGATGCCATATTTGTTTTTTGAATTGAGTTTTAAGCCAGCTTTTTCATGCTCCTCTTTCACCTTCGTCAAGAAGCTCCTTAATTCCGCTTTGTTTTCTGCCATAAGGGTGGTCAGATGATTCAACCTTTCCTAAATTTGAAATGTCCACTAGTCTTAAACAACTTTACAGGTAATTTGGAGAGTATGGAAAAACAATGAAATCACCTTCAGTTTCAGTATCAGTTCAGTTTTCACTGTCGTGTCTGACGTTTTGCAGTCCCATGGACCTCAGCGTTTCAGGCTTCCTTGTCATCAAGTTGGTGATGCCATCCAACCATCTCATCCTGTCATCTTCTGCCTTCAATCTTTCCCAGCATCAGGGTCTTTTCCCAGGGTCAGTTTCGGTATACAGATTATAATTTTTAAGTTTGGTATCTCTCCTCCCATTTTGTTTTCTATTATTTTTTAAATTTTGGGGGTTTTTTGGTGTTTTTTTTTTTTTTTTTGGCAGTGCTGTGCAGCTGATGGGGTTTTAGTTCCCCAAGCAGGGATCCAGCTGGAGACCTAGTAGTGTCAGTACCAAGTCTAACCCCTGGACCGCCAGGGAACTCCTAAGTTACATATCTTACATAAAAGCTGTGGAACTTCCCTGGTGGTCCAGTGATGAAGAATCTGCCTTCCAGTGCCGGGGATGCAGATTCAATCTCTGGTCTGGGAACCAAGGTCCCACATGCCGAGGGGCAACCAGAGGGCCCTCTGCAGCTAAAGACAGCCCACGTGCTTGCGACAGAGAACCGGCTCACTGGCGATGAAGACCCAGTGCTGCCAAAAAAAAAAGTTATAAGTGTACCATATGTGTAAATATTCAACCCTTTTCCCCCGCTTACCCCTGTGAGCATATTTCTTTCAAAATAATTATTTTAGTGGCTACATATGCCATCAAATCTATGTAGCATAATTTCAATAGTTCCTTTCATTTGAACATTTGGGCTATTGCCAATTTTTCTCTGTTTTAACACTTGTGTGCATTTTTATTCAGCTTTCTATGTCATCTATGCTGATCTTTTAATTCATAAACTTGTACGGGAGTACAGTACTTCACTAGTCAACTTTAATTATTAGGGTTACAGTGATATTTCCTAAGGGTCTTAGCTCAGGCTGCCGTAACAAATTACCATACACTGGGTGACTTAAACATCAAATATTGATTTCTCACATTTCTGGAGACTGGGAAGTCCAAATTCAAGGTGTTGGCAGGTTGTTCTTGGTGAGGACCCCCACTGTTCTAGTAGGCCAATGGCTGTTTTCTTGTGTCCTCACATGATGGACCGGGGAGAGAGAAGAAAGCTCCCTTCTGCCTTTCCTTGCATGCGTGCTCAGTCGTGTCTGATTTTTTTGTGACGACCCCATGGACTGCAGCCTGCCAGGCTCCTCTGTCCATGGGCTTCTCCAGGCAAGAATACTGGAGTGGGTTGCCATTTCCAGCTCTAGAAGATCTTCCCGACCAGGGATTGAACCTGCGTCTGCTGCATCTCCTGCTTTGGCAGGTGGATTCTTTGGCACCGAGCCACCTGAGAAGCCCTTACAAGCCAGGAGAATCGCAGTCCCCAAGGCGGGATGTGAAACGTCCCTGATTGGTGACCACTTCTGCACCTGGCTTGGCTACTAGGTTTTTAACCGCAGACTGCTCCCTTCGCTAAGGCAGCCCCTCTTCACCTCATCCTCCCACACTCCCTGGTCCGCTCCCTCCTCCCACGCCAGCACTCACAGGACTGCAGGGCTCATCTTGTGATGTGTAGACACAGAAGAGCAGAGTGGTGTGAACATAGTATCAACTCCGTCCAAGTGACCAAAATGGATTCTGCACTGTTCTGGGTTTTGATTTTGTAGAGAAAACAAAGCTTTTATTAAATCCAGTTCTGTGTGTGTGACTTAAAGTGTTCTTGACAGGTTCCTAAAAAGACATGTGAATGTAGTCAGTGGTTTCTTTTTAAAGTCTAGTATTTCTCCTTTCATTGAATTGCTTATAAATTCTATTAGAAGGATTGGCGTGGGGGTGGGGAGTTCTTTCACCCTTTAAAGCAGAAAGTCTCCATATGTTTAAATAAATAAATCAAGTTTATTTTCAGCAGTGTCATTTGCAGTTTTTACACTAATGATTTGTCACTTGGGCTCCCAGAATTTTAATAGTCAGTGCTATGTCTAGCTTTAACTGTTAACTATCTTATCACACCAATTAAAATCATATACAATTCCTGTGGAGTAAGACTGTGAAGCAGAGTTGCACATTATGACTTTTTTTTCTCCGAGTCAGATTACTCATTGCCAGTAAGAGTCCTATCAGTTCAGTCCAGTTCAGTTGCTCAGTCATGTCCGACTCTTTGCGACCCCATGAATCGCAGCACACCAGGCCTCCCTGTCCATCACAAACTCCCGGAGTTTACTCAAACTCATGCCCATCGAGTTAGTGATGCCATCCAGCCATCTCATCCTCTGTCGTCCCCTTCTCCTCCTGCCCCCAATCCCTCCCAGCATCAGGGTCTTTTCCAATGTGTCAACTCTTCGCATGAGGTGGCCAAAGTATTGGAATTTCAGCTTCAGCATCAGTCCTTCCAATGAACACCCAGGACTTATCCCCTTTAGGATGGACTGGTTGCATCTCCTTGTAGTCCAAGGGACTCTCAAGAGTCTTCTCCAACACCACAGTTCAAAAGCATCAATTCTTCAGCACTCAGCTTTCTTCACAGTCCAACTGTCACATCCATACATGACCACTGGAAAAACCATAGCCTTGACCAGATGGACCTTTGTTGGCAAAGTAATGTCTCTGCTTTTTAATATGCTATCTAGGTTGGTCATAACTTTCCTTCCAAGGAGTAAGCGTCTTTTAATTTCATGGCTGCACTCACCATCTGCAGTGATTTTGGAATCGATATTACCAGTAGAACCACTGGAGTGTGGATCCAGCTTATTCCAGCTCTGTGTTCAGTGATGTCAGTTTGGTGCCTTGAAATTGGTATGGAAGGAGTATTTACACCTGGGAAATCAGCAGGTGCTACAAAATTCTTTTTCCCCTTCCAAGGAGCTTGATGTTTATATTATCAGCAAGTCACTGGATATTATTCAAATTACAGTCTATTATCACCAGTTAGGTATGATTTTGTTGGTACCAGGAGCTCTCTATATATCTGGTACATGTTTATTATTTGCCCTTAATTTTTTTTGTAATAAATTCTTAATATGTTGAATCTATGAATATTCTGAAATTTGATTTTATAAAGGACAACGAGTCTTTTATTGAATCCAGTTCTGTGAATATGGAGAAAAACAGAATTTAAAATCTTGAAACGTTGAAAGTTTCATCTCTTTTAACAATGATAAACACTTTATTTGAAACCAAGAGTAGAAAAGTTAAGACTCCATGAGTTTCCTTTTTAAAGGATGATATTCACAATAATTCTGGATCAAAAGATACTTTCTGATTTCCAAAATACTAGCTAATCAATAATTTTCAGTAAGTCTTAAATGTTTCTGGTTAATTTGAAGGATTATGTAAATACTTTGCCATACATTTACATTACTTTATAACTTGTTTCAGATTTTATTCATTCACTCAACAAATATTTATGAGAAACTTACATTCCAGGAACAATGTTGCTGGGTAAACATTAATACAATTGTTAACAAAGCAAACTCTTCCCCTGCTCTCATGGTCCATGGGGGACTTGGTTAAATGAGGATAAAAATATGTTTTTCATTGCACACATTAGAATAAAAACCAAAAAGAAGTACGCAGCACTGTGAAACCGTGTAAGAAAGGAACCTCATTGGGAGTGAAGCCAGGCTCTTCAGAGGAAGTCACATTTAAGCTCAGAGCAAGGAGATGTTAGCTGAGTGACAGGAAGGGAGAACATTCCAGATGTAAGAACCAACATGTCCAAATGCCCTAAGTCAAGAAACAATTTGTATAAAAAAACATAAAAACAATACATGCAATGCAATTCATTCTCAATATTTAGAGTTCAGTAAATCTAACGTGTGTGAGCAAATTGTTCATCACTGAGGAGGAGCATCCGTGTTAGCACACAGCTTTAAGTCCACCTGTGTCCCCAGAGTCATGAAGATCTGTGCCACTTTTTCCTTCCTCAGTGAGACCAGTGAAAGAAACGCTTTCCTAAACTGTTTATTTCACTTAGGAGCAAAGACACTCCTGTGCATCAGAGGATATTTAAATTATGCTATCCCCTAGATAATTTAGGCATCAACCTACTATTAAGGAGAAAAAGCATCAAAATTATTGACTCAATTCCCCTGATATTCAGTCAACTTTTATATTCCTTGGCCTGTGCAAATGGCCTCAGGGCTATTCCCTCTTTCTTTCTCTTTGGTTGGAAATAAATTTACAGCTTGACATGCCTATTGAACAAATGGTCTTAAAGAAAATCCAAATGTTTACTACATTTTACAGTAAGTTCTCTAAAGACTTTGTAAACCATATTGTCTCTGTTGCAGCTGCTCAGCTTTACCAATAGAGTGTGGAAGCAGCCATAGTCAGTACTGAAGTGAATGGTCATGGCTGTGTTCCAATAGAGTTTTATTTACAAAACTGATGTTGGGTCACAGGTGGCCTGCAAGTTGTAGATTGTGGACCTTTCCTGCTCTAGATGACTCCTGCTTCCAGCTACAGCTTCCAGCTGACCAACTACATGAGAAACCTCAAGCAAGACCAGCAGAAAACAGCCTGGTTGAATCTAATCAACCCAAAGGACAGTGAGAAAAAGATAAAACAACTGCTCTATCACACTAAATTTTAAGGTGGTTGGTTATACAGCAATGTACCACTGAAACAGTTCAATGGTCTTTAAATATTTTTTTTTGCTTGTACATTCCTTAAAGAATTTTGAAAAGCTATACAGACCCTCACACATTTTTAGATTATCATCCAAAAATTTTCATTATAAATTTAAAATCATTGCAAAGGATATCATTTCCAACATAGTAAAGGTATGAATATTTCTTTTCAAAATTATTCTATCACTTTTTAAATATGTCAGACGGAAGTTACATAGCGACCTTTCTTTTTTTCTAAAGGAATAAGCTCTTTTAACAACTGGAAGTTTTATAGTCTTCCTTCTTCTTGACTTGTATTACCATTCCATTTCTTCTACGGAATTTTAAACCATGTTTTCATGTTGGAAGTCTTTTCCTGATTGGTAATTCCACAATTCTGTCTCTAAGAAAGAAAAAGCAAACAAGAGAAGTGTGGAGTCTTGACACCCATTTGTCCTCTGGATAAAGCAAGGCATCACTGCTTTTTCAACCCTGTTCTCTTTACCTTGCTTTCAAGGGACTCTCTCTCAACAATGATTCATTGGACAATTTGGGGGAGATAAAAGAGGTGAGGATGTTAAATTAAAATGGCCGTCACCCCCCTACCAGACCCCGTTCTATTGGGTTGGCCAAAAATTTCATTCAGGTTTTTCTGTAACACCTCATGAAAAAAGACAAATTAGCTTTTTGGCCAACCCAATATCTGAATTCAGGTCATCCCAATGTGGGCCAGGACATCCTGCTCCGATATCAAACGTTTCCCTTGTGTGTAAGTCAGGGAAAGATCCAAAGCCCTATGACCGCTGTGCTTCAGCAACTGGATGGGGCTCGAGGGTGAATATGAAAACATGGTGCCTTCCAGGAGCTTGTAGTTTAGCTTCTTAGTTCAGCCACTTATGATTCTGGGGTAAATTAGTTTAAATCCGTGGTTCAAACTGGAATGACACTTACGAGGCATTTTGTGGGGTGATTGATGCTACATATTCTATAATGTACAGGACAGTCCTGCTTAACAAACCATCCTGAGTCCTACGTGACTCTCCAGGACCCAGTCAGATTTTGTGTAGGTGAGAAGCCTGCTTACTTATCTCAACCTTGGTAAACACCATTTGAATATAAAATTTTTTTGCATCATTTTAATAAATTCTAAAATTTCTAGGAATGCACTATGTCAAACGAGGGAGATTATATTTCTCTTCCAAACATTATCTGGAGAAATTTAACATTTTGGAAAAAAGAAATAGCAATGAATAAAGTTTTAAACTTTTGCAAGGGAATCTAAGATTCACAATTTTTAGACAAAACTGTAAATGTATGGGTGAATGTATTGGTTTATATTTTTCTTAAATCTTTGATTCTGGATGTTGTTTTCACAAAATCTGATTAACAATAAGTCAATTTGTGGCTTAATGTATAAATTGATCGTGTTCTGAAAAGAGCACTATGATTTCTAAGTGCTTTGCTTCCTGAGCAAGTTAGAGAATTACTCTGGCAATTAAGAGACTCCAAAGTGTTTTCAGTACACTGGTGTTTAGAAAGTTCTCTTTGATGGCACGAAGAACTGACATCAACTCGTTCAATAAATATTAACTCTGCACTGGTTGTGTGCAGGCACTAAGTCAGTGCTTACCCTGGGAAGAGTTTCTGGAGTCTCTCATCTGTTTCCCTTACCCCTCTTTCCACACAAGCAGGCACGTGGCTTGGAGTATTTGACAAAATTTCACAGGTTCCACTAGTGTTGTTTTGTGACGTTGAGAAGTTGCTTAAATTCTCCGAGTCTCTGCTTTATGAACTCTTCAAGTGTTAGTCGCTCAGTTGTGTCCGATTCTTTGCGACCCCAAGGACTATAGCCCGCCAAGATGCTCCGTCAACAGAATTTCCCAGGAAAGAATACTGGAGTGGGTAGCCATTCCCTTCTCCAGCGGGATCTTCCCAAACCAGGGATCGAACCTGGGTCTCCTGCATTGCAGACAGATTCTTTACTGTGTGAGTCACCAATGAGTATAAAAATACCCCACTTCCAAAAGTTACAAAGAACTTAGTATCTAGCAGGGAATTAACAAACATTAGTTCTGGGTCCCTTTCCAGCTCTCTTCAAAACCTAACCTCATTTCTCTGATAATTAGTGATGCTGAGAGAATCTTTTCATGTATAGCGCAGGAAGCTCAGCTTGGTGCTCTGTGATGACCTAGACGGGTGGGGTTGGGATTGAGAGGGAGGTCCCAAAAGGAGGGGATATATGTATACCTATAGCTGGTACTGGCTTCCTCGGTGGCTCAGACTGTAAAGAATCTGCCTGCAATGCAGGAGACTCGGGTTTGATCCCTGGATTGGGAAGATCCCACTGGAGAAGGGAATGGCTACCCATTCCAGTATTTTTGCCCAGAGAATTCCATAGACAGAGGAGACTGGCAAGCTACAGTCCATGGTGTCTGAAAGAGGCAGACACGACTGAGCAACTAACACACATAGCTCATCCACTTTGTTGTACAGCAGAAAATAGCACAACATTGAAAAGCAACTATACACCAATTAAAAAGAAAAAAACTGATCTCAGGACACATCTGCCAATAGCCATGTGTGAACATGAGTTAGTATGTTCCCTCTAGAACTATTTATATTTTAGCTTCAAAATTTCTGTCAGTGGGTTGAAAGACTGACTTCTGCTAAAGGAATTTCAAGCAGGTGAAGCTAGTAGTTCAACCTGCTAGGAGTCAAGGATCACACAAACTATTAAATATAAATACAAAGCTAACATGGTCATGGTCAAAGCAGGCTGAGATCACTAGCTCTTTACAAAGAGACGTCAGGGGCCCAAAGGAGGATTGTCGTAGGAAACTTCCCTTTCTGTTTTAAAAACCTGAGCATTGCCGTGTAGACAAGTCTAGATTCACTTAAGAATCTGCTGGGGAGTTTTTGTTAGTTTTGCTTAAAAAAAGAACCAGAATTTACTGTCTCATAATTATGAAGCTAGCAAACTAAAATCAAGGTCTCGGCAGGGTTCTGCTCCCTCTGAGACTCTGCATAGAATTCTGCCTAGTTCCTGGGTGTTGCTGGCAGTCCTTGACATTTCTTGGCTTGTAGCCATATAAATCTACCATCTACTTCTGTCAGCCCATGGCTGTATTCACATAGTGCCTCTAAGAATCTGCTGGGGAGATGTTTTTTGTTATTTATTTATTTATTTTGGCCATACTGCTCAGCATGCAGGATGCGATATCTTAGTTCCAGCTCAGGGATTGAACCCTCACCCCTTGCAGTGCAAGTGCAGAGTCTTAACCACTGGATCTCCAGGGAAGTCCCTGGGGAGATGTTTTAAATGCAGATTCCTGAGCCCCACCTAAAGTGAAGTCGCTCAGTCGCGTCTGACTCTTTGCGACCCCATGGACTGTAGCCAGCCAGGCTCCTCTGTCCATGGGATTCTCCAGGCAAGAGTACTGGAGTGGGTTGCCATTTCCTTCTCCAGGGGATCTTCCCAACCCAGGGATCGAACCCTGGTCTCCCACATTGCAGGCAGACGCTTTATCCTCTGAGCCACCAGGGAAGCCCCACCTAAGACTTCCTCAATCAGAATCTCCGAAGATCAGGCCAAGAACCTGAATTTTACCAAGATCACCCAGTTGATCCTCACAGAGATGGATCTTGGACCACCTTTCCCCAAGTTATGGTAGAAAGGACAGCTGGCGCTGAACAACACAGGTTTAAATTGCGCAGGTCCACTTAATCATGGATTTTTTTAAATATAGAAACTACAGTACTACAGGATCTGCAGTTGGTTGAATCCACTGATGCAAAACCACAGATACTGACAACAGACTGTAAGTCATGCTCAGACATTTTCCAACCCCCTGTGTTGTTCAAGGGTCAACTGTGTACAATTTGGTGTTAGACGAATATGGCTCTAAATCTTAAGTCCATCATTAACCAATTAGGTGACTTTGAACAAGTGTCTTCCTCTCTCTTAAGTCTTAGTTGCCTCACCTATAAAATGAAGACACTATAACTTCAGAGGTTCAATGAAATATCCTGTGTTGTCCACACCCTAGAATGCATGATATTTTCCTGCTTCTGGTCCCAAAGCTGCCTTCTTGTATATTTATGGAGGAACACGCACAGGACATGAAGATGGTCACTATGGAGTCTTCTCATTTGGAATGATTAAAGACAAGTGATAACTTTGGAAATAGAGTGAAAAGGTAAGTGATATCCTCTTCTAGCATGTTTTACCCAGAATGATTTTTTTTCCCTCTCTTTGTTAAGGAATTATACCCATACCCGGCCTGAAAGTGCCAAGCTGTATTTGATTAGTTCTGGGCAGAAGCATGTTAGGGCATCTGAAAACCACAACTGGAGACATCTATTCTGATGGGCCTAATGCTCTGGGTATTTCCTTTCAACCAAACTTGGGAGTGGGGGGTGGGGAAAGTACTTTGATATAATGTACATATGGAAATATTTTACAACATTCTTAAAAAGTTAGATATTTTATTCGGTATATATAAAGCATACTTTTCTCTTCACTGTGTGCAAACATGGATAAATCAATGTCTTCCAGAGTCCCTTGTCATTTCCAAGCTAGAATTGTTTTGTTTTGTTTAAATCAGTTTCAGCGCCTGAAAGGACCAAACTGACAGCCCCAGAGACGAGCCTCTTTTCTCCAGGCTTCTGGCAGACAGCAGGAGCAGCTGCTGTTCAAACGTCCCCCAAATAGCTCACCTCTGGAAAGATGGTTTCTGGAGGTGAGAAGGCGCTTTGATTTCGCCTCCACTCTGAACTGTGTGGGCGGGGGTGGCGTCGCTGAACCACTCACTCAGGCCTTTGGTTTTCAGGCCTCTGGCCACCTTTCACATGTGCAGCTAAACAGTGATCTGCATTCTGGTTTGCATGCTTTTGAAAAGATTAAAGTCTCTAGCTTTAAATGCCATTCCTAATCGTGGGGTAAAACATTCCTTGGAAAATAATCTTCATCACAAGAATTTACTAATAGTGATTACTTTCAGGGAAAAGGGATGGGGACAGGAAGGAGATGATAAGCGGGAGATGGCATTTGATTTTCATGTTTTTAATCCTTTGTACTCTGAATTTCATAACTCTGAACAGGTGATCTTATTTGGAAAAAAAAAACCAAACAAGCAGGAATCATCTGTAGGAAGGTGCTGGAGGCCACTGTTGCTATTTATTCTTTAAAAATGTCTACATTGAAAATGAATTCTATTAAGTTTACTTTTCAAACCTTAACTAGAAATTTTCCCTTTTTTAGGATTTAATAACTAAAACTTGCCAGACAAATACACATTTCTGTTCTCGCTTTTTTGTCTGTATGATTTGCAAAGTAACTAAATATAAAAGTAAATATCCTGGGTTTGATATTTAATTCATCTGAAAATACTGCTTTCACAAGATTTTCCTTTCATCATGAAAAGAGTAAACCATTCGCATTTTAGAGATAGGCTTGACTGTGTGAGAAGCAGCCTTTTCCATTTGTGTAATATTTCATTGCACTTATTTGATCACGGCATTGAGGCAAGTTTCTTTTAAATAAGTTTGCCTTTTCATTATGCCAGTGAATAGTTTTATAAATCTCAAAGTATTGAAAATACATTTGGGTGAAGTTAAAACTATAAAGGACTGTGATTTTTATAAAAGAGAACTTCTGCCCTGCTGTGGCCACAGAAAGGAATTACATGTGGGCAGCCGTCAGAAAAATGGTTCTTGAGTTGAATTGCAACAGCTTTGCAGGAAAGCTAAAAAAATGTACAGATTTACGGTTATTTTCCTTTAATAAATTTAGAGTAAAATGAGAGTGTGTGTGTGTGCGTGTGTGTGTGTGTATATATATATATACATATATATATAAAACTTATATTACAAATAACTGAAGAGTACTACTGCCATCACTGAGTGAGTGAGTAAAAGTTGCTCAGTCAAGTCTGACTCTTTTCGACCCCCTGGACTGTAGCCCATCAGGCTCCTCTGTCCATGGAATTCTCCAGGCAAGAATACCGGAGTGGGTAGCCATTCCGTTCTCCAGGGGATCTTCCTAAATCAGGGATGGAA
The DNA here is from genome assembly GCF_033118175.1 of Dama dama. Lineage (NCBI taxonomy): Eukaryota > Metazoa > Chordata > Mammalia > Artiodactyla > Cervidae > Dama > Dama dama. The sequence continues at coordinate 23,539,830 of NC_083697.1, read as the reverse complement.
CTTGGGTCTCCCGCATTGCAGGCAGATTCTTTACTGTCTGAACCACCAGGGAAGCCCATATATATCTAATTAATTCCATATATTAATTAATTAATTCTTAAAAATCTGATCCTATGTTACACAGTAATCCACTCTTCACACTGGCTGTCTCAAGGTCTTTACCTCTCTCCTCAACCCAGCACTCACTCCAGGTTGTCTAATAATATCTGAAAGTATGGAAACCACTAGCTGTGAGCTTCTGGTGCTCCCTTGCCCTCTTTGGAACCTTTAAACTTTAATGTACGTAACAGAGTGGGCTTTGTAATCAGTTAACCAGGGCCACTTTTGAACTATGTCAAGTTTAGTATGTTTTCAATCTCTATAAACCTTAGTTTCCTCACCTGGAAAAATGGAATCAATAATGCCTATTGGATTGTTTAAATATGACAGCTTAACAGGACGCTTAAGTGTTGACTGACTTCCTTATGCCACTAACCTTCTTGCTGCTCTCTTTCTTTAGACGGTTCAAATCTTTCCCAAGGTAAGCTTCACCCCTGGTGGGCTCCCTCCACATGCTCTCACCACGGCCCTGATATTGTTCTGTTACTTAACCCCTTCTCCTTCAGTCCCTGCCTGTCCACAATTTTCTTTCCCCCATCTTACACAAATGTACCCAAGTTCCCACCATCTTCGAAAACCCTTCTCTGCTACCACCTCCTCTTCCTTTCATACCCAGCTGTATTGGGAGGCACAGACCCTATATTGATTCACTACTATTATTTTTTTTTTAATTCCCACTCACTTCTTTCCTCTGCAGTCTGGCTTCTCCTGCCACCATAGTACTGAAATTAATGAATTAATTCACCAAACCTTGATCATGATACCATATTCTAGGACTGTGCCTAGTCATGGAGTCAGATAATAGTGTGCACTCAACAAAATACTCACTGGTCAAAAGTTACCAACGCCCAATGGTCAAACCCAGTGGCTTCTGTTCGGTTTCACTCTGTGTGATTTGCTGGAGACTGGCCCTCCTGAGCTTTCTCTGCGCCTTCTCTCCCTGGGCCCTTTGATCTTGCTGTATCTACTTTGTAGTAACCTCCTAATCATGTGGATGATTCCCTAGGCATCGTCTTTGGCTCTCTTCCCTCTCACTCTTTTAACTTTACTCTGTGAACCTCCTATAATTATCCACATTCAGTGGATGAGTCGGGGCACTTTTTTGGGAAGAGAGCTCATAGCTTATATCAGCAAGGATATTTGAGATCCCTCCAAACAAAAGCCCTGCCTGCTCCCTTTCATATTTCATAGTTCATCCACTGCTATGGCTCCCACCATTACCCAGTCGCTGCTGACTCCTGGATCTCTAAACCTAGCCTCTTTCCCAACCCTACTAAGGTCCAGCCCTGCAGGGTCCTTCTAGAACAGCAGTGCTCACCAGCAGATGGCAGGACCTCAGCCTCCTGCTCCCTGCATCTCTCTCTGAGGGGCCGCTGTGTGGGCTGGGGAGTGCACCTATAATCAAAGTCCCTGGGGGAAGCGCTTCAACGTGGCTCTTGTATCCATGTAAGCACTGCCTGACACCTGCCATTTCCCCAGCCTCCTCCTCCTGCTCCAGGAAAACCTTCCTGTTTGGTCCGGCCCTTGGACAAAGCTACAGAGTTGCCTGGGCCATTATTACACGGTTCATTTTTACCAAGCCTCGTTATCTATTTGTTGATCAAATTCAACAGATTTTACCTGTGAAAGATGCTTTTAATCTGTCCATCACCACCAAGCTCCCTGCTTTTTCCACTCCCCAGTCTATCACACACTCATCATCTCCCACCTAGAGTCCCCATGAAGGTCCTGAAAGGTCTCTGTGCCTCACATCTTTCTGCTGTTTCATCTATCTTTCAAACACACAACTGACTATTTCAATTAAAAAACCAATCCTTGGACTTCCCTGGTGGTCCAGTGGCTAAGACTCTGAGCTCCTAATGCAGGGGGCCTGGGTTCGATCCCTGGTCAGGGAACTAGATCCCACGTGCTCCGACTAAGACCTGGTGAAGCAGATTAAAATAATAAAAAAAAAAAAACAATCCTTCAATTTTTTTCCCTTTTTAAATTAATTTAATTAATTCATTTTTACGTAAAGGATGATTGCTTTAGAGTATTGTGCTGGTTTCTATCAGACATCAACATGAATCAGCCACAGCTTCAGTGGTTTTCTAACTGCCTACATAATAAAATCTAAATGCGTCCTGAGAACCCCTCTACAATCCAGCCCCATCCTTCCCTTGTGAGTAGTATCCCCAACCATTCTTCTTTCACTTTCTGTCATACACAACCACTCATCCTCCTTTGTACTCTTCCATCTCTCTTCCTTGTCTCAGGCTAGTCCTTGTTCCCGAAAAGCTTTTTTCTGACCCTTAAGGAATCCAGCTCCTCCTTCTATGTTCAGCTCAAATATGAACTCCTTGGTAAGCCTGCCTTTTCCTACCTGAGATAATGACTCCCTCCAGGATTCTCAAAGCAAACCTCCAATGAGCATGACTTTCTCAGACAGCACTGCCATTAACTGGGTATGTGTTTCTCCTTTTATTATAATGCCAGTTTCTTGCGGGCAGGAATCAGGCACCCCTCATTGCACTGAACAGTGCTGTCTCTGCTACATGCTCCATAGACACCTGAAGAATGAATAATGGTGAACATTATTATGACCAGCACTATTGCTTGCCCTCATTGGTTCCCACCTCTCCTAAGGAGTAGGCAGATGCTTTCAGAGTATACTCACAATGTCCACAAAACAGGTATTAAACTATGGAAAGAAGGTATGAGATAGAAAAGAAAGGAGATAGTAAAGAATAAAAACAAACCAAATTTTGCTTCTGACCCAATTTACTTCTCTAGTTAGCAGTGAGGCTGGAGTCTTAATGGGCACTTTTGAGATGTGTTCAGTTTCTTAGAAAGAGCATCCTGCCTGCAAAGTTGAGAGAAATGGAGCAGGAGACAATGTAGGTCTGGACTATTAAATGCTGGGGAAGATGGAGAGGAGAGGACAAACTAAAGAAACATTAATTAAGCATAATTGTTAAGATGATGCACTGAAGGATCAAAAGAGATAGAAGAGCCAAGGGTTTGCTTGTTTGTTGATTCATTCAACTAATATTTAATGAGTCCTACTATGGGCTTCCCTGGTGGCTCAGATGGTAATCTGCCTGCGATGTGGGAGAACCAGGTTCAATCCTTGGGTTGGAAAGATCCCCTGCAGAAGGGAATGCAACATATTCCAGTATTCTTGCCTAGAGAATTCCAAGGACAGAGCAGCCTGGCTGGCTACAGTCTGTGGGTTGCAGAGTTGGATACGACTGAATGACTAACACACACACACACACACACACACACACACACACACACACACACACAGTATGTGCCAGCACTGTGAGAGATCCAAGGTGACAATTCAGTGCTAAAAAACACATTGACCCCGTTTAATGGAACCACTGAAGTGTTCCTTGGTGGAAATACTCCTCCCTTGGGACTAAACCTTCTAGACCAGCAAAGCCTAAAGTTGTAGGGAATAGGAAGCAAAAACTTTACTAGTACTTGACTAGAAGTAACAGTGAGTGGAGTCGTTCCCACCTTCAACACTTGACTCCTGGACTGGTAAATCCTGGCTCTATGAGAAGAGGCATCAGACACTGACCACTGATCTACAGCACATGCTGCCTCTCAGAAGACACTGTCCTAGCCCTAGAAGGTGTTGACATTAATCTGGAAGCATAACTGAGTTTTCAAAAGGCCATTCCACCGTTCACAGAGCTGCTTCAAGGCGATGGTACACTTGATTAGACCGTGAATTCCATAACAAGAGCCAGTCACCACAATCCATATGCTGTCAAACAGCTTTCTTTGCTAGAAGCAGTGCAGTGTGGGCCACCAGGATACTGATTAAGGCATTCCTCAAGTCCACACAACAGTGATTTTGGTAGCAGCACTGTGGGCAAGGAAAGAAAAGTTGTATGCAGTGTAAACATCTATTTCAGTAAGAACTAAGTGCTACTGGAAGTGTTCCTGTGTAATTAACCTGCTGCCAAGTGGGTGGCTCATCCTCCTGGAGAACCCTGCCAGCCTGTGGGCTCATTGCTGATTTCTGCTGTTGGCAGTTGAGGCGCTCAGCAGTGGCTCTAGCCGGATCAGCCTTGATGAGTGAAAGTCCATGCATAACTTCCACCTGTGCCGCCAGGGCCCTTTGTGGACCTGCTGGACAAGGACAGGAGTGACTGGGGAAAGAAGATGACTAATGTCCACAGGAAGGGTCATCGCATCCACCTAAAATTCTTTCTCTACACAGATGGCTATTTGGTGGAAATTCACATGGGGTACAAATATTTTCATACTTCATGCCAATACAGAGAGGTTTATCCATATGTCTCTCTTCCAGACCTCCTCAACACCTTTCCAGTTGTATTCATTTTAGTTCCCTTTAGACATCCACTTACCAAATGATTAGCCACTACCAACGAGTCAAAATTCCCCAAGCCAGGCTTCAACAGTACGTGAACCGTGAACTTCCATATGTTCAAGCTGGATTTAGAAAAGCAGAGGAAAAAGAGAACAAATTCCCAATATCTGTTGGATCATTGAAAAGGCAAGAGAGTTCCAGAAAAACAACTACTTCTGCTTTATTGACTATGCTAAAGCCTTTGACTGTGTGGATCACAACAAACTGTGGAAAATTCTTCAAGAGATGGGAATACCAGACCACCTGACCTGCCTCCTGAGAAATCTGTATGCAGGTCAAGAAGCAACAGTTAGAACTGGACATGGAACAACAGACTGGTTCCAAATAGGAAAAGGAGTCCGTCAAGGCTGTATATTGTCACCCTGTTTATTTAACTTATATGCAGAGTACATGATGCGAAATGCTGGACTGGATGAAGTGCAAGCTGGAATCAAGATTGCCGAGAGAAATATCAAGAACCTCAGATATGCAGGTGACACCACCCTTATGGCAGAAAGTGAAGAACTAAAGAGCCTCTTGGTGAAACTGAAATAGGAGAGTGAAAAAGTTGACTTAAAGTCAACATTCAGAAAACTAAGATCATGGCATCCAGTCCCGTCACTTCATGGCAAATAGATGGGGAAACAGTGGAAACAGTGTCAGACTTTATTTTTGGGGGCTCCAAAATCACTGCAGATGGTGACTGCAGCCATGAAATTAAAAGATGCTTGCTCCTTGGAAGAAAAGTTATGACTAACCTAGACAGAATATTAAAAAGCAGAGACATTACTTGGCTGACAAAGGTCCATATACTCAAAGCTAAGGCTTTTCCAGTAGTCATATATGGATGTGAGAGTTGGACCATAAAGAAAGCTGAGCATCAAGGAACTGATGCTTTTGAACTGTGGTGTTGGAGAAGACTCTTGAGAGTCCCTTGGACTGCAAGGAGATCAAACTAGTCAATCCTAAAGGAAATCAGTCCTGAATATTCATTGGAAGGACTGATGCTGAAACTGAAGCTCCAACACTTTGGCCACTTGATGAGAAGAACTGACTCTTTAGAATAGACCCTGATGCTGGGAAAGATTGAAGGCAGGAAGAGAAGGGGATGACAGAGGATGAGATGGCTGGATGGCATCACAAACTCGCTGGACATGAGTTTGAGCAAGCTCCGGGAGTTGGTAATGGGTAGGGAAGCCTGGCATGCTGCAGTCCATGGGGTCACAAAGAGTCAGCCACGACTGAGTGACTGAATGGAACTAAGGTCAGACAATGCCAAATTGGAGATGGCTGGTTCAGGTTTCATGGGGACTTGTTGCCCTTGATTAATAGTTTAGCCTCCACTATGACCCAGTGGTGAGCCAGAAGCTATTTGTCAAAGGAAATTATTTACCTGCTAAGGATGACATAGATTTGCTCTAAAACTCTATGGCTTCATGTTGTGATTCACCTCAAGGGGCTTGTCAAAAAATTCATAGAACATCCCTACCTGCCACAGACATCATAAATCCAATATCATAAATGATATTGGATCTGCTGAGTCATAAGGCTCAAGTGACAGAGCAGTTTAGTAAACTGGCAGGCTGGACCTGTTGCATAGTCTTTGCTTGTTCTCGGTCTTACTCGAAACAAGCAGCTACTGGACTACTCACTAAATAGATTGGAATAGCATGACTAAATGAGGTATATGCTGCTTCCAAAATCCTAAGTGGTTCCCTAAGCATTGTGCAACTTGGTGGAAGGAGAAGTCAGATGCAGTAACTATATGTATAGTTTGCAAAGACCTTGGAAGGAATATCTCACATGTTACAAAGTACTGCGTGCACGCATGCTCAGCTGTGTCCAACTCTTTGCAACCCCATGGACTGTAGCCTGCCAAGCTCCTCTGTTTGTGGGATTTTCCGGGCAAGAATACTGGAGTGGGTTGCTATTTCCTTCTCCAGAGTATCTGCCTGATGCAGAGATTGAACCCAGGTCTCCTGTGTCTCCTGCATTGCAGATGGATTCTTTACTGCTGAGCCACTGGGGAAGCCCACCAGCAGCTTAGGGTGGCAAAAAAAAAAAAAAAAAAGAAAAGAAAGGAGCAAGGATGGGGACTCTTTGACCCTGAATATGTTTATTTCAACTGTGCATTCCAAAACTAATCCCAGGATCCTCACTGCCTCTGGAAGGAGAACTAAAATGAGAGCACTGATGAAGAGAAGGGGCTTCCCCGGTGGCTCAGCGGTAAATGCAATGCCGGAGACACAGGTCAGGAAGATCCCCTGGAGAAGGAAATGGCAACCCACGCCAATATTCTTGCAGAAAATATCCTATGGACGGAGGAGTCTGGCTGTAGTCCATGGGGTCGCAAAGAGTCAGACACAACTGAAGCAACTTAGCAGGAGCACGATGAAGCAAAATATTTCCATATGTGTTTCTGTTGTTACAATAGGCATGTACCTATGTTTTACTTACTAATTTTCAAAGTTGAAAAGAATGACAGCAATAGTGACAAAATCTACAATTGCGTGTTGCGTTGGAAAGAGTTTATATAGATCATGATACATAATAGTGATTCACACAGTGCCTGGCATAGAGTTATCACTCAATAAGCACTGAGCTGGGGAAACAAACATTCTCATGCTTATACAAAATCCAGAAGGGAAGAGCATAGTTCAAGAGACTGTCATCTAAATTGTAAAATATCTTTAGAAATAAACCTAGGATAAAACTGTATATTATTCTCTGATTTTTAAAAAGTTACTAATTTCCTATCTAGTCTATATTTAAATAAACTGAAGTTAGTAGTATTAATAGCCTTGATAGCTCTAGTTTGTTTAGAATTTAGTTAAAAACTTATTTGTGGACTCTTCCTCTGGTGGTCCAGGTGTTAAGACTCTGTGCTTCCACTGCTGGGGTGTGGGTTAGATCCCTGGCTGGAATACTAAGCTTCTTCTGCATGCTGAGCAGCCAAAAAAGCTCCCCCAAAACAAAAAACTTATTTGTAAGGGTATACCTTGTCTTTTGACTGGCTGAGCCATTCCTGATTTCAAGGCTTTTTATTAAAATTTTTTACACTAAGTACGAACATCTTAGTAGATACGTTTTATGCTCGTTTCCTCCTTTTGAGTATGGATTTGATCATGCACAGCAAGAATTAAGTCATTTTTGCTTTTATATGTAGCTTAAAATGATAGGCTCTGCTATACAAAATGTGTTTTTTTTTAATCCATCAACTCTGATTTTATTGAAAAACAGCTGGTGGCTGGGCAGGCAGAGGGACATTGCCCCTGCCCGGCTGGCAGTTCAGAGTAATACATGATGTTTCAAGTATTTGTTTCTTTCAACATTTGTCCTACTTCATCTACATACAATAATCACCCAGTGAATTAGATTCTGTTTACTTAATGGCATGCCCTAATGCCCATGCTTATATTCATTATTTGTTTGGTTTTCAGTCTCAAAGTTTATGTTGTATTAAAAAAAAAACATTTTCTATATGAAGATTATTGGTTAGGACATAGATAGTAATAGATGTGCATATTTGACTCATGAAAGATTTCTTTTTTTTACCTGGCTTGTAGAACATTACAAACTCAAGTTGAAAAATATTTGAAAGTTTAAGATGTTAAAAATAATAATGAATTGATTCTTGGAACAAACTTTTAGAATAAAGACATGACAGTAATAATTTGATATGTAGGTGAATGTGATATGTTCTGACTTTAGTTTCATTTTTTATTAGAAAGTTGGTACTTTTAAAAACTTTTGTGCCTTATCCACAGTGTACATGGACTTATTTGGCCCCAAGCTATATAAGAGGAAGGATAAGTATATAAACTTGTCTCATTTCAAATGTCTTAAATCTGGTTTATGTTAGGGCAATGGCCTTTAGTTCTCATCCAATCACACAATATACATTTTGAGTTTGTTTTACTTCCAAAGCTTCAGTCTTGTCATATGTAAAGTGGTGACATTAGTAATTACCTAATAGAATTGTCATGAAGAGTAAGTAAGAACTAATGTAAATGACAACATAATATCTGCCAAAGGGTAAGTTAATTAACATTAGCTTCCCTTCAGAAGATATGAAGGAAGCTTAAAATTTTTAATTTATATGTTTTTTCTTATTTTTTTCAAGGCAACATATTTTTAATTGTTCCAAAGTTTTCCTTATTTATAAAACTATGGGAATTTCAGAAATATTCTGCTGTATAGTCCCTAGAAAAACTTCCCATGTATAAATGCTGGCTCTGGTGTAAACAGCTTTTATTATTGGTGTTATTAGTGGCTCTCTCATAATCTACAATTAACATACCTTCCTAATACACACTGAGTAAGGCTCTGGGGAGACTCTCACTGGTAAACAGTAAGGGCAGCAAGCCTCATCTATATTTAGAGTGAGATGTTACTACATTTTATAAGTATTTTTATTATTATGGTATTTAAACAATTTCTCTTTAATTGAGTCACTAAAAGTGCAGAACCAACGCATGCCATCCTGTAAAAAATCATGAGCTCAGCAACAGACAAAAACATAAAAACATGGCTCAATTATAAAGGTGTCAGTCTGTGCTGGATTTATAATCAGTCACTCTTATCCCAAAAGGAAACAGACATTTGCAGAATCTTAAGAGAGTAAATGCAGAGTTCCAAAGAATAGCCAGGAGAGATAAGAAAGCCTTCCTCAGCGATCAATGCAAAGAAATAGAGGAAAACAACAGAATGGGAAAGACTAGAGATCACTTCAAGAAAATTAGAGATACCAAGGGAACACTTCATGCAAAAATGGGCTCAGTAAGGGACAGAAATGGTATGGACCTAACAGAAGCAGAAGATATAAAGAAGAGGTGGCAGGAATACACAGAAGAACTGTACAAAAAAGATCTTCACGATCCAGACAACCACAATGCTGTGATCACTCACCTAGAGCCAGACATCCTGGAATGTGAAGTCAAGTGGGCCTTAGGAAGCACTATGAACAAAGCTAGTGGATGTGATGGAATTCCAGTTGAGCTATTTCAAATCCTGAAAGATGATGCTGTGAAAGTGCTGCACGCAATATGCCAGCAAATTTGGAAAACTCAGCAGTGACCACAGGACTGGAAAAGGTCTGTTTTCATTCCAATCCCTAAGAAAGGCAATCCCAAAGAATGCTCAAACTACTGCACAATTGCACTCATCTCACACACTAGTAAAGTAGTGCTCAAAATTCTCCAAGCCAGGCTTCAGCAATACGTGAACCGAGAACTTCCAGATGTTCAAGCTGGTTTTAGAAAAGGCAGAGGAACCAGAGATCAAATTGCCAATATCTGCTGGATCCTTGAAAAAGCAAGAGAGTTCCAGAAAAACATCTATTTCTGCTTTATTGACTATGCCAAAGCCTTCATCTGTGTGGATCACAATAAACTGTGGAAAATTCTGAAGGAGATGGGCATACCAGACCACCTGACCTGCCTCTTGAGAAACCTGTATGCAGGTCAGGAAGCAACAGTTAGAACTGGACATGGAACAACAGACTGGTTCCAAATAGGAAAAGGAGTCCATCAAGGCTGTATATTGTCACCCTGCTTATTTAACTTACATGCAGAGTACATCATGAGAAACGCTGGGCTGGAAGAAGCACAAGCTGGAATCAAGATTGCCGGGAGAAATATCAATAACCTCAGATATGCAGATGACACCACCCTTATGGCAGAAAGTGAAGAAGAACTAAAGAGCCTCTTGATGAAAGTGAAAGAGGAGAGTGAAAAAGTTGGCTTAAAGCTTAACATTCAGAAAACTAAGATCATGGCATCTGGTCCCATCACCTCAGGGGAAATAGATGGGGAGACAGTGGAAACAGTGTCAGACTTTATTTTTTTGGGCTCCAAAATCACTGCAGATGGTGACTGCAGCCATGAAATTAAAAGACGCTTATTCCTTGGAAGGAAAGTTACGACCAACCTAGATAGCATATAAAAAGCAGAGACATTACTTTGCCAACAAAGGTCCGTCTGGTCAAGGCTATGTTTTTCCAGGGGTCAGGTATGGATGTGAGAGTTGGACTATGAAGAAAGCTGAGCGCCGAAAAATTGACGCTTTTGAACTGTGGTTTTGGAGGACTCTTGAGAGTCCCTTGGACTGCAAGGAGATCCAACCAGTCCATCCTGAAGGAGATCAGTCCTGGGTGTTCATTGGAAGGACTGATGCTGAAGCTGAAACTCCAATACCTTGGCCACCTCATGTGAAGAGTTGACTCATTGGTAAAGACCCTGATGCTGGGAGGGATTGGGGGCAGGAGGAGAAAGGGATGACAGAGGATGAGATGGTTGGATGGCATCACCAACTCGATGGGCATGAGTATGAGTAAACTCCGGGAGTTTGTGATGGACAGGGAGGCCTGGCGTGCTGCGATTCATGGGGTCTCAGAGTCGGACAGGACTGAGCGACTGAACTGAACTGAACTGAAGAGAGTATATAAAAAAGAAAAACTAAACAGAAAACAAAAAAACCTTTTTAGGCCATCTAGTCCATCCCTAAGACAAATTCTCCACCAATTATTTTCATCCGCTTGGATTGTAAATATCTAGCCCAGGCTATATACGATGGTGCCTTCCACTAGGGTGGTAAATATGGAATGGAGAGAAGTGGATGAATATATATATATATTGTAGTAGTACAACTGAAAAGATTTGTTGATACTTTGGACACGGAGGTTTCATAAAGAGAGAAACCAGGAGGATTTAAAGATTTTCGGCCTGAAAGATTTTAACATTTACGAAAAGAGCAGAGCACACGGGTTATTTAAAATAGTATTTTGGTTACTTCAAGGTCTCTGCTTTAGGCATCTTTTGGCGATGACTTCTTGACATTTGTGATAGATCTAAATTAGATATGTATTTTCAAATCTTATAAAATATTAACTTACCAATTATTATTAACAGTTGCTATTATTATTATCACCACTGCTACATCAGGAAGTAAAAGCTCAACAACCTAGGACTTTCTCAAACTCTGAAAAACCCGCTAATAAAAAAAGACAGTATTTCCCAAACTTCCCCATTCATCCTCGGGCTCTGGGAACCTAGAGCGCTCCGCGTCCAACCAGCTTCCAAAATCCGCGGCGTCTGGGAGTGGGAGGGGCTCAGATAGATTCCGTTCCCTCTGCTTCTCCGGCTTGGCCACGTCTGAAGACCTGCAGGTCCTTGAAGGTACACAAATCACCTGTTTATTCACTGGCAATAACTGAACTTCTTATTCAAATTTCTGCTTCACAATATTCTATAATACAGACTTTTGTGTCACGTCACTTATCCTTTTTTATAGTTCCTTCTTTTCCTCTGGGGGTGTAAACACTGCCTCTGAGCGTTACGGACCTGCCGGTCGCTTCCCTGCGCACGCGCCGCGGAGAGGGAGGGCGGGCCTGTTTCCGGGTGGCGCGTGGGGCTGGAGGCCGACAGCTTCCCCTGCCGCCGCCGACATGGAGAGTTTGTACCGAGTCCCGTTCTTAGTGCTCGAATGCCCGAACCTGAAGCTGAAGAAGCCGCCCTGGGTGCACATGCCGTCGGCCATGACGGTGTACGCTCTGGTGGTGGTGTCTTACTTCCTCATCACCGGAGGTAACTCGGCCTGCCTGGGGCCCGAGAGGCGCGGAGAGCCGGCCCGCCCCGGGGGCGCGTCAGTTCCCTGACTTTCAGCCAGGGAAAGCATCGCTCTGCTCTCAACCATTTCGGAGGGTGGAGGCAAATTCTGGGGTCCTAAGTGTTCACCGCCCAAAGGTTTCTTTACCCTCACGCCCGGTCTTCTATCTTGAGAGGTCTTGTGTTCCCTATCCCATTGCCTTGACTTTCCTGGCCTCTTAGCCAAACGATCCGATTTGAATAGTGTATTTTTCAAGCCCAGATTGTTGCTGTTTTATTGTATGCCATGAGTTACTTAACAAAGGCCCTGGGATAATCTGTTCTGGCCCATTCTATTTCCACTGTTGATCAGGAGGGTGTGGGACTTACACCTTCTCTTTGTCTGTGGTCCCTGGAACTTTTGTAGACACTTAACAGTCTTTGGATTTGTTAGCTCAAACCTAAGGCTTCGTGTCGCTCTCTCCTCAGTCAGCAAAACATATGAATGGAGTCTTCCGAAACCACGGTTTTGATAAATGCTTGAGGTTGGAGATAAATCTTCAGAAGCTGTCGTATTTGAGAGCGCAAAAGTGGATAATTTAAAGAATAAGGGGAATAGCATTACTTTTGAACACTTCTGCATTATCATCTTATCCTATTCTTTACAAAAGGGGCGTCGCTTTATATAGTGGTGAGTTGGCAATCCGGCTGCAGTCTTTTCATAGCCACCACCCCTTCAGCATTTCCATGATTTACTCAGCACTGTGCTACTGCACTTTTGGATTTTGGGAAGTGGGGAACTTAATTTGGAAATGATAAAATTAAAACTGTGCAGATTAGGGACAGCGAGAGCAGATGACTCTATTTTTAAGGGAATAGTCGGAGACATCGTCATTTTCATAAGCCGTTTTGTGAGAATAATTGGCACTGAAGAGGGATTCTGAAATTCAGGATTAGTTCTAGCATGAACTTTTAGGTTTACCTTCCTCCCAATTCTAGGATAATGACAGTTAATTTATGTTCAAAATAAGTTAAATTTAAAATACTTTTTATGTTGCTAAGATACTGTCCTAGCATAACATTAGCATTAACATTTGCTCAGCACATTAGTAGGGGCTGGACTGAATAAACAAAATTTAAAATGCATGTTGCTTTAAAAAAAAAAACCCTTCATCTGCTAAAAATCTTCCCTGTAACCCTTAACTCCCTTGGAGCCAGGGCCTTTACTGGAAACCTCACAGTTTTCATTCTGGCCCCTTTTTCCCTGTCGATTTTTATAATGGGGAGATTCTTTGCCCTAACTTCTGGAGGAAGTGAGAGGACCCCTTTAATGGCCAAGGCCATGAGCTGTCTCATATGGGAGTTGGTTTTGCCACTGGGAAGGAATCACCTGAATACTGAGTGTACCTTTATAAATAAATGATATTTATTGCTGAGAAAGAGTCAGCAAATAATGTACTGAGTCCCTATTAAGTTCTAGGTGTTAAGTACTGGAGAGAACAATGAATATAACAGATAAGGGCCCTGCCTTCCTGATGCTTATAATGCCATTGGTTGAGACACATTAAATGTCGTGTCAATTTTTCTCCATAACATTTTTTCCATTGCAGATTGCCACAAGTGCCTTGAAGGAAAAGAAAAAGAGGTTTTGAAAAATAATCAGAGTTAGGAACATCATTTACATTGGAGTCCCTGAGAAAATGACATGTTAGCCAAAATCTGATAGATTGGGGGAAAGGGTATCTGGGCAGAGGGAAAAGTTTGAAGGAATATGGACGAAGAGACCAATTAGGTGGGTTTTACAGTTGACTTAGGATGGTGGCAGCAGAGATGGAGAAAGATATAATGAAAGATATCTTGGAAGCAGAATCTTGGTGATGATTGGTTGGATGTAGGGGGAGAATGGCATGAAGCACTGAGTAGGCGGAAGTGTCATTTTCTGAGAAGACTAAAGAAATAAACTGGTTTTTTTTTGGTGGGGAATGGTGAACCCTGAGGTCACTTTGGGATATATAATAGTTGGACAGAACCAACTATAATTAGTTGAAAATGTCAAGTATGCAGATAGGAAGTGGGAAAAGAGGTTTGTATTGAAGTTAGTCAATAATAGATGTTTTTGGAACTCCTCCTATAAGCCAGATATTGAAGAACAGAGACAGAATTTCTGTCCTTAAGGAGCTTCAGTTCAGTTCAGTCGCTCAGTTGTGTCTGTCTTTGCAACCCATGGACTGCAGTATGCCAGGCTTCCCTTGTCATCACCAATTCCTGGAGTTTGCTCAGACTCAAGTCCTTTGAGTCGCTGATGGCATCCAACCATCTCATCCTCTGTCGTCCCCTTCTCCTCCCGCCTTCAGTCATACCCATGTCAGGGTCTTTTCAAATGAGTCAGTTCTTCACATCAGGTGGCCAGAGTATTGAAGTTTCAGCTTCAGCGTCAGTCTTCCAATGAATATTCAGGACTGATTTTCTTTAGGATGGACTGGTTGGATCTCCTTGCTTACATCTAATTTTAATGGTGCTAACATTTGATAGGTGTTGGCACGTTGAGGATCATTAGCATAGAAAAGCCATGTGAGGGGGTTAGTTCAGTTGGGAAAAGAATGTAGAAAAAGAAGAGAATAGTGGATCAAGCCCTAGAGAACTCTGAATGTTTAGTGATTTTATAGAAGAGGAGGCTCAGCTGGAGAGAGAGCAAGAAAAACACGGACAGGAGTGTCACAAAAGCCATAAGAAGCCATCCCTCCCACCCCCCAAGAAAATGGATTTAATAAACTGGATGGAGTGCTACTAGGAAGCCTCCTAAGATGAGAGCTGAAAATGTCCTTTGAATTTGACCACAGCAAGGTCATTGCCCACCTTAGCAAGAGTTAATATCAGTGGTGGCAGAAGTCAGATTGGAGTGAGTTAAAGAATGAAGGGTAAGTGAGAAAGTGGAGACAGCAAGTTTAGCAAATTCTTTTTTTCTTTTCCAGAAAGAAGCCTGGCTCCTTTTCCAAAAGGAAGCATAGAAATAGAATGTTAACTAGGAGGATCTGGTGTCAAGGAAAGGTTGATGTAGGGAACAGGAGGTTGATAATGCAGGAAAGAGAGGAGCTAGCCAAAGGAACAGTCTTTGAGATGTTAAGGGTGTGGAGTCCTGATGATTGCAAAGGGGATCCCATGGTGATAGGAGGAGGGACTCTTCCTCTGGTGTAGCTGGAGGGAAGGAGGTGAGGATGGAAGCTGGTTCCAGTTTGTGGATTTGATGGTGAGGTAGCATTAGGGAATTCCTAAATGGTGGTTTTGTTATCAGAGGTGAGGGAGACAGTCTTGCTATGCTTAAAAAAAAGCTAAAAATGAGGATGGTGGAAAACAGTGGAGAAGATAAAAGAGTAGATGTTGACAGTGGGAGATTTGGAAAGCAGTATTGATGGGTATTAACATAAGTGGTCATTAAGACATAATGAAAGATATTAACATTAATGATCATGTGTCTCCAATATTGCCAGTCTGCCTAATGATGTGATTTTAAAATGTCTCATTTTACTTTTAAGCAAGAATAATTCTCTAGTTAACTCTTAATTATAGAAACATATCCAAGCATATGTGTAACATTTTTCTTGAATTAGAAATAGCCTTTAATGTTAAATCTCCTTTATTGTGGAGTCATTCTTGAGTTTGGAAACAGTTACTGAATGAATTCTGTCATAAAATACCTCTTTTTGGAGATAATTCTGATTTACAAGGCTTTCTAAAAACACTGAGTTGAATTTCTGAATGGTTTATCTGAAGTGTAGGAGATAAGCTGGGCCTCATTTCACTGTAATAATACATTAGAACAGTTCTGTCTAAATATAAATGCATCTTTAGAGACAGAGACTTCCTTTAACTTCAGTATCTTTCTATGAATGGGCTCCCAATCTTCTCTAACACTCAGGCTGTAAGATTTCTCTGCTCAGTCACTCAGTGGTATCCAGCTCTTTGTGACTCCCATTGACTGTAGCCCGCCAAGCTCCTCTGTCCATGGGATTGTCCAGGCAAGAATACTGTAGTGGGTTGCCATTTCCTTTTCCAGGGGATCTTCCTTACCCAGGGATTGAACCTGCGTCTCCTGCTTCAGCAGGCAGATTCTTTACCACTAGCACCACCTGGGAAGCCCCAAAAGGAAATATTATTTAAATACAAATGAACCTCTAGAGACAGATGGGCTTCCCTGTTGACTCAGACGGTAAAGATTCTTCCTGTAATGCAGGAGACCCAGTTTGACTCTGGGTCAGGATGATCCCCTGGAGAAGGAAGTGGCTAATCACTCCAGTATTCTTACCTGGAGAATTCCATGGACAGAGGACCCTGGCAAGCTACAGTCCATAGGGTCACAAAGAAGCGGATGCACCTGAGCAACTAACACTTTCACTTTAGAAATAGATAAAAACTAAATAAATTAGAAATCCAGTCTAATCTATGTTGTTATCTTTCATTTAGGAATCATTTATGATGTTATTGTTGAGCCTCCAAGTGTCGGCTCCGTGACTGATGAACACGGCCATCAGAGACCAGTCGCTTTCTTAGCCTACAGGTAAAAGATACCATTTTGAATGATTTGATGGTGGGAAAGAAGATTGCTGGGGCATGCCTGCGTATTTAAAATTATGGCACAACCTATTGGGTCAATTTGTATTTTGACAATAGTTGTTTTAAAATGCTAAATTTAGAGATTGTAGGAAGTGGACAAGAACAAGAATAAAAGTATATTATCCGTTTATCAGGAAATAGTTCACAGTGGTGGACATAATCACTTATTTAAAGGAGGATATCAGTTTAAAATACGTTTATTTATAGGCTGTTCTGGGGTCAGTAAACTGGAATGTATTTATTTGTAAATAAAGCTTTATTGGAGTTAGGTACAACCATTTACTTCTGTACTATCTATGGCTGCTTTCAAGCTACTGTGGTGTGACACAAATTATTTGGCTGACAAGCCTAAGATACATACTGTTTGGCCATTTAAGGAAAAATGTGTGGGGCTTTGCTGGTGGTCCAGTGGTTAAGAATCTGCCTTTCAGTGCAGTTCGATCCCTGGTCAGGGAAGGTCCCACATGCTGCAGAGCAACTAAACCCGTGGTCTCTGCACTCGAGAGCCCTTGCATCTGGTGAAGCCCCTGCGCCTAGAGCCCAGGCTCTGCAGCAAGAGAGTAGCCCCCAGTCGCTCCAACTAGGGGAGAAAAGCCCTCAAACAGCAGTAAAGACCCAGCACCGTCAAAAAAAAGAAAAATTGGACCAGTGGATTATACTGCTAAATAAGAAAAATAGTATTTGAGACTTGGGAGGTCCTGTTGTTTATTTCTCCTCAGCAGTGTTTGTTGTGAAGTGAAGTGCAAGTCACTCGGTCGTGTCTGACTCTTTGTGACTGTATGGTCCATGGAATTCTCCAGGCCAGAAAACTGGAGTGGGTTGCCATTCCCTTCTCCAGGGGATCTTCCCCACCCAGGGATTGAACCCAGGTTTCCCACATTGCAGGCGGATTCTTCACCAGCTGAGCCACCAGGGAAGCCCAAGAACACTGGAGTGGGGAGCCTGTCCCTTCTCCAGCGGATCTTCCCGACCCACGAATCGAACTGGGGTCTCCTGCATCGCAGGTGGATTCTTTACCAGCTGAGCTACTAGGGAAGACCCTATACTGTTAAATAAGAAAAATAATATTTGAGACTTGAGAGTCCCTGTTGTTTATTTCCCTTGAACAGTGTTTGTTGTATTTCCTTATAAAATCCACTTGGTAACTGTCTACCTAAAGATAGCTCTTTATTTGTATTTGTGTGTGTGTCTGTGTGCTCACTATCAGTGATGTCCGACTCTTTGCGACCCCATGGACTGTAGCCCGCCAGGCTCCTCTGTCCATGGGATTCTCCAGGCAAGAATACTAGAGCAGGTTGCCACTTCCTCCTCCAGGGGATCTTCCCCACCCGGGGGTGGAACTGGCATCTCCTGCATTGGCAGGCAGATACTTTACCATTGAGCCACCAGGGAAGCCCCATATTTGTATTTACAGTTACATGAATGGTATTCTATGCAGAGAATATTCCTGGAAAGATTGCTGTGATTCTCTGCGAGGAGAGGGGATCTGGGTGGCTGAAGATCCTGCTGGTAGGGAGACTTGTCACAGGGTTGACGTTTGAATTTGAATTTTGAAACTGCTGCATGTGTTATTTTCAGTTAAAGCAATTAGTTTAGCAAATAAATGTATATATACACATACTACACACATACATGTATATACTTTCTTTACATGTGCCTTTGTATAAATCCTTTCTTTAACAGGGAAATTTGCCTTTTGGGGTCCATGAACTCTTGAGAATTTGAAAGCTCTTCATCCCTAGAAAGAGGCTTCCCAGGTGGCGCAGTTATATAGAATCTGCCTGTCAGTACAGGAGATGCAGGAGACTCGGGTTCAGTCCCTGGGTCAGGAAGAGCCCCTGGAGAAGGACATGGCAACGCGCTCCAGTACTCTTGCCTGGAAAATTCCGTGGACAGAGGAGCTTGGCAGGCTACAGTCCATGGGGTCGCAAAGAGTTGGACACAACTGAGCACGCACGCACACGCATCACTAGAAAAATCATATGCCCGTATATACAGAAACTTAAGAGTTTATAGGTTACTGGAAATCTTTGTGGAGGTCACGAAGCCTTAATTAAGAAAACTTGCTTTTAAAAGTTTCCCTTTGAAATAAGAGGTTTGTTAATTACTATAAAACTCAAGAGACATTTCTAACCAGTTCAAAATTTGAAATTGATAATAGACATTTAAATAGCATAACTTTTAAAAGCAAAACTAAAGTTCTGAGTAAAAGGTTCATGTACCTATAGTAGTTGACTTTTTAAGCTAATAATTAAAATGTGCATTTTGATTTTACATAGACAGTTGTGTTAGTTGAGTTTTAAAGTTTTTTTTGAGCATAAGCTCCTTGAAGACGAAAGATTTTTCTCTTGTTTTGTTCATTGTTATATTTCCAGAACCTAGAACAGTACTTGATGCATAATAGGCTCTCAATAAATATTTATTGGAATGAATAGCCAGAAATATGGTAAAACACTTAAGAATAAAAAATAAGCACAAAAACGTTTTAGCAGAAATAGGAATTTCAATCTGAGGAAAAAGCTTTTTATTTTTCTAGAAATTTTCATTGACTGTTTTGCTATTTTCTTTTTCAGAGTAAATGGACAGTATATTATGGAAGGACTTGCATCCAGCTTCCTGTTTACAATGGGAGGTTTAGGTTTTATAATCCTGGACCGATCCAATGCACCAAACATCCCCAAACTCAATAGGTTTCTTCTTCTATTCATTGGATTCGTGTGTGTCCTATTGAGTTTTTTCATGGCTAGAGTATTCATGAGAATGAAACTGCCGTAAGTTATTCAGTGCTTTGTATAATCAATATCTTAACTTGCAAACTGGTAAAATAATTATCTGGATCACCTGAAATCATAGGAGATTTAATTTAACCGTCATTAAAATAGATGAACATTTTGAGAACCAAAGAAATGTGTGACTTGCTTAAGGTCAAGTTAGTAGCAAAATGGAAACAAATAGATCTTCCTATTATTTCCATGTATGTTCATGAGAAAGTTATTTTGCTGTAGCACCAGTGCCCACTGATGGAGACTTTTCTCTAAAAGTGCTTTTTGTTTAATCTGTAGCATACAAAGGAATTCCCATTGTAGCAGTAATAATAATAGAGAGTATTTTCAAGCCATTAATTGCTGCTGCTTTCTGAATATTGCTAGGAGGAAAATCTATTAAGCCTTGGACAGAAAAGGAGACTTTCATATATATATCACATTATTTAGACTCATTCGTGAAGTTTACGTTATCTTTGGAACAAAAGTAAGTTGGTTTGGGAATTCCTTGGCGGTCCAGTGGTTAGGACCTGGTGCTTTCACTGCCGGGGCAGAATAGGATGACAGAGCTGAGCTATCTCTGGCTTTGAAAAAAATTTTGAAAATTGTTTAATTCTCTGGATTGCTTTCCTCTTACTTTTGTAATTATTTATGTAAACATTTGTCTTCTGCATTCTGTAGGCCAGTTTCCCAGATAGTTGACTAAGATCTAATAACAGGAAATAAGAAACAGGAGTATACTCTCTGGGTTTCAGGTATAGATAGATATAGTCAAAACAGAACAATAGTCTAAACAAAAAGTTGCTGATTTCTATAACTTATCAAGCAGCCAGATCTAAGGTTTCAATTTTTAAGAGGAAGGACTTTATGGTCCACTCTCTGATATGGTTTCTCATCTACAGCTCCTACTGCCTGGTACCTTGAGTGTGGAGTGGGGAGAAACAATGGACAGTTTTAGAAAATAAAGGGAAGCAACAGTATTGCATTTTTGGCATATTTTCAGGCCCCAGAGAGATGATGAACCAGGTCTGTGGGCCTGCAGATTCCTCATGAGGGGTGTGGTTACTACCACCAGCAAGGAAGGAATTTGTTTTCTTGGGCATAGATTCTCTTTGATGTCCCAACATATATAAGCAGTTAGATATGTAATAAATGAGACAGCAACAACAGAACAGTAAAAAACCCCAGTGAATTTTTTCACATCAGGTAAGTTACCAGCATCTGAGATAGAAGATGGCTATGCCGTAAGATAACTTCCAGGGTGGCACTCACCTCACTTTCGCCAAGAATCTGATATCCTTAACAAGAGGTACCTTGAGAAAACAATAGCAGTGAAATGGTACAACCTGCTTTATCTTTTCTGATCTATGCTTTTTAAAATACCTGATGTCTTTCCTACTGACATAGTTTTAAACATTAAAACATGGCTTTATTTGATGCAGAAGCATAGGTCACACACTAATTACAAGGAAGAATACCACAGCATATAACTGTATCAAGAGATAAATGTCCAAAAGTGTATGTTTGCATATCAACACATGCAGATGACCAACAGCTGTCCCTAAAGTCCCCTCGGTTCTTTTATTTCATAGCGTGAGCTAGCTATTGAGCAGCTTCCCTTGGTGCCGACACTGGTGGACACTTTTCTTAGAATCTTCTTGAACCTTTTATTTCCTGTGAAGCTTAGGTCTTTTTTTGTTATTGTTGTTAAGAATTATCTGACAGAGATTTTATTTTATTATAGGTTTAATTTTTTTTTTTTATAATGGAGTATGGTTGGTGTACAGTGTTGTGTTAATTTCAGGAGTACAACAAAGTGATTCAGTTATATATGTACACGTATCAGTTCTCTTTCAGATTAAGTACTTGGGAAGCTTAGGTCTTAAAGTATGCTTTTTGTGAAGTACCAGGCATTACCTTAGCAAATTTATGTGGAGGTCTTCAAAATTAATATATAGGTTAAGAGCCTTTTTATTTTTTATTCAACCTGGATTGTCTCAGGGTTGTGAGACTAAAGTTCTGTATCTCTGTGCTCAGAGTGTGGATCTGCAGAAGGAAGGGGATAAATGAAGTTCTAAAGAGATCAGTTAGGCTGCACATAGACCCAGGACCTGTAGGGAGTCAGGTGGGTCTAGGAACTAGAAGGAGGAAAATCACATTCCTGAGTGTCTGCGCTGTGTCAGGCATGATGTGAGGTATCAACCCCATGGCGCCACCTTAGAGAGGAAGAAACTTGAGACTCTGAACTAATAATAGCTAATGTTTGTCAAGTGCTTACTGCTGTGAATAGCAGTTACTATATTGGTAGATTCTCTTATATAATCCTTAAAATTCTCTGATGTAACTCCATTTTACAGATGAGAAAACTGAGGTTTGCCCAAGCTTATCTACTCATGTTAGAAGCAGGGTCAAAAGCAGAGAAGTTCTAAAGGCATCAATGAGGACAGGATGTTCTTAACCCTTTCTTAATATATGGATAGTTTTACACAGCTTTTCTATTTCTCTCTTGATCCTAATAGGTTGCAAGAATTTATTGCAAAAGAAAGAGTTCAGAACTTTATAAAGCAGACTTTCAATACCTAACTTTAACGGGAATTTCAGGGCCTGCCTTGTGCATTTAGTAAAAGGATCTCCTGTTTGAACATTGTGAAGTTTGACTTGCTCAACAGCGATAGCTAACACCCCTGCCACCATCAGGACGTTTCCTAAAGAAAGAGGCGCAGGGTGCGAGGGCTCCCTTCCCAGGCATGAACAGCTTCTGGGCCCTCCATCTTTTCCTTTGGTAATAGTAAGCTTTTTAGGATATCAAAATGAGCTGCTTTCTATAAAAAGCTTTGTGACTTTTGTTGGAATTGTGAGAGTCCAAAGGAAATTGATTCTAACTCTTAGCTTTAACTTTTACATAACATTTGCTTTTCTTTCTTTTCTCATCTGGCGTCATTTAGCATATTGGTTTGTAAATTTGTCCTTTGAAGGGGAAGGATAATGGAACCAAGGCCCAGTAAGGTGTTTATTTATTGAGGGGGCAAGATATGAAATAATAATCATAACGAGGAATCACACATTCATATTTTCAGATTGTCCTTTGATTCATCATAAAATTTGCTTGGGACACTTTGAAATGTTGCTTCCTTTTCACTCTTTGTGTTTATAAATTTTATGTTTTACAGGGGCTATCTGATGGGTTAGAGTGCCTTTTGAGAAGAAATCAGCAGGTGCTGAATTTGCTTCTGTTAATGAAATTTTAAAGGCTGTACCAGTCCTCAGATATGAAATACAGAGAAGGATGAAAAGCAGCAGAAAAGAAACATCTATTGAAAACATAGGAAGCATATTAAAGGATGGACTAGAATGCCTTCTTGGTGTCAGAGACAAGCTTATCAGTATTTTTTCCTGCTGGCCTTCACTGATGTACCAATGATGTTAAGTGACATTTTCGTTTTTGGTTTTTTTTTTTTCCATTTCTTAAAATGTACTTCATTTCTATAGCTATAATATTGAATAAAGTGATTATTTTTTACAAATCCCTTAACATTTTTTGGAGGTGGCTTTTCTGACCTTCAGAAATAATGTAAAATCAGAATGCGTGATCCCATAAGCTGAGAACTCTGGACAGCTGATCAGCTTGACCAGTGGTGCTTTGCCTTTGAACAGAGTGTGTGACAGTACATCACTTCAGATATGTGTGGAAGACTGTTTCAGGAACAATGAGATGTATGAGAAGAGCAGAAATAAATAGTTTTTCTAATTAACTTTTTGTTTTTTTTTTCATTGACTGATGGTATTAATCTTCAGTCTGTGATTAATCCACTCCCATCCTGTAACTATCAAGCTACTGTTGGTAGCTGGACATCTCCAGGTATAGGTGGCAGGATGCCTTATGAGGCGTCAGCTCCATATCCCTATGAATATTCAAGCACGAGCTACGCAGTCATGTCTTTTAAATCTGATTGTGTTAGATGAAGTTCCCTTCAGGCATTCACTTCCAGTAATTCATACAATTTTGAGCACATAAAAACATCTGTAGATTAGTCTGGTCTCCCCCTAATTTCTTCCAGCCAGGGCTTTTGGTTCCCCCCAGCAGGCTGAGCCTGCCTGCTTGGTTGCTTAGTTCTTTCTGACTCTTTGTGACTCCATGGACTAGCCTGCCAGGCTCCTCTATCCTTGGGATTTTCTAGGCAAAAATGCTGGAGTAGGTTGCCATTTCCTCCTCCAGGGATCATCCTAACCCAGGGATCCAGCCTGCATCCCTTTTGGCAGGTGGATTCTTTACCACTGCACCGCCTGGGCAGCCTGTAGGGAACAGACTTGTGGTTGTCATGGAGGTTGGGAGGAGAACACTTCTCTGGGGTCTCAATTCTTACCCTAAGGTCTTTAACTTTACAGTAAAATTTCTACTCAGTTGGATTTTTCCCCTTCTAGGGCTGGTCTAAATGTAGCTGTTCATTAAAAAGATATGTATTTATCCAGAAAGTTTTGAGAACCTATGTGTGCCAGGGAGCACAGAGCTTATGTTCTTGTAAGGAAGCCAAATTATTGAAAGATTTAAAAATGTTTATAAAATTTCAGATACTGATAAATAACGACCAACAAAAAACAACGCAAGAACAGTCTACTATAGTGATGAGAGGTGGGAGAGCTGTTTACTATACTCCAAAGCTCTGAAAAAGGAGAACAAGACCTGTGTGTATTTACCAACTTTAAAGGCTTGATTTAACCTATATTTTCTCTTTTTTAGCCTTATTTTAAAACCTTGATTAAACTAGATGGACAAGGTGACAAAAACATTTTATGATTTCCATGTCTTTGCCTGAGATTGAACAGTGAAAAGTTCCCGTTAAGCGCCACCAGATGGCGCTGTTAAGGTTTGCGGTGTGTTTCTATGGCGGCTTTTAAGGTTTGGCTTTTTTTTTAATAGTAAAGTATCTTGACTAAACACAGTGAAATGTATTTAAATAATTCTGCTGGTAAAATTGCAGTGTTTTATGGGAAGAAAAAAGTTGTGCCTTGTACTAGACTTTTGCTTTGGGGGATACTGCCAAAAATGTTAACAGCCTGATAAAAAGCCTGCCAAGCAGTATTAATGTCTGCAGAGGTTAAATAAATGAGATAGAGTAAATTAATGGCCTAGTTCGGAAACAAACTAGTCTTTGATTTTATTACAGAATTCTCTAGAAGGTGTATGCTACAATGGCGTTGGAAGGGCAAAATGGTTTAGTGGAGAGTAACTCCAATGAAGGGATTCCATAGTGGCTCAGCGGTAAACAGCCTGCCTGCCAATGCAGGAGACTCAGGTTCGATTCCTCGGTGGGGAAAATGCCCTGGAGGAGGAAATGGCAACTCAGCCTAGTATTGGTACCTGGAAAATCCCATGGACAGGGAAGCCTGGCGGGCTACAGACCATGGGGTTGCAAAAGAGTCAGATACGACCTAGTGACTAAACAACAGCAATAATTCCAGTGAGAGGTAAAGAAAAGATGCAGATGTTGCCAGGAGAAGCTGCCGTCCTGTGATACACGGCTGACAATTGCTGTCAGCCCAGGGGGAGCTCCAGAGGAAAGAATGCCTGTCAGAAACATGTTGGGTTGAAAGGGCTGGACCTTTGTACCACTCATTGCCTCTGGATTTTGGCCTGGTGCCATGTTGAGAGTACTGTGGTGGAAAGTGAGGGAATCCTGAGAAAGCTTGGAGACTCGGCTGGCCCCTCCTTGCAGCTAGCCATCAGGGAGGTCTGAGCAGCTCATCTCTGTTTGCCCCAGATTGAGAAAGAAAATACCCTCTTTATAGGGTTACAATGAGGAAATCTGGCATACCTTGCTTATAAGGAGCTTCCTTGGTGGCTCAGACAGTGAAGAATCTGCCTGCAATGCAGGAGACCTGGGTTCAATCTCTGGGTCCAGAAGATCTCCTGCAGGAGGGCACAGCAACCCACTCCAGTGTTCTTGCCTGGAGAATCCCATGGACAGGAGCCTGGCAGGTTACAGTCCGTGGGGTCACAGAGTGGGACGCACTGACAGACATTGACTTGCTTATAGAAGATGGATGGGACTATGCTTGTTGTTAATGTTTTTTTGAATTGGGAAGTGTGAAGTAACTTGGGTTCTTAGTAACTGGTATATTCCTGAAACATAACCCTGGGAAAAAGGTTATTTCTCCACTTTGCTAATAAGAAAATGGTGATTCATTGTTGTAGAGCTTTAACTAGAACCCAGGTCTTCTGCAAAGCACACCAGTTTTTTTCATTACGTACTGTTTTCTGATACAGATCAGTCCCTGAAGGTAGTAACAAGTACACACTTATATTAATAAAAGACATAATGCCAGATGCAGGGTTATATAAATACAAAAAACACAACCTCTGTTCATGTGGAATTTGTTCTCCACTGACTATAGAGCAAGGCCCCAATTCTCTTGGCCACAGGACCACAAGAGAGAAGCACCTAAACCCAGACTTGTGGTGAGACAAGCCTTTACTTTGTTGTTAGAACAATGACTACTCATCTGCCTAAATATTTCAAGGTACAAATACATTTTTCCTGAATCTCTTGTTTTTCTTTTTGTATTATGACTTGAAAGTGAGAGAAACTCACTCAAGCTGTCTTCAGCAAAGAGGGTAAATTATTCAGGTGCTGGAATGTGACGACACTCAGGACAGGGATGCCGGGTGTTGAGAATACCAGGATTGGGAACATGGGACTCTGAGGACGCCACGGTTTACTTCTGATGCATCCTGTGGGTCTGCTTCATGCTTTCCTCTCTATAAAACTGGTCACTTCTAGAGACTTCCCTGGGGGTCCAGTGGTTAAGAATCCACCTTCCAATGCAGGGGACATGGGTTCCAACCCTGATTGGGAAGCTAAGATGCCACATTCCTCCAGGCAGCTAAGCCCACAGACCATCAACATATAGCACTAGAGGTGCCAACAGAGCCCCATGCGCCACAACCAAGACCCAGTGCAGCCAAAAACAAACCTAGTCTCCTGTCTTACTCTAGTTCAGAGTAGAGGGAATCATGGCTACTAAGCTATCTTGATCATTATACTTGACAGCTTCAGCCACTCTAGAGGAAATTTCCTTGGCTCCATCATTTTTTAAGGGCACCTCCTTGAATGGAAACTCCTACCTCTTCCCCTGCCTCTGGCCACCCCTCCTTATCCCATTCCCCAGCTCTGTTGCACCCACCTGTCCAGCTGTCTTTGCAAGATTACCCAAAATCCAGTTGCCAAGTTTGTGGAATTGAGTTCATACACTATGTTACAGAGTATGTGAGACAACTCAAACCCTGATTTCATTTTCCATGATGACGTGTTCTCCAACTTCTGCTGAACCTGCTAGTGAAGGGACCCTTTCTACTTCTTGAGGCAACCCATTCCGTCTTCAGATCTTTTTATCTTTTAGAAAGATATTTTCTGTTTTGCTTTACTTCACTGGCCTTCAGGTCCTTGTGACTATGTCTAAACAGATCTACCTGTCTATCTACTATGTAGTGACAGGCAGTGTTTCAAATAGTAAAACCCTCTACTGAGCATCCAGTCTTTTCAAGCTTATCATTTCTAGCTTTTCAGGCTCAGAAACATAGGTTCTGATTCCTTTACGATTATTCCTTTTCCACATAGTTGTCTATGTTCCTTTAAAAATAAGTTCCCCCAGAGACTCCCCTGGGGTCCAGTGGTTATGAATCCTCCTTCCGATGCAGGGAACTTGGTTTGATCCCTGGTCAGGGAACTGAGATCCCATATGCTGTGGGGCAACTAAGTTGAAATGCACCAACTGTTGAGCCCTTGCACTTGAGCCACATGAGAAATTTTGCAGGCTACAGTGAAGATCCCCTGTGCCACATCTAAGACCCAATGCAGCCAAATAAATAAAATTTTAAAAAAAATTCCCTGAAAGATTATCTACTGCACTTGGGGTGCTCATACTAAAACTGACAGAACCATTTTGGTGGCTCCATTCTTCTCATAAGCCGTGTTAATATCAGAGTTTCAGCAATGGTTACCATGGATCTAGATGGATGGTTCCGTGAGTTATTAGGAGCTCAGACTTGGGATCAATCAGATTTGCATTCATATTCCAGCTCTGCCAATTATGATGGACAAGTTACTTAGCTTCTCAAAGCCTCATTTTCCTCTAAGTAAAATGAAGATAACAATACCTATCTCATAGGGAAGTTCTGAGAATTAAATGAGAGAATGCAGTCTTTGGAACATGTGTGGGGCTCCAGAGATGTTAGGTCTGAACTTCAGTTCTTCTTCCCTTCACACTCTAGTTTTATTTAATGCATGATTACACATTCTCCCCTGGGGATGGGAGTGGTGGAAATGAGCATGCAGACATGTGCGATAAATATAGTTGAAGCATGGGATGTCGGCTTTTATTTTTACATTCATGTAGCGAGGTGTTTTTTATGATTTATGTTGTCTACTGCAGGCTAGACATAAGTTCTAGGCAGCAGCCTCATGTGCCACCCCAGGACTGGGGGCCAAGGAGCTGCCTTTGGTTAATGGATGGCATGGCCTCTTCATAAAGTCCATTTCTTCAGATGCTTCCTGTTGAGGATGAACCTTCACACGTGCCATTAAATGCTTATGTTGGCAATTGTCCCACCTTAGAAGACGCCAGCAGAGTCATCTCTTGACGGCAGAGTAGGGGTGCCAGTGTAAACACAATAGGTTGGAATGGTTTTAACTCAGAGTCCTCAGAACTGCTATACTGTTTTAACTGAGATGAGAAATAATCTAACAATTTTAATATCTAACCATGTCTTCACATAACACTTTCTATTTGTATAACAGCATATTTCACCTTCTAAAAGTGCCCTCACATCTATGACCTCATTTAACCCCATCAAGGACCCTACCCAACCTCTGGGTCTTAATGTCATAAAAAGACACAGCAGGCTGAGTCAAGAAGGGAGGTACTGTGCTGGGTACTTGAACCGTATTATTTCCAGTCCTTACAAAGAGTTCAGTCTACTCGGTAGTGCTGTCTCCCAGGGGTCAGTTGGAATTGAACTAACGTATGCCCAGCTCTAAGGCCCTGGTACTTGCTACTAGAACATCATATACTTTTTGTCCTCTATTCTAACTTAGTGTTTTTAAAAACGTCTGGACTATGGAAAAACTCTCAGATCATTAATTTGAGGACGTCATAATTTTGATCTCTTTATATTCTTTTGTTTCCCCTATAAAGCTTGGTTCATGTCATTTTCATATTAACATTTTATTATATAACATGTAATATATTAGGGGCATATGCGAAACAGACATGTAATTTGGGAAACATAAAAAAATGAATAAAGTGCTCAGGACCCATTCCTAATATAGGAATGAATACCATGGAGTCCATCTTTGTATTCCATCCTTATCCAGCTATTTTTCTGCCTTCCCTCTAGAGGTATCCTGTGATCTGAATTTTGGGTTCATTACCTCTTTGCTTTATAAAATACATTTGTATCACTATTTAATGTATTATTTAGTCTTGATTGATTTTGAGTTACTGTTTAACATTGATAATTTAAAATTGTGTGTTACATGAATATGCATGGCTGAGTCTCTTCAGTGTTCACCTGAAACCATCACAACCTGGTTAATTGGTTATACCTAATGCCCTTGCCTGGAGAATCCCAGGGACAGAGGAGCCTAGTGGGCTGCCGTCTATGGGGTCACACAGAGTCGGACACAACTGAAGCGACTTAGCAGCAGCAGCAGCAGCAGCAATGCAAAACAAAAAGCTAAAAAAAAATTATGTATGTCATCTTTCAGTGTGATCGTCATTTAAGAGATAACTTTCAGTTTCATAAAATTTGATGGTCCTATCTTTCTGGCAAATTGAAGTTTTCATCACTATGTAACAACCCTCTTCAAATTTGATAATGATTTTTTTGTTTCAAAGTCTGGGTAGTCTTATGTAGCTTACTCAACTTTCTGCAACTAGAATCTGTCTTGTATACTTTGCTATCATTTTTCCTTCAACCCTCTCTTTGTTCTTATGTCTTAGGTGTGTCTGTGTATCATGAAGTGTCATTTATTTGTGTTTTACTCTGGCAATCTTTGTCTTTTAATGAGTGAGTTTAGCCCATTTTCAGGAATTGTGATTCTTAGATATTTGGACTTTTCTATGTGTCCCCGCTTTGTTCTGTTTGTCTCAGTTTTTTAATGTTTCCTTTCCCTCTGCTCTCACCTGTTTGGGGCTGATAGAGTTTTTTGTTTGTTTTAATGTTAAATGGCAGATTGTAGATTCCAAAGATGACTGCAACAGTAACTCTTACCCTCTGTTTTATAAAGGTGACCTTGCCGCTGCCCCTCCAGGGGTGGAGTCTGTTTCTCCAGCCCATGCTACTTGGCCAGCCTGTGACTGCTTTAATCAACAGGGGGGTGCAAGTGAGCCTGGGCCAGTGCTGGGCGGTTTTTAACTGGCCTTGCACCTTCTGTCTCCTCCGTTTTAGAATGCCTTCTCTGGGGATACAGTTGGGAAGTAGGTAAGATCACGAGAAGCATCGCCACATGGAGAAGCTGCTGTCGGCACCAGCTGAGCTGCAAGTTGACCACCACCATCAGCTACTGGTCCGGGAGGGAGCCCGTGTGGACAGCCAGCCCCAGCTGCAGGTGACTGGGAGAACCGCCCCTCTCTAGCCTAGAAAACCTGGAGAAGTGTTAATAAGCTGTTGCTTTTAGGTATTACGTTTTGGGGTGGCTTTGTATGCAGCATAGATAACTGGAATGGGGGTATGGCCTTGGCTTTGGGACTGACTAATGGATGGACACTGCCAGGGTGTTGAGAAGGTGGAGGATGCCACCTCGAAGGGCGTCGAGAAGACGCAGGGACAGGTCTCCAGGGAAGTTTCACAAGGGCTTGAAGACAGTGAAGAAAATGACCTTGGAGGCTGAAGGGAAGGTAGCAGGTTAATACTGCTGCCTGCTGTTGACGTGGAAAATAGAAAGGGCACCTAATGAACCCACTCACTGATCCAAGGGGGGGATTTCCAGGCAGAAAGTACAACTGGCTTCTTGTAGCTTCTGTCGCAGCTAATGAAATGTGAGGAGAGAGGTGAACCAAAGAAGGACCTTTTCAGTTCAGTTTTTGGAGTGTAGAGAAATAGAGAAGCCAGACCAATCTTTCCAGATAGCGAATGAAAGCTTGTGTTTTAAGAATGTGGTTTATCAAAGAAATGTTCCTATTTTTTTTTTCTTTTCCTTTTTGATCATACAGCAAGGCTTGTAGGATCTTAGTTCTCTGACCAGAGACTGAACCCATGCCCCTTGCAGTGGAAGTGTGGAGTCCTAACCACTGGACAGCCAGGGAAATTTCCCTCATTTTTTTCTTTTTTAAAGAATTTCTTGTTAAATCGATGATTAAAAATGTCACATTTTAAACACCATTGCTCTGTGTCCAAATTAAAACTGTAACTTTTAGATGCACTGTAAATTTTCAATTTTGAAGAGTTTTTATATACATTATCCAAATTCTCCTGACAATCCTGGTGTTAGACCTATATAGGAAGCTATTGTAAGTTCACAATATTAATAACAGCAATTTTGGGGTTCCGACTCTGTGCCTGCTATTAAGCTTTAGACAAGTGGTTTTACATCCTTATAGAGGAGGATTATGAAGGATTGTTAGCTTAAGTATTTAGGATGAAGTCTGTTAAGCCAGAGAGGTAATTACCTAAACCAGGAAGCATCGGGGTAAAACCTCAATTCACACTTTAGTTTATTCCAAGTCCAAGCTTTTACCTTTTTTTTGTGAGAAGAACAGGTGTTAGCTTTAAACCAGAAAACATCTTCAGTGTATGGAATACTCTCAGCTTAAAAAATTTCACACTCATTGTCTCACAGTCAATGTTTTATATGAACTATAGTTTTAATAAATTATTTGACTTTCTCCATTTCTTTTAGTTAGAATACACCAGTATTATAATAAGCTTCTTTATTTGTGAAGTATATGGATTGGATCAGGTGACCTCCAGAGCCTCTTTCACCTTCAATATTCTTTTCATCTCTTCTAATTTTCTGACACATGGGTTTTCTAAACAGGATCTGCAGGGTTGCAAATGAATTCTGTTTGACCAGCAGATGGGGCTCTTGATAATCAAATAGGTAGAAGCGTTTATTGAGCTCCTACCTGGTGGTCAGACAGGAAAGAATTTGCCTTCAGTGCAATCTGTGGATAGGGAGGATCCCCTGGAGAAGGGAATGGCTACCCACTCCAGTATTTGGAGAATTCCATGGACAGAGGAGCCTGCTGGGCTACAGTCCATGGGTCGCAAAGAGACAGATATGACTGAATGGCTAACACTTTCAAATATTCCCAGGTGGCTCAATCACTAAAGAATCTGTTTGCCGATGTAGGGAATGCAGACGATGCAAGTTTGATCTCTGGGTCAGGAAGATCTCCTGGAGAGGGAAATGGCCACCCACTCCAGTATTCTTGCCTGGAAAATCCCTTGGACAGAGAAGCCTGTAGGGCTACAGTCCGTGGGGTCACAAAGAGTCAGACAGGACTGAGCAATGGTCTTGCACCCTGTGCCAGGCCTGGGTGCAACCCTGCTATTGCTTCAGATTTATGTAACTGTGTTCTTAGGCCTATTTCAAATTCTTGTTTTTCCGTGTGGTTAAAAACTTTCAAAGGAACACTTACTATTTTACCAGGAAGGGACTTTTCCCCTTGAATAATTGATTAAATGATTACTGAGCTGTCTCCCAATGCTAAGTGCCATGATTTGATGTTCAGAGTTAAGTGACCTTAAGAGTCCACGACTCCTTTGTGAAGGAGCTGATAGGTCTGATCTCCTGTGACTTTCAAATGTCTCCCAGGAGCTCAGGGGCTAGATACTGCAATTTATTAAGGCTTTTGTGATCATAAATAGGATACCAAAGCCACTTCATATTTTCAATTTATACATATATTTTAATACAATTTTTCATCTATAAAAGGATAATAATATTAATACCATCTTTTTTTCCACCCGTAGGTACCAACTATTCAATACATAATGCTTCAAAATGGGAAGTAGAGTATTCCAGATGCTTCTGAAAATTTGTATTCTCTTTGTTTCTCAAGCTCTCTTATGGTTTTCCAATATCAATTATTAATTGATACAGAGCCACTGTCAATGATAGAAAGTGAAAGTCACTCAGTTGTGTCCTACTCTTTGTAATTCCATGGACTGTATAGTCCATGGAATTCTCTAGGCCAGAATACTGGGGTAGGTAGCTGTTCCCTTCTCCAGGGGATCTTCCCAACCCAGGAATCGAAACGGGGTCTCCTGCATTGCAGGTGGATTCTTTACCAGCTGAGCTACCAGGGAGGCAATTATAGGGTAGTGACTATATTGTTCTTTAACACTTCTAAGAGAGGTCTCAAGATAGGAGCTGCACTGTAGCTGGAAATGCCACATAAAACTCTTCAACAGTGAATTCTCTGGCAGTCCAGTGGCTAGAGACTGCACTGCCAAGGACCTGTGTTCAATCCCTGGTCAGGGAACTAAAATCCCATAAGCCACCAGAGGGCCACCAAAAAAGAGTCTGCTTCAACAATCAAATAGAAG
The DNA here is from genome assembly GCF_033118175.1 of Dama dama. Taxonomy (NCBI): domain Eukaryota; kingdom Metazoa; phylum Chordata; class Mammalia; order Artiodactyla; family Cervidae; genus Dama; species Dama dama. The sequence continues at coordinate 23,506,860 of NC_083697.1, read as the reverse complement.
ATCCCTCAAATATTTAGATAACCTCTCAAAGGTAAGTCAGGACAAACTACTGGTTCTTCCACTCACTCAGCTTGGCCGTGAGAGGCCACACCCCCGCGTGGTGTAAGCGCCTCTTCTCTGAGGCGTGCAGAGGTTGAGTAATCCATGCAGGTCTTTGCCACAGGTTTGTCCTATGTGGGTCCACATGGCTGGATGTTCTTTGCCCTGGGCCATGCCTGGTCAGCACTTTGAGAAGCAAAGACAGTTGTACCAGAGAAAGCTGAATGGGTCTTTGGGGTCTAGCACGTGAAGACATGCTGTTTCTTCCTGCTTCCCCTCTGATACCCAAAATGTTGCATAACCAGCTTGTTCCTAGAATGGGACTTTAATAAAGGAACTGCCTGTCTGCCAGGGAAGTTGGTTGTTTTCCTTGTCACTGGAATTTGTCTTGGAGCTCTTCCTCTGAGCATGTTAATCAGTGTTTCTGAGCAGCTGGGGAGTAAACAGGAAAGTGCTGACTCACTAGTCTTAATACAGGGCTCCGTTCTCTAGGACTTTTAACCTGTTAAATCCCTAGCTCTTTTCTTGAGAGGACTTTCTTCTACCTTGGAAAGAGCTGTTGTTCAAGATCTTGCATGCTCAGGTGCTCAGTCATGTCCGACTCTTTGTGGCCCGTTGGACTGTAGCCTGGCAGATTCCTCTGTCCATGGAATTTTCCAAGCAAGAATTCTGGAATGGGTTGCCATTTCCCACCCCTTGGGGATCTTTCCTACCCCTGGGGATCCTCCCGACCCAGGGATCAAGCCTGCATCTCTTGCATTGGCAGGCAGATTCTTAACCACTGTGCCACCTGGGTAGGTATTAATATTAGCTGTTTGCTAATATTTATTGAGAGTGTACCATGTGCCTGGCATTGTCCCCAGCTTTCTTCATATGTCACCTCCCTGCAATCTCACGACAATCCTATGAGAGTAGTATTATTTGGCCCATCTTGTAGCTGAGAAAACTCCGAGAGGTCAAGTCACTTGCTAAAGGTTGCACAGTAGGTGATGGACCCAGGGCCTCTGCTCTTCACAATGGAACATTCCAGGAATGTGTCCTTACTTGACCTCAAAGGAATAGAAAACTTTTAAATATTTATAAAACAGAATAAACTAGACTGAAAATTACTTTACTTCAGGGTCTGATCCTGTTTCTTATTTACTTCTTTACAAAATTTTCCATGCCATAGCCCTGCACAAATTATTCGTATTCACCTGCTGTATCTCTTATATTGTATCAGTTTAGCCTCATCATTTGCAGCTGAGAAATGTGCCCAGTACTCAGCATATAATAGGAACTTAATTTATGTTTGGGGGCTGAAGTAGAAATAACTTTTGGAGACTGTTTTAAAGTTTACAAAATACATGTCTCTTACTCCACTGATTACTAATTAGAGATATTTCACACAACCTTCATTTAGCTGGAATTTAGAAAAGTATGTTTTTATGCAGTTTTTATCTGAAAGCATGTTAGTTTAATTGTACATGAATTATATGTACCAGATTATATGTATGTACCTTATTTCCTTTTTCTTTTATAGCCATGCCACAAGGCTTGAAGGATCTTAGTTTTCTAACTGGGTTTTGAACCTGGTCCACTGCAGTGAAAGCTCCAAGTCCTAACCATTGGACTGCTAGAGAATTCCCCTTAGTTTCTCTTTATAATGTAGCATCTTCATTTCATTTTGTATTCAAGTATGAGAGCAAAGTGAATCAAGACATTTGTTCATGTCGGGAGTTCATGGCTTCAGCAATGAGGAGATCTATTAAGAACTTTAAAAAAGGGAAATGAGAGCACTCTTATTTAACTGGTAGAAAATTCTGTAATAGAGGTAATTAGTTACCTTGGGTTATAAGTCAAGAAACTGCAGATGCAGAACTGAAAGTTTGGGAGCGACACCTCCAATCGGTGGGCTAGGTGTAAGCTCTGGACACTTGTCCACTTGTGCCGAGGTTGGTCTGCAGGTGGATAAAGGATAAAAGGGGCAGGGTTTGCCTGGCCTGTGAAAAAGAACATCTCCAAAGCAGTCGGCAGGATTTCTCCTGCACTGTCCAGGATATTAGAAGCCTTTGTCCGGTAGATTTGAGTATATACCTGTTTGGCAAGATGATTTCAATAAAGGAGAAAAGTGCTTGAGCTCTCATTTGGGGGACATTTTTAGGATCACTTAATCACTGCAAAACCATCTCCATCTGACACACTCCTGACTGCGCCACTTCTGTCCCTCATTCCAACCCCCAGCTTGATTTCCTAGCCAAATTGTTGCATTTCTTTTCAAATAGTATGCTCCAGCACAGCTGTGTCCTGTCCAGGAAGAAAATTAGCTTCTCTACTTTCCCTCCACATCCCAGGACACGTACGATAACAGATGTCTGTTCTCAGTGACGAGTGTCAGGGGCACTGTAAGTTAGGTTGGAATAGCATTTCAAATCTTCATAATGAGTCTGTCTGAATGAACACAGTACTAACCAGGCTCCTGGAAATTGAACCTCCTTGGGCTTTCGCTCTGTCTCTCTTGAGGTACCAAAGCCCACTTGGGATCTGGGATCCCTGAGTGCCTGCTCTATTTCCCTCCTAGGACTTTGGACTCCTCAAGGTAGAACTGGATTGCACAGACTCCACTGCATGGAGCACAGTGGTGCTATGCAAATCAGACTTTATAGTCTGCCAGGCTCCTCTGTCCATGGGATTTCCCCAGGCAAGAATACTAGAGTGAGTTGCCATTTCCTTCTCCAGGAGATCTTTCCCAACCCAGGGGTTGAACCCAGGTCTCCTGCATGGCAGGCCGATTCTTTACCAACTGAGCTACCAGGGAAACTCATGCAAATCAGAAGTGTTCAAGAATTCTTGTGTGAAGGTTTCCTTGATCTTTTCACTTTTATTATGGAAATTTTAAACACTAAAGAAGTGAAAGAAGACTGCATAATATAATAAACCTCTCCTCACCCATTGCTCTAGTTCAGTTCAGTTACTCAGAGTCGTGTCCAACTCTTTGTGACCCCAAGGACTGCAGCACGCCAGGCTTCCCTGTCCATCATCAACTCCCGGAGCTTACTCAAACTCAGGTCCATCAAGTCAGGGGTGCCATCCAACCATCTCATCCTCTGTCGTCCCCTTCTCCTCCTGCCCATTCTTAGCTTCACCAAATCAGTCTCAGTGCTGGGACTTCTCTGGTAGTCCAGTGGCTAAGACTCCATACCCCCAGTGGTGGGGACCCGGGTTTGATCCCTGGTCAGGGAACTAGATCCTACATGCCTCAGCTAAAGATCCCATATCTTGAAATGAAGATCGAAGATCTGCGTGCTGCAACTATGACTTGGCGCAGCCAAATAAAGAAATAAAACTGGACACTAAAAAACAAAACACTCAGGCACAATTTTATTTCAGAGATATTCACCCCACCCCTCCAATCCCATACCAGGTTATTTTGACATCAACCCCAGATAATGAGATATATATTTATCTGTAAACAAATAAATCATGTTGAATAAATAAATGTATTAGAATGTAGTTATCAGGCCAGAACTAGGATATTCACTTGAGATTCCATAAATTTCAGTCACATTTCATAAATTTTTATGAGGAGTCTTTTATGAGTCTAGTTCATATTCTATCATTCTGATCCTATTTAAATTCTATGGCTATTCTTCTCCTGACATGTTTATTCATGACAAAAGTATTACTGCCCAACTGTAGCACCTTTGCCTCAAGCCACTTGTGTTCTTTGAAGATTTCGTTTTGATTGAGACAGACCTGAAGATTCGTCCTTTGAGACAATCTTGATGTGACAATTCCAACAGGCTGCAACTGAAGTGATCCTGACACGTCTCACTCAGGCTAGAAATGTGGGGCATGTTTTTCCTTACAGTTTATGAAGATCGTTCATCTTCTGGAAAAACATGAATCAGCTGTCAGAAGGTCCTCTTTGTACAATAGTTCAGATTTTAGCCCCACTGGGCAACCACCGTGCAGGATCGCCTGCCTTAACTTTCTGAGATGCTGGTATTTCGTTTCCGCCTCGGTCCCAGGGCTGCACTGGCTCTTTGGACCTGGCAACGGCCCTTGACCAGACAAGTTTCTAGTTGCAGTGATTGCCACGCTATTCCTCTTTCAAGAGTTGGGGCGGGGAGGTAAAAGTTGTGCCACTGCTGCTGATAAATAGCATCAGTTCCGAAGGGAACAATTATTTCATTAAAACACACACAAGTGTGAGTCTAATTCATAGAGACAGGGGCTGAAAGGCAGTCTTTCTTTCCAGAGGCAGGAGAGCACAGCGGCAGAGTGTGGGGATGCTCGGGTCAGTCTGGGTTTTAATCTGGCCTCCACCGCCCACTCTGTGACCTTGTGCAGCTCACGTGACTCCTCAGTGCCTCAGCTGTTTTTTTTTTTTAATCTGAAATAAGAAGTAATCATATTACCTATTACCTATAGCATCGTTTGCTAGGGGATTAAATTTATTTATTCAACAAATATTTAAAAACTGTCAAGTATTCTTCAAGATGTTGGTGATAGAAGAAAGCAACATAAAGAGGATAAGATCCTCGTGGAGATTAGGTCTTAGAAGGGGAGACATATTCAAACTAGTCAACATATAATGTCAGATAGACAAGTGTTATGAAGAAAAATGAGGATATGGAGATTAAAGGAGTTAATACAGGAAAAACTCTCAACAAACACTAGGTGTTACTGTTTCCCCTCATCTAAGCCCAAAGGCATGGCCAGACCCGGGCTTCACTAAGATGGAACCAATCCTATTTAAAGACTCTACGTGTGTGATTGACTGCACGCTTCAAAGGAAGGGAATGGTCATTCACGTCAAGTTGTGACTACATCCTTGGCCTTGTGCTCAGCACTTTCAAATCCCTCAAACAATTCTGTAAGTTGGATATTTTAAACCCAAGTTTTAAGAAGAGAAAACCAAAAAAAAAAAGAGAAGAAACGTCTTTGCCTACTTTATGCACGTGCAAAGCCCTTGCAGTTTCTTCCATCTGATATGTCTCAAAAATGCTGTTTCTCTTGAAATGGTTCAAAGACACCAAAGAGTTGGAAACTCTGTACTGGACAGGCCATTTGGTCTGCCCCTGACACCACCCCCTTCATGAGATAAGTGGTTATAGGTGGTTCTTTATGCCCAGGTCTCCATGCCTGGAGCCCTGTAGCTCGGCTGCCCTAATCTCAACTCATCTGTGATGATTCTAGAGCTAAGGGCAGCTGTGTAGAGACTAACCAGAAGTCCATAGCAAGACTAACAGAAATAAAATACATTAGATTGTGGAAAATGGCATAATCAGAAATTTTAAAATGGGAGTTGGCAGCAGCAGGAAAGACAGCTAAAGTCTGACTGTAAACAGGCAGAGGGAAGCGGAACAGTAGAGGTACCATAGTAGGCATGACTCTATGACCCAGACTCAGGAACTGCCAGACTGCCAGTCTATCAGTTTACCCTGATTGCATAAGGCTCATTATTTGACTGCTGAAAGTGCTCTGGAGGCTTCCTAGGTGGCTCAGCGGTAAATAACCTATCTGCCAAGCAGGAGATGTAGTTTCAATCCCTGAGTCAGGAAAATCCCCTGGAGAAGGAAATGGCAATGTGCTGGGAAATCTGATGGACAGAGGAGCCTGGCGGGCTACATACAGTGCATGGGGTCACAAAGGGTCAGACACGACTGGGCAGCTAAACAACAGAAACAATAAAAGGAGTGTCTGTCCTCTGTCCTTTGTACTTTAAGATAACCTATTAACTGAAGCTGAAAGAGCCAAAATGTCACTAGATTTAAGCTCATCTACCCATGACTGTGAATATTTATTTGATAGGGCTTGGACTAGGTAGGGAGGACAAAGTCCTGAGCAAAGAACGTGTCATTTTTTCCATTCCCTTTGTTGTCCCAAATCAGGACAAACTCTGGGGAATCTGGCTCAGTGAGGAATACTTGAGGAATCTAAAACAAAACAAAACAAAGCAAAACACTTCAATGCCAAGATGTAGTAGATTTTAACGCCCCAACAAAGACCTATATTTGGAGTTTGGTTCAGAAAAAAATGACATGTTCTTTGCTCAGGACTTTGTCTTCCCTACCTGGTCCTAGCTCTGTCGAATAAATATTCACAACATGGGTGGATCAGCTTAAATCTAGTGACATTTGGCTCAGTTAATAGGTTGTCTTAAACCACAAAGGACGGAGGACAGAAATCCCTGTTGCTGTTGTTTAGTCGCTCAGTTGTGTCTGACTCTTTGCGACCCCATGGGCAGTATGTAGCTCGCCAGGCTCCTCTGTCCATCAGATTTCCCAGCTAAGAATACTGGAGCGCATTACCATTTCCTTCTCCAGGGGGACAGGCAACCCACTCCAGTGTTCTCGGGCTTCCCTGCTGGTAAAGAATCCACCTGTAAAGTGGGAGACCTGGGTTCCATCCCTGGGTTGGGAAGATTCCCTGGAGAAGGGAAAGGCTACCCGCTCCAGTATTCTGGCCTGGAGAATTCCATGGACTGAATAGTCCATGGGGTTGCAAAGAGTCTGACATGACTGAGCGACTTTTTCACTTTCATAGTCCTGAAAACCCACTCAGAGACTCATTTGTTTATTTTATTTAAAAATTTTTATTTACTTATGGCCATGCTGAATCTTCGTTGTGGTGCTTGGGCTTTCTCTGGTTGTGGGAACAGGCGCGATTCCCTAGCTGCGGTGCATGGGCTTCTCACTGCGGTGGCTTGTTGCAGAGCATGGGCTCTAGGACGCAGGCTCAGTAGTTGTGCTACATGGGTTTAGTTGCTCTGCAGCATATGGAATCCTCCCAGATTAGGAATTGAACCCATGTCCCCTGTATTGGTAGGTGAATTCTTAACCACTGGACCACTAGGGAAGTCTTGGGGCTTCTTTAAAGTCAAAGCTTTGAGTGACTCAAGGATGGCTGAAGATGTGGGGCAGTGGTCCAACAGACCTCCCAGCACTGGTTCTCTGGGCTATGCAGACTCTTTGCCACCAGATGACAAGTGGGAAGGGGACTAGTTCAGAGCAGTGTTGCCTACTTCAGGTTTGGAGAGCAGTCAGACAGGTTTGGGAAATGCAGGAAGTAAGTTGCAATAGTTGATTCATTCACTTCATATGTGTTCCCATTAGATCCTGCTGAGAGACAAGGTGACATAACTCACTAGGTACATCTGGGAGGGCAGTCCCTGACCCGGGCTCTGACTTCCTCAGCAATGGAAAGAACACAGTTTGGGCAAAGTTAGTCTCTCAAGCCGCAGCTCTACTAATCTGAGTCCAAGATGGGAAACCTACTGAGGGGGCCCCTCTGATGACTTTATCTTGTGGTGCTTACTCAGCCTGATGTTCACCACAGAGGGGCAATTCCTGGGGATGGATCAAATGACAGATAACATTTTGTAAAAGATCATGTTATTTTTAGGTGGAGCACAGTTCAGGCTAAAGGCAAGCAGGAGCCTGACTTTTGTGCTGTGTTGGGTGAGGTGGAGATCATTGTGTTTGAGGGGATCTCCTGCAGCGATTCTGGCTGCGATGTACTTTCTCTTTTCAGCAAGCACCTTCTCATCCTACAAAACTCATATCTCCCCGCAAAGTTCATCCTTCTCTGCCCAGCATACCCGTAACTCTTCATCTGTTACTGCCCTTGTAATACTGCATTGAATTCACGTCTAAGCCTCCCTCTGCCTCTAGACTTCCATCTCCTCAAAGGCAAGGACTGGACCTTATTTATTCTTGCCTCCATTACACTGTGCTTGGGACTTTGTCGCTCTATAAATGGTTGTTGAACGATGAATGATACCCTACTTAAATGTTTATGCTCAGGCTGACAGTGAGTCAAACTCTAAAGAGCAGAAAACTATAATACAGCCAGTTCCTGAAGAGTTTAATTAAATCTGAATAGAAATCTTCACCAGCTGGAGTTGGGAACAAAAAGTTGAAAGACAAAAGCCAAGAAGATCGAAGCCTGATAGCTTAGCAACATATTGAAGGACAAAATCTTATTTGCCTCTGTTGATGACTTCATGGTGATAAGCTTGACAAATTCCTTCTGGTGGAGAATCTGTCCTCTCTGAGCGTGAGCTGACCTCTGTGGGGAAGACTGGTCAGCACTGGTTGTTTGGGTGTTAGGGTGAGGTCACCCAGCCAAGGAGCTTCATTGTCCTGAGAATGTACAGGTTACATACACAGATGGTCTAATCCTCACCAAAGAGGTGCTGTGATGCCAATATTTGCATTCTACTGTCCTCACAGTCGACCATTTATAACAAACTGACTTATCTCTTTTATTCGTAATTTATTCAGCAAATATATATAGTGAATGTTTATTAATTTTCAGATATTGTTCTAGGCACTGGATAAAACAGTAAACAAAACAGACCAAAAAAAAAAAATTCCCCATCCCCATGGAGCTTACATTCTAGTGTGCAAGACAGATAATAAGCAAATGAATGAGATAAAGGCAGATATGAAAAGTGCTAAGGCAGAATAAAAGCTGAAAAGGGGAATATGAATTTGGGGGGGTCGTGCTTACAATTTTTGATAGGATGGTCAATGAAGGCCTTCCTGAGAAGGGCAACTCTTGAGTAAGGACATGAAGGAAGTGAGGGAGGGGAGAAGTAGGAGGAAGTTTGTGGGGAGAGTAGGAAGAGCAAGGAGAAAGGCCCTGAGGATAGAACTGGACCAGTGAGGTCTGGGCTCAGTAAGGAGGCTGGAGTGGAGTGACAAAGAGGGAAAGTAGCAGGAGAGAAGGGGCTTCCTGGGTGGCTCATTGTTAAAGAATCTGCTTGCCAATGCAGGAGCAAAAGTTCGGTCCCTGGGTTGGGAAGATCCCCTGGAGAAGGAAATGGCAACCCACTCCAGTATTCTTGCCTGGAGAATCCCATGGACTGAGGAGGCTGGCAGGCCACAGTCCATGGGGTCACAAAGAGTCGGGCACAATTTAGCGACAGAGCAGGAGCAGGAGAGAAGAGATTAGGAGGGTGACATAGGATCCCATCACAAGGGGCAGAAAAGACTTTGCTTTTACTTCAGATGGAATGGGAGGCCCCTGGAGTGTTTTGAGCAGAAAAATGACTCAACTTGACCTATTTTGTTTAAGATGCATGCTTATTTATTTATTTATTATAGAATTAAAAGAATAAAGAACATTGGTAAGGGAAGATCATCAGGAGATGACCATCACAACTCCTCCACTTGGATTGAAGGGATGGGTCAGGATGAGCACTAACGGGGAGATGATGTGGCTGTGTGATTTTACCTTGGCAAGTGACAAGCGACAGGGAGCTGAACGATAGGTTGTTTAGCTCTTTGGCAGCAAATCCCACATCTGTGTGTATCACTGAAGTGCGCAGCATGCCCTACGATGCAGTACCACAGGCCTGGGGAAACTAAGGGACCTCATTACACCCTTAACAATGCTTTTCTATTTTTTAAAATCTTTGTTTTGGGGAGATCTTAGTTCCCAGACCAGGGACAGAACCCATGCCCTCTGCAGTGGAAGCTCGGAGTCTTAAGCACTGGACTGTCAGGGAACTTGACCTATTTTAACAGGATCAGTTTGGCTGCTGCAGTGAGAAACTCCCACAAGGGGAGTTGAAGGGAGACCAGTTGTGAGAGGAGTTGCAATAACATAAGTGAGAGATGATAGGAACTCAGACAAGGCTGGGGCCTGAAGGTGGGGTTGGAAGTGAAGTGTGTCAAAGGCAGAACCAAAGGGGGCCTGGGAATGAGCAGCTAGGAAAGAGGGAGGAAAACCAGGCAGGGGGGATGTCCTGGGAGCTGAGTGAGAAAAGCATTTCAAGACCGAGAAAGTGACCCACGAGGCCATCAGCCCCCACTAGGTCCCAGGAGATGAGGACTGAGAAATGGTCAGCAGATTTAGCAACGTGGAGGGCCCTGGTGACCTGGAGAAGTGCAGTGTGGGAGGCATGGCTGGGCATTTGTGATGAACTGGAGGAGAGGTCTTGGATTAGCAGGCACATGCAGTACTTTCAAAGACTTTCGCCAAAAAGGGATGGAAGAGCTTCCCTCCAGGTCCAGTGGTTAAAAATCTGCCTTGCAGTTCAGGGGACATGGGTGTGATCCCGATTCAGGAAGATCCTACATGCTGCAGAGCAACTAAGCTCCTGCACCCAGCTACTGAAGCCCACACACTTAGAGCCCCTGCTCCACAACAAGAGAAGCCACAGCAGAGAGGAGCCCAAGCATCATCAATGAGTAGACCCTGCTTGCTGCAGCTATGAAAAGGCCACAAGCAGCAAAGAAGACCAAGTGCAGCTGAAAAAGAAAATAAAAAAATAAAAATTTTAAAAAGAAATAAACACAAGAAAAACAAAATTAAAAAGGGTGGAGGGAAATGAGTATTAGCTGAAGGGACACATGGGGTTTAAAGAGTTATTTGAAGATGGGCAGATTCACAGTATACTTGTATGCTGATGGGAATAATTTAATAAGAAGAGGAAAGTGGATGATACAAATGATGGAAAGGAGAACGGTGGTGCAGGCTCCTAGAGCAAGGAGAGAGGATGGTCTTAGCCAGAAGCACAGACAGTTCATCCGTCCACAGGAGGTGGAGAGAAGGCAGAATGTGTGGTGAAGGGAGATTATGGAAGTTCTCCTCTGATGGCTTTCATTTCCCCAGCAAAGCAAAAATCAAGATTGCCTACTGCGTGAGGATGGAAGAAGAGTTGGAACTTTCAGGGCTGAGGAGACAACATGAAATAGTCCTTCCCTGGCAAAAGGAGGAATTCTCTACATTTTAGGAAGTTTCTAGAATGAAACAAGTTGTCAATGGGGAGATTTACGCATAGATAACATTTACCACTGTTATCCTAGGGGGAATTCAAGCCTCAGATTGAAGATGGAGTGATGGTTAAATATTCCTTTCTCAAGTCTTTAATATTTATTCTTTCAGAAACTTATTTCTGGAAGGATTTTTTTAGTATTATACATAAAATTACTGGAGTGGTATACAAATAAAATTATGCACATATATAAATACATATAAGTATTTGTTTTTAATACATACACAGCCTAATTTATAGAAGACTCAGAATTCCATCTCATCAAAACAAAACTCTAAAGATGAAAGAAACTGAATTTACTGAAATCTGAAAAGTTAAAATTAAAAATTCTTATTTAACAGTCTGAGGGAAATGTCTGCTATTTTCTAAGCATTGAAAGTCCCAATATTTTTGCCATAATAATATTCATACACTCTCAGCACTCAAAAAACTGCTGGGAAATTGCCTCATTAACCTTTATAATACCCTTGTGGGGTCGGCAGGAATTTGATGAGATTTCCATTCTCTATGGTGGGCAAATGGTGACAGGGAGATTTGAAGAAAATTGTAGACATAGCTCAAATATAAGTAAATCTTAGGCTGAGTCCTGTGAGAGTCATCAGTTTAAGGGCATAAGAATGAATTAAAGTCTATTAATCACCTTAAGATGAACCAGTCATTTTTAACTTGGATCATAGATCCCAAGGATAGAGAGTCACATTAGAAGAAATGATGAGAGGGAAGGAAAAGAATATTTATTGAGCACTTTCTATTTGGTTCTTTTAAACTGTCTCCAGTCATAAGTGTTGGAGAAGCAAAGACTCATTAGAGAGAGCAGTAAGCATGAGAATAAGATGAACGCTCTGAACAGAAACAGGAGTTCTAGAGTTGCAAAAATGAGGGGAAGGAATGGGAATGAAGTGAAACAGAAGAGTCTTATGTGGGGTATCTAAAGGGAGGAAAAGGAAACACCTCTGAAAATTTCAAGTCTGGGAAAGATGGAGCTGACCGTAAATCTTATGACCTTGACCTGGAGTGTGTGTGTATGTTGGGGTGGCGGGGATGATCGGGGGATGGAAAGGTTTGATAATCTCCTAAAAATAGCATTCCTAGTTTGATACCCAAATGACTTTTTATTCATAATAAGCAGTAGCTAATATTTATTGAGGAGTAGCCATTTTCTAGGCACTCTTCTTAGCACTTTACACTTTAAATTCTTTTTTTTTTTTTGATTTATTACTGCTTACAAGTACATTTTTATTTTTTATTTTTTTCTTTTATTAGTTGGAGGCTAATTACTTCACTTATTCTTTAAATAAGAATTTAATCCTTATCACATATCTTTGAGGTAAGTACTGCTATTTTGCTCATTTCATCAATTAATAAAGTAAGGCACAAAGATAAAGTAACCTGCCCAAAGTCTCATTACATGGAGCATTCTGATAATCCTGTTCAGGACTTTTTTTCATGTACTGGCTATGATGAGCAGTTGCACATGAGGTCCATAATAAAAAACCTGTTGAATGAACAAATGAATGGACCAGTGAATAAATGGCCTGATGGGGTTCAGTGCCAGGCTGAGACCCAGGCACAGCTCAAAGTACCCAAGATTCTAATGGAGATACTCTGCCCTCCTTTTGATAATTTTTCCTCCCTTGTCTTCCTTTGAGACTCCCCTTCCAATGGGACCTCAAGTCTCCATTGCTTTCATCCTGCCCCTAGCTCCTCGGGTGTTTGTTCCACCCACTGTTTAAATTCTATAATCCACCAATGCTCTGAACTCTCTTTCTGATCTCTAAAGTGATTAGCTAAAACTCAATACTGGTCATGCTTTCGTCCTTAACATTTGTCATTAAAATCTACATAACAGGAACAATTCTTACTTGTCAGGAATAAATGTGGAGACCCTGGAAACCCATCTTCAGCTAGGTCTGTGCTGGGGATCCTTCTCTAATGGTGTTAAATCCACAAGGACCTACTCTTCCACTCTTCGAATGAGAAAAGATTTTTCTTTTTAATTAGTTAATTTTTAAAATTTTTGACTGTGCTGTGCAGTCAGAAAGCTCATTGCCGTGCTCAAGCTTTCTCTGGCAGCAGTGAGCAGGGGCTACGCTCCAGCTGCGGTATGTGGACTTATTGCAGAGGCGTCCCTGGTTGCAGAGCATGGGCTCTGGGGCACTGGCCCAGTAGCTGTGCTGCACCAGCTTAGCTGGGCTTCCCTGGTGGCACAACTGGCAAAGAATCCACCTGCCAACGCAGGAGACACAGATTCCATCCCTGGGTCGGGAAGATCCCCTGGAGAGGGAAATGACAATCCACTCCAGTATTCTTGCCTGGGAAACCCCATGGACAGAGGAGCCTGGCAGGCTACAGTCCATGGGGTCACAAAAGACTCAGACACAACTTAGCAGCTAAAATAACAACAACAACTGGCTTAGTTGCCCATCTGCACATGGGATCCTCCTGGATCAGGGATAGAACCCACGTCCCCTGCATTGGCAGGTGGTTTCTTATCTATGACACCCCCAGGGAAGTGCAGGAAAGCTTTTAATGCATTTCTTAGAAAATCTGGGAGATGGGTGTGGAAACTCAAAGTTTCCAGAAGTAGGAAACTTGTCAAGATGACAGCCAGAAAAACTGGTGTCCATCAACACATGTATCTTTATCATCCTTTTTCTGCACATCTATGAAAATAATTGCAGTGATTTGTTAATTGCCTACCATGGCCCAGCAATTCTGCTAAACACTTCACATGTGTTTTGACATATAATGCTCATGACAACCCCGAGGAACAAGAAAACAGGCTCAAGGAGTTACCTTGACTCACACAATAAATAAGTGGAGAAGCCAGGATTCTGGCTTTTTGGTACTTCAGCCCTGGAACCCATTTACTGTCTACTGCTGATAAAGAGACGCGCTCGTGGCCCCAGCTCTCCATTGCTTCCCCGAGGAGACCTTCACAGCAAATGCTCTTCAGAAACCAACGAAAGCTTCACTCATCTGTTGCAGTAATTACAACATTTACTTTCTGGAAATGCTTCCATGTCAAGTCCCAGAGGCCCCAGGGAGGGACATGTTCCTGTGGTGGATGTCAGGCCTTACCTCTGGGCCTGTGGTTACTTCTGGTCCCTGCAGTGACCCCGAGGAAACCACAGGAATGCTTCTCTTCTCAGGCCCCCCACCCCGGGTGCCGGTGAGGATAAGAAATTAAGCATTTGCACACATTCTAGCATCTTCCTAAACTTTGAGTCTGAATCCTTTTATAAGAGATTTCTTTCTGTCTGTCCTCTCCCTTTTCTCATCTACCAGACCAGGGACTTAATAAAGGCATGTTAGTCTCAAAATGCTCTTGAGTTGTTATCTCATTTCATTGAAAAACTTTCAAATCTCCCTTAAGGTAAGCCCCATAAGCACAGGGACCTGGTGTTCCTGTGCTGGATTCCCGGTACCTAACTTCCTGACTAGTATACAGTAGACAATAAAAGTTTGATGAATGAATGAATGGGTCAAACTCCACTGAACTGAAGAAAAATAGCACATGACCATAACAGCTTGGCCCTTGGGTATTTAGGAATTTTGTAAGTAGAGATTTCTAGTCTTTGCAGTAGATCTGCAGAAATCGAATATGTATAGCAGGAGCGTGGGGAATTTGCATTTTTAATAAAAACACCAGACACTTAGTATTAAGCACATTCTGGAAACAGCCTTGGGGTTTCCAATAAATGTGCTTCACCTGGTTCTGTGTCTCAAAGAGTACTTTTTTCCTCCCTGCCATGTAACACTCATTTAGTGAGCAACTACTACAGCATTTCTGAATCATTCCAAGAACTTTTCTTTTTCCAGTTATGTAACCTTTTTTTTCTTTTTGGCTGCACCCTGAAGAACCTCCCAGTCCAGGGACTGAACCCATGTTCCCTGCAGTGGAAGTGCAGAGTCTTGACCACTGGGGAAGTCCTATGTGAACTTGTTTACATTGATTCCCAGACTATCTTTAGGTTAATTAATTCTTCGACTTACTTGTGCATTCAACAAACACATACTAAAGTCCATCAGAAACCCACAAATACATTTAGTTGAGAGGAAATATTCACTGAAGTTCTATCTCTGGGTCACTGTTCAGCTCTTGTCACTGGCTTTGACAGGCAATTAATGATGGTTGCAGAGAACTTGTGGGGGAGGGCGAGGCAGGAAGAGATGTGGCTTGGCTCTCTGTCAATATTACAACACAATTCTATCCTTGGCAGTGAACAGACTCTGAGGGACTGTCCCGATTCCTTTATTGGCCACAAATGTGGTTAGATAAAATATTATGTGCTGCCGAAACTTGGTAATTATTACTTTTTCGATATAGAGATTTTGGGGGCAATGGTATATAACTTAGAGTGATTTTCTCCTGCTTGTGAAGGCAGAGTCATTTAACTCTCAGATCTATTTTGTTCTTGTCGCTTTGCCTATGACCTTGTCTTTAAAAGGATGGAATCCTTCTTGCTGGATGGTACTGTTCATTAAATGCAGCTGAAATGCCAGCTGGAACTGCAAACTTGATCCTCTGCAATTTTATGTGTGTTAACGGATGTTTTTCTTCATGGATGTCAAAACCAAGTTAAATAGAATAGGTGTGTGAACAAGAAAGCGCCTTTGTGCTCAAGAGCCCAGGCTTTGGAACTGGATGCCTCTGGTGTTCTCCGGCCACCTTGGTGGTTCTGTGGAAGAATATAGCCACCCTGCCTGCCTCCCACCACTGGGTTGGCCCTGTTCTGCCTCTACACCCCCATTTTCAGAGTTTCTCATTGTAGCTCTTTGGCACCAAATAGGAAGAAAGACTGACAAGTCCCACAGATATATTCACAGATATATTCCTTAATATTTTTGACTACTGTCTTACAGTCATCCTAGCTATTACTCAGGTACTCAATTAATAATTATTACTCAGTTATTAGTATAGTCCCAAGTTTATCCTTCCTGCCTTCTTTCCTTCTTTCTTCCCTCCCTGCCTGCATGTGTGGGTGCTAAGTCGCTTCAGTCACGTCCGACTCTTTGCGACCCCATGGACTGTAGCCCGCCAGGCTCCTCTGTCTCTGGGATTCTCCATGCAAGAATACAGGAGTGGGTTGCAATGCCCTCCTCCAGGGGATCTTCCTGATCCAGGGATCAAACCTATGTCTCCTGAGATGCAGGTGGATTCTTTACTGCTGAGCCACTGAGGAAGCCCCTCTCCCTCCCTACCTCTGGCAAATTTTTCTTGAGCTTCTACTATGTTGGGAGCCCTGTGCTAGAGGAAACGGTGTAGATGGGCAACGCTTTCTCAAAAGTTCTCTGTGAAGCTCATGCATCAGACTAACCCGGGGAGAAAGACTCAAGCCTGTTGAAACCTATTTAATTTCACCCCTGTGTGATGGAGCAGGGGGACCCTAACCCCTGGTATTGGTCTGTGGCCACACAGCAGGAGGTGAGCATCTGGCAAGTGAGAAAAGCTTCATTTGTATTTACAGCTGTTCCCCATCTCTGTGCTTGAAACATCCCGAAACCATGCCCTCACCCCTTGGCTGTGGAAAAATTGTCTTTCATAAAACCTGGTGCCAAAAAGTGTGGGGACCCCTGTGATGGGGCTTTTCTAGCAAGTGTCCTGGTGGCTCCAACTAAGCTTGGAGCAACTGATATAAAGGAAAGACAGACTCTGCAACTCAGGAGTCATTTGTCCTCAGAGGAGTTTCCTCACCTGACTTTCCACTTCCTCGGCTAGAAAACTGCAAGGTCACTGTGAGAAACATCCAAATGTGACGTATAGTTCCTTGCACACAGCAGGTGCTGAGTAGACGGTTGTTACTTAAAACAAGTTGCCATGAAGGATAAAAAGTTTAGTCGAGGGACTTCCCTGGTGGTCTGGTGGTTAAGACTCTGCTGCCATTGCAGGGGGTATGGGTTCGATCCCTAGCTGGGGAGCTAAGATCACATATGCCATGCAGTGTAGCTAAAAAAAAAAAAAAAAAAAACTTAAAAAACTGTAATCAACATAATTCTCCTCACCTTTGTCTTTTCCTAAAATCTGCTCAACTTCCTATCAATTATGTTTCTCCTCTATGTCAGGGGTTCTCAGCCTTGACGGCTCATTAAAACCGCTTGGGATGCTGGGGAATTTTTAAAATCCTGATGCCAGGGCCCCAAACCAATTGCATTAAAATCTCTTGGGGATGGTACCATGGTGGCATGATTTTTTAAATTCCCCAGGGGATTCCAGTGTGTATCCAGTCTATATTTCCTTCTTTCTCTGTCCTTTCTTTGTGTCCAGTGATTCTTGAGATGTCTAGTTCTTTTCTGGACAGCAGCTCATGACTATGTCATGCCACCTCTAGCAACTGAGAGGATTCTACTTTTTTGGTTGTTTTTATCTATTTTTAGAATTTTATTTACTTTTTAAAATTTTTTGTCTGTGCCATGCAGCATGCAGGATCTTAGTTTACTAATGAAGGATCAAACCTGCACCCTTCGCCTGGAGTTTTGACCACTGGACCATCAGGGAAGTCCCTTGGTTGTTTTTATTGAAAAGGGGCAGGTACTGGTATCTATCCTGTTCATTGTAAAAATCGGTTTGTTATAAAAATGGGCTCCATATGGTAAGTCCTTGATTAGGGTCACATGATGAAGCAGGTGAGACCTGTTGTTAAGCAACCTTCAGCCTATTTCTGCTGGAATGGGCCAGATTCCTTGAGCCATCATGAGCCTTACTTCAAACTTTTGGGGCCTAAAAGACATGAATGTAACCAACCAAAAGGTTAAACAAACAAGGGCTGAAAAGGTGAACAGTAATACCTATTAAAGGACCTAGGAAAGGAAGGAACCAGGTTAACTTTAGGAGGGTTTCCTTAAATGTTGACCAGATAGGAGGGGTGATGTTACCCCTGCCAAGGAGCCATTCTGCTTGGAAATATATTTTTGTTAATCTCAGAGTTCAAGTCTAACATGTTTATTTTTAAAATACAAGGTCTGGACCTGGAGGTCCTAGGTCTCCTTCTTGGACTGAAAAATCTTAGTCACAGGTTTATACCAGTAGGGAAGACGGTGAAGCACTAGGCAAAATATGGCATAAATCAGCATGACTGAAAAGAAAGGAGTTATAAAAAATGAAAACCTCCTGCCGGAAAGTTTTTTAAACCTTATGGGATCCAAGCAAACAAGATAACCAGTTTTCAATTTCCCCGCTCATATTAAATATCAAGTTTTAGTGGTTAATTGTCTGATGAAGCCAAGTAGCTTGTTGTCAAATTTCCTCAATACTGATTTTTGCCCGGAAAGAGGTATTGATGTACATGCAACAGAAAGTATTGGCAGTTGCACAAACTTCTCCTTGTTCTGTCAATAGATGAACAAGGGTCAATCGGTTGTCAGGTATTGTCTTGGCCAAGAAATCTAGGGACTCCTGTAAATTAGTAAGCGATCTAGCAGTCTCATGGGCTAGGTGCAAGATAAGTTTCAAAGGACATGTTCATGGGCAGCTCACCCCCACCATGATAAGAAGGTATATCCAAAGAAATCTTCTGGGATGTTTCTGGGTAAATCTTGACTTAATCAGGTGAATAGTAGTGATGAATGAGCCCAATGCTTGGATTCATTTAAGGAATGAATTGAGAAAGGGGTGATTCAAGTTGCCAGCATACACTGCATGGGTGTAGAGCTCGGAACAGAAGCTGTGGGTGGAGAGTGAAGAGCCACGGTAACAGGGACAGACACTGAGGGATGCGAGGAGGCTCCGTGGAAGGACTGGCAGATCCTTAGAGCAATTCTCTAAGCTCCATTGTAGGACACGGGGGAGGACCTTTCCTTTTAAACCCCTCTTTCACATGCAAACTGCCTTAAGACAAAAACCAACCAACCAATATGGATCTGAATGAAAAGCATTGTTGTGTGTGTGTGTATTAGTCTCTCAGTCCTGTCTGACTCTTTGTGACCTCATGGACTGTAGCCCGCTAGGCTCCTCTGTCCATGGGATTCTCCAGGCAAGAATACTGGAGTGGGTTGCCATTCCCTTCTCCAGGGGTCCTTCCCAAACCCAGGTCTCCTGCATTGCAGGCAGATTCCTTACCATCTGAGCCACGAGGGAAGCCCCGAATGGAAAGGGTAGAGGCCATTTCCGGGGCTTCAGGACAGGTGTTCAGGGAGCGCTAGGAGGAGCTGAGATGCAGACCCACCATGTCCTCAGAGCTCTTCCTTTTAACCTTGTTTTCCTACCTCTTTCTGCACCATGTTTCACTGCTCTTTCTGTGGTGGGTAGATTTCTCTGCTCCTCTGGGCACAGGGGCACATTGCTCCCTCAGAGCTCCTGAGTTTACGTGTTAAATTTCTACCTAGACAAAGTGACTCAAACCAACTCTTTGTCCCAATTCCAAATTTTGCAGCAGGTGCTCTTAAAGGTCTGGGGTCTGCAAGGCCCAACTAGCAACTAATTTTGTGTACATTTGGAAATTCTGTTTCCTTCAGATGTGGAACAACTGGCTATAACATGCACTTGTGATAAGTGGGGTTAAAACTTGTGTTTCTTTTCGTCCTTCATCATCTCATTTTTACCATGATTAATTAATACTCACAGAGCCAATCTGAGCAGGAAACTCATTGTGGTTATTAGTGAACTGTTATGTGTCAACTGGGGCTTTCCTGGTGGCTCAGATGGTAAAGAATCTGCAATGCAGAAACCTCAGGTTTGACCCCTGGGTTGGGAAGATCCCCTGGAGAAGCAAATGGCAACCCACTCCAATTTTCTTGCCTGGGAAATTCCATGGACAGAGGAGCCTGCCGGGCTACAGTCCATGGCTTTGCAAAAGAGTCGGACACGACTGAGCAACTTTCATACTCACTCACTCACATATCCACCAGTCAGAGAGAGATGACGCAGGCAGGAGAACATAGCACTTCGTGACAGTCATTCATTGCAGAAACAGAAGACATAGGGAAAAGCCAGTTCGTGTGCATATAGAGTATGTGTAGCTCCACCACTCCAGGTCTTAACTTGCCATTACCCAAATTTAGATACACAGCTAATTGAGGTCCCCACAGTTTACGAGTTATGAGACATTGGGCAAGTCATAACTTCTCTAACACCCAGCTTACTAGGTAAAGCTAGTAAGTGAAGCTAGTAAAGCTAGTATCCCTCACTGAAAAATGAGGGATAAAAAGAACACATTATCATGAGAGGATTAAATAAAATAATACACCTGAAGTACAAAGCAAAATGACTGGCATATTTAGCAATCACTCATCTCTTATCTGGGAGAAGGCAATGGCAACCCACTCCAGTGTTCTTGCCTGGAGAATCCCAGGGACGGGGGTGCCTGGTGGGCTGCCGTCTATGGGGTCGCACAGAGTCAGACACGACTGAAGCGACTTAGCAGCAGCAGCAGCATATCTTATCCATTATTTTTTTAATTTTTATTATTAAGAGACTAACTTTGGTGCCTGGCTTGTAATAGCTGCAAAGAAGATATGTGTATGTGTGTGTGTGTGTGTGTGTGTGTATCACAAAATACCCATTCCCTTCTCCTTCTCCCACCCACTGCCCTGGCCCAGGCATTATTTTAAAGGGATCTCAATTCAGAATGAATATTTAAAAACCTTTGCCACCATTTGCAGTCCGGCAGTGCCTACCTGTATGGGGTCAAAGGTTACAGGTTCATTTCTCTAAAACCAAGGACAGAGTGAAAGGGGTGGGGAGAAAGCCCATTGCCAACTGGTGACTCAGCAGAAGGCTGGTTTAGAGATAAGCATTATTGAACAGATTTCACTTTGCCCTACACCTAAGGTGATAAAACTGACAGATGTCATGATTTCCAGAAAGAGCAAGAGATAACCTCACTGTCCAGTCAGCATTCGTTTTGTACAGGACAGAGTTCAAGTCCAAAGCTGCCTGCAGGGGACTCCTGAATACATAATCCTCTTAGACGCTGTCATTTCACTTCTGCTTGATTCTACTAGAGATTGCCTGGGATGGGGAAGTAAATCAGCATTTCTTGATGATCTAGCATGTGTTAAGCATAGTAGTATGTGTTGGTTGCAATGTTGTAAGAAAAGATAAATCTGTGATGTAGGTATGAACTCCAGTTTACAAATGGGAAAACTACGGCTTAGAGAGAAACTGTTACATTTTTTAAAGTAACAAAAATTAATGTAATAACTAGCAAGAGGCGGAGTTAGAATTTTAAAAGTATTTCATCATGAACAATACTATAAAAATTAAGCAAACCATAGATACACATTTTAATAAATAATTACAAGGTAGACCCTCATATAACTACCATGAGGTCAAAAAATAAAACAAAGGTTTCTTGTGTATCCCTTCGAAATCAAAGCCTCTTACTTCCCTCTCAGATGTAATCGTTCCACTGACTATGATGGTAATTGGTTCTTTGCTGTATTTTAAATTTATCACTCTCTAAGCATTATAGATTTTTTAGCTTTTAACTTTACATAAATGGAAGGAAGTGTACTATATGTCAACTCTCCCCCAAATGATTTATTGATTCAGTAATCCCAATCAAAATTCCAGCAATGACTTTGAGAAGCTGGTTCTATAGTTTATACTGAAGTACAAAGGGGCAAGAATTGGTGAGGAAGTCCATAACAGAAGTAAAGTAGGAGAACCTGTCCTACTAGATGAAAAGACTTGTAAGCCATACTGATTAACACGTGGTTTTGTTCCAGGGATGGATAAACAGACCACTGGAGCAGAGTCTAAAACAAACTCACGTTTGTATGGACACTAGATATATGACAAGGTGATACTCTGCAGAAAGGATGGTCTTTTCAATAGATGTTTCTTTGACATCTGGGTAATCTAAACCGGAAAAAACCCAGATAGAAAAATCAATTCTAACTGGATTAAATATCTAAATGTGAAAGGCTACAAAGCCTTTAGAAAATACACTAAAGTGTATCTTCCTGACTTCAGAGTTGAGAAGGATTTTTTTAAGACACAAAAGCAGAAATAAAACTAGCTTGGTTCGTTCCAAAGTCCACGCTCTTTTGACTGTGTTAAGCTTTAGCAGAGGAACAAATATTAATATCTCTGTCCTGTGGCATTCCTTGATCCTGCATTTACATTCATGGAGGGCAAGGGAGAAAGACAGACTTGATAAAAACTTGGAACAGCCTTGGAAATAAGGCTTTTCCTTAAACACAAAACTATTAACTTTATGCATATGTGATTAGCATCACAAAGTAACATCTCCATTATGCAAAATTGTGTGGAATGGATTTAATTCTGCTTCCCAGGGGCTGAAGCTGAGTGGGGACGAGTACCAGCCTGAGGTTCAAATTCTGGAGCTCATCTCTGCTGGATACGGGGCTCCAGGGTCCTCATATCGGAATGCTTTGTCTTTGATTCCAGTTGGACAATGCCAAGCTTGTATAATCATGTACCAAAGCCCAGGTGCAGTCGGGACGCGTGGGCTGTAGTGGACACTGCTGGGCCCTGCCCACGTCCCCTGGGACCTCACCAGGGGACATGTGTGGAATGCATCCTGTTGCAAGGACCTGCATCTCTTCCGCTTGCTCTCAATCCAAGCGTGGGACTAGCTGGTGGTATTGGCAAGTTGATCCTCCGGGAACAGCCATCAGCTCATGTTGCTTGGGAATTGGAAGATAAATAGATCTTAGCTTCCTTGAATGTTAGGGTGGGAAACTCTAAAGCATTTTCCCACTGTCCCTCAAGTCCCCTGGGCAGGATTGCACCCAAGTTGCCCAAAGTAGTCACCTTCTCCCTAACACACATGATTAGCTGCCTTCCCTCCCTCCCTTCCCTCCCATCTCCCTGCCAGCAATCCTTGAGATAATCCACTTGCATAAAGGGTTTATTCCAGGGTTTATTCCTGAGGAACCCAACCTAAGACTTGGGAGGATGGGGACACCTTGGAGATCAGGGCCCAGGCAAAAGAAAGCAGATGACTGACCTGAGAAATGTGGAACCAGGGACTGGAGGTCTGTAATCCTGAGATGCAGTGAGAGAATATTTGCTCCCAGGCAGGAGACCTGGACTTAGCTAGGTTTTTCAGAAATGGCTGTCAGGACTCGTCTACCAACACACAGAGACCAAGAAAGTAGTCATGACGGGATCTCAGACAGAGAAAAGGGGAAAGCCCGAGCTGGGCTGTCCCAGGAGGGTTGGGGGGCAGTAATTCAGATGGTCAGGAGGCTCAGCTATGATCTCCTCCGTTTTTATATGCATCCCCGTCACGTGGGCACCTGGGTGCTCTTAGTAGCATCCTTAGTAGCATCCCTGCCATGCTGCATCCTTCTGCATGCAGAAAAGCAGTTCCCAATGGGCCCTCAGCCAGTATTTCCTCAGCAACCAACAGGAAAAGGGAGGCTCAGGTGGGCTCCTTGCTTGATCGCCAGGAGTGCAAGCTGAGAGAGCCATTCTGGCACCCACGTCTACTCCCACCGTTGAGAGGATATTAGTATTCCTTGGTTGCAAGTAACAGAAGCAAGTAACTTGAAGGACAGGGAACCCTGGGGTCACAAAGAGTTAGACACAATTTAGCGACTGAACAACAACAACAACAACTTGAACTGTAACATGGAGAAAAGGGGTGGGGGCGGAGGGATATGTCCAAGAGCAGGAATGCAGCCAAGCTCAGTGAGTGACTGGAAAGTGGAACTACAAGGTCCCAGGATTCACACTCTCTTCACATTTTTCTACCATTTTCTGCACAATTGCTTCACTCTGCAGACCCCTTTCTTTGTTCCTTGGTGCACAGGTATGTGACAGGCGAATATGCCTCTTTAACATACATGTGAGTTATATTTCCTGAATTTACAAGTTATATTTCCAGCCATATAAAAAGTTTTGGATCACTAACAGTTTCAAATTTTTTCCTTTCTTTTTTTGTGGCTTCAAATATTAAGAGATGAATGACACAACTATGTATGTACTCCCGATCTGATCAGTTACAGCAAGTGGACTAAGTTCACAGAGCACCCACATGGCTATTAGGGTTTTACCTGTATTTTGCAGAGGTGGTGGGAGATCATTAGCTAGTACATTTGACAGATCCACCTAAAGATGACTAGAGAGGGGGACTAGATGACCACGGGCATGTCCCTTAACCTTCCTGGGTCTCTATTTTTTCCCAAATAAAATGAGGAGTTGGGAGTTAAGACTTTTGTGGTCAATTCCAGCTTCAATCTGAACATCTACAAACTCAGAGCCCCTCCTTTTCACATTCTATGACATTCTCTAGAGACGGACAACCATTTCTGGGAACTGTGAGAGAGACATTTTACAGGAGAGCTGCCACATGTTAAGGACGATCCCTTTCCTTTCAAATTGGTTTGCATTATTTTCCTTCTGGAAATTGGAAGCAGACTAGGGAAACTTTGAGGGTGGCTCAAGGGCAGGGCAGTCCAAGCAGCCTGGATGGAACCCTTCTGTCTCTTTGAACCCCTGGAAGAAAGGAAGATTGCAGACACCATGTAGGAGGTAGGCGGATGATTAGAACCGGATGGATCCTACTTGCTGGTTAGCTTCTCCCTTCCTTGCAACATATCACACCTTCCTGCCAAATGACAGACAGCTCATGCTCTTCTACTTTAACTGTGAACTTGACCCTAGATGACAAGAGCAGGGACAAGTGAATAAATAAGCTTTCTTCAGTTGCACTCTCTCTCTGCTCCTCCGGCCCTGTCAGTTATCCACTTACATGCCCCAGTGTAGGTCACATTGTTTTCCAACGCTGGTCGGGTCCAAGTCTCATCACACCCTGGCAAGGCTCTAAGCTTTCGCTCCCTCTGTCTCCTTTGGAGAGTGAGCGGAGCACTGGAGCTCCTCCCACTTCGCCATGGCTCCACCCACCTGGCCTCCGGGTGATGCCCCAGGCTCCTCCCACCTCTAACAGCTGCTTCTGTCCCCTCTGGGCAATCATTTCAGCAAGCCTGGCCTTCTGCCTCAAAAGGTCACCTATTGCTGCGTCCCTGTATTTTCCCTAGAATTCCTGGGCCTGGAACCGTCAGAGAACCTTCCCTGGAGTGAATGGTGAACATAGATACAATTTCCAAGCCGCATGTCGTTGCAACTGTTCTTTATAATAATAATCATACCTATGGAGCACTTCCTCTTTCCACTCCCTTCTAATTTTCTCAAACAACACGTGTCAAATGAAGGAGAGCTTTCCTGTGTGAAGACCAGTGCCAGAGGGTTCACAGATAGCTAGAGGTGACAACTGGGCAGGGGCTACAGATAGTGCTGCAGATCCTCTCCATTCTCAAGGCAGCCAGCTTTCAACTCAACACCCCGCCCCTTAACAAGGAGCCAGTAGTCATTTTCTTTTTTGCCACCTCCTCTTATCTCCCCCCTCTCAGTGCAAAGAAGGATGGAGCAGGAGGGAAGCAGACATTGGTTTTTCTTTTCAATTGGAGGATAATTGCTTTACAATGTTGTGTTGATTTCTGCCATACAACACAAATCAGTCATGTTCCCTCCCTCTTGCCTCTCCCTGCCCCCCCATCCTATCCCATCCCACCCCTCCAGATTGTCACAGAGCTGGCTTAAAATTCAACATTCACAAAATGAAGATCATGGCATCTGATCCTATCACTTTATGGCAAATAGATGGGGAGATAATGGAAACAGTGAGAGACTTTATTTTCTTGGACTCCAAAATTACTGTGTACGCTGACTGCAGCCATGCAATTAAAAGATGCTTGCTCCTTGAAAGAAAAGCAATGACAAACCTAGACAGCGTATTCAAAAGCAGAGACGTTACTTTGCCAACAAAGGTATGTAGAGTCAAAGCTATGGTTTTTCCAGTGTTCATGTACAGATGTGCGAGCTGGACAACAAAAAAGACTGAGTGCCAAAGAACTGATGCTTTTGAACTGTGGTGTCAGAGAAGACTCCTGAGAGTCCCTTGGACTGCAAGGAGACCAAACCAGTCAATCCTAAAGGAAATCAGCCCTGAATATTCATTGGAAAGACTGATGCTGAAGCTGAAGCTCCTATTCTTTGGCCACCTGATGCGAAGAGCTGACTCATTGGGAAAGACCCTGATGTTGGGAAAGGCTGAAGGCAGGAGGAGAAGGGGACAACAGAGGATGAAATGGTTGATGGCATCACCGATGCAATGGACATGAGTTTGAGTAGGCTCTGGGAATTGGTGATGGACAGGGAAGCCTGCCGTGCTGTGGTTCATGGGGTCACAAAGAGTTGGACATGACTGATCGACTGAATAACAACAGGGTTGAGTTCCTGTGTTTCACGGCAACTTCCCACGAGCTAGTATTTTACATCTGGTGATATATATGTCTCAGTGCTACTCTCTCCATTTGTCCCTCCCTCTCCTTCCCCTGCTGGGTCTACAAGTCTGTTCTCTATGTCAGCAAAGCAGACTTTTTTTCACCATGTCTGAGGATACAGACTTTGGTGTGATCAGAGAAAGACAGGGAAGGGAGTTGCTCTGCAGACTCAACTATTCCACGCACATCCCCATACACACACAGATACAACAGAAAAATCAATGTGTGAATTACATTGCTGTAACTACACCTTGCTAATAATTCTTTACATAGCTCTTTCCAAAGAAAAATTTTTTTCTAGATGAAGAGCTTTTACAAATAAGTTTTTCCGTGGTAGCATTTCTCAGTCTTTTCTGCTTTGGTTTCTAAATTGTGTAACACATGTAGAAAGGTTTTATGTTCTTTATGGTTATATATATTTTAAAATAGGTTTGTTTAGTTTTAAATACTTTAATCTGTTACCTAAGGGTGTTTAACCAAGTGAAAGGTCTGGACTATGGATCTAGCTTCATTTTCCTCTTGGGGGTCGCCTAGTTCTCCCAGCCCCATTAAGAAATAAGCCACCAGTTATGAGCAGTTTAAAGACTAGATGTGGCACTTCCCTGGTGGCCCAGTGGTTAAGAATCTGTCTGGCAATGCAGGGGGCAGGGGTTTGATCCCCGGTCTGGGAACTAAGGTTCCACAGACAGCACATGGAGCAACTAAGACCCAACATAGCCAAATAAATACACATTAAAAAAAGACTAAATGTGTGGTATCTATAGTTTTGAGTTTTTACATGTATTTTGCTAGTTGTATTGCTCCCGAAGAGTAACAAATAGGTTTACGTACATACTACACAAACGTCTCAGGAAAAAAATTTGCTCAATATGCTTAAATATATTCATACTTACACAATTGTGGCTTTGGTGAGAAAGTGCAGTGAGGATACAAGAATAAAACAGCGATATTTGATTAAAATAGTTAAGACAGCTGAAACAGTGGTTAGCGTTGTTGACTAAAAAAGATGCTCAACTTAAGAGTTGAGAGTTCAGTTTTATTTGGGGTAAAATGAGGACTGAAGCCCAGGAGACAGCCCCTCAGAGAGCTCTGAGAGAAGGTTCAAAGAAGTAATGGGGGAAGGTCAGTATATTAATATGTGGTTTTGTTGAAGGGGGAGTTCAATGCAGTCAAGCGCTTATTTTACACAACATTTTCTGCCTGTCACAAGGAGCTGAGGTCACCATGAAGGGATTTACTGCTTTTCTAGATAGGAGGAGACGCAAGGGTTGGGTTCATGAGATCAGTTCCTGAAAATGTCTAACTAGCTAAAGACCTGCCCCGCCGGCCCCCCTGAGCACAGGATGCCGCAGTCTGCACCCTGAATGCCCCGCGGTGTGTGCTGGAGACGGAACAGCGCAGGGTTCAGATGCGCTTTCTGTTGCTGTTCAGTCGCTGGCAAAGGCTCTTGGCAAGTGCCAATCTGTAGTTGGCAGCATTTATGAGAAGTCGGCAGAAAGTTTCAGCCTCTGAGAAGCTACGTGTACCTTCCTCTGTGAGTAGATAAAGACAAATTAAGCAGAGTAGCAAGGTACATGAATCTGGAGAAGACAAATCTTGGAGGGAGGCAATTTTGAAAGGGCTTTTTCAGGTCAAAGTGTAGGTGGGTAAGGCCAATTCTATCATTTTGGTGGGATCAAAAATGCTCGCTTCTCTGCCCCAAATGGGTTTTCATACCAATGGAGAAAATTAAATTGAATTGGTGACGTAAGAGGGTGAAACACTCTACCCCTTACGTTCTCCTTACCTGCCTATAAACATTACAAGTATAATTATAAGTAGCCTTGGGACTGGATTCCTTTTCTGCAATTGATTTTACCATTTCTTTATTTAATATTTAACTACACTAAATGATTTTTGGAAAAGGAGTGAGGAGCAGCAACCTTTGAACCAGTAAAGGCCACAAGGAGTAGCCTTGACAACCTCATAAACTCTGAGTTCCCCAAAGTCAATCTCAGACTCCAGTAAGTAAAGGAAAGCAAAGTGTTAACCTTGCAAAAGCTTCTCTAAGACCAGGACCCTAATTCTCAGCAATCTGATTAGAATTTCTGCCCCTTACTAGAAAACCACATTTCAAGTACCTTTATTTGATATATATATAATTTATAAATAAATATATAATTTAAAAATCGTGTGACTGTTATTTTCCTAATTATGCCAATGCCCAAGGGGGAAAAAACAGATATTTTGATGATATCAACACTAAAAATGTTCTGAGTAGCATTAAGAAAGTTGTAATGAAAGTATTTTTCTTGTTATTCATTTATTCATTCACATTCATTCACCAACAAATAAATATGTTCCTGTTAGCAAATGTTGGCTTGCAAAAATAGGAAAACAATTTAAATTAGCTTAATGAGCAAAAAGGATTTACTGGCTCATTTAACTGGAATGTCCAGAGGAAGAGCAGGCTTTAGGGTTGATTTTTTCAGTGGTTCAACGACGTGTTTCTCTTCATAGAGGTATTACTCTTATCCTCAGGCTGCCCAAGTGTCTGCAGAAGTTTTAGATTCACATCCTCAAAACAGAAGAGTTCTGTTGTAGCATTCACTCTGCTGGGAACAGCTTAGGCCAATGGTCCATGGACTGTGGGCCAAAGAATGGGAAATGCTGACTCACTATGCTAACAAGTGTGTGTGTGTGTGTGTGTGAGTGTTGGACATCCATTTGAAAATCTAGCCCTGTAAAGATGAGGGAAGAAAGAAATGCATGCTGGATCCGCGGATGAGAAACATTTAGTGTAGACACTGTTTGTGCTCCACCCCCTGTGTGTGCGTGCTAAATTGCTTCAGTCATGTCCGACTTTGTACGACCCTATGGATTGTAGCTCGCCAAGCTCCTCTGTCCATGGGATTCTCCAGGCAAGAACACTGGAGTGGGTTATCATGCCCTCCTCCAGAGGATCATCCCAATCCAGGGATCGAACCAGCGTCTCTTACATCTCCTGCATTGGCAGATAGGTCCTTTTACCACTAGCGCCACCTGGGAAGCCTATGCTCTGCTCATTGGAGACAAAAATACAAATTAGAGCACTGCTGCTGCCCAGGACCTCAAAGGGAGATGGTTAAGAGAAGACTTATTTCCTGAATGACTGCACATCAATGTGCTTTCAATACACTATTTCCAAACCTTTATGCTGTTATCAGTCTCAAGAGAGAGAACAATGTTACATTTTGCTTGACTTATGGGCACGCAGTTCAGTCGCTCAGTCGTGTCCGACTCTTGGCCACCCCATGGACTGCAGGACGCCAGACTTCCCTGTCCATCACCAGCCCCCAGAACTTGCACTCTGGAATCACAGCAGTTATCCCAGTGAAAACACACCCACACACAAAATGTAAAGGAAGCATTGGGTGAGAAGAGAAGACACCTAGAACA
Organism: Dama dama; assembly: GCF_033118175.1. Taxonomy (NCBI): domain Eukaryota; kingdom Metazoa; phylum Chordata; class Mammalia; order Artiodactyla; family Cervidae; genus Dama; species Dama dama. Next base: position 23,477,378 of record NC_083697.1, on the reverse strand, counting down.
TCTAAGATCCTAATTCTTTTTGTTTGACTATATTTGTTTGTAACAAGTTTCTCTCTGCATTGGAGAAAAGAAAATGAAACACACTCTTCCTTCCTAGATCTCCTTTATTCTAGGATATTCCCATGTATTATAGGTTTTCCTGTGACTTGTCTCTCACTTGCAAACTATCATTGTAGTAGACTGAATAATAGCCCCTAAGAGATGTCCTGTCCAAATCTCTGAAACTGTGAACTTTACCTTATATCCGAAGGGACTTTGCAGATGTGACTAAGGATTTTTGAGATGGAGCGATTACCCTGGATGATCCAGCTGGATCTGCTGTACTCACAAGGGTCCTAATAAGAAGGAGGCAAGAAGGTCAAAGATGGAGGGGGTGGGATGACAGATATAGAAGTTGGAGGGAGGCACTTTGAAGGTGGAGGAAGTGTATCAGGAGCCAAGCAATGCAGGTGGTCTCTAAAAACTGGAGAAAACAAGGAAACAGATTCTCCCCTGGAGCCTGCAGAAAGAACCAGCCCTGCCAATACCTTGCTTTTTAACCCCTTAGGATTCCTTTTGGACTTCTGACCTTCAGAACACAAAGAGAATAAATTTGGGTTTATTTGTGATAATTTGTTACAGCAGCAAAGGAAACTAACATACTACTTCTCCTCTACTTTTTTTTTTCTCCTCTACTTTTAAACTTACCCCTTTGCTCTTTACCCTGCAGCCACTTTAGAGAGATCTTTAGATTACACATTTTAGGTAATATATAATGCAAACATGTTTGCTTAAAGCTCTTCACAGGCCACTCCATAGTTTAGAAGATAAAGTCCACATTCCTTTATAAATTGCCTTCATATACCTTTGCCACCCTTACCTTTTCTCCCTCCTCCTGTCTTCCCTTTCCCTCTCTTTTCATTGGTTCTCATTCTAGACGCTGGGCTTTTGCAGTGCTGTTTCCCTGTCTGGAAGGGGGAGTCCCCCCTTCTATGTTTCTTTCAAGGTCTCCTGGACCATGAAGACATGAGGACCATCCTGGATAGAGTTGATTGCCCTTTTCAAAGTTTCCATCACATTCCCTATGCACCTTGATGATACATAGTGAGTCAGGAAAGGGGCAGGGCTCAAGTTTTAAAGGAGCGATATAGCAGTTGACAACATTGCGTAAGCTGGTTAGAACCACCTAGGTCCAAGATGGCAGAAGAGTTGACTTCCTTGAGCCTCATTGGATGTCACTGTAATATGTTAACATATGCTACACAACACATCCACAGGCACCATGAGAGTTCTGCAGCTGACCATAAAAGGCTAAAAAGTGGGTGGTGATCCAATTCCTGGAAATTCCCATCCCTTCCCCAAAACAGTCCTCCCACTCGTTAGCCTATGATATTACCCTGCTCATAAAAACTAACCACCCCCACACCTTAGGGCCTGCTCTCCCTTTCTGAGACAGAATGCATTCTGTCTATCTCTGAAGAAACCTACTTTTACTTTACAGTGGCTGGCTTGCCCCTCGCTTGGCAGCCCTCCCAGGGGGCTCACTTGAGACCTGGGACATGACCATCCTCTCACATCCCATTTTTCCCCTGCGACAATAGCACATACTGCCAGGCATTGTCACTGTGCCATTTATGTCTGATTCTTCTGAAAGGCACTAGATCCTAGACAAGAAAACCAGAAGAGCTCAAGGAACATTTGCCAAAGGGATCACTCATCATGACTGTGTCACCCAACCTGCCTCTAAGGCTCCAGTGAGCCTCCTCTCATGCAGTGTAGTCGAGCTTTTCGATGGTTCCTCTGAGTTGACATTTAACAAACAGACCTACATCTTCATAGGTTTCCAACCCTCTTCAGTCATAGGCTTTCAAGCCTGAGAAATGCTCTGGGAGGAGCTGGAGTGGGCCAAAGGATGCCCTTAGTTTGAGCACACACCTTGTGTCTATGGACGCAAATACAGGAAGAGCAGACCTAGCATGGCGATATTTTTAGAAGAAAAGATAGATAAGAATTCCAAGTCATGGGAAATTAAAGTCAACCTTTGAGTTCAGTTCAGTTGCTCAGTTGTGTCTGACTCTTTGAGAACCCATGGACTGCAGCACGCCAGGCCTCCCTGTCCATCACCAACTCCTGGAGTTTACTCAAACTCATGTCCGTTGATGCAGTGATGCCATCCAACCATCTCATCCTCTGTCATCCCCTTCTCTTCCCACCTTCAATCTCTCCCGGCATCAGGATCTTTTCAAATGAGTCAGTTCTTTGCATCAGGTGGCCAAAGTATTGAAGTTTCAGCTTCAGCATCACTCCTCCCAATGAATATTCAGGACTAATTTCCTTTAGGATGGACTGGTTGAATCTCCTTGCAGTCCAAGGGACTCTCAAAAGTCTTCTCCAACACCATAGTTCAAAAGCATCAATTTTTCGGTGTTCAGCTTTCCTTATGGTTCAGCTCTCACATTCATTCATGACTACTGGAAAAGCCATAGCTTTGACTAGATGGACCTTTGTTGGTAAAGGAATGTCTCTGCTTATTAATATGCTGTCTAGGTTGGTCATAGCTTTTTTTCCAAGGAGCAAGCGTCTTTTAATTTCATGACTGCAGTCACCATCTGCAGTGATTTTGAAGCCCAAAAAAATAAAGTCTGACACTGTTTCCACTGTCTCCCCATCTATTTGCCATGAAGTGATGGGACCAGATGCCTTGATCTTAGTTTTCTGAATGTTGAGTTTTATTTTTTTATTTTTTTGAATGTTGCATTTTAAGTCAACTTTTTCACTCTCCTTTTTCACTTTCATCAAGAGGCTCTTTAGTCCTTTTTCATTTTCTGCCATAAGGGTGGTGTTATCTGCATATCTGAGATTATTGACATTTCTCCCAGCAGTCTAGATTCCAACTTGTGCTTCATCCAGCCTGGCATTTTGCATGATGTACTCTGCATATAAGTTAAATAAGTGGAGTGACAATATACAGCCTTGACCGACTCCTTTCCCAATTTGGAACCAGTCTGTTGTTCCATGTCCAGTTCTAACTGTTGCTTCTTGACCTGCATACAGATTTCTCAGGAGGCAGGTCAGGTGATCTGATATTCCCATCCCTTTAAGAATTTTCCACAGTTTGTTGTGATCCACACAGTCAAAGGCTTTAGCGTAGTCATTGAAGCAGAAATAGATGCGTTTCTGAAATTCTCTTGCTTTTTCAATGATCCAGTGGATGTTGGCTATTTGATCTCTGATTCCTCTCCCTTTTCTAAATCCAGCTTGAACATCTGGAAATTCTCAGTTCACGTACTGTTGAAGACTTTTAGCCTTTAATGATTTCAAAGTACTTAAAAAAAACAAAACTCACATGAGGGTGGTGATTCCTTCATTATTATTCCTCACCCTTCCCAGGCTTGCCTTTCCCACTTCCTTATGTCTGCTTCCGGGGGTTACTCCTAAACAAACCTTCTGCCCCCAGGTTTTTGTCTCAGGGTCTATTTTTCAGAAAACCCAAGATAAGGCATTGTTTAAAACTTCGTGGTTACACATTAGTGAAAGTCAAGTCTTTGTGACTTAATCAAGGAGATGAAGCTAAGAAAATTTTCCTATCCTTTCATTTAGAAGTCTCACTGCCTGTTCTAATCATCTGGCAACTTTGAGGGTACCTGTTTCTCTTTCCCCAACTGGCAGCAATTCCCTCGTGAGAGGCCATGTCTGCCTGCATTCCCAGGTTATAACACCCAGAATCAAGCCAGATCTGATATAACACTAATGTAGGACTATCTAATGCAAACATGCCATTAAAAAAATAAAGACTGTTTTCTATCACTTTTGGATTTGATCTGTGAAGCTTTTAAAAAGACACATGGAAACAATCACAATGAAAAGATTTCATGCATTTTTGGAGCAAAGGTTTTTTATTCAAATTATATTTGGGTCTTGCCATATTAGAGGATATTGGAGAAACTCTCAGGTTTTATTTTCAGAGCTCTAGATTTCTTTCTTTTCATTTATTTATTTGACTGCACTGTGTCTTTTAGTTGCCCCGTGGCATGTGGGATCTTAGTTCTTCAAGCAGAGAAGGAATCCCCATTCCCTGTGCTGGAAAGCAGATTCTTAACCACGGGACCACCAGGCAAGTCACAGGCTACAGATTTCTTTCCTTTTTTTTTAGATTTATCCTTTAAGGTTTAATAGACCCCAAAACGTATCATAGTTTTCAACGTGAGGCCGTAACATATAGCTAATACTATATACACACTCTGGAAAGCTAAGATAAAGTTGCAATGTTAACAGGTTCTAAGAACTGTCCCGAACATTAAATCAGTGTTTGGGTTGTTCAGCATCAGATTTTTTGTTGTTTCTTTTCATTTAAATGGATTTTCAACTGTGATAGGTTGAACTATTTATACAACATTTATAAACAGGCATGTATTTGATTGTATGTTCAAAAGCCACAAAACTCCACATCAAAGCCACGTCAGTTTAGCAGCAACATAACTGTAGTATACTGGCTTTTCTGGTGCATCTTATTTGAATTTGCAAGAAATATTTCTCTGATTAATTTTAAAACGAGATTTGGCAGGAGCATTGCACACCCTACAAAGCCAGAGTGAATAAATGTCTTTTTTCCCCCTAAACATATCTGCCCTGATTTGTGACCATATTCTCTTAAACCACAGTTTATCTATTTTTGAAGTTCATTGAATTTTTACCACTAAAACCTGCTGGCTCAGCCATGAAGCACTCAAACATTCACTCTCAATGCAGCATGAAGGGAGGAAGGGAGGCTAAGTGGCAATGGCTTACTAATTCATAAGTCAAATTTCTGCCATCCTGTGCCCTAACACTTGTTCCTGCGTGTCTTTAGGCTCACTGCCCTACTTGTCACAAGTTTCTTACACTCCTGTGGTTCTCTTGGGCTTGCAGTGTTGACGCCATGCTCGTCTTGTTACCTCCTTGACTCAGCTTTGGCTCTTAATAACACCATTTTTAAGAAAAGGTCACTTGTGCCATTATCAAATCTTTGAACTTTTACTGACTATACTTAAGCTTTGCCTCATACCTTCTTTTCATGTGTCTGTATACTTTGAGGGCAAAGCTGATGCAAGAGAGTGTCCTGGAATAGAATTTTTTGTTTATTGGTTTTTGTTTTTTATGTTTTTCTAAGAATCCATGAAACTACTTGGTCAGGAACAACATGGAAGAAAAATGCTACACATCATACATTTCCTCAGGAAATTCAGTCCTAAGATGTTTTATTTAAGGATGCCTGCTCTGTAGCTAAGTCAAGTCTGACTCTTTGAGACCCCTGGGACTGTAGCTCGCCAGGCTCCTCTGTCCATTGGATTTTCCAAGCAAGAATACTAAAGTGGGTTGCCATTTCCTCATCCATATAGATTTCTTACTTGATACTTTATTATTTATTTAGAAATAAAGTGACTCAATTTGAAGTTTAAGTTACAATTTTGTATTATTCACTGGAAATTTTTCCCATTGAATATGTAAATTATCCTTTTGAGGATCCTGAAGCAGTTGTTTGTAACAATAATTTCTCACATTTTCATAGAAAGGCCAGCTCCATTTACTTTACCAACTGTAGACATTTTATGTTTTATTCAAATGCATCACAGCCATCTTGACTTCTGATTTTTATAACGTTGAATATCAGAGAAAATTCATCATCTTGCTCCTTTTAAAGCAGATGCATAATGACCTCAATGTTTAGAATAAAAATGATTAAATTAACCCGAGTTGTTGTGCATCCGACTGTGGACTCCAAGAGCTAGGGAGGCTCTGATTTTTCAAAAAATTGAACTTTGCCTCTTGACTCATACTGTAGTGTGGAGTCTCAGCCTGACACTTTTTGACCTGAATGGGGCTAAGAAAACAGCCAGTTCATGTGTTGCCCACAGAAGCAGCCGACCCTTGCATTTCCTCCTCAAGGCTTTATTATAAACAGAGTGTGTCTGCACGTTTCTGTAGAAATGGGAGATTCTCTACCCTGACCTTTCAAACACAGTTTAGGTCTGAGGCTGAGCCAGTTTGTGCATACAGACAAAGTTCCTGGGGTAAAACACACTTTGACCACAGATCAGAAAGAAGGGGTCTTACTGGCTTTCACGCTCATTTCATATATATTTGTCAAATATGAATATACTGTTATCGATCTACATAGCTTGAAGGAGTTAATTTTACTGTGTATAAATGATACTTCATGTGTAATCAAACTCAAATCTTAAAAAAATTAACCAATGCTTAGGAAACAGGCTTCAGTGAAGAAAGACTGGAATAAATGGGTTTGTTTCATCTAGAAAAGATAAATGTGTGAATTGTTTAATAATGTTTAATAAATGCCAGTTTTCCCCTCCACCTTAAAGGTTACTATGCACCATTATATTTTGTAAAAAGGAAAAAACTTAGATTCAACCATGTGTAGTCTAGCGGTCTTCAGGAGAGTTGCAGTGGGCTTTGTCTTGCCATTCGAGAAGACACACATAGAGTGGTTATTGGTCCCCTGAAGTCCAAACTTCTTTAAGGACTCCTTGCAAGGGTGATTTATGCAGATATATTTATTTGTTCTTTTAAGTGTCCATAAGGTCACCATTAACCCCACCATAGAGCTGCCAGAACTTACACAGGGCTGGGGAAACAGACTCTAGGCGGGCACAAACAAAACCTTGTGCCCACCAGGACCCCGGAGAAAGGAGCAGTGACCCCACAAGAGACTGACCCAGACTTGTCTGTGAGTGTCCAGAAGTCTCTGGTGGAGGCGTGGGTTGGCAGTGGCCTGCTGCAGGGTCGGGGACAAGGAGTGCAGCAGTGCATACATGGGACCTTTTGAAGGAGGTTGCCATTATCTTCATTACCTCCACCATGGTTTGGCCTCAGGTCAAACAACAGGGAGGGAACACAGCCCCACCCATCAACAGAAAATTGGATTAAAGATTTACTGAGCATGGCCCTGCCCATCAGAACAAGACCCAGTTTCCCCCTCAGTCAGTCTCTCCCATCAGGAAGCTCCCATAAGCCTCTTATCCTTCTCCATCAGAAGGCAGGCAGAATGAAAACCACAATCACAGGAAACTAACCAAACTGATCACATGGACCACAGCTTTATCTAACTCAATGAAACTATTAGCCATGCCTTGTAGGGCCACTCAAGACGGATGGGTCATGGTGGAGAGCTCTGACAAAACGTGGTCCACTGGAAAAGGGAATGGCAACCATTTCAATATTCTTGCCTTGAGAACCCATTGAACAATATAACAAGGCAAAAAGATAGGACACTGAAAGATGAACTTCCCAGTTTGGTAGGTGCCAAATTTGCTACTGGAGATCAGTGGAGAAAGAACTCCAGAAAGAATGAAGAGACGGAGTCAAAGCAAAAAACAACACCCAGTTGTGGATGTGACTGGTGATGAAAGTAAAGTCTGATGCTGTAAAGAGCAATATTACATAGGAACCTGGAATGTTAGGTCCATGAATCAAGGCAAATTGGAAATGGTCAAACAGGAAACGGCAAGAGTGAACATCGACATTTTAGGAATCAGTGAACTAAAATGGGCTGGAATGGGTGAATTTAACTCAGATGACCATTATATCTACTACAGTGGGCAAGAATCCCTTAGAAGAAATGGAATAGGCATCATAGTTAACAAAAAAGTCCGAAATGCAGTACTTGGATGCAATCTCAAAAATGACAGAATGATCTGTTTGTTTCCAAGGAAACCATTCATTGTCACAGTAATCCAAGTCTATGCCCTGACCAGTAATGCTGAAGAAGCAGAAGTTGAATGGGTCTATGAAGATCTACAAGACCTTCTAGAACTAACAACCAAAAAAAAAAAAAAAAAAAAGTGTCCTTTTCATTATATGGGACTGGAATGCAAAAGTAGGAAGTCAAGAAATACCTGGAGTAACAAGCAAATTTGGCCTTGGAGTACAAAATGAAGCAGGTCAAAGATTAACAGAGTTTTGCCAAGAGAATGCACCCTCTTCCAACAACACAAGACAAGACTCTATACATGGACATCACTAGATCACCAGATGGTCAATATTGAAATCAGATTGGTTATATTCTTTGCAGCCAACGATGGAGAAGCTCCATATAGTCAGCAAAAATAAGACCAAGAGCTGACTAAGGCTCAGATCATGAACTCCTTATTGCCAAATTTAGATTTAAATTGAAGGTAGGGAAAACCACTAGAACTAAACCATTTATGTATGATCTAAATCAAATCCCTTACGATTTTACAGTGGAAGTGACAAATAGATTCAAGGGATTAGATCTGATAAAGAGTTCCTGAAGAACTATGGATGGAGGTTCGTGACATTGTGCAGGAGGCAGTGATCAAGACCATCCCCAAGAAAAAGAAATGCAAAGAGGCAAAATGGTTGTCTGAGAAGGCCTTACAAATAGCTGGGAAAAGGAGAGAAGTTAAAGGCAAAGGAGAAAAGGAAAGATATACACATCTGAATGCAGAGTTTCAAAGAATAGCAAGGAGAGATAAGAAAGCCTTCCTCAGTGATCAATGCAAAGAAATAGAGGAAAACAATAAAATGGGAAAGACTAGAGATCTCTTAAAGAAAATTAGAGACACCAAGGGAACATTTCATGCGAAGATGAGCACAATAAAAGACAGGAATGGTATGCATCTAACAGAAGAAAGAGATATTAAGACGAGGTGGCAAGAACACACAGAACAACTATACAAAAAAGATCTTCATGACCCAGATAACCACGATGGTGTGATGACTCACCTAGAGCCAGACATCCTGGAATGCGAAGTGAAGTGGGCCTTAGGAAGCATCACTATGAACAAAGCTAGTGGAGGTGATGGAATTCCAGTTGAGCTATTTCAAATCCTAAAAGCTGATGCTGTGAAAGTGTGGCACTCAATATGCCACCAAATTTGGAAAACTCAGCAATGGCCACAGGACTGGGAAAGGTGTTTTCATTCCAATCCCAAACAAAGGCAATACTAAAGAATGTTCAAACTACTGCATGATTGCATTCATCTCATAAGCTAGCAAAGTGATACTCTAAATTCTCCAAGCCAGGCTTCAGCAATACATGCACTGTGAACTTCCAGATGTTCAAGCTGGATTTAGAAAAGGCAGAGGAACCAGAGGTCAAATTGCCAACATCTGCTGGATCATCAAAAAAGCAAGGGAGTTCCAGAAAAACATCTACTTCTGCTTTATTGACTATGCCAAAGACTTTGACTGTGTGGATCACAACTAACTGTGGAAAATTCTTAAATTCTTAAAGAGATAAGATTACCAGACCACCTGACCTGCCTCCTGAGAAATCTGTATGCAGGTCAAGAAGCAACAGTTAGAACTGGACATGGAACAACAGACTGGTTCCAAGTCGGGAAAGGAGTCCGTCAAGGCTGTATATTGTCACCCTACTCACCCTACTTATTTAACTTACATGCATAGTACCTTTTGCAAAATGCCGGGTTGGATGAAGCAGAAGCTGGAATCAAGATTGCTGGGAGAAATATCAATAACCTTAGATGACACCACTCTTATGGCAGAAAGTGAAAAAGTACTAAAGAGCCTCTTGATGAAAGTGAAAAAGGAGAGTGAAAAAGTTGACTTAAAATGCAAAGAAAACTAAGATCAAGGCATCTGGTCCCATCACTTCATGGCAAATAGATGGGGAAATGATGGAAACAGTGAGAGACTTTATTTTTTGGGGACTCCCAAATCACTGCAGATGGTGACTGCAGCCATGAAATTAAAAGACGCTTGCTCCTTGGAAGAAAAGCTATGACCAACCTAGACAGCATATTAAAAAGCAGAGACATTACTTGGCCAACAAATGTCCATCTAGTCAAAGCTATGGTTTTTCCAGTAGTCATGAATGAATGTGAGACCTGGACCATAAGGAAAGCTGAACACCGAAAAATTGATGCTTTTGAACTATAGTGTTGGAGAAGACTTTTGAGAGTCCCTTGGACTGCAAGGAGATTCAACCAGTCAATCCTGAAGGAAATCAGTCCTGAATATTCACTGGGAGGAGTGATGCTGAAGCTAAAACTTCACTACTTTGGCCACCTAATGCAAAGAACTGACTCATTTGTAAAGACCCTGATGCTGGGAGAGATTGAAGACGGGAGGAGAAGGGGACAACAGAGAATGAGGTGTTTGGATGCCATCACTGATGCAGTGGACATGAGTTTGAGTAGGCTCTGGGAGTTGGTGATGGACAGGGAAGCCTGGTGTGCTGCAGTCCATAGGGTTCGCAAAGAGTCGGACACAACTGAGCAACTGACCTGAATATTGCTGGGACACCTGGAGCAGTGTCGATCTGTAGGACACCTGGGAGATCTGTAGGTTGTGGGTGTCCCAAGGCAATGGAAATGTGGAGCTAGGGCACAGCCCCACCGTGGCCTCTCCTGTTTCCTCTCCATCCTGAGCTGGACGGCCTCCTTCCCAGACCACCCTACCCTGCCTTCGGACACTAAATTCAAAACACTCCCACTCAGGGAAGTCTGTTTCCTCTATTTTCTCACCAGTTTTTTCAACCTCAGTTTTTTGGGGGAAGGAATTCACAGTTGCTCAGCATCTGGGTGGGATATGTAGGTATTTTCAAGTTGACAAGTAGGAGCACACTTCATTGTTTCCTGCTTAAGAGTAGATGTGTGCCTCATATGTAGAATTTTTTAAATGATTTTTTTGTGTTTTTGATTTTTTTTTCCCTGACAGCACAAAACAGTTTTAAAATGCTGTTTACATGTTCAGATACCTAAGTGAAGGATTATGCTTCTCTGTCTCCAAATAAAAGAAAATGTGTTAGCAGCCTCACAAACAAATCTCTTCTGTGCTTAAAAGAAGGAAGCCCTTAGAATGGATGCTTGTGGGACCCACCCAGACAGACTCATCAGCTTGGTGTACCCATCCCCCAACTCCTGAAAGTGAAAGTGACTCAGTCCTGTTCGATTCTCTGCAACCCCTTGGACTGTGGCCCACCAGGCTCCTCTGTCAATGGAATTCTCCAAGTCAGGCCACTGGAGGTGGTAACTGTTCAGGGTAACTGTTCCCTTCTCCCGGGGATCTTCCAGACCCAGAGATCAAACCCAGGTCTCCTGCATTGCAGGTGGATTTCTTAGCATCTGAGTCACCAGGGAAGCCCTATTTTTTATTTTTTTAGACTGCACAGGCTCTAGAGTGCATGGACTTCAGTAGCCCTGGGGTATGTGGGAATCTTAGTTTCCCTGATCAGGGGTGGAACCCATATCCCCTTCAGTGGAAGGGCTAATTCTTAACCACTGGATCATCAGGGAAGTCCCTCCTCTGACTACTCTTGAGCAATGGTTGCTCATGGCTCAGGGCTCCCCTTTCTCTGAACAACTACCCTCTGCACAAGGGATTTGGCTTTCTAGAGTTGTCTGGAAGCTTTGTCCCCTCTTTGGCCTCCAGCCAATGACTGCCTGATATGGAAGCCCCAAGGAGCTTCTCAGTTCTGCCTTCTTAGTGCAGCAGGCAGCGCATCAGTCTCATAATCTGCAGGTCCTGAGTTCGAGGGGACAGTTCTTTTGGGGCTTTCTTTGTAGCTCAGTTGGTAAAAAAGTCTGCCTGCAATGCAGGAGACCAGGGTTCGATTCCTGGATCAGGAAGATCCTCCGGAGAAGGAAATGGCAACCCACTCCAGTATTCTTGCCTGGAGAATCCCATTAACAGAGGAGCCTGGTGGGATTGCAAAGAGTCAGACATGACTGAAGAGACAGCATGCATGCACCCTTGCCTGAAGCAGGCTTAATTGTAGGTGGTCATCTGCATTCAGAAGATCTGGTTGGGTTCCAACTATGGATATCTTTGCTGCTTTCCTTCCAAGACCTCTTGCTTCCCCTTACTTCCTTAACCCACTCCTCCTGAGAGCGCCTCCAATAATTCGCTTGCACTAGAATCCCTGTCTCAGACTCTGCTCCTAGGGAACCCCACCTAAGAAAACCTTCAACTAACAGAGAATGTTTAATGTGCTCTTGTTTCAGGATGAAGAACATGGGAAGACTAGTGAACTCTGTGATCCTGGGCCCTCTTGCACATTTTGTTCTCTGTGAAATGCGTTCCTGAGAAGTGTGTGGTACAGATGACTCTGTAAATCCGTGGATGATGTTTTAGGTAAAAGCATTTGAGGCAGGAAAGGAAAACCCGCACCCAGAGTAACTGTCTCCTTGTAAAATAAGGCACTACTCCTTCCATGGTTGAAGCAGGATAATTTAAGCAACACATCACCAGGCAGCTGGCTGACTCCCTGGGGAATGGCGCCGTGTTGGAGGTTCAGTGTTGGACTCTACTGTTGGCAGACTGGGCATTCAGGAGTGGCTGCAGCCAGATTGACCTGGGTGAGCAGAAGCCCATGTTGCTGAGTCTCTGAGTGACCTCCATCCCTGTCGCCAGGGCACTTGGTTTGTTGCCTCATTGGACAATCACAAGAGTGTTGAAGTGATTGAATCTGCCCATCACGCAATAGCTGGTGTTTCTATAAAAGCAATCTGTACAATCGAAATCCTTTAGAAAAGAGGTATAAATAAAGGAGAAGTTCAAGGACTTTCATTGCAGTTCAGTGATTAAGACTCAGAGTTTTCACTGCTGTGGGCTGGGGTTCAGTCCCTGGTTGGGAACTAAGATTTCACAACCTGCATGGTGTGAGAAAAAAAAAAAAAGCAACAAATTGGAAATCCCAAGACAAACATCACAGGTTAAGAATCTCAGGAATATCACAGAGCAATATTTTGGGAATAGTGAAGAATAAAAGCAAATAATTGAATATAAGAAAGAAATGAGTGATTAGTGTTCTCTGTCCTCATTGTTTCTCCTTTTTAAGTCAGTTTCCCACCAAGAAGAACATAAGCTATGTGTGATGCATCAGGGGCCAGTTAAAATCAGGGAGTCCTCAGGGTCTTCCGAAGGAACAAGTGTTAGGGGCCTGTGGCTCTCCGCAAGTCTTTTTTTGCTTCCTAAAGCTGTACTTTCTGCTTCTACAGCCCCATTTCCACTTCAAATTGTATGTTATTGTTGCAATTTTCTTCTTCCTAGGGGAGGAAAATGCACCCTGGATTTTTACTTTCCTTATTGTAACTATTTCAGTTCAGAGATGATGTTGCTATTGGTATATAAAATAGTAAGGATGTAGAAGTCAGCATTTGGTGGCCCATGTTTCATTATGTTTAAGTGAGTTTTAACTAGTAGAAGTATTGGTGTATTTGCTACTGCGTCACTTGAATGGGTTTTCCTAATTAACATTTTGGTGTCTGTCACTGGCTGATAAACTGTTTTGCTTTTGCTCACTAAAATTAATAGTTCAAAGCCAATTCATAAAAATAACTGGTTTTAGAACATTTCATTAATAGATTTAACCATCTATGGCATTGTTTACTCTTTTATGCCTCTGATCCCAACATTTAAAAATGATGTGGAGGAAAAATCACTGGCCTAGGCGTCAGTGGTCTGGGTGGCAGTCCCAGCTTCAAAGATGTGGGCACCTCATCCAGCCACTCAACCTCTGTGGCCTTCAGCTTAGCCATCAGTCAAACTAGGAAGCCGAACCAAGGACCCACTCTAAAGGAAATACTAGAAGGGGTATTCTTCAAGAAAATAGGGAAAATAATTCCAAATGGAACGAAGAGATGGAGAACAATAAAAAGCATACATATTAAACTATATATATATATATATATATATGCCTAAAATTACAGATTTAAAATACAAAATAGTAACATCAGAGAGAGATAAATGAAATAAAAATATTCTAAAGTCTTTTCACTGATCATGCATGTGAGCTCAGTTGCTTCATTCAGTTGGATTCAACTCTTTGCAACCGCATTGACTGTAGCCTGCCAAGTTCCCCTATCCGTGGGATTTTCCAGGCAAGAATACTGGAGAGAGTTACCATTTCCTCCTCCAGGGGATCTTCCTGACCCAGGGACGGAGCCTGTGTCTCTTGTGTCTCCTGCTTTGCAGGTGGATTCTTTACCACTGAGCCACGGAGGAAGCCCTTTGCGTTGATCAGGAAGAGGATAAAAACCCCAGTCAGTATTGCATATGTGCTTTTCTATGTATGTTAATATATTTATTTATTTTTGGCTGTGCTGAGTCTTCATCGCTGCTCAGTTTCCTCTAGCTGTGGCAGGCAGGGGCTACTCTTCCTTGCAGCAGCTTCTCTTGTTGCAGAGGAGGGCTCTAGGCTCCACACAGGCTGCAGTAATTGCAGAGCATGGGCTCATAGTTGCAGTTCCCAGGGTCCAGAGCACAGGCTCAGCAGTTGTGGCACATGGGCTCTGTTGCTCCACCGCATGTGGGATCTTTCCTGACTAGGGATCGAACCCAATGTCTCCTGCATTGGCTCACAAATTCTTTACAACTGAGCCACAGGGAAGTCCTGCATATTGGCTCTTAATGAGTATGGGTTTAGTCTGCTAGAATTTTGTTTAGGATTTTTGTATATATATATATACACACACACACACACACACACTATATATATATTGAATAGATTATGCTATATGTAATCTATATATATATAAAATAATGGATTATGACCAAGTTGGGTTAATTTCAGTTTAGTTTCACATTTGAAAATTAATCTATATACATCACCTATGTAATTTTTTTTTTTTTGGCCAAAAATGTTTAACCTGAGCTTAATCATGAGGAATATTATATAAATTCAAACTGAGAGACATTCTTCTAAATGTCTAACTGGTCGAAGTATTCTAGGTGAAAAGAGACTAAACAGAAGTGACAACTAAATGCTATGAAGAATCTTTGATAGAATTCTGAATTTGGGGGACTTCTCTGATGGTCTAGTAGTGAAGACGGAGGGGATTTGATCCCTGGTTGGGGAACTAAGATCCCACATCTTGTGTGCTGCACATCTCAGCCAAAAAGAATTCTGAATTTAAAAAAAAGCTACAAAGGACACTATTGACATAATTAAAATGTGAATATCAATTATACATTAAATATATTAATAATATTAATATATTAAATAAACTAATATTAAATGCCCCTAATGTAGTAATTGATTTGTAGGAGAATGCCCTTGTTTTGGGGAAAGATAAAGTGAAATATTCAGGGTAATTGCCTTGATGCCAGCAATTAAATTCCCAATGGCCCAAATGGCTTAGTCAAAGTCAAACAGCACATGCATAGGTACACAGATAGGAAAGTAGAGGGAGCAAAATATGAACAACTGGTGAGTCCAAGTGAAGGCTACATGTACATGAAACTTTCCTGAAAGTTTAAAATTTTTCAAAATAAAAACTTGGGGAAAATGTACAGAAAAATTAAAATATAATAACAGTAATATAACAAAACAAATGGCTAGTGATGTGAAGGAAATTAACAATGAAATCCAAGTGATGATATAAAGTGGCTTTAAGAAAATACATAGTTATCCTTCAATTAAAAAATTAATTAATTAAAAAAATACATAGTAAAAGTAGTTCCTTAAAGATAGGACTGGACTCTCTGATGAGCAGTTAGTAAGAAGGGATCATCCTGTAGAAAGAGAGGCAGCTGATCTGCTGGAAGCCTCAGTAAGACACGTTTGCTCAAGATGCTGGGAGATAAACCCTATGAAGAATCAGGGATCTATCACTTCAGCAAAGGGCATGATGGCCCCGTGATAGGCACACTCAGTGCTGGCCTTGAAAAGCAGTGGCAAGGGAAAACCTTCCCAGTGCTAGACCTTTGAAAGGTGCACCTGGTCTTCCATGTTGTGTGGAGAAAGAACAGCGAGCATATATATGAAATCCTGAGCAGTGGGGAGTGGGTGCATGGCTGGTCAGGAGCCTGAAAGAATTAGAAAGTCTGTGGCAAAAGGAGGTGTTGGGAAGAGGCACATGAATGACTATGTGGAATACACAGCCCAGGTTCAGGTCTGTGTCACATGCTCACGTCCACCACAGGGCATCCACTAACGGAAGAAGGCCCTGAGCCACCAAGGAGACAGGACGACTTGGCTGGCTGGCAGCAGCCACTGTGACTTTAGCCGCACCCCCCAATAGGCACAGTGGCACGTGGGCAGGGTGGCCAGGGTGGCGGAGACGGGAACGGCTCATTTCAGGGAGACAAGCGCTTTCTCACACAAGGAGTGCCCCCAGGAGTGCTGACCTGTGCTGTAAAAGGTCTGACTGTCTTGGAATTAACCTCGGTTTCATAGAAGCAAACCACAGAGATCTTCATGCTCTCTCCTCTCCACCTGGGGATCAATCTCAGGGCAATCCAGCTCAGACCCATAGTCAACTATCCATTTAGGAGACAAAACTATTTTAACAACAAGACCTTGCATTTTCACAGGATTTTATTATGGTGAACTCATAAAGGAAGCTTTTTGCATTTAATTTTCCCCCCAACATCTTTCTCAGCTATCATGAAACGGCCATAGCAAAATTATTTAACTCGTCTTTATACAACAAAAACCAATACACAGGGAATTCTCTGGTGGTCCAGTGGTTAGCACACTGTTGTTTTCACTACCACACTACCAGGGCCCAAGTTTAATTCCTGGTTGGGCAATTAAGATCCCGCAAGCCATGAGGCACAGCCCCAAAACGAACAACGCTTCCCCCCAGAAAACCCAACACACAAAGCTTAGTAACTGCCAGGAGGGCAACTGAGAAATAATGAGAAGTCAAGGCTGAAAGTCAAATTTCTTCCAGGCCAGTACTCACACAAGCCTCCAAGTCTCATGGCACCTGCACATTTAAGGAAGAGATTCTTGAAGTTATCTCTGTGTGTCAGGGTGTGTGCATAGGTGATAAGACGGATAAGAAGGAGAAGAGGATTGCTTGAAAAGTTAATTTCTCATCTAGTAGGTAAGTGACTTGCCAAGATGACAGTCTGATTAGCCAGAGCCGAGGTGAATGTGGTGCTTTGGATACTGCTCCAGCTCCATGCTTAGGAGTGTTTCTGGGTCTACTTCTTGTCTGGCCTCTGCACCTGTGCCCTCATCCCCAGAGGATCACAATTAACCTCGTTCCCCAACAGGAGTCCAGATAATTCATTCCCTTCTTCACAGTTGCTATGTGATTTTTCCCCAAATGGCTTTACTTTTACCACCAATGCTACGATTCTCCTAGAAAGAACACTGCATACTTCTCTAGTCAACATTTTTTTTTTCATGTCATCTTTTATTATAGCCATAAATATTTATAAATTAAATCACTAAAGAATTCAATATTTTAAGGCACTAAGTCTCCAAAGTTTAGGAACCTACTGTACTTTCCTCTGTCATGTCAAAGATTAAGATATGAGAAGTAAAACTGTCAACTTCATAAATATTTCATCTGAAGCTTAAACTGAGTAGAATAAACAAAGTACTTGCAGAAATCTCAAGGAATTAATAGGCTAAATGCTGAACTAATAGTCTTGACACAGTTTGATTATCATTTGGATTAATCTTATGACTCATCGACTTTATTTATACCTCTGAGTAAATGCGAACACTTCTTTCAGAGGGTCCAACAGAGCTTTAACAGAAAGGACACCTGCATTCATTCTCTATAACTCCGGACAGTTATCTTGTAAAATGCTCATCTCTCACGTCCTGAACCTCTTGCTGAGCAGTGAATCTGTGCACAATCCATTTCTCTTTCGGCTGGGATTTTCTCTGGGGTCCAGGCTGCTGTCTCTGAGCAATTCTGACCGTGCTTCCTTGGGCATCTGTAAGACAAGTGCACAAACTCGAGGGCAGCCCACTGCTAACGCACCCAGCCTCCAGCCTCCAGCCTCCACAGGGCTAAGTCCACAGGAACACGGCATGTGCAACACGAAAACACAGCCCAACACAGCCCAACACAGGAATGCTGTGTTAGGGAGCTGTTCCTCCCCAACCCTCATGACTACCTTCCATAGACACCAGAAATGTGATGGCAACCTAAAATCTGGGCATCCAAGCCAAACTCAGAAAGGTGTGCTAACTTTGCTATCTCCACAGAGGCATTTCTGGTGGGGGAACTCTCTTTTTTTGAGTCCCTTTTCAATAAGCTCCTTTTCAATACTTACATGCTTCCCAGGTGGCGCTAGTGGTAAAGAATCTGCTTGCCGATGAAGGAGACGAAAGAGACACTGGTTCAATTTCTGGGTTGGTAAGATCCCCTGGAGGAGGGCATGGCAATCCACTACAGTGTTCTTGCCAGAAGAACTCGATGGACAGAGAAGCCTAGCGGACTACAGTCTATGGGGTCGCAAAGAGTTGGACATGACTGAGGGTCTGAGCACTTTCCAATACTTGCTCGGCCCAGACAGCCGTGATTCTGCCCCAGACTCTCTATGCGACTCTCACACAGCAGAGAGGGACTGATGCCTAGCATTGGTTTGTGTTGCACCAAGAGACAGAAGCACCCTGTTAGCCAGTCATTTGCTCTCATTCAAAGGGCGTCGTAGTTTTCACTCAGGGAAAGGACTTGTCTGACTACACTGGGTGTGTACCAAGAGTTCCTTTATGCGTCAAAGTCATAAACAAATAACAAATTATGCAACAGAGCCTCTCAAGTTCTTGCCTTTCTGTTTCCCGACCCGGGGAGCCCTTTCTTGCAGCCTGGGGAGCTTGGGGAGAGAATAGGGAAGCCCTCTGCTGGCAGCACATCAAATGCAGAAACTAGGCCACTCAGCACCAGATGGTTCCCAGGCCCTGCTGCCATTAGAAGTTTCTACTTTAATTCACCGGAGGATGGAACTCTGGCATTTTGAAGTCACACTGCCAAAGCTTTTGTTGATTAAGAAGTGGGATGTGGGACTTCAAAGCAGTGTCAAACCTCACTCAGAAAAACAGGAAGGAGCTTAGGACATTTGCTATCCTCTCTCTATATATTTTGAAGGCCCTCTTTGCAAGCCTGAGGGTTATTATTATTTTCAGCATGGGAATGACCCTGTAAAAATGGTTCTTTGCTTTTATAGATGTCAAGTGGAACGACACTTGCCTTGGAACTTAACTGGACACTCAGAATTGCAGCAGTAAACCAACTCTAGCAAAGGTGGGTTTATTCTAAAGGTCATTGTACGATTTTAAAACATTTGCATTCCTTTTTCTTAAATTTCCCCAATTTTAAACTTTTCCCTTAAATATTAAGCAAGTGACTCTTACCTTGGTTCTGCAAGGAGTATTCTTAGAGATCACACTCTCAGTTTCAGCTCCAATGGCTTCTTCTAAATCTTCATCAAGGAAGATACAGTAGATAAGATGGAAAAAAAAACATAAAACATAAAGAAAACATAAACATGAAACATTAAAAAAAATCCTTAAGAAAAACAAAAAGCCCATTTTGGTAACTGTAGGGATACTCTTACTAGAGAAAAATAGAGAGGTCCATGTGTTTTAAAACAGCTCCTCTTCAACTTTTTTTGCAGCATTTCACCATTACGCGTGGCACTCGGCCTGCATTAGCTCTGGCTCATTCACGTTGCTAAAAGGATTGTCCAGCCCCACAGCTAAAAATGTTGAGGCTCTGAACTGAATTTTAAGCAATAGTGACATTTGTCCCAACTGTACTCTGTTCCACCTGGCCTTCAAGGGACCAGAGGAAACAGGTATGTGAGGACTGCTGGCCAGGTTTGGGCGTCTCTTAGTTCAAAGACAGTGACTGTATTACAAATAACTTGGGGCTGACTCTCAACTTTCCAGTATTAATGATTTATTTTGTATACTGCACTGTCCTGGCTTATCAGCCTTATCCCAACCCCAAGAGGCTGAGAGGGAGCAGAGAAGTAAAATCTTAAAAATATAACTAAAAGCTCCAACATTTGACAGTGCTTTATGTTTTTCAGTATGGCTTTACACTGCTCCCTTACTTAGCTAATCTCAATTTATGAAAAATAAATTAACCTAATTATTTAATGTGTATGCTCAGTCACTCAATCCTGTCCAACTCTTTGCGACCCCATGGATGGTAGCCCACCAGGCTCCTCTGTCCATGGGGATTCTCCAGGCAAGAATACTGGAGTAATTGCCATTTCCTAATTCAGGGCATCTTCCCAACCCAGGGATCGAACCTGCATCTCTCGGGTCTCCCACATTGGCAGGTGGATTTTTAACCACTAGCACCACCTGGGAAGCCCAACCTCATTATTTAATAGAGGCCAACAAAATTTTAATTCCTATGACAGGCTATAATTCTGAATGATGAACAAATCCTCAAAAATGGAATTGCAATAAGTGAAGCACAAAGTCCAATGAGTCAGGGTGTAGCAAATAACGGTTCACCTATAGCCTGTAAGTTTTATTAACAACATTTCAAGCATTTTCAGGGTATAAAGCTCAAAGACTCTTACGCTGCAGCATCTGTGGTTTGTGGTACAATGAAGACATGCAATTATTTTTTAAAAGTGAAAATAAATGATAATGTAAATTTACACAGTCATTTCCACCCTCCTTCACTTCTACCATGGACAGCAAGATGCACTATCATGTATGACCAGGAGGTAGGTGTGGGGGGCATCTTATTTAAAGATCTGTGGACAGACCTGTTAGAATACCATCAAGCTGTTCTGCCATAAACTCGGCGTCTTCCTCAGTGAAGCACATAGGAGGTTTTATCTTAAGCACGTTTCTATGAGGTCCGTCGGCACTGAGAAGCACTCGCTTTTCTTTCATCCTGATTAGTGCAGGAAATACATGTGAGTGCATACGAGCAACAACTAAGACGGTTTCAGAATGATGTGAACAGACAGCAATTTAGTCTATGCATGTAAGAAGTCACGTTTGTAATTGCACGAGTCTTAAACTTCCCTTATTTAGGGAGAAGAGAGGAAGTAAAAACAGTCAAGTGGGTGGACATCTTTTAAGCTGAGATACCAAACAGGTGAGGGGTGCTTTACTTGTAGATGACGTGCTGAGCTTCTGCTGTGGCGGGGGTCCTTTGCTGATGGTCCTTCACTAAGTCAATCCCAATAAAAAGGCCAACGCCCCTGAGGGAGACATAGAAAGGAAACTTGACATACACTCTATCAAGCACCACATTGTCACAAAAAATTAACACAGTCGTCAAACTTCAGTTTGATTTGAGGCTGAATGTGAGTCTCTTTAGAGGTAGCTGTAACTAGTTCTAATTAATCCATGATACCAATCCAGGGTCCACAGGACTCCTTAGTTTCTGAAGTTAGTTTTTATAATCCAGTTTTATTTTTTCATCACATAATTGCAAAAAAAAAAAAAGGCTTAAAAACAACTTTATACTATTTAGTTTTGTATGACATCAATGATGATAAATACATATATGAAAAATAGTGATTTTCTTAGATGTCATTTAAATTTTTTTTAATAGATCATATAGAGTTACTTTAAGTTTCTTCTTTTCATCTTCTAGCTGTTGAAATTATCCTGGCTTAATTTTTTTTTTAAAAGTGTAAGTCAGGAAAGATATATACCCAAAAGTTAATAGTGATACATCTGGTTTTGAATGAAAAAAGTTTTTTCAGTGTTTTCTAGATTTGATTTTGTGTAATTTATTTTAAATTTATAAGATAAAATATAACCAATATTCATTTGGACATATGGATAACTACAATTCCTTGATAAATATACCTGATATCTCCTATCAAAGTATGTTTAGTCTTCTGCTTATTCAGTAACTCAGTAAGATAATTCCCTACTCTTGTGGCATTTCCTTGAAGGTCTTCATTTTTTATTACATCCAGGACGGCCAAACCAACAGCAGAAGATACTGGATTTCCTCCATACTGCAGAAAAAAAATAAATGAGAAAACAGACTAGTTGAATTCATGCTGTTGCTTCATCCATGAGAAATCTGGCTCATATTTAAGTAAAGATATAATTTCAATAAAATTTTCCCTTGTGATATTAGCTTTTTAAGTTTAGAATATAGCGTGATTCTATTCATTTAGGATTGAGAATATAATTCTAAATTATATATATGCTACGTAACTGGTATGAAGGACTACTGGGGAATCTATAAATTCATCCAAATCAAACACAGATATTGTGTTGGGAATTAAGGATTTCAGAGTGTGGTTTAGTTAGAGGGATGTGGATTGAAGCACTTGAATATCTGTGTGGAAAAAAAGCCAAAAAATGACATTTTCTCCAAGTAATTTGTGTTCCTAGATTTTGATTCTGACTTTTAGCTGCAACAAGTCCTATTACACATATTGCACAAACTATAACAGTCTTTCCAAACTTGAGAATCTTACAACCTTTGGGGGCAAAATCAAGGAAATAAAATTTCCCAAAGATAGAAATTTAGTTAGTATCTCCTATGACAGCCATATAATATTTATAGTATTGAATCATCTATACACTTCAGACGTGCTTTGGGAATTTAAATGTGATACAAAACAAAAAAAGATCATATCATCTGTTAATGAAATATCATAACTTCTAGAGTTTACCAGGGCAGACATCTATCACTGGAACAATCAATAGGAACATTTTAGGAAAGGGAAAGATACAAGAAAAAATAAAAGGAGGATTGTGCCGAACAGAATGAAATATGGTTAGATCAAAGTCTGGCTTCGGTTCTGGGGTCATTAGCTGGCAACGGTGAGATTTATTCTTTATTACATTGGAAAGAAATATAAGAACACACAGTATTTTTCCCTCTTAGCATTAAAGTGGGAGGTCAAAATTTACCGTGTTGAAATACTCCATCCCAGAGGCACTGAAGGCTTCTGCAATTTCTTCGGTTGTTACCACGCATGCCATTGGGTGCCCATTGCCCATTGGTTTCCCCATTGTGACTATGTCTGGAACGAAGTCTTCACCAAACATTTGGAAACTCCAGAAATGTTTCCCAATTCGGCCAAAGCCTACTTGAACTTCATCAGCTATAAACACACCTCCTGCTCCACGGACATATCTGAAAAGCAACAGGGCAGCATGATGCCTTCAGGTCACTGACAGCCCCCCTATCCTCCCTTCAAGATACGGATTATTGAGGACTTCAAAAGAATGGCGTTAACCTGAAGTCTGTAATCATTGTTAAAAACATTTCAGTGCTCAAATCCCCAATGACATCTATGTGATGTCATTGACTTTGAAATATAATCACGTCATTTCCAGATAAGATATAGTCTATGCTGTTTGGGTTTGTGCTGCTTAAAGTAAGCTCTACTGCAGTATTTTAAGTGGCAAGAGAAAAAAGTGAACAAAAAGTAATGTTAGCAGAGTTAATCTTATCAGTAAAGCTTGGACACCAATCAATCAGAGAGGATGCCAGGTGGGTAAAGTGGGGCAGAGCCCTCAAGGACCCCCGGCTAGACTGTGTGCAAACCCTTTATTAGCTGGGATCTTGGAAGGTGAGGAGTCCCAGGAGTCCTGGGCGGCAGGCACTCCCAAGTAGCTATTTACCAGCTCATCCCTGGTGGCTCAGCAGTAAGGAATCTGCCTGCCAGTGGAGGAGACTTGAGTTCAGTCCCTGGGTTGGGAAGATCCCCTAGAGAAGGAAATGACAACCCACTCCAGGATTCTCGTCTGGGAAATCCCATGGACAGAGGAGCTTGGTGGGCTACAGTTGGTCACCAAAAAAGTCTGACATGACTCAGCTACTAAACAACGATGGGAAGTACTTCCATACTTCGCCAACAACCAGATGACCCTGCGGAACTCTCATGGTTCCTTCAGTCTGACCAAAGATGCCCAAGTACATACTCTGCCACTTTCTGGAAGTAGCCTGCTGGAGGAATTATTTGTCCGCCACAACTCTGCATGGATTCAGCAATAAAGGCAGCAATCTACACAAGAGAAGATGGGGTCAAAGTCCATTCGGTCCTCCTCCCAAACCCCCTAAAAAAAAGAGGACTTCTTGTAGAGCGGCCGATTTAAACATGGTTGAGAATGGACCCCTGGCAAGAGACAAATTGGCTATTTGATTAAAAAGAAAAGATGTTCATGCTGGAAAAGCAAGTGATCTGAAGCATTCGTTTCTGAAATTTTAGGTTTCTTATGAAACTACCACTAGAAATGGTGGAAAAGGTGCTTTCCATCTCTCCATAATTAATTTAAATGCAGGATTTGCATTAGGATCAACTGAGTAAGACTGATATCTTGATCAGTCTTTGATATGAGCCTCTACAAAATTACCCAGGTTCCAAACATATCACTGTAATGCCTATTTACTCAACTTGTTGAATTAGGACTGCCCGAGTCTGGAATTTGCACCAGGGAGGTGAGAAGGTGACTTGTGGTCACAGACCTTAGTGACTGTGCTCTCTTTCTGGTTCTTGCCCTGAACCAGGCTTACAACTTAACCAACATAGGCAATTCACAATAAAACTGCAGAGGAAATGTTCTAGAGGCTAAGAAAGGAGAAGAAAAAAATCACTAAATTAAGAGAAAGCATGGAAATAGTATGAGATAAGAAGTTAAGCCATCAACTATACTTCAATTAAAAACAAACAAGGGAACCAAGTCATTAAGATAAAAACACTTGAACTGGAAAACACAAAGGCTTCATTTTTCTCTCAATTAAGAAGTTTTTAAAATTGCCATATTGATGCCATAAATCAATTTAAAGGCAAAACATATGTCAAATCACATTAAAACTCCTTGTAAGTAACCCCTGCAGCGGTTGAAAATTTAACATTAAGCTGAAGGTGAAAGACAGTAGGGTGAAGACTGAGAAAATGAAAGCTCTTCCTACTCAGTAGGATTCTGGTTTGTTTTAGAAGTGCAGACCCAGGGATGTCCCTGGCAGTCCAGTGGTTGGGACTTCCAATACAGGGAGTGAGGGTTCGATCCCCACGGAGGGAGCTAAGATTTCACACGCTTTTCAGCCAAACAAAACAAAATAAAACACCAAAACATGAAACAGAAGAAATATTGTAATAAATTCAATGAATATTTTTTTAAAAAAGGTGCAGAAACAGATTGGAAGAGCCTTTTCCTGCCTGGTCTTACCCAGGCTCAGCGCCTTCAGGAAAGCTGAACCAATTCTAGGGAAAGCCAAGGCTCCCAAGGTTCAGGAGCCTGCATTGATCCTGAAGCCCTGGGGCTACCCTGCCTCTTCCCCTCGGTTCACCTTCTGTCAGCCCCTCACGTTACTCTCATTTGGAATGTTCTGTCCATGGGCTATCACCTTTCTTAATTCTCTCCTCCTAACCCTTTGCACCAGAGTCTGCATCCCACTGGGAAGGTTAGAACTAGACCACCAGTTCTGAAACAGGTACAGTAATTACATTTCCAGGATAAATAAAAATAGTCTTAGAGGCATGACTATAATAATGCATTTTTTGATATATGAACTAAGTGAAAATGTAACCGGAGAAGAACAGAAAGGATTTGCTGTCTAATCCTTTCCCACCTCTCTAGTGTATCATGATGATTTCAATCTATTTTATGAAAGATGTTAACGTGTTTCCAAAGCTGTAAATACAAACCTTCCTTCCACTGTTATGAGCTTCGTCAATAATTTTCTTCACTTCATCTGCATAAGCACTGGCTGGGTCTTCATGGTCTTCTCTGTATTTTCCTCTATAAGTATCTGGAGCTGGTGCCTGAAAACATCAAGAGATAACAGTTTCTCATGATTTTTCTCCTGGACAAATGAGCTTTTAAGAAAGGGTATTTCCCCACAAGAGCATAACAGAAAGGTGACCTATGGATTTATGTGACTCTAGCTTCTTCTGCTCTTTTCCCTTAACAGTTCTGAATTCTGTGACACTTGAAATCTTTGCATTGTGAACAGGAGCTTGGATTTACTTCTAGGCTTCTTGGAAGTCAAAATTGCATCCCTGATCACATAAGTGGCGAATTCAAACAACAAATGTGACTATGTTATTTGAAAATCTCAATGAATGCAAACTGTATTAACTATTCTATGTCAAAAATAGGGACCTCCCTGGTGGTCCAGTGTTTAAGACTCTGAGCTTCCAAAGCAGGAGGTGTGGGTTCGATCTCTGGGAGGGGAACTAAGATCCCATGTGCTGTCTGGTAAGGGCAAGAAATATTTTTAAAAAAGAAGAAGGAAATAAACCAGCACTTACCAACTATACAGCAAATTGTAATCATTCAGAAAGCCAGAGTGTTTTAGCAGTAATTTCAGATCTTAAAATTTTGAAAGAATGTATTCATGACTCTCTTAAAAACGTCCACTGATCCTTAATTAAGCCAAATGAGTTTTACTGCTTCAACAACTTGGTTTCTTTATTTTCTTTCATTTAACATTTATTTGACTTAATAAATTTACATAATAATTTAGCATAGAGTAATTTTAAGACAGTCATACACACCTGATGCAACTTTGAGTTTTAAATCGGCTTCAGTGATAGAAAAAGTAATTGAAGATCCGGGGGCAAGAAAAATAAAGAAAAGCTGTGAATAACAGCTGTCACTACCACTATACTGATTTGGATGGTACTCATCAATGGATTTTAACCCACATCTTGTCATTAACTAGCTCTTTGACTTTTAGCAAGTCATATAGCAGCTCTATATCTTAGTTTCCTTTCTCATGGTTTCATTTCAATGCAAAGATTGGTCTGGATTATCACTGGGCACTCTTCCAGTAGTAACATTCTGATTCTTGAATTCCAAGATACTTACCACATGCACAAATTCTTTCTTGACATCTTTGCCCTTTTGAAATTTATATGGACTGATCTCAATTAAAGATGATAGGTGACCGTGGTAAGCACTGAAACGAAAAGAAATGGTAACCAACATCATTCAAAAAAGGATGCTCTTCCAGGATATGAAAAATAGTACTGCGTGTCATCCAGGGAGAATCTCAACACTGGTGCCAGATTTAACTATATGGAATCCAATTTTTCATGGTAGGACCAGCCATTAATTTGTCCAGCTCTCCTGATTCAGGCAATAAAACACATACAAAGCCAAGTATGTATCCTTGTAGGCAGTTTTTAGCCAGAAAAAACTTAATTTCTTTGGATTGTATTAGCTCTGCTAAATTAGATTAAGTGTAAAACATTATTTTCTAAAGTTTCATGAGAAATATCAGATGTATGTATTCTTTAAATATATTTTATAGTTACATTCTAGTAAATTTTAAAAACAAATTTATATTATAAAATGGGCTGTATTTCTGTTTAGGATGGTTTCTAAAGGATGTTCAATAGCACATTTTGAACAAATGCAAGTTGGTAAGGAATAGGAGGTTTTTTCAAAAAGAACGAAGGTTGAGAGGTGATCAACCTTAGTTCTTCCTAAGGTTATGAAATTCTTTTCTTTCACTTAAAATACAGGTGGCTATGATATTCCCCTTAATGTTTTTTTCTTCCCAGATATATATAATCAGGAGACTGGAAATTGTAAGGGCTTCCCAGGTGCTAGTGGTAAAGAATCTGCCTGTTAAGAGACAGGAGTTTGATCCCTGGGTTGGGAAGATCCCCTGGAGGAGGAAATGGCAACCCACTCCAGTGTTGTTGTCTGGAGAAGCCCCATGACTAAGCGTCTGAGCACATGCACACACACAGTAGATCAAATGCTGATATCTCTTTCTGTACCAGCACATAACAGGCTCTGTCTCTCTCTGGAAATTATAAAAGGCCTATGAATAAACAAAGCAAAGAAGGAGCACTTCCTCTACCATAGATTAAAACATCCTACAAAGCAATAGCAATGAAATTAGTATGGTATTGGAATAAGAACAAAGTTAAAATGACTGGGACAGAAGCAAGCTCAGCCATTTGTAAATGGTAACACAGTGGCCACTAGATGGAGTTAACTGAGGAGCAGTTACAGACACAGTAGAACAAAATGAAGAGCATCTTTGTGATCTGAGGGATGGTGATGGGTATGTATAGGGGTAAAGATTTTAACAAAACTTAGAAAACCAAACCACGGGATGAAAATGCAAACTATTTGATTCAACCAAAATTTTTTGGGTAGATGGATGCCATGGACAAAGTTAAAAGGCAGGTGATAGATTGGAAAAAAATATTTGTAATGTCTTAAATAAAAGAGGCTAACTTCCAAAATGGTCTGTTTGCATATAAGAATCACTCGGGAAGCTTGGTTTCCTGGACTCTGACTCTAGAGACTCTCTTTAACTGGTCTGGGATGGGGCCTAGGCATTGGTACTTTAAAAAGAACATTTCCCCACTGCAGTATTCTTGCCTAGGGAACCCCATGGACTAAAGGGCCTGGGGGTCTATGATCCATGTGGTTACAACTTAGCGACTACACCACAACAACCATAACAACAAACCCACAATCAGGCAGATTATGATTCAGGGAAATACCTTTTCATGAAAATGTGGCATAAAATGGAGAATGAAGAGACCTAGCAATGTGGAATGTAGAGTTTTGTAAGAAATTAAAATGTGAATATAGAATAATAGTTGTTAATATTCAAACAATAAAGTCCATGGCT
The DNA here is from genome assembly GCF_033118175.1 of Dama dama. NCBI lineage: Eukaryota > Metazoa > Chordata > Mammalia > Artiodactyla > Cervidae > Dama > Dama dama. The sequence continues at coordinate 23,449,116 of NC_083697.1, read as the reverse complement.
AAAGGAAAAAAAAAAAATAAAAAGAACATTTCCTCAGGTATTTCTAAAACACAGTCTAGGCTGAGATCCTCTCATCCAGTCTATGCATGCAAGCACAAAAACAAGGATGGGAAGCCCAACAGAAAAACTGGGTAAGGAATATAAGCAGATAATTCTCAGAAAAAAAGTGGGTCAGTCGCTTAGTTGTGTCTGACTCTTTGCAACCCACCAGGCTCCTCTGTCCAGGGGATTCTCCAGGCAAGGATACTGGAGTGGGTTGCCATTTCTTTCTCCAAGGGATCTTCCCAATCCAGGGATAGAACCTGGGCCTCCCTCACTGCAGGCATATTCTTTACCATCTTAGCCACCAGTGAAGCTAATTCTCAGAAAGCAGTCACAAATGCATAATAAGTATATGAAGAGATATGCAATCTCATAATTAGAAAATTGCAAATAAAAACATTGATATTATTTTATACTTATTAGACCAGGAACTATTAAAGTAAAAAAAGGCACAGTACTCTAAGGTTTTGCCCAGGATATGGGGAAATGGAACATCTCACGCACCAGGTAGAGAGTTTCAACCACTCTGGAGACCGACCTGGCTGCATGCAGTCAAATCAATAATGTTTACAGCACCCCCATGGCCCAGCAATCCTGCTTCTGGGTGCTTATTCCTAAGCGATCCTCAGAAAGGTCCACACAGGCACATGTCTGAGGGTGCTTACTGCCGTGCTGCCCGTGGTAGCTGGGCATAGAGGGCAGTCAGTGTCCATTCTGTGATAGGCATGAAGCCTGCCCTCCCCAAAGATGCCCACGTTCTAATCCTCAGAACCTGAGAATATGCTACATGGCAAAGGGAACCTTGCAAATGTGATTAAGCATCCTGAAATGGAGTGATAATCCTGGAGGGTCCAATGTTATTACAAGAGTGTTTATAAGTGAAAGAAGGCGGCAGGGGGATGGTGGTCAGAGACAGGGATATGACAGAAGCAGAGGCTGGAGTGACGGCATGGCTGGCTCTGAGGGTGAATGAAGGGACCCAAAGCCAAGGAAGGCAGGCAGCCTCTAGAAGCTGGAGGCAAGGCAACACATTTTCCCCCAGAGTCTCTAGGATTGCAGCCCTATTGCCACCTAACTTTTAGCCCAGTGAGGCCCAGTTTGGACATCCAACCTCCAGAACTATAAGAGAATAAATTCATGTTGCTTAAACCACTATGTTTGTGATAATTTGCTACAGTAACAATAGAGAATGAATACATCAACCAACACATAAAACAAGACAAGCCTATAGATGGGCAAGAAATGAGGTGCATGTTCAGTTCAACCCTCTGTGTGTGAGATTAGTGGGGTGGGGAGGCAGAAACAATTAAAAAAAAAAAAATCTCAGTTAAGCTAGAAGTTGTCAAATTTCTTGTTCAAATTGTAATGAATTTAGGATTTCTCTGGCGGTCCAGTGGGTAAGACTTCTGCTCCCAATGCAGGGAGTCTGGGTTTGATTTCTGGTGGGGGAACTAAGATCCTGCATGTTGTACAATGTGGCCAAGAAAACCTTTTTTTTTTTTAACTTGGCTGCTTGTAGTCATTAAAATTTGCTCTAAATTACAGTCTTTTAAATTAATTACAGTGGATAATCACATTGCATCGGCTCAATAAATAGTTAATGTGTGAAAGTAAATTCTAATTCATATAAAGCCCATGAGACCATGACCACAGGACCCAAAAGAGCCTCCAGGTGCTTGGAAAGAATTAAGTGTTCTCTAGGCCTGAGTTGGCCTTGAAATCTTAAACATAATAAAAAAAAAATCCTTGTGGCATCCATCCAGCCTCCTCTGTACATACTTCTGGTATCAGTGTAGATAGGATCAATGTGTTTTCTGTCTCTGAAGGACTTTCCTCCTGAGAAGTTTCATGTCTAAGACTTACTGGAAACATGTATATTATCAATCGTGAAACAGATCACCAGTCCTGGATGAGACAAGTGCTCAGGGCTGGTGCACTAGGATGACCCAGAGGGATGGGATGGGGAGGGAGGTGGGAGGGGTTTTAGGATGGGGAACACATGTAAATCCATGGCTGATTCATATCAATGTATGTCCAAAACCACTACAATATTGTAAAGTAATTAGCTTCCAGATAAAATAAATAAATGGAAAAAAAAATTAAAAAAAGACTTACTGGTCAAGAGTGATCACATCTTGGTGGCCTCTGAACTGCCGAGCCAGGCGTAAGGCTAAGTCATTGGCTTCCGACCTATTAAGACAGCAGAGAGAAAGGAACAATGTGACAATGTGTTTTAAAACAATGTGTTTTAAGCTCTTTTAAAATCTTTTGAAATGTTATTTTCAAAGTTGAGGATTTCAACTACAGAGAACTGTATAAATAAATAAGTTGAGGTCCTCTCTTTCCCCTCAGTCTTGCCCAACCAGCCATCTCACGTCATCCTCCTACGTTTCCCAGATGTCTTCAAAAAAGAATGAGACGCACAAGGAAACTCAGTACAAATTAAGGATGTTCTGCTTGTTTCAAACTCTGGCCCAGTTCAGCCACATCATAGGTGACTAACTTTGAGGAGCCCAAGAAACCTGTATTAAATGTGATCTCAGTGGGAGGAATCGGAGTCTAAGGTCCCACTAACTGGCGGGCCACTGAACTGTGTTGTGCTGGCCAAATACTTGATTAGTTTCTTATCTGTAAAATGAAGATCAGGGCTTCCCTGGTGGCTCAACGGTAAAGAATCCTCCTGCCAATGAAGGAGACAGGGGTTCAACCCCTGGCCTGGGAAGATCCCACATGCTAAAGAGCAGCTAAGCCCATGGGCCACTACTGCTGAGCCCACTTGCTGAAACTACTGAAGTCTGTGTACCGAGAGCTCATGCTATGCAACAGGAGAAGCCACTACAATGAGAAGCCCGCATACCACAACTAGAGAGTAGCCCCTGCTCGCTTCAACTAGAGAAAAGTCCAAGAGGCAACGAAGACCCAGCACAGCCAAAAATAAATAGATCAATAGATAAACGAGACTTTAAAAAAATGAAGATCATAATCCTTTTATCTGGTGTAGAGAGTCTAGACATACTACTCAGATACAGGTGGAAAAGTAATCATTTGTGGAATGTTTATAATGTGCCAAGTATTATACTGTTTTACTTATATTGATTCTCATAACTACTCTTCAAGGCAAGTATTGTCATCTTTTTATGGGTGAAGCCTCAGAGAGGTTAAGTAACAAGAATAAGTTCTCACAGCTAAGAAGAGGTAGAGCCAGTGTTGATTGAAGCCTGTTTAACTTCAAGATTATTCTTTGTATTAATACTATTCCAGGCTCTGTCACGTCCAGTCTTTGGTGACACTGCTCTTTAAGACTGATCCTTCTTTGACAGCATAGGATTCTTTGGAAGGGAAAGTCAAATACTGTGCCATTTAATTTGCTGAAGGCAAGAATGCTTTAAGACAACAAATTAGATCCTAAAATGTCTTAATTCTTTACAAAGAAAAAAAAAAGAACAAATTTCTGGTTATAAATTGGGTTTTAAAATACCTCATTGAAAAAAGAAGTGTGGAACTCCCCTGGCTGTCCAATGGTTAGGGCTCTGAGTTTCTATTGCAGGGGGCTGGGTTCAATCCCTGGTGGGGAACTAAGATTCTACAAGCCTCAGGCATGGTCAAAAAGAAGAAAAGGAATCACAGACTTTCTCATAGTATATATGTACATATATATCATTTTAAAATAAGAGTTTGTGCTGTATAGACAGCTTTCCTCCCAATAGGCAAGCTTTTCACCTGTCTTTAAACATGTACTTACTTTCAAAAACATACTTTTTTTTTTTTTTTTTTTTGCTGCACTTCCCAGCTTGTGGGATCTTAGTTCCCTGACCAGGAATCAAACCCAGGCTCTTTGAAGTGGAAGCTTGAAGTCCTAACCACCGGGCTGCCAGGGAGTTCCCCCCCAAACTTTTTAATGTCTGCATAATTTTCAACAGAATGGGACATAACCATTTGAATTTATGGAATTTAAAAGTTGTAACGTATCTTATCACTTGAATTTATCCCTTCCTCCTTTGTGTTTGTGCTGGGGAAATGTTCAGGGATCCCTACTGGTGCAGCTTCCCCATCTTTCCCCAAAGTAGCGTGGTAGTGAAAAGTCTCGAGTGACATGCACATGTTCATCATGAGACTGTGGTTACAGGCTGCATCAAGAGCCTTGGAACACAATATCAGGTATCTTATCTACAAGGAACTGGTGGGCCCAATTGAAAGAACCAGGAGGTCAGGTCCCCCATGCAAGGTTATTAGTAAGAGTCTCAGGAAGCCTGTTTACATATTCGTACTCCACCAGCAATAAAAAAAGAAAAGATGTGTGAGAGAGGAAACAAAGAGATTCATGGAAATGCGGATAGCTGGAAAAACCTTGAAACCTACCCTGAATTAGTAAAATAGCAAACAGACAGTCTGTCCGGCAGGGTTGCTGAGAGGCGCTTGGCATATTCAACAATGTTGTCGTGGAGGAATCGAGAATTTGTATTTAGTAGTTCCATCTGTTTCTGGGCAGCTTTGACCACTTCTGGGTGGCAGTGTCCCACTAAAATTTAGAAGACAAAAGTCCTCAAAATGAGTTACAATTCGAAATGCCTGGGAAGTGAGGCAGATTCTGAATCAAAAAAAAGAAGAAAAGTTGATCCTGTTCCTCTCCCACATTTTGTTCTAGCTTTTCCCAGCCTAGGACTAAGGGCCCTGTTCAGCCGAGGAACTGCAGCCACTGCAAATCCTGGGACAAATATTAATGGTGCCAAGGCTGCCTTAATCCATAAACGTATCCTTCAAGCACAACAAAGACAGCGCATTACCATGGGCAACGTTGTTGATGCAATCCAAGTACTGGTCACCTTTCTCGTCAAACATGTACTGCCGCTGGGCTCGCACTATTTTGATGGGATCCGCAGCAAAGAAAACTTTGCATGAAGGCCTAGAAATAAGGAAAGGAAACACTTTGGTCTGGTAGGACTGCTCAGCATTTGCCCTTCTCAATCAAGGTCACGATGAGTGGAAAATTACAATTACATAAAAGAAAGGGAAAACACAACCAAGGTGACATACTGTTTTTCTTCATTTCATATTAGCCTGGAAACTTTGACCTTAATCCCCCATCCGTGACACTGCTCACATTTCTTATGCTTGTTATATTAAATTTGCCGCGATCTGACAATGCTACTTACAGGTACATGGATCAACTCTGACAGCTCTAATTACACAAACCAATAACTAATTTTCCTTTGGGAAATTTTGTTCAACTAGGAAAAAAAATCAATTTTTTTGAGCCTTCCTATATATTGAAAACTGACAGCTATTACAAATATTATCTCATTTAATCCTTCCAACAATAATATAATAGGAGTTATTGTCATTCTCACTTTTATAGGTGAGAAAACAGGCACAGAAAAATTAAGCTTGGTTCAAGCCACTAAGAGAGAAAAGCAGAATTTGAAAGTAGATTTTTGTCTTGACTGTAACTAGATTTACCACGGTGACCATTTTGAAATGCTTGGAAATACTGAATCATTATGTTGCATAGTAGGAATTAACATAGTGTTGTAGGTGAATTATACTTCAAAAATAAACTCATAGAAAAAAGAGATTACACTTCTTGGGAAGAACTGGGAGGCAGGGAAATCAGATGAATATAGTCAAAAGGTGCCAACTCCCAGTTATAAGGTAAATAAGTACTATGGATATAATTTATATGTACAACATGATAAGGGCATCTTACCTTTTAACATGATTAATTATAACACTGCTGTATGTTTTATACGAAAGTTGTTAAGAAAGCAAATCCTAGGGGATTTTCTATTTCTTAAATTTTGTATTAATGGAATGATGGATGTTCACCAAACTTAACTGTGATAGTCATTCATGATGTAAGTCAAATAGTTATGCTGCAAAACTCAAACTTAATACAGTGCTGTATGTCAATTACATACCAATAAAATTGGAAGAAAAAAAAGAAGACTGTCTTATGCCATTGCCCAAAATAGAGCTTGCCTGTCATGTAATGTCTCCCTCAAACCTACTTGTAAAGAAATGAATAGCACTAAAAGCTACTACAAATAACTTAGTGTTAAATAGTGTGCAGGAAATTTTACATATCATTTTCATGTCTTTAACTGGTTCCTGTACTACAGCAAATGGATTTTCCATTCTTAAACAATACAATCCAATTATTATTCTAACCCTTAAACCCACTCTTTTGAGTCTAATAAAATGTCGTCCCTATTTATGGTTACTTGGATGGCTGTCTGGAGTACAAGTTTTAGCAACATGAAAACATTACAAACATTTCTGATCTTGGATCCATGGATGTTTAGAAACTAAACAAAATATATTGTTATTATTTACACTTATTTACATTATTATTTACATTTACTATTTTATTTTTGACACGCCATGAGGAAATGTGGGATCCTAGTTCCCCAACCAGGGATTGAACCCAAGCTCCCTGCATTTGAAGCAAGGAGTCCTAATCACTGCACCACCAGAAAAGCTCCCAAAATATAGTTTTATTTTGGTGGCTTTGCATGCACAGAAAACATGTTCCCATGTGCATTGGAGGTAGTTTAGAGGGAAAATAGTTACATATTATATTGATACACAATAGTTTAGAAAGTACTATAATTATTGTGAATAAGTAATAAAATGTTAAAAATGCCTAAAATTAAGTGTCATCAGCTAAAATGAAACTAATGATGAGAATTTCTTCTTGGTTCAAATTCAGTTGTTAGTTTATTAACTACAAGTTAAAATCCAGAAAAATTCTTCTTTATGAATGTGGGCTGAAAATTGTGGACTTGACCTTGCCTCTTTGTTAATGTACTTCCCACCTTGCCACTCAGATTTTCATAGAAGAGGAATTTAATGTGACAGAGATCACAAGGTAACTTGACACTCTACTAGGACCAGAGACCAGGTCTGACTTAAGTATGGGTCCTGTACGCTCACTCACCAAGTTGTTTATACTATTAATGTGAGCAAAAGGAAAGCAGACCCGAGAGAACCCTGCATCTTTACGTTGTAGTGAGGGCACATCTGGGGAGACCAAGGTGAGTAAGGGCATCTTACCCTTTAGAAAGTGTCTACGCTCCCCTCCCCCGCCCCCCCCCGCCCCGCCTCCACTGGCTAGATTAAGCTTTTACTTCTTAACCAAGCGTGCAAGAAGGAAGAGTTGGCTTTCAACAAAAGTTGTCAGAATTAGTTTTCATAGCCATCGTCAAAAATATTTCAGAGTTCACAGTTACCGAAAACTTTCGAGTAGGTGGGAGTGGCGGAGAACTACCCTTCTCCCTTCCAGAGCCCATCCCTGGAACGGTGTTCTTCAGTGGCTATCCACCCTCACGGTCGGTGCCCCGAGCCGGCCCGCAGCCCTCACCCTCTCCGCGGGCTGCAGAGCGCGGGGAGCCCCCTCGGGCGCGGGCGCGGCGGGGTCCTCGGGGCGCGCGGCGGCGCGTGCACGCAGGTGCGGCGGGCCCGGGGCAGTCCGGCTCCCCGCGGGACTAGCTGCCTGCGCTGGTGATCTGGTGGTTCCCACTCTCTGCGCCTCCCGCCTGGGCGGGGGAGCCCTTACCCGATGTGCCTTCTCCTCAGCGCCAGCGTCTCTTGCTTGCTGTACAGTTCGCACATGGTGGCGGGGTGCCGGGCGCCCCCAGGGGTCTCCCCTCTCCAGCCCCTGCGCCCGCGTCCGGAGCCCGAGGGCTGCCCCCGCGGCGGCCCTTCCCTGTTTCCCCGCGTTGGGTCCCCTGGCCCCGGGCGTCGGAGGTCGCGGTCGGTGTCAGACAGTAGGGTCATCTCCCTTTTAAGCCTTGCCCCGCCTTTGCCCTTCGCCAAGCCCCACCCTCCTCCCCCCCTCCTCCGCCGGGTGCCCGCCTGGCAAGAGCCTGGACTCGCCACTCAGTCGCCACCCCCACCCGCCCCCGCTCTTGCCCCGGGCTAACTCCCTCCCTTCCTGCCCTGCTGCCCGCTTCCCCTTCCCACTCTTGTTACTTCTTCTAACTCGCCTTTTATTTTTCTAAGTTTGCCTTGCCATGGCCTTTCCTCCTCCTTTGCCTATGAATCCCCTCCTTCCCACTCTCTTTTTAAAATATTTATTTATTTATTTGGCTGCACTGGGTCTTAGTTGTGGCCTGCACGATCTGGGCCGGTTGCATTGAAAGCAGGGAGTCTTAGCCACTGGACCACCGGGGAAGACCTCCTCTCTTTTTTTCTTTCTTCTCTTTCTTCCCTCCCTTCTTCTTTCCTTTCTCCCTTTAATTGTACACATTCAAAGATAGGCACTCTCTGGAGATAACAGGACCTTTGTCTCCATTCTCCTTTTGAGCAAGTTCCAATACCAAAATCTGCTTAACAAGAGTAACAAGTCACACGCCCAAAGGATAAATCACAGGAACTCAGCCTGTTCTTTGTTGGGAGGGATGAACTATCCCCCTGTTTCAAACACCTGCTTTAGAGATAATTGCACTTGTAGTTTCTCTGAAACGGTAGAGATTATAAAACATTCACTTGATTTATCGGGTTCAGTCATCATAACAACCCTAACTGAGGTAAGCCTGAGAGTTACCACCTTATTTAACATATGGGAACAGTTATTACAGGTCTACCTGATGGTGAACCTGAATTCATTCCTAGGTTTCTTGACTTCCTTTAGGATTCTCTTCTCTCACTGATCAAATTTAAAGTTAAATATGTGGACAGAAGGAAACCTAATTAACTATAACATTAAATCATAAACTATTTGAAGAAGTAGAGATCATCTGATTTACCCCCTGTGTTTTGTAGATAAGGACACCTAGGTACAGGGAAGGTAAAGTCTTATTATTCAAGGTCACACAACTGCTTAGCCATAGAGTTTAGATGAGATCATTTCATTCTTTGTGTTTCAAAAGACAGCAGAGAAAGCATATTTTACCAGTAAGAACATGCTTGATAAATGTTTGTAACTGACCTTTCTCTTGAATAAAGTTATTAATTAATATTAATGTCCTGCAGGATTAGTAGAGTTATTTCATTGCCTAATATAGGTTGAGAAATGGAGTTCTATGTGGAAAAATGTGTTAAGAATTCTAGGTGTTATCAGTGAAGGGGAGAAGACATTTAGGAAACTTGCAAGAAATCCCAGTCATGTCATCTTGGTCTTGTTCCACTCTTGAAAGATATTGCCATGTGTACATCTACTCTTAAACCAGCTAGTGAAGCCACATACAGGCATGCTCCCTCCATAAACCTCCAGTTATTTCCAGTGCTCTAACGTATGTTCTTTAAATAAACAACCCTGGTCTTGAGTTCTTTTTTATTATTTATTTTGGCTGCCTTGCTGTAATGTGGGGGTCTTAGTTCCCCAACCAGGGATTAAACGCATGCGCCCTGCGGTGGAAGCGTGGAGTCTTAACCACTGGACCGCCAGGGAAGTCCCTAGGGTCTTGGGTTCTTGAACTAGTTCTTGCATAAACTAGCGGGGTTTCTTGACCTTTTGGAGGCCAAATTTCTTTAAAATGTTCAAATTTCGTATAAAAGGAAAAAAAAAAAAAAAACCTCAATCATTCTTTAACGAAAAGCATTACAAGGAGGGCTAAAAAGAGATCTTGATTGTGAAATGTGTGTTGGGATAATTGTTAAGGTCTCAATGCTCTTGTATTCTTCGTTTTTTATTTTCTGTTTGTTTGTTTTTTTTTAACCAGAACTTTCAGCAGGGTTGGCTACTCCTTTCTTCTTGAAACTCTTCATTTTTTGATTTCTTGACATGACCACACATTCCTGATTTTCTTCTCTTGCTCAACATTCTCAACATTTAAATGTTGGTGTCTCTGCGGATAGGGTCCTAGGCTTTCTCTTTGCTCTGCACTCTTCCCTCAGGTAATCCAGAAATGATTCCCTTGGATTTAGAAACCATCAAATACCAAAATTACATCTTCACTCAGGTTTCTCTCAGTCCCAGATTCTCATCTCGTCTTTCTTTCTTCCTTTCTGCCTCTCTCTCTTTCTCGTTCTTTCACCACCGAGTCCCATCCACTTCCTTTCTTGACATCTCCATTGTGAGGTCTCTTGGATACCTCCGACCAAGTTGTCTGGACCAAGATGAATCCAAGATGGAGGCTTTGAACCCATCCCCGAAACTATGGCCTCCAATAAACCCCCCATCACTAAGCATTTGTTCGTTCATTCAAGATGTATCAAATACTCTCTATGTGCCACTGAATGTTTGGCACAGAGAAACAGTGAACTAGACTGAACATGTCTGCCTTCCGTGCCTCCTAGTGCAGGTCGGCAGTGTCCATCCAGTACAGAGCCACTAGCCACAGGCGATTATTAAGGACTTGAACTGTGGCTAGTCTGACTTGAGATGTGTTGTTGGTGTAAGACACACCATAGTTTGAAGACTCAATATAAAAATATAAAAAGAATAGTAAAATCTCTCATTATTTCTGATTTTGTTTGCTTATTGAAATAATATTTTGGATTTATGGGATTAAGTAAAGTATATCATGAAAATATATAGTGGTTAAGACTCAGTACTTCCATCACAGGGGGCATGGGTTCAATCCTAGGTTGGGGAATTAAGATCCTGCATGGCGCATGGACATATATATATATATATATATATATAATATATATAATTTAAATTAAATATATATAATTCCACATCTTTTTAATGTGACTATTAGCAAATTAAAAATTTAAAATTACCTATGTGCTTTGCATTACTTTTTTTTTTTTTTTGGTTTTTTAAAAATTGAAGTATAGTTGATTTACAATGCTGTTATTTTCAGTTGTACAGAAAAGTGATTCAGTGATACGTATATATGCTTTATATATAAATATATTTTTGGGGGGATTCTTTTCCCTTACAGGTTATTACAAAATATTGACTGTAGTTCCCTGTTTCCAGTTGGTCCTTGCTGGTTATCTATTTTATATATATGCTGTTGTTGCCAAGTCATGTCCGACTTTTTGCCACCCTATGGACTGTAGCCCATCAGGCTCCTCTGTCCATAGAATTTCCAGACAAGAATACTGGAGTGGGCTGCCATTTCCTTCTCCAAATTTATACATACAATAATGTACATATGTTAATCCCAAACTCGTAATTTATCCCTCTTCTCCCTTTCCCCTTTGATAACCATAAGTTTATTTTTCTGTCTGTGGGCCTGCCTGTTTCTGTTTTGTTATCAAGTTCCTTTGTATCTTTTTTTCTTTTTAACATATAAGCAACATCACATGATATTTGTCTTTCTCTCTCTGGCTCACTTCACTCAGTATGATAATCTCTAGGTCCATCCCTGTTGCTGCAGATGGCATTATTTCATTCTTTTTTATGGCTGAGTTATAGTCCGTTGTATATATGTACTGCACCTTCTTTATCCATTCATTGGTCAGGGGACATTGAGGTGCTTCCTTGTCTTGATTATTGTAAACAGTGCTGCTGTAACATTGGAGTGCGTATATCTCTTTATGGTATATGCCCTGGAGTGGGATTGCTGGATAATGCATTACTTTTCACCTGGACAGCATTATTCTTCCTGGACTCAGTAAGAAAGTAAACAAATCAAAAAGATAATGGCTTAAGAAGCTTTAATTGTGGTAAATGCTTTGAAGGAAATGATCCTAAGCCAGAAGACAAGGAGCCCTGGATAATCTTATCTTTTTCTCAACTCTGTCCTCCTGTCGAGTTATTTTTAAGTCCTGCTGCCTCCACTTTAAAATATACCTTTAAATCTATGTGCTATCACCCGATCTACTACCACCCTGTGTAAGCCTTCTGCATTTTGCCAACACTCTGTAAATATACTCTATTAACTCGTTTCCTTGCTTCCCGTTCCAACCCTATGCAGTGTCCCTTCCCTCCTTAAAATTCGTCAGTGACTTCCAGCTTTCTTCTCCAGGCTCATTCTCGACACCTTCCATCCCACCCCTACCACCCAGCACACATACACCACACCTATCTCCCTTGTCTTTAATCACTTCATGTACTATATTTGCTTCAGTTTCAGTTTATATTCCATAGTCAGCCTCAGAGGTGTCATTCTTGACTATTCTGTTTCAAATAGTTCTTAATGAATATAAAAAACTAATGTCTGTCCTGTTCCTCTGCCTTAATTCCCTGTTTGTTGGGTCTTTATCTGTTTTATTGATCAATGTACCCCAGCGCTAGTCCAAACCTTGGCGTATGGTGGTGGTGAGTGCTAAGTTGCTAAGTAGTGTCCGATTCTTGCGACCCCATGGACTGTAGCCTGCCAGGTTCCTCTGTCTCTGGGATTCTCCAGGCAAGAATACTGGAGTGGGTTGCCTTTTCCTTCTCCAGGGGATATTCCCAACCCAAGAATCAAACCAGGTCTCCTGCATTGCAGGCAGATTCTTTACCAACTGAGCTTCGAGGGTGTATGGCAGACTGATAAATATTTGTTGACATATTGAAAGGAAAACCCATTTAAAGACTTGCTAATCTTGTTTTGAAAATGAAAGTTCTTACCATCATTTAGCTCTTGGCTGTTGACTGCCAGCTTACCTCTTAACCATTTTTTTAAGGCGAGAAATAATTAGACTCATTATCTTTAAAGGGAAAGCAAGTTAACATAAAACATCATTTCCCCAAATTGTTTAATTTATTTCACACTGTGGGATATATAATATTAACTAAGTACCACAAATGGTCTTTAAATAAAAGACAGACACATAGTAGCACCAAAATAAAGATGGATAAAGTCAACAGATTGCCCTATGCAATACTTTGTCAAATAAGATAGGTATTTTTGATATATTTTCTCTTGTGCTTCTCCATCCTAGTACTGTTTGGTTAGGGGTGGGTGCAGAAGTGCCATCCTCCTCACAGCTTGAGGTTCACTCAGCTTGGGTCCTGACCCTATTGATTGGCTCACCCTGCTGAGTGGGTTCTGACCTGAACATCACTGATTTCTCAACCATCTAGGCTGGATCAAACAAACCACACTGGTACATACATGGCTGAAAGGAGAAAGCACAGCCCACATGAGTTTGGGACGTAAAGAATTCCACTCAGTAGTTTGCTGAGAAGCGTTTGGACAGCAGGTTTTAACGTTTCGGTCAGTGAGAAATATGCAAAGGTGAGTGCAGTGTATGTCCCCAGCAACAGAGGTTCTCCAGCTGTTGCCGGACCCAAGTTTGTGTGTCCGATGCACAGAGAGGCCAAACAAACTGAAATGTCAGAGTTTGGAACAGAGAAAGATTTACAGCAGAGCCAAACAAGAATGGCTCCTCAAAAACCTTGAAGTCGCTGATGCTTTTCAGGGAAGGGTTTTTAATAGGCAAAATTTGGGGTTAGCGCTTCAGGGTATGTGACTTTCTAATGACTGATTAGTGGTGAGGTAGCAGGAGTCGTGCTCAGCCTGAAGTTACCATCTTCCACCAAGGGGAGGAAGAGGTTTAGTTCTTGCAGAAGAACTCAGAGATATATTGTTATGGATATTCCCTGAGAAGGAATCAGGACCCTAACCCACTGGGTTTCTTGACTTCTTCTTGTTCAGTCGCCAAGTCATGTCTGACTCTCTGCGATCCCATGGACTGCAGCACGCCAGGCTTCCCTGTCCTTCACCTTCTCCTGGAGTCTGCTCAGTCTCCTGTCCATTGAGTCAGTGATGTTATCCAACCATGACATCCTCTGTTGCCCCCTTCTCCTCTTGCCCTTAACCTTTCCCAGCATCAGGGTTTTTTTTTTCCCAATGAGTTGGCTCTTCGCATCAGGTGGCCAAAGTATTGGAGCTTCAGCTTCAGCATCAGTCCTTCCAGTGAATATTCAGGGTTGATTTCCTTTAGGATTGACTGGTTTGATCTCCTTGCTTGACTGCTCCTCCCCTGTTTCTGCATTCCTTTCCTCCCCTGATTAGCACCTGTTTAATCTGCTTTTTGGAACTCAGGGAAGGTCAAGGAGGCTGAATGAACTTTATTTCCTACAAACAAGAAATGGGAGGGAGGACCAGCATATTAAAAGGATTTGTACTTGGGGGGCCCCCACAGAGTCCTGTTTGGTTTCAAGATGAGGACACAGACATACACATATACAGAGGGAAGACCATGGTAAGACACAGGGAGAAGATGACCATCTGCAAGCCAAGGAGCAAGGCCTCTGAAGAAACCAACCCTGTCGACAACTTGATCTTAGACGTCTAGCCTCCAGAATTGTGAGAAAAGTAAATTTCTGTTGTCTCGGTCATTCTATGAGCTTCCCTGGTGGCCCAGTGGTAAAGAATCTGCCTGCAAGGCAGGAGTCTTGGGTTTGACCCCTGGAGAAGGAAATGGCAACCCACTCCAGTATTCTTGCCTGGAGAATTCCATAGACAGTGGAGCCTGGTGGGCTACAGTCAATGGGGTTGCAAACAGTTGGACACAACTGAGTGACTAGACAGCAACAACAACTGTGCCATTCTATTGTAGGAGAATGGGACATGAAAGAATGATCACATTCCAGGTCGTGGGCAAATCCCTGGGACAGGCCACCAACTGAGGGTTCTCAGCTTCATGCAGGAAAGAATTCAAGAGTTAGCCACAGTAAAGGGAAAGTGAGTTTATCTAAATCTACATCATATAGGCAAAATGTAGTCTGTGTCAGATGCTGAAGATGATGCTCTGATACTTTGGCCACCTGGTGTAAGAGCCGACTCATTGGGAAAGACCCTGATGCTGGGAAAGACTGGAGAAGGGGGTGACAGAGGATGAGATGGTTGGATGGTATCTCTGACTCAATGGACATGAGTTTGAGCAAACTCAGGGAGAGAGTGAAGGACAGGGAAGCCTGGCATGCAGGAGTCCACAGGGCGGGAAAGAATTGGACTTGACTTAGGGACTGATCAACAATAGTCTGTTTCAGAAGGTAAGAGTGGCCCCAGGGTGTGGGGTTGTTTAGTTTTTACGGGCTGGGTAATGTTATGTGCTAACAAAAAGAGGAATATTTGTTATGCTAACTATTTTGTTATGCTAATAGTTATGCTAACTATTTTGAAGAAACGGCAGGAATCTCCAAGAATTGAGCCACCGCCCACTCTTTCACCTTTTATGGTCAGTCTGGGAACTGTCATGGCACCTGTGGGTGAGTCATTCAGCAGATGCTAACGTTACGGTGAGAGTACAGTGAAGTTCAAGGTCTACTGGAAGTGGAATCGCCTGCCATCTTGGGCCTAATTGGTTGTAACCAGTTTTCTTTCCCCCCTTAATAAAAATATGGAATGTTTCATGAATATTCATTCATCCTTGCTCAGGGACCATACTAATCTTCTCTGTATCATTCCAGTTTCAGTATATGTGCTGCCAAAGTGAGCGTTTTTTTTCCTGTGAGGTAATCATATGATTTTTATTATTTGATTTGTTAATAGTGGCAGATTACGCTAATAGTTTTCTAATAGTGGCCCATCCTTGAATTCTTTTTTCCTTTTTTAACTTTTATTTTATGTTGGCGTATAGCTAATGAATTATGTTGCCATAGTTTCAGGTACACAGCAAAGTGGCTCAGCTATACCGGTATACACGTATGTGTCCATTCTCCCTCAAACTCTCTTCCCTTTCAAGTTACTACATGATACTGAGCAGAGTTCCCTGTGGTGAGCACATTTTGTTACCAGCTTTTGTTGTATCCTCAGAGGCTGTTTTAAAGGTTCTGCCCTTGGGACTTGCCTCATAGTCCATTGGTTAAGACACTGTACTTCCAATGGGGGCATGGATTCAGTCCCTAGTTGGGGAAGGTCTGCATGCAGTGCTTAGTCAAATAAATAAGTAATGGGGGACTTCTTTGGTGGTCCAGTGGTTAAGGCTCTATCCTTCCAATGCAGGGGCCATGAGTCTGATCCATGGTTGAGGAACGAAGATTCCACATGTCTGGTGGCACAACAACAAAAAGTTGTCCCCCCTACCTCCGTCCCCTGCTGCCCCGCCCCCCCCCCCCCCCAGCTCAATTCAATCTGTGGTACTTTGTCATTACAGACGGAACGAAGTAGTGTACCATAATCATTTTGTTTTTCATGTGCAAAAACCGAAGGGCAAAGAGATTAAGTAACTTCTCCAATTAATAACTGAAAGAGTCAAGACTTGAACTTTGGTAGACTGATTCCTAAACTTTTCCTTCTACCCACTGTGCTATGCTCTCTGTGTAGATAAATTGATAGAGGATAACTGGATAGAGTGCAAAAAATTCCTTCTTACTCCACCTGGATCTTATGCAACTAAGACAATATTGGAAAGCATTTTCCAAGGACATAATCCATATAAGGTCTTGATGTTTTCCTCTGTAGGAGCTGGTACAGGTTGGGGGCAAGTAAAACGTCCCCAGGTCAGCAGCTGATGGTCAGGGGAGATGGGGTGAGTTCCTTAGGATGTTTATAGAACAAAGATAGAGCTAGACTCTAGCTCCATCTATTGTTCTGCAATTCTGTTGTTCCTGGTAGATTTTGCAGAAATACCTCCTTTTTGCCTCTCTTGACAGCTGTACATAAATTAATACTACAAGAAAGAAGAAAAAAAAAAAACAAGACTTCCCTGGTGGTACAGTGGATAGGAATCCTGCTGCCAATGCGGGGGACATGGGTTTGATCCCTGGTCCTAGAAGATTCCACATGCCACAGAGCAACTAAGCCCTTGAGCCGCTACTACTGAGCCTGTGTGCCACAACTACTGAAGCCCAAGCTCCTAGCTCTTGTTCTCCACCACTAAAGAAGCCACTGCAATGAAAAGCCCGTGCCCTGTAACTAGAGAGTAGCCCCTGCTCTCTGCAAGTAGAGAAAGCCCGTGTGCAGCAACTAATATCCAGCACAACTAAAAATAAAACAAATAAATTATTTTTTTAAAAAACCCAAATCAAAAATAAAAAGGCTCATATGTGAAGAAACACACCTAAAAACCACAAATGTAGGTAAGCTAAACATTGGATCTGTATTACAGCGGAAGTGCTAAGTAGGGAAGGCATTCTGTGAACTGTGAGATTTCTCCTGCGTCCTCTGCTGGCCGAGGTCATGAAAAGCACCATCTCTAGAAACTGAATTATTTTGCAGGAGAAAGGAAGGTCTATTTCTCAGTGTACATTGCAGGGTAACATGGGACAAGTTTGTCTACTGAAAGGAATCCCTCAGGAAGTTTGTTTAAAGTACAGAATCCCAAACCTCACCCTGTTGCAGTATGGGACTCTGGGAACCTGTATTTTTAATGAACATCACAGATTCTTATCAGGCAAGTGTGAGGAACATTTCAATAAGAGAGAGGCTAGAGCCACAGGGCCATTTCAACATGGCTGTTATTCCTAGTCTGAGATCTCATCACCTCTTGCCTGAATTATACCAGCAGCCTCTTAATTACTGCTCCAGGTTTCCTCATGGGTCCCTTCCAGTGCCTCATCCTCAGAGCAGCCAAAGAGACACATTCAGCACGAGAGCTGGGTCATTCCACGTCCCTGCTTCATGATTTCACATTCATCTTCGGAACACAATCCGTAGTCCCAAGCAAGGGCTGCCTGCCCCGTGTCCCACAGTTTTGCTTCTTGCTTATTCCCTCTTTTCAGCTCACCTCCAGGTGCAGTGGCCCTGCTTGGAGCTGCTCTCATGATGCCCACCCTACCCTCACCTCTGCACACTCCACTCAGACCCCAGCTTCAACCATGCTCGATCCTGCTGTCTTCAACCTCCATCACCCTTGCTGCTCCCCACTTAGGAAGCCAATGCGGCTTGCAAGTCAGCCTATCTTTGTCCAGTATTTTCACAGCATCTCATCCTTTCCCTTTGGAGCACTTGTCATGATTGTAATTAATAAATGAGCTGTGTTTAAAGCCTAATTTTTCCTCTCAAGAATTAAAGGCCCATGGGTCAGAGACAGGGTCTGACCTTTCCCCACTGCATCCCTAGTGTTTTGTCCAGAGCCTGGCATATAGTAGGTACTCAAAAATATTCTAGGGATAAATGTAAATTTAGGGACTTCCCATTGGCACGCTGTAACTACTGAGGCCCATGTGCCCATGAACCTCAGTGAGGAGTAACCCCTGCTTGTCACAATTAGAGAAAGCCCACATGCAACAACGAAGACCCAGTGCATCCAAAAATAAATTTAAAAAAAAGTACACAGGGGAGATGGGAGATGGGAGTGCCAGGGGCCCCAGGCTAGCCACCAGCATGCAGCTTCCCAGAAACTGGCAGGCCTGAGGAGCTGAGTAGCTGCCAAAGACTTGGTCAACGAGATTCCTTTCTTCCCCACTTGCTGCTGGGATTGGGGGATATTGAGATTCAGGCCGGGGCAGCCAAGGTTATGTAATATATATGTTTTATTTTTAAAAAGGGCAGTAAATTGGTGTCTAGTTTGAAACCATAAACTTAAAAAAAATATGCTGAGTTTTTCTTGACGTTCAGCTTTGGTTGCCTTGAAATTCCTCCCCAGCCCAGGTTCACCTGGTGGGAAGATTCGTGGTGGGTTTTGTAGTGGGGGCAGCTGCTGCCGCAAGAGCCAGAGTCATGCCTCCTCTGGGAGGGAGAACTACTGTGAAGGGGAAAATGCCTTGAGGAGCTTTCTGGGTATGAGACTGTAGGCGTCAGGAAGGGTCTTGGGTCAGAGGGGTCATGAGACTGAACTGCGCTGTCTGGGAAAGTGGAGGGGTTCTTGTTCCGGAGATTTGGGGTTCTAGGCAAAGAGAGCAAGGGGTCGGAGAGAGAGAGGAGGGTCATCAGCGGAAGTTGGGGCTCGGGTATAGGAGAAAAAAGTCAAGGAAACAGTTTTTAAAGAGCAGGGTTGTCTAGTACACACACCTGGGGACTGCTGTGGAAATCAAGGGACTGGGGTTGAATTCCATCATGGGGTCCACGGTGGAGAGTGGGAACCAGGACTCGGCACACGGTGGAAACTGGAAGCAGAGCTGGCCAGGAGAAAACAACACTTTGACTCTTCCTGGGACTTCTCCCAACATGTACAGAAGACTTTATAGATGCTGTTTCCTAGATTTCAAGGGGGCAGGAGAGACCCCAGCTGACATCTGGTTTGCGTCTGCGGAGAGTTCCTTTCCCAGACCTGTCGCTCATCTTCATCTCTGGCATCTCTTTTCCTTTTAGGGAAACCATGGTAGAAGGAACAGGAGTTTTGGAGACAGACTGACCTGAATTTGAGCTCTGTTTCAACTGCTTAACCCATTTCAGCCACAATTTTGTGAGCTGTAAAAAGCATCTCCCAGGACAGGATTATGAGTAGGCTTAAATTAAATGACATATCACACATACTGGGTTAAGAGTTTAGGTCTTGGAGTCAGATTGCTTGATACAAATCCTGGCTCTGCTGTTTGCTGGCTGTCTAATTTTTGGGTAAGTGATTCAATTTCCTTTTATGAAGAATAAGGCAAAAATTAGGTTGTTGGGAAGATCAAATGAGATAAAACAGTAAAGCACTTAGAATTATGCCTGGCATTACAGCTAGTGTTCAATAAGTGTTAGCCATTACTGCTGTTGTTACTATTATTATATATGTACGATGTCTGGTTTTGATAGGACATTAATTAATGACTTCTGCTCTTTAATTCATAGGAATACAAGACCCGAGAATTCCCATGTTACAGACATCTCATTTTCCCGGAGGAATTAACTAAAAGAGAATCAATTGATCACATACATCAATTATGAAGGTTCACAGAAGCTTTAATCATTTCTTTCCTCACTTTATCCTTCATAAAGATCTGTTGCTAAGGGGTTTAAGATGCTATTGATACAGAAGTATTTTTATTTGGAAAAAAATGATGCTGTCAGTTTTAAGAAATATACCCCATGTTTTTCTTTGCTCTTCAACAAATCTTATAATTTAAATCTCCAGGCCTCATGCTCTCCCTGTGGAGGGTCTGCTCTGCCTTTGATGCCCTTTGACTTTCTTACATTTAAATTCCTGCTATTGGGATTTCCCTGGTGATCCAGTGGTTATGGAACACAGGAGACATGGGTTCAATCCCTGATCGGGGAACTAAGGTCACATGTGTTGCAGAGTACCTAAGCTCACACAGTGCAGTTACTGAGCCTGTGTGTTCCGGGGCCCACGTGCCACAACCTGAGAGTCAGTGTACCCCAACGAAAGGTCCTGCCTGATGCTAAGATCCCGAGTGCCACAACTAAGACCTGTCACAGCCAAATAAATAAATACTTAAAAAAAATC
Source organism: Dama dama (assembly GCF_033118175.1). NCBI lineage: Eukaryota > Metazoa > Chordata > Mammalia > Artiodactyla > Cervidae > Dama > Dama dama. Next base: position 23,428,971 of record NC_083697.1, on the reverse strand, counting down.
CTATTATTGCTTTAGGTTGATTGTTATCAGCTTCCTTTATTTTAAATATAATTTTATTTATTTGTGGCTGTGCTGGGTCTTCCTTGGTGCTCAAGGGCTTTCTCTAGTTGCAGAGAGTGAGGGCTACTCTTCGTTGCAGACTCTAGAGCTTGTGGATTTCAGTAGTTGTGGCACACGGGCTTAGCTGTTCCACAGCACGTGGAATCTTCCTGGACCAGGGACTGAATCCATGTCCTCTGCAGTGGCAGGCAGATTCTTATCCGCTGCGCCACCTGGGAAGTCCAGTTGTTACCAAAACTGCAACATTCACAGGCCAAGACTGTGAGAGCCGGTCTACAGTTTTATTAATTTGATTGTTTCTGGCTGTGCTGGGTCTCTGTGGCTGTGTGGGCTTTTCCCTGGTTGCGGTGAGCAGGGCTACTTTTCCGTGCAGTATGAGGGCTTCTCATTGCGCTGGCTTCTTCTGTGGAGCACGGGCTCCAGGGCTCTCGGGCTTCAGTGACTGAGATGTATGGGCTCCGTGGTTGGGGTTTCTGGGCTTAGCTGCTCCATGGCATGTGGGATCTTCCTGGACCAGGGATTGAACCTGTGGCTCCTGCATTGGCAGGCAGACTCTTTACCACTGAGCCACCAGGAAAGCCCTGTGAAAGCCATTCTAAATAAAGGGTTTTTACAAGCGAGCCTTCCAGGCCCTGTCACTGTGGAACCTCACTCTCAAGTGCCCTGGTTGTGGTGGTCCCTCCTGGGGTAAGCATAACTAGGTGGGCAGAGGGCCTGAGTTCAGGGCCTGGCTCTGCGCTTGGGTGTGTGATCTTGGCCAAAACGTGATTTTACATTTTCTCTTCTTCAGCTTCCTCAGGTAAAGTAAGATAAGCTGATGCTGGAGGGAGGGAGAGGAAATAGAGATCTGTATAGTCCTGAGATGTGGTTAACGCTCTACAAGTGTTGGTTCTTGCGGTTAATGGCTAGGATACTTTAGTAAATTATTTCAGGCACCAAACCAGGCTCTTTCCCACCGCTGGCCCAGGAAGTCATGAAGCCTAGCAGTGCTGGAATGCCAGGAAAGGCTCCGAGTTGGTGGTTAGTCTTATTCCCCAGCCCTGAAAAGGGACCGTCCTACTCTATGTCGCTGTCTTAATTTTGTATAAAATGGGTCTGAGCTTCCCTCCTCATTACCTGCAGTGCAGAGACCTTCTCAGACCAATGTACTTTCTCCTGCCTGGGGTGGGATTCAGTCCCCTCTCCTGTGGGGGACTTACAGCTAGGCCGTTTCACTTTCCCCAACTGGTTTTTATAGATTCTATAAGATTCTTGATGATAAAATCAATGTGAAATGATTTTTAAATTGGAAAATGTTAGAAAAATACATTATCTTATAATAAGTTGGTAATAATGCTTATAGTGAAAAATACCCAGGCTTATCTGAGCTTGTTTTTGCTTGTAGTTCATGATGCTGGTGCTCTAAGGCATCTAATTCCCTTCCTTTGGCAACGGCGGTCACACTGAGCAAGGTTCTATATCCAAGAAAGTTTGTGAAATACGTGTTAGTCAATTTTTGCTGATTATTAGCCACAGTATATGATTTGAAGCAGGAAGATAGAGATTTTAGGGGGGATAATTATGTGGTATTAAACTATCCATGTGTTTTAAATTTGGATAACCTTGAAGAGTGTAAAAGGGGTTTATTTTCAGGCATTATGTTATAGATAGTTGATTTCAAGCTCCGAAGTGAGTGAAAATGTCTTTATTTCCAAATGTCTGTTCTTTTTTGGAACCCTCGATCTGCTTTCTCATTTGCAGCTTAGTGAGCGGCTGGTCATTAGTGGAGATTGTGGGAGAAAGTCCATGCCGTTCTCCTCAACCTAGCTGCACTTTTTACTGGAATGTTTGTGAGTCTGAGCAGGACTACTAGTCTCCATGTTTGGTGGAAAACCCCATTTCAAATTCCTCTAACCTCGAGGGTCACCACTGCCCAAAGTCACCCTTTGTTTCAGGGACAAGCCCCAGGACAGGCTTCTGTTCTGCCCATACAGTGTCCATCAGTAATGTGAGTTTTTCTACACTTCCTTGTATGAAAGATTTTTATATAAAAGTTCCATACGCAGATACAAACTCATCTGCCAGTGGAGCAGAACCTCTGTTCCTCTCCAGTCAGAACATCTTCATTTGCTAAGAAAAGTCTGATTCAGGGCTTGAAAATCATGACCATAAAGATTGAAGGCAGGAGGAGAAGGGGCTGACAGAGGATGAGATGGTTGGATGGCATCACTGACTCAATGGGTATGAGTTTGAGCAAGCTCCGGGAGATAGTGAAGGACAGGGAGGCCTGGCGTGCTGCAGTCCACAGGGTCACAAAGAGTTGGACATGACTGAGCAACTGAACTGAACTGAACTGAATACGAAAGCACCTTTCTTCTGTTTAAGAATCATGAGTTTAAGAACTATTTAACATTTCTCTTGATTTCCCCCACAACATTTATTTTGTGTTACCATTATTGAATTTATTGTATGCACCCAGGGCTTTCCAATGGTTGATGGTGTCTGTGTAGACTGCACATACCTTGAGGACAGGAACTTCCCTTTGCTCATATTTGGGATCTTTATATGTGTTGTGTGCTAAAGTGTTTTTGACTGGAATAAAGTGTGGGGTTGGGGAAGGTAGCGTGAGAAATATTGAAAGACAGCCACTAGACAATTTTCACTTTTTGAACAATCAAATGATTTTATATTAGTTACAATTTTAGAAATTGCTATCAAATCAGTCATGGTAATTTTATAAAAGACAAGGTTATTGGTTATTATTTTTAAAAGCACATTTTTCATCTAATTTTTAAAAATCAAGAATTTATTAGTGGGAAGACCCTACATTCCATGAGGCAACTCAGCTAGTATGTCACAACTACCCAGCCCGTGCTCCAGAACAAGAGAAGTCACCCCACGAGAAGCCCAAAAGCTGCAACTAGAGAATAGTCTGCATGCAGCAGTGAAGACCCAGTGAAGCCAGAGATAAGTAATAAATAAAATAAAACAAGAAAAGAATTTATTAGCTCTAAGGCAAGGTTTTTTTCCTGCCAGTTTTCAAGTAGGTGGGCCTTTCTAGGGCAAATAGTTTACAGTTATAGGCAAATTATTTATAGTTTATTTATTTTAACTGATATTTGCCAGTTATCCCTCAGATTGCTGAGTTTTATCAAATACACATCTATCCTTAGGTTTGCTGGGAAAGCCTACTAATGGTATATGTAAGTTTTGTTCTAATCCTTGCAGTATCAGGATTGGGAACTTGTAGAAACATGGTTTGTTTTTGAGACTGTTCTGTTAAAAATAAGACCTTATTTCAAATAAATGAAATAAATTTGGGGTGACTAATATAACCAGAAGTACTGGTAGCTATAACTCTTTATTAAATGTGAGCTTTTAAGGAGACTGGGTCCAGGGGCATTTAAGGATACAGTTTTTCTGGGCATTCAGGGTCTGCCCCCTAATGGTGAGATACACTATTTAAGAAGCCTTTATCCCTCAGAATTCTGTGATGGGAGGACAGAAAACCTTTTTAGCAAGTAGTGTGATTCCTAATTCTGGTTCTGGTCTTAGAGAGGAGGGGATGATCACCCTTCCAGTTCCCCGTTGTTAGAAGCATACATTTGGAGTCTTTTAGGGTTCATAGCTTCCTTCCTTGAATCCAGCCATAATCCTTTCCAGTATTCTTGACATGCAGAGTGAGAAATGAAGGTGGTTTTGCCAAAATGCCCCTTTGTGCCACACCGTGTACCCTGAACACACCTCTAACTTTAAATTGACTACAAGGCCATTAGCTTTAGCCTCGTGGTGAGTGTGGAGAATCAGCTTCATTTCAGATTCTGGCTCCACTATTTTCTAGCTGTGTGAGCTTGGAGGAAATCACTTAAGATGTCTTTCAGTTTTGTAATGTGTAAACTGAGACCAGTAGTTTCTATTGTCGGTCCCTGGTGGTCCAGGGGTTAAGAATCTTCTTGCCAATGCAGGAGACAGAGGTTCTATCTCTGGTCCGGGAACTAAGTCCCCCTGCGCTGTGACTACTAAAGCCCTCTCACCCTAGAGTCTACGTTCTTCAACAGGAGAAGCCACAGCAGTAAGTCTGTGTACCACAACTAGAGAGTAGCCCCTATTTGCCACAACTAGAGAAAGCCCAGAATGAAACGTCAAGCAATGAAGACCCAGCACAGCCAAAAATAAACAAATAATAAAATTTTAAAAATCATATTGAAATCCCAGGGTGATATGAATGAGATAATGTTTGTGATAACTTAGCATGCTGGTATGCAGTGCACACTCATGAAATGACAGCTATTACTATTACCTCTGTACTTGTAGAATCCCTTTGTGTCTTATTTTTACAGACCTCGATAGCAACTTCTGTGACTATTTGTTGAGCTGAACTGATGGAGTAGAGTTTGGTCACAGTACCCATGTGATATTGAGCTAAGAACCCAGGTAGGTTTGGATGGGTTGGCAGATCCCTTAGATTCAAGCTGTTGGCCTCGAAGGACCTTGAACAAGAGTGTTTTCTTGGTTTGTTGTGAACCTATTGCTAGTGTTAGAAAATAGCTCAAATGCTTGTGAGTGAGAGGCATGGCCTCTGCAGAGGAAAACATCATTAGAGTTACTTACTGACTTCTTGCTGAGCTTCAGTGCTGGCTGGCTTTTAGATAAAATGCAAATGTCTTTAAGAGAACAGAAGCGTGCACTAAACTGCTATAGACAGAAGAGTTTATGAGTTAACCTTTATTGAATATCAATAAAATTATGCAGTATTAACTTAAACAGGAAGACTATTTCATGAAAGTTTCAGTACCTTAAGCTTTGTGTTAATCTCCTTGTCTTTGTTACTATTCAGTACATTGTGTAGTGCCAGCTTGGGAACACAAAAGTTCAGAGTGTTCTGGCATGTGGACCTGCTCAAGAGACACTGGAATTCTAGCTTGTCCAGCTTGGATTAGACTGTGCAAACCACACTGGTGAAAACGTACCAGAATGCCTCTACTTCAGTGGTTCTTAATGCACCTGTCTTTTGACAGTCTTCCCTCTCATTGTGCATTCCTGAGGAGTCCCGTATATTTCTCCCGTCAATAATAAACTATCTTTAGTGGTGACATTCATTATTTTTGAACTCAAGTTGTAGAGGAAAACTACAGTTTTTTTTTTACAATAGTCAAGATATGGAGGGGCTTCCCTGGTGGCTCAGTGGTAAAGAATACACCTGCCAATGCAGGAAACATGAGTTTGATCCCCGATCTGGAAAGATCCCACAGGCCTGGAGCAACTAAGCCCTTCCACCACAACTCTTAAGCCTGGGCTTTGGACCCTGGGAACCACAACTACTGAGCCCATGTGCCCTAGAGCTCATACTCTGAAACAAGAGAAGCTGCTGGAGTGAGAAGCTCCCGCACCACAGCCAGAGAGCAGCCCCCGCTTGATGCAACTAGAGAAAAGCCTGTGCAGCGGCAAAGACCCAGCACACCTGTAAACAAATAAATACAATTTTAAGAAAAGGTATGGAAACACTCTAAGTGTCTATCAACAGATGAATGAAAAAAGAAGATGTGATATATATAAGAAAGAAAAATATTGTGTGATCTCACTTATATGTGGACTCTAAAAAAGTTTAACTTATTAAAGTAGAGAGTAGAATGGTAGTTTCCAGGGGCTAAAGAGTAGGCAAAATGGGTGCAAAAAGTCCAAAGTTTCACTTATGTAAGATGAATAAATTCTGGAGGTCTAATGTACAGGTTCATGTAGAGTCTAATGATTATAGTTAATAATTCTGTATTCTCATCATGCACACACACCAATGGTAACCATGTAAGGTGATGAATATGATAATTAGCTTGATTTTGGCAGTCATTTCACAATGTATACATATATCAAAACATCATATTATATACTTTAAATATATACAATTTTTATTTGTCAATTATATTTCAATAAAGCTGGGTTGAGGGGAGAAGAAAACTACTTATCTGTCTCATTAGCTCGCCTATCAGAGTTGGTGCTTAGGTTATACAGATGCTTTTGTGACAGTAAAGTCATCACTGAAATGCAAGAGAAAGCATTTAGCTTTTAACAATGAATACAGATTGGAACCTTTAGTCACTGTAATCTTTCCACTAAGATAATAGATATGCAAGGCTTCTGCTCTGGAGAGAGTAATAGCTAGTGCTTCCTGAGTACTGACCCCGGGCCAGGCTCTGACTTAAGGCAGTGTACGTATTAAGTCACTAGTCTAGTCTAGAGTTAGTAGCTCAGTCACATCTGACTCTTTGCGACCCCAGAGACTGTAGCCCGCCAGTCTTCTCTGCCCATGGAATTCTCCAGGCAATTCTCCAGTGTTGGAGCGGGTTGCCATGCCCTCCTGCAGGGGATCTTCCCAACCCAGGGATCTAACCCAGGTCTTTCACACTGCAGGCAGATTCTTTACCATCTGAGTCACCAGGGAAGTCTGTGTTAACTCGCTACCTCGAGGCAGTGAAATGATTCCCATTTTACATACTAGGAAACTGAAGCCCACTGAAATGAGATAAATCGCCATGGTAAGGGGTCAAACGGATTCAAATACAGGCCGTTTGACTCCAGCAACTGAGTTCTTAAACACTAAATGACTTGCTTTTTTGAATGCCAAGAAAGACTTCAAACATCAATTAAGAACCTTCTAGAAATAATTTACTCCTAATATTACCCCCCGAAAAGAAACTCAGAAGGAAATGATGAGACTTTAGAATAGATTATTTCCTGCCCCCAAACATCTCATGGGAATACGTGTTAAAAAGGCTTTTGGAACATTGTGTGTTTTGCGGGTTTTATTTCTTGGTGTAAAACAGTGTTCTAGAAGTTAGGAGATTCCGGTTCTATGGTCTGCTGGGAAAAGCTGTGTCATCTGGGCCAGTCTTCCTCTTTGAATCCTTTTCTCACACAAAATATTAACATACTGTTATTCATCTTGTATGTCGTGAGAATCAGATGTAATTGATATGACAACGGTTTAAGTATACAAAATGCTATGTAAATTTCAGGTGATACTATTGTTGTTTACGGTCACTAGTCACGTATGGAAGCGTGTCATTTCAGGGTGGAAGAAGTGGTAGCGGCAGCAGTTACCTCCGAGAGGGCAGAGAGATGGACTGTACAGCAGTAAGACTTTCCAGAGCTGCGATGTTTGTCTTGCATTAAGATACTCATGCGGTCACTTATTTCTGGATAACCAGTGATCCAACTTCTCTGAGTCTCAGCTTTTTTATTTGTAAAAGAGACAGAATAATATTTACTTCTCAGCATTATGAGGATTCAATGTGGCAGTATGTAAAATAGCAGCCTGTCACATGCTCTTTCAGGAAATCCTCAAATAGCTTAATATTTTGAAGACAAATAGAAGTCAATAAATATTTAAGTATTACCATACTGAGAAGAGTTTCAAGTATCCTTACTAGTATAGCATGAGAAAGGTATGAGATATAGATAGCATCTTTATTTTACAAAAAATATTGGTGTTATAACTACTTAAAACTTTTAGCAAATGACAATACTACAAAATCTGGTAATTTGTAGTTCCTTTAAATTTATTTATATACATAATCAAATAATTCAAATAATCAGTGAATAATGGCAGGGTAGTGAGCAGAATAATGACCCCCCCCCAAAGATGTCTGTGTCCTAAATCTCTGGAAAATGTGAATATGTTATGCTATACACCAAAGGAGAATTAAGATGCAGAAAAATTAAGTTTGCTAATCAGCTGACTTTACAATAGGGTGAATCCTAGATTATACAGATAGACGCCTGTAATCAAAAGATCCTTAAAAGAGGAAGAGGGAGGCAGAGAAAGAAGAACCAGAGAGATGGCAGCCTCAAGAGTTGGCCTGATGCTGGCTTTAAAGACACAGGAAGGAGGCCATGAGCCAAGGGGTGCGGACAGCCACCAGAAGCTGGACAATCCAAGGATATGTCTTTCTCTTCCTCTAGAGCCACCAAAAAGGGATGCTGACTTGCTAACACCTTGACTTTATCACAGTGAGACCCATTTTGGATTCCAAACTATGGAACTGTAAGATAATATATTTGTGTTGTTTCAACCCACTAAATGTTGCTAATTTATTACAGCAGCCAGAGACAAGGAACACAGGCAGTTTTGTTTCTTTCTTTCTAATACTTTTGCTTCACTATTTTTTTCCTGATTGCATTGACTGAGACTTTCAATACAATGTTTAATAGCAGTCAGTCAGTCAGTTCAGTCGCTCAGTCGTGTCTGACCCTTGCGACCCCATGAATCTCAGCACGCCTCAGGCCTCCCTGTCCATCACAAACTCCCGGAGCTTACCCAAACTCATGTCCATCGAGTCGGTGATGCCATCCAGCCATCTCATCCTCTATTGTCCCTTCTCCTCCTGCCCCCAATCCCTCCCAGCATCAGGGTCTTTACCAATGAGCCAACTCTTTGCATGAGGTGGCCAAAGTATTGGAGTTTCAGCTTCAGAATCAGTTCTTCCAATGAACACCCAGGACTGATCTCCTTTAGGCTGGACTGGTTGGATCTCCTTGCAGTCCAAGGGACTCTCAGGAGTCTTCTCCAACACCACTGTTCAAAAGCATCAATTCTTTGGCACTCAGCTTTCTTCACTGTCAAACTCTCACATCCATACATGACCACTGGAAATGCTATAGCTTTGACTATGTTGGCAAAGTAATGTCTTTGCTTTTTAATATGCTTTCTAGGTTGGTCATAACTTTCCTTCCAAGGAGTAAGCGTCTTTTAATTTTATGGCTGCAATCACCATCTGCAGTGATTTTGGAGCCCCCCAAAATAAAGTCTGACACTGTTTCCACTGTTTCTCCATCTATTTCCCATGAAATGATGGGACCAGATGCCATGATTTTAGTTTTCTGAATGTTGAACTTTAAGTCAACTTTTTCACTGTCCTCTTTCACTTTCATCAAGAGGCTCTTTAGTTCCTCTTCACTTTCTGCTATAAGGGTGGTGTCATCTGCATATCTGAGGTTATTGATATTTCTCCTGGCAATCCTGATTCCAGCTTGTGCTTCATCCAGTGTTTTTCATGATGTACTCTGCATATAAGTTAAATATGCAGGGTGACAATATACAGCCTTGACGTACTCCTTTTCCTATTTGGAACCAGTCTGTTGTTCCATGTCCAGTTCTAACTGTTGCTTCCTGACCTGCATGTAGATTTCTCAAGAGGCAGGTCAGGTGGTCTGGTATTCCCATCTCTTTCAGAATTTTCCACAGTTTATTGTGATCCACACAAAGGCTTTGGCGTAGTCAAGAAAGCAAAAATAGCAGTAGTGATATTAAATATCCTTTTCTTGTTTTTGATTTTAAAGGAAATGTTTTTAACATTTTGCTATTAAGAAATATATTTGTAGATTGTGGTGATTCTTTTTTTTTGGTCACTGGGCATGGCTTGCAGGATCTTAGTTCCCCAACCAAGGATTGAACCTGGGTCCCTTCTAGTGAAGGTGCAGAGGCCTAACCATTGGACTTCCAGGCAATTCCCAAGAAAGTGTTCCTGTTTTGTTTTTTTTAAAGAAATATGTAGACTTCCATGGTTGTCCAGTAGTTAAGACTCTGCCCTTCCAATGCAGGGAGTGCAGTTTCCATCCTTGGTTGGGGAACTGAGATCCTATTAACTGTGTGGCATGGCCAAAAAAAAGTAAAAAAGAAAGATATTTGCTATAGGTTTCTAATATAGTCATCCCTATCTCATGTTAAGGAAACTCAATTCTTTTCATTTTTTATCAGGAATAGCTATTGAATTTTATCAAAAGCTATATTTCAGTCTCCCCATTCTTTTGTTATGTATTTCTCTCCCTCCCTCTTTTCTGGTATCAAGAGCATAACATAATTACAATTTTTTCCCCCATCTTATATTTTTGGGAGGGGTGATGAGGCAGGGAGGAAAGTACTCTTTTAAAATCAATGAGTCCTTTGGCCCTTAAAGTAGAAAAGGTATCTTTACTGTTGTGGAACTCTCTGCAGAGCACTGCTAAAATGGTTAGATGAATTAAAAAAGAGAAGTGAGAGCTGATTATGACAATATATTGTGGATAGTAAATTATGGACAGTAAATTTAAAGTAGCCAATAGTGCAAAATACGTCACTGAAAACTTTAAAGATAAATTCTCTCATCCAACATTTTAAACCAATTTTTCCATTATCCCTTGCATTTGTTTATGTTTGTTTTTACTGATATTTTATGAAAGGGAGGCTGAATAGGAAACTCCACAGTTATTCAACACCATGTGACTCAGATAGTTGATACTTTGTTTATCTACCCATCATTTCAGCCACAGATGGAGTCAACAGCTCTTTCTTCCAGTCTGACAACATCAATGTGCCTATCTGTTCAGTCTGGGACTTGATATACAGGTTCAATATAAACATGGCTCACCTGCTTTTTTTGTTCTCATATTCCAACCTCCCCTTCCACTTGTAAGTACAAACTCATAAATTAGATAGAAAAGTTTGTGTCTGGTTGGCTGCCTATTATGTGCTCTGCTGAAACACATTTTCCACATGGGACTTTATTACTCTTGGATCTTGTCATTGCCTCGAATGATAGATTTGAGTCGACACTCAAATCAAGTTCCAATTCAAGCAAATCCCGGTACATTTTAGAGTGGAGATGTGAGCGAGGATCGAGGATAGCAATGAAGATGAAAAGGTGGAATGGAAAAGCATGCCAAAGAGTGAGGTGTTATGGACGAGGACAGCTTTGAATAGAGTCGCTTCTTGGAGCAGCCCCTGTGATAGAAATACTGACAGCTACAAGACAAGACACGAGGCATGCGGACTGCCTGCATGTCTGAGCCGTGGCAGGTGTTGATTTAGATCAAACACTATTGTAGAGCAGCATTTTCCAAAGTGTTCTCTGGAGACTGTATCCTTTATCCTTTTCATGGACATTACAGTACATATTCTTATATTTAATTTTTTTTTGTGTGTGTGTGGAATACCCATTACTAGTTCATATGATATTTCTAGAGAACACAACTTGGTCCAAAAGAAATAAGGAATAGATCCCTTAAGTCCTTTTTGCTTTCACTATTTGATGTTGATATTGATTCAATATTGATGTAAGAGAACAGAAAAGAACAGGCCTATAGAACTATGTTATCATGTCCGAGTTAATGGAATGATCATGAAATTTTGGCAAGATTGTATTCTCACTGTTTCATAGTTTCACACTCAGTTGCTCATAATATCCTTGGATGGTTTGTTCTGTATCCCTTTGGGTTATTGCTTTCTTCCACTTATTTATTCAACAGATATTTATTGAATGCCAACTCCCTGCCAGGCATTGTGCTGGACATTGAGTACTAATGAGTAAACAACACAGACTCTCTGTGGAACAGCACCATGAGAGTGCTGTGAGAAATCAAATCCAAAATGCAAAGGAAGCACAGAGGTAAGAATGTCTAAATTGAGACATGAAGGGTACATAAGAGTTAGGGAGGTGAAGTGGGGTTTTAGGTGAAGAAGGGATGAAAAAGTGACAGACTGGGGCTCTGGAAGTGATAGAGAAGAGCTTGGTTGAAGAACTGAAAGACAAGGGCAGGTTGTAAAACTACAGGAGAGAGAATGATGAGAGGTAAGGCCAGAGAATTTTTTTTTCTAAAGTTTACTTATTGTTTATTAATTGACTATAAAAGGATATAGATAAAGAGCCAGGTGGAAGAGATGCATATGAGAAGGTATGTGGGAAGGGCATAGATCTTCCATGCCCTTTTAGGGTCCACCAGTCTCCCCAAATCTCCATGCATTCACCAACCTAGAGGCTCTCTGAACCCCATACTATTAGAATTTTATGGTGGTTCATCAAAGACATTAACTCCACTTCAGGCCTTTCTCTTTTCTCATAAGAATGGGGGATTAGGCCTGAAAATTCCAAGGTGTCTAATCATGATTTGGTCTTTCTGATGATCAGTCCCCATCCAGGAGCCCACCCAGAGTCACCTCATTGAACAAAAACATTTCTATTGCCCAGGAAAGATGGGTGCTTTATCCATTGTGTACATTAATAAAATAGGCAAGTCTAAGTGAGTTTGTTGTTTTTGTAACTTTTGTCTCTCATCTATTCATTTAAAAATATTTACGGAAAATCTATAAAAATTGGGTTCATCTTCGGTACACCATCTAGTAGAAGAGAGAGATAAACATGTAATTATCAACAACTTGATAAGTCTTTCAGCAGTGACAAATAAAAGTAATTATTGGAGCATAGAAGATGGAGAATTTAAAGTGGGCAGGAAGGGGTGCTTAGGATGTTGACACATGGATTGGGTCTTGAAAGAGCAAGAATTCTTTTTTTGACAAAAAAGTAGGATTTACTGGTGGGTATGCTTAAGGACAGGGAGGTCTGGCGTGCTGCGATTCATGGGGTCACAAAGAGTCGGACACGACTGAGCAACTGAGCTAACTGATGTTTAAGGATGCTGCGAGGGGTTGGGGGCAGGAGGAGAAGGGGATGACAGAGGATGAGATGGCTGGATGGCATCACCGACTCGATGGACGTGAGTTTGAGTAAACTCCGGGAGTTGGTAATGGACAGGGAGGCCTGGCGTGCTGTGATTCATGGGGTCGCAAACAGTCAGACACGACTGAGTGATTGAACTGAACTGAACTGATGCTTAAGGAGGGGGCTTCTCAGGTGGCTCATCGGTAAAGAATCCGCCTGCCAATGCAGGAGACACAGGAGATGTGGGTTCAGTCCCTGGGTCAGGAAGAGCCTCTGGAGTAGGAAATGGCAACCCACTCCAATATTGTTGCCTGGAAAATTCCATGGACAGAGGCACTTGGCAGGCTACAGTCCATGGGGTCACAAAGAGTCGGACACGACCGAGCACACAACAAAAACTCTGAGTGAGGAAGGGATGGCATTAAGGCTCTCCTGACTGCAGAGACTGTCATCGGTCCAGAGGTCATGATTAGGGATGTATCTGACCTGTAGCCGTCTGGGATAAGCTGCTTATCTGCCACCATGTTTTCAAATTCACCCATAAGAAACTCAGTAAATCCCCATTTCTTGGCGATGTGGATCTTTTGGTAGCCAGGGAACTTGAACTAGGTTCTGCAGAGGGCCTCCACCACATGCTCCTTGTTCTGCAGCTTGGTGTGGATGGACATAATGTTTTGGTTAATGGCTACTGTGCCCTGGGGCTTTCCAAAGGCGCCACACATACTCTTCTGGAGCCTAGACTGGAGGTAGCATGCCGACTATAAATGTCCACCAGAAGGGTTGTCTCCAAGGTCCCTTAGGGCAGCCCATGCAGGCCACAGGCTGCGAACACCACCAAGGAGGCTGCTGTTTGTGGCTATTGCACACTGGGCCCCCATGGGGAAAAAAGGAAGGTCAGCTTACCTGGCTGCAAAAAATTAAAAAAAAGAGCAAGAATTCTTCAGATGGATGGTGAGGATGGGATGGAGACTGTTTCAGGCCTAGGAAGCAGGCAAAGGGATCCTCATATGGTTTAACATGGGGTGAGGGTTGCTGACCAGCAGGAAATGATGTTAGGCAGAGCGGGATCACAAAGGGCTTGGTACTTTATTTCCAAGTAAATATCTGCATGATAATAGGGGGCCACAGAGGATTTTAAGCAAGGGAATGGCGTGGTTAGTTTTCTGAATCACTGTTTTCATTGACAGTTTTGGCACATGCACTTGATGTATGATGAAGAACATTACAAAAATCTGCTATGTTCATTGTAGTTGTGCCCTAAACAATACTACCCTCCATGAGAAATCTCACATAAGGTATTTCTTGTCAATCAGCTTTGATTCTTTTGAGGAAGTAGTATTTTCACTTTACAGATGATGTAAACATATTATTGACATACTTCTTAATTTTTTGTTATGGACACCAGGAAGCTCAGAGTCACACAATTTTAACTCATATCTTTTCATTACAACTTTCTTTGTGACCTTGAACTTTGTTTAAGTCTGGTTTCCTTGGTTATTTTTAAATGTATGTATTTAATTTCTTTATAAGTGTTTGTTTAATTTACTTCAAATTCTATAGGAAATGAAATAGAAAGATAAATTCATAAATAAGACATGGCCATATTTGCTTTCTTTAAATCTATCATCACTCTCAGTGTGACATGGAATATGAGGTGGAAGGGAGTTGGTTATTAGAGGCAGGGAGTCCATTTGGAAGGTTCTTCTAAAAGTCCCCCCAAAAGAACTGGGGGGAGTCTAGATGGATGCAATGGTAATGGGGATGAGGAAAAAGGAGGTGGATCTCAGAAGATATTAGGGAGATAGAATTGAAGGGATTTGGTAATGAGATGCTGCCTGTGCACAGCAGTGGGTGGGTAATGAGAGGCAGGTGGTATCTAGAAGGATTCTGACGCTTCCATCATGTTTCCTTAGAGGGCAGGTAGGGGACAGTACATTCACTATGCTATGGAAGCTTGGAAGAGAATCAGGTGTGAAGATGTGTGCGGCCTGTGGGACATCCAGGTAGACTTGTTTGTAATAGTTGGTTTGGAAGTCAGAAGAAAATCTGCATTGCCGATAATAACTTGATCTTTGCGGGAGTAAATGAGCTTTCCTGGAGAAAAAAATATGGTGGAGAAGAGAAAAAGAAGCATGGAGGTCAGAATCCTGAGGATTATCATTTAATGGTTAGGTAGAGGGGAAAGATCTGGCAAAAGAAAATGAGAAAGAAAAGCAGGAGATATACTGTTGGTGGGAATGTAAACTGGTGCAACCACTATGGAGAACAGTATGGAGGTTCCTCAGAAAACTAAAAACAGCTACCATATGATTCAGGAATCCCACCCCTGGGCATGTGTCTGCTTAGTCGCTCAGTCATGTCCGATTCTCTGTGACCCCATGGACTCTAGCCCACCAGGCTCTTCTGTCCATGGGGATTCTCCAGGCAAGAATATTGGAGCGGACTGCCATGCCTTCATCCAAGGGGTCTTCCCAACCCAGGGATCAAACCAGGGTCTCCCACATTGCAGGTGGATGTTTTTACCATTTGAGCCATCAGGGAAACCCCCACACAAAATTATAATTCAAAAAGATACATGCAACACTAGGTTCATAGCAGCACTACTGACAAAAACCAAGACACAGAAGCAACCTAAATGTCCATTGGCAGGCGACATAGAGCATGTGGTATATACATATAATGGATATAGAGCATGAGTAGCAGAATATCACTCAGTCATAAAAAAGAATGAAATAATGCCATTTGCAGTGACATTGGATGACTTAGAGATTATCACCCTAAGCAAAGTAAGTCAGGAAAAGACAATCTCATACGTTATCACTTATATGTGGAATTTAAAATATGACACAAATGAAGATAATGATGAAACAGACTCACAGAGAATAGACTTGTGGTTTCCAAGGGGGATGGGATGGGGAAAAGAAGGATTGGGAGTTTGGGATTAGCAGATGCAAACTATTACTTATAGAATGGATAAACAACAATGTCCTACTGTATAGCACGAAGAATTATATTCAATATCCTGTAATAAACCATAATGGAAAAGGTACTACATTCTAATCCCTGATTTGATGTGGTACAGATAAGAGTCAACTGAATATAAGGGAGTTTAATTCAAGATGGATAATTCTGGAAGAAAAGGGAATTTGGAGGAGAAGCTCAGTGTAGTTTTCACTACCTAATTAACAGAAAGTATGTCTTTTTTTCTTGGTAGAAAATCACTGTAGCCAAGCACTAAGTTGAATGGTAGTGTTACAATACTGTAGAAAAGTAGAATGAAATTCTTCATGGACTGTGTTTAAATCAGAGAAGACAAACCAAGGTGTTCGTGAACATCAATAAAGCTTTATAACAATACAATTCATGACCATGTTTGGATTAATATTGTAATAATTACACACTTTTTACATTATGAAAATAAGTCATAAATAGTGTAAAAATAATTATGAAGATCAATTTCTCACAAACTAGGAACCCTGAAAACAAGTTAAAAAAGCAAATAAAAACAAATTAGAAACTGAACACAAGGCAGTTATCTCCAGGCTGCAAATCAAAAACCATTTGTGTCTTTTGATTCAGTAATCTCAGCTGGAGAAATGATAGTGAAATGAAACAAGAAATCAAACAGGGAGAATTCAATCTTTCAATTATTTACACTACCAAGAAAAACAGGTTTGTGCCATATTTACAGTGGTAAGACACAACACATTCTTAGAATAATCAATTATATGAGACTGGCCCACAAAACATTAAGAAAAATATGCAGTGTAATGCTTGCCAAAATATTTTTTTTTTTTTGCATTTTGTCTCATTTTGTATTTATGCGATTTTTTTTGGCAATATAAAAATAGCTGCACATAGAGATGAACTTTAAAATGTAAAAAATACAAATAAAAATATATTTTCTAAAGGAAAATCAGATACATACATCTTTTAAAAATGTTATTAAGCTGCATGAAACATTTACAACAGTATAAAGAATATTCACATAAATGTCAATAATATGTAAGACATTCTTTTGTGAATCCAATTTATTAATATTTCTGATATATATGAGAAAATCCACTGCATTTTGAGAAGTGTTGGTACTTTGTTATCAGTAAATCAAATGTAAAAGGTCAGGTTGAAAAAGTCTTATTCCCCAAAGGACAATTTTGTCAATAAGCAGCATAGGATAACTTCTGCGTTTAAATACATTAAAAAATGAGAAATGCCATTAAAATATTTCAGTATTGAATTAGCAAAAACAAAATCCACTTAAAATTTAAGTTGTAAGGGTATCTCTGCTATGGCATATAGTAAATCCAGCTATTATGAAGCTATTTCAACAAAAATGGAAAAGATTAGAGATTGAAGGTCTTTATATTCTAAAATAACTTAGCTGAATCATAACTGGTCAAGTATGTTAATTCCATTAGGAATGAATTGTTTTAACAGCCAGAATCACAAGTGACTGTTCTTAATCATTATTTTTGAGAATATAAGGTTAAGTTTTTGTAGTCCTGACTTTTTAGAGATAGCAAGGTTTTTGTTTGTTTTGGTAAAAAATTTTAAAGTTCATTTTTGGTAATAGTAACTATTAATATAAATTCATTATCAAGAAGTAGAGAAAAACAAGATTTCAAATATCAATATCTGCATGTTCCTATGATCATTTATTAGGAGACATAAAAATATCATCCACCTTAACAAGCATTGCTTATTTCTGGGCAAGATTATATATAATGGTAAAAAAAAAAAGAATGAAATATTGTGTTAACTTTTATGCTACAACAGAAACATTAAAAATAAAACTTTGGAAAATTAAGCATGTTTTCTAAGTGATAAAGATATGATGCCAGTTAATTTTTCCATTAATTTGATCATGCTGATTATTTCCAAACTAGCAGAGAGTTGTATATATATATGTATATATTGTAGACAAAGCATATATAGATTGAACTACTGGGTGAATCAGAGTTCTTACTGTCCCATCAGAACGTCATGCACAGGGTTTAAGAACAGATAATTTTTGGTAGAAATTAAAGATATTCTCATGTTTTCTATGAAATCAAATAAGAAAGAAAAACCTTTCATGACTGCTTTTCATAATGAAAATGAAAACTAGAAGAAAAATTTCAGCATATTTATGTGTCAGGTACTCTATGAATGTATGCAGACTTGTCTAATGTTGGTTCTGTCACTCGATCAAATTATATAAGCTAAAAGATGAAAGGTGATAAAGGCATATGGTACATGAAATGAACATGAAATAAGAGGATCCACCATCCAAATAAACACGCATCATCTAAGGGTATGCTGTTTTGTTTTCTTTTACATTAAGAAAGACTGGTCATTGAACCATAATTATAGTAAATCCATAAACTTTAAAATTAAAATCACACACTAACAGTTTAGGAATGCTATTAAACAGAGAAATGAAATTATCCATAGTAGAATTGCATTTTCCATAAAGAAAAAGAAATACATTAGCACCAACATAAATGGAAAACAACTTAAAATCTAAAACACATACCAATTTGACATTCTTTAAAGATGCTTATCAGAAATAGAACCTGATCTTGACTTATTTCCAATGTGTCTTTCATGTATTTTTTCTTAATCTTCTATCCAATGAAAAATTAAAAGAAAGAAAACTTAAAGAAAGATATGCATCTGCCAACACATATATCAGCGGACACATTCATGAGTTCATTAGGCAATTACTTGAGGATTTTCTACGTTGATAACAAAATGGATGATTTAAAATATTTTAATAACAAAAGCTGAAGGTTATGCATGGTGGTTAAGACCTGGTAATTCCATGGAACAAAGAGGAGGACCACGGTCCTTTGGTTTTCCCCAAAGAAATAAATATATTGAAAGTTTACAGCTTCCTTTAATCATGGAATAAAAATCAATTTTGTCAAATCAGTTATGGAGCAAAACCTCAATTTACATATAGGATAGAACAATATTCTAAAGGGCTGTGTTTAAAAAATATATATATTTTTTGTACGTGAAATGTTTCTCTTTTGATGTTGAGGTATTCTCTTTTGAAGCTGTGCAAGTTTTAAGTAGTGATCCATCTCAATTCCTCTTTCTGCTAGAGGAGTAGGAAGAAAGATAGATAGGAAGAAATATAGCCACCAGATTTTTCTCAAGACACTACTGTTTGTTTTCCTGAAGAGATTGTAGCTTTACCCGCTTTAGTTCATTTTTCCAAACCATTTAAGACAAATTTTTTCAGACATTGAGCAAACACCATATCCTAGCCAGCTCATACAAGAGATGGGTAGAAAATGCCCTCTTTTGTTCGAAAAAGGCTACATTGGTTTCGGAGTGTGGAATGTTACTAGAAATGTTACCAACTTGATTGATAGATTCATTCAAACATCTTTCAATTCTCCAAAACATAATTGAAACAAAAAGAAGGCATTTTGTGTAACTGAGCATTTGGTTAAATAATCTGAAAGAGATCATAAGGATCTTAGGATCCCTGTCTTACAATCATATCCTAACTGTTGTCACCAGAAGCCAATGGTGAGGTAATTTCCCCTCTGCTGGTGAAAACCTATACATGAAACCAGAAAATTTCCAACAAAGTGGCCTGAAATGAGAAATTATATTGTCCAATGGGTTGAAAGAGTGACTGTTCATTGATGATGTTCCTCCTAATGTAACCCTTCCACTAGAACAAGTCATTTCAAAACACGCTAGCAACTCTTTACTGTGCAAAGAAATGCTCAGTGTAATACAGTTAGGTAACTTTTGAGCAAGTAGTTGAAAAAATACTCTTAATGGCAACTATATTTCACAGCTTTCTGAGATCTCAGATTTGGTCTGTGCATAAGACAAACATTTAGAAATATAAAAAAGATAAAAGAAATCTAAATATAGATACAACTTAGATCTCAATAGAACTACAAGAAATAGAAATGAGTTAATACTATCAAATGTGACCAAATCTTGACTTTATCTTAACTGATAATCACTATGTATGTTATAGTCATCCTACAAAAAAAGTCAAAAAGTCCTGAAAAATGGCTTAACTTTGATGCTTTACAATGATCGAACTGAAAGTGGAGCTTCTTTTATATTCTCCTCAATTATTCAGAACAAGAGAGAAGTTAGCAAAAGCTCATCTGGACCATTGGTATACCAAGTTGCAAGGCTTTGAAGGAAAAAAAACAATTGTTCAAAATAAATGTGACAAAAGCTGAAAAAAAAGTTTCCTGAATATTCCTGCGACTAAAAGAGAAAAGTATTAAAAAGAATGGAAAATATCTGTTTCTAGAAGTTCGTAGAAAATGTTTAGCACGGATTGGATCTTGAATGGGAGGGAAGCTCTCACACCAGCTTCTGTAGGTAATGCAGGGTGAACTCTCCCACATCTTCAGGAAAGGTTGTCTCATCCACCCCTTTCCTGGGATTTGTTATTTCTTCAGCAACCCAAGCTTTCGTGAGATGTACACACATGCTTTGTCTTCAGGAACAGGGACTGCCATTACAAGAACCTCCTACCCCAAAGAAGTGCTGTATGCCTCTGTCATTTTCCAAACGCACCCATTTTAACACTTGCTGGAATTTGGTTTATTTAAAAAATAAAAGTCCACTATTCTGGGTGCCTGCCTTTTTGTAAACCTCTTTTCTACTTGGTCACACGGGAGACAGCGCAGGAGGCTGAACCAATCCTCTCTCCTTGTCTTCACTGCCAAGGGGAGCCCAAGGAAAACTGGTGTCAGCAACCAGCTCGGCCCCTGGACGTTTTAACCAAGGAGGCCACGTGAGCCCACAATATTGGAAGCTGAAGATCCGTAGCTGGGACCGCAGCACCCGTAAAATACAAGACCATTTGTGTGTGTGCTCTCCGCCACCTTATCACTTTTTGGCAATAAGCCACGGTGTAACCCCCTTGAGATGACAAAAGAAACAAAAGCTCCGTTGTGATCAAATGACTCATCACGTGGCATGCTAGCATCTGAAGCTGCACAGCAAGCAGGCTTGGCACACGGTCATGCTTTTTTAGTCAGTTTCAATGGGTGGTGTGGGTATGAACAGCAAAGGTGAGCAGGGCTGTGATGATAAACTCTAAAATCAGTCAGTATGGTATGTTTTCATAGCTTTGAGTTCATATTTGGTCACAATTTCATGTAAACTATCTCATGGTGCTTTTTGCCCATGCAATTAACAAGCCCAAGGTAAGAAAATAGCAAGAACAATCAATTCCTATCAC
The DNA here is from genome assembly GCF_033118175.1 of Dama dama. NCBI lineage: Eukaryota > Metazoa > Chordata > Mammalia > Artiodactyla > Cervidae > Dama > Dama dama. The sequence continues at coordinate 23,408,250 of NC_083697.1, read as the reverse complement.
TGGGTCCATATAAATACATATCTTCGCATAAGATAAAGAGATACTGATCTATATTTTCTGCAGGCTTCTTACTGGTTTCACATCTTGCCCGATTTTAGATGTAAGGGAAGAAAAGATGGATGTGTGTACTACAGCAAACAGGAAGAAGCAGCTACATGTAAACATATCTCAGACTTGTACAATCTGCAATCCAATTTCAACTATAAATATAAAAAGTGGACCATTATATACACAACGTCATGCTCGGAAGGTTAGATTCATCACTGCAGGAAAACAACAAAAAAGAGAAAGATAGAGAATTAGTAGTTTAGGATAAAAACTCCCAATTGGCTTTTATTTTAAGAAAACTGGTAGAACCCTGAATAGAAGTTTTTGTTTTTTTTTAAATCAATGAGTCAATTGATATGTCATATACATTACTTTTCTAAAACTCATCAAACATTTTATCCTAGGTTCAACCCACATTTTTATTTTGCTACTGAGAAGTCTGTGGGAAGTGTTTGTCTCAGTAACTATTCTGGGAAAGCAGAAAATTAGAATTTTATCACAGACATACCATAATTAAAATACATGTTCTATGTATGGCTTATGTAATCGTCTCCAAGCATTAAAACACAAGTGCAATGACACCACTTCTTTCACTGACACTCAACTGTAACAGTCTACTGTCCTTGGGTTCTTATCTCCTCTTTCCGGCCCGGCCCTGCTGTGAAGAGTGTGCAGGACCGACCTCTGTTGTCAAGTCTTCAAGCTGTATGACAGGTTCTGTTGTGATCTCAAGATCTAGAAAAGTCTGGTTCCTCATTCTGGGCAGCCATAATTACAAAGGTTGCCCTGGAGCTGAAGTTTTAAGTCTGAGAGAACAGAAGAACAAAAGTCTTTGAGGTATAACTTATAGAGCAGATCTTGGTGACACGCTTGACTTTCTCTCAAAGAAAAATGAGTCAGAAAAGTAGAATGTCCAGAGAAGGACAATGATAAAGATCTCTCATCTCCCCATCACAGTGGTGGCTCATCCTCAGAGTCATCTTCATTTCACTAATTAAAAATATTTGCTTTTTTCTCTCCTGTAAAAATAGATGCTATATTAAGTATGCTTAAGAGGCTGGGTCCTCTGTGATCCTTAGCAATGAAGTTCACTTAGTGTTACTTGCATCATGCTAAGGTCAGAGAATGTGTACAGGAAGTTTTCTTCTTTTCTCCACACTCCCACTCATCTCAAATTTCAAACAAATACATTTTTTGAGAAACCAATGTTTTGTAAATAGTCTCCAGAATTTTAAAGATTCTTTTTTCCCACCAGATTTTAAAACTTAACTTAAAAAATCTGTATCAATGTATGACAAAACCCACTGGGAAAAAAATAATAATAATAATAAAAATTAAAAAATAAAAAAAGAAAAAAAAAGAATCTGGAAAAAAATTAATAAAAAAAATAAATAAATTATTAAGAAATAAATAAAATTTGAAACTTTAAAAAAAAAAAAAAAATCTGTCACCTTACTTTAGGAAGATTCTGTTGCAAGCCTGCCCTATCTGAAAAAAACAAAATTTCACGAAACATTTTAAAATGTGAAGGCTATAGGTATTTTTCCTATTAAGTGGTTTTTAATCTCTGGATAAGGACAGATGATACCTTAAATAGCTTGTAAGGATTTTCTGAACCATGAGTTCTGCCTTTTACTCACTGTACGAATTACAATGTGAATTGATATATCATTATTCTCCAAATACAGATAACTGAACTATATCTAGAAAGAAAAGTAATTTAAATAAAGATCAAACAGTTTTACATGAAAAAAATTATTATTGAGAGTAGCATGAAAACAATAGGACTTGTTCATTAATCGCAGTGCTTTCTACTGGGGTTACAATCTGAATTTTCAGTCAAACATTTATCACTGTGCTCTCGAGACCGTGTGTGCATGCTCAGTCATATCTGATGCTTTGTGACCCCATGGACTGTAGCCTACCAGGCTCCTCTGCCTGGGATTTTCCAGGCAAGAAGACTGGAGCAGGTTGCCATTTCCTGATCCAGGGGTTCTTCCCAACTCAGGGTTTGAACCTGCATCACTCTAGAGACTACTAAACTTAATATTCAAAAAAGTGGTCCACTAAAACAGGACTAAGTAATCTACCGGCCTTCTTTTAATAATATCACTTAAAAGTTAATTTGATTTGACCAACAGCATATTTGAGATGGCTAAGTTGACCACAGGAGAAATTTGAGAACATTTCATTTTTCTAATTTTTTTTTAAATTGAAGTATTGTTGGTTTACAATTTGTGCCAACTTCTGCTGTGCAGCAAAGTGACTCAATTTTACCCATGCATGCACTTTCAAAAAATATTCTTTTCCATTATGGCTTATCCCAGGAGATTGGATATAGTTCTTGTGTTACATAGTAGGACCTTGCTTATCCATTCTAAATTTAATAGTTTGCCTCTACCAACCCTGTCTGTTTCCTTTCTCTCTTTTTGGTGCAGGAAGATGTTGGGAGAGGATGATCACAATGGCTTGCATTTGATTGTGTTGGGGAATGTGGTAAGCAATATTGAAGCTTTATCACTGAGTTATTCTCTTTTTTACCATTTAAAAATTTTATTGAAGTCTGATTGATTTAAATGTGTATATTCTTTATATAAAGAGAGGCTAGATTTAGGAGAGCCTTAATCTTATATAGGGCATGGTATATATTCTGTGGAAAAATAAGTACCTAAAAGGGAAATTTCTGATTTTCTGAGCAACTCACATTAGCTCATATTACTAGATTTGGCCATTTTATGAACCAACGAGATGATGAATCCTTTGCTTGTTGCCTTTATTTTTATGCCTCACAAAAGGGACATGGTTTCGAAGTGGCTGAAAATGACATGAACCCCAGTTCTGAGTAGAGTCAGAGGCTGAATAAGGTAGGCCTTTCACATCTCCCTCCATGTAAAGTGTTCGGATGGCTGGATTAAAAAATCATGACAGGATCAGATTACAGGGCCAAGGTTAAAGAGCAGATGGTAATTGCAGCTCAGGATGGTATTAAAAATTCTGAAAACAGGGGTTATGAAAGGATAGTGAAAGGATAGTTTTCTCAGGTGAAGAAGACTGATCATCTTCCCAAGACCCAGCTGACCTCCGATGTGACGGAGCTAGTGGTCTGACAGGCTGAAAGTGGAGTATGGGAAGCTACTGAATAAATGACGCTACTGGGAGAGAAGGCTTTTCTTTCCCTGGCCAAGGGGGTGTGAAAGTATTAAGCAAGAGTGAGTTTCACAGGATCTCCTCACCAATAGAGTTGATGAGATGAGAGGTGAATAAGAGTCCTGTCTCTCCACGTCTCTCTGCCGTCCTACAGTTTTGCCTGTGAAACCTGCCTGAAAAACGATAAACAAGGTCCTACAGTATAGCACAGGGAACTATATTCAATATTTTGCAATAAATCACAATGGGAAAGAATATGAAAAAGAATATGCATGTGTATAACTGAATCAATGTGGTACAGAAGGAATGAACACAATATCATACACTAAATTAACTATACTTCAATAAATTTTTTTAAAAAATGACTGAATAAGCCACACGTGTTAGAGGAAAAGATTCAGAATGATGAAAGAGCATGCACACTTCCCTCAGCTCATTTTCGTATCAGTGGAATCCTTTTAACCTTAGGTCGCACCCACACAGTGCCTTATGCTGAGGTTTGCACCGATACAGTGTAAAGGTTTAGTGTTCTCTGAACAGCACAGCACACAGATCTCTTCCCTCCTTACAGTTCTGCCACTGCTTTCCACTGCCTACTTCTAGCTCTGTTCCACACTAGGTCTGTGCCCTTGGAAGTGTTAACCTTGCTGAATTTCATTTCCTTCATCAGCACCACTGAGGCTAATAATCCCCCGTGCTGTGTGCCCAGCTATGTCACCAAGCTCCTCTGTCCATGGGATTTCCCAGCAAGGATCCTGGAGTCGGGTGCCATTTCCTCCTCCAGGGGATCTTCCTGACCCCAGGATCGAACCTGCATCTCCTGCCAATATTGGCAGGCGGATTCTTTCCCACTGAGTCACATGGAAAGCCCAGTGATACCCTATAGGATTATGATGAGGATTAAATAAAGTGATGTCACCTATATGAAAGGGCTTATCACACAGCCTTTGTACACAGGTTCTCTATGAGGAATAAGTTCCCTTCTCTACTGAATACACACACAGTGACTATGGGTGGCCAGATGTAGAGTCTAGAGCAAACTGCTTATCATAAAGTACATCCACTTAAATATAACCATATTCTCCTAAATAAATCAAGGCATCTTTGAAGAAAAAGTCATTCTTACATTTTCTGCTTTCTCAGCTTTGTGACTAATATTGATTGACAGGGTTCTACCATGTATTTGCATATTTTATCTAAGTAATTGAGTATAAATAGAAAAGGAATCACAATTAAGAACAATTTTAAACAGTATGAGGAAAAGAATTTTGACACAGCAAACCATTGTCAAGATGCACTGCCCCTTTCCATCCTGAAGAAAAGATTAAATGTGGAGAGGTACAAATTACAGCGTTTGCTAGGTACTATTTTCACTCATCCATTTAGAAATAAATCAGCAGTAAACACCATCAAAAGGTACTCCAGAGATGGAATCTTTTGCTTTTTAATACCCATACACATTTCAGGAATGTCAAATTAAAAAAAAAAAAATCTGTTCTAAATGGAAAGGGCTAGGCCAGGTGAAGAGAAAGGGAGAGTGCTTCTTTTAGAAATAACTCCGTAATACCTACCTTTTGCCAACAGCCAGGCATGGGTAATCCATCTGGCCCCTATTTTAAAAAGAAGAATAAAAATTTCTCAGCTTCCACAAAAGTGATCATACTTCATAATTAATAAGCTCAGAGGCTTAAAAATGGATTTATAGCTGTTAGGTGGCTTTAGTCATAGGCATCTTTTATCCACCCCCAATAGACTACCCAACACTAGTTAAAATGAAGAAAATTCAAATGTTTTCCAAAGTGAGTACACATTTTGCAAATAAATAAAATGTAAAAATATTCATCCTTAATGTTGAACAATGATTTGTAAAACTTAGTGGTTTACTTAGTTACATATCTTTAGATAATAAATCTGTATTATTTCTGTTAATTTCATTAAGATGCACTTTATAATTATCTTTATTCAATAAATGAAAATAACTTCTCTTCCTGGTCACTATGTTTTATGGCTAAATGCATGATAATGATGAGTAATCAGTGATGAACCATTTCTATCTGAAGTTTATAGCTCTTCACATGGCGTATTTTTCAACTTTTCTAGATTGAAAGCAGAAAAAGTAGAACATTAAATTGACTGGATTAAAAGATAGGTATTGTCTATATCTTTACAGTAAAATTTTATCCAAAGTCTTTGTCAGTTTTTTAATTGAAATTCTTCAGAAGCCAATTAACAAGTCCTGAATAAACAAAAGATTCTTAAATGTTGCAAAATTTATTTTCACTTAAGGTGTAAGCACTCTTCAGATACAAATGATATAAATAAGACAAGAACTGACATACTATGAAGCATGCTTGTGTTTTCTCCCAGCAAAATGATTGTAAAATATTATTTATTGTCAATATCAAGCAAACAAAATAAAAGACTGGGCACATCATATTGAAATCTTCTAACTGCAATTATTGACTGAATAAAAATTTCTTCTATTATGCAATCTCTTAAAAGACTTGAGAAGCATAAATTTATCTTTAAAGAATCATGCTTAGTACTTAAGAATAATATAAGAACATGCAGACCAAATATAACCATCAACACAATAATAAAATGTTTCTTTACACCTCAGAAAGTCAGAATATACTTTCTTTTTAATTGCTAAAAAAAAAAAAAAAAGAACACCTTAAAATGACTTTATATTTGGGAAAAAATTGGTAATGCCAGATTGGTACAAGGAGAAGGATCACCCAGTAGAATTTTAGATTTTAGTGTAAGAAGGATTTTGAGTTCATGCCAAATGGAGGTAGGGAAGATCTTTCTACTTTAGGAAAGTGAGTTTCAAAAGGAGAAGCCATTAAATTGAAAAGGTTATGTGACAAAGAAGAGGGTATGGGCTACAGACTATTACCACCTTTAGAAGCTTCAAGAAGTTTGGTTTTCGCCTCTATGGTCTCTTAACAACATTCCCTCGAACTGGTTAAATCTTGACCACAGAAGCTTAACTTTGTAGGTTTGGCCTTATTTACAGCCTGACAGAAATTTAGCGGAAGTGGCAAAAATGCCTTTATTTCTTTTAAAGAAAAAAAGCTAACTTTAAGGGAAAAACCCGAAGTTAAAGCCTAGCTGTATCTTTACTTTTTTAAATGTCCTTTTAATGTCATCTTGAAATAGTTACTGGATAAATGGACATTCCCCGGAACACAGACATGGCGGCCACGTCAGCTGTGAGAACAACGTCAGGAGGTTAGTTTGCAGTCACTGACTGAAACGCATGCATGCCCTCTTCACTCTGCAGAGTCACTGAAGGAGCTACTCATGCACATGCATGTGGTGTGTTTATCATGGAAAGCTTGCTCCGGAAGTACCACTTTACACTGAGAGGGATGAATACGTAATAAACAAAGGAATGGCATGCAGGGTGGTAGGAAAGAGAAATACTGTACCAATTGGCAAGGGGCATCCAGCCCATCCAGGCCAGGCTGGCCTGGCTCCCCTTTTTCCCCCTTAACGCCACGGAATCCCTGTTTGTAAAGATTAACTCATAACGTTACTAAACAGAAGAAATCACTTGAGCACAAATTCTGCTAAAGAAATAACCACGATAACAAAAGACTGGGAGAGGAGCAACTCTGAAGGGAAAGGTAACAGCCAGCGAGGCTGGACAAAAAAAACAGGGCTTGATGTGGTCCTAAAAGCAGGGCTTGTCTGGGCACCTGGACCCGCTCTGCGGAGCGGGAGGGAAGAGTCCTGGTTCCTCCTCTGATCCCGCGTTCACGCCCTGGATGCACATCAATCCTTGATTGCTGAGAAACCCAAGAAGAGCTGGCGGCCAGAGGCAAGGGGTGGCACACCCCAGGGCAACCTGAGGGATCTTAAAGTCTACGTTAAAAGACCCCAATCAGGAGAGTGGATACATGTATGTGTATGGGTGGGTCCCTTTGCTGTCCACCTCAAAGTATCACAGCATTGGTAATCGGCTTTGATCCCATAACAAAATCAAATGCTTTTTGTCTTTTGAAAATAGACCCAGTCAGAACTGCGCTGGTACGGCCCCTCCAGCTTGCTCCTCTCCCAGCTCAGCCTCCAGATGGGACACCCGGAGATGGCTGCATAAGTCAGACATACCAACGGGCACGGTGCATCTAATCCAGGAGCACCCTGTTCTCCTTTCTCCCCTTTAGGCCCCTTTTTGCCTTTCTTTCCCTTTTCCCCCTGTGGATACAAGGGTTTAAATAAAAGACAGTTTTTATTTGGGGTGGGGGGAAGTAATGGTGATTCAAAAGATGGTTTAGCCAATGAAAGTCTGGAAGGGCATTTACCACCGTTTTCTGGTTTAGATAAGGCATGACATTATGAAAAAAACAGACTTTCAGCGTGGTGATGGATTCTAGGGAGTGAAATACAAGATTTCATTAAAAAGACTCAACAAGATGAAAGAAGAACTTAAAAGCTGACGCATCAGAAAGGAGGATCAGTGATGACTTAGACCCAATGCCAGGGTCCTTGTGAATGAGGCGTTCCCGCCATCGCTCGGGTGAAGATGGCAGATATCAACCACGTTGAAGTCAGCCAGTGGCAGGGGAAGTTGAGAGGAAGAATGGAGACTTTCACGGCCAATTTGCAGTACCTGCCAACTTTTTTCCCCCCTAATCCTATAAGAGATGAAGGCTACATGAGCCAGAGGAAAAGGAAAAAATATTAACAGCTTGTATCTTTTTGAAATGTATCCAACTTTCTGACATCATTTTTTGTAGCTCTCATTTAAATATAGTGTGTTAAAAAGATACTTCTCTTTCTTTTAAGATTCTTTTTAAGGAAACTAAAAACAAATACTTCCCTTATTGAGTCAGGTAAATAAATTTTAAAAGTGCTAAGATTTCTTAGCAATGTCAGTTGGAGAAACTTATTTATAAACCAAGAGATGTTTTTTAATTCACTCTTATTGATGTCATGCCAGGTATTCACAATGGTAAATGGGTTTCCAGCTTACTCACAAGGTAACAAAAGTGAAGAAAAAAAAGTTTTGTTCCAGAGGGGAAAAGCGGTTTGGATTCAGTTGAGCTAACACTAAAAATGAGGTAGGCAGGATAATTACATAGTGGGAATTTAGCCATGGGAATTAGTATTTAGGAATCAAGGTAAAGGTTGTGGAAGTCTGCGTGGATCACAGGGATGGAGGAATTAAGGAAAGGAGGCAAAAGGAGGAGAAGGAAGGAATGTACCTCAGCTGTTTCACATTAACATAAATATCTCTGCATATTTATAGACAAGAAGCTGGTGCAGTGCAGAATACAAAATACTATGCAATACATATTTAAATGAGTGTATTCATTCTGCAATCAGGATGACAGATACAGTAAATCTGAATAATTCAGAAGCAAAACAGCATCAATATTCAAAGACATACATAACAGATATAGATGAGATACGCATTCAAATTAATGCATTCATTCTGACTGTGTGAGTGAAACTCCACATTGATCTCCTGTGTGCCAAAAAGATTGCATCAGAAGGCTCAGAATCAAAACCAGTTGGGTTTCTCTAATATCGGGGAAAGAGAAATTCTGTGTGGTTTAGTTGATCATGATCAAAAACAAAGACTTGAGATGCCAGGGTGAAATGAAATGAAAGCAGGTGTGAAAGGAAGTACGATGGGAGGAGCTTTGGGAGTAAACTGCTCATTCATGCAAGATGAATCAACACACTTCTTCAGCAAATAACATCAGTTCTGTGACATACAATTGATTTAGACTTATTTGGGAGGCAGTGGACTCCTCTTCACACAGGTGTGACTGACACCACCTGTGCTGGGTGTTATTAATTAGGACTCCACTCCTTCTTTGATTGGTTAATCAACTCAGATTAATCATTCAGCGAAAAAGCTTGTTATATGAATGCTGACTTTAACAGGCTCAGGGGAGCGTTTTTCAACAATATTTTAGTGAACCTCAAGCTTTATGGAAAACAGATACTATTGTAGAGAATAATGTGTCAGTGTTATTATTAATCAGCATAGTTTTGCAACTATGTCTTTGTGGGTATGAATATATAAGGGCTCTTGCTAATTTTTATGTCTGATGTCAAACAATGATATACATAAAGTGCTCACATTTGGATCTAATTTCCTAAGTATAAAACTTCTAATAATGGAATCTGAAGTACAGAAATACTTTTGTATTGAGTGATTAACATTATTCTGAGGATTAAATTTGTAGCTTTAGGTTTTCACAGGTTATAATATTGGTAATCTCTTCTTTGTTTAAAAGATCATTGGAATGAATATCTTCATAATGCTAACATTATTTTGAGCGGATGAAGTTTTAGACTCATAAAATCCATTGGGTAAGTATAAAATAAATGCCTATAATCTTGAAGGCACACACACACACACCTTGGGCCCAAAGCTTTTATCTCAAAACATGTATATTTTATAGTTACAATTTACAGTTCAGAATAAAAGAACTTTATGCCTCAGTTTCCTTGCCTATGAAATGGGGACAATGATAACACCAGGCTTAGGGGGTTGTTATGAAGATTAAAAGACTCTTATATGTAAAGCTCTAGGAAAAACATAAAAACACATCAATAAATGTGACGATATTAACAATGATGATGATGATATTTTATATAACCACTCACATGAGCTTTCCTAGCAGTGGGAAGCTAAGTATTGTTTATATTAGCTAAGTATTGTTTATATTGTGTGTATGTGTGTATATATATATATACATAGATATAAAACTATATATATATATATATATATATATATATATAAAACTATTCTTCAAAGAAGAAAAAGTGGTTTAAAATAGCCATAATCCAAACTTTTCTTCTAGACATAAAACCATTTTGCCTGATATTGGCTCCTTATTTATCTTGAGATAGAACCTAAAAACCAGTCTCATAAAATACACTAATATCTTCATTTAAAATGTCTGCAGTGTTTGAAGGTAACAAGTCCTGGTCTCTGTGTAAGGGTCTCAGAAACAATGCTTGTCTTCCATTTTCCAATTAAAAAAATCAAGATAAAGGACATATCCTGTCTCTACTGGGAATGTTGTGGAGATAAATGAGGTGCTGGCTTTATATGCTTAGGTGAGCTCTGCCAGAAGACTGTTGCAGATTTGTGCTATTTAATATTATTAATGTAATAAATGCCTGCCCCTCTCATTTTTTACACATTCTGGAAACTTCAGTTTTTCAACTAATTGGTGTCAGGTAGTCCAAAAATTGTAGCCTGGTTTTCTGGGGATTATAATTCTTTTCTTCTACAGTGACAGTGCCCTTAACTTCTTTCAGTGTAGCCTTCTTTATTCCTCTGTAGAGACCTGGTTCATTAGATCAGACATCAGTGTGTTTTTGGAGCACAGGATGGAGAAAGATGAGATGTATGAAAGAATCACACAGCGTGAGCAGCAAAGCAGACAGAAGCAGAAAAATCAAACAGGCACATGCTAGGTCGGAGAGGTCACCTTTTCCCCCTTTTCTCCCAGGTCACCCTTCTCGCCTCGTGGACCAGGGAAACCCTATAGGATAAAAAGCAAACCGAAAAGATCTATTGATGTAACTGTGGCAAAACCATATTGAAAGAAACAAGATTTCATGTTTCCGAACGCAAATATAAAGACACATGGCATGGCCCCAAATCTCAAAACTTAGATGGGTAAAGTAGTACTTGGAAATAACAGCTTCCTAACATCTCAAGTATCTATAAACAAAGGGTTTCTTGCTGCTTCTCCAAAGAAATGCATAGTGGAGAGAATATTAGGACCCTAGTTTGAATCCTGGCAAGTTCTTGGATTTGTGTGGCTGTGGGCAAATCACTCACCTCAGTATTTTAGTCCTTTGATCATAAAATGAGGTTAATGTTTACTACACAACTGCCAATGTGAGCATTAAACTTGAAGATGTATATAAAGTACCAGAATGATGTCTGCACACAACAGATGCCTGATACACAATTACTACTATCACTTTTCCTACTGCTATTGTTCACATAATACAGGGTGAGCAGCAGACATTTTAAGAGGGATTGACTTTAACATTATTTTTAGAGAATTATGTTACTAGAAGACATATAGAGACTTTAATGCTAAAAAGAAAAATACTGTATAAAAGCTTTGAAAATAAACATACCATTTCCCTAAGAGTAGCACGTAAAAGATGTTTCAATTTTATGCATATTTTAAAATAAGTGGTTCAGCCACAGATGTTGAGTGTGTCTAATTTGGGAAAGAATTTTGTATATCAACTGTCAGTTATTAATTTTGTACCAAAATAATTATGGTCTTTGCCTCCATGTCTATCTCATGCAGACACTAGTGGTAGATTTCATATTGCTGTCTACATACACAGCAATATATGCTGTATGTGTAACTATGTGCATAGAAAAAAATTAGAACTATTCTTGCTGTGATTGATGATGGAGACCATCAGCATCTATTATAATGGGAAGATGTTTATTGTATGTTTTACTTACATCAAGACCAGGCTCTCCATCTTTCCCCTGCCAAAGAACCATAGTAGCTACATTAGTGTTCCTAAGTTTCATGAATAGGTTATTGTTCTATTTAAGGCTGCCTGGACATGCAACACTAGTATTAAAACAACTAATTCAGAAAAGTGAAAAAATCCTCTATTGATTAGTAATGCAAATTTCTTTCACTAAATCAAGTGAAGTGATTGTTAATGTTACAGTTAAGGGTCATGAACATGTTTTATTATGTATCAGGTTAACTAGTGTGATATTTTGCTGAAGTTTATCCAAGTTATTTATCTAGGAGTAAGTCAAAAGCAAAAATACTGTTTAGTTGATTTAAAAACACACAAGCACTAGAAGAATATACAAATCGAAACTACTTTACTTTGACAGCTTAATAAATTATAAGTGAGCAAAGAATGTGAAAACTGTTTGTTAAATACAGCTTTAATTTGTCTAGATGTGCACCTTGTCTATATATATTGAGGGTGTGAAGCTCACAATTTAAAAACTGTTTGTAGATGAATGGTCCCCTATCCATTCACCCCTGTGGAGCAGATTTTCAGGGCAATGACTAGGGTCACACAATGGATCCACCCAAAAGTTGCTGAGAAGATGCTTGATCCCATCAATTAGATTTTGAAATCTATTTCAAAATCGGCATCTCTTTTAGCACTCAAATAATCATGGCTGACGCTTTTATTTCAGTTTATAAAACCTAGAACGTGCAAGCTGTGTGAAAGCAACACAGGGGTTAGAAACCTTGAGATGACAGTAAGTATATGCTTCTACTGAAGTCCTATCTTACCCCACGGCATCATTCACAATTACCCTAAAAAGGATATTCTGAAGCAGACCCCAGGCTCTCAATGTGAAGTGGGGGTGATTGAGAATTTTCAGAAGATGGAACACTATCAACACTCCTGTTCTGAAGATCACTTGTCATCACAGTGATTTAGAAAGGTCAGAAACAGCAGCATCATTGTAAATATCAATTTAGAAACAACTTTGATTAGCAAGAACAGTTTGTGTAAGTTATCTATGAGAATGGATAAAGTCTGAAGAGGGTTGTTTTAAATAAAGCTTCCACACCCACTTCTGGTACAATGACCTCCCAAGAGAGGGCCAATTACGGGTCCAGTCAGATGGCCCCAGATCCTGCTTTCAGCTTAGCCCTGTCCATCTCATGGACAGCCTCTGATCCTCTCAGTCTTGTGAAGCACGTGGATGAGTGTACCTGAGTGTGAGAATACGGCACAGATATGACCTATATCTGAAACACACGGTTACACTGGTGTTGAAGGGAATTAGTGGGTTGCGCTTTGCTCCTCTAACGGGATTAGCCTGCCCATGAGGGAGAGTTAACTGCGCCAATAACAGATCATCTACACATGCTGGGGGAGACCACGAGACACAGAACTCACGGGCAGACCGTACGGCCCTCGGGGTCCCGGCTCTCCCATAGCTCCTTTTTCACCCTGTAATAAAAGATGAGAGTTCCAATCATACACAAATGTCTATATTCATACACTTTCTCTAAAGCCTTGTGTCCAGAGCCTCTATTTGAAGCATCATTCTATCAAAACTCTAAAAAGGCAGGCTCTTCAGGGTCGCTGCCAGTGATACAGCAAAAGAAAGTATTAGTGCATTTTACAGAATCACCTTTGAAAGGGCTGTAGGTCAGACTGACGTTGTCCAGCTTGCAAAAGGACTTGCCTATCTAGTGTGCTGTGCTTGGGTTTCTTTGGCATTCATGTGACATGTTTATTCGCTACTAATTATTTTAAGTTACTACTCTTTCAAAAATGTAAGGATAAAATGTTTTTTTTTCCTCCTATCAAATGTCTCCTCTTTAGCAAGCCTTTCCTCCTTGACTCCCCTCCCCTCCATCCTATTTAAATTGAGTTGTATTTTACTTGAGGGTGCTCATATACTGGGAGACATACCCATGTAATAAATTGTCTGTTCTCTGCTGAGTCCCTCTTTAGGATATGCACATCAGGGTATCCGGATCCTGGCTTTGTTCCCTACTGCATGCCCACAGCTTACAATAGTGTCTGGCACATCAGTAAATATTTGTAGAATTAATGAATCAAGTCAAATCAATACAGTCGTCCACGTTTTGCTTCCTTTGTGAAAAAGAGGGTTTAAAAACTTTTATGCCTTGTCCTCAATGCTTGATAATGTAGGAATTTACTGCCTTCATTGCTCTCTCCATGTACCTATTTAGGGAGAATAGTTTGCCTTGGCTTAGACAATAATCTGAATGCTTATAAAAAATAAGCGCAATTGGAGGTGGTCCCAGGAATATGATATAATTGTGATAATAAAGAAATAAATGTTCTGCATTTAAAGTAGTATTTTCTTCTGCTGCCATCTCCAAAGTTTGACTGTCAATGTCTAGTATGAAAACTTCAGGAGGAACGGCGATGTTTATATGAGGGCCAAACAGAAAATGTTACCTTCTTTTATCACCACCCTTAAGGAGGTTTAAAGGTGCTAACTCTTTTTCAAGGGTAAAATGACAAGTTCAGCTGATAACTGTGCATACAGATCCAAGGATTATTCTGTGTTCCTCTACACTCTAGATTCACATGGGGGCAAATTTCAAGTCACTGTTAACAATCTTCTTTAAATTTAGGAGTTGTTGGTGCTAATTAACACGGTCGCTTAGAGGCACAAATAGTATCAGGAGGAGATTACTGGTAATAAATACAATAAAATCTTGTTGAACTTTTACTGATTATTACTGAAAGAACAGGAGTTGCATTCAGTGAAGTAGCCAGGCTTTGAAATGAAACAGATTTAAATTTGGATGCCAGTTCTGGCACTTACTGGTCCTGTGGCCTCGAGTAACTTTCTTAACGTTTCTGTGTCTGTTTCATCAGCTGTAAAATCAGAAGAAGACATAATTTGCAGTAATTTTTCTAAAGATTAAATGTTATTATAAAATATGAAATTATATTTTGCCAAATAATATGTCCATAAATAGGAACTATCATTGTTATTGGACAGTTAGAGGTCTTGTTTTTAATGAAAAGGGCTTGGCAACCCAAAGAGTACTTATTCAAAATAAGTGCTGCCATCTGGCAGTGTTATTTATGATTTTTTTACAAGGTAGTGTTGCTGGTGGTGACGGTGTGTGTGTGTGTGTGTGTGTGTGTGTGTGTGTAGCAGGAGGTGGGGATTTAGAAGGAGAATCCACATAACTTGGAGTCTACCTAATTTGAAAAAACTCAATGGATTAGAGTAGATCTAGTCTGAAATATCTCCATAGATTATTAAGATATACCTAGTCCCTCCTTGCTCCTCTGATGAAGTACCTCAGCTTTATTGTTTTTAAGATTAATACACAGTGACTGATTTGAATTAAGCTGTCATGAAGCATTTGTCTATGGAAAACTCCTTTTATAGAACTGCTCATCCCAAATAATTACTTTAAGCTAGTAATGACAATTGCATCTCCCTCGCCAGTGACTGTTTCAGAAATGGACATATGACCCAATTCTGGTCAATGAGGTGTCAGGGGAAGTTGCTGGGAAGCTTGGGTAGAGGTTTCCTTGATGCTAAGGAGGATAAAGGAGAAGAGGGTCCCTATGTTTGTTCTTTGCTGATGCCTCTCCAGAGGGGAAGTTTGGAACCACTGTAAACAGCTTGCTTGTGGGTCAAAAGGCAAAGCCAGCTCATAGAAAGGGCACAGAAGCAAAGACTAGACTTCCTCCTTTGGATATTTTGCTACATAAAACTATCAATTTCTTTACTGTTTAAAGCCATTTTGAGTTGGGATTCTGTCACTTAGAACCAAAAGCATCTTAATGGTCCTAGTTTGAAAACTTCTAGGAATGAAATATTAACACATGGCTTTGAATGCGCCACTTCTTTTCCTGGATTCATTCATTCCAAAAGAATGCTGAACCTCTCAAATTTAACACATTTTACAGAGTTTCTAAGTAGTTACAAGGCCAAGATGAAGAAATCAACTGAAGGCAGGACCATCAGGTGCTCTGAGGAGCTGTACACTGCTAGCCATGTGTACTAACACTGCGGGTCATGTGTACTCACACTGTGGGTCACGTGTACTCACACTGTTGGTCACGTGTACTCACACTGCTGGTCACGTGTACACACACTGCAGGTCATGTGTACTAACACTGCTGGTCACGTGTACTCACACTGCAGGTCACGTGTACTCACACTGCTAGTCATGTGTACTAACACTGCAGGTCACATGTACTCACACTGCAGGTCATGTGTACTAACACTGCAGGTCACGTGTACTCATACTCCTGGTCATGTGTACTCACACTGCTGGTCACGTGTACTAACACTGCGGGTCACGTGTACTAACACTGCTGGTCACGTGTACTCACACTGCAGGTCACGTGTACTCACACTGCGGGTCACGTGTACTCACACTGCTAGTCATGTGTACTAACACTGCAGGTCACATGTACTCACACTGCAGGTCACGTGTACTCACACTGCAGGTCACGTGTACTAACACTGCGGGTCGCATGTACTCACACTGCTGGTCACGTGTTCTCATACTGCTGATCATGTGTACTTATACTGCTGGTCATGCGTACTAACACTGCTAGTCATGCGTACTAATACTGCTAGTCATGTGTTCTAATACTGCTAGTCATGCATACTAACACTGCTAGTCATGTATTTGACAATTCTCAAACAATACTGTCCATCAAATGCCTAGTTTCTTTTAGGCTGGTCTCGTTTCATTCAGGATTTTTAATTTGCCTGTCTACACTGAGGGATTAATCTAGAATAGGCCCCCTTTCTTGATTCCTGCCTCTTTAAAATTTGAAACTTTTTCAAGAGAGTCCAGATGGCACCTCAACCAATTAACTTTGAAAATTACACTCCAGTGTAGCACTTAGGGTGAGGGACACTTGGAGAGTAATGCTATCTGATCCATTTACGATAGTTAACACGCCGAGTAAATATAAGCATAATACTTCACACTGCACACCATTTGACTTAAACTATGCCTGCACAAATTCTTAGTCATTTCATTTGCTCCCCTGGTGCATTCCACTCCAGAGCTGAGACCTGATACTCTTGTGACACTGCAGAGCTCTCGGAAGTAACAGCTGATTTACCAAACGGTAAACCCTCTTGAGTCCCAGGGCCTTCTGCCAACAGACTACTTGAAATTTGGTGCTCCATTTTTAGTCCACGTGCTGGATCTCTTGATACAATGCTTTAATGCATCAGCAGCGTGAGACTCTTGGCTTTTAAATATTTCTAAGTAAGATGATCTTCATAAGTCATTGGTTTGATCTTAGGAATAAGATAGTGATAATCAGGTTCATATGATTTCTTCCTTTAGGAGTCACTTCTTTCTAGAAGCATTCTTGAGTAATGCCAGCTTTCCTCATTGCTGAATGCACAGTCTGCACTATTTGTATTCATTTTGGCATCATTATCAAGTTATTCCTTGCAGATATTTTTTTCCCTCTACAATTAGATTATAAACTCTTTTAGATCATAGAATATAGCTGATTCCTTTACTGTACTGAGTAAATATATAGTGTATTAATAAAAGGTTATAGGATCATGAATCAATTATAATGGTATTATGCAATTCACTAGAACAATTAGCAAAACAGACTTCATAAATGGGAGGAGAGCATTTCCATTTCACACTAGAGTACACTGTGTTTTGTTTATTGTAATGTGATAAATATTTACTAAGTGAATTCACTTTATAGGACATGATATTATGGGATTGGAATGTATGCCAAAGAAATCTCTATATGGCTCTCTGCTTTAAAGCAAATTATCCCAGAATGATGAAACTCTTATCTAGTTTTAAAAGACCACAAACATGCACAGTAAATCATCCCAACATTTTGAAGACCTCACTATTAGGATACTTTCTTTACATCCACCCTGGATGGTGGGGAAACTGATGACACAGTTCTACTCAGACACAAAAAAAAACCTAAGTTTTTCAAGGTGAGGAAAAGAAAAAGAGGGAGAAAAACAGAAAAAAAAAAAAAAAAAAGGGAGAGAAGTTCTAGAAAGATAACTAGCTGCTGATGCTTTAGTACATTTCTTTTGTGTGTCAGATTTTATCTTCTACTCTGACTGTCTTTTTCCCCCACAAAGATATAGAGAGGTTGTAAAAGGTTTTTGTTTTATAAAGCACTAAAATTATTTCCTTATGTTAAAGAAAGGGTATTTTTTTGCTTAAAATAAAAGAAGCATGTGTAACTGTGCAGAGAATACTTAGGTTTTGTAATTTCCTTTTAAAAAGGGTTATAACTTATTCTGAATGAATACAGGAGCTTTATATAAAAGATTATCAACCAGATTATATAGTTCCAGAAATTTTAGCCCTATTGACTTCAACTTTCTGGATAAAGGCCAAATGAAAATATCTTCCGTATGGGTTAAGAAGCAATGGTCTGAGCTATTTATTTTAGCCATGAAAGTATATGCATTGTTTTTGCTTTTTCTTTTTTTTTTATTAAAGCAGTCATATTCTAATACTCTGTCATTCTCCCCATGTGAGGACTCAGAGTAGAACTTAAGATGGTATCTATTTCTGTTTACTATTAGATGGTCTTTTATTTCTTCTGGGAAATGAACGTGTCAGATCAGCTAATAAGGAAAAGCCACACTTTGTGTTTTCTTTAGGCCACGGCTCTATAACCTCAGGAGTGACTTACTCTTTCTCCTTTGGGACCTGCAGGGCCATGGGGTCCCATAGGGCCATCTGAACCCTAAGAAAAGATAAAAATAAGAAGATATGAGACATATCCCAAGGGCTGTAAGAAATGCAGTTATAATTTACCCTGGACTTTTCCTGGGTGAATAATGCCTTAGAAAGTAAGACAACACATCTCCTTTCAAACTGCTTTATTCTTGATTCTTTCAGGCCAGTAGTTTTCAAGAAACTCATGCAAAAGGAATGATTTTATATAACTGCATATTTCAATGAAAGGCACACACACAGAACTGTGCATCAACTTTAATTATCTATTTCCTCCCTGGCTAAATGGAACATCTTCACTTTGCCCCTAAAACCATCTGAAGAAAAATGTAATTGTTCTTGCTTCACATCACCTCTTCTTCACATCCATTCTCTGGCCCGTTACCCCCGACTCCTCTTGGCCACAAATGCTCTGAAGTCTTGTTTTCAGCTGCTTAAGAGGCTCGAACAGTTATACAAGTAAAAAAAAAAATGAAATAAATGAGAACAGTGTTTTAACTGTTCAAACTTTCTTTAGCTCTGTTGCAAGGAGCAGGGGGCTTAGAAGGAAGGAATTCCTCTCACGGGTTCTGCTCCAGTGGCTCAGGTCTGTGGGCTTGCAAGGCACAAAGCAGGCAGCCAGGTGAGGTAATGGCATAATTGCCCTCTGGCCTTCTGATTCAGGATTAGGATTTTTGCGGCCGACTAGGTGATATTTGAATGAACAAAGGAACACAGAGGTCCAGTGAAAATAATAACGTCCTGAAACAGGTTTTTAGAATTGAAGAGCTTGGGAATTTCCTGGTGGTCCAGCGGTTAGAACTTCGCTATTCCATTGCAGGGGGCATTGGTTCGAGCCCTAGTCAGGAAACCTCAATGATCCTGCAGCTGTGTGGTGTGGCAAAAATATAAAATAAAATTAAAAAAATAAGTAAATAAAATGAGGAGTTTGTAATTCCTTTTGAGGCTTAAAAATGTAGTAAGGGGCTTCCCTGGTGGCTCAGTGGTAAAGATTTCACCTGCCAATGCAAAAGACATGGGTTCAATCCCTGGGTTGGGAAGACCCCACATGCCGCGGAGCAGCTAAGCCCTTGCATCACAACTATTGAGCCTGAGCTCCAGAGGCCAGGAGCCTTAACTACTGAGCCGACGTGCCACAACTTCTGAAGCCCAGGCACCCAGGAGCCCACGTTCAGCAGCAAGACAAGCCTCTGCAATCAGAAGACACAGCTCTGCAACCAGAGAGCAGCCCCCACTCTCTGCAACTAGAGAAAAGCCTGGGCAGCAGCAAAGACCCAGCACAGCCGAAAATAAAAATAAAATAAATAAAATTATTTAAAAATATCTTGCAAGGACCTCAGATATATTTGTTCATTTTCAGGAAGACTATATGCTTAGATTTGCAATGAATTTGTTATGGCATTTACAAACATAGGAACTATTCCAGCACAATTTTTAAAACAGTATTCTTATTTCTCTTTTACTCTTCTTGTTTATAATATTAGAGACTTGTGACATGAAATAATTCAGGGTTTTAAACTCATTCTAGTGTTGCTGGATTATCATCAAGTTTGATCTCTTTCTTACTGCCTGAACTCCAAGCTCATCTTCAGAAAACTTCTAAATATTGAAGACCTGCAGCTGAACTTTAAGAGAGGGAGCTCTGAAGAACCATAGAAAAGAGACAAAATGACAGAAGACAGATGAATCATTTCGATGAATAGAGATCTGAAAGTTAGTTCCAAGGAAGAAGTTACATTTCTAATACAGACATGAACATAAAAGAGGAAAGCAAGTTAAAATGATTTCATGTGATTTTGATCCCTTCTAAGGACCTCTCACGTGAATTGCAGGATGTGTTCATTGGTTATGAAAAAATCTGTCTGGGATTGTAAGACAATGAAGTCAATCAGACTGATCATTCTTCCAGTGTTGCAAGTTATCTGGACCTGAACCCAGGCTTCAGAAGATGTTCTGGAGTGTAGGCTGTGTATCCTATGTTCTCTCTGCTTCTCCCTTTCTTTGCCACTCTCTTTGTGCACCTTCTCCTTCCGCTCGTCCCGTGGACTCCTCATCGTGTGATGGGAGTCTGTCCTAAAGCGTAACATTCACAGCCACAAAGCATGTTGGAGCAAGTTGAGGTGTTGACTCACCCGGGCTCCTGGCTTTCCGTCTAAGCCAGATGCTCCCTGTGTGTAGCAGGGTTGGTGGGTGTGACACAAATGACAAGAACAGAGATTAGTATGAGGTACTGATGAACAAATGTAACACTTCAAACAACATAATAGCAGTCACAGGGTTCTGAGATGAAAATCACATTGCTACAAATTGTTAGTGAAAAAAAAAAAAAACACGTGACAATAAACACCCCACAGATGATGGCATTTTAATGACATTTCCATCCAGCAAATTCTTATTTGGAAATCAAGTGAATGAGGTTTATAAAGTGGGCTTTGAAATAGTTACCAGTAACAGTCCGGGTAGCTAATTTCCTTATGAAATTAAATTTTCTAAAGACTGTGCTATTCACAATATATTTCTTTAGGTTCTGGAAAAAAGATAATGGCCAGTCTCTTAGGTAAGGGCTCATTATAATAATCAAGTTAGAATTTCAGAGAAGGAAAGAGCTCTAGTTTTTACTTGTTCAAATAGCATTTATGAAAAACAAATGCAGAATTTTAACATGTCAGGGTGACTCTGGATTTTACACAAACAGTAATTGTTTCTGCGTTGTTCTTACTGTGTTTACATTAGTCGCCACTAGAGGGACTTCTAGGAATGGGAAAAGGCAGAAAAATTTCTCAAGTCCAGACAAAAAATAACTGCCCCAAACATTGTTCCTCAGCTCACTACAAATAATCAAGCATCAGAGTCTGAGTGGGAAATGCTTTAAAAATCTAATGCTGTGTTCAGGCAACGCATGCGTTTCTTTCCTTCATCTCTAGGCTATGTATAATGTATGACCAAAAGATGACATTTTCAATGCTTGTTTCAAGAGTAAGCACACTTACTTTTTAAATATGGCTTTTGTATCTCAAAACTCAAATGTTTATTTATAGGCTTTGAAAATGTTGATTTGATCAAGGAGTATTTAAGAAAGACAATGCACTAGTTCTATAAATTCTCTTGGCAAGGTTGCAGAACTGTTTCCCCATTTTATGCTTCAGATGTAGTTAATAATACAAAATGGAAGGGAAAAAATCTATTCCAGCTGCAAACTCTACCAGTGATGCTACATCATACATTTGAGGGGTACTTTTAGTTTTTTATTTTACAATTCCTTCTGTACAATCCTATTGTGAGTCAGATTATAACTGCAAAATTTAATTTAGCTAGAAATGATTAAAATTTTTTAAAATGTGTGTGTTATTGTTTGTTTAGAGCTAGAAGATGTAGAGCATTTGGCTAAATGTTGCATAAAAATGGTCCACCATCCTAGATTTGAAATTAGGGCAAACTTCAAAGAAATCAGATTGAGGGTTTAAGTAAAATAGAAATCCAAAGTTTCACTTTGCTTTTTTGATACTTTCTTCAGAGCCACCACTATTATAGCATTTAAAAATAAATAGGGGGATGATAAATAATATTATATTAATTATATATATTATATGTTATATTAATATTTACCTGGAATGGGAATTCCTGACTCACAGTCGTTATAGAGGTTTTGGATTTCACACTGGTGGCATGATTCAATTGGTGTGATTTAGCCTATATTCTAATGTAAGACTTACATCATTCATTCAATTAATGAATGCATATTAAGCATCTACTATATGCCCGAAATTATGTAAGGCATTGGCTATCAAGAGGAATACTTTAGTACTTAGAATACAGTACCTGTGGGAAAAGTAAAATAAGTAGTCACCAACTTTTTATGCATAAAATATGTATATGAAATATTTTCCATTACCATTTTTATGTCATATTTTAATAACGTAATCTATAATGTCCTCTACTGACTTTATCTGCATTCACTGAATAGGAAGAATATTAAAAAGCCTTAAACTAAAACTCACATTTAGGAATTCCCTGGCAGTTCAATTATTAGGACTCTGCGTGTCCACTGCAGGGGGGACAGTTCAATCCCCGGTCAGGGAGCTAAGATCCTGTATGCCACACAGTGTGGCCCCAAACAAGAAACCCTCATATTTAACGATCATTTAACAATATCTTTTTAGTCACTGCAGAAAGAAGGCTAGCATAAAGTGCATGAAAGATGCAATCTTTCCATTCAAAATAAAAATCTCGAAATGACTGCAAAATACTTCTTCCATACTATTCATAATTGCCACAAGAACCTCATAAGAGGGCATTTCCAACACAAACAACACACAACATTTAGATCACGAGATGACTGATTAACGTAAGGAGCCACAGCACTGAACTCACGCCTTCAACAATGGCCGATTGCATACCTGCCACCGACAAGGGGCTGTGCTTTCTAGTATCGAAGAAGAAAAAATAAAAATTGAGGGAGGATCTTACACTACACTAAACTATAAAGGCATTTGGGAGAAATTATGAAACAATCCGTATAATATTTTTTTTAAGGGGAGGGTGACGGGGGAAGAATTGTCAGCTGTAAAAGAGGAAGGCTGGCACATATGTAATTGAACACTGATGGTATTGTTTGTTATGGGGTCTTCCTCTGACACATGAGCAGACATCAGAGGAAATAAAACTGGGCTGAGCTCTGCTTGAACACAATATGTTTTCTAATTACAGAAATCTCAACTGTGTGATAGTCACCGAGTAAACCAGAGTTGTTACTTAGGGTAGAAAGAATAGTCTTGAGATTTGCACTGAAATGGAAAGTTTTCTTTACTTACTGGAAGACCAAGGGGTCCTCTGTCACCCTTTTGACCTGCTTCACCCTTCAATCCTTTAACACCATTTAACCCTGGTTCACCCTAAATGCAAAAGCAAATGCCAATTTTGGTTGCTATCATGGGTGTTTCAACTGCGAGAGAAGAGAGCCAGTCTCTGACATGGTTGCAGATTCCAGTTTTAGGTAACAGCAGAGTCAGGCTAGATTTGTCTTGCACCAGTTCAAAACAAATTTTAAAAATGCAAAAAGTTGACAAGCTGGAATTAAATAATTTTCTAGGAAGCAAAGCTCCTTAGAAAATGTGCTCCTTATGACCAAAAAAGTATATGGCTGAGCTCCAGTATTTTCGGTTTTAGTTCAAGGAAATTGGTGTTACGCTACATTGTTCTGACCAAGCAAATCAAAACAGACAGAGTGGAGGATGTGCAAGGATGTTCAGCAGGAAAGAGCCACTCTGCTGGAATAGAAAACTGGAATATGCAGGACAGTGTTATAAACGAATATTTTAAGCCTTTAAGCATTTTGTCCAGGGGAATGTGATAAATGTAGCGGCCGATGTTTGAAGTAATGCCATTTGGTGACTCCTCATTCATGGACATTGCCAAGTCAGGTCCCTGTGAGGATTAATCGATAGGATAGACAGCAAAGAGCCAACCCTGGAAGAGAATGTGAAGATCACAGAACTTTATTGGTTTTACTAGCCATGCACCTGCCCAATGTTAGAATAAAGGAGGTTTGAAGTTAACTTAATGTGACGTTATAAAAGTCATGAAAAGTGATAAATTCTCAACTCTTGTTTTCAAAAATCTAAAAATGCAATATACTATTTTCTATCAGCAGCAGAATGGTGACCTGTCCACTTTTCACCTTTTAAGTATAGATACTAATTTCATCAATAAGATCTTGAAAGACTTGAGGAAGAAAGATAGTTTCATTTTCAAATGCCTTATGTAATCTTGAGCGGTGGGGGTGGGAGAGGGGAGAGATTATGCCTGCATGGCAGGAAGGATTACCAACCTGGGCAGTATTTATCCCCTATTTGCCTGAAGATGAAAGTCAGTGCAGTGTTTGGTAAAGAGTCCAGGGCCTCACCTAGGCCACAGCAACACAGGAACGATATTGTTAATATCCCCCAGGTGATTCTCATCAGGAAATTTTAGGGAACAGTGAGCCAGACTCATCCATGGAACCGTGCTCTATATTTGAACTTTCAAAGGGGTCACAAAATAATATACACATTAGCATGATCTAGTGGATTTAGGCAGTTCTGAGACAGGAAGTACTGCCACTATAGGAAATCCAAACGTGCTATGGTCAGTGAAGTATGATCCTGTGACTGTCACAGAGCTAGAGTCAATGTGAGATTAAAGCCAAGGCCCAGCAATCAACTTCAGTTAACTGATTTAAACTCGAGATTCATGGCTTTGCATGTGTGTGGACTTTGATTTAGCAAGTGATCTTGAGATGCCAAGGGCAGCCTTGGTAAGCTATGAATTTCCTTGGTGAGGAATCACACATTGATAGCAGTGAGCATTAATTGAGAAGGTAGCATATTGTTCAGTCGCTCAGTCATGTTTGACTGTATGAGAACCCATGGACTGCAGCATGCCAGGCTTCCCTGTCCTTCACTATCCCCAGGAGTCTGCTCAGATTCATGTTGGTTGAGTTGGTGATGCCATCCAACCATCTCATCCTCTGTCAACCCTTTCTCCTCTTGCCCTCAATCTTTCCCAGCATCAGGGTCTTTCCCAGTGGGTCAACTCTTTGCATCATGTGGCCAAACTATTGGAGCTTCAGCTTCAGCATCAGTCCTTTCAATGAATATTCAGGGCTGGTTTCCTTTTGGATTGACTGGTTTGATCTCCTTGCAGTCCAACGGACTCTCAAGAGTCTTTTCCAGCACCACAATTTGAAAGCATCAATTCTTTGGTGTTCAGCCTTTTTTATGGTATAACCCTCACATCCGTACATAACTACTGGAAAAACCATATCTTTGACTATTTGGACTTTTGTCAGCAAAGTGATGTCTCTCCTTTTTAATGTATTGTCTAGGTTTGTCATAGCTTTCCTTCCAAGGAGCGAAAGTCTTTGAATGTTATGGCCGTAGTCACTGTCTGCAGTGATTTTGGAGCCCAAGAACAAATCTGTCACTGCTTCCACTTTTTCCACTTCTATTTGCCATGAAGTGATGAGACCGGATGTCATGATTTTAGTTTTCTGAATGTTGAGTTTCAAGTCAGGTTTTTCACTCTCCTATTTCACCCTCATCAAGAGGCTCTTTAGTTCCTCTTCACTTTCTGCCATTAAATTGTATCATCTGAATATCTGAGGTTCTTGATATTTCTCCTGGCAATCTTGATTCCAGCTTGTGATTCATCTAACCTGGCATTTTGCATAATATACTCTGCAAGTAAGTTAAGTAACATACAGCCTTGTCATATTTCTTTCCCAATTTTGGGGCAAAAATTTCAAATTTCAACTCTGAATCTAAATTATGGTCCCAGATCTTTCATTTACTTAGTGTAATTTAGGGAAAATAACTTAAATCTCCTGAGCCTATAGTTTAATGTTTATAAAATCAGGGGGTTAGCACAGGTAATCTATGTGGGGCTTTCAACTTTTTATTTCTCTGAAATCTATGATTTAAGTAACAATTGAAGTTAAGTGTAAGCAAAGTAAATCACTGCATTGTAAATATAAAAAGGATCTTGGGCATCCATTAATTTAATGGTGATGGGGTAACTGAATCACTCATAGAATTAAAAATGATCTTGGTGGCTTTGGCCTGAGTCATTACAAGTAATCTGGTCCTTAGCAGTACCTTAAAATCCAAAGAGAAGCCAAGAGAAGGAAATAGTATTTAGTCCAGTGTGGGAAGAGAGGTCCAAGGAAGTTAGATAATATTAAGACCACAAAGCTGATAGATAAGGTTTCTCTTTTGACCCCTACAACAGTGCCCTTATCTTAAACTATAATTCATGCCACTGAGACACTGTCACTCATTGGCCTTACCAGAAGGTAAAGTATTCTAAGAAGAATAAAGAGGCATGAACTTTTCCCTTTCTTGGCTGAGTCACCTGCTTTACCTCAAAAAGGAAACTCAGGTTTCTGGAGTCAGACCAATCGCTGTACCACCCCCAAAGCTGGGTGGGCCAGAGGGAGTTCTCAGAAGAGAGAGTGGGCTGCCTATGGGCTTTTCGACTCTTAGTACCAATGTTGCATTTATGTGTTCCCCCAGCCCATCTCCACTAAATGCATTAACACTACTGAGGAGCTGTCAAGAGTTGTGATTCTTCTCTCAAGCAGCCTTGCATGCCTGCATGTACGCTAAATTGCTTCAGTCATGTCCAACTCTTTGTGGCCCTAATGGACTATAGCCCGCCAGGCTCCTCTGTCCACAGGATTCTCCAGGCAAGAATACTGGAGTGGGTTGCCATTCTCTTCTCCAGGGGATCTTCCCGACCCAGGGATTGAACCCAGGTCTCCTGCATTGCAGGTGGATTCTGTACTGTCTGAGCCACCGGCGAAGCCCCCAAGCAGCCTTGAGGACTAGCTCAATTTTTCTGTTCAGAACAAAGCATCAAAACAGAAGACTGCTACGACAGCTGACATTTAGTGGGTGTTTATCAACAGCTGCACCAGACCTTCCGCTAAGTGTTCTATAATCATACCTCATCCAATCATCACAACACTCTGAGGCAAGTTAACTCCTCGAGTAAAGGAAGGATTAGAGAGGGGAAATAACGTGCCCAAGGGACACATGCCCTGTCAGTGACAAAGCTGAGATTAGAACATGGGTCCTGATCACGGACACTCGCAGGAAGGAGTCTGTCTCATATTAATCCTCCAAGGTGTCTTGTTGGTCTACACAAAGGCAAAGAACACAT
This sequence comes from Dama dama, assembly GCF_033118175.1. Classification (NCBI taxonomy): domain Eukaryota; kingdom Metazoa; phylum Chordata; class Mammalia; order Artiodactyla; family Cervidae; genus Dama; species Dama dama. Next base: position 23,381,152 of record NC_083697.1, on the reverse strand, counting down.
CTTCATCCATCTTCACAATTTGAACTGCACTAATTCTGACAAGGAAGGGCTATCCTCCATGGTCCTCTTGTTAGTTCGAATGTGGAATACATGTATGTGATGTAATCTTCTTCTCAGTATCACACACTTGATATGCCCTACCTCATTCTACACTAGTGACCTACAGGGAAATACAAAATTAAGATGCTGGACAATCAAAGCATTTAGATGCAGTACTGCTATATGAAAAACAAGAAGTATCAACCAATAACATCTGAATATATAACTAGAGACACTATACTAGGAAAGAGCGTCTGGACTAGTCTCAGAAACTCATCAGATTCACTTTTTTTTTTCTTTTGGAATGTTGATTTTGAGTATAATATTGTGATCAGTAACTTAAGAAACTGACATAGTGACAAGGAAAAAGGCAAAATGAGGACTAATTAATCTCCAGGCGATATCACTTAAATTTGTGGTAAGTCTTTCCTTGTGAAATTTAAACATCTGGATACTTAAAGGCTTAAAGATTATCAACATTACTTGACAAATAAATAAGACAGGACAGGCATGCATCCGTCATGCTTCTCCATGATTAACAATGAAATAGAAATCAAACAAACAAGGGATTTGTTGGATTACCTTTGGTCCAGGAAGTCCATGGGGTCCCTGAAAATGGAAAACACAGCTTTTTAATTAAGAATTGAATCACCGTTTCTCAGCAGAAGTGACTATTATATGAAGTAACAAAAGAGATGTAAAACAAGAATCTTGTTTGATCTACAGCTAGAGGCAAGCCAGTGGGTATTAACACTCAGTGAAAGTTCCTTCCAGCTCTTGGATGGCTCTGTAATAGGAAATTCATTAATAGCAATTCTTTCTGCTGAGTATCTCTGACAGGGAGAGGGGAATCTGCCAGGGTTACAAGGGAGGGAAAAAAAAAACCAACACAGAAAAAAGTGTTTGTGAACCCATACTACTTCTATTTCTCAAATTCCTATTTTAAAAAAATCTAGGTGGACTGTGTGAGCTACATTATGAATTTATATGAAGTAGAGGTCAGCCTTAAAAGACAAAAATTTGCTAAAAATACGTTTGGAACTCTAAGTACCAGTAGAGGAGATCTTTTCAGTTATTAACTCCTCTAACCCCACGGTTTTGAAAAATCTAGAGGAAGAAGAAAGTGAGGACACGACAGCGAAGTTTGGAACCCTGTTGGATCATTTCTTTAATTTAAGGCTAAGAAAAGGATTCCAGGAGAGGAGTGCTAAACATTATTATTTAGAATGCATTTATTTTTACATAGATGAATTATTCAAGGCTCAAATGTAATAACTGTTTACCAATGGAAGGAAGTCATAACACATCCATGAGTCAGGGCTTTTCCCATGTATTGTGTGAAAAATCTAAATATAGAGACTAATTAGCTAAGCTAAATTAACTAAATAAAGGTTACTGTGGATTGCATTAAATTTCTAGTCTTTTAAATGAACTATTTGGAGACAGGAGTATTTAAATACTTGTCAGCAAAATCACACAAGAGGAAAAAGTTTTTGTTTTTTTTTTTAAATCAAGCAATAGATAGATTTGTTATACATGTCTACTTTGGAATAACATTTTCCCTTTGAATAAGTTGTGGATAAACATTTTCAGGAAGTGGTCATTTTATCAAGTATTATTTCATTTTAGAAGTGGTTTTAAATTCCTTTAAACTAATTAATTTTGTAATATGAATGGATATAGCATTTTAAATTTAATTTTCTAACAAAGTGGTGGGAGTACAGAAAAGCCAAAAGTATGCCATTTTCTTGATTCTTAAGGAAATGTTTAGTTTTTAAAAAATATGGTTAATTATAACTGTTCTGTGGTATGAAATAGAAACCCAGTAGATGATTGGGATCTGGTGCTATGCTCTGTGGTTTAGACCATCCCAATGAAGCTCTTTCTTGGAGCACAACTGGAAGGAAGAGCGACTGACACATTGTTTAATCTCTGGTATTGAAGACATATGGTTTATTGAGACACCTTCGAGATGAACGTGACCTAAGAGGCTGCCTGACTTGCTCCCCAACCTGTCCCAGTCAAAAGCATTTGAAGCACTCTGCCTTCTAGTTCCAGCCTTCATACAATGGTCATTAGGTAGACATTTGGAGAATGATGCTGGTTTAATGACTACCTTCTTCACCGAACATGAATTCTATGAGGAGATAGTCATTTCTCCACTGGTTACTGAAAGATATCTGCAGTGAATACTGTATTTGCCAAAGTATGTAAAAATGGAAAAGAAAAAGATCCAACAATATATTACCATATCATGTGTAGAAGTGAGCTTCCGTTATCATGTTGTTTTATAAATGTTCTTATTGAATGTTTCATTAAAGGGTCACAACCCTCAAAGTTGGTTAGAAACATGGAATTCCCTGGTGGTCCAGTGGTTGGGACTCTGAGCTCTCACTACTGAGGACCCAGGTTCAGTCCTTGGTCAGGGAACTAAAATCTCGAAAGTCACGCAGGGCTCAGACCCCTCTCTCCCACTGAAGTTTGTTAAAAAACATTCATTAATAGCTACAATTATTAATCTTGTTATGGCATTAAAGGCCTAGAACAGTGACTGGTTAAAATGATTTTTCAGTGTTCATACTATGTGAAAGTGAAGTGGTAGTTGGTCTGTCGTGTCCGACTCTTTGCGACCCTATAGACTATAGCTGCCAGGATCCTCTGTCCATGTAATTCTCTAGGCAAGAATACTGGAGTGGGTTGCCATTCCCTTCTCCAGGGGATCTCCTGATCCAAGGATTGAATGGGGGTCTCCCACATTGCAGATTCTTTATGGTGTTAGTCACCAGAGGGGTACAGTAAACTTGCCGAACCCGTTTCTTCAAATTTCCTATCACAAAACTACCCTATTGCTTTCCAACATACATGTTTGGGAGAGTGAAAGACAACGCTGTAAAATCAGAAAAGCACCTCCTATTTTCTGCCTGGGAAGCACCAGATACAAGCTGGCTGCTTTGAGGGATGAGTTCATGTTTTCTCTGGAGGTATGCTCTTAAACAAATGATTCCATTTTGGAGAGCAGGGAAACTTACCATGGGGCCTGGTGGACCATGGGGACCTGGTGGGCCTGGTGGGCCTATGACCTGCATGTCAGGAAAATAAACATGGATTTGGTCACTTCATTTAGATAAGGCAGTTAGGCTTGAGTCTCAAGCTAGGGTTCTGCTAAGGCCATTAATGGTTGCAGAGGAGGGATATTGGAAGAAGTAATGTGCTTGATTCTCTACATTTGGAAATTCGTTTGTGAGAGAAAAAAAAAACCTAAAAAAAAAACATACAGTTGTTCTACAAAAGCCAGAATAAATCAAAAGCACATTAAAAGAAGAGGAAGCAACTGATTAGCAAGAAATGCTATAATGCTACAACCACGATCAAACTCTCAAATATTTCACTAAGCAACAACAGGGGCTCTGGAGAAAAAAACAATAAAAAACATAGGTTCTACATTCACAGAGCTCAACCCACAAGCATCGTGGGAAAACCATTGGTTTTCTCCTCAGGATTAGACAGTCCTCTGAAAAATTGCTTCTAACTCAGACCTCTGAAACACTTTTGTCTCTTCCCGTACAAGGCTGACAGATATTTCTTCTATAGTTTGACAGACCAAGAGGATCGTGGTCTTTCTACTGTTGATAAGCTATCTGGCATGGGCTGAAGTTGGTGAATAATTGGCCCATTTCAGGGTTTTTTGGGAACCATGAACGTTGAGCCACCACAGACTTACGGAAGGGCCCTGTGGACCTGGCAATCCCGAGTCTCCTTTTTCTCCTTTCATTCCATTGGCACCCTACAAATAACCATTAAGAGTGGAGCCGGTCAAGTTACTTGCAAAGTATAAGGAATGGCTGAATTTTCTCCCCAAATCCATCATCCTCTTGAAATTTTTATAATATCATGCACATGATATATAAGACAAGGATTTATCTTCTTGCATTTTAGTTTCAAGCTAAGCAGCAAAGGATTAGCTAGGATTGTGGATGATTTGTGAAATAAACTATAAGGTAAATAAAAACTAAGTTATGCTTGATGGGTTAAATTATACATTGCTAAATATGTCCTATTCTAACTATTATATTTTAATGGTGGTGCTGACTTTAAATAGTAGTCTTTTAGTTTTCACTGACATTTACGCATTTCCTTGTTTTAAAAAATGATCTAGGGCAGTGAGGTTTTCTATATTTTTTTCCTATATTTTTCTACATTTACCTCTCCAAATTCTCAGTAAAAATTATGGGCAAAACCATAAAAACATCACCCCATAATACTACACACATAAAGAGAATACTTTCAATTGTAATTTGTTTTTAATTATTCTGTATTTTTTGGTTTTAAAATTATGATTTATTTAAAAATGATCAGTTACACCTTATGTTAATGACCAACTCTATTTATTTTACTATCTTCTAGTGAAAATAATTCAAGAAAACATAAAGGTTTATTTTATAATTCATTTGGTTAGATGCTTTAAAACTCTTCCAGTGCCTTAGTTGTAGTTATTAACCAAAAATACTTCAAATATTTAAAAATAAAAACATTATATAAATCATTGGATGAGACTTCAGCTAATAATACAACTATTTTCTGATTATTTAAAGATCTCAATATGAACACATCTTTGAAAGTATAAACATACCGGTAGTCCAGGAAGTCCAATTCCTCCTTTTTCACCTGGCATACCTGGGTCCCCCATGTCTCCCTTTGAGCCTTTGAGTCCCTACAAATGACATGATTTGCACTTAAGAATCATACTGACCATTGATGGTTACATTGTAGGGAAAATGGAATTCCAGATTAATTTTGTCAACAAATGGATCCTATGCTGAGATGATTCTGATTTTCATTTTTAGGTAGAGTTATCTCTTATAGCAACCTTCTACATTAATCACTATAATCTCCCCTTGTAATGGAAGAGATTAAATTCTATTACTTAGGCCATTTAAGTATGAAAAGCATAAGCATAAGTGTTGACATCATTTCTTCTGATTCCACATTTTTACCTGGTAGCTAATTTTATGTCATCAGGTCTGAAAACAACTTAATGGATTTAACGCATAACAGAACAGTACACATTTTGAACCAGGACCCAGTGTTATAGTAACAAAAGTACAAATAAGTTTCTCCCATCTCCATTCATTATACATTCCCTACCCTTTCTTAAGTGTAGGCAGAAGTTCCGGTCACCAGTTTTCAATGGTTAAGTCTACAGACTGGGAGATCATTCATTACACACTCATGTTCAATTAATGCTTAGAAAATACTTCCACTTTGTATCCTCATTTTGTTCTCATGGCATCTCTATGAGGTGATCCAGGATGTGATTTTTATTCTTGTTTTACAGTGAGGAAATAGATATATGTGGATTCTGAAGGCAAACATAGGGATTTTGCAATACTAATACTGAAATTAATGTACATCATTAAGCATTTTCACCCAAGGAGGCTTACCGCACTATGACCAGATGGCCCACTCTTCAGCAGAGATGATCTTAGCTATTTTAGTTATGATTATAGGGCTTCCTGGTTGCAGTAACCTGTTCAACTTTCCTGTACTAAAAACTACTTAAGGACAGGAAGGTTCTTTTCTTGTTACTTACATCTATTTCATAGCACCTACTTCAGAGTCATCTATTAGGAGCTTCGGTGGGTACCTAAATAGATAGATGGATCTTAAAGCTAATCAGATCCTGGTTGGTTTTAGGAATCTAGTAATAACAGCAGGATAGCCAACCCAATGGACCTAGTATAAAAGATTTTGTAAAGCCTGTAGAAAAAAATTCAGCTATTTTATGTGTAGGGATGTCTATGTAGTATATTATAATGTACATCAAATTATTTATAATGATTAACTGGGGAAAAACCACTGGGTTTTTACATGCTAATGTGATCTCTGATGGATACAGCAGATCATCTAAAGTCTTTTTTTAGCTACCACATGTTAACTTAGTGTGACATTATATGATTTCAATATACAACTCCGATATTAAAATAACTCTTCTCTTAATTTACTGATCTAATACAAACTTCTGAGGAGTTTATTCCACAAGCTGTATAAATAATGTCCTTGATTTCTTATGATCTTCTTGATTTTAGTCATTTCTTGGGTAAATTATGGAAGCCCAGGAAACATCAGATATCTTGAAACTAATTCTTGTGATTAGACTCTCTGAATATTGGATATTGTCCACATTCACCTGGTCAGATTCATTTCTTTCAGGGGTGAGCAAACCATGGCATAGGGCCAAATTCAGCTCAGGAATTGTTTTTGTACAGGGTGGATGTTTAAAATAAATTTTAAAAATTTGATAGAGAATGTATATGGTCTGTAAAGCCTAAAACATTTACTCTCTGGTCCTTTACAGAGAATGTTTGCCAATCTCGGTGTTAGGGGGAAACCCTCAGAGATACTGTCATATTCTACAAAACTACAAGTGTCCTGTCTTTTCTAATGATCTAGAAAATTAGGTGTAATCTTTATTTGGGAAAATAAAACAATATCGAAATAACATGTGTAAGCAATATCTAATTTTGTAGACTTAAATTAATTTGTATTCACTGATAAGAATTAGATAATTCTTACTAAATTGGTAATGATCTTGCAAGTCTAATAAAAATTCATGGATATGTCATTGGTAGATTGATCAGAGTTATTAAGATAAATCTAAGGTATCATATAACTGGTATGTTTCTACAAAGAAAAGCAATGTCTACTTTAAAACTAATTGCTTTTTAAAGCTAATGTAGTCTCTAGAACAGAAGGTAAAAAAAAGAGAATATTATATATCAACAATGTCTTCAAACCTATAATAAAATGTAATTAATAATGATGCTTTAAATGACAGTATATAGCTTTGAAAATTACCTGCTCTCCATCAACTCCTGGGACTCCTGGGGATCCTGGCTCTCCCTGTTAAGATAAAAATTAATAGCTAGCTTCTTATTTATCATTGGTAGCATACTACACTAAAAATGACGCAAAGAATGATGCTAGTTGGTAACAGTACAATTTACCTTTCAGCAAATGCATCCTAACTTGAATATGTTATTACATCATACCACATCATTACACAAAGTGAAATAACATTTTTTGAATATTATGTATAATATTTATCCATAGCTAATTAAGATCCAGCATTTAAAAAAATATTTATCCCCTCATGTGAGATTCAGGCTAAAAAAATTGCTATCATTTGATGGCAGAGCATATCCTATAGCGACAACCTATATGCCTCAATTAGTTAATTATTTTTTAATCCTTAAAAATTCTGTATGATGTCTCTTATTTTCAAATTTGAGAAAAGAGCAAAAACATAGCAGTTAAGAAAAAATAACATGCAAGGGCACATGCATTTATAATATTTTGCCTGGCATTGTTTGAACAGTGAATACAAATTCATAATGATTGTGAATGTGCTATTTCCAGATAAGCCTCACTGAAGGACATAATAAATCAGATAATATCTTAATCCACAGAAAATTACTTTGGGATCAATTCAATTTCCTATACTATGCTAGGAATGAACTAAAGTTACTATTCATAGTATGATTTATTAGAACCCTTGACAAACCTCAGATAAATGGATTTATTTTTCTTAACTGAAGATGTTCCATTAAAAACAAATTTAAACAATGTGCTAGAGATTTACTCAAACAACAAATGTCCAGTCACCTTTCAGTCAGAAACATACTGAACAACCACATTCTTTGAAAAGACAAGATATTATATCAATGGGTCATTTAGGTAGATCCCATTATAAATATCTCTGATTTCCACACCATGGAAACTTTGTAAAACCAGTTCTTTGGAGTGAGTGAATGGCTTGCCTCACAGACAGATTTCCAAGGGAGTTGACTTGAGGCTGTTTTTCTAGAAAGGCTTGTTTGGTGATGTTATAAACCACAATATTGAAATGGTTGGAGCTTCTTTCCCTGGTAAAAACTTTAAGAGCTGTTTGGTCATAGTGTGAAATTTGATCCTTCCAAATGTTAAAGGAAGGCATGACAAACAAATGAAAAAAAGAAAAAACTTTTTTTTTCCCCTTTAAATTCTAGATTCCCTGCTCTTTGTGGTAGTGGCAAAGTTTATTCTGCCACAAACAAGTCTGCTGAGGTTGGATGCAACTGGTTAAGCCCTAGTTTTATGCAATCTGAATATCTGTCAGCACTCTGGGTTGGATAATGGTTGCTACGCTTTTCCTTTCAAAATATGACTCACAAATGTTTGAAAGAAAAATGCAATTCATGAATTATTTATCCTTCACCCACCAAATGTAGTTTGTAAAGTAATTTGATGTATAGGTCTTCCCAGGTGGCGCTAGTGGTAAAGAACCCACCTGCCAATGCAGGAGACATAGAGATGGGGGTTCAATCCCTGGGTTGGGAAGATCCCCTGGAGGAGAGCATGGCAACCCACTCCAGTATTCTTGCCTGGAGAATCCCATGAACAGAGGAACCAGGCGGGCCACAGTCCACAGGGTTGCAGAGGGTCAGACACTACTGAAGCAACTTAGCTTGCACATTTGATATATAAGAAGTCAAACAGTCCTTGTTTGATAAAGGAAGGAGAAATACTAATTGACTTGGTTCACATTCAGTCTGAGGCTCTGAGTCCTGAGCCGGAATGAGTTTTATATTTGACTCACACTGCATTTGCTGACTCCAGGTCATAGGCACATCTCACTCCAATTATCCCAACTTTCTCAAGGGGAACTCATGGAAAGCATCAAAGACTGTATCAGCTAACCCAGGATCCCAATTACAAGATCATTGTCAGGTCTGTGAGGTGGGCCAGAGTGCCAGCAAGGTGGGAAGGGTGGCAGGTAAGAGGTAAAGGAGGATGACTAACCCCGTCCCCACCCCACTTGTCTAGACATTCATTTGGCCAATTTCTATTGCCTTTCACTTTCAGTTCAAAGTCATTCTTGACCCCAAGGCAGAGAGCACACTTCCTATATGTTTCTTACCCAATGCACTTATTCTATTTACTAATAACTGTGCCTTTACTTTCCTTTCTCCATCCTTGAACTGAGAGCTCCTTGTTGAAATCCCTTACTATATCCTCCTATCTTTACTAGGTACCAGTACTTATCATGGAATAGAGGTCCACCAATTAATTATTGATTGATATGATTAATAAATCAATAGCAATTGAATTATAAAGCACAGGGGATGTACATTTTAACAACATAGATTTCTTGACTAGGTAGTCCTTCTTGCCTCTTTTGGGTCAAGTCCTTTTGGGCTTCAGTCGGCCTCTGAGCTATAAAGAAGAGTCAAATCTCAAGTTTTTTGAAGTTTGTACAGAATAAGGCACACATTTAGCATTGAGGACAATTTTGCTTCTGGAGACTTAGTCAAGTGAGGGGATAAAGCAAAAACTCAGACCTTGGTTGACTCTACAAAGAGAAAAAAGGAATCTGCAGATTTTCTTTTAGATTTTCTAGTCTAGCTCACCAAGATATTAAAGAACAGGGATCCAACGACTTTTGCATAGCATATCAAATACTGCAATGGGATTGCAGTTCATTAATTTATTTCATCAAAGAAGAGATAGACTATTTTAATTTAATGACATAAACCACTCTGTATGTCATGATTGTCACCATCTCTTTAAGGAACCTCTAGATGCACATACTATTTAAGTTCTATATCTTTAAAAAATCTTTCTTATCTCTAAAATAACTGAAACAATCTATATTACAAAAATTACAATCTATACTATTAATATTTTAAATAAATTATGTAATTTAAACCAGAAAGTTTAATTTTGTGTCTGTGTAAATTTAGTGAATTATGTTAAATGTTCAAATCTAGAAAAAAATAAAGAATAGGGATCCAGGCCAACTTGTTTACCAGGAACATAAGCTGTATATTATTGGGTCATTTTTTTGTGTTATATCTCTTAGGGACCAGAATGTAAAAAAATCCCCAAACTTACATTAATGTTATACATGAAATCTGTTTGAAATTAGAGTCTATGTTCTAAATATATCCCACATAGGCAAGGATCTTAGTAATATTTTACTCCATGTTCCTTTTTCTAATAGAAAAATAATTGTTTCTATGTGCTAGTTTTCTGTTTTTAAGTATCTTGAAAGAGAAAAGTACAAAAACTGGTGTGTGCATTTGTGTGTGTGTGATAGATTTTGCAAATAAACTGCCTTAAGAGGCATAAACAAAAGATGGATTTTGACACTACTTGAATCACCTACAAAAATCCCAATGACAAAGTCATATTTCAACATATGTAGTTCAGTCCTGAAAAGACAGAATTGCTGGCCATGTGTTAACTGATTGAGCATGGTTGAATAAGCTTTAGTTTGGAGAGGAAAAGCTAATGCTACTAACAAATTTTTGATATAATCAAGTAATTTTGTTCCTTCTGTTTATAGTTGGTATGTTTTATTAGATGAAGTTTAAATGGCAGAACAATTGAATATATATACAGTATACAGTGTTGTAAACATGACTGAAAATGGTTTCTAAAATTATCATTTGTGAATGTGTCATGCTGAAGCTTTTCTTGTTCTTTTTATTACAAAAGAATTGAAGATAAAGATCTTTTTTAATGTCAGAGCAAATCTTCCTTCAATCCTTCTCTATTTAAACATTTGCCTTTTCTCCATATACCACATTAGGTATTTCTCTACACTTACCATTTCTGTAAAACTTATTTCTCTTTTGTTTAATACTCTGTTTTTCTGAGTGTTCTCCTTCCAAATTTAATGCCATTTCTATTCCTTTCACTTCTTTCCTAATTTTTATTTTTTTCTGATTCCTCTTCCTTCAGTCCAGAACTCAGTTTCTATTTTCAGCTCTCAAGCAATATTCCCGATCTCAGCTCCTCCAGTATTTCGTAAGACTGATTTTCAAAGACACATATATTTAATATGGATTCTCTGCACCATATGTAGTAAATGGAAACAAATAAAACAAAGAATAACCTTTGGCCCTTGTAGTCCTTGAGGTCCAGGTGGTCCAGGGGGACCCTAAATCCAGAAAAGACAAAGTTTTAAAAGATAGCAACTATCTGTATTAGAATGTATGCTTTAAATAATAAGCACACGATACACTTCCCTAATTTCTATCATAATCAAATATCCTCCAGTATTGATTTGCAAAGAGGAAACATTTCACTGGTTACAGAATTATAAAAACCACCTACATATATGCAAAAAAAACCCCACCATATTTGGATTAAAATAATGCTCTCAAGCTGATTTGTAAAATAATGTAAAATCATTGCTGCCGTGTTCCACATTCATCTTTCAGGGTTGAATTAACGTCCTAATATTTCCTCTGTTTCTAGAAACACTTCTCCCACCCACCACAAATACTTTAATTTCCCAAACACTAAAGAACAAAGCTGTATTATTGAGATAAGGCCAAAGACTTTTAAGAAAAATAGCAATAAATTTTTTCTTGACTTTTTTTTAACTAAGCAGACAAAGTGATTCAACTGGGGCAAATGTTCTAAAAGGTTATTGACATAAGAAAACATATTAACTATCAGATAAAAACAGTAGCTACATTAGTACCATTATGACCGGCATGCATCAACACTGAATACAAAGTCACAAACCACAGAAATCATGCAATAGGAGTTACCGTGACTGTTAAGGTGGTAATCCTCTGTTGGGAAAATGTATTGATAAAGACAGTTACCTAATTGCATGCCAAAGTACAGTAATACATTTCTGAAATAATCAACTTTTGGATTATGTTTTGGTAAGAACTGACAAGAAACTGAGAACGTATCATCCTATTTTTGAACGAATACCATAGATTGTAAAGTTTCTTTTTACAAATTATTTTTAGAATTTTATTTAAAACCCTATGGATAAAGAAAATGTCAAAATTTTAATTCACTTGACTTAAATTATGAAGTAAAATAGTATGCACCTGTGGTTTGTCAGCATAACTGTGAGCTAAGAAACTTTGCTATTCATAAAAGCTCTGTTTCTAGGGCACCTTGATTAGAGAAAATGAAATATCTAACTGTATAAGTCATGCTTTTGTCTTTTAGATTGTATCTTGTTTGTTGCATTATAATTAGCTTAAGTGTGTGTGTGTGTGTGTGTGTGTGTGTGTGTGTTTGTGACATGACTAAGATAGGAACTGACATGGGATTCACCTTGTTTCTGAAAGCAAAGGGCTTGACTACTGTGTCAAAATATGTTCTCTCAAAGTGCGAATCTCTAAAACAGCCAATTCCTAATCCACGAAATGTTTTTGCATTAAGATTTTCTAGTCTAAGTGTTATACAAAAACTTCTGTAAGGCCTTTTCTTTTTTTCTTTTTTGATGATTTAAAAAAGCTTTTTTTCTTAAAAATTCTTTATTTTTGACTGAGCTTGGTCTTCATTGTGGTGCACAGGCTCTCTCTACTTGCAGCAACCAGGGGCTACTTGCTAGTTGTGGCTTCTCACTGCGGAGGCTTCTCTTGTTGCGGAGCACGGACAGTTTTAGTGGTGCTCGGGCTTAGCTGCCCCCTGAAGGTCTGTGCCACTTTTATGGGATTTTAGAGGGGAGAACATTTTCTATTAGGAGCTCTGGTCCGAGAAAAAAACACTGTCCAATTACATGTGAACTTCTGAATATCAGTCAGAATATCCATCCCTTTGTCTTCCACTACTCCATCAGCTCAGTTCAGTTCAGTGGCTCAGTTGTGTCCGACTGTGACCCCATGGACTGCAGCACGCCAGGCTTCCCTGTCCGTCACCAACCATTACTCCATTCCATCATCTAATTCAAGGTGCTGTTTTTATTGTGTTGTAAAAAATAATTTTAACATTATCCATCTATCTCACTTCAGACACTTGAGTTTTTAGTGATATAGTGTCATCATTTCTTAGAAACAATGTATTTATGGACATGTAGAGATGGTTCAAGTTTGTATTCTATGGTAAAATCGGTCATAGTCATTACAGCTTCATAGAGAACAGGGTAGGAAAAAACAACCCAGTGCTTTTAAGGTACAAGGCAAAATGGCCACAAACTGGGGGCAAGGTTATAAAAAAATCAAGGTCCAGATTTTTATACCATCATATACATGTAACATAAGATACCACTTATTAAAGGATTCACCTGGAGCAAGAGTTGAATTTATGGTTATGAGAAAGCTACTTCTCAGCTCCTGTATATAGATGAGTCATTTTTTAAAGGCTATTAGAAAATTACTGAGCAGAAATAATTTCTTTGCCATAGCCTTCCAACTAAAAATTCTTCTTTTTTTTTTTTAACTAGAAAGTGAATCCAGAAAAGCTTAGAAAGGGGGGTAGTTTAAAATTTGAACTCTCAGAAGTTTTCCAATCTGTGCCATACATGCTTCATTTTCCATCTAAATGCAAAACTAGTTTGTCTTTTTTTTTTAAGGATAACAACATGTTTTATAATGAATTGCATAAATGAAAGAATATTATTATTGGAAACTGAACTATTGAACAGATGGGCCTTAAATGACTTTGTTAAATAACTATATCTGTGAGGCCTAAAAATTATACAGGGTAGTTTCCACCCAGTTAACAGAAGAACAAATGACAGAAAACTAAGCTAACTTCTCAAAAACATAATTTTTACTGTCATCCTGAAGAACCAGTATGTAGAAACTCAGGGACTTTGCAAATATGTTGGCTCACTTTGGATTTCTTGTATGTGGTTCCTCTAAGTTAACACGACATAAACTCAGCAGGGTTCTCTGCTGAACTTCAGTAATGATTTGAAAACCAGAATTTTGGGTAGTGATGGAGAAAGTCATGTCATTCTCTACTGAGCTGCGATGTGAAATGGAAGGCATGAGATAGAAAAGCTGTAAATTGGTTGAAGGCTAGCATGATGCTGGGTGATTTATTCTCTGAGATGCTAATATGAATCTCTTTAGGATTAAAGGTTATTTTCTTTCATGTCTTATAATGAAGCAAGCTTAAAATCACCTCTGATTTACCTTAGAGAACAGGTTCAGTTTATATGGTGTTGAGAAATTTTAAAAGCTTGAGTTAGAGCTTTTAAGAGCTTTTAAATGAAAAGGTTTTGCTGCTAATTGTGGAAACATAATCACCTTAAAAAAAATAAATGACTTATGACAAACGTCCATGTAAATACAGGCATACCTTGGAGATATTGTGGGTTAGGGTTTCAGACCACTGAAATAAAGTGAATATTGTAATAAAGCAAGTCATACAAATTTTTGATTTCCCAGTGTAAGTAAAAGTTATGTTTAAACTGTAATGTGGTTTATTAAGTGTGCAATAGCATTATGTCTAAAGAACAATATACATACCCTAATTGAAAAATACTTTATAGCTCAAGGATATATTGTACAATAGCCAATATTTTATAACTATAACCTTTGAAAATGACAAATCAGTATACTGCTCACCTGTAACTTATGTAATATTGTACATTAACTATACTTCAATAAAAATACTTTAACACTAAAAAATGCTAACTATCATCCGAATGTTTAGAGAGTCGTAATCTTTTTGCAACCGTAACATCAAAGATCACTGATCACAAGGAATTCCCTGGTGGTCCAGTGGGCTGGGGTTTGATCCTTGGTCAGGGAACTAAGATCCTGCAAGCCATGTGGCGGGGCCAGGGAAAAAAAATCACAGATCACCATAACAAATATAATCAAAATCAACAAATTTGCAATATTGTGAGAATTACCAAAATGTGGCAGAAAAACATGTAGTGAGTAAATGCTACTGGAAAAAAGGAGCCAACAGACTTGCTTGGCACAGGGTTGCCATAAACTTTCAATTTGTAAAAAAAAGAAAAAAATGCAGTATCTTCAAATTGCATTAAAGTGAAGCACAGTAAAAGGAGGTATGCCTGTAACAATTTTCAATAGAGGTAACAATAAACAGTTCTGAATATTCATTGAAAGGACTGATGCTGAAGCTGAAGCTCCAATACTTTGCCGATCGATGTGAAGAACTGACTCATTGGAAAAGACCCTGATGCTGGGAAAAATGGAAGGCAAGAGGAGAATGGGGCGACAGAGGATGAGAGGGTTGGATGGCATCATTGACTCGATGGCCATGAGTTTGAGAAAGCTCCACGAGTTGGTGATGGACAGGAAAGCCTGGTGTGCTGCAGTCCATGGGGTCACAAAGAGTCGGACACAACTGAGAGACTGAACCGACTGACTGAGGATTGAGATACAAACATGAACTAGTTGGCTGTGATGGATACTGACTGGTTTACAGTCATATAGAACTCAAGGTGAAAAAAGAAAGTGAGTGCACATCTCTCCTTTCATATCAAGATGTAGGTGTTAGATTTTTTTAAAAAGTACAGTGTATTCAGGCACATCAACAAAGTATATTCAGCTCCTAAAAAAAAAAAACAAACTCTATGCATAATATTAGATTTTATGGATCTTAAAAAAGATCCATTTAGAAACATTCTCATTTTACAGATCAGATCAATGAAATATAGACATTTTGTGATTTCCCCAAAGGGACACACCTAGTTAATAACAGAGGGCAAATCAAAGCAGATTTTGGTTTTAGACTAAGGGTAGTCTGCTTCATGCCAAGCTCTGTTCATGGAAAGGCTTTAAAACTCTCCCACAATTTTTCCATAAAATGGCCATGGTCAAAAATATTGGAGCATATCTTGGAAGATAAGAGAATGGATACCTCTTAAAGGTAGCTAAAATAATCGTGGGGCCACTGGAAGCAGTTCAAGGGAAACTGACAATATTGTTCAGAAAGTTGAAAATGTGTCCCTACATTTTGTAAGTAAGAACTCTTGACAACATAGTAGGTAACCACAACTTCCTGTTCTTTTCTTTCTTTATACATGCAGATAGCAACTTCTGGGGAACAGGGGGCAATTTTAGAAAGCAGGTTCTAGAACTTGACAGGAGCCCAGAATCTACTGCTTGAGTCTAATCCACTTGTGGTGAGGAAAACTCATGCAAGCTGTTGACTGAACACACTGCCCAAGGGATGTTTCTCCAAGCAGGAAGCATGCTTTCCTTTGTGCTTTACCAGAAGGAAAAAAAGAAATGAAAAATAGGCTTAGCTGAAGATAGATTCTGTAAAAACTATGTAATAAATGCTTTACTGGTTAAAAATGACAGTTGTAACAAAGGACACACAGAAGTGTAGTGGATCTACCATAATTTGATAATGCTAGTGAAATCACATAGATGGAAAAAAATTCAAGCAAGTACAAAATGGAAAATATTTAAAACAACTAATTTGACTTTCAAGCAGAGAAATGGATTGTGCTTATGAACTAAGTATAATCACTAATTCAACCAATAACTTTATTTAATATTTACATTCCCAGACCTGGGTTGGACACATTGTGGGAGTCAAAATAACCACACAACAAGTTTTCCATCAATAAGTAATTTACAATTTGGTAAGAGGCAGGACTAAAGTAAATTAGGGGATTTGGGAGAACAGTTAAATGTTAAACTACTGGGTCCTGACTGCTAATATTTCAAAGGATTCAGAGGAGGAACTCGTCTGGGTGGCAGCAGTGAACAGTTGAAGGGGATTTAGATGGATGAATGAAAGGAAAAAGATGAACCAGGAAAAGAGCGATTTTTATAGATATGATAACTATGTTGTGGAGAAATAAAAACATCTGTATAGAAAAGACAGGGTTATAGGGCCTTAAACATCAGATGGAGACGCTTAGACTTGATCGAGTAGGCAAAGGGGTCACTGAGGGTTCTGAACAGACTAGGGTCACTAAAATAGTGATAATTTAGGAAAATCAGAAGAGTAACCCTCTTGACTACCCTCTATGTGTTTTTAAGTAGCAGTATTAAGAAGCAACTATAGGGGACTCATGTGCCAGGCACGTTTCCAAGTATTTAGTCATCTACTTCTCACAACAACCCTATTTATGTTTTGAGGCAGATACTATTATTGACCTCATTTCACCAAGAACTAAATAACTTGCTCTAGCTCATGCACTTAATAAGCAAGAGACCTGAACCCAGGCAGCTCCAACTCCAGAGCCACAGGGCTCTTAATGGTTTTGCTAAGTTCACTTTTCAAGAAAGGAGACAAAGATTGGCAAAACCAATATAAGTTAAACCAGATAAAACTAAATATGTCTGGTGGTAGAAGGAAAATAAAAGGAAGGATTGAAAAACACTAGGAAATAAAGAGGATAAACTGGGCCAAGGAGAAGAAGCTGGGCTCAAGAGATGAGGGAGAAGGTGTGATTTGAGTGGTAGAACCCTCTGAGATCTGAGGCGGGTGGAAGGTGATATTTCCACACATTACACAGGTCTCATTGGTTCCCTGTCTGTGTCAGGATGGGGAGCAGTCACTTGCCTGCAAGGCTTCGTGGAGGTTGCCATTGTAGTCTATGATCTCGGTGGCTCCTGGATCTCCCTTCTGACCAGGTGGACCCTATGTAAAAATAAACCAAGAGAACATTAGGCTAGGATGCAGAAGGGACTGTGGCAGAAACAGTAATAGTAACATGCATGCTCTCTCTGACCATCAATTCTTGATTGAGGCCCAAATACATGTTAAAATAAATAAATCATGTTCGAAGTTTGTCCTTATTTCAAAGCAGGCAAACTACTTCCACGGTATGTTAAACATATTAAATCAGATAAAAAAGAAAAAAGATTCAATATCAAAAACTGCTCCCTGAAAATTATTATATGTAGGCTAATCTGATTTGACTGACAAAATTTTGCTGGCTTTATCTGTATTTATTAAAGCAACCCCTGACATCTTTCTCATCCACACCACAAAGACTGCTTCCTCATTCTTTAAGAAGATAGAACATTATACTATAGGAAATGCTTGCTTTTCCAACAGGAATAGCACTCCATTAAAATTGAATCAAACAGGGAATAAATACGTATGCATATATATATTTGAATATATATATATGGAGGGAACAGATATTTTTAAGATGTCCACCCTACTCAGTAGCCCTGCCACTGAATTTCCATTAGTTATGTCTTAATTCTTTGTGTTTTAAAAAGCTTCTGAAAATTTGGACTATTTCTTTCTTTATAATTGAGTTAATTGAAAAGTGGAAAGTTCTATTGTTAGATGGCTGTGGGTTTGCTGCCGCTCATTTAGCAGAGGGAAAGCAGACAGAGTTCTTTACAACTTCTTGCGAAGCTTAGCTTATGTGTCCAAATTTACAGACTCAGTGCTCCTAGTGACTACAGTAAAAAGTAGGAAGAAAGGGAGGGGTAGCAGGAATAATCACAGTAGTCTACCTCCTGTGCTATTATTGGGTATTATTAATCCAAGTGCCTTGTGAAAAGCCACACAGACACACACCTCAAATCTAGACTTGTTGGAGGCCAAAGCTGTAGATGAGACACACTCACCCTTGGTCCCAGGGCTCCAGAGTCCCCTTTGTCCCCGCGATCGCCCTTTCCCCAGTGAAAAGAGAAAAAGAACCTCGTTAGTTAGTAGTGAGGCCAACAGTCCCCAAATAGCTCAGATCCAAGGATTTGATATCCAAGTATTTAATCCAAAGATTTAAATCCAAGTATTTACTATCATTCAGTGGCACCTTTAATATGAACTTTTGAAATGTCAAATAGCAACACGAAATACAATAACCCCTGACATGGCAAATGCTTCTTTAAGATGCCCCTTAAAGTGAATTAAATTTCTCCCTTCAGATGGCAGAGTATCTTGAAACGACAATACATACAGTAACTTGTTTACTAGGGGCCTTCAAAGGGAAAGCAAGTGGCTTCTAAGACACCTCAAGTTAAGCTTTTATCTCTCAGATTGAGCCATGTTCTTGCTTTTATATGAAGAGATTTGGTGCAAGGGGGAAAAGAGCCAACCAGTTAATAGGTTATCTGTTCTCTAAGAAGAAAAAGTGTAGATAATCAGGACAAGGAAGGAAGAGAGATCAACTGGGAGCTCAGTGTTGGGAGATTTAGGAGGGAAAGGTCCCCAGGTGGGTCTCCCTTTGATGATAAGGATCTAAGGAAAACTTTTCTACTTAGGAAGTGCTGAAGAGGACAGCAGCCTGTTAGACCAGGGTGGCCAGGCTGAAGGTCAAGAGCTGGGCAAACCTGGCTCTCTCTCTTTTTTCCAGTGTAATAAGAAAAGTCTTCAAATGTCCATTTATAGTGTTTTTGCCACCTCACCCCTACCCCTGGACAGACACCAGGAATCACCTAAGCCTCAAATTGCAAAATACATCACTAAGAACACTTCAGAAAGTCTCGGAAATCTCAACAGAAAATTTGGAGGAGATATTTGAACCTGTGTAGAACTGAGGGTTCTTTGAAATAGCCTAAAATTTGCAGAGCCCTTTTACTAAACAGGATTCAAAGCATTTTTCTGTATCTTTCTACATATCCTTATAAACTGGAATAAGGACCAGTGAAGATAAGCAGTAAAAAGGATTATGAATTTTTCTATCCACAATATGCTAGTAACACTGACCATAATAATTAAATTTGCTTGAATGGAGAATTATATCTGTTTTCTGCTTTCCCCATTTCCCATGCTATTCATTAATAATAACATGATTCTGCTAATAGTATATAGATTATTACAGGTTCTGTAAGAACATGATAAAGGAGAGAATTTCCACTGGTGGTGAAATTTTAATGCAATGAAGGGAGTCAACTGACTTAAAAGCAAACTATATTTGAACATTTATCACAAAGATAGACAGGAAATAAAAAATAATATTATATTGCACATAATATAAACTAAGTAAAGTACTTAATTTTTTCCAAATAAGCTATATTTATGAAACAGGAAGTACATTTTCTCTTAAAGAATGGTCTGAAGCACAGGAACACAAAAACAAGATGAAACAAACCAACTGTCCTGAGATATCATCATAAGGATGAAATTACGGCAATCCCAGTGTACGAGAGAGTTTAATCCAAAATATGACTTTCCTGCGGAAAAGGCAAGAAGCACAGCTCTTGACGGCCTCATGTTATGTTAGGATGGTTACCCGGTTACTGACCTTTGACCCTTTCGGGCCTCTAGTTCCTGATTCCCCTTGTTTCCCCTATTATAGAAGAATATGAAGATGGAAAAGAGAAAATGATAGAGGGAGATAAGAATAGAAAAAAGAAATTAGCAGTGACTCAGAATAATGAAGAAAAATGGAAACACTTTATTTTAACTGCCTTAATATGTGGCTCTATATAATGTAAACTGTTGCAACACTGAACATAAGTATTATCACCACATCATTAGTTCACCCCCTGGTCTCTTCACCAACCTTCACGTCATCATAATTCTAAAGACTGACCACCCATTGGTGGATGGGAAGAGTTCCGTAGATAATTCTCAGTAGTCTCAAAGTGTTTGCTTATAAATTTCCTTTTCATCAAAGAGGAGGTCATTTCCCATGTCTCTAGGATGAGTTATTAAAATAAAGTGTTACCACATAGTTTGCAGGAAGTTTAGAGGAATAGATTAAATAGTCAAATAAATCCTTAGTTCTCATATTTTCAAGGTGTTACACACCATCAAGTTACCATGGAAACTAACACAGTCTGGATCCATATTTCCTTCAGTAGGTTTTTGTTTGCTTGTTTATTTTTGTTTTACATATATATTTTTAAATGCGTATTTTTAAATGCAGGGATTTTTTTGCTTTTGGCCATGCCTCTCAGCCTGTGGGATCTTAGTTCCCTGACCAGGGGTTGAACCTGTGCCCTCTGCAGTGAAAGTGCAGAGTCCTAATCACTGGACTCAATAGGTTTTAATATGCCTAGAGTGGTAATGTGTTAATGTGACAGTCCCTCCCCACTGACATTTGGATGTGTTATTAAATTTGTTGACTGACTAGAACAGAGTAAACTGGAAAAGTTGAACAGTAAAACCCCTTTTAGAAAATAACAAATTGGTATGCATTTCAATGAATTATTTGTGATTTGGGGTTGTTTTAATACCCCTTGAATAATTTTATTTTACTTGCATGTTCTAAAAGTAAGTGGTATACATTTCCAAACTGAGAATGTTGTTTTCCAGTGTGAGAATAACTGACCTTTGGTCCAGGGGCTCCAGGCTCCCCTCGGTCCCCTCGTCCAGGAGGCCCTGCCTCCCCACGTTCGCCCTGCCACAAATCACAAAATAAGTAAATGGTGACCCATCTTCCCCCAACTGGTCCCTGTAGATTAATGAGTGAGGTGAATAAAATCAAAGAAAGTAGAAAGTTACTATTTATTTACTACATACTTAGCACTGTATTTTTTTGGAGCCCCCCCAAAATAAAGTCTGACACTGTTTCCCCATCTATCTCCCATGAAGTGATGGGACCAGATGCCATGATCTTAGTTTTCTGAATGTTAAGCTTTAAGCCAACTTTTTCACTCTCCTCTTTCACTTTCATCAAGAGGCTTTTTAGTTCCTCTTCACTTTCTGCCATAAGGGTGGTGTCATCTGCATATCTGAGGTTACTGATATTTCTCCTGGCAATCTTGATTTCAGCTTGTGCTTCTTCCAGCCCAGCGTTTCTCATGATGTACTCTGCATATAAGTTAAATAAGCAGGGTGACAATATACAGCCTTGATGTACTCCTTTTCCTATTTGGAACCAGTCTGTTGGTCCATGTCCAGTTCTAACTGTTGCTTCCTGACCTGCATATAGGTTTCTCAAGAGGCAGGTCAGGTGGTCTGGTATTTCCATCTCTTGAAGAAATTTCCACAGTTTATTGTGATCCACACAGTCAAAGGCTTTGGCATAGTCAATGAAGCAGAAATAGATGTTTTTCTGGAACTCTCTTGCTTTTTCAATGATCCAGCGGATGTTGGCAATTTGATCTCTGGTTCCTCTGCCAAACCAGCTTGAACATTTGGAAGTTCACGGTTCTGTATTGCTGAAGCCTGGCTTGGAGAATTTTGAGCATTACTTTACTAGCATGTGAGAGGAGTGCAATTGTGCGATAGTTTGAGCATTCTTTGGCATTGCCTTTCTTAGGGATTGGAATGAAAACTGACCTTTTCCAGCCCTGTGGCCACTGCTGAGTTTTCCAAATCTTTTGGGCTCCAAAATCACTACAGATGGTGATTGCAGCCATGAAATTAAAAGACGCTTACTCCTTGGAAGGAAAGTTATGACCAACCTAGATATCATGTTAAAAAGCAGAGACATTACTTTGCCAACAAAAGTCCATCTGGTCAAGGCTATGGTTTTTCCAGTAGTCATGTATGGATGTGAGAGTTGGATTGTGAAGAAATCTGAGTGCTGAAGAATTGATGCTTTTGAACTGTGATGTTGAAGAAGACTCTTGAGAGTCCCTTGGACTGCAAGGAGATCCAACCAGTCCATCCTAAAGGAGATCTGTCCTGGGTGTTCATTGGAAGGACTGAGGCTGAAGCTGAAACTCCAATACTTTGGCCACCTCATGCAGAGTTGACTCATTGGAAAGGACCCTGATGCTGGGAGGGGTTGGGGCCAGGAGGAGAAGGGGACGATAGAGGATGAGATGGCTGGGGGGCATCACCGACTTGATGGACATGAGTTTGGGTAAATTCCGGGAGTTGGTGACGGACAGGGAGGCCTGGCGTGCTGCGATTCATGGTGTTGCAAGGAGTCGGACACGATGGAGTGACTGAACTGAACTGAACTAGCATTGTATTAACCTCAACATGGATCATCTCATTTAAAAATCAAAACAACTATATAGTGCTTGCATTTTCGTCCACATTTTTATAGACGAGGAAATGGTTTGGTAAATGCCTGTCAGACACCTACGTTGGTAAATAGAAAGACCTTTAAAGGGAATTGATAAGGGCCATCATTAAGCCTTGCCATAGGCACTGACATAGTCTTCACTCAGCAGTGACTTTTTAAGATCTACTAGGAAGAAGCATGGCAAAATGACTAAGCACCAGGTTTTGTAATTTGACATTCTCTGCTTTAATCCTGGCTCTGTTACCTACCAGGTCTGTGTTTTAGGGAAAATTAGTTAAGTTCTGAAAGTCTCAGTTTTCCCTACAAAATGGAGAAAATTATAGTACTGGTTTCACAACTTAAAATAAAAACTCCTTGTCACAGTATGAGACATGTAGATATTACAGTTTTTGCTATATTTATAGAGCTGGGAAGGATGATCATGGTCACTGCCCTCAGGGGCCAGTGCTCTGGTAAGATAAGATCCACATGAACAAAATAGTTTAGAATTAAGGAATAATGTAAAGTCATATGTGAGAGAAGAAGATACTCCACAGGGTTTTCAACCGGACTGACTTCTTTTGGCTGAGACCTGGGTCAAGTCCTGAAGGATAGGTAGGGTATATTTTACAATTATTATTGCTATGACTGTGCTTTTGATGAGTGCACACAACACTTTACATGCATTATCCTATTGAATTCTCAAGACAGATGAGAAAGGTGTTAACATCCACAGTCTACAGATGAGGAAACTGAAGCTCAGAAAGGTTAAGTAATTTTCCCAAAGTCTTTAATATGGGAGAGCTGTAATTTAGAATGGATTGTACTCAATCTTCAATTTTTGCATAGATGTTTGGGTATGTAAATATTTTACACATCTCTGGTCATTTTCTTAGGATAAATTCCTAGTGGGGAAATGTCTGTGTCAAAAATAAAAACATTTTAAAATCTTGCCAAATCACCCTCTAGGAAGTTGGTTCTGTTTCACTGTCTGAATACAGAGTTGAGAGTATTTGGCTTCCTATGTGATGGGTAGAATTTCAATAATCAAACAAGTTTTGACTTCTGGTGATGGCATCTTTATGGATGAGGGAGGCACCCTCCTCACTAAAGGACAGATTCATTTTGGAAAGGAAAAGAAAATAGGGTTGGATCTGTTATGGGTGATGGAGGGCTTTGAATCCCAAGATCTTTATCTGTATCATGCCCACTTTGGGAAGACTTTGTGGTTTTGCAGGGGAGGTGGGATAGATTCGGGCCAGGACTATGGAAGACTCAGTAAATTTCTCAGTATGAACCAAAAGGGAGTAGGAAAATGGAGAGGCTGGAAGAAAAGCAAGGGATTTGACTGGATGCAGGAGATGGAAAAGATGCTCCAGAAGGAATTTTCCAGGAATTAGAAACTGAAGTGCTTCTACTGGTATATAGAATTTACATATATAAATGCTTGGTTATCTGCTTAATATATTACAGATGAATTCTAAAATGGTAACTATAATCTTATTTTAGGGAAGAGCAAAAATCTTAGAAAATAATTTCTCTATAGTATATAAAGTCTATATATGTTTACCTAGAATCACTTATTAACATCATGCCCTTAATTAATTGCTTATTATTCTCTGGAATTACATGCTTTTTTTTCTTTCCTTCCATCCCTTTCTCACACATATTGCAGTGTAAGCTTCAATAGAAACTATTTTTGTTGCATTTAATCTCCATTCTTAAATAGTAGAAAAAGGTCTGGCAAAAAATGTGTTGAATTAATGAATAAACAATATTATTCAAAGTTTTCTAAATTATTCATGATAAAGTCCTATTTCTTTAGATTGATGTAGTTTTCTTGCAGGCACTGATACAGATTCTGAGAATACAGCAGCACATAAAATAGGTTTTTAGATACCATTATACATCTTCTTCATTATGCTCTCTCTTCATTGTGTTGGGGATAAAATATACACTATTAGTTTTTTTTTAAATCTGAATTTATTGGTACAAATCCAGACTCTCTACACAACTGGAAAAAGACTAGTATTTGGCTGAAAGAGATTTTTAAATAATCATGATTTTTCCATTATGATACCAATTTCATGTTAGGCAATTTAGCCAAAAATTAACTTCCAAATATTCTTAAATGAATTTCTTATTCACATCCTTTCTTGTGGAACTACAAAGCAATTACAGTACAGTCTTTACTTTTATTGGGAGTGCAAAGTAATATTTGTTATAAAAGTATGGGATCTGTAAAATCAGCCCAGGTTCTTCATGAACAGTAATTAATGTTGACTTTATAGCTCTACATCTGGAATTTTTTGACTATGGAACAGTTTAAAACAAATGAACAAGAGAAAAGATATTTAGGGATGAAGTCTACTCTCCAGGGGTCTGTCTGTGTTTCTTCTAATTTTCCTTGTTTTGCAAACAAAATGCTGCAAACACTTAGAGATCACATTCACGTCTGGTCCTCTCTGGCAGTGAGCAGGTTTCCCACTTCTTTGCACTCATCCACAAAGCCACCTCTTTCTCTGCCTGACTCTGAGGCTGCAAGCCATACAACAGTTCTGACGTGAGCACCGGATGCCCGTTATCCTCTTGATCTATCTCTCTTTATTCAAGAAAGTGCATTTTGTGTATAAATCTGTTCAGGCTAAAGCAGGCATTCCTCATATTTTGTTAATAAACTTGTCAGCTCATTATGTGAAAAAGAACTTGCTGAGAAAAGAGCAATTTTACGTAAATTCGATCGATTTCAGGCTCCCCTAGGCCACGCATAGTTTCCATTTACTAGGATTAGAGTTACTTTCTCTTGACCAGTGGAAATGAGGACTCCTCTGTCAGAACAGACCAGGAACATATTTCTCAAGCTCTTGGAAATCATCCTGGCTTATTTCTGGTGAATGCAATACACATTGAGGCGAAGACTGCTATGGTTTAAAAATAAAAGAATGTAGTTTGATCTAATTTTGCTCTTTCTTTGATTCATGAGTCTGTCATGAATAAAGTTCCATCCTCAAATGGTACCTTTTTATGTCTTTCCGGTAGATAAAAAGGGAACCCTGGCTCTGATTGTATCCACAGCAACATGATTTTTTATATGGCAGCATGCAGATTTTGCTTTCAGGGCCCTCTCTCGGGTTGCCATGTGGAAGATCACGAGATGGTTTTCATTACAGAAATTTTCTGCCGTTTTTCAGGATGGATCCTTTCAGGATGAGGCACTAGGAATCTATATGACATCAGTACTTGCCTTTGAAATCTAGGGAGTGATGGAATAGTAATAATGTTTGATTTACAAGTATGTCTTAAAATGGGTAACGAGGAGCTGGAGTTAATGAGGTCTACCTCTCCTTCTCAGAATTGCCTCACTTTTCCATACGGCCAGAAGACTAACAGCACCACATCAATTTAGGTGCAACTGGGGGACAACTGGAACAACGAATGTATTCCACCATCCTGTTGCCTTGCCTAAGGCTTTCTGGAATTAACTTCCTAGTACTCTAATTTTAATAATATGCTATTTCTATTAGAAGTGTTGGGAATGGGTGCTAAGCTGATTTAGTTCTCTATTAGGCAAAACTACCTGGTCACCTGAGTAACAAAATGGACTAAAAATATGTCACAAAAATTTTTCAGAAAGAAAGGAAGGGGAAAACACTCCACTTACCTTTGTTCCTGGTAACCCTGGTAAGCCTGGTTCTCCTTGAGGACCAATGAAACCTGGTTCTCCCTTTAAAAAAAAATGGACAGAAGAGATCACCACATGTTTGACAGTAAATATGTGAACTATTGTTTGTCCCCGGTGGCTCAGCTGATAAAGAATCTGTCTGCAATGTGGGAGACCTGGATTCGATCCCTGGGTTCTATCCCTGGGTTGGCAAGATCTCCTGGAGAAAGGAACGGCTACCCACTCCACTATTCTGGCCACTATTAATTAATAGTCCGTGGGGTCGCAGAGTCAGACAAGACTGAGCGACTTCACTTTTTACTTCACTGGGATTTTACTTCTTTGATTGTACACAGCTTTTCCTGAGATCCAGAAACTAACTATAAAATTAATTAGAATTGGTTTTGATCAGTGACAACACTTTGAGCAAAACTTTGGAGAAGCTCTGAAAAGTAAAAGTGACAAAGAAACCAGATAAATGTCTTTACAATTTTCTTTCTCATCTATTGTCTTGTGCTTCTTATCATTTACCAAATCAGGTCTATTATGTTGGGGTGGATGTGGTTTAAGCAGCCTCTAAGATGGGCCTCAATGATATCACTTGCTGGTATTCAATTCCCTTGCAAAACCCCTCTGCTTGAGTGTGCACAGGATTTACTGACTCATATCTAATGAGCAGAATATGAAAGAAGTAAAAGGATATCATTTCTGAGACTAAATTATAAAAAGACTGTAGCTTCCATCTTGAGGGCTCTTTCCTGTTCTCTCTCACTTGAGTCAATTTACTTTGGAGAAAACAAGCTGCCATGCTGTGAGCAGCCCTATGGCCAGGTCCCCAAGGTGAGGACCAAGGTCGGCTAATGGCCATATGTGTGAACTTGGGAGCAGGTACTCCATCCCATTAGAGTCTTCAGATGAGATCACAGCCCTGGCTGACAGCTGGATTGCATCTTCCTGGGAGACACTGAGCTAGAGGCACCCAGTTGAGCTACACTCAGATGCTTATTCCTCCAAAAATGTGAGCTGACTGTAGTTTGAAGTCACAGCAGTTTGGGACACTTATATGGTAGGCAGCAATGCATGACTGATTCAGTGGGTGTGGCTAGGGAAGAGATTCAAGAATGTTCAGCATAAAAAGCAAAAAAAAATCTCTCCTTGCCACACCTCCAAAATCTCTTCTCTATTACCTGGAGGAAACCCAGGTGTGGTATAATAAAAAAATATATTTGGCCTTGTTCCTAGTTTCTAAAATCTTTGGAATTTCCTGAATAGTAAGAATAATAGTCCTTTGGACTGCAAGGAGATCAAATCAGTCAATCCTAAAGGAAATCAGTCCTGAATATTTATTGGAAGAACTGATGCTGAAGCTGAAGCTCCAATACTTTGGCCACCTGATGTGAAGAACTGACTCATTGGAAAAAACCCTGATGCTGGGAAAGATTGAGGGCAGGAGGAGAAGGAGGATAGAGGATGAGATGGTTGGATGGCATCACCAACTTGATGGACATGAGTTTGAGCAAGCTCCAGGAGATGGTGACGGCCAGGGAAACCTGGCGTGCAGCAGTCCATGGGGTCGAAAAGAGTTGGACACGACTGAGTGACTGAATGGAAGAGTAAATAGGAGCATCTTTTGTTACTCACAACAAGCTCCTTTTAAAAATACCTGTTGCTGATGGGGTGACTGTGGTGGGTCCCTAGAGAGCTTTAGGATCAGGTTGTGATAAGAAGGTTGGAACTCTCAACCTCTCCCCTCCTCTTACCATCTCCAGAAAGGGGAGAGGGCTGGAGACTGAGTTAACTCACCAGTGGCCAAGGCTTTAATCAATCATGCCAATGTAACACAGCCTCCATAAGATGACCTAGGCAATGGGGACGGGAGAGCTTCTGAGCTGGTGAACATATCCATGTACTAGCAGGATGGCACACCCCAACTCCACAGGGACTCCTGCACTCAGGACCCTTTTGACTTCACCGTCTGTATCTCTTCATTTGGCTGTTTGCTTTCACGTTTTATCCTACACTGCAATGGTAAGTATGCGTTTTCCTGAGTTCTGTAAGTTATTGTAGCAAATTATCAAACTTGAATAGGGGTGGGAGTGGGTGGCTGTGAGTACCCTGGAATTTGTAACCAAGTCAGATGGAAGTGCAGGTAAGGAGGGCGTGAGGTGGGTGTTACTTGGACCAGGATCTGAAGTGAGGGCAGTCTTGTGGGACTGAACCCTTAAACCTATGGAATCTGATGCTAACTCTGAGCAGTGAGTGTCACAATAGGACATGAATTGGTGTCAGAGAATCAGAGCTGGAGAACCAGTGTTGGAAAAACACCATATGTTTGGCACCAGTAAACACCCGAGACTAGTGTTCACATATAAACTGTAAAGTTTTATTTTCTTCTTAACAACATGAGCTCAAATGTAAAATTCTAACTTCTTGAAATCTGTAATGATGTTTAAAGCAAAACAAAACAAAAACATAATGACTCTGTTCCCATATTTCCTGGGATTTGTTTGCTTATTTATCTTTCCCCACTGGATTATTTCTGCTAATGTTGTTTGATAAATTTGATTTTTTTTTAAAAGTAGCTATATTGCAACATTTGTTTTCTTAGCGCTGAGCAAAAAGATGCAGAGAGGATGTTTTATATGAAGTGTTAGAATGCCATCAAATATTTTTTAAATACTGAGTTTTTAAAAAATATATGCCATATAAAACCTTGGTATTGGGTAGGGAACAAAAGGATATCAGTACTGCAAAATGTATCACATTGCTGAATAACTCAAATGGATTTATTTCTAGCTCTGATGCTCATGGTACTAGTTTAAGGGAAAAAAATGTAGGGGAACTAATGCTCTAGGTTTACTGTTTGTGAAATTTCCATACCCTTACAC
This sequence comes from Dama dama, assembly GCF_033118175.1. NCBI lineage: Eukaryota > Metazoa > Chordata > Mammalia > Artiodactyla > Cervidae > Dama > Dama dama. The sequence continues at coordinate 23,351,961 of NC_083697.1, read as the reverse complement.
GTAATGGAGAGGAAAAGCTGAACAAATAACCTTGACTGGATCTCATAATGGCCTAAAATGAAAATCAACTATATTCAGAAAAATCAGTGACAACCATTCTACTTCTTATAAAAAAGTTTAACTTATTTGAAACAACAACAACAAAAGTTAAGAAACATTTATTTACATGTAAGATATTTCTCTCAATAAAATGATATATACAAGTACAAAAATTTTCCCTTTCTACCCTCAAGAAAAAAGGCTGTATTAAAGTCAATGTATATTATTAGTAACTACTTTCTGTCATGAAAATATAATGCAAGTTAACAGGTGGAAAGTTTAAAGGTAAACAAGACTCATATATCTTCAAGTGGAAATAAAGATTTCACTGCTAGCAAAGCAAATGGAAGCGCCATTGAAGCATACTAATAAAAGAGAAGAAGAAAGAGTAAGTGCTGCAGAAATGTTTTTCTTATTCAGGCAAGTGTTTAGTTTATAAAAAGACAAAGCATGCAATTTCATAATTCACAAATAAACAAGGCTTTGTGATCTCAGTGGCTGAAGTGTTTTTTCTTCCTTTTTAAAAACAGAATCTAAGTTCTTCTGAGTAAAATAGAAATTTCTTTCAAGCAGAATGTTCAGGGTGAAAATTTTTATTTCAAGATATAAAATTAGCAAAGGACTGGACTCTCAACAATTTTAGCACTATTAATACTGGCTAGTATTAAAGACTTTGAGTATGACTAGTTATACTTTTTCATGCCACTCTAAGAAAGCATCCACCATCTCAATACATTCATTTCTTCCTTCAATTTACTCAAGGGAAACAATAGCATACTTAACTTTAGGACCACAGTTTTATGATTATTTAACTCCAGAGCTCTCAGTTACTTTAGAGACATTGTGTCCATCCAGTCTATATCTTGGCAGGATGGGGAGGAAATAATCATTGGTCCCTTTCCTGTCTCAGGCTTGAAAGAATTATTGAAGTAAATAAGGCATAAATAAGTCTGCTCATGGTCTTAAGCGGGTTGGGCTGCTTCTTACTTTCCTAGACTTATACCCGAGGTCTCAGAGTGCCTATTCACTTACCCTTATTAGTGTACAGAGTAGAACAGTTTCATTGACATGGTTTCAGATTTCACATTGCACCTAACCTTTGAGTTGAAACTACCACTTGTAGAGTTTGGGGTAGTATTAAAAAAGAATATCTATTAGCCTCCAACTAATAAAAATAAATGGAAAAAAAAATTAAAAAAAGAACATCCATGCTTTTATAGAAAGGCTATTAAAATAATCTTCCATTGTCCATGTACATATCTATACGAGGTTGGTTTCCCTTCATGTGCTTCAACCAAGACAAACTGCAGCAGAATGAAAGCTGAAGCAGATAAGAGAATCAAGCTGCCTTTGATTAAGCCAGATGTTGAAGAGATTTGGAAAAAACAAAATAAAAAGATAATAATGTCACTATTCCTGCTAATTTTTTGTTTGTTTTGTAAAACTCAGCTATATTTCATAAAATGTCATTTAATTAACATATAATGACCTGTTTAAATTTCTCTATTTTAATTTCTAATACAGACACATCAATAGGTATTAAACAAAAACTCTTTAAATCTTAATTTTTGGGTGTGTAAAAGGGTTTTGAAGTTAAATCTTTGAGAACTGTTGGTACAAAGGTACAGAATTGAGTTAAAGCCTGACTTCGCAAGCTGGAATCCTGAGGTGCCAAATAATGTAAGATTGTGGTGTCATTTGGGGGTGGCTTAGTCAAGACTTATTAGATAATGTGAGCAAAGCAATCGGTACCAACTGTAGAACAAAGTAAGTGAATGATGAATGTTATTGTTGCTCTTATCTCACAGGCTCAAAAATTGTCAGCTACCATTATTATTATTAATATTAGTAGTATTATTACAACATCTCCATAGCTAGTTAGTAATATACACAGTGACTTCTTGATTCTTTACAACCTGTATGGGGTTATATTCAGTATTTCTTCAACTCCTTTCAAGAAGTAACCCTAAATTTTCTCATGTGACTATGTAATCATTTTATGAGTCAATATCCATCTGCCAGAACATTTATGATGGAAAAGTCAAACACATGTAAGGTAGAGAAATGACAGGTTTACTAAGAATAAGTTTTCTTCCTATAAGAAAAGAAAAGGAGAAAATGGTCATACCTGTTAAATTTCCCTAAATAATATAATCCTTAAAAAAAATCTTGCCTCTGCAAGGATGGATATAGAGTTTAAAGGTCCAAGAATCTCCTAAAATGTCTAGCAGAAAGGTTATGACAACCTATGATTCTATAAATACTTTGATGCAAATAAAAAAATAAGCAACTGGTTATTCTACTCTAGCCATAATTCTAGTTATCCAAGAAAAGGAAGGAGACTGAGTCAAAGGAAGGTAAGAGAAAGCAGCTAAAATATGACTCAAACACAAAATGCTTTTGCAAAATCATCTTTGAAGTAAATCAGATTACACAAAAACGAGTTTTCATAACTTTTCAGGACAACATGCAGGAGAAGTAACTATTTCTATTGAACTGTATGATGATTCACAGAGCTGTTTTTACATATCTAATCTCATATAATCAACAGGAAATAGAATACTGCTAAATTAGAAGTTATTCACACAGATTGCCTGAATAGACAAAGTGTGGGAGAGATGCAATAGAGGAACTTGGCACCATAATGGAATTAAGCTCCTATCATACTTTTAATTAAGAAACAATTAAATCCAGAGTTTTTTTCCTTTACTTTTCTACAAGGCAATTACCTGAACTAGAAAACCCAATAATAATTTCAGTGGGCCACTGTTGGAATAACATGAGAACATGAGGCAGTGATCCTTTGAAAAGGGCAGACATTGGCTGTCCTTATCAGAGAAATGTGGATTCATATAGGGAAACAGCAACTAAAATAGCTCTACCATTCAAGTGAAAACAATAAAATATGACCTTTTCTGAAATAATATTAATCTTTTCAGTTTATGATGTGTTAGTGCTTTTTTAAAAAAAGGTTGTTTTTTTTTTTTTTAAAGCACTAACAACCAAAAAATGTCTAAGAAAATGAGGGAAAGTCAGAGGCATCAAACACTGGTTTGTTATGAACACCAGGACATCAATGAATAGCATAGGAATAAGTTAAGAGCATGATTACTTCAGAGCCACTTTAATCTGCTTTACTCATAAATATATATACACACACATATATCTCATTTATATATATACATATATATATTAAAATTTCCTTCATCTCTCTACCTATTCACTCACTATCACAAGTGTGATAACATTTTGGGTTTTTACTTTTGTTATCATTGAGAATAAGATTACAAAGTAAAACAGTTCCATTCATATTGGAGTTGTTGATCTCATTGGAAGTGAATCAAAAGAGTGAAGGCAACCAACTAGTGGGGAGAAAGATGCAGGAAGAGAAGAGGGGAAGAATGCAGAGGAACAAGCATCTTAAAATGTTCTGTTCCTCCTCCATGTCCATAACGATTACACCCAGGATAATCTGCTGTTTTTGTTATTGCTTTGTCTTCATTGGTCCTGGCAATGTCCAAAGAGACCTACCCTCTTGGCAAACAGAAAAATATAAACAATGTAATAGCTAACTCTTAAAATAAATACAGAGCTGTGATTAAACCAAAGCCTGGAAATAAAAAAAAAATACAACACTATTAATCAGAACCCTTAATATAATCCAACCTTTTAATTGCTAAAACACAAGTAATGGCTGGCCACCAAATTCTGCTACCTAAACCACATGCCTGTCAGTGATCAAATGGTTGTCAGAGAAACAGAAATAGCTATGTACATGGTATTGGAAATGGCATTAATGCAGCATCAAATTTCAAATGAAACAAAACTGGTTTAACTTCCCTGTCTTATCTTAGATGTTGATTTTTAGTTGTTTCATGAGTTTTGTCCTTTGTTTCGCCTTAACATCAATTAATTAGCTCACTACCAATGAGTTTGAAAACTAGGTCTCAATACCAAGATGGTAACACATCTTCCTGTGTTGAGCTGGTAGAAAAGGTGAATAATGGGATGACTGTGGTTTTGGCAAGTAAACTGGGATTTGGGCTGGGCAGAATAAATGCTATTAATTTAGGATACAGCACAATCGGTAGGTCTAGAAACAAACTGGGAACAGCAGTAGCAGCAAACAGATCTCTCTGAAAATCTGACACAGGTTGCTAATTTGAATGAGAACTTTAAACAGCGGGAGTACTTTAAGATGCAGAACCAAATCTACAAAGAATAACTACAGCTGAAATCAAAGGTGTACTTATACATAACCAAATTTGGAGGGCCTAGGGATCTCACACTGAGCTTTCTAATTGTAGCTAACCCTTTCAGCAGCCACAGCACTGATCTTGTAATATAAAGCTCAATGAGCATATGTCATAGTAACTAATACGGGCTATATTTGAAAAATTATCTTCTCTTTGTATCCAACAAAATGTTCCCCTGTTGATTGGTGTCAATATTAGAATTCCTATCTCTGTTTTCTTCTATAAATTGGCAGTATGTACACAGAGAAATAAAGTAAACCAAAAGATAATTAAGTTATGGGAAGGTGGGATCTATTCACTCTGCAAGATAAAAGAAGATGATGCAAAGATAAGATTTCTGACTGAAGCCACTTTGATCAACTCATTCACCATCACTTTAAAAAAATTTAAACAATCTATTGAGATAGCTTAAGTTCCGTGTATTCTGGTCAAAAAGTCCTGAAAAACAAAACAAAAAAACCCCTAAACAAAGCAAACAATCATTATCAACTAAGAAGGCAACAAAATCTGGCTTTATTACAAAAAGGTAAGAAAAAGCTACGAAGCCCTTTAAAAACATGATCTTTCTGAAATCTAACAATTTACCATTAAGTCATTAAGTCCTGGAATTCCATAATAAAATCTTGACCGATTTTTCTTCAAACTCACATTTAATACATGGCAAGAAAGTAGGGTCAGTGGGTAAAGAATCTGCCTGCAATGCAGAAGACACAGGAGACACCAGTTTGATCCCTGGGTCGGGAAGATCCCCTGGAGGAGGGCATGGTAACCCACTCCACTATTCTTGCCTGGAAAATCCCGTGGACAGAGAAGTCTTGTGGGCTGCAGTCCAAAGGGTCATAAAGAGTCAGATACGACTGATGACTAAGCATAGCACATGTACATATACATGTGATAGAAAGTATTTTTACCCTTCAAATGACTATTGGGACAGTTCATTTAATACCTTTTTTTGGTCAAATACAAAAAGGGTGTCCTTCATATAGGTGAGAAGAGTCAAAAATATGTTGATGCAATTACTAGTCAAGGTAAGAATGTAGAGACAGCTTCATTCATACAGAAATGGTTCAGCAGTTGTTTCCCTATAAACTTCTAGAACCTACCATCTGTTAAATGGAACGGTGGCCAGAAAGTCCTAACTGATTAGTTCTTGCCCATAGAAAATTCTCTGGTTTTTCATTTATTACCATTTGTTTTATTTTTATGTCATCATCAATTAAGGAGTAAAAGATATTATTTTTTTAACCTGTCTAACATACCAGCTTAAACCAAGTCACGCTTTCCATGATATTTATCACCCCGAACACATCCAATTTTCATTGCCCAAAAAATAGTACAACAGGGTTTGGAAAATATGTGCTGATTTGCCTGGGTGCTAAAGGCATCACCAATAATTTTGATTAATGTGTCTTGACACTGAATGTATTAACCATACAATATTCTTCTAGCTTAAAGGCTAATTAGAATTCAAGTCAGCATGATACCTACTTTTGAGGATAACAGCAAGAACATTTGTTGTAATAAGAACCTTCAGGCAGTCAGTTTTGGTAATGATTGATTTGTAAAACTATTGGGGGGGAAGAAAAGAATGAGAAAGTGGAATCTGTCCCCAAAACACTTACTTCCCTGAAGGATCACATTTGAGTACAAATTAAACATTTTGGTGGCTATGATGAAAATGAAATACAATAGCAAGTTTATTCAAAACCCAGGAAATATAACTTTCTTTTTTTTTTTAAAAAAACATAACTTTCTGATATTTTTTTTTCTTAATGGGATTGCAACATGAAAGCATACTTGTGTTTATTTGAGGTTTCATTATGGCTGTGAAAAACTCTGATTTCTGGTTGTATGAGTTTCCTAATTGAATTCTTAAACTACTTAACGGCTCAGACACACTTTGTGCAAGCAGGAAATAATAATAAGTAACCATAACACAATGTTATCCTTTCAACCAGTATTTCTTCCTTTTCTTTTAGGAATTCATTACACATTCTATGTTACTTTCAAGAATTTTGTTCTTTTGTTTTTAAAATGTGATTTGGTATTTCTGAGGAAGGAACCTCATCTCCAGTGGATTTAGAAGATAAGTTTCTATAGGTTAGTGAGCACTGCTTTTAACCCTAAGAACGACAAAGCAACATTTCTGCCACCGGTAAAAGTTAGTCCATATATGATTTAGTGTCAAGGATGATTTTATATAACGAGTTAGTTACTGTCTCCCAATCCTCAAGTTCTTGATCTGAATGTCAGATTTTCACTAATGTGGAAGCCAGAACAAAAATATCAAGCTTTGAGGGAAAACACTGTAAAAATTTCTTTGCCACCTAAATGATTTGTTTTTCTGATTTGTTGTAATTTTTACTGCATTATGTCTCCCTACTGCATTCATTTTATTGTACGAGCTACATTTTTTCTGAATTTACTTCCTGAATATGATGAGATAAACTGGTAGTCAATGTTGAAAGGAGAAAAGCAAGCATTGAAAATCCATATCTGTAAAAAATGTCTGGGGTTAGGCAACGCTATGAATGGGGCCTAAAGTATTTCATTATTACAGGTCAGGTTTTCCTTTTGCTTTTCCTGTGAACAGTGTTGGGAAGGAGAACTTAACACCATGTCTTATGCCCAGAACGCTGTGCTCCTTTATTCTTTGTTCTTGGAATGTACTGGGTTAGAGAAAAAGATGAATGGTATGATGTAAGAAAGTAGGTTATCTTACTGCTCTTAAAGGTAACATTCAACCATCACTACAGAGGAGTTTTCAGTTACATCTATGAACCTGTAGGGTATAAATGGCCTTATGATCTCTAGGTTGAAATGACTCACAGGAGGAAAGACTCTATAGAACAGGTGCATAAACAATGTTTCCAATATTCTGAGCTGCTCCAAGAGAAAGAAATAACAATGGCTAAAATTTATATCTAATTTACTATATGTTTGGCACTATTTTAGGAGCTGCACATATATTAATTCACTTAATCCTCACAACCACCCCTTGAGTTATATATAATAATAATTTCTATTTTATAAGGAAATCCAGTACACAGAGATTAGGTAACTTGCCCAGTATCATGCTACAGCTTCAAAAACTGGTGAGGGGTAGAACCAGGATCTACACACTGGCAGTCTGGTTCTAAAGTCAAGGCTCTTGATCACTACCCATCATGACTTAAGGACTAGGGTAACATAACCATGATAAGGGTAAATAATGTTTCAAAATGTATGGAAAGGAAAAAAATGTTTAAAAATAGGAACTTTGAAATCTTCCCCATTTAAGTGATATTGGAAAAGCTAGTCACAATAAGCTTTACCCATGAAAAATGTATTTAAAGGCTTATTTATAAAAATAATATTCTAAGCTCAATTCTTAATCCAGAAGACTGATGTTTGCATGGTACATTGTGCATAATTTAATTTTCCCAGTTGAACATCTTAACACTATATGAACCATGAATGCATGAAATAGGAATTCCAAATGTCTTCCACATGGTGAGTGCACTTTCCAATACTTGTGCACGAAGCTTGTGAGTAGTTTGAAATTAAGCGATGCCTGTTCTTAGTGACTTTTATGTATGCCAAAGGTATTAGCACTTTTCTCTGAGTGGGACTCTGAGGTGTCTGCTGTCTGTACTTAGGCACTTTGCTCACTTCCTGAGAGCCGTGTGCAAGGGCATGTGAATGCTCATTAAGTTTCCAACCATTCCCGGAGAGCAACAGGTGGCAATCAAAGCGTCCCTGGTATGTCATGGCTGGTTTCCTCAATGTCTTGGAAATAACGGATGGCATTTGCATGCTCTCTGGAGTACCAGCAGATAAGGAGATGAATAGCAACAGGAAGTACTTCCAAAGGGTAAACAAAAACACAGGTCTAGGAAGGTTATGACTAATGCTCTTGCTACCACGCATTCTAAATCCATACATGATGGTTTCATCTTCTAAATATTATTACTCATTAACTGTGAAATCAAGGTTAACTGTCTTGTGGTTAGCTACCTAGTAGAAGCAAGACATATGAAAGGAACAAAGAATATCCCAAGTTAATGAAGCTATATCATAAATTTATAAACTTTTAACTCTACATTTAAAAATATCCAATGACTACTACTGACTATGATGTGTTTTTAAATTGTCTCCTTTACAAAGTTACTCATTTATATTGAGCACGTACTACACTATAAGGCAAGCATATCACTCACATTCTGAACAAGAGAAGTTAGAGCTATTAATCCAAAAATAGAACCAGTGATTTAAATTGAATACTGGCAAGTTATCCAACAGCACTTGATAATTACCTAGAAAAGTATCTCTAGTGAATGATAGAAAGGTTTTTGTCAATCAATAGCTTCTTTTCACCATAGTCACCAGTCAGCTTAGAAAAACAATAGAAAATGTCAGCTATAAGATTTCAACAAAATTTGTCTGGCAACTTCCCATGACCCTAGGAATAAAAACATTAACTAGAGGTGGCAAATCACCATCTTTCCCAATCTGAAAAAGCTCAAAACCTCTGGACTGGTCCACTGATGACTAGGGAAAGGCACTGGTATATTTTTCATGATGGAGGACAGAAATCAAAGGTAATGAGAAAAAATAGTAGCTTTGTTTGTTTGTTTTGGAGGAAAAACCCAATACCTTCACCCTTATGTACTCTCAACAAGAAAGCTAATGCTCAGGAGAAAGGACAGCAGGATTTCCACACAGCACTGAGATTCCTGGCACGTGACTGATGTTGGTGGCAGAGCCCGGCTGACCTACAAGCAAGTACCGCAGGAAATCCTGTCCTAGTCTTTCCAAATACTTCTCCTTTTAAATACACCCCTCCCCATCTTATTTAAAATGCTAGCAGGCTCTTTTAAATTAGTGCTGAATACAATTTTCTTAAATTTGTTTAAAAAAATCTATGATTTTCCAAATATTAGTAAAAAGTTTTTTTGTTTTTGTTTTTTTAATGTGTGGGATTCCTAAAGATGTGTAATGTGGTATTACTAATCCCATATTTACAGTATGAGATCACATACAATTTATTAAGTTATTTTTGCTAAATATCAAAAGATAAGGAAACTATTTTAACTCTTTAGTAAACTATTGTCATAGAGTGTTCTTTTCAATGGAGAAGACAAAAGACTAAAATATACATTAAAAGGACCTATCCGAACATCTATGATACTAACCTGGAAACATCAAACAAAAAGCAGAACCAAAATTTCTGAGTGCCAACCTGGAATTCATAGCTTTCATATCTGTTAATTATAACAAATATGCTCATAAAATACTACATATTATGCCATATGATGTCTGGGAACTTAGTAATTTATTTATTCTAAAATCATATGATTCATGTAAGACATTTCAAATACAATCTTCATAAAGCAGTATATACAAGTCTTTTACTGAAACTACGAACTTTAATTTTAGAATCATCTAAAGCACTCGAGATTAATTTAAAATCCTATAAGATAAGAAAGATGTAAAGAAAAATCTACTTGCATTCTGTTATCATATCAAACAGTTAGAATTTAAAAAGAACCTTAAAATAAGAAGCTGATTTTAAGGGAGTGACTACAGCCAAGGCAGTAGAACTTTTAAGCCTTGTCAGTTGCCACATGAAAAATTTTAAACAAAAAACCCAATTCTTAACATCTTTAGATGATGTAAAAATGTGTAAAACAATGTTTTCAAACTAAGCTTTAAGCAGTTATTTAAAAAGACACATACAAATTTTATGGGAATAGTACGTGGGTCAATAAAACTTAGTAATATGATTTGTAGTTTGCAGTGAGAACTATTGACAGGAAGTGGAAGCACAGAACACTTTGGAGGGATTAATACAATGGGTGAATCACAAAAACAGCTGCCTGGATGTTAGATTTATGGGGATGTTAAGACTCTAATTCTGGTCAAAATCTGATAGGATTTTAAGAGTAAAATTTAAATGTGAAGGGAGACATTCTAGACTTGAAAGAATTCCTATGACTTCAAATGAAATGATTTTTACATTTATTTAAGGGGCATAGTAGGTTATAAGTGGAACATATATCCAAATAGCCATGACAAACTCAGAAATACCTATGCTTCATTTTCTTTTTTAATTGAAGTATAGTTGATTTACAATGTTGTGTTCGTCTCAGCTATACAGCAAAGTGATTCAGCTAATATATATATTTATATATAAAGTAAAATATTGAGCATTGCTTCCGGTTTTACATAGCAGGATTTGGTGGTTATCTACTGTACATGCAGTAGTATGTGTCTATGAATCCCAAACTCCTAATCTATCCCCTCTTCGTTTTCCCCTTTGGTAACTATAAACTTGTTTTCTATCTGTAATTCTATTTCTGCTACTACTTGTGTTTTGTTTTTAATTAAAAAATTTTATTGGTTGAAATGGCTGGTGAGTATTTAAAGAACAGCAGTATACTTTTAGCTTTCACTTGTTTTTTTTTTTTCCATTTTTGTGACTCCCGCAATTACATTTCTACAAAGCCAAGACTGTCAGTGCGTATTTACCTTTATCCCCGGTAGTCCAGGAAGCCCAGGAAGCCCTGGTTCACCCTACATAGATAGGAAAATCACACAGCATTATAGAACAGTATTCACTCAGGCACAGTATCTGAGAAAAACATGGCAAATGCTCCCAGTCGAATTCTTGCTGTAGGTATATACATATATATATATATATGTCTAATATATATATACTGTCTAGTTTCAAGACATTTGGTGAGATTATACAGTTCAGTCAACTCTTGATTCAGGGATGGGTTGACCCTTATGCAGGTTTTTCAGGAGTTTCCCTTTCCCTGTCAGTTCCTTGCTCATAGTCATTGCTACCAGAAGGTGAGAGAGAGAAAAGGAGAAGGAACCCCTATGTTTTATTACTGTCTGGTAAATGATTTGCTGCGGAAGCTGAGGCTATCAGCTGAAGTGAGGATTACTTGCATTTGAACAATGCACCCTACTCCAGAGGTCTCTTAGCTCAGATAATCAAGAGTTGGCTGTATGAACACATGGTCACATCAAAACAATACACATGAAAAGTCTTCCTCACTTAAAAGTATAACAGTATTTCTTTTCCATTCCTGAATGATGAGAAGATAAATGCATGGTTAAGATTATACTGAACTCCAGCCCATGTAGCTGACAATTGTTGAGTCGGGGTAGCCCTGCTTAGCCACTGGGAGCTAATGGTACCATGCAGCTGTTTCTGAATACAGGTTTGAGATTAAGCGGTACATTTTGGGTGAGCACACTGGAGTCAAGCTAAATCTTCTGATTTTCACATGATTGTCTACATTATTTTAAGCACAGAGTATAGTGACAGGAAGTTCTATTGCTTAGAAAATCTCCTGAATTCCACTAAAAAAGCATAACAAAGTTGCTAGAGAAAATGAAAGCCCATCCCGTATTGGGCTGATGTGACCAAATATTGTGGAAATAACATTTGAAGGTAAAAGGGTCACACTGTTTCAGGATTGCAAGCCAGTGCTATGACAGCTATACCAAAAGAGACAGAAGCATCAAACTCCTTCTACTTTAAACACTTGAACAATCCTTATTCCAAGGAAAGTCTACTAACAGCAACCAGACATTTAATCTTTAATATTATTACTTTCAAACAATGGAGAACTATAATTTGCTCTGGTATGATCACAAAATGACTTCAGATATTGTTTATATGAAGCTGTATGGTTAGACATAGAAAAAACAATGACTTTCCTAATGGTTTAGGTCAAAGGTGCTTCAGGAATGCAAAAGAAAAGCTATTCTTTTTGAAACTACATGAATGAAAGTTTGCCTTGTGAACAAAAGAGTAAGATGAGATTGAGCCAGAGAAGAAAGAATAATTATTAAGAATTTGACATTCTATTCAAAGAATACTTAGGCAAGCAGATTAAACTTTACACAGATACAACATTATACCTTTGATTTTCTTTTTTCTTTCCCTTTTCCCCCTCAATAAATAACTTTAGAAAGATCTAGTAAAATGATCTTATCCATATTTCACTGAAGATTCTCTTTTACGAAAAAAAGGATAAGATCCTTGAAAATACAGTAAGCTGCAGTATAATAAGCAACCAATAAAAGTAAGCGTATTGCTGACAAGTCGATAGTTTTGTTTTAGAAAAGCCCTGCCCCCAAACTCAAGACATCCTATTTAAGACCTGTGGAAACATGGGTTGTAACACTGTTTCTTGAAAAGCTTTCTCACTAAACTCTTCCCTCCCACCAAAATAAAAAGATCAATGACTAAAGTAAGATATTTACATACACATGCATACATAGACACACACCCATGTTTCTCACAATGAGAAAGATGTATAAGACATTATGGAATATTTTATAATATAGATTGAATACTTACAGAGTTTGAGCATTTAGCTGTTCCTTTTATCATATGCATATGTATGTAGGTATACAGGTTATAAATGTACTATTTAATGAACAAATATTTCAGTAATTCATACTTCATAGTCTTGGATTTTTATAAATTTGACCTTTCCAAATTTATGTTTACTTAAAAGTTCACATTATAAAATATAAAACATTTAATTTGACCCTCAAGAAACATCTCAACACTTTTAGGAAGATGTTTCTTCTTATATAAATTCTCTATCTTTATACCATGAAGGTTTATCTTTTAATTAAGAGACAGTTTCTCAGTTAATGTCTCCATTTTTGCCTATTTCTTAACTAAGAGCTTCTCTGAGCTGAGTTCTTGGGCATGTACAGCCCAAAGTCAGGTCTGGGTCATAACTAAGACTCGGTTTGTCATTCTACTCAAAGACTACTTGTTCAAGTAGATTATACTTTATACTGATACATTATACTTCTGGTTTTCCTTTTTTCTCTCCCTTTCATTCTTTATTCTCCATTATTGGAGACCTAGTCTACTGTTAAAGTCAGTTCTCTGCTTTCACCCCATGTCCCTGTCACAATGCCCGGTGTTTTTAGATATACTTCTACTGTGCTGGTCCCTTTCAACGGAGCAACAAGCATTTTTACTCCTTTAAAACTAAAAAAAAATATATTTCAAAAAAATGTGGAGAAGTTAGGTAGGCAGTAGGCTCACCACCTTACCATCAATGCCATCTCAGGTGGAGAAGTGAGGAAGGAAAAACACCATAGGATGAAACACAATGCCTATTTCACAAATCTACACACTCACCTTACAAATTTAATCACCCTAACTCACATATCAATCACAGACTCTCCTGTTGAGTTTATAAAAGAAAAAAACAAACAAACTGAAATCATTCCTCCATTATGAACGTTACTAAAAAACAAACTTTCATACTGCCAAATACCAGAAAGTGGAGAACTAATCAATGCACTTCAATTCTGTCAGGATATCCTCTACTTTCTGAGAACATCCCTAATGCCGAAGCTTAAATATCAAAGAACCCACAACACACTTCTACAGTGGTGAGACAAATGTTGTCGAAGATTCCTTGAATGGCTTCTGTCCTCAGTTCCATTTGTCATGTTCCAATCTAAGCAACCAGCAAACACGGGAACACTCTACTTTTAAATCAATGTTGGAGTAAGTATTGCCAAATCCAGATATTAAACAAAGGAAGTCATAAATATTGTGGGAAACTGATATTGCATCAAAGGGTAGAATCTGGCCTAAATATTAATGAAAAAGATACTGCTCATTTCAGGGCCCATTTTCATTCAGATGTGTTGTAATATTCGTTCACATATTCATTCACACACATATTCATTCAGATATAATCTAATTCTCTCAATATAATTTAAAACGGGTTTTAAATGAAATGCAAAGAAAAGCCAATGTTTCCACAAGTAAACCTACAAACTTCCAGAAATGAATCTAAAATGTATTTTTAAGTAATCATAATAAGGCACTCTTTCATTAACTAATTGAAAATCAATTTGGATCTTCTACTCTGAAAATAGTGAAACCTATATGAAATTATAGCAAATTTGTTTTGTGTTTTTAAAAGACATACCAGTTTTGCAGACATTTCTTTTACCTTATCACAGATTTGGAGAGCAGTTTAAATTTAGCCTTCAATTTTTAAAGACTAAGGAACTTAAAATCAGTTCATTAGAGAAAATCAGATGCTGTCTCACACCAAAACAAGTCATGGATCTCTGTGACATCACTAATTTCAAATTTCTCACATAAAGAATCAGTGGGAAATTTTAGGCATTGAACAGAAAAATTTGCAGCATTCTGGGCTCTTCAGAAAAGTCTCAACTATACCTAAAACTAGGCTTAATGAATTATTTCTCTCAGATTCTTAATTTCAAGAGAAAAACCTATTTTTAAATTAGGGAAACATTCAAAGATGAAAGACCTTCTCAAAAAATACTTTAATCCTAAGTGTCTAAACAAAGCAATGATTCTCTCAATAACTTTAAGAATGTGGGAATAGTTTTTAATGTTATGTTTTAAGATTCCAAACTACTACAATGGGATTTATTCTTTCTATTTATACTAATGAGGTATATTCTATGTCTCTATTCATGTTTTTTCTCTATAACATCAGTTACTGCTAGACAAAGGCAGAGTCATGATCTTAGGAGATTTAACCTAGTGTGGAATTCACATTTACTTGTTAGCTACATCTGTTATCTAAAATCTGCACTGGGCATTGATATCCAGATGCTTAGACGATAAACTACTAACAGTTGTTTCCAGCTTCAGACTCAAATGAGAATAAACATATTCACTGCATGTCCTCTAATTTATCACTAAAGTAAAGCACAAATGATAAAAAAAAATTAATGTATGTAACTACAGATTGGTTAAAGTGGTTTGGCTAGTGTCTACAACTAAAATTTAGTTCATGAACAAATCTCTTTGTACAACACAACATTGATTGCTTAGGTAGATATTATTTGCATAAAAAACTATCAGCTGGGACGTATTTGAAATGAGAGGAAAGGAATATAATCTTAAAAGAACTGTCCATCATCCCCTACTGAGACAGTTTAGTAAGTATTCATTTCTTATTGTGAAAGATAGAAACATGCAGAGTATCTTTAAACATGCAGGATAAATTGTTGGCATTCCAACCCAGATGATCCTCGTTAGTCTTAAACAGCTCAGTACATGCAGACTTTAGTTCATAAAACTTCCTTTCACATGTACAGAATGTGTTCGTATTTTTGCTATGGTCAGCATCAACACTTTTAAAATGAAAACAATAACACTGCATACAAAGCATGAAAACAGCATCGTTTTCAATAATTGTTCTCATATTACACAGTGGATAGTAGACATGGTAAAATGGTGAATATAAAATAGTACTGAAACCACACTGGAATAGGGATATTACCTTTTGCCCTGGACGACCAGATTCTCCGGGTTCTCCCTGGCCAAAGAAAGCCAAAGATGGAAAAGGCAGTCTTAAAAGAACTCTCCAGAACCCTTAGACCCCTGGACACTTTCAGCCTCCCTGATGACACATGCATTTCATTCACTCTATTACTTTATATATTACTCGACATAGGAACCTTTTTTTTTTTTTCTGCTTTGACTATGTCTAAAGCTTACGTACAAATCCACATTTCCATTAAAACCAATCAGAAAGGGAAGAGGAGTGAAAACCTCTCATTTAAGACTTTATTAGACTTCCAACAGATACTCCCTGTTGTGTTTGGAAGCCAATTATTGCAGGAGAATAGGGACAGAGTTAGAACCATCCAAATTGGTAAAAGAGAAGAGAAAGAAGAGACATACAAAAGTCAAAACTGTAACTCTTGGGGTACAAACACTTGCAAGCATATAGTTACCTTAATTCCTGCAGCAGACGATCCAGGGTCACCCTAAAATGAAACCCAGGAGAGATTATTCTACAAGCTATGAGAAGAGGAAACACACAAACACACAGCCTTTATTGACAGGAGCGCCCAAGGGAAAGCGCCATGACTAATGGGTCGAACTCTGCTCCCTAAGAATTTGTATCCATATGGCTGTGAAGATGTCAATAATTTCCAAGATCAACAATATACTTTCTAAAACTACTTTGAATGCAAAATACATGAGGACTACACTCCTTGAAATAAATAGAAATATATGAATATAAATCTCTTCCCTTGATAGAGTGCTACAGTTATATTCTAAAGCAACACATTAGCCGATCTGGAATTTTCGTTTTCTCCATTTCTGGAATTTATTAATGTCACGGGCTATCATTTGCTAGGAGTTCCCTAACTCTTTCGGTCTTTAGAAAGTCAGAGTTCAACAGATGGAGTCAAAGCGTTAATGATGCTGAGCTGGAAAAAGCCACGTAGCTGGTCAGTGTGCTTCCCTCGTGAAGCACACCCCAGTTAGGACCGGCACGTTTTTCTAGCCCTACATTTATTTCATTGTGACACGGTCCCCGGAAAGTTACAGGATGATGGATGACTTGTGGGTGACAGGGACACAGAAGATCTGAGAGAAAATCTTGAGATAGAATCTGGTTTCCTAAAAGGCATTGTATTCCATCTGGATTTCATGGAGGGTGACTACATTCCTAAGGCAAATCTGCTCTCCATGGGCAGATTGACACCACTGGCAGAGAATTCAGGGGGTGCTTGGGATGTTGCTTATTTCTGAGGTGATGCCAGGCAAAGGCTTAAGATTTCCAAGCTCCTCCTGAACACGCTACAAGGAAAACAAAAGGGAGAAAATGTAGACGATGACTTAAGAAAACAGAAACGGCCACAAGGAGAAAGACACCTACTGGGGTCTCCTCGGCTGTTCTCTCTGTGCAAGTGCTCACAGAGTCCCAGGGTCTACCTCCTCATTCTAGAGCTGCGCATCAATCTCTTCTAGAGAAGAGGTAAACGTCAGGCCTCTGGACATGAGGCACTTGCTCCCTCCTTCAACCACTGTCTTCTTTTCCCACGGCTGGCAGCTTGTCTGTTCAAGTCTTAAGTGACTTCACCTCAACTCCTCACCGACCAACCTAGACACCCACCCCTCATATGCACATCTCACTCCACAGCATCTCTGCATGTCCTGCACGCTCAATGCCTATGGATTATGCGTGTATGTTTTCTGCCGAGTCTTCTTTTGTCCCTCCATTAGATGATCAGCCACATGTGGGCAGGCTCAGTACCTATTTTTATTCAGTGCCTAAATAAAATACGCTGGATACATATATAGTGAATGAATGAACATATCTCAGAAAGAATGTTTTCCAGCAGGTCAATAGTCAGGAATCAAAATGAAAAACACAAAAACCTTGAGGAAGGAAAAAAAAAAAGAGCTTAGGAAGGAGAAGGAAATAATAAATTAGCTTATTTGAGGAAATATATGAGTTTCTTTGACATTTGTAGTTCCTATTACTCAAGGAAAAATTAAAACATGACAAAACATACAGAAGAGGAGCCCAAACACTGTCTTACTGCAAAATGATACTGGTGTCTTTTCCCCGACATTAACACTGAATTGAGCTCTGAATGGGAAGTGAAATAAATGTGGTTAATAAAGTAGTACTTATTTCTATTTCTACTAAAACAAAATCTGAGAGCCATCAACACCAGTGAGTCCACAATAGTTTGCACAATAAGACCTCTGCAGTCATAAAAGCAGGTTTGACTTTCCTAAGTCCCTTTTTTCATCTCATTTTTACCTCACAACACTCCCAAGAGATAGGACAGATATTACCACTCTCAATAGATGAGGATGTTGAAGCAACTTGAGGTTAAGTGAATTTTGGACTTCTTAAATGCTATTGCCATGTGCTTTTTTTATTAGAATAAGAGAAGAATTACTGGTTTATCTCATTTTGACAACAAGGCATAATGGTTGTAGTAAACTTGTAAATAAAAGGAAGTTGCTTGTATTAACTGTAGATAAAAACTTTTTCATTCCAATGTTTTAATAGAAAGTGAAAGTGAAAGCCCCTCAGCCATGTCCGACTCTTTGCAACTCCATGGACTATACTGTCCATAGAATTCTCCAGGCCAGAATACTGGAGTGGGTAGCCTTTCCCTTCTCCAGGGGATCTTCCCAACCCAAGGATCGAACCCAGGTCTCCAGCATTGAAGGCAGAACGTGACTGGATAATCCATTAATGAGAATAAGGGCTAGATTTAGTTCTCAGAGAAAGAGAATGTGAAGAAAAGGTCAGTTTCCTGGAAAGCTGATTTATTTGTGGACATTGGAGTAGTTTTGTTTGATGGACAACTATAAGTGATATTTCAATTTTCTTTTCAAAAATCAGAACTGTGAAATCTCAAGGAGTTTTTATAAGTTTTAGAAAGTGGCAAGGCAACTGCTGGAAGACATTTCTAAGCTAAACACTTTAAAGGATGATGCTGTAAGTAGTGAAAACAAAACAGTGTTTATAATCCTCTTTCCCCTAAAAGTAAAAATGAATATGGGATTAAAGTAGGAAAAACACCCAACTGTGTCTCTCTAAGTATACTCTTAGCTTCATAAATCCGTTGGTTTTGAAATGAAAGGGTAAATCTACATGGTAAATCATAAAACAAAAAATACTTTTAGAAGATACTTGAGGTAAATGAATTTGATTTTGCTATTGATCATTACAAGACCCTGATGGAAAAGACCTTGATGCTGGGAAAGATTGAAGGCAACAGGAGAAGGGGGTGGAAGAGGATGAGATGGTTAGAGAGCATCACTGTCTCAGTGGACATGAATCTGAGCAAACTCGGGAGACAGGGGAGCCTGGCGTGTTGCAGTCCATGGAGTCACAGTCAGACACGACCTAGGGACTGAACAACAACAAATCAATCATTCAAGTACAGAAAGTTTCTGTTTTGGGTTGTGATTATTTTTAAACACATTTGATATGTAGATAAATGAAGTGCATGTGGAGACATTTCTGTCACTCATTAATTCATTCAATAAGTATTTATGGAGCATTGGTTTTGTGCCAGCCATATTCTAGATACAGGGATACTAGGAGAGAGGGAGACAATGTTTGAAACCCTGTCCTTGTTCTGTGCTTACAGTACAGTCGCCCCTCCACATCCCTGGGTTCTGCATCTGTGGATTCACCCAACCTCAGATCAAAAATATTTTGGGAAAAAAAATTACAGGAAATTCCATAAAGCAAAACTTGAATTCCTGGGTCCCTGGCAACTATTTACATAGTATTAGGTATTATAAGTGATCTAGAGATGCTTTTTAACAGCACAGTTGACCTTTGAACAATGAGTTTAAATTGCAAAGGTCCATTTGTATGTGGATTTTTTTTTTCAAAAACATCTACAGTAAATATTGTAGTACCACATGATCTGCAGTTGGTTGAATTTGGCAGATGAAGAACCACACTATGGAGGAATGGGGATATGAAGGAACCACGTAGAAGGAGGGCATTTTATATCCTAATTTTCAAACGTGGCAGAGTCTCAGTACCCCTAAGGCCCACAATGTTAAAGGGTCAACTGAATATGGGAGGAAGTTCATTGATTATAGGAAAATTCTACCCCACTTTATATAAGGGACATCCTAGGATTTTGATATCTTCGAGGATCCTGGAATCAATCCCCTGGGATACCGATGGACTGTGGTAATCACTGATATATACGTACAGAACCCGCCTGCCAATGCAGGAGACCCAGGAGATGCAGGTTTGATCCCTGTTTGGAAGATCCCCTGGCGGAGGGCATACCACCCCACTTCAGTATTCTTGCCTGAAGAATCCCATGGACAGAAGTCTGGTGGGCTACAGTCCATAGGGTTGTAAACAGTCAGAGATGACTGAAGTGACTTAAATGCACCAACATTTACTTTCAAGTGTGGGAATAAAAGATAAGAAATCCATCTCTATGTTAGTCAGTGAGGTTAACACTCCAAGAGCAGAACCTAACCTTCCCACAGTAACTCCACGTATGATTAAAATCAGTTGTTGGCAGGTCATTCTTAAGTCCAGAGTGCATCGTAGCTGCTGGCCACAGAGAAAACCCAGTCCAGAGAGTTTTAACAGTCCCACAGCATTTCCAGATGACCAGTCTGGAAAGGTTTAGATTGCTTTACCATCCAAAGGCACAGAGTTGGATCAAAGGGAAAAAAAAATCCTATTAAAGTGAATCAGCCGATGACGTAATTTACTACATCAATGGCAGAAAAGAAGCATTTTTTAATTTTACATCTCAAACTTGGTAAATGATGAATGAGTTTCACATACTGAACCCAAAGGCTGTGAGAAGAGTGTTTCTAACATGCTGGAAACAAATTATATGACAGAAGCAGGAAATGTTTAAAAAACACATCAAAAATTATATTCCAATTACAGCATTCTTGGGAATGAATGCTACAGGTCAGATTACATATTGTATGTTACATATTCCTATTTACAACCCTCTGTTTAGACTCATTGAAAGTTTATAGAAATGATTTCCATTTTAACTGAAGCATTTCTTATACCTAATTTCAGTTGACTAATAAAACTTTTTTGATAAAAAAGAAAAATAACCAATCTAGTTGATTTCCATTTCCATGTGGTAAGAAAGCTAACATTTATTGAGAGTTTACTATTTATGAGTCAGTATGGTAAATGATTTGCATTAACATAAAAAATAAGAACAGGATTCTTTTGAGATGAATTTAGCCTTTACAAAGTAAAAAAGTTGCTTTAGTATTACAATGTTAAATTTTAAAAATGTGTGATTAAAGAAATAATTATTGGCCTACATTCAAAATATGAAGCTCTAAAAATACATCTTCTAAAGCTTAAACCTCTCTACATAAATCCACATAGGCATAGCTCAGACTTGGCATAGATTGTTTTCACTTGAAGAAACTGCTTTCTGTTTAGAAGATTTCCTTTCTTTAAGCAGAGGTTGGCAACTATGGCCTGAGGGCCAAATGCAGCTAGCCACCTGTTTTTGTGTGGCCCAAGAGCTAAGAATGGTTTTTGCATTTTTAATGGTTAAAAAAAGTCAAAAGAATAATATTTTGTGACATGTGAAAAGCATATGAAATTAAAATTTCAGTGTCCAGAAATAAAGTTTTATTGGAGCAGAGCCACTCTCATCAGTAGACATGTTGTCTACGATTGCTCTCATGCCATGATGACAGAGTTGAGCAGTTGTGACAGACACCATATGGCCCACAAAAACTAAAGGATTCACTTTCTGGCCCTTCACAGGGAAAGTTTGCTGACCTCTGCTTTTAAGCAAAATAAGAAAGTCAAATGTAACATCCATGTTTATATATCTGGGGTTTGAAATTTTTACTTCAAAAAGTCATAGAGGTATATCATTGACCTCATTAGTATTAAAACCTACTCATCTTGTGGTGGATTGCAGTGTGATACTTGAATCTGACAGATAATAAAATGGGTCACAGCAGTGGTTCTCAACATAGGAAAATTTTGCTCCCCAGGGGACAGTTGGCAAGCTCCGGAGACAAGGTTGGTTGTCACAACTTGGGAATGCTATCGGCATCTAGTAGGAGAGGCTAAGAACGATGCTAGACATCCGACATTTGCCCCATGGAGGATTATCCAGCCCTGAATGTCAGTAGTGCTGAGGTTAAGAAACCCTGGTCTGCAAGAAACTGAGAGTCTATCCTAACATCTAGACTGTGTGTGTGTTCAGTTGCGTCTGACTCTTTGCAACCCCATGGACTGTAGCCCACCAGATTCTTCTGCCCATGGAATTTCCCAGGAAAGAATACTGGAGCAGGTTGCCATTTCCTACTCAAGCAGACCTTCCCAACCCAGGGATCGAACCCCTGTCTCCTGTGTCTCCTGCATTGGCAGGCAGGTTCTTCACCACTGAGCCATCTGGTGCCAGGGAACTTCTAGACTACCCCTTGAATACAAACACAATTGCTACTCAGTGACACTATCATTAATCTATCCCTACCACCCATGCCATATTTATATTAATATTTATAAGAATAAGAAAGACAAATTTCTCTTTATTTTATGGGTATGGTTTTATGACTAACAATTATCCATCTGTACAGTAATAATTTTCAAATTGGACCCATTCTCATTCTCAACTACAAGCCTAAATGAATTGGTCTTTGTTTCATCAATTAGCCTGATTTAAACTAAATCTGACTATTCCATTTTCATCTGGGCTTTCCAGGTGGTGTTTGTGGTAAAGAACCCATCTGCCAATGCAGGAGATGCAAGAGATTTGGGTTTGATCCCTGGGTTGGGGAGATGCCTGGAGTAGGAAATGGCAACCTGCTCTAGTATTTTTGCCTGGGAAATCCCATGGACAGAGGAGCATGGTCAGCTACAGTTCTTGAGATCACAGAGTCAGACATGACAGAGCGACTGAGCACACATGTTCCACAATTCTTAACATATACCACAAATGAAGTACAAATTTCCTTTCTATGTCAGAGATGTCTGTGAAGTAAGAAGCCAAGCTAAAGCTGTTATAGTCTGGAGGAAAAAAACCACGAGGTAGGAGGATGAACCAAAGATCACTGCAATGTAAATGCTAGTAACAGTTTAAAATTTTTAAAAAAGGACAATATGAAAGTTGACAAAATATTTGGATTTAATACATTTTAAGTCAAGGCAAGTTTTCAAGACTGCATTAGAGGCTCTACTCAAGGGACACTAACTTCTATCAAACTCTTACATCTCATCCCAGTCCTGCAATCTTCTGTCCTAAAACTGGGACAAATGGAATCACTTTAGGAACTCTTTTTTTACATCTCTGTGTATAAAGGGAGTGCTCCATTTACACATAAATAGTGGGGTGTTTTTATCTTCAGTCATATTACTAGAAACCAAACTAAACATTTTCTAGAATCTTTGAAGTACCTTTTCACTTTTAAAATATTTAAATTTGTAGCTAGGAAGTTGTAGAATAATCACCTCTTATCAATTAAATATTTAAATGCTTTCTAATCTTGTAACATTATCTCTGATCTTGTCATATTAAGCTATGATCTCTCAACTTTCTCAAATCTCCCATTTTGTGTACATGAAATAATATTCTTGCTCATATGCATGCTCTCATATTTTTTAAAAACACTGTACCTTTTCGCCTGTGTCACCTTTGGGGCCATTCTCTCCAGCATCTCCCTAAGCGGGGAGAAAAGAAATACATGAAAACATAGTGATGATACTCAGCAATGAGCACTTTTCCTTATTTTAAGTTTCCTTTCAGAGGCACTATATATTAATAGCTGTTGTAAATGTTCAACAGAGCTAATGTACCTTACTTGACCAACTGCCTGATATCAACCCATCCAAATAAACTTTATTACAATGAAGATGACTTAATAGTTTTAAACTACTCCATGATA
This sequence comes from Dama dama, assembly GCF_033118175.1. Classification (NCBI taxonomy): domain Eukaryota; kingdom Metazoa; phylum Chordata; class Mammalia; order Artiodactyla; family Cervidae; genus Dama; species Dama dama. The sequence continues at coordinate 23,328,456 of NC_083697.1, read as the reverse complement.
TTAACAGAAAGTAATTTCTCTGACTTTTAATAGCATATTCTGGCACTCAGAGCTGCTTTAACCCTTTCTGTTTTCTCTGCTCAAAGAGTCACTCTAACAAAGACTTTCTCCTGATTCCCTCCATATGCTTTCTGCTTTACCCCTTCTGTCTCCTTCTTTGTTCCATTCCTGATTCCTGGACTCCTGCCCTCTCCTTTCCCTTCCATCTGTGTAAATTCTGCTCTGTCTTCGAGCCCATCTCAAATCTCTAGGCTCTCAAAGTGCATGACACAGCCCTCAAAACTGTGCAGTGAATATTAACTTATCTAGGCATACATGTTTTGCATTGAGAAATAAATGCTTTAATAAAGTAAATAAATAAAAATTTTACCTTATTAGAAAGTCTTCAAAAATCACAGCAAAATAATCTGAGGAGTTTATGCTTCCTTTGTTAGTTTTGAGAGCTCCTATGCCTATTTTGTCACTGGTATCTCCTTTCTACCCACAAAGCAATGCAGTAGAAAACAAGTCATTTGTGTATTATCCATGTTTTGTGTCCTAAATTCTGAATTTTTTAACTCATACAGCAAGTTCTAGTGGAAACATCAGACTTTGGAGCCAGAGACCTAGCCCAGCTCTAGTACCTACTGAGCAAGCGAAAATCTATTTGCATCAAATTTCTCATGTGCAACATAAGGACAAGAATATTTTATGGGGTTATAAGAAATAATTCCTGTGTCTAAGGCAACTAGGACCATATCTGACACAACATAAGCTGTTAATGGTGGCCATTAGCAATAACAATGCATTATTGTTCTTGTATTCCATAAGAATACCCTTCTGTCTCCCGTGGGAGGTCCCGTTTCTATCATTTAACATTTTCCATAAAACAAGAGAGGAGTTGCTGATAATGATTTCCCTGAGAGAAGGAGGCATGTTAAGAGAGGGAAATTTTAACTTTTTCTCTTCAGTTTCTCTTCCTGTTTCAAATAAGCACGAGGCTAACCTGCTTGGGAACTCTTTTATGGAGACGGGTCCACCACAGCGCCCGGGTGTCTGAGTCACTTTATCCCATGAGCCCCTGGGACCATGCTGACACCGTTGCTTTCCCCTCCCTACTTTCTACACAAAAGAGTCATCTGATGACTAATTAATTTCACATTAATTACCATGAACTGGTTGGATGCCAAATAAATATACTGATCATCAGTTATGAAGGACTTTTGATAGGCAGCCAATTAGCATGCTTTAAAAAATTGCTTGGAAATCCCTTTGTTAAAAAACAAAACAAATAAAACAAACTTTCTTATTAGGAAAACTGGTTCAGACTGGTCAGGAGGCAAAGGGTTTGACTGAGAAGAGCCACCCTTCTGCTTTGCTCACCTTCCGTTTAAGTCAATGTCTTTTGTTTTTGTTTTACAGTGGTCAAAAATACAGTTAAATTCACAAAGCTCGCTGGATCTGTAGATGTATTTCTTTTGGGATTAGTGGTGATGATACTGATTTTTCAGAAAGGTCATATCACTTATGAAGAGCATTATGTGATATCTTGGTAACTGCCTACACAGACCACACATGTTTAAACACTGGCAGAGTACATAGCACGAGAACATTCCCCAAAGTGGGAAGAAGGATGTCTGTCTGAGAGAAATTTAACATACGCACTCTGCTTCTCCTTTTGCTTCTCTTTTTAGTTTTTTATGGGAATTCTTTGTGGGACAACTTTCAGTATATTTGCTGCAGGTAAACATCTGTATCCCTTTAACCTAGTGACCTAAGAAGTAATAGAGGTATAGATGCTTAGAACAGTACTGGAATGGCATCAGCAAATAGGCAGAACAGAAATTTTGCAGGCCTAGAGGTTTTTGAAAGCCATTTTAAAGCCTGACATAGATTGTTTAAATTTGCTCCTTTCTCATCCATTTCTTTAAATCCTTTTACCTAAACTTCTGAACATACATAAGAATTACACTACTTTCTCCTCCCATTAATTAGCAGTTTGAAAGAAACAGTGGCCAGTACATCTATCTACATCTATATCTAGGCATAGCTTGTTTATTGTGCTTTGCTTTATTGCACTTCGAAGACACTGCATTTTTTCCAAATTGAAGATTTGTGGCAACCATGTGTCAAGCAAGACAAAAGGCACCATTTTTCTAACAGCATCATTTTCCAATTAAGATATGCATACTGTTTTTGAGTTATAATGCTATTGAACTCTTAGAGGATTACAGTATAGCATAACTTTTACATGCTCTGAGAAACCAAAAATTCATGTGATTCATTTTATTGCAATATACATTTTATCGCAGTGATGTGGAATGGAACCTGCAATATTGCCAAGATATACTTGTATACCTGTACTTATCTATCCATCCACATATAAGCACAGTTTAGTTTGGTCCCTCTTGAGGGGAGGAGATTAAAAACAGGCAGAATCATCTCACCTTTAATCCTTGTTCTCCAGGTTCTCCCTGCACAAAAGAACAAAGTGAGTGACACATTAAATTATAAAACACCTAATTAAGCAACATTAAACAAAATCAAATACTGAGCATACTAGTTAAATTACATACAATATTTTCTATTTTGCCAATATACAGTTGCTTTCTAAAATCAAATGATGAATTTCCTGGAAAATTGACTATGGATATCAACAGCAAATGTCACCTTAATTCTTTTCTTTTGAGGACTAAAGAGAGATATTTAAGATCAGCAAAGCCTGGCTTTTAGGGCACTAAGGAGAGCAATGTTGAGGCAATTCTGAGATTATGACATCTTATTTCGACCAGACTCTAACTCAGTAAGGTGAGCTAACACGTCCGTCCGTGAAATCTTTCATTCAAAGCACCCCCTGGTGCATGGATTATTTCTGGGGTCTGGAGTGTAGTTCACCAGGATATCTTGCCCTGACATGACTAAGGCCTGAACTTGGACCCTTTCACAATGTCATGAATGCTCTTCAGTCTGTTGTTAACTACTGTGTTCTAAATCAGGTGTACTTTAGGAGTCATTAGTTATTTTCAGAAAAGATGCTAGATCGAGGCAGAATCAAAGTGAGTTTAGGAGAGATGTCTTTACGCAAAAATGATGATCATGGCAGTATAAAGACTAAAATGCAAAATTGTGTGCTGAAAAGAATCTTTTTCATTTTACCCAGGAAGAGACAGGGGACAGAATCAGAGAGTAAATCGACAGCAAATCACACACATTACGGTAATACCCTTCTTAAGAAAAGCTTGAGAAGGTATTGCAATAAGGTCACACTGCTTTAAAAATTATTTTTAAGGTGGTTATTGCATTTTTAAAAACTCCTAATGCACTCTTGAAGTCAGTTTGAAGGCAGCACTCTTTTCGCTCCCTTAAACTTGGCCGGACCCTTTGGCTTTTTGAATTTCTGGTTACCTTTCACTGCTTAATAGCCATCCTGATGGTTGCTAGGCAACAGAACAGTACTGAGAACAAGCATTAAGCATTAGCTCCTATCATTTGACTTTTTAGCACGGAGCTAGAGAGGGAAGAAGACAGGAAAATGGCTGTAGTGCCAGAAGAAATATTTTCTTTCCTCTCCTGCAGGACAAAGGACAGGTCTATAAATTTTAGGTCTGTTCTAGGCGCCTATCGATAGCAATGTGATCTGTAAAATCAGCTGACGGGCATCTGTGGGTATGGATACACAGCAGCACAGCTGACGGGATTAGACATTAGTTCTGTACTTCAAGGGATGGTCACTCATCAAAGGATTTGGGATTTGTCTGCCTATCTGGTTTAAACTAAACTGTCACCAATCTTTTTATATTTAACAGATTCATTTGTTCTTCAGAAACAAAGGAAATTTGGAATCACCCCTCAAATCTCCATTACATTTTTTCCCTATTTAGTAATGCAGACCACATCCATTTTTAAATTTCAAACATGCTACATATTTATTATGTTTTTCATTTGATTAACTTGTTGGGTTATGTAAGTTTTAGAGGTGGCCAAATCTTGAGGAAAAGTCACAGTGGCACTGTAAACATTTTCTTTAGTATGTCTTATAAAAGTTATGCAAATGTTGGTAGTGTGGACGTGACCTATGTTTTAATACACTCATCAAATGGTAAAATGACAATAGTCATACTTGAAATACAGGTTTTCTCATGTTAAGTATCCCAGAAGTCAAAGTTTAGACAATCATATCCTACACTCTGTGTTTTTAATGTAATGAGAATCATGAACACCATTTATTCTTTAGTCACAACGTTTTATACTATAACATATTTTACTATTGACAAAAGATTCCATCCAAGTAAAACCAGTGGGATATAAAAAATTGTAACAGCTTAAAATCTCATGAAAAATCATGCCTCAAATGATTCTGCTTGGTTTTCTTTGTACCAACCTTTAGCCCTGGTATTCCATTCTGTCCTACTGCTCCAGGTAACCCGGGTTCACCCTCAAAATTAAAAAAAAAAAAAAAAGATACTACTAAGTAAAACATACAAAATCAACACATTATACACATTATACAGACTGTTAGCCAGATATAACCAACCATCCAATAATACTCGAGAAGTACATAGTATGTTAAACTAGTTATACAAGTTAGCTTGTTTGGGCCAAACTTTTATGTGCTATGGACCAGGGATACGAGAGGGCTAATTTTCTTGCATTCAGTCTTTTCTTCACTAAGAAAGCAAAAGCAAATTACCAGGGGAAATGAATATCTAGCATGGTGCTAGGTACATCAAGTAAACATTTGATGAATGAGTAAAAGACGTCTGAAAATTTAAGACTTGATGGAGAATTTTCAAGTGATTTCTCAGCTCAGGAAAACAGAGCCTAAATCATTGTATTTATTAGAATTAAGGAAAACGAGCATCTCCGAACCTAAATCTTAAAGCACACACGCATCTGCTGTTGCTGCTACTAAGTTGCGTTAGTCGTGTCCGACTCTGTGCGACCTCATAGACGGCAGCCCACCAGGCCGCTCTGTCCCTGGGACTCTCCAGGCAAGAATACTGGAGTGTGTTGCCATTTCCCTCTCCAATGCATGAAAGTGAAAAGTGAAAGTGAAGTTGCTCAGTTGTGTCTGACTCTTCGCGACTCCATGGACTCAGCCTACCAGGCCCCTCTGTCCATGGGATTTTCCAGGCAAGAGTACTGGAGTGGGCTGCCATGTCCTCCTCCATACACCCATCTACTTAATTCATTTAGACATATCTGACACAAAAATAAAAATGGCTTTGATTTCTCTTCCCAGTTTCACTGTAAAGATGATAAAAATAAACATTCAGGCTTGCGGTTTTCATTGTCATATTGAGTGACAGGTATTTGAGAAAATGATGATGGCTACTAGCTAGAAAGATTACACATTTCAGAAAGATAATGAGGTATCTCAGTCTTTCTAGACTCTGAACCAACAATTGTTTTCCAAAGAGGAAAAGGAAAAATCTTTTCAAGTGTTCAGAAGCAAAGGAAAAATATTCTGTATGATGACTGCAGTTAACAATACTCTATGGTATATTTGAAAGTTGTTAAGAGAGTAGGTCTTAAAAGCTCTCATCACAAGGAAGAAAAATGTAACTATGTGAGATGATGGATGTTAACCAAACTTATTGTGGTAATCATTATACAACATATACACATATCAAATCATTATGGTATACACTTAAAACTAATTCAGTGTCATATGTCAATTGTAACTCAATAAAACTGGGAGAAGACAAAAAGCAGTGTGGCTTTTGTTATTTCCATGAAGCTTAAACTTACAGCAACTAGAATTTCATTTAAAAACATTCCCAAGTCATTTATTACATGCTTCAACTACTGGGCAAGTTTCTTTCCACTGAGGGTTAAAAAGTTGCGCCTTAGTTGTTTTTTTTTTAAAGTTGACTATTTTTTAGAGCAGTTTTAGGTTCATAGCAAATTTAGTTGTTTTTTTAAGAATGTTCTCTAAGCTGCCTGACTTAGGACTTTCCTGATAGCTTAGTTGGTAAAGAATCCGCCTGCAATGCAGGAGACCCCGGTTAAATACCTAGGTCAGGAAGATCCACTGGAGAAGGGATAGGCTACCCACTCCAGTATACTTAGGCTTCCCTTGTGGCTCAGCTGGTAGAGAATCTGCCTGCAATGCGGGACACCTGGCTTTGATCCCTGGGTTGGGAAGATCCCCTGGAGAAGGGAAAGGCTACCCACTTCAGTATTCTGGCCTGGAGAATTCCATGGACTGTATAGTCCATGCAGTCGCAAAGAGTCAGACAGGACTGAATGACTTTCACTTTCACTTCTAAGCTGCCTGAAGGGCAGAAATTGTGACATTTTAATATCTGTGCTGTTACCTTCAAAAACACATACCCTAGTAAAATGGTAACATTTTTTAAGTGCCAGGAATTTTACATTCATTAACTCACTTCAGTTCAGTTCAGTTCAGTCGCTCAGTCATGTCCGACTCTTTGTGACCCCATGAATCGCAGCACGCCAGGCCTCCCTGTCCATCACCAACTCCTGGAGTTTACCCAAACCCATGCCCATTGAGTCGGTGATGCCATCCAGCCATCTCATGCTCTGTCGTCCCCTTCTCCTCCTGCCCCCAATCCCTCCCAGCATCAGGGTCTTTTCCAATGAGTCAACTCTTCGCATGAGGTGGCCAAAGTACTGGAGTTTCAGCTTCAGTATCAGTCCTTCCAATGAACACCCAGGACTGATCTCCTTTAGGATGGACTGGTTCGATCTCCTTGCAGTCCAAGGGGCTCTCAAGAGTCTTCTCCAACACCACAGTTCAAAAGCATCAATTCTTCGGCGCTCAGCTTTCTTCACAGTCCAACTCTCACATTCTCACAAATTTCTACGAGATAAGTACTATCTTTATTTCTCCTTAATAGATGAAGAAACTAAGGCACAGAAAGGTAAAGTAATTTTCCCAGATTTACACAACTCTGCCTTAAGAGGTTGTGCTCTTAATACAATTATGCATTGGTGAATGAATGCATCTAGAGATTGGGAGGGCTGGTGATGAATATTTCTATCCTCATTATCATTTGGTTATTAAATGACCTCCAGAATGTATACAAACCTGGACTAAATGTAACTTACTTAAAGATGATTTTGTACACCTACCAGATAAACTAGGCAACGTGTAGCTTATAGTATCTTCCACGAACCTGTGGACACCTTATCTTCGACAAAGGAGGCAAGGGAAGACAACCTCTTTAACAAGTAGTGCTGGGAAAACTGGTCAACCACTTGTAAAAGAATGAAACTAGAACACTTTCTAACACCATACACAAAAATAAAAGGGCAAAAAATGTTTTACAATTATACTGGGTTATTGTACTGTAATTGCTAAAATCTTAACTCATGGAAGAAATTCTGCTTCCTCTACAAAGTTACACTGGAATCATTTGCATTTTCCTTGATAAAATGGCAAAAATGTTGACTTAGAATAACGATGGCCATTATAAGAAAATTTTGATATGCCCTTTGTACATAACCAAGGGTAAGTATAGAAGATCCCCTGGAGGAGGAGATGGAAACTTGCTTCAGTATTCTTGCCTGGAAAATTCCATGGACAGAGGAGTCTGGCAGATCACAGTCCATGGGGTCACAAAGAGTCAGACACAACTGAGTGACTGAACACACACAAGGGTAAGAAGTCCATTGGAAATTGAATACACCCCTAAAGAGGACTCTCATTTACCATGTAACCATAAAAAGAGCTACGGAGTCTGCTTCTTCAAAGAATCTATAACAGGATGCACTAATATCATAACTCATGGTTTAATGCAAACAAGAAATGCTGCCAGGGAACAATACAAACTCTGTTTAGACTTTCAAAGAAAAACTATGGTAGCCAGAATTACTATTTTTTTAAATGGTTAAGCCCCTGGAACCAGACGAAATACATGCTGAGATTTTGAAGCAAGGGAGACAAACGCTGCTTAGGTATCTGCATAACATCCTTCTTAAAATATGAACATCGAGGGACTAAAACTTGATCCTTTTTTTCCTTTGATTTTATGTTTTGTTAAAATAATCTTTTAACGTAAAAGGAAACAAAACATTTCATCCATAATCCCATCACTCTATAACTGTTTCCATTTTGTCCTGTTTCCTTCTAGTCTCTTAAATCTATGCTTACATATTTCAAGCAATTGTAAAGCTTATTACATAGTTTGATGTACTGATTTTTTTATTGTTTTATACTGCATGTTTGGTTTTACACAGTATTTGCGTCTTATAAATTGTTTATCATCTATCAAAGTCAGGTCTGATCATTTGTTTAATCTGCCCCAAACTGTTGAATACTTAACGTTGTTTCCAATTTTTGCTCTTAAAGATAAATTAAACATCTATGTAAATATTTCCAAGTTGCTTTCCAAACAGGATCTGAGCTTTATCTGCTTTTCCAGGCACCCGCTCTGTTACTTTTTCCCAACTTCATCAGCACTGTATGTCATAATTTTAATTACTTTTGTGGCTATTTTAATGAGTACAAATAAGAACTTCCTGAAGTTCAATTCTACATTTATCCCATGTAAGGTTAAATAGGTATCCAGCAAGATTTTAAAGCTAAAAAGTGAATAAGGCTGTTTCCTGAATGAAGCAAGGCAAGACAAAAAGAAGGAAAAGTGACTCATAGCATTTTACCTTTCTAAAAAGTTATAATAAAAATACACCCAAATTCAGATTAGGAGGTTATGAAACATTCTATTATTGTTCAAATTTAGTTTCCAAGTTGTGGTAAAGTAATGTTACAGATGAAACATTGTAGAATTTTGAGTACCAAGGCCAAGCAGTGGGATTCTGGAAGTCATCAATTCACTCAGTTAACATTTAGTGAAGATTTACTACATGTTTTACTCTGAGCAGAGTGTTTCCTGGGATACAAGGATGAAATAGACATGACAGGTGCCTGTGCCCAGAGAGCTCATTTTTGAGTGAGAAAAGAGACCTCTACTTAAATAACTTAAAAGGATATCTAATTGAGATGGAACTTTTTTCTTTGAGCAAAGTTTTCCTCATAAAGAGGCATAATAAATAGAAATCAAAGGAAATTCTTAATGAAGAATAAAGCATACATCATATAGTGTATTGGTATCTTCTAGCATATCAGGACAGAATATTATTAATCTCATGAGGTCTCCTCAAATAGTTACAGTTATATTACTTGACTGTTGTACATAATACAGTAAAAAAAAGGACATATACAGAGAAATATATCAGAAAAGTATAGACCAAATAAATAGAAATTAGGTTTTATGTGTATGTGTGTGTGTGCATGTGGAGAAATATGTTCGTGTTTATTGGATAATCTATTCATCTGTTTCTGAATGCATCTCATATTCACAAGTACTAAGGACATTATAAAGATAGTAATAAACAAAAAGAGCAGCTAACATCTTAACTACAGGCAGATTGATGGATTTTTCTTTATTATACTTAAAATTCCCAGTGCATTACTCCCAAATGACAATTTGTGCATTTAAGCTAAAAATAAGTTGAACTGACTTTTGAGAAGGATGACACTACTTTCTTTCTTTTTAAACCAGACACTCTAACATCACTCAAGGCTTTTACAATTATTTCAGGTACAGCTATTCAGGGGCAATTTGAAAGAATACTTGAAGGTAGAAAGGAATGTAGTTTCCTTACAAAACTGAGTGCTAAAGAGAAACAGGTCATTTAGTAGTAATACCGCTCCCTGTCACTTCAATCACAATTGGAATTTGAAATGAGTCATAGCTTAAAATTTTTAGCATAGTATAATTTTACATTCACCTTGTCAATATATATTTGTTTCCTTTAAGTACTACATTTTCAGAAAGAGCTCATCTAAACAGAAGACGAAAATAACTGCAATTGCCCCCCTTATCCTTAGGTTTGTTTTCTTTATTTTCAATTGTTTAGTCACTAAGTCGTGTCCAACTCTTTGCAACCCCATGGACTGTAGCCTTCCAGGCTCCTCTGCCCATGGGATTTTTCAAGCAAGAATACTGGAGTGGGTCATCATTTCCTTCTTCAGGGGATCTTCCTGACCCAGGGATTGAACTAATGTTTCTTATGCCTGCATTGGCAGGCGGGTTCTTTACCACTGAGCTACCCAAGGTATCAGTTATCCATGGTCAATTAAGGTCTGAAAATATCAAAAGGAAAATTCTAGAAACAAACAGTAAGTTCTAAACTGGGTGCTGTTTTGAGTAGCATGCTAAAATCTGGTGTCAGCCTGCTCCATCCCACCCAGGACATCAATTATCCCTTTGTCCAGCATATCCTGCCGGCTAGTCACTTAGTAGCCAGGCTAGGTGATCAGATCGACTGTCAGGGCATCACAGTGCTTGTGTTCGAGTAATCCTTACTCAATATTTGCTCTGCCATGCCCAACTCTTTGCAACCCCATGGACTGAAGCCTGCCAGGCTCCTCTGCCCATAGAATTTTCCAGGCAAGAATTCTGGAGTGGGTAGCCATCCCCTTCCCCAGAGGATCTTCCCGACCCAGGGCTTGATCCTGGGTTTCCCACATTGCAGGCATATTCTTACTGTCTGAGCCACAAGGGAAGCCCATTTTACTTAATAATGGCCACAAATGTGAGCAGTTCAGATAGTCTCTTTTGTACCTAATTTCTACATTAAACTTCATCACAGGCATGCAAATATAGGAAAAAAAAACTAGTATGCGTAGCGCTGAGTGCCCCCCTCAGTTTCTGGCATCCACTTGGGTCTCGGAACACACTCCATGCAGAGAAGGAGGCGGGGCTGCCGCACAGAAGATGCCCCGGCAGCAAATGAAAGGAGCGATATTGAGCAAAACATGGTGTCAGTCTTAAGGTTGTTCTCCCACCTCTGGAGTTGGTGTGGTTGGTGCATATGTGTAATAAAGGCTAAAACTGGACAGCATTGGTCACTGATACCTCTTTAAAACACTGGATGGACTGGGTCTTTCCTCCTGACAGTGACAGTTCACAGAAGGATCTCAGTGGCCGCTGGATTTTCCCCTCCTGCAGGCAGTCATGGTGGGCAGGGGGGCAACCTTTTGCGAGGCTTCAGGGCTTGAGAAGCTTTGGCAGCTATTGGGTAGATAACCCTTGGTAGAGGAGGATTCTCTGAAGGCAGTGAAGTGCCCACGGGGACTTCCAGCTAGAACTATCTGGGAAAGAGCCAGGAAAATGGGGTTTCTGTTCTCCATTCCTATTTATTCTCTTTCTCTAGAGGCTTCCCTGATGGTTCAGTGGTAAAGAGTCCGCCTGCAATGCAAGAGATGCAGGAGATGTGGGTTGATCCTTGGGTTGGAAAGAGTTCTCAGGGGAGGAAATGGCAAACCACTTCAGTATTCTTGCTTGGAAAAAATTCCATGGATAGGGGAGCTGGGAGCACATGGAGTTGCAAAGAGTTGGGCATGACTAAGCAGGCAAGTAATTCCATTTAGTTTAGTCTTCCACACTAGTCCTTAATGCAAGCGAGGATGAACACAAACTTGGGTGAACATAAGTGAAGTGAAGTCGCTCTGTCATGTCCGACTCTTTGCGACCCCATGGACTGTAGCTTCCTAGGCTCCTCCGTCTATGGGATTTTCCAGGCAAGAATACTAGAGTGGGTTGCCATTACCTTCTCCAGGAGATCTTCCCAACCCAGGGATTGAACCTGGGTCTCCCGCATTGTAGGCAGATGCTTTACCATCTGAGCCACCAGGGAATGACCAACATATTTTACCTTGAAATTTCTAGAAATGTATCATTTTACCGCACAAAAATAAAAAATAAGACTCCTACCCCTAACTTTAAAGTGTCATTCATGCTCTAAATAAATCCTTTTCAGACACTTTAAAAAATGTGGCTACTAAAAATTCATATTTACATTTATGGCTTTTATTTGGAGCTTGTTTTATGTTTCTATCAAACAGCATTGGTTTAAACTATAAAACCCTGTAATTATTATAAGGCATGATAAACAAAATGCCTTTAAAAGCAGAGAATGAGCACATCCGTATTCAAGCAAGTCAATGTACAGCGAGACTTCAGAATGGAGATGCCCACCGTGGTGTTAAAATCGATCACCGGACTCTGCCAAGGTGGGTAGTGTGTGAGGGGTCGAGAGCAGAGGGCGGATCTGAAGCAGAGGCTGCCAAGGGGCTGGGAGAGCCACAGCCAGCGTGGGGGTAGAGACTGACTAGCAATCTCCTAAGCCAGCTCCAGGCCACCCACCCACCTCAAACAGTCTCCGAAAAACAAGGCAAGCTTATAAATTCTATCCCTTCATTCTCGCCAAGGCTGTCGCATCGCACTCAGGGTGAGGGTCCCAGCCAAGGTCTGGCTCTGCTGTTTCTCCGACCTCCCCTTCTGCCACCCCAGCCACACTGAACTCTTCGTTCCCAGATACTAAGCAGGAGCCGCCCAGGGTCTTTGCATTTGGTCTTCTCTCCTGTGGACCATCTTCCCTCTGATATCCAGGGACTGAGTCTCACCTTCTTATCCTTGGGACAACTGTCTCTTATTACAGGGGTTGTCCAGAATTCCAGCCCCACTCCCACCACTCCTGATGTCCACCTATATCTGACTTTGCTTCCTCTACTGCACTAATTACCACCTGAGATAAATTTTTTTCTTTTCTGTTTCCCCCACTAGGATTTCCAGATTTAGGAAATAAAAATATAAGACACCAGTTAAATTTTAATTCTGGATAAACAACAAAGAGAAGAGTTTTTAATTAAATGTATCTTAAATATCGAATAGACATAGAACATGAAAAATGATGGGCTGTTTATATGAAATTCAAATTTGGTTGGGCATTTTATATTTTATCTGGTGCCCTGATTTCCCACCCCCTCTCCAGCACCAGAATATGAACTTGGTTTCTCTTGCTTACTCCTCTTTCCACATTGCCTAGGAACTGTATCTTACACATAATAATTGTTCAGTACATCTACATTGGAGGAATGAATGAATACAGGAGAAGCAAATAACATATATTAAGTTGATATGGAAATGTGAAGCCCGTACAGGCCTGGTGAGAGCTAGAGACAGCAAGTCTTCTCTGCTGGAAAACTGGAAAAGACCAATAACTCTGGGGCAAGAGACAGCTCTTTGTCTCAGCTTTGGCAAAAGGCAGTGGTAGGAAAAGAGACGGAAACCCAGGAAGAAGATGGCAGAGACACTGACCCAGCAGTCACATGTCCACGTTTCGCGGGTCAGCTTAAAATAGAATTGAAAAATAGAGGGATAGCCTGGGGTCAGTGAAGGCGGGAGGAGTCCCCTGAAAGGCGCAGGATGCTGAGAATGAGCAGAACGTCCACGGCTGCCAAGGAAAAGCACTGAGCCAGGACTCTGTCAGGGGGAGAGTGGTTGCCTGGAGGATAGAGGCTCCAACAGTTGTGCCTGTGAGTACGGGGACCCAGTCATTATAAATGTTTCCACCTATTCGGTTATCGCCCCTCTTTCATCTGCTCCTTCCGTCACCCCATGTGCCTCAGTGAAGGGTGAGGAGCAGCTGGGACAATGCCAGTTGTGTAATTTATCATGTCATCTCAAGTTCCTCCAAGACCCTTTCAGAACCTGTGTGTGTTATCATTTACCTTACAGACTCACTCCAACATCTGCTTTTCCCTACGCAGAAGCACTCACAGAATAGGACAACATATACATATATGGTGGTGGTTTAGTTGCTAAGTTGTGTCTGATTCTTTGCAACCCCATGGACTGTAACCCACCAGGCTCCTCTGTCCATGGGATTCTCCAGGCGAGAATACTGGAGTGGAGTGGAGTCTATTTCCTTCTCCAGGGGATCTTCCTGATCCAGGAATTGAACCCCATCTCCCACATTACAGGTGGATTCTTTACCAACTGAGCCACCAGGGAAGCACATTCTGTCAAATGTTTTTTATGCATAAATTGATATGATCATATGGCTTTTCTTTTTTAATCTGCTGATGTGGAAAATTGCATTGATCGACTCGCAAATACTAAACTAAGCCTGAGTTCCTGGTATAAAGGCCATCTGGTTATGATTAGCTACTGTTTTTACATAAAATTGTTGCTAGGTATCCACAGGGGATTGAATCCAGGACTCCCAGGGATACCAAAATCCAGAGATGCTCAAGTTCCATGTAGTCAGTCCTTTGTATCTGAGGGTTCCACATTGGCAGAATTAACCAACTGCACATCGAAAACTATTATTAGATTTGATTTGCTAACATTTTGCTTAGAAATTTTGCATCTATGATCATGAAAGATATAGATTCACAGTATTTTGGGAGGGAGGGGCGGGTAATGTCTTGTCTACTTTTGAAATAATAACAGTGCTGACCTTACAGAGAAATGCTGACAAAAAAGATTTTGCCTACAAGATTATTAGCACTAGTTGAGTTTATGCTAAGTTGTTTTATTCTTGTTTGACTCTTTGCAACCCTATGAACTGTAGCCCTCCAGGCTCCTCTGTCCATAGGATTCTCCAGGCATGAATACTGGATTGGGTTGCCATGTCTTCCTCCAAGGGATCTTCCTGACCCGGGGATTGAACCTCTCTTAAGTGTCCTGCATTGGCAGGTGGGTTCTTTTCCACTAGCACCCCCTATTGATTTCAGACAAAGTAGGTTTCAAAGCAAAGATCATTACTAGGAATATGGAAGATCACTTCATAATGACAATGGGGTCAGCTCATCAAGAGGACATAGAAATTCTAAATTTTAATGTATCTAATAATAGAGCTTCAAAATATGTAAACAAAAACTGATAGAACTGCAAAGAGAAACAGACAAATCCACGATTATGGTTGGAGATTTCAATACTCCTCATTCAGTAATTAATAGAGCAAGTTAAATATAAAATCAATAGGACTTAGTCAACTTGAATGATATTATCATTGATAAGATGGGGGGATCTTATTTCTTATTATTATCTTATATGGGGGATCTTATTTCTCTGACCAGGGATCAAACCCATGCCCCCTGCAGAGAGGAAGCAAGAGTCTTAACCACTGGACAGCAGGGGAAGTCCCGAGGGTGATGTTTTAGTTGAAAGCAGCCAAGAGAGCCATTCTTGATAGATGAAATACACTCAGAGAGGGAAAGTACATTTTTCAGAAACAAAATGCTGCAAAGAGGCAGATGTGAGATTAGAACCCAGGTCTTCCAATTCCCTATCTTGTGTTCCTTCTATTTGAATAACTTGTGTCTAAAGAATTCATTCGTATTTATTGGGTTTGTTTTGTCTTTAATTTTTGTATAAAATAAGGAAGTGGCTTATTAGGAAACCTCCAATCTAATCTTAAGTTTTTTACTTCTGGTCCTGGGACACAGAGCAAATTTCTTGAGCTTCCATGGGGTTTAGCTTTTATTCTATGCAGTGTTTAGGGGCAGATTAAATGCTTACCCTCTCTCAGGTTTAAAGGATTAAGATTTAGTTGTTGTTTTGTTGGACTAAAGATGTCGGTGGTGGCTCCGTGTTCCTCAGACATGTAATTAAACTTGCTTCAAGTCCCAGTTTCACCCACTATGCAGGTCCAGGACCCACTCTTGGGTCCCGTGCTCAAGTTCTTGCATCTGTATGTCTTCTCTGTTTTGCTCCAGACCAGTGGTTCTTCACCAGCTGCCTCAGGAAATTCCCTCTTCTCAGGCCTTTCGTGAGCTTAGGATTGAATAACTGGTGTTCTGAAAGCTGTGTCATCACAGAGCACTCAGACTTTGCTCATCTCGCTGCCTTCCCCTCTCTTCTGCTTCCACCTCACCTTCCTCTTCCTTCCCACCTTCCTCAGCCATACTGGGAATTCAGCTTCACGCCCTCTTATGTGGAGCAATTCAGTAGTTTGTAGCTCCTACTTGCATACTCAGCACCTAATGCTTCTTTTGTTTGTTTTCTGGAGGCAGAGGCTTTGTTACTCATGGAAGAGAAACAGAAAACTCTGACCTGTTGGGTTTGGTCATGTATCAGGGAACTGACATCCCTGTAGGAGAGTGTTGTCTCATTTACCCAATCAGCAAACTCTCTCCCTAAAATTAAAATCTCTTTGTCCTCCTTGGTAATATGAATAACAGTAGAAAAGTAGATGGTTCTATCAGTCAGAAACAATGAAAATATCTTATTTCAGATAATCTACTGAACTGGGTTTAACTGCTTGACATAATACTTAAGCTAAACCTAATAACTGAACATTCATTATATTTTTAAAAAAGTACAAATATCTAAAAATGTAAATAAGAAAACTTGATAGTTGTCTTATTGTCAATAATACTACAGTAAGGACTATTTCAGAAATAAGTTTGTGGTTAACACTTTTTATTCCAGTTTTTGTACTGCTAATGCAGACAGAAATGTACAAAATATAATTTGAACAAAAAAATTCAAATGCAAAGATATAGCTAAGAATTTAGGGGTCACAGAAAACAGTTAAATTGAGTTTATTTGGGTGAAATTTACACAAAGGAGAAGAATGATCTGCCTTGAGCATACCCCTAAAAGGTCTAGGGAGAAGTACACACGGATGATCGCCTCCATCCCAATCCTGCCTGCTAACGTCCTTCCTCCCATCTCTTCCAGTTCTCTTATTCTTCAGGAAGGGCCTTGGGAGTCGCGTGTGGACACCACGGCCCGCAAGCTCTGCCCACAGCTCCCCACCCTTAGCTGCTCCAGGCCACTCACAAGTGTATGGGGGCACACGCCAGCTGGTGGTTGATCCTTGGGAAAATGGACCTGAGGAAGAGGCCACTACAGACGACGGAAGCAGACTCAGCACAGAGAAGGCAGGAACTCTAGGCCCTGTGGACTCCCCACCCTGCGGTGGGGGACACACCATCAGAGGGACAAAGGAGAGCAAGGAGGAACACTGCCTGGGTCTAAGGAAAACACTGTCCAGTATTCCCTCTTAAATAACTTATCAAAGGTGTAAAAGTTGCCAAAACCCAGCCAGGGAGCATGATGTCACAGTATGGGGTGAGGTTCTCTTTTCTGTGTATGAGAGAAATTGTTCTCTGTGAGTACTCTTATGGAGAAAAACAGATTAAGAACAAAGGCTTATGTTTCAGGAAGACAAAATATCAAAATGGATGAAGAGGGTACGTGATGCGGAGGAGTTTGTTAGGGCTGGGATAAGTCAGAAACAACACACTTGCTCAGCTTCGGCGTCTTACATGAATCTCTCTTAAGTTAGATAATTAGTGTTTACTGCAACTTTCCACATGACTGGGGTTGCTAGCAAAGGAACTGCAGTGGTAATAGCTAATCAGCATTTGGCATTCCCCTAGCTGGGAAATGAGGAGGAGGAGGGGACCTGTGTGTATCCAATAACAAGGAAACTCAAAAGTGGTGCTGGATGTTTGGGGAAAGACACTCACTCTCTGGATGTAGATAGGAAAGAATGAAGCCCCAGGCATGATTAGCAGCTGCCTTCGAAGCAGGAGGAGAGAGGGAGTTAGGGTGACAGCAGCAATATGAAAGACAGACTGACGAAATGGAAGAAATGGGTTCTTAGTGATGAAGCTTAGGTGTCAAGGCTGAAGGCTGTGTTAGTGCTGGACTTCCATACTGTGAATTGAAAGTTGCTCAGTCGTGTCCGACTCTTTGTGACCCCATGGAGTCCATGGGATTCTCCAGGCCAGAATACTGGAGTGGGTAGCCTTTCTCTTCTCCAGGGGATCTTCCCAACCCAGGGATCAAAGCCAGGTCTCCCGCATTGCAGGCGGATTCTATACCAGCTAAGCCACAGGCAAGCCCAAGAAAACTGGAGTGGGTAGCTTGTCCCTCCTCCAGGGGATCTTCCTGACCCAGGAATCAAACCGAGGTCTCCTGCATTGCAGGCAGATTCATTACCAACTGAGCTATGAGGGGAGCCCTGGAATTCCACGTTACAGACCAATAAATACCTTTATTTTAAAAACTGGCTCTGTTAAGTATTCTGTGACTTGCCATATAACATGCCTTTGATAATATACCCACTTTTAAAGTTCAAAATCCCAGCTAATTTCTTCGTTTCTAAGTATAATTCCTAATAGTAAGTTGATGTATTATTCTTTTCACTCGGGAAAAGATGTGCTTAAGTATTCATGGAAATGATAAATGGTTATGTCTAATGGGAAAAATTAGACATGATTTTCAAAAAAGATCAGTGAAGAGTAGTAGAAAGAGACAACAGCTCTTACAAACATTCACTTACATACTCTGGAGGTTTCTGAGTCGTGGAGTTCCTAACGCTCCCAATTCAAAGTGGAAAATAGTCATTTCTTATTTAATAGTGTTTTAAATTAAACAGTTACATTCATTACTTCTTTTATTTTGTCCAATTAAACTTTGCAGTAAATATGACAATCTTCATTTGACAAATGAGGAAACTAAATTCAGAGAAGGAAAGTAACTTGTCTAAGACCATACAAATACTGAACAACAGACCTGGGATTCCCTGAATTTAAAATCCATATTCTTGACAGTTGTAGCAGACTGACTGACTTTGAAGTTGAAATCTACTACAAATACCTTGGTGACCATAGGCAACATATCCTTTCTGTGCTGTGGTTTCCTCACTAATGCAGTGGAGATAATAATAATACCCACTTCACGGGATCGCTGTGAGGAGTAAGTGGGGTAAACTTAGGAAGAGCTTGACAGTAAGTGCTGAATACATGTTAGTCAGTATTACACACTGCAGTCCTCTATTGTCTGCGTTGGGCAGAGAAGACATAGAAGGTCCCGAAGGGAATCTGATCTCTTCTAAATTAACCCCACTGAGGCTGTTTCACGGTTCCTCTGTGGCTCAGATGGCAAAGAATCTGCTTGCAATGTGGGAGACCCAGCTTCGAGCCCTAGGTCAGGAAGATTGCCTGGAGAAGGGAAAAGCAACCCACTCCAGTATTCTTGTCTGGAGAATCCCATGGACAGAGAAGCCCTTGTAGGCTACATTCCACAGGGTTGCAAAGAGTTGGACACAACCAAGCAACTAACACACACACACACACACAACACACACACACACACACACACACACACACATGCTGTTTCACAGTTGGATATGGTTCCTATCCTCTTGGCAATGTGGCCTGGTATGGGACAGGTGTGTGTGTGTGTGTAAGCTCGGTCATGTCAGACTCTTTGCAATCCCATGGACTGTAGCCCACCAGGCTCCTCTGTCCATGGAATTCTCCAGGCAAGAATACTGGAGTGGGTTACCATTTCCTCTTCCAGGGGATCTTCCTGACCCAGGGAACAAACTCACATCTCAGTGTCTCCTGCATTGGCAGGCAGATTTTTTACCGCTGAGCCACCTGGGAACTAGGTAAAACTTAAGCTACTATAATTGTCAAAATAAGTTATTTCATTGAAGCCTTATTTTTAATGCAAATCTCAAAATCAAGAGTGTCATTCAGAGATCAGATCTAATGATAAAACAACAGGGTTTGTGATTTATATCAACTAACTATTTTAGTGGTAAGAAATTTGCAAAAAAAAAAAAAGTAGTCTAGGTCCTATAGTGGTTAATAATATGGTGTTTTAGAAAAAAAATCTAAAACCAAGGTTGTCTAACTTGATCTGGAAGTATTGCAATGTGGTAATATTTTCCCTTCCCTTTGCCAACTGCTGTTCACTATTTAAGCTGCACCTAAAGTTGCCTATTCAGAGAAGCATCCCTTGCCTTTTCACACCAGGACAGGCTGCCCTGTGCTTCTCAGCTGTAGTACTTAACAGTATTGTCATTTAACAGATTTTTAGTGTACCTGTTCATATCATGTCCCTATCCCCCTCTTGGCTGAAATTCCATGAGGGCAGAGACCGCTTTAATGTCAGTGCTCAGATGTGCCTTGCACTTACTAGTAAGGACTGAAAAAAGATTTGTTGAATGGAAGATAGAAGAAACTGGCAAATAATCAACGAATACATTTAACATAAGTTTTTTTTTTCCCCAAATCATCAGGTTATATATGTAGTTTAATTAGATTTAGTAGATAATATTTTGGTTATCCTATCTATAAAATACAGTGCCTTTTCAATTAAAATGGAATATAAGTAGACTTGAAGTCATAATCCAGTCCAAGATATTTGCCTTCTTGTTGCTTGATTTTGCAACATCCTGTGATCAGCTTTCCTTCCTCTCATACCCAGTCCTATTGGATTTCCCAAACAATCCCATTTCCTCAACTATTTATTCTTCTCTCTCCCAATATCTTCATTTAGTAGGATGGTAACGAGTATTAAAATTTATAGCAACATGCCTAAATGAAGTCAAGGGAAAGTGTATTTTTTTTTTTAAATTGCCATCATTTTTAAAATTTCAAATCAGGAAGCATTACATTATTTCCTTCAACCAACTTTTTATTCCCTTCTAAAGGAACTTAAATTTAATTATATAAAGGATAGAAATATCTTTTGTTTCACTCAATAGGTAAAATTAAGTAAAAAGTTTCTTTAAGAGTAAGTTTACATATAAAAATGCCTCTGAGTATTTGCATAGAATTCAGAGATGATGTGATTTTACTATATGAAATATTCTGCAGATGAATGGCCCACAGGCAGATGAAAAGATGCTCAATATCACTAATCATCGGGGAAATACAAATCAAAACCACAAGGAGATATCTCACGGTACCTGTCAGAACAGCTATCATCAAAAAGTCACAAAATAACAAACGCTGGTGAGGATGTGGAGAAAAGGGAATCTTGTGCACTATTGGTGAGATTGTAAATTGGTGTAGCCACTATGGAAAACAGGATGGAGGATCCTCAAAAATTTAAAGATAGAACTACCACATGATCTAGGAATTCCACTTGAGGGAATATATCCAAAGGAAATGAAAACGCTAACTTAAGAAGACACCTATATCCCATGTTCACAGCAAAATTATTTGCAATAGCCAAAACATGGAAACAAGCCTAGGGTCCATTGACGCTGAGTGGATAAAGAAGTTATGGTGTAGGTACATACACAGTGGAAGATTATTTAGCCGTAATAAGCGAGGAAACCCTGCCATTTGTGACAAAGTGGATGAACCTTGAGGGCGTTATGCTAAGTGAAGTAAGTCAGACAGAGAAAGACAAAAAGATGACCTCACCTTTATGTGGAATCTAAAAGAACACAAAAACGACAAAAAAACCAAACTCATAGAAAGAGATGAGATCTGCAGTCCTCAGAGGTCAGGGTTGGAGGTTTTGGGGAAGGAGGAATTGAAGGAAGGTGACCCATCTGGGAAAGGTGACCTTCAGCAAAGGTACAAACTTCCAATTTATAAGATACTGGAGATACAAGGCACAAGATGATGACTATAGTTACCACTATTGTACAATGTATATGAAAGTTGTTAAGAGAGTAATCCTGAGTTATCACTATAAGGAGAAACTTTTTTTTCCATTTCTTTTTATTGTAGCTACATGAGATGATGGATGTAAACTAAATTTATTGTGGTAATCATTTCATTACATATGGAAGTCAAACTTTTATGTTGTATACCTTATCTCAATAAAACTAGGAAAAAGGGGAATATCCTATAATAGGAAAGCAATGATGCTGCTTCAAGAAGAAAGCAAGCATCCTATTTTCATAGTTATCAGAGAAAACGCAATCATGTATTATTAGAACTATAATGTACACAGTCACCAACTTTCAAAGATAGAAAAATTAATAAAAATAATTTAATTCTCTACTTTAACCAGCAAGGTATTAAATTGCTGTAACACACTTTCCCCAAGCTATTAATTAATCTGGAATAAAAAATCAGTCACTTTATTTACACCATATATCTTTTCTTAAAGTGTAAAATTGGAAAGTTATAAATACATTGGGTAATAGATCACTGGGTAAATTTAAGCTAACTAGACAGGAAATAAACAGAACTATAATATATCCAAATCCTTTAGGAATTTAACTCAGACATTTTAATGATAAAGTCAAGGCTGCAAAAGAGAAGAGTTTTATTTAGTGGTTGCAGAAAATGAATCAGGAATAAAAAAGTATTGAGTTCATTGTATACAGCTTACTGTATAGACTTGAATAAACAGCTTGACCTTTGAAAGTCTGAGGGCTTCCATTTATCTGCTCTTTAAATACACTTACAATAAAAATGCCATTAGAAGTATGCTGTGAGGATTAATGTCAGTGAAAAACTGTGAGACTCACGGATAAGAGATGAAAAGGAACTCTAAATACCATAGCCATAAACTAATTAAATTTTAATGTTACTTAAAAAAATCACATAGTTATCTGGGATAGATTCATGGATGATACATTAATATCAGTATTTTATTTATATTGTATTTGAAGTTTTAGATGTAATAAACCCTAGCAAGCATTTGAAAAATACATGAAACAAGATCATCCAATACTCATCTTTTGCTTTGGAAACAATCCCTATGATTCTGGGTCCTCAGAAAAATTCTAGCCTGCTTAGACAAAATAATTTGTTCTTAAACCTGAAACTCTTTAATGTTAATTTTATGGTAACAGAGATAAGGGTGTGAACTAAGGGTTGCACAAAGTAGACCTGTAATGTCCCCTCATTATCCCTAGTCCTCTTCTGTGGCATTTGCACAGTGCTGGGCACTGCTTGCTATTCAAATACATTGTTATTATGATGACTTATTCCTAATGTGAAAACGTGGAAACAGTAGAAAAATTCAGGGTTCTAATAACATGTTAAGAGTTGAGATTTTTAAAGTTCTGAGATATACATATATACAAAAAAAAAAAAATACAGCCAGCCATTTATTGTGTCGAGCAGTATTTAGTCTAAAAAAAATTTTGCCACAAAATTATTTTGAAGCCCACTTTCCAATATATCTGAGAAGCAGAGTTTAGCTGACAAACATTCAGTTATATGGGCTTCCCAGGTGGCACAGTGGTAAAGAAGTTGTCTGCCAATGCTGGAGATGCTGGAGATGCAAGAGGTGTAGGTTTAATCCCTGGGTCCGGAAGATCCCCTGGAGTAGGAAATGGCAACCCACTCCAGTATTCTTGCCTGCAAAACTCCATGGGCAGAGAGCCTGGCTGGGTTATAGTCTATGTGGTCACACAGAGTTGAGCATGATTGAGCACGCACACAAGCAGTTACATATCTTTACATGTATGTATTATGTGCCTGAATGCGTGTGTTTGTGTGTGTGTGAGGGGGGGGGGGGATGAATCCAAATTAGCATAAATAAAATTTTTATAATATATTTGAACCAACAAGATCTATTTGTGAGAATTACAGAAGTTTCTGTGCTAAATAAATTAGCCAGAGTCAAAGAAGGCAACATTTATTTCTTTTTAGGTAAGACCTAGCATTAAATTCTCCCTAACAACTTTGGCTATTGGAAACAAGTTCAAATTATGGAAACAACTGCTTTTAGAATTGGGAACAGAGCATGGAAAAGAGACACCTGTGACTTTTTGTGGATGCACAGTATCTCTTAGAGACTTAGATATAAATTAGAACAGCACCTTCTCTCACTCTACAACGAAGCCACCTTGAGCCCATATAGGAAGAAGTTTCACAGGCTGCACATGAGGTGGAAGAGCGCAGAGTATCTGACTCTAGGCAGCACTCCTACAAGACCCCACACCGGTGAGTGAGCTTTCAAAGCAGTGCGAGAAATGTCTTTCTCCTTTCTATGGTACTTGTATTCCCACTATTGGGAATGGGGTGCATTGCGACTGGAGACATAGCAGGTAGCAGAGAAATATTTTACTTTCCTGTGTGAGTTTACACCTTCACTTTCTTCCTGGCTTCTTGTCCTGTTAGAGGGTAAGCCTAGGGCTCATTTGTTGAAATTCTTCAAGTGTTATACTATTAATACTACAGATAGTTGATAATATTTATTGAGCACCTATTACATTATGTTCACTTTAGACATATTAGCTAGTTAATATTGCAAAGTCTATATTAATATTTTGCACTGGAGCCTTAGAAACATTAAGTAACTCATACAAAGGAGGACAAAGACTTGACGCCTCCTCTCTCAGACTGCAGAGACCACATACCACACTGTCTCCCACTTTTCACAGAAGGGTGTTTAGTAGCCCTTGATAGATTATAAGGCTAGAAGGGGCTAAACTGGAGTTTAATGCCATGGTACTGCTTCTGTAAGTCTGTTTTCCTAATATGATCTGAAGAATTGGAGGACCATTACAAAAATAAGAAATACTCAGATTAACAATCGAGTTGACCAAAACTGAAAGGAAAATAATGTAAAAAAAAAAAAAAAATCACCATCAAGCTACTGGCCAAAATCAATCACCTCAATCTGAATGGATGGAAAATATTTTAGTGGAAGACAAGTAAAATATTTGCTTAATATAGTCATTTTCTTTCTCTCTTATAATAGAGAAGTTTATAAAAATTTTCTAGTTATTTGCCATGTTTCTGATAGCTTAGAAATAATATCCTTCCTTGAAGGATATCCGTGGAGGATATCCAGTACTTAAAAATGATCTAGGCATCAAAAGTACTTCTCTGGGAAAAAATGAAATTGTATCATGCAAAGAAGATATTTTCTCTGAAGATTAAGAACATCAAGGTGCTTAAAAAATTATTAATGTGATTCTAGGCTCTCCTTCTAGAAACATAAATTTTAGAGAACTAAGGCAAAGTTCATAGCTCTAAGTGTAAATTATCGGTATTACGCTATTTTCAACTGTTTTTACTGTCTAAATGTCCTGTTACTTCAGTGATGCAGACTTAGGTTTTTTTGTACTTTATTGTCCTAAAGATGATATAGCAAATATTACAGGTGTTAGATAATAGCTATCATTAAAAGAAATTCTATAAACAAAGTTTTAGTTAAGTTATATGAATTAAAAAAAATCTTGAACTACATTTTGCTGATACCTTCATAAAAGTATGAAATCATTTAGCTTTCCTAGATTTTACAGAAAACCCTTTAAAATGCCACAAAGATGTATAACAAGATATAAAACTACAAATATTAGCTATTTCCTTGAAATATAGTTTAAACTTGATGACTAGGACAAGAAAATGACACATTCCTTTCTCTTGCTAAGGAAATTGCATACTTCCTTTGGAAAAAGAAAGAATATGCAGTTTTCATAAGCATATATGTGGCAGTTTTAAACTTGTGGACTTGTTTTGCTTCAGGGTAAAGTTTTCTATAAATTTTCATGATTATCTCAAAGTTGAAAAAGAAACAAAGAAGTAAAAGCAAAACATTAGCCTTATGTGTACAAATATTAAAAACAACATTTACGTTATATCTATATTTTGTCCTTTCTAAATATTATCCTGTTATGTAATTTTCAAGTTCATCATAGAATGAATGTTGCTGCTGCTAAGTCGCTTCAGTCGTGTCTGACTCTGTGCGACCCCATAGACGGCAGCCCACCAGGTTCCTCCGTCCCTGGGACTCTCCAGGCAAGAACACTGGAGTGGGTTGCCATTTCCTTCTCCAATGCATGAAAGTAAAAAGTGAAAGTGAAGTCCCTCAGTCGTGTCTGATTCTTCACGACCCCATGGACTGCAGCCTACCAGGCTCCTCCGTCCATGGGATTGACCAGGCAAGAGTACTGGAGTGGGGTGCCATTGCCTTCTCCACATAGCATGAACATGCTCTCAAATTTTTACTTCTGTTTCCCTCCATGATCTACAACATTCTAAATGGAATATTAATCCTCTGTCTTTATCAGGATCTGTAAAGCAAACAGGTATGCATTTTACTAAGGGGAAAACAGGGCAGTAACACGGGCATTGAACTGCTGATGAGTGCCCAGTGCTGGATTTATGGACCACAGGCTGCCGTAAGATTTGGTTAAGAACACTCATTTTAGTTGGGAATCAAGGAATTCTGGAAACAGAGAGTCTCTTACAACAGAGGTCAATCAAATATCCAGGATTTCACTAAAATGAGCTGAAGAAAAAGTTTAATAGCAGTATCAGACATGGACATAGGGGCGTTATGCCTATTTCCTCATTTAATCCTCACAGTAACCTTATGAGGTAGGAACTGTTTGTCTCCTTTTTAAAGAGGAAGAAATTGAGGCCAGAGGATTCAAGGACTCTGTCAAAATTTACATTCTCTGAGCTGAAGATCCATGTTCTTAGCCACTTCGTAGGTTTTAAATTGTTATTGTCTATGTCTCATTGGAGAAAAAAGATGGATGAGCTAGAAGAGGTCAGGAGGAGGTCTATTCTGTCCATAAGGGCTGGGTCTTTTATGATTTCAATTCAGAATGCCTGGATTTCAAGTCCTCTGGGAAGACAAGTTGGGTCGCAGGATCGCAAAGGGCCAGCTCAGAAGCTCTGAGGGAGACAGGAAAGTCCCTGGCTCAGCTCTCCGGCCCCTGGCAGACTGGTCCGCAGTGACTTTGGCAATTGCTTTGCCTACTGGCAAGTACGTCGCAGGAAAAAGTGCACACAGGCAGTAGATATGTCTGTTTAGAGCTGTGGGCTATTTCCTTTTACTTTTTTCCCCCTTCATTATTAATAGTACAATAAAAGTATGCTATCAGAGCTTAGCAAATCTATTTAATTCTTAATTTTGCTTAGCTGTAAAAAAAGCTTGCATGTGAATTCACGATTCCAGTAGCATCTCTCTGTAGGAATAACTTTTGTTAATGCAAGAAATAATACATATTAGTCTGCCATAACAAGAAGAAACCAGAGTGCACTTTATCACAATCAATGTTAAGTACTATATTTTTCCTACTCCAAATATATGTATGAGAAAGATACCACTGTATCTCATATGTATCAAATAAAATAAAAAATTGTCTAAGAGTTTTTCGCTATTTAATGCATTCATTTAAAAATTAAAATAATTTGATCATTTGCAACATAATTTTCCTATATTCCAAAAGTATATATAAAATTTTTATAAGCATATAAACTTATTACCAACATTACTGATTAGAACAACTTTGTGATTTAATCCTTCCCAAATGATCAAAAGCAGTATATTCTATGGAACTCACTTTTTGTCCATTCATCCCTGGAATTCCAGGTACTCCAACAGAACCCTAAGGAGACATATGATTAAAATAAGTTGACATCATAAGCACAAAATAATTCAATTCTAAATTTATGTCATATTAATTATGTCAGCTACAACTTTATCTTACTAAAATATATCTGACAGGCTATGTTTTTCAGATCTCATCCACTGTGTTCTAACACACAATAATGTAAACAGACTCATCAAGCTTTTCCAGAAGCCATGAAAATCTCACCATGTTTGTAAATATTGACTTAACCCTAATAAGATTTTAAAGAATTTCACATCATAAATTGAGATCCAAAGCTATCAGAAGGCCTCATGGCTCCAAATTTGGGTGCTTCTGAGAATTAAATAGGCTTAGTTTCATCTCAAAAAAGGTTAGCTGTACCAGTAACTCTTGAATTTCATGAAATTAAATACCATAAAATAAAAGGTAATTAAAATAACAACCACTATAAGGAACCCATGTTGTAAAGTGAAATTTGTTGTATTTGAAGCATTTCCCCCAGACTCAGGGAGTATGTTTAAACCATGTGAGGGTGAATATATCTTCCAAAGTGGACTAGGCAGGATGCCGCAAACAGTGAGCATAGACTAGGAACGATACCAGTTCTATACATTGAATATTATGTCGTCTGTGTGTGTATGCACATGCACTTGGATGTGTGCACACATGAGCACTGGGGTGATGAGAATGACTGGGCATCAGAAAAGAAAAGTAGTTACTACCTGAGAAAATCTGACATTTAACTAGATACAGAAACATTAACAAATGTTTTCAAATGGTGATGTCATTTTCCTCCACACACCTTCTGGTGAGGCTCTGGAGAAATAATTTTTCAAATAGAATGTGCTTATTTTTTGTTTAGAACTATAAAACAGATTTTTCTTAGTAGATATGTGATATTAAAATTTTTAAAGAATAATGGAAAAGATTAAAATAGTAATTAGAAATCTAAAACGTCTCTAAAAAATAAAGTCTATTAAAAATATAGTCATTTCATGCAAAAAAAATTGAGATGGCAAGTTCCTTAGTGCTTTCTTGGTGATTGTATTGAGTGGGTCATTAAAGGACTTCCCAAAGCCTGAGGCAGTAATTTTATCCTGGTAGCATGTGGATTAGGGTAGCTTTACAATTTCACACCATACTTAATAGAGACATTATTGCAAAGGACAAAGTGTTCCTATACACAAGTTGTCTCACTACACACTGGCTTTTACTTGGTTTGTGGGATCATGTTTCAACAGATGCCACATGCACAAGCTTGGGGGATAAACGTCTCTATCTTTGATGGATTCCAAAGATAAAGAATAATCACTTTCCCACCTGTTGTAATGCAATTATTAGTATTATTATTATTTTTGGTTTTCTGCAGGTTAAATATCCTTTTATGTCCTCCATGTAGCGTGGGAGGTGGATGGGGAGTGGGGGTTTAGTGATGTTTTGTTCGCAAAGGGCTATCTACCTGCTATTGATGCATTTACTACTGTAGAACTGACGTAATTTTAGAAGTGTTAGACTCTTTTCTCCAAAATGTAAAGGGTCAAGTCTGATGGCTCTGGATAATGTTTAAATAACAATTGGGAAGTCATTTTTTTGGGTTGCTTCAGCAAAGGGAGATACTAGTGGGCCACTTGAATATAGCCACCAAGCAACAAATACATTCTTTGTTCTAATCTGTTTAATGGTCCTTTGACAATCATATATTTGTGCAAGACCATGCATTTAATTGGCAATGTCTTATGACCCTTCAGATTCTAAGTTTTGTCACGATGTTTTACTAGTACTGGAATTAAAAACTCAATAACCAAAAGTTTGGCAGACAGCTTAAAAAGAGTCTGCTCTGGATTTATTGGACTTTCTATAATGGAGTCAATTAGAAATCTAATGGCTCACATTATATGATTGTATTTTTAGAAAGCAGAATGCACAAACCAGACTACTTTGGTATGGCTCACAGTAGCTAATTCCGTTCCCTTCTCAGGCCAGTCATTAGGCGATGGGGATATAATTACTTTCACAGTATTGTTTATACTCTACCTTTTGTCCTGGAGGCCCCAGAGGACCCTAAAAAAGAAAAACAATTCAATTAACATAATATTGCAACCATTTTAAACGTAAATGACCGATTAAAGTTGTCCTATTCTGTAAGGTTCTCTTTGCTGAAATATGCTGATGTTGTGTACATCAAGGAAAATGAGAATTTTTGGTTGGAAGTACACAATGGGTCTTTTCTTCTCTCTTGTTCTCTTTTGAAAAACGTTATGCAGTAAGCTCCTGATTTTTGCTTTAAAAAAAAGAATCACAACATTGTAAATCAACTATAAATTAATTTTTAAAAGTAACCTTTGCCCTTCCAGCGCATCTGTTTCTTCAAATACCTGCAAATCCATCACTTCACTCTCATTTAAAAGGCTGGAGATGTTGCTTCTAGAAGCACTAAAAATGCAATGCAGTTCCCAGCCCACCGACTTGTTCTATGACTTCTTGCATCTGCAAAACTTCAGGAAGCATATTTGCAAAGGAAATCATTGAATGGCATTATGAAGAAACATTTTTTTGTTCTATTCTTCCTCTTACGAAATGTGGCCAATCGACCTGCACAAAAACTTGTTTCCAAGCTAGGGGATGCCAAAGTCAATTGTGGCAACTAGTGTGCACCATAAAAGGGAACAAAAGATGCTGTCAGCTGTTGCATAAACTATGACACTGGGGTGGGAGGAAGGGGGGAGAAGAAATATAATATTTAGGAAGATGAATGGGAATATTTACATTTAAAATGGAAATGTGACAGTTCTGAGATTTAGAGTTCTTTGACCGCCAAGTCAATGTTGGGGATCTGTTGGCTTTATTTAGAGCAAGGCATTCTTTGAGATGGTAGAAAAGAGCACAATGAGAGCTATAATTCTGACTACTTAGGTCTATTTTTAAATGAAAATATTAAGCACTTTTCTTCTAATTCTTTCAAAAATGCTTTTAACGTCAGTGTATTTTAACAAAGTTACAGATCCTCCATCATTCCATGTATTAATAAAAAGCCCTTTATTTCATTACACTTAATGGCTAACTCATTTTCAATGTGTGACATTTCAGTTAATCAGCATCTTACATTTGGACTCTAACATAAAGCAAGAGAATGGTAATTAGAGGAAGAATTGGTCATGCATAATTTTTTAATTAAAAATACACAATGTTTAAGAACATTCAGAGACTCTGTTCCTCGTAAATTATTTTGCAATCCTCAGGAAGACTAACAATTTCCTCATATAATAAGGCTTAGGTTATTGAAAGTGCACTGTGCAATATCACCTTTATATATTCCTTTTTTAAAAAATGTAGGATGTAGCTTTATTGACTCAGTGACATTAGAGGCAAGGAGATGGAATGTTCAGACATATGAAAAATTAATACCGGCCTACTAGCTTAGGAACTGAAAGAAAGTGAAATTTTTTCTTTTTTCCTTTTTATTATAAAAAGTTTAAAGCATGATAAAGGGTAGGAAAAGTAATATAATCTACACCTAGGTATTCATCACTTACATGTTACACTTATATGTAACAATTAACATTTTGCCATATATCCTCCTTTTTGATTTACTCAACCAACCATTTTCTTAATGAACTTATTATCTCATATATCCGCATGGTCTGACTTTCTCTTCTCTTATCTTACTCCTTCAATTTAAAATTCTCTGTTTTAGATTTTGCAGAGAAAACGAAGTCTCTAGGAATAAATTTCCCAACATCATGTCTCTCATCAACTCAAACCCATGTGGTTCTCCTTACTATATCAGTGGGGAAAGATGCTCTCCTCCCACGGGGCAGAGGCATCCATAGACTCTGGGATCCATCCTTGCCTCCATCCTCAGGGATCTTTCTCAATCAATTACCTCTGTAACCATATCAGAGCCTCCTGCTCTGCACGGGTTCCTTCCGCTTAGCACATAAACATGTGTAATCATTTCCTCACTTGGGTAACTTGTTTGGGAAGTGAATGTTAATGCTAAGTAAAGGCAGAATCTGGAAGTTGCAGTGATAGGAGATTTGAGAGTGAAGAAAAGACTTGGGTTTCATCATTGTCTAGGATTCCATTTTTCCAAGTGTCTCCAGAGTATTTCACTTGTTAAAATGTTGATGTTGAAAAGGAAATCATATAACAAAAAGTACATTAATTCAATGTTTAGACTGAGAATGTATATGTTCAATTCAAAAAGGTTTGTTTCCCCTTTTAAACCTAACTGCCACTTGAAAGAATGCTGTTCATTAAATTGGACATTTTGTACATTGACATATAACCCTGGAAAGGAAATTTTCAGATGAAAATAAGAGCAAATTTTAAATCAGATGTTTTAATTAGAGATGAACATATCTGATATTTTCTAATTTTGTCTTTGTTGCATGATCACAGTAAGTCAGAGATTTAGAAAAACTGCTCACAGCTCTGAAATCTGTGAAATCTTACTAGTTGCATATTTTAATACAATACTTAATAAAAGTCAAAGGAGGTTATAAAAATCATATTTTCTCACTGTTAGAAAACTACTGCCATTTGTGCTAAACTCCAAAAGTAAAAGCGGTTTGAAGATGTAGCATTAATTTTGAATTGTAAATACATATCTTACAGATTTTCATAACTATGTTGCCAAGGATATATCCTCAGCTACCAAAAGTATGCATATACTCCTGTGATCGTGCTGGCAGGAAAAATGGTCGCAAGCCAAAGATAGTGTCATTTATTATTAGAAGGGAACTAGGAAAAAGCAGTGTTGAATATAAGACACAGACATGCATTCAAGGAAGTACAGACACACATACACACCCAGGTAGCTATTTTGATCAGTATTTTGCATATGTATATATTTTTTGAGTATGCACCATTATATATCTGTGGCACTGTGGTTATTAAATTTAAGCTTGCCAATCAATGAAAGCCTCACTGATCAAAAATTGACTTTGAAGTTAGGGTATGTTGCTACCAGTTGGTTAAGATGCCTGCATCTGAGTAGTTTTGTGGCCTCTGGTATAAATACAAATTTATAAAACAGTGAGCAAATGCCATAGAACCACTGACTGACTAATCTACTCTTTTGTAAACTTACTTATATTCTTAGCCTGAATAATGACTTGGATGAAGACTTATAAATTCATTATTCACCAGTCAAGCTAGTGTTTCCTATTATTCCTAAAATTAAAACTGTTCTCATATTCTAAGGTTTCTAAAATAAATCCATTATTGTCATCCCATGTCTTAAAAGTTTGAATCAAATAGTTTTCAAAACTGAGTCAATCTTTTAGTTCATTTTTATCAATCAATGAGTTGTTCCTTTCTTAAGTATTTTCTTGGCAGGCACTTTTATGTTTGCATTTACTTTGTAAACAACCAATTAATATGAGAACAATCTAGTCTCTTTTATTTTCTGTTATCATTTCTTTATCCTTATCTAAAGATTGAAAATTATGTAACATTCAGAATCTCAATATGATAAATTATATTTAAGTTCAATTCTAGAAGTGTTAAACTATATCTTAAAATATACTCACTTTGACATAAGCTTTTGGTCAGAATGTATGAGCTTTTTTCATTAAAGGATCTTGCATAGTGAACATAACTATTCAAAACATAAGAATCAAATGAGCCACTGAAAAGTTCTAAGTGTGGAGTAATAGCATCACTCATCTGCATATAAAAGTTGGCACCTAGTTTTCATGTTCCTTCAGAAAAGACTATAGACAGTGATGACAAGTTAAGCGAAAAGTTATAAACAAGCAAGACATTATACAGTGCACTGATTCTCTTTCCTGTTCCCGCCCCACTAGATTCCATTTTTAAAGATTATATAAAATATTATGTATAAAAATGGCAGTCAAGTAAGTTAAAGGAATATTGTAGTTTCCATTTAGTGATTGCCTTTACCAAATGGTGGGTTACTGGGGCTTCAGGGTGATCTTTTACTCCTCCAGATACTTAACCTGAGAACATTCTCCAGTTCACCCTCTTCTTCACCAGCATTGCTCTGCTCTTGCTCAACCCTCATCTCTCTCAGCTAAGCTAATGTTATACCCAGCTAAAAGCCACCGTGTTTTTAGTCTTCTTCAACCCTTTCTGCATAGTGATGCCTGAGGGACCTTTCTTAAAAGGCTTTCAGGTTCATACCTTTCCTCAGTTGAAAAAGCCATGCTTTCTCATCTCTACCCCTCTGCACCTCTGGCTGTCTGTTCCTTAATGGCCTTTTTCTCTGGTCTTCCCTCCTCCACCCATTACATAATTCAGAGCTCTGAGCTGCCCCTCTCAGGGCTAGGTCCCCGTCTTTTGTTTTCCAAAGTACCCTTATGACTGCACTTCTTCCCAGAATTCACCAACAGAGCTGTGATTGTTGGGTTACTTCTTTCTTCACTCTAAACATCTCTTATCATGCACAATAGTTGGCATAGTAAATGCTCAGTTCTTTTGGGTTCATTCATGAATTCATCCACTTAGCAGCTTTTTAAATACCCATTAAGTGTCAGGCAATGTTCTAGGCGCTGGGGATACAGTAGTGAACAAACTAAAAGAAAATGCAAGCCCTCTTGGGTTTCATAGTCTTGTTAATGGAGAAAGATAGCAAAAAATAAAATAAAATAAACTAGTAAAATATAAAGTTGTGTCAGGCGGTAAGTGTTACAGCAAATTGGGGGTTTGGAACTGGGAGAAGTGTATGTGGTGACACTTTAAATTGGGGATTTGATGAGGGCCTGGGGATAGAGTGACACTTGGAGAGAACTCTTAGAAGAGGCCAGCAGGACAGTCATGCTCATAGAAGGAGCAAGAATATTCCAGGCAAGGGACGAGGAAGTACAAAGGTCAAGAGGTAGGCACATGCTCAGAGTGTTCAAAGAACACCAAGGAGGCAATAGGTGGGTGGTAGAAGGCAGGGCTGTGGAGAGGGAAGGGAGCTTGCATGTGTATGGCCTACAGGTGATTGTCAGCAAAATGGTGCTTACTCATCACTTCTTGGCATATAGATGGAGAAATAATGGAAACAGTGAAGGCTTTATTTTCTTGGGCTCCAAAATCTCTGCAGATGGTGACTGCAGCCATGAAATTAAAAGATGCTTGCTACTTGGAAGAAAAGCTATGACCAACCTGGACAGCATATTAAAAAGTAGAGACATTACTTTGCAGCAAAGGTCCATCTAGTCAAGGCTATGTTTTTTTCAGTAGTCATGTATGGATGTGAGAGTTGGACCATAAAGAGCTGAGTGCCAAAGAACTGATGCTTTTGAACTGTGGTGTTGGAGAAGACTCTTGAGAGTCCCTTGGACTGCAAGGAGATCCAACCAGTCAACCCTAAAGGAAATCAGTCCTGAATATTCACTGGAAGGATGGATACTGAAGCTGAAGCTCCATTACTTTGGCCACCTGATGCAAAGAATTGACTCATTGGAAAAGACCCTGATGCTGGGAAAGATTGAAGGCTAGAGGAGAAGGGGGTGACAGAGGATGAGATGGTTGGATGGCATCACCAACTCGATGGACATGAGTTTGAGCAAGCTCTGGGAGTTGGTGATGGGCAGGGAAGCCTGGAGTGCTGCAGTCCATGGGGTTGCAAAGAATCAGACGTAACAGCAACTGAAGTGAACTGAGTTTGATAAAAATTATAGGAATGAATAATGAATACATGGAGTAAAACAAGTTTCCGCTTGTATCTTAGACAACAGTGTCTCAAGATAAGAATGACAACACAGACTTAGAGAATGAACTTGCGGTTGCCAGGGTGAAGGGACAGTTAGGGAGTTTGGGATGGACGTGTACACACTGCTATGTTTAAACTGGTCACTAACAAGGGCTCACTGTATAGCATATGGGACTCTGCTCAGTGTTATGTGGCAGCCTGGATAGGAGGGTGGCTTGGGGGAGAGTCGATACACTGTACATGTATGGCTGAGTCCCCTCAGTGTTCACCTGAAACTATCCCAGCATTGTTAATTGGCTCTACCCCAATACAAAATAAAAAGTTTAAAATAAAAAGAACATAAAAACAAACAACAGAAAAAAATAGCAATGACAAGATTTTTCACTCTTGTTCACCCAAGTCATTCTAATGCTACAAGCCTAATTTCATAACCTCTAGATTACCTCTAAGTGCAAGAGTGAGTGAAGCAATTCAATCCATAGCTTCTACATTAAAGCTGCAAAGCAAAGATCATTTTGGCTACGTGGTCTCATTTGCTCAGAGACTGTCATGGATGTGAATGTAGGTCTGAGGTCTCTAATGCACTTCAGAAAGACATCATGCAAAGAGTAGGTAGAATTATCAACCCATGGTAATCTTCAAAGCAGGCAGTTAAGAAATGGATATTTCTATAGCTACTATGCATTGGCTGCACTTTCCAGCTTGTAAAAATATCATTTTTTAATTAAAAAGTCTTTTGTTTGAAAGACCATGGAATAGAAAAAAATTAATGAATTTTTCTGACACTACTGATGCTAGCACAAATTTGATTGAGGTATTAATTACTTAAACAGGATGTGGAGTTTCTAAATGATGTGCTTTAGGATGCCTCTTGGGAGGTGCTTTAAGGCAACTTCTGGTTGCCTGCTATTAGGAAACGATGTTCTGTGTGAGCAGGGGGCGGACATAGTTCCTGTTCTGTCCCTGACGGCTAACAGTAAAACTGAAGCTCTGAAAGCTGCTGGTCATTCCTGGATACAAAATATACAACCAGCTTCTGTAATAAAAAACAAAGGGAACAGAAGAGAGCTGGCCCATCTGTGAAGGAGAGAATAAAAGCCCCAATCTATTAAGCCACTTAAAATTCTTTCCTTTTTGGGTTAAGAATTGTTCCATGATTTAATAAAAGTTAGGCAAAATGGAGAAAATACTTTTTAAAGTCTGTTTCTATGGGAAAAGTGATAACATATAATCTAACTTATTGGAGTCGTAAAATGTTAACATCAGACTTTCTCAAGAGTTTGGTGCAACAGACTTTAATTATAGCTATTAACCTGTGAAAGCTATTAACCCGGTCACAAGATCAGAAAATACAAAAAATTGGTTATAAAGAGTAAGAGGAAATTTGAAATAAATAATAGAAGCTTGTCTTACTTAAGAAGGATTCATTTAAGATGTACTTTTATAACATTCTGTGTTCCGCTTGGATGTCTGATGAGAGAGGGTCAAGAAACGTAAAGTCTAGCCACTATTATATGGGAGTCTGGAGTATAATTCAAGTGATGTTTTACAAGATTCAGATTTCATGGCTTAAGTGTGTGGAAATGCCAAACTAGAAACTTCGGGGAAATGTTTAGAATATAACATGTGCTGATATGTTTTCAGTACAAAAGCCAACGATTCAGATGAACTGGGTAAGAAGGAACACAGCATAAACAAAAAAAGAGCGGGACAGAGCAGAGCTGAGAGCCTCATTTTTGTTTTGAGTCCTCCATGGATACTCTCTTCAGTCACACTGAGCCATCCATACACGAAGACTTCATGTAAAGGTCTTCATCATTCTTTGAGGCTCAGCAACCTTCATTCACTTCCGCTGTGAACCTTCTCCAGTTTACCCAGACAGAGCCTGTTTTTGTCCTCCATGTTTCTCAAGCACAGTTTAACTGGCTGAATTTTAATATATTTGCATATTTATAAAATCTACTTGACTAACAGGCAAATTCTTCAGGTCATATATTTTACATCCTCAGCACCTAGGTCAGTTCCTAGCAAATAAATCACTATTGACTGCATTGAAACAATGAATTAGTAAATATGAAAATTACTAAATTCCATTTACCAAACTTCCTCCATTGTTTTACAACTCTATCTTCCTTCTTATTACTGGAAAGAGCTCAGTGTTTCTTTTTTTTTTTTAATAGATGGCTGTCTAAAACTTTTAATCAAATTAAAAAAGCAAAAATCTTCCAGTATATATAAACAATATCTTGAAATAAAAATGGTTGCCTTACAGTAGTACTTAATAGAATCAAAACACTAGGGTGATTCATCCATCATTATCCATTTAGAAAATGCATGGACAAGCTCTAATACTTTGGCCAGGTGATGTGAAGAACTGACTCATTAGAAAAGACCGTGATGTTGGGAAAGATTGAAGGCAGGAGTGGAAGGGGACGACAGAGGATGAGATGGTTGGATGGCATCACCAAAGCGATGGACATGAGTCTGAGCAAGCTCTGGGAGTTGGTGACGGACAAGAAAGCCTGGTGTGCTGCAGTCCATAGGGTCACAAAGAGTTGGACACGACTGAGCAACTGAATTGAACTGAAGCTCTTCTTGTGGGAAGTCAGACATCATTCTATTTTTCTCCTTAAAGTCCTCAGTTTTGAGGCAGTTGTTTCTGTTCACATATCTGGGATTTTTTCATTTCAATAATATCACTCCATAATTTCTATTGTTTGAAGAAGTTTCTCTAAAATAGGTCTCCTTTAGAGCCTATCTATCAGATGACATGTTACTATATTTTGATTCATGAATATTTGATGAAAAAAGTTTTAAATGCAGTAATTAATTTTTTAAAAGAATAAATTCTTTATGACTTCTCTATCTCATGTGCTGACTTTTGGGGAAAAATATTAAACCCAGATGATTCATTTGTTGGTGTTTCTCAAAATCTTGAAGCTCCAATCTCTTTAACGGAGGTCTCTTAACACTTAGGAAATTAAAGAAGCTATACATTTTTCTTACCACTTGATGAAACCAGGACCCAAGACTGAAAATTGAACATTAACTATGGCCAACAGATTTAAGACAGATCTAGGTATTTGAGAATCTGTTCTCTGATTAGATCCCCAAACAGAGACTCTATCACCTCCTACCAGATATCCAGGGCCGAAATTAGCTCACTTTATCCTTTCTAAATATTTAATAAATTGTTTCTCAGTGCTACATCCAAAATGGAAATGATCTGGAAAGAAAGAAAAATTAACAGGCTTCCTCTGCCCTCTGTGATTAAGCATACTTCCCCAGTGTACCATAAAGGCAGCAAATTTATGGTTTATGAAGGCCTATCACCCGATACTATGCTCAGGAAAAAATATTTCTAAGGAGTAATGTGTAAGTGCTTTTCCCATGTTAAATCAACAATGCTAAAAAAACACTAACTGTTAAAATTTAAATATCCCACAACCAGCAGAAGGAAGACTTAAATTTAGAACCCTAATATATACTCGTCTACTGTTCAGATCTGTTTTCTATCTAGACCAGTCCTGTCCAACAGAACTTTCTGGAATAATGGAAATAGTCTCTATTGCTCAACCCAGTATGGTAGCTAGTAACCACATGTGGTACCTGAACACTTGACATGTGGCTAGTACAACTGTTAGGAACTGAACTTTAAATTTAATTTTTTTTAATTGCAGTTTAAATGGCCACATGTGGCTAGTGGCTACTATATTAGAAAGTGTAGATCTAGCAGATCTAGGGTGTAAAATGCATAAGACTGCAATCAAGTGAGCTGGATTCGACCCTGCTTCTGCCATGGACTACTTTGTGAGCTTGATCATGTTATTATTCATTCTAATGCAATTTCTTTATCTTTAAAGTGATTAACTAGATGATTCCTAAGATTTCTTCTAAATTATTTATGCTCTACTTAAAAAATTCTTATGGAGTGTGACTAAAAGTTGCAAGTTATTATTTCACTGTCCTCATGAAAATCAGTCTTTTAGTGACACCATGCCTATTCATGAACATACATATTTCAAATTATAATACAAGAATGAATACACAATGATGCAGAAGAAAAAGTAGTTTTGTAGTTGTATTTATCCTGCCTAATCCTACTCCTGGTATGCTATGACACTGGGTAAAAGAAAAATCTAAACAGGATTTCCTTGCATTGGTACTTGATTTATTGATTCATCAATTCATATTATTCAGTCACTCAGTTTATTGAATACACTAAGCTCCAAACACAGTTAATATTATATGGGATGTGATAAATGTGGAGGAGGGGAGAAGACAGTTTCTAACTTAGCTTAGAGGAATGTGAATATCTTTGCGTGTGTGTGAAGTTTTCTCAAAGGAAGTGACCCACCAAAGCAGAAGTCTATTTCTTTAAGAGTCCATTCAGACACACGGCCATGGTATTGCCCTTACCCTGGGCGAGAAGGTTCTTGCATGGGGCCCATGCTTTAGAGATCTCTTTCCTGACTGCACTCCCCTCCTTTGGCAGGCCACTCCTTGACCTTAGACTGTGCTCTGCGTACCTGTGACCCTGGAATTCTCCCCCTCACCCCGATGACCGGAGCTCACTTCAGG
The DNA here is from genome assembly GCF_033118175.1 of Dama dama. Lineage (NCBI taxonomy): Eukaryota > Metazoa > Chordata > Mammalia > Artiodactyla > Cervidae > Dama > Dama dama. The sequence goes on along the minus strand of NC_083697.1, from coordinate 23,289,353 downwards.
GACTGTGAGTTGCCTTCGTCCCAGGTCTGTTCTGAGGGTGAGCCATACCACTGGTGTGCGCTGTAATATGGGGCAAAGAGGTGGGTATTTTGAAGCACGTGGGTGGAGTTTGATCCTCTGAGCATTCCAAATATCTACATGAGAGCTGGAGTCTCATAGAGATTTGAATATTAGGTACATGTGAGGGAGCAAGGGGGGCAGGCCTTGGCCCATTCGGAAAACCAAGTATTACCGGCTCTAGAAAAAAGCACCCTAAGTCAGAAGAGTTCTGTTGGTGTGGTATTTACATGTATTTCGTGGGCAGTTAAATTAACTGAAGATAATAACGCATTAGAATGGTTGCTAAGGCATCCCAGCAGGCAGTGTGCATAACTGAAGTGACACAGTTTTACCAAAAAAAAAAAAAAAATTCACTGCTAAATCTAATCTAATAACTAAATACCCTAAGATGATTTAGGTCATTTTGGTTATTTGTGATTTGAAGGCTTGTTTGTTCCACCAGGGGCTTCCCTGGTGGCTCAGATGGTAAAGAATCTGCCTGCAATGTGGGAGACCCCAGTTTGATCCCTGGGTTGGGAAGATCCCCTGGAGAAGGGAAAGACTACCCACTCTAGTATTCTTGCCTGGGGAACTCCATAGACAGAGGAACTTGGTGGGCTACAGTCCATAGGGTCGCAAAGAGATGGACATGACTGGGTGCCTATCACTTTCACACTTTCACTTGCTCCACCAGATTAAAATCATGAAGGGAAGCCTGCTGCTGGGTCTGATGTCTATCATCCTGCAGATTAATAAAGCTGAGACAGCAAAGTACAATTAAGTAATATGATAAGTTTTATCAAATCTGTGGGACAGCAGTACATTATAACTAAATATGTTTAAAGTAAATCTCCACATATTGGTTGATTCAATTTTATCTTAAATGAAGCAGAAGCAATTATTTATGCTTATGTTATTAGCTACTATGAAATGCATTGTATTCCCTTGACCCAAATATACTAAACGTGTTTGCAGACAAAACCAAAATAAACTAAAAAATATCTATAAATTTTTGGATACAATACAAATTTCACTTTAAGGAACAATAACAGAAAAAAAATTTCTGAGTTTTAAACTCTCAGACACCACCAGGGCCCAATGAATGACACTGTAAGTACTCTTATAATTCAGAAAGAGATGAATGGATACATTATGGAGTTTGCGTTTATATAGGGAGAGGGAGAGGAAGAAAGAGTTCAGTGTAGAAAAGGGATGTGGTCTAGGAAACCTTGGTTATAGATACTTTGGACGAAAAAATAATTTCCAAGTACTTCCCTGGTGGTCCAATGGCTAAGACTCTGACCTCCCAATGCAGGGGTCTCAGGTTTGATTCCTGGTCAGGGAACTAGATCCCACATGTTGCAACTAAGAGTTTACATGCTGAAACTAAGACCCAGTGCAGCCAAATAAATATGAAAAAAAAAAACCCGATAATTTCCAGGAAACTGGGAAAAGCTGGCATATTGAATATACATCATTTATCTTTTATGTTATTAAGAACTTCTACTTTTGTCAAAGAAAGAAACTGTAAGAATATCAAAAGGAAAGACACTTTCAAAAATACTATTTTAATACTATTCAAAGTTCTAGAGAACTGAAAAATAAAGATAACTTGTTCTGGGGTTCAGAAATTTAGCATTTCCAACTGTGGTCAGTTCTTGGTTTGATTCTTGAGTCTAGTTTTACAAGCCAGAGTGGTTTTCTCCTTATTTAAATGGGGTCCAGTTTATTTTAGCTCAAGATTCTGCCTTTTAAAATCTCCTCCAGAACTTCTCAGAAAACCCAAATGCCTTGTTTATGGAATAGATGCACAGCAGGGCTAAATAAATGTGGAACTGCTTGACAGGCAGGACTTTTCTTTTATTCTATCAGAGATGCTGTTAATCTTCAGATGATTATTTTTGCAATATAAAATATACAGCCTGGATTACAAAAACTAATTCCCCACCTGACACACTCATAAAGTTTTATAAGAGCTAATTTTAGATCATTCCTAGTTTTTTTCCATTTCATCATTAGAGATACTTAAACTTTTAAAAAATTCTATAGTGCCTCTCAAGATCCTCATGTAAGCAAACACTCTCCCATGATAGAACCCAACAGATGTAGTGGGTTTAGCATACTATGGGAAAGATGAGAGCAGTGGCGTTTATTATCTTCCCTTGGTTGAACTGGTGGTGTGTTATGAAAAGCTGATGATGTAAGAAGACGTGATACATAAGAGAAGGCCAAAAACAGTGACAGCAACAAATAAGACAAAAGGAATAAGGGGCATTATCAATCTCAGTATTTGACACACTCTAATTGATAGCTATAATCACACTGTTGTTAGCCCTTAGGGCTCATTGAGTGGGCTTTCTGCAAGCAAAGTTATGGCATCTGACATTTTTGTCTTAACTGGAATTCTTCTCACTTATGCAAGTCTTTGTTCCATAAAGCATTTTCATATTTTTTATTATTTCACTTGCTTCTTACCATATCCCAGTGAGAGGAGTAAAATAGAAATCATTGCCTATATTTTATAGATCAGTAAAAATGGTCACAGACTACAGTCATACACTAAGTTGTTCTGAGGTCAGAATTACTGGCATGATGTACTTTTCTTTCTACCAGACTTTGAGTCAAAACACACCTACTGCTCCCCATCCCCTACATGTCAGATTTGAAAGAAAAAGAAAATTTCTAAGGAAATTTTTCTCCTCATGAAAGCTGCTATTATATTTCTAGTATCTCTTCTTTGAGATAGGTTAAAATACCCAGGTGCTATTTAAGTTAATAAACATAAATAGTGATTTCTTTAAAAATAGAAATATTTCTCTTTAAGCAAATAATATATAAAAATTTGGTTTTCTGGGAAGAGGAATTAGGGGATTATGTTCCTTTACAAAAAGACTCTGAATAGGATTGCCTTAAATAGCAAAATTTCCCAGTACATTTAAGCTATGCTGATTTATGAAAATCTGATTCATATAGAACTTTACAGGAATACATCTGTTATATAAATCCATGCTCACCTGTAATTTACTCTAGAGGGAACAATTGAGTGATAATAATAATAACATACTCATACAATTCTTCATTATATATTTTAAAGTGCTTTCTCCTAATTTATTGCATTTGTCTTTGGCAACCTTATAAGGGAGGTAGAGAGGGTATTATTATCCTTTCTTTACAGATGAAAAATTGAGAGGTTAAGTGACTTGCCCAGGGTCAGACAGACTATTCATTCATTTACTGCTATTTGAGTGATGTAGTTTTAACAGTGAAGTCAAGGAAGTAAGGTTCTTCCTCTTAATTTTTTTTTTTTTTTGGTAACCAGCTGTGAAGGCTATTAAAATAGAGGTGGATGATCTCACAAATATAACGCTGGATGAAAGAATCCAGACACAAAAGTTACATATTGTAGGATTCTATTACTATAAAATTCAAATGCAGGCAAAATTAATCTATGTTGGCAGAAGGCAGAAGAGGGGGATGGTGAGGGAAGCAGGGCAGAGTTTCTAGGATATGAGACATTCTATTTCTTGATCTGGTTTGTGGTTACACAGTTATGTACACTGTGAAGATTCATTGAGATGTATACTTATCTACTTTTAAAAATACATATTATACAAGTTTTCTTTAAAAGAAGAATTTTACATTGTTAAGAACTGTGCAATGCACTTTATAAGATCACTATATTATACACATCCTTCAAACATTTGTGATTTCAACTGAATTTCTTAGCTGCATTTTTAAAAATGCGAGTATGAACTAAGTCTGAAGAGTTTAAAGAGAAAAAAAAGTTGAGAAAAAATATCCCAGGATCACCTTTATCTGAAAAGTAGCTATATGAAATGGGAAATTGGGGCAAATTAAGACAATGATATAATTCATTTAGGACTAGATGGGACATTTATACTTAATGACATTAAGCTAGGAAGAGTAGGGAATTGGGATTAAGTTGTTCTTCCCAAAGTGTATCATAGAGCACATATATGAATTTAGAGAAGATAAGATTATAATTTTAAAAACAGCCATTTTTATTTTAGAACTTTATATATTACAGTGCTGCTTTGGACATTGGGGTAGAAAACCATTTATCACTGGCAATTATAAAAATCTGAGTTGACTCTGCATACCTGGGCTCCTGAGAATCCCAAGTAACATTTGATGTAAGTGTATGGGAGTAAAATGTTTTGACCATTATCCATGATAAAAATTACAGGTGCATTCAAATGCTTAAAGATTTCCAAAGATCCTACACCTTCTGTGATCCTATAATCCTGAGAGCTAATGCTGCACTTGTATGCAAAGTTACCACAGATGGCAGATGTTTTGTTTAATTTTCACATACGCTCTTTTGCTGTTGTTGCTTTTCTTTCATTTTACTTGTTTTTAAAAAGGAATCCACAATGGCACCCTCTGCCTGATCATCCACATCAAATATCTATCTTGACACTATAGGTCAGGAACCGAGAATTCCCAGGCAGTGGGTCAGGTGTGGTCCCAGGATGCTTCCACTTCATCAGTGACGTTCTGAAGACAGCTCCACGACAGCTAGGACTACAGCTTGCTGAGCGTCTTCCCAGGAGGGCTGCTAAAGCCATCCTGTGCAGGGAGAAGCCTTTGACCTTTGGCCTATGCACACATTTGTTTTAATTACTGGCCAACTAGTGTGTTTCTGTGCATTCACTATGACCCAGCTAACTATTTTTTTTTAATACATTTTATATCCTGAACACCTGCAGGCTGCTTGCCACACATCGCGTGGAATGGACATGATCAAGTTGATTGTCATCACTGCATCCAGGGCGAGTGTGAGACACCGCCGTCCTCTGGAATTTGGGTTATTAGTCCATAACCCTGTGTTCCCTAATATTGCTTATGTCACAAACTAGGTCAGAAAGGCGACTCCAGAGAGAGACAGGCAGGAAGAGACAGGAAGAGGCAGGCTGAAGGAATTCTACTCTTTGGGGCTCAGCAAGCTGCCCCAAATTCTTTATCTCTGGCAAAGGATAAACAAACCTGAGAAGCTGGGACCCACGTGTCTATGGCTAAGTCCAAGAGAAATCATTTCATGATCTTTTTTAATGTCAGAAATTAGGAAGGCATCACTGTTTCTGGGTGGAAGCACAAATGATATTCACACCATAACTGCTGATGTTTTAACCATTAACTCTACTGTTTTATTACCAATTTGCGGGGTCAAAAAGACACAACTGCTTTCTCCCTTCAACAAAAGAAAACCCCCTTGAATCACTGTGGGAGGTTTGCTCTACTAATTCATGGGAAGTCACACCTGGTTCTTTTGACGTCTCATTTCTGTTTAACAGGCATGTCCCTGAATTTCATCTCTCTTATAGAAGTCTTCCTCAGCATTCTTTGTCACTTGCTTCACCTGGAATCTCCCTCTTTTTTTCCTCCTGTATCAGTTCTGCAGATGTGTTTTCATGCTATCCTTACCATGTGATGAACAGAGTCTATCACTGTTTTTGCTTGTTTATTTTAAAGGAGTCCAGGGCTTCCCCAATGACTCAGTGGGGAAAGATTCCGCCTGCAATGCAGGAGACACAGGAGATACAAGTTCGATTCCTGGGTCGGGAAGATCTCCTGGAGGAGGAAATGGCAACCCACTCCAGTATTGCTTCCTGAGAAATCCCATGGACAGAGGAGCCTGGTGGGTTACAGTCCATGGGGTTGCAAACAGTTGGACATAACTAAGCGTGCACATGCATGCGTGCATGCGTGTGCACACACACATACACATACACACACACATTTACCATTTTAAGAAACTGAAGTATAGTTATCTTATAATGTTATGTTAGCTTCAGGGGTACAGCAAAGTGATTCAGTTATCATATCAGTTTTTTAGCTTTTACTAATTCTTACTTCTTTTTGTTACAGGTTACACAATAGATACATTTGTTACACACAGTATTGACCACAGCTTTGAGTAACTTGTCTTTCAACACAGAAAAAGATAAATTCAGATACTTGCCATCAAGCCTTGTTCTCCTGGTTTCCCTGGTTCACCCTTAAAAAAGAATAATGATAATTTTATTAATGCTGTAAACAGTACAAACCAACTTCAATCTTTTTTTTTTTCTTTTTCGCAATATCCACTGGGGATTGAGAATGTAAATACATACTTCTCAGGCTAAAGAGAGGAATGCAAACATAATGAAATATAAAGAGTACTGATGTTCTTTCTTCAAATGCATTTTGTAAACATTTTAAGATTAATATGATGACTCTGTGTTACTTACTGCAGAAATTTAAGAACTATGCCAAGAAGGTTTTCTAAATAAAACTAGTAGGAGTGATTATATTGTAAAGCAGCTAAGGCTTTCTCTATCTTTGGGGTTTCATCCTGAGAAAAAGTGAGACCTTAGAAGACAGTTTTAAGATGAAACCTCTACCTCTGATGGTCCAGCGAAAGCAGTCCTAACAACCAGAAAATTATGCTGAGAGTCAACTTCATTCATAAATTTACCACAGCTTTTGGAGAGGAGGTTGTCTCAGAAAAGGTTTAAGGTACCCTATATTCTTTAAAAAAAAGAGCCACTTAACACATACATAAATATGTGAATATAAAAATTAAATATGCCAAACATTAATGACTATGGCAGACTTTTTCTTTTTTGGTTACCTTTATTTTCAAATTTTTCTACTTTGTGGATTAATATTTTATTATTACCTTTGTACTGTGAAAACACTAATGAAAATAAGTTAAAGTAATATATTAAATAAATAATTTAATTCAGCAATAAACCTGAACTTCTGGTCCAAAAGTCATAAGTGTACAAATTTTTTACCTTTTCCATGTATTTCTTTAAATTGCTGACTTGCCTTTACAAAACTAAATCATTTATCTGATGTCTTGTGTTACTCTATTATTGACATTTCACCAATCTAAGTAAGTAAACACTTAGTAAATTAGTACTCAGATCAAAGTGTTGAGATGGCTAAGTCATTTCTATTCATAAGCTTCACATACAAAGGACAAATGATATTCACATCGTAAATGCTGTTGTTTTAACCATTAATTTCACTGTTTTATTAGCAATTACTTGCAAGGGATTAAACATTAGGATGATTTACCTCTTTTACTTTCTGTAAATAGCATAGGACTTTATTGTCTCTGTTTTGGTCCTTTGGGAAATGTTATCAATCTCCCATCTAGTTTTTCATGCCAGTCTTCCATTTAAACCAAAGGTTGTGAGGTCCTCTATGGCAGTCAGGACACATGTGATCAGGCATCTCTACCCACAGATTTCTTGAGGCTTACCTGAACACCAGATCAGTCGCTGTTTCCAGGCCTCTCCTGTGGTTTGCATGGGTGCCCGGTGGGTTGAGTGGAGAGCAGACTCCTGTGGGCAGTCTCCTCTGACGGGTGACTTTCCTATCATCCCAGTTCCCTCAGCCCACTCCACTCATCTAACCTTCACCACCCCATCGTCCCCAACTCCCTCCCAATTCTCAGCGCTTCAAGGGAAACAAAACCAGTGAGAACAACTGAACCAAAAAAGCAACTCACGGGCACGCCTGGCATTCCACGGGGGCCATCCTTCCCTGTGTCCCCAGGCGGCCCTCTTGGGCCCGGGGGGCCTGGCGGACCTGGCGGCCCAGCCTGACCTTGGTCACCCTGCAGTAGAGAAGGGGACAGACCAACAATAACTGTGATCGATAAAGACCCAGGTCTCCTTTTCAACACTTTAAATTTGTATTATCTAATCCCCGTTTATACTATAAAAAGAACCTGAACAACCAGGAACCTAAAGCCTGAAGGCAATTTGCCTGCCAGCAGGAAGCAAATAAATATTCATGCTGGGTGAGCTGAGTAGACACTGTTGAAATCAAAGCTTGGGAACCGGCACTCTCAGCTCTTGGAAGGAGTGTGCATGTTATTATAACAGAGCTGGCAGAAAACTTCTGCATAACTTTATCCAGGACAATGCTGCATCGGTTATATTCACCTTGCTTAATAAAATGGCTGCATTTATAATTGGACAAATATCTACTTTTTCATAACTTACAAAATTAGACATACAAGGCTCTAGTCATGCTGAGAAATAATTTATACATTACCAAAGCTAGAGAGCTTAGAAACGGGATCTGTCACTGGATATAATTTTTAAGCTGTTTTCCTTTTTCTTCATTTAAGAAAAAATTAGATAGGCTTTCTATACCTTTTGCTTTGGGTATTTTCATATACATTTCAAACAAATGCAGCTCATGAAACATAATTTCACTTTAGTATATTTTAAAATAAATACCCACCACCCACACCCCACCCATGAAAGATAAATGGTTAAGCAACCGTATACAGAGTAAAAATCGAATGTAAAGGAGAAATCCAACTTGAGCAAGAATAAGCACTACCTTAATCAGGCGGCGTTTAATGAGCTGCTGATCAGCAGAGAGAAACCCATGATTGATTTTAGGAAACACCATCTGATCAGTCAGGTGAGGTCAAAGGTTGGAGTTCAGAGGTGAGAGAGTTGAAGAATAGGCATCAGAAGACCCCAAGAAAGAAATAAAGATACACACATTAGACTTATAATAACCATCCAGCAAAACAGAACTGGTACTTGTGTCTGACATCAGACTCTCTGGCTCTTCTTGAAAGAACCATAACCCTGAAATGAGATGCTGAAACCAGATTTTTAGTTAGAAATGGATTTTTTTTTTTTTTTTGCTGTGGGTGTTGGGTCTTTTTAAACATTGTACACAGAGAGGCAGGTAACCTCGAGTCACCTGTACTCTGAGCAGAAAGTCCAGAGACAAAGCGCCAGTTCAATTTTCGTCAGATTCATCAACCAGCATAATGTGGCGTGAACGCGACTGTCACATTATAGATGCCCAAAGTCCAGAGTATTTAGGATTATCTGATGTACTGAAAGCTATCACAGAGCATGGTGATGCATGCCAATCAGACTACCAAGGCATGGCACAGCCTATGAGAGCTTGCCTGCCTTTCTTCGACTTCAGTATCCTCCCCTCTTTCAGGCTCAAGATTCTCCTTTTTAATATACATTTGGTCCTGCTGATGGAGGTGAGGTCCTGGACGCCCAATGACATGCTGTGTGGGATGAAAGGCGTGACTGGACTCGGCAAGCCAGTTGAGCTGTTCTTGCTCACGCTTATGCTGGTTGCGGGCTCTGACTGAGCAGGCAGGGGTGCCAACCACAAACCTTGACGGTGAGGATCTGGTTACTGTGCAGGGCAGCGACTGTGGGGAAGCCTGGCAGACCCTATGGACAGGGCGCAGCACCAAAACAACACGACACAAAACGTCACACAGACATTCCACCGGCGGACGGACAGAACAAGCACGCACCTAAAGCCACCCCACCCCGGCTCTGAGTCTTGCCTCGTTTGACACACCCTGAACAAAATCAGATCCGTGAGGTCCCCAAGCCAAGCATTCCTTCAAGGGAATGGTCGACTAGAGGACTCAGGTCCACTGGGATTCCGCATATATCCTCAAGATTTCTGGACTCTTACATATAAAATGTTAGTACAGAATGGAGATAACTACAGACTCTGTTACGAACACAACACTGTAATTTCCTTCTACTGGAATTCTGTTTACAACTCAGGATGTACGTGTATTAAATCTTTTTTTGGACAACAGTGAACAGAATTTTGCAGTCAGATCAGACGTATTCCTCCGAATAACTGCAGTATACCTCATAGAATATAGTCTTACCACCCACATATTAAAATTTCTCTCTCCGATCATATGATGACTCTCAGGTCTTTCCTGTCTCAGGAATTCCTGCAGAGGTGGTGGATGGAAATCTGTCTCTTATAACATGCAGATTTCATGTCAGGGGGATTTATGGTCACACTCTGCAGTAATCGCTTCTGTCACGTAACTTTTCCAAGAGAACTTGACAGTTCACACACCCCCTTGAAGCAGAAAAGTGGTTTTGAATTCCTTAACAGAGGAGAACGAGGGAAAGATGTTTTAAAGGGCCTGAACTTTACTAGCTTGTACTAATTTGTCCTCACAGGCTTTATCAATCGGGTAGGTCTGAGAGAGAAATTTTGCCTGTGTTCTATTTCTTTTTCAATGACATGTGATACCAGAGGCTTGAATTCCAAATTTTTTTCCCACGCAGAATCCGTTTACTATACAAAAAGTGAACAACAACCACGACAATATATGGCCTTGAGCATCTGCACGATTCCTTCCTATGTTTACTCCTCACTCTTCCCACTTCCCACCCAAATCTATTTTGAGGATATTTTTGGAAAAAGCCAGAAATTTTCTAGTTTTTAAATTTTATTAGTTTTGATATATTTTCTCCCCTATTTCCCCTTATTAGGAATCTTTTTTTTTTTCTTAAGAGAGCCAATAAAATTATGTCTGTAGTCTGGGACTGCTCTTCAGCCCTAATGCCTTTGGTTCTCCTTCTTTAAGAGCTGGGACTTCTGAGGAAGCAAAGTCGAGGACATCTCATCGCTTTTGCCAAATCCTTTCCGATAAGGCTATTAGGTGGCTGGGTAGTTTCAAGGTGACCCGTAGCCTCTTTTTCTTCTCCTCAAGTAAAAGTTCTTTAAACATAGACTCTCCACAAATTCAGCAATGCTACAAGTTGGAAAACAGATGTGTACAATTTGCCTTTGTTTTACTATGGAATATGAGTTTAAAATGTTATTAGATGGTTACATGCCAGCATCTTTCCATCTGTGACTCATTAGCCCTATATTACACAGTCAGAATTTTATATATAAACCTCATATTTATGTAACAAAGAACAAAAACAGATACAAACAAGAAGTCTATGAGGGATCGGAACCTTGATTAGTGGTGATAAATCATAGTGTCACTTGAAACGGGATTATCTAACAAAAATAATTTAAAATTAAAAAACCTTTTTAACAGCACACATGGTAGATCTTACAAATGTTTTGAAATTTGCATGTATAAATAAGTCACTTTTTTTACTCATATCTGAGCATGACCAGCTTGCTGTTTGATTGTATTTTCTAAATGCTTACCAAAAAGCATTAAGTTTTAGAACTTAGTTTGGTTTCCAGTTGCCATTAAGATCTAAAGAGAGAAGTGGATAGGTGATTCCCATCTCAGACAGACCCTTTTTCTCAAACAGAACATCTCTGTTTGAGGAAGCTGATTTATATTCCTCAATCATCTTAATTGAGGACATGCTGCCAATTAGGTGCTTAGAACAACATTTAAAAGATTTCATTAGCAAGCTAGCCAAAAGGACTTCAGGAGCTTACATGCAGTGAAGTAGAAAGGAAACAGGTGGACAATTCTCATGAATTCTAACAAAAAACTCACGGCCTGGGCTACAATATCCTAGACTCCATGCTTTTCAAACTGGGATAATGCTTAAAAAGAGCATGATGAGAGTGTCCTGTGGAGAGCTTAAAGACAATAATAAATGTGGTGCCTCTTCCTTAAGAGTCAATTTTAATGAATAGTAATTTTTTTTTTTTTGGGTTGTGGAGCTTGCAGGATCTTAGTTCCCTGACCAGGGATTGAACCCGTGTCTCCTGCAGTGGAACTGTAGAGTCCCAACCACTGGATTGCCAGGGAATCCCAATGGGAAGTAACTTGAAACATTTTTAAATAAAGCAAATGTTGACATAATTTGGGGTAGAATGTAAACCTTGCACAAAACTTAAAAAAATGTTACCACTGGATAGTAGTAGAGAACCCGACCTTATGGGGGATACCCCCAGGTCACACACACACCCTGGGCTGACCCTGCTTCCTGCAGGAGGTCTTTGGAGGGCGAGTCTGAAAGCACTGGTGCTGAGCACTTGTCTGCACATCCAGGCTTTGTGTGACCAGAACTGTGAGGCTGCCCTTGCTAGTCACACAGAGAGGGCACTTTAGCATTATACATGCTGTTCTTCCACAGGATCATTAGTTATAGTCCTTCTAAATAAGTGGAATGGACATGTTTCACTTGGGTTTACATCTCAGAAAATTTGCCTGGTACACAGATGGTTTGAGTGGGTGTGGAAAAAAAAAATCTGTCTCCAGAAAAACATGGAGAAAGAGCCCAGGAATCAGCTGAAATACTGAAATAATTTGTACTCATTTTCACTCCCAAAGATTTTGAGTGCTTAAGAAATTGGACATACAAGAGTATAAAACTACTTTTTATAACCCATTTTCCTGGGCATAAAGACTTAAGACAACTTCATGAATTTTCCCCACCTTCCGTGAAGAAGGTAACCAAACCAGGACTAGGGTTTGGATTCCATTACAGGAGGAACTCTCTCTCTCTTCATTGCCTTCTAGAAGGAAAGATGCTGGTCTGCCCCAGAGGGATGGAGGACAAATACATAATTCATAAGAAATGTTGCTAACTACTTGGAGGCCATTAAATATAAGACGCTATTGTCATTTTTATTGTGTACTCAGTAATGATGAGTGTTATATCATTACATTATAGTGAGAAAATTTTGTGTTTTATCAAAAGTATGCAATAAGGCAATGATAGAGCCAGAAACTTAATCTAGGAATTCTGATTCAGACTTTGTCATCATGAAATTTACATGTTTATAATTTCTCTCTATTGGTTTTATAGTTTAAATATCAGAAAGCTGAAAAACTGACTAACATGCAGAAATATTTAAGAAGCATTTACTGAGCACCTTCTGTGTAGTCTTCACTGCACTAGGCCCTGGGGATTGCATGGTGAGTAAGACCCCAAGCTCACTAGGTTTAATGTGTAGTGGGGAAATAGGGAAAAATAAGTGGGCTGTAAAGATAGGACGTGATAACCATTATGATGGAGAAATGGAGAAACTGCAAAGGAAATAAAATGTGCACTAACACTCAGTTGGCGGAGTCATGGAAGACTCCCCAGTCTGGTGAATGAGGCATCAGGGGTTGGCAGAGCCATAATAAAATCAAAGATAGGATGATCATTTGGGAAAATGTTGCAGGCTTCCCTGGTGGCTCAGATGGGTAAAGAATCTACCTGCAATGCAGGAAACCTGGATTTGATCTCTGGGTTGGGAAGATCCTCTAGAGAAGAGAATGGCAACCCACTCCAGTATTCTTGCCTGGAAAATCCTATGGACAGAGGAGCCTGGCAGGATACAGTCCACAGGGTCGCAGAGTCGGACACGACTGAGTGACTGGGAATGTACAGTAGTCTAGTTGAGGGACTATGTTCTAGAACTAGAGGAGGACAAATTCATAGTTTCATGTGATTTACGGAGGTAAGATTCACAAAACTTGTAGCTTCGCTGAGAACATGCAGGAGATAGAGAAGCAGCCCTATGTCGCTACCTTGAGCAACAGGAGGATGGTAGAGGGGGTACTAGGAGGAAGCAGGCAGTTGGTTCTGAATGATGAATTCAGTTAGATGGCTGGGTTTGAGGTGTTTGTGGACAGCCAAGCAGCAGCAGTTGGATATGCATAAAAAATAGTCAGGAGAGAGGTAGGAATCCCAAGTCACAGGGCTATGTGAAGTTGCTTAGGGAGGTGGTAGAGAGAATAGACCTGAGAAGGAACCCTTGGAAAGACTTCAGTTCAAGGGAGGATCAGAGGAAGAGGCAACTACAAATAGAATTAATAAAAAGTGGTTGTAGAAACAGAAAGAATAGGAACTCTTCTAAATGACTCAAAATGGTAGACACATATACTTGACTTCAGTTTACTGCATCATTAATTGTACTGAATACATGCACATAAATGACTCACAGCAAGAACAGGCTAACAATCGCCAATATCATTAATGATGAATGCTCACTAATAAGCACAAGGGAGTGTCTGCAAGGTTGTAGATGTCTGGAGGAAAATATTAACAATTATGTTAATTATAAAGGTGGTCAAGGGGGCCTCATAGCAAATATTTAGGAACAGATGATAAATATTATACTGAAAAATGAGAAACCCCGAGTATCTCCATAATGTAAATAGTATCATAATTGTTTACCCAAAGCATATCATGCATTGCAGCATAACCATTATGGTGGGTATGTGTGCAGCATAAATAAAGACAAATATTCCTATAAGTTGATAAAATGATTTCTAGCTAAGAGAGACCAGATGGGGAAATATTATAATAGAATGCAAAAATATTTAGGCAAAGGAATTACTTTAGTTTAACAGCAGGTACTCTTAGAAGGCTAAATAAGGGAAAAATTAAAAGAAAGAAATTTGCTGGTAAATCATTGTTGTAGATGGTATAATCTGTCTGAATAGAAAAATTAGCTGTATGAAGCTAAATAGCTACAAGAATTCTTTGAACAACCAAATAAAATGAGCATCAGAGTCTGTGAAAATCAGTATTTATAGCTGGCTGAAAAAGACTGTCTTATGATAATTATGCAAAGAACTAGCTTTCTGTAGTTAAATAAAATATTTGGCTTAGAATGTTAATATTTATTTTTTATAGGTACTCTAAGTTCCATGCTATCGTGTTCTATGATAAATGTTAACCTTAGTTACTCCAGGAATTATCTTTTCATATGTAAATAATAAATGTGAGTTTATAAATTATTTAGAAGAGAATAATGCAATCTCTACATTGACAAAGTCATGTCATTAAGTATTATAGCTACTGAAATGCCAAGTAGGCAAAGACAAACTGCAAAGGATCTTGTAACTAAGCAGAAAGAGGGTGGATAAATGTCAACACTGGAGGGTGTAAAGGATGAGAAAAACACCTGAACTATACATACTGAGACAGTATTTCCTTGGTACATATGATCTGAGACAGGGTTTCAGGAGGTGTTGTGTTTACTAAGGACACACAAATAAGAAATACCAACAAAAGACCAGACCCCCATGAAAACAGGTAGGATTCCTGAAGAATGACTGCCTGAGCCTGAGGAAATCAGAGTTGCATAGATGTGGAATACAGAGAAGAAAACAAAATAGCCTCATATAATATGGGAAATAGTGCAAAGTTAAAATTATGTCAATTATTAAATAAATATTTTGCTATCATCCAATGATATCACCTCAATGAACATGAATTTGAGCAAACTCTGGGAGATACTGAAGAACAGGAGAGTCTGGTATACAGAGTCGGACACGCCTTAGAGACTGAGCAATAACAAAGTCATTGGCTCAATCCTGTACTGGGGTTTCTTAATAATAATGAGACAATAAATAATGATAATGATGGTAATGATAGTGGTCAACACTCACATGATACTATGTGCCAGCCATTAGTTCTAAGAGCTTTATCAATTCGGGATCTTAGTTCCCCAATCTAACTTGTGCTCCCTGCAATGGAAGCATAGAGTCTTAACCAATGGACCACCAGGGAATTTCAATGTTAGCTCTTTTAATCCTCAGAACAACCATCTGACTGGTGAGGAATTGGAGGTACAGGGAGGCTATGTGTTTTGCCCAACCAGCAATAAGTAGCAGAGCCAAGATTCACACACTGGCCATCTGCCCCAGAATCTACCCTCTAAGCCACCATACTTTCCATAAATTCTTCACAGTGTCTGAATTTCGTTCCCATCTATCCATTCATTTATTCAAGAAGAATTTATACTATTACAAGAATTTATGCTTACTATAAAAAGGCAATATTCGGATACTGAGATTAGAAAGCCTTATCCCAGGCTTCATGGAGTTTAGAGTATAATGAAGAAAGGTAGACATTAAACAGGCAATTATAAATGTGGTTGGGGTCTCTTTTCACGTACATGTTTATGCTCTTTTTCTCTTATATTCCTCCATTTCTTTTAATCCCTCAATAAAGCTTTTGGTTGGCCATCTGCTGCTGCATCAGGAGAGGTACAAGGAGACAGTGGAAAACAAAACCTGTTTGCCAACATTGCTAGAAACCAAAAATATCCAGGAAGATACTCCGCAAACTGGAAGAGAGGAAGGAGAACTGCGGTCCCCAAGAGCAGAGGGGGTCTAAGGTTGGCTCCCCCACAGCACTTACAGCAAGGCAGTAATACCGTAAAGAAGAAATGGCTATGTGACACGCCTAGATGCAAAGGCCTGTGGGAAGCCCTGCAAAAGACTTCTGTGTCTGAAGTGTGGCACAGGGACAGCAGAGTCCCCCATGATGCCCTGGTGATGCAGTGACACATGGTCTCCGAAGGCCATGCAGTTTAGCTGGCTCATGCTGCCTTCTCAGCAGCAGATTGTGTGGACCGACGGTGGAAGACCAGGTGCCTCTCAATTCTCATCCCTAGGCTTTTTACTGCTATAAGACCCTAGAACAACTGTGAATTGGTCCAAAAGGAGAAACAAAAGTGTAAAAATCCCAAGAAGACTGATCTTGATTGTTTTGTTGGCACAGGCAAATGGAGGTTTAGATTCAGAAATCAAGTTGTTAATAGAAAATGGCATCATATTTCTTGCTCATTGAGAGTTTGGATTGAGACTCACACCCCCGAAGCGAATATAATGACAGTTGGCAAAACAAAAGCCACGAGAATCCACGGAAAGGGGACCGAGACCAAGGTGAGATGGTCAGGGAGGACTTCCTAGGGAAGTGATGTTTAATGTGGGACCCGCAGAACCAAGTACCCTGTGGTCGCTCTCCAAGGGCTCTGACCCTTTCCTTCTTGACAGTATCATCAAGATGAATATTGGAGCCAAAGAGAAAGCATACTTTTCTTTTCCAAAGAAATGCTGAATCTACACTTGGATTACAAAGATTAGGTAATGTTCTAGGCATTCCCTTGAGACCTGGACCTTGTTCTCCACTTGGGGAAGGTTAGGATAAGGGGAATAGCAATGACCATGGGGTGTGGGATTGCTGTGGGAAGTCAGATTGATAAACTGAAAGAGATTAACTGAAACGTCCATTCCTTCATCTAACAAACAATATGCAAAATATAGTGACAGAAGCTGTAGGGGTTTAAATCTAGTGGGGAGGAGAGGTTATCACATGATTATCAATTCAAATAGAAAATATACTGAATTATTGCTGATTGCTTTGGCCACCTGATGCAAAGAGCTGACTCACTGGAAAAACCCTGATGTTGCAAAAGATTGAGGGCAGGAGGAGAAGGGGGTAACAGAGGATGAGATGGTTTGATGTAATCACTAACAAAATGGACATGAGTTTGAGCTCTGGGAGATAGTGAAGGACAGGGAAGCCTGGCACGCTGCAGCCCGTGGTGCTGCAAAGAGTCGGACTTGACATGACTGAGTGATTGAATAACAACAACAAAAATGCTGATTAGAGGAGCAAGCAGTATGCTTTCTAAGCACGTTCTGACTTGGGGATGGAGTGGTGCTTCTGTAAAGCTGGGATTTGAGATGGGCAAAGAAGAATGAAAAGGAAACAGTATTTGAGGAGGGGTGAGTGTGGACTTGGGGCCAATGGAAGAAGGCATTCCGGTCTGAAGTATAGTGAGCAAAAAAGTAGAAGGTATATTTGGAAATTGCTGGTAAGTTGAGTTTAGATGGGGTGAAGCATACAGTTTTTAGGAAACAACCTAGAAAAGTTGATATGGTATAGAAGCGGGAGGTCTTCAAAGAAGCATTAAAGGGGGACATGGTGGGAAACCATGAAGGTGTTTATACAGTGAAGATGCCATGCCATACATGCATTTGAGGAGGACATGCTAAGTCACTTCAGTCATGTCTGACTCTGTGACCCCATGGACTTTGTCAATGGGATTCTCCAGGCAAGAATACTGGAGTGGGTTGCCATTTCCTTCCCCAGGGGATCTTCCTGACCTAGGGATCGAACCCATGTCTCTTATGTCTCCTGCATTGGCAGATGCGTTCTTTACCACCAGCGCCACCTGGGAAGCCAACCCTGCCCAAATTACAAAAAACAGATTAAGAATTAAGATGTAGTCCATGATCCTTTCTCTGCAATTCCAAAATCCAGGGTTCCTGAAAACAAAACATTTCTTAAGTTTAACTAAAGATTTTTATAACTTTGTAGCAAACTCATTTGGTGACAAGGACTTATTTGAGCAGATGTGAGGCTATGTTTGGTCACTAATAATCCGTCTTAGCATGAACATGCATGTGCTCCACTGCAGAAACTGACGGCTTGATTACACATGCCTCAGGCCTCGCTAACGGTGTCAGACAATATGTGGTGGATGAAAAATAATAACTTTCTAGTGCCTAAAAGCTCTAAATTCTGAAACACGTTTGACTCTGAGGGTTTCAAGAAAGGACTGTAAGTTTGTTCCCAAGTTGATGACAAAGATACTTTGAGCAGAATTAAAGATTGAAGGAAGAGTAGTAAGTTGTGAAGTTAAGGCAATGCATTTAGTTTTGAACAGGACAACTTGTTAATATAGGCTAGACTGGCAAATGTCCTGTTTAAATACATGGTAATCTGAATTATATATTATAATTAATACAAGTTTACAGTAATTAGAAATAAATTTTCCTTTATGATTACAATTTTATATATTAATCAGGACTAGCCTGATCATTTGTTACCTAGTGTCTTTTAACAAATTGCTTTAATGAATAAATAACCACTTTATGGTTAGCATACATGTTTTGCAAGTAAATGCAAAAACGGACCAGAAAAAAATTTTGATCTGTTAGGAAATTAAAAAAAAAAATCCAGAGATTTTGTTTAGAGCGTTAATCAGATTACAAAGCAGTACATAATAATTTGTTTAACAACCTCCCCCCTTTAAAAAAGGAAACCATGCTAAAGCAAGCTTTAATTCAACCCATCTGATTTGCATGAAATTTGCATTTGAAATACAAATTATGAATTATTTAATAAAAGACTAATAATCTTTTACTTCTCTAGGAATCTTCCCTCAAAGATAGTACAGTATCACAATAATGTACAATACAATAATATGCTGCACGGTGGACAGGGAGGCCTGGCGTGCTGCGGTTCATGGGGTCACAAAGAGTCAGACACGACTGAGTGAACTGACTGACTGATACTTCTACAGGGCTTCCCTGGTAGCCCAGACGGTAAAGTGTCTGCCTGCAATGCGGGAGACCTGGGTTTGATCCCTGGGTCAGGAAGATCCTCTGGAGAAGGAAATGGGAACCCACTCCAGTACTCTTGCCTGGAAAATCCCATGGACGAAGGAGCCTAGTAGGCTACAGTCCATGGGGTCGCAAAGAGTCAGACACGACTGAGTGACTTCACTTCACTTCCTATACTTCTATGAAACCAAGTGTGCTTTTCACTTGCAGTTGCCAGGTCAAGGGCTTACCTCATACTGAATATGCCCTATCCACTTTCTGGAAGGGAACAGTCTATATTTGGGAGAGGAGGCACAGTAGGATTAGGAAAGAGCAGTGCCAGGCAAATAGGGGGTTCATTTGCCGATGGTACACTGAAAGGAAAATCAGCATGTGTCCTGTAAGAAAAACTCAACTTTTTTGCATTCTTCATTCTGGGAGAAAAGCAGAAAGACGTGTCCTGTTATTCCCTAGAGACTCTATTTAGTGTCTGACTTGGTGGGTGTTTGCTAAACTTCCTTTGTATGATATTAGATTGGCTTGACTCTAAAATTCCTTGGGCATGCTTCCTGGATGGCAGTGTCTTTTCTTCTTTCTGCAGACGGGGCAGATGGCTGGAAACTCGCCTATAAAAGAGCTGGCAAGCGTCCCATAGGGCTCAGATATAATGAGTGGACAGTCATCCTCGTATTTCCCAATCCAGCTCTGAAGTTCACCCTCCTGCATAAATAAATTTGATCCCACAGCCAACACCTGATAGCCCCCTGGGATAATGGAACTCTTCAAAACTGACCTTATCAACAAAAGATCATGGAGTACTTGGAAGAGTTCACCAAGGAGAACTGTTACTTGGAGTAATACCACTCTAGGTATGTTCCTCTACTATTTAAAACTAGCCCTGTTCTCCCTTGAGTCCACATCCTAAATTTTAGTGTGTTCCCAGACTGTTCAACTACTCAAAACTAAAATAGTCTGTGTCTTGAAAGCATCCTTTAAATTTGTAAGTTTCCATATGGACCTCAAGTACTGGATGCAACTTAGGACATCTGAATGCCCTACACAGAATATTAATCAAGGAATTGAGAAAGGAATATGTCAAGGCTGTATATTGTCACCCTGCTTGTTTAACTTATATCCAATGGCCACAATGGGAGAAGCAATATTTATATTTGATGCTATCTGTTGCACATGGGGTAAATGCAAATGGCTATAAGTACCAGGCAGATAACATAAATAAGCGAGCAGGTTTAAGGCAAGAGGAAGTGGGGAGACTTGGTTGAATAGGAGTCAAGCTGGGACTAAAAGGAAATGAGGAGGACTCAATTGATTTTGCTTCAGGGGAAGGTCTACATAGTGCTGCTATATCTTTACATGCTTCAGGACAGGCCAGAAATCTCAGGTGTTGTTTGTGTGGTTTGTGTGTGTGTGTGTGTGTGTGTGTGTGTGTGTGTGTGTGTATTGAATGCTTCATATTTCAAACATTCGCTACCAATTCAAAGGCCATGTCAAAGAATGTTCACACTACCATACAACTCTGCTCATCTCACACACTAGCAAGGTAATGCTCAAAATCTTTCAAGCTAGGCTTCAACAGTATATGAACGAAGAACTTCCAGATGTACAAGCTGGATTTAGAAAAAGCAGAGGAACCAGAGATCAAACTGCCAACATCCATTGAATCATAGAAAAAGCAAAGAAATTCCAGAAAAACACCTACATCTGCTTCACTGACTATGCAAAAGCCTTTGACTGTGTGGATCACAATCAATTGTGGAAAATTCTTAAGGACATGGGAATACCAAACCACCTTACCTGCCTCCTGAGAAATCTGTGTGCAGGTAAAGAAGCAGCAGTTAGAGCTGAGCATGGGATAGCAGACTGGTTCAAAATTGAGAAAGGAATATATCAAGGCTGTATATTGTCACCCTGCTTATTTTAACATATCCAGAGTACATCATGGGAAATGCTGGGCTCGATGAATCACAAGCTGGGATCAAGGTTGCTAGGAGAAATATCAACAACCTCGGATATGCAGAGGATACCAGTCTAATGGCTGAAAGCAAAGAGGAACTAAAGAGCCTCTTGATGAGAGTGAAAGAGGAGAGTGAAAAAGCTGGCCTAAAACTCAACATTCAAAAAATGAAGATCATGGCATTTGGTCCCATCACTTCATGGCAAATAGATGAAGAAACAATGGAAACAGTGATAGACATCATTTTCTTGGGCTCCAAAATTACTGCAGATGGTGATTGCAGCCCCCAAATTAATAGATGCTTGCTCCTTGGGAAAAAAGCTATGACAAAACTAGACAGCATATTGAAAAGCAGAGATACCACTTGGCTGACAAAGGTCTGTATAGTCAAAGCTATTGGTTTTTCCAGTAGTCATGTATGGATGTGAGTTGGACCATAAAGAAGGCCAAGTGCTGAAGAATTGATGCTTTTGAACTATGGTGCTGGAGAAGACTCTTGAGAGTCCCTTGGACTGGAAAGAGATCAAACCAGTCAATTCTAAAGGAAATCAACCCTGAATATTCCTTGGAAGGATAATGCTGAAGCTGAAGCTCCAATACTTTGGCCACTTGATGCAGAGTTGACTCATTGGAAAAGATTGAGGGCAGAGGAGAAGGGGGCAACAGAGGATGAGATGGTTGTATGCCATCACTGACTCAGTGGAGGTGAATTTGAGTGAACTCTGGGAGATAGTGGAGTGCAGAGGAGCTTGGCATGTTGCAGTCCATGGGGTCACAAAGAGTCAGACACAACTTAGTGACTGAAAAACAACAACAATAATCAATTCAAATTTACTTTAAAACACTTTATAGTCCAAACAAAAATATATTTGAGGGGTGATTTGGGCCACAGGGAACCAGCTAAAGGTCTTTTATCTAAGCTTCTGAATGTTGACTTAGAAACAAGGCAAGTGTGTGAGGGCTTTGCTTCAGAAAGGAAGTGATTTGGTTAATCTCTTGCAGTAACTTTATTTATAACATTTGTTGCGTGAAGAAAGGGCTACAGGTTCTCACTGTATCAACTACATGCTGCAATCCAGACCACTGGTTCTTAAATTGTAAAACATTCAGAATATGACCGCTATCCAGGACTTCCAGGAAAAAGGAGAAAACAAGGTATAATTCCTTTCTGGAAACCAAGTGCTGCTCCCTACAGTGATGGATCCAGTTGGGAGGAGTTCCATGATTTAAGCTCCTCATGAAAGAGGCTGCTGTAATCTATGTGAGAGCTATGGTTTCTTTGGGAATCTCAGAATGGAATCCCCTGACTTCTGTGAAATTAAGTCCAAACTTTATAATGATATGGCTATAGAAATCATAATATGAACTTTCTACTTTTTAGTTTTCATTTCCTGGCTGTGTTGGTGATGATGTTATTTCATGAAGTTCTATACATTTTAAATACTAAGTTGTAGCATACTATGATGCTTATTATATCTACTTTTAAAAGTCATATTTATGTGCAGGTGTAACTGAATTAAGTACACTGATAATATTCAAAGTCTTTTTTTTAACCTCAAATTTCCTTTTATACCTTCAAGTTTCAAATGTTTAGATGATAATAAGCCAGTCAAAAATGTTAAAAATAAAGATTAACTTGTCTTTGAAAGGTACTGAAAATGAGAGCTCAAAATAAGCTGTAGCTGCAATTTCTTATGGGGTCAATTTTCTCTTTATTTAGAAGTACTTGATATGCCATGTATCAAAGGAATTTGCCACATGTAACAGGAGCAAGTTTTTTTTTTCTCCCTATGATTATAGGAATTAATTCAAAGTGTAATATTGTCTTTTAATTTAATAAACATTAAATGAAATATTTGCCTTATTTGTGGGCTTCCCTGGTGGCTTAGATGGTAAAGAACCTGATTGCAACACAGGAGACCCGGGTTTGGTCCCTGGGTCAGGAAGACCCACTGGAAAAGGAAATGGCAACCTACTCCAGTATTCTTGTCTGGAGAACTCCCTGGACAGAGGAGCTTGGTGGGCTATACAGTCCACGGTTCACAAAGGGTCAGACACAACTGAGCCACTAACACTTTCACTCCTTGCCTTATTTATTGGTAAATAACAATAAAAAGAATGAATGGTGAATAACTGTATTCTGTATATGAAATGAGGGAATTATACATAAGTAAAATGGAGGACAAATATTTCTCTGTTGTCTTTAAAGATAAGATTTAATAGCTCAGTTTCCAAAATAAAATATATTTCATAGGGCTTATTTTTAACTCAATGCATTTCCAATTCCAGTACCCATAAAGAACAAAGTTTACATTTCAAAAACCAAATGGCATCTGGTATACTCAGATAAGTAACCAGTTCTACCACCTCATCAGCTGCAACTTTTATGATTACCATATGTGGCTAAAAAATTACAGATATATGCCTATCATATTATTGAAACTGAATTACTTATTTACACATAAGGCACTGCCAGTTTTTCTCCTTGAGTGCTGTGGAATATTAACAATTATGGTCACAAAGTAAAAAAGAATAATTTACCATTTTCCAGCTCTGGGATGAAGCTTCATAACATTACCAATAGTTGAGCTGAAGCTTCATAAACATTTACCCATTTGTACAATTGTCCATGCTTCTTGACTTGTGAAATGTTGGGAAAATTATTAAATATTGGGAAAATGGGGTGAAACAAATATGAATAAGAAAAAAATAATTTTCAAAGGCATTGCTAGAGTCAACTTCTGTACAAGGGATCATCAACCAATTTGTGAACTATTAGGCTCTTCATTTCCCTTCTGGGCTTCCCTGATGGCTCAGATGGTGAAGAATCTGCCTGCAGTGCAGAAGACCTGGATTCCATCTCTGGGTTGGGAAGATCTTTAGCAGAAGGGAATGGTTACCCACTTCTTGCCTGGAGAATTCCATGGACAGAGGATCCTGGTGGGTTACAGTCTATGGAGTCCACGAAGAGTCGGACACGACCGAATGACTAACACTTTTTTTCATCTCCCTTCCACTCTCCAAATCTTTGTTGGATTTCCTTTATAATGACTGTCTTACTAGATGGAAGGGAGAGGAAAAAAAAAGAAGTGAAAGTCAAACTAAGGATTAATAGAGAAGAGTGGCATGGAATAGTGAAGGTCAGGAGCACTAAGGCCCCACAGGATCTGGGGGAAAATAATAAGAGTAAGAAGAGCATTTGCCATTAGAATTGGAACCAGAAGAAGAATACAAGAACGGGCTTTTTTCTGGGCCTTTGGTCAACTGAGAGTAAATTTTTAATAATGAAATCAATAGCATCACTTTCCTATTTAGCTTCTAATTCTCTGTCAAACAGAAAAAATACAGATATTTGGATTAAAAATGATAAATACTGGTAGTATAAAATGCTACAAGAAGTGAAGAAACTATAAATGAAAACTTTGGGAACCTAAATGACAAAATGAATTTTAAAATACTGAGCATTTGCCAAAAAAATTATCAAACCATTCAGATTATTTTTCAGGAAGTATAGAAAGTAAGAGAAGTAACAACAGAAAACAAGGAAGATGGTAAATCCTGCAAAATATAGATAGATTGGTAGAATTTCATTGACTTAAGACTAGAACAGATTATTATAAGGATTGTCGGTAAAAATCTGGAAAAGAAGTTCAGTTTAAAAATATGATCTTTTTTGCCTTTCTATAAAAGGTTATTAGGTGGAGGTACATGTATAACTGGATTATAGCAAGAGGTATGTTATATTATTCTCATGTCTTAATTGAGAAATATGAACTAAAAGCAAACCAACAAGTGGATTTATAACTGGCTGAACACTTTACCTTGGCAACAAAGCTTAACTCATCCCACAGTTCTTGTTTTCAGTCTTTACTCCATTCAATAGTTATATCATGGATTAGGTGAGTCTTCTTAAAATTTAGATCTAGGAATGATTTCTCTCTCTGTGTATCTGTTTCTATAGGCTTCCCTGGTGGCTCAGATGGTAAAGAATCTGCCTGCAATGCAGGAGATGCAAGAGATGCAGGTTCTATCTCTGGGTTGGGAAGATCCCTGGAAAAGAGAATGGCTTCAGTATTCTTGCCTGGAGAATTCCATGGACGGAGGAGCCTGTTGGGCTACAGTTTGTGGGGTCACAAAGAGTTGGACATGACTGACAGACTAACACTTTCACTTTTGGGGTCTTCCCTGGTGGCTCAGACGGTAAAGAATCTGCCTGCAATGCAGGAGATCTGGGCTCAATCCCTAGGCTGGGAAGATCCCCTGAAGAAGAGAATATCTCAAATTTCCAGCAAATGGAACCACAAAGAGATGTAATATTTGCTGGATGGCAGAGTCAGACTTTAAGAGAGGATCTCAGCAGGATGGAGTATAAAACAATGTGGGGGTAAAAGTAAAGAATTGTGTTTGGGTCCAATAAACAAGCCATAGTGATACACAGTGGAGGAGTTAAGGGCTAGTAGCAGTGGAGAAAAAAAAAAACAGACTTTAGAATTTAAGTTGATAATAAATGTATGTATTCATCAATACATGATATGATTGCCAATGTGTTTTAAAGCTAATCAAATTCCAGGCATATTAATATAAACAGAGGTATAAGCAAGTAGGTTCTACCCAGCTTAGGCCAGGCTACATCTGAATTAATGTGTTTAATTTTGGAGTGTTACCTTTAAGGGCAGACAGAAGCACATACAGAGAACAACCAGGAGAGAAACATAAAAGGTGTCATGTGAGGAATGGATGAAGGACCTGGGATGTTGGAGCAGAAGAAGGTGATCTGGGAAAAGAGGGCTGTTTTGAATCGGCTCAGAACTGCCTGGGGTGCATCACAGGGAGGAGTCAGGCTGATGTGCTCTTCTTGTTGAGAGAAGCACATCTAAACCAACAGGGCTTTAGGAGTCATCGCAACCCTGAACTTCATTCGGTGTTTCTATAAAATCCCTGACGGTTGTCACGTGGAAGAGGAACTAGTTTAGAAGGCAGGACAAAAACTAAATGATAGGAAGCAGAGAACAGCCGATGTTAATCCAAAAGAAGGAACAATAAATATTTGTTGAATGAATGAATGATTAAGTTACATTGTAATATTTAGAACTGTCTAGAATCAGAACAGTCTGCTTCTCAAGAGAGTGAGTTCCTTGCCACTAAAGGTGTTTGAACAAAATTCAGGAATCATGAGCTTAGGATACCCTATGTGAATTTTTAGTCAGTTGATTGGCTGTAAAATGAGTTTATTTTGCAGTTATAAGAGAAAATTTAATAGAGCAGCAAGTGAATTTCTCATACTCATATTATCTGCCCTCTCACCACTCTTTTAGAATAAGACAATCAAGATTTACCTGGAAATCCTTTCTGACATTGCTAAAATATTTTATAATTCTAATAAAAAGTCAGTTTTTAGTTTCTATACTATCCAGCAGTTAAACATACTATAAGAAAAAATGTTTCAAATGCATGAAACTCTTTTTCATAAAGGGAAATATGATCTACTTTATAGGATCTTCTTCATGCCATCTTTTTAAAATCATTTTAACCACACCCTCAGATTCTGTATTTGTTACACTCAGAGAAATCAGGTTTCAATTTATTTTTACATCAGGGAGAATATAGAAAAAGATAGTCAAATAATAATGACTCGAATTAGTTCTGTTCCTTAGGATTTGTCAGTATAGCTACAGAGAGCAATTCCAAACAATTTATTAACTTATTTTTCATTGCTGCTCCATAAAGGCAATTTATTCAGAAATGTTTATAAGGGGAGATTTTTCCATTAATCTAACTAAACAACCAGAACAACAAAAAACCAGAAGAAATATACAGTGCCTTAAAATATGGATGTCTCTAGAAGTATACTGACTAATATAAAGGAAATTATTTGGGTCCAATAAAAACATATGGAACTAAACTTATATTATGATTTTAAATATCTGTGAACTTTAGCTACAATATACTATTATCTTAAGTAATATATCTTAAGTAATAAACCTACACACTATATACTGCTAAGAAAAATCTAGAGGAAATTCTGTAATTAGAGGCTGCATTTTTCCATCAAAGGAATGACTTTGAAGAGCAAGCCTTCAATGTATATACTGTTTCTAATTTTAAATATATATAATTAAAGGACTAAAATATATCTTTTACTATTATTGCATGTCATTTAATTACTATTCTATATATAAAGGGGTAGCTTAATAAAAATTCTGTTATTTACAATTTATATTTCAACAAAATTTTGAAAGATAGCATTAATTATATTTCCATCTTGGTATAAAACTATCAACTTGAACTATTCCTAATTTAGACCTTTGAACAGACTTGGTATATTAATTAAAAAATTCTTTAATACCATAGGTTGACAATTACTGATGTAAGAAGAATTCTATGTAATTTAAAAACAAATTACATGTAAATTAAATCAAAGGCAATAATGTATCCTTGTTCCTAGAAGACAGATGATTTGTCATTGGATGTTTTGTTACCTGTGTCTATTTTGATGGGATTGAAACTGTCTCTTACATCTCCTGTAGATTTGATCCCTGGGTCAGGAAGATCCCCTAGAGGAGGGTAAGGCAACCCACTCTGGTATTCTGCCTGGCGAATCCTCATGGACAGAAGAGCCAGGCGGTCTGCAGTCCATCAGGTCACAAAGAGTTGGACACGACTGAAGCGACTTAGCACACACGCACGTCATTATAATATCAGAAGCAAAATCATCTTCATCTCTAATTTGAGTATTACAAACTCCGGTGCCAACAGTGGCTATGCATACATGTAAATAACTGAAGTGGGCAGAATGCATGCCCTATCTAAAGCAGAGAGATTCCATCCAGCTTCAGCCAACTGATATTATAAAAGAATACGTACCCAGTGGTGTCAGATTCTCTAATTTTCCAAGAGGAGTTTTAAAATAAGATTTTGTGTGAAACTGCCCAACATTAAAATATTAGCAAGTAATTTGGGTAAGCCAAATAAAATGTATCTACTATTGGAATCTGCACATAGTTTGTAGCTTCTAATCTGTCTCATGAGAATTATTGATTCAAAACAAAACATAGAGGGAAGATGGTACAAAATAATATAGCACATTTCAAAAATAAGGAAAAATAAAGACATTGCACTCCTCTCCACCACTACAGCCAAAGCTGTTACTCTCCACCCTAAAAGGAAATCCCATATAAGCTGTGACAATTTCTCAAATTACAACCCTATTGGCATGTGCCATTTCATTTGACACCTTCTGAAAATCTTGAGTTATTATAAAAGTTACTTTATAAAATTCTAGGTAGATACCATGACTCAAAGTCTGCATTCTTTTCTGACACATTTTATTAGAACTATAGGGATCCCAAGTGGAAGAAATACCAAAGAGTAGGATAGAGTTACAGCATTAATGTTCAACATTGTACTGGTGACATAGAAAGCTTTTTCTATGTCGATTTTGTTTGACTTTTCTGCCTCAGAGTGTAAAATGAAAGATGAAGTTGTAAATCTCTGCATTAATTTTCTGAACAGATCCAAAATGTCCAAATATTCCTTTCTTCCTGTTATTCCTCAAAGTTCATTTCCTTTTACAATATTATTGACTAATTATGGATGACTACAAAACAAAAGGTTGTAAGGCTGAAAAGTAACTTTGTACTGAGCAAAAAAGGCAACAAAAATGGCTTTATAAAGTTGTACTCTAGAATTTCCCAACACTAAAAATTCTTTAGAAACTTTGCTTTGTCAAAGTAGAAGTAATTTATATTTAGCTATACCAAAAAGTAAAAATGGTGTATGTAAGTGATGATGTTTTTAATTTAAACATAGCAGTTATCGAGTTGGTGGATAAAAATAACAATATAAAGGTAAAATATTTCTTATTATTGTTTTCATTAACAAAATTATTGCAGTTGTCATATAGACTATAAATTCTTTAAACAAGACATAATATCAAAGAAATGTAAATAATTAATAAAAAAGGTTAATTTGTAGGTAGGGGCTTTTTGCCATATGATGTATCATGCTATGCTTGGTAACTAAGTTGTGTCCAACTCTTTCTGATGCCATGGACTGTAGCCTGCCAGTCTCCTCTGTCTGTGGGATTTCCCTGGCAAGAATACAGGAGTGGGTTGCAATTACCTTCTCCAGGGGATCTTCCCAACCCAGGGATCGAGCCCAAGTCTCCCGCATTGCAGGCAGATTCTTTACCATCTGAGCCACCAGGGAAGCCCATGATGTATCATATGTCATGCTCATCATCAGTCATGCTGATTAAGACAAAATAGCTTCCGATTTTCAAAACATCTGATAAAACTATATTAATGATTTACAATCTTTCCCATGTTTACCTTCTCAAAGAACAGTTCTTCAGGTTAAAATAAATTAAAAGTAAGGAAGAGCAGAGACTGAAAAATTACAAGGTGCTTCCAAAACTTATGTTAAATGCAAGGAATATGTTAGAATCCATTCTAGAAAATTCTGAAGTCCTCAACCATTGAGAAATATAAAGAAATAAGGTAGCTAAGAAACAGCCTGAAGAACTAAGGACAGAGGTTAGTAATGTACAGAAGATGGTGATCAAAACCAGCCTCAAGAAAAAGAAATGCAAAAAGGCAAAATGGCTGTCTGAGGAGGCCTTAAAATAGCTGAGAAAAAGAAGAGAAATGAAAGGCAAAGGACAAAAGGAAAGATATACCCATCTGAATGCAGAGTTCCAAAGAATAGCAAAGAGACACAAGAAAGCCTTCCTAAGAGAACAATGCAAAGAAATAAAGGAAAGCAATAGAATGGGAAAGACTAGAGATCTCTTCAAGAAAATTAGAGATACCAAGGGAACATGTCATGCAAAGATGGGCTCAATAAAGGACAGAAATGGTATGGACCTAACAGAAGCAGAAGATATTAAGAAGAGGTGGCAAGAATACACAGGAAAACTGTACAAACAAGATCTTCATGACCCAGATAACCATGATGGTGTGATCACTCTCCTAGAGCCAGGCATCCTAGAATGTGAAGTCAAGTGGGCCTTAGGAAGCATCACTATGAACAAAGTTAGTGGAGGTGATGGAATTCCAGTTGAGCTATTTCAAATCCTAAAACATGATGCTGTGAAAGTGCTGCACTTAATATGCCAGCAAATTTGGAAAACTCAGCAGTGGCCACAGGACTGGAAAAGGTCAGTTTTCATTCCAATCCCAAAAAAAGGCAATGCCAAAGAATGCTCAAGCTACCGCACAATTGCACTCATCTCTCACACTAACAAAGTAATGCTCAAAATTCTCCAAGCCAGGCTTCAACAGTATGTGAATTGAGAACTTCCAGATGTTTGAGCTGGATTCAGAAAAGGCAGAGGAACCAGAGATCAAATAGCCAACATCTGTTGGATCATATAAAAAGGAAGAGAATTCCAGAAAAACATCTACTTCTGCTTCATTAACTATGCTGAAGTCTTTGTGTGGATCACAACAAACTGTGGAAAATTCTTAAAGGGAAGGGAATACCAGACCACCTTACCTGCCTCCTGAGAAACCTCTATGCAGGCCAAGAAGCAACAATTAGAATTGGACATGGAACACAATGGACTGGTTCCAAATTAGGAAAGGAGTACTTCAAGGCTGTATATTGTCACCCTGCTTATTTAACTTATATGCAGAGTACATCATGAGAAATGCCAGGCTGAATGAAGCACAAGCTGGAATCAAGATTGCTGGGAGAAATATCAATAACCTCAGATATGCAGATGACACCACTATTACGGCAGAAAGCAAAGAGGAACTGAAGAGTCTCTTGATGAAAGTGAAAGAGGAGAGTGAAAAAGCTGACTTAAAACTCAACATTCAAAAAATGAAGATGGGGAAACAGTGAAAACAGTGAGAGGCTTTATTTTCTTGGGATCCAAAATCACTGCAGATGGTGACTGCAGCCATAAAATTAAAAGACGTTTGCTCCTTGGAAGAAAAGTTATGACCAACCTAGACAGCATATTAAAGAGCAGAGACATTACTTTGCTAACAAAGGTCCGTATAGTCAAGGCTATGGTTTTTCCAGTAGTCACGTAAGGATGTGAGAGTTGAACCATAAAGAAAGCTGAGCACCAAAGAATTGATGCTTTTGAACTGAGGTGTTGGAGAAGACTCTTGAGAATCCTTTGGACTGCAATGAGATCCAATCAGTCAATCCTAGAGGAAATCAATCCTGAATATTCATTGGAAAGACTGATTCTGGAGCTGAAGCTCCAATACTTTAGCCACCCTGATGTGAAAGGCCAACTCATTAGAATAGATCCTGATGCTAGGGAAGATTGAAGGCAAGAGGAGAAGGGGATGACAGACGACGAGATGGTTGGATGGGGTCACTGACTCAATGGACATGAGTTTGAGCAAACTCCTGGAGACGGACAAGGAATGGGAAGCGTATAAATCCATGGCTGATTCATGTCAATGTATGGCAAAAACCACTACAATATTGTAAAGTAATTAGCCTCCAACTAATAAAAATAAATGGAAACAAAACAAAACAAAACAAAAGGAATGGGAAGCCTGGCATGCTGCAGTCTATGGGGTTGCAAAGAGTCAGACGTGATTGAGCTACTGAACAACTACAACAAAGAAACAGCAACGGAGTTCTGAATTAGATCTCAAACTTTCCTCTGATACTCAAGTCAAGGAAAGTCTTTGTTCCTCAAAGATGATCATGAGAAGCTCAGTTAGTAGACCACTGCAGAATCAAAGCCATGTCGATGTGATTGCCAAGGACTGTCACTGTGATCATTTCCATCTAACTTTGCAAAGGAACACTGAAAACAGTGTTCCTTGTAGGCTAAGACATGCACAAAGAAAAATTAAGCATGAAATTATTAAAGTTAATTTATAATCTCTTTAGATAATTCTAAAATGCCACACTGAACACAAAAATGCCATTTTAAAATGCAGTTAAGGAAGAAATATCATTTACTTCCAAAAGAACTTAACAATTTGCTTTCAATATTTACCTGCCTTTTCTTAATAGGAGTCAGAATATGAACAAGCATGGGTTGGTTCACGTTTCTATGTGTTTATAACTTGTATATATGAATAATAACCTATGCTTATGAAGAACTCTTTTCATTAAGACAGTATAGGCAGTGTAATTGTAAGTAAATATCCACATACATATATGTGTATATATCTATCTCTATAAGTAGAATACTTCCTATTAATGAGAATGATATCTGTCTTAACACCTACATACAGAATAACAGGCATTATAATATTTTAAGCCATTGTTGCACAAAAGCAAGTGTTTGATTTGAGAATCCACTTGTACACCTTGGAATAAACAAAATACCACAACACATGTAACTTGTGTTTTAGAAGATTCTCTGGCATGTTCTGTGTATGGGCACAGCTCCTCAGTCACATCCTTCATTCCACACTTCCTACTTCACCGTGGAAGACTCTCCCTTCAGCCATCCCGGAAATGTCACATGCTGATGGCCTCCTTTTATGATGCAGTCAAGAGCTGGGTGCGATCTTTCAAAGCTGGGCCGCAATTTTAATAATCTAGATAAATAGATTGACTCAGTTTCTAAAAATAAACTGATGAAAGACCCAAGCCATCACACTATTTTTTAAAACCACTGAATGTATTCTTAATTAAAAATCCGGTGGTGTCTCTGGGTAGCTTTTTTTCTCACCTGCCAATAAACTCGGAATGTTCAGGCTGACATGTCCTTTTGAAGACATGGTGAATGAGGCAGGAATTACCACCTGTTGCCCCTTTGTACTTCCTAGGGTTATAGTTAGTTCCTGTTATTTCACATCACATCACACAGGCTTCAAGCCAGAAGAGCAGTGACTCTCTGCCATGCCGATTTTTCTTAGATACTCACCACCATTTCCCTATCTTAATTCTAATGAATTCCTTTAGGACTGGAGTTAACTATACTTCCTGTCCTGGAAAGACAGTCTGACTCTCCTAGTTCTTTGATATTTTAATGCTATATCAGAGGATATGGATGCCACCTTATTCATCACTTAGACTTCTTCATTAACAGATTTATTCTAAACTTACAAGGTCATAAAGTATGACAAGAAGGTCCAGAAGTTTTCATGGTAGGTGAAATATAAAAACAATAGTGTTGCATTAATTATTATTTTTTATATGTAAGTCATTTAAAAGTTTACTTGTGATAATAAAAATAATAGTGGTCAACAAAGGTTCATCTGAATACCAACATTTTTCAAATAAAATTTAACCAACTTCTAAGGAAGGACAATCAAATCTTCCTGACTCCCTCCAGTCACTTTAGAATTGTATGCGAAGTAGGACCTTACAACTGACATCTTTTTCCTACAAAGCCAGTCTTGTTTGCTACTTGTGATTTACAGTCTGCGTCTGCTGCAAGGAGCTGTGGACACATGAGTGGAGGTTTGCTTATGAAAGGATGCTGCTGTCTGGCACTGAATGACTTTCCAGAGACCCTTCTCATTTAGACCTACAGGAACTCTTCTTCCTGAGCATGATCTGTCAATAAATAAGCCGTTTTCCCACCCATTCTGAAGGGATGAGTCAAAAATATAGTCTTTCATTCTAGTCCCTTCTGCAAATCCTGATGCACCATTAAAAATCTGCTGTTTCATACTTTCATGATTTCTATTTGGTTAATTCACCTCATTAACATTTTGTTGCAACTGTAATTTAGCATTTAGGAGTGATAGAAAAAGCAAGGTGGTAATTGTGTTGGATTTTGTTTTTGTAAATTGCTGTACTTCCTATTTGCAATATGCCCATTATTTATAGATATTACCAACTGTAGTATGTTAGGTTTTATTTTTTTGTCCATTTCAAATACAGATTTTAAAGGCTTATTTTATCTTTCTTATATAATATTGAAAGTCATCAACCCCAAGTTTATCTTTCCTCCACATTTGACTATATGCTTCAGTGGCTGACAGTAATGCAAATCATAGCTACGTATTATATGGATTAATAAATCTAATTAATTAATCACTTGAATTCTTGTGAATTCAGGTGAAAACTATCTTGCTTAAATATAAGACAAGAGAATAAAATCGACTGTCTAGCTTTGCATTTCAGAAAAGATCAATTTTCTATCAAGGAATTCTTTAAATTATTTAGAAAATATTTCACAGAAAGCAGCACTTGCAAAATTCCAACAAAAGAAATATAAATGGAATAATATTAAATATATATATATATACATCTAAAATCTTTCATCCCACTCATTTTCAAGAAAAAATGTGAAATGAAGCATATTAGCCTGAAGAGACTATAATGTATAATTCAAGATATATAAATCATGAAAAATGTAAAATAACTTAAAAAAAAGGATATTGCATTTGATATAAGCAATGAGTACAAGTGTAGACAAATGAAATCTTTCCCTTACTTCATAAAACATAATTAGTAGCTATTTTAGTATGAAGGTCACTGCATTAAAAAAGACTAAAAGGAAATCCAACAGTTATTTAAACCAGCTGGCATTATTCTCCAGAATTCCTTGTCAAAGGATATACTTAGGAATGAATTTGGTTTTAATACATGTATGGTCTTTGATAATTCTACTGTCAATTATTAATTAAAGCCCTTAATTTTCAGTTAAGGACTCAAACGTCAGACTTTTTCAACTACTCTGTGTGTGTGTGTATTGTTTAAATACAAGAGTTTTGTGAAATGTTCACTTTTACTTCCAAATATTTTGTATAAAAGCTTATCCCACTGGATGACTGTATGTACTATACTTCACATTAAACAAAAATGTCAAGACTTAAAGTGATGTAAAATAGAGTCTCTTCCTCAACATCTCATAATACCTCTTTTTCTTTTCCTTAATGGGCACAGCTATAACATCAATAACTGAGGTGTAATTTGCAACACTGAATTCCAAGGGAAATATTGTCTACTTATCAATAATTGTTTGTAAAAATAATTTATTCCTTAAATTAACCCACATTAGGACAAATTTACAAATGCTTCTGGGCTCTTAGTGGTTTGAAGTATGACAGAACACTTAAAAAAGAACTCTGATTATAAAACATAACAAGAGCGTTTGCAAATTTTAATGAGCTTGCAGTTTCCATGCCAACTTCTCCTGAATCTGGAAATCATTAAAATAATTTTCTCACAATTTATTTCTTTCCATTGTGTTATATCCATTCCCTTTTCACAGGCAATACATTCAGTACCAAATGAGTAGTGTATTCATTAGGGCTAAAGAGAAAGGCAAGGGTTAAGTAAATAAGAACATCAAATTAATATCCAGGCCTAAATGCTTTAGCAGAGCCAAAGAATCTGTTTAATCATTCAAGTCAACAAAGGTTAAGATAATAAAATAAACTTCTAAATGCTTTCCTTTTCTGGAACTTAATCTGTCTTGCCGAAGATGTTTTTAAGATGCTATCAGTTTTTCATAGTCCCAGCTGTTATGAAAATTTATTTGAATACACTGGGAAGAGAAGAGAATTTGATGAAAATAGTTAGGCAGTGCTCCTGGGTGGCTTATTGAAACTGTGAGGGCTCAGGACTCATTTAAAACCAGCTGTTGGCTGATGATATTGAGACCAATAACCACTAAATCTTTTTTTTTAATCAGGCCTTTGTGTTATTTGGCAAGGGGATGGTAGCCAACTGATTAGAAGATTAATTTGTAGCCAAAAGATCACTTCATCATGTCTGTTCGTTTTACTGCCTAAGTTTGACTAACAAATGTACCACAATTTCAGAACAACATAATACCCTAATTTAAAAAGACAGTATGAAACATTAAAATATTTTAAA
This sequence comes from Dama dama, assembly GCF_033118175.1. NCBI lineage: Eukaryota > Metazoa > Chordata > Mammalia > Artiodactyla > Cervidae > Dama > Dama dama. The sequence continues at coordinate 23,253,714 of NC_083697.1, read as the reverse complement.
TTTTAAAATAGCTTCACTTATTTTTAAGGCTGTTTTTAAGTCACGAAGACAGAGAAATGAAATTTGAGTCGTTAACATTAAAGCCCAGGGCTGTGGTTCATGATGAGGGCAGAAGTCCGCATGACCCGGGCAAAAGTCCTTTTTGATAATGAAGGAGAGAGAGGTTGGTAGTAACAGTGGGTGCAGACAACAAAGTGGAAATGCTGAAAAGTTTCGAGCCTTTTACACTTGACATTCAGGTTCAGCTTCTGATCTAGAAGTATAACTCAACCTCTTTTACAAAGAGAAGCTTTGCAACAAAATACCTGGTAGAACATGTAAGCACAGCATTAGGAACTACAGAAAACACTTCATTCATTTGGCTATCCTGAAGAAAAAAAAATCACTAACAGCAAATACACCAGGGTCTTGCTATTACACAATTTCCAAATTGGTGCCCCTGAGCTGAGAAGTGAAATCGTATCACAACAAGCTAATTGGACGTTCTGACGTGCTTTGGATGGAAGTCAGCATTGCCCTGTCTCTCTAAGCTCCATGACAAGAGGTTCCAGGGTTTACTAAGTGGCACTCAGCCATACCTTTGTTTTCTGGAGGGTTGACAGTGCATGAATTGTAAAGACTGTGACTCTCATGATTGCAAAGAAAAAAGACACACTTATTTTCATTTGTGCTCCTAAACTTTTTCAAGCTGATTCATAGAGGAATGGATCCTAAAGTTGAAAAAGGTCCTAGAAGCGATCTGGAGAGAGCCTAGCAATACGGAAAGAGGGCAGAACTTGATTTTCATGTTTGAGTTCCAGCATTGTCTTTTGGTAGATGTGTGTGAAAGAAATAGAATCAGTCACTTAATCTGTGTGAGCAAATCTACATCAGAAAAAAAAACGATCATATTAAAATCGGTGCTACTGGGACTTCTCTGGCAGTCCAATGGTTGGGACTTTGTCTCCCAGTGCAGGGGGTGCAGGTTCAATCCTTGGTCGGGGAGCTGGGATCCCACATGTCTTGCGGCCAGAAAGTCAGGGCATGGAACAGAAGCAATGTTGTAACAGGTTCAATGGGGACTTTGACGGTGATCCACATCAAAGAAAAAAACAAAAAACAAAAAAATTTGTGCTACTAACTCAACTTTGAGAATAAATGATGGAGTACATGGAAAATGCAGTTTGTGAGTAGGTAGGATTAGTCGCTCAGTCATGTCTGACTCTTGAGACCCCATGGACTGCAGCCCACCAGGCTCACAGGTAAGAACACTAGAGTGGGTTGCCATTTCCTTCTCCAGGGGCTCTTTCCACCCAGAAATAGAACCTGCATCTCCTGTATCGGCAGGTGACTCTTGGCCACTGACTCACCAGGGAAGCCCCCAGAATTGTTGAAATACATGTCTTCATAGAGTGGCCGGCATATTTTAAGAACTCAATAAATAAATAATCAAGTCTTGGATATTTTGGTAACCCCAGCTTTTTCATATTGAGGTTGATGGTCATACCATCCACTTGATTGATAGGGAAGTAGCATGATCCACCAGGAGATGCACAAACCAGAGGCTGAGACAGTTGGGTTTGAATCCCACTTCTGTCACTTACAAATTGTGTGAACTGGACATGTTACTCTACCCTAGATTCTTCATGTGAAACTTTAGGAGAATAATCAGCTATGACCTGTTGAGGGCTTATTGTAGATTCTTCATACATTATTTTATTTAATCCATCTCATAACCATGAAGACAAATAGTGGCAGAATTAGAACTGATCCCTATCCAGCCTGACCCCAGCCCATGTGGATATAATCATCTCTCTCTATTGCATTCACTTTCCCTATTTTTCTTTGCTGATAATGTACTTTGCTGAATTGTAGTAAGACTTAGAGATGATATGTATAACTTACCTAGAAAGATGTTCTGCAAGTTGTACAACTCTAAGTGATGAGGAATTATAACTGTTTCATGAGGTATTATTTCCCAGTCCAACTTTCGTTTGGCTTAGGAAACCCCCTACGACTCCCTTATGGTGGGTCTCCAATTTCTACTTGAACACAAAGTAAAGGCTTAGCCTCAACAGTCTGTAACACAGACCCCTGACGATGAAATGAAGAAGCCTGTGCGTGAATATGGTAATTGACGGCATGGAAAAGCACCCTCCTGACCACACAGCCTAAAGGCTTAACTGCTGCAGTGCAATGTTTGACTGCAAAAACAAAGATTAATAGCAAATCTGTAATGACATCTCCCCAAGAATGAAGGAGGGAAGTGCGGTTCCAATGTCAGGATGCATTCATCTGTGGAAATCTAACTCTCAGCTTCTTATAGAAGAAAACCAAATGATATCTATGGCTGTTACATTATACCTACAACTGGAGGCTTGAAATTGGTTCAGTGTATACTGACAGAAAGCTCATGCCAAAAAAGCTAGTCAGTTCTTCTACATTAAATCATATGCCATCAACAGCATTCAAAGATAGTCATCTTTCCTACCATTTACTTTTAACTTCTTGCAATCTGACTTTCACTCTCACCACTGAACAAAATGCATCTCCTTACTACCCCAGGACTCCAGAACCCCAAGTCCAAAAGTTTTTTTTTTTTTTAATTTTTTAATTGAAGGGTAATTGCTTTACAGAATTTTGTTGTTTTCTGCTAAATATCAACATGAATCAACCATAGGTATATATATATATATATGTCCCCTCCCTCTGAATCTCCATCCCACCTCCCTCCCCATCCTACCCCTCAAGATTGTTACAGAGTCCCTGGTTTTTGGTTTTCTTTTTAATAGCTCTCATCCCTGTGGCCTTTTTTTTTTTTTTTTCTAATTTTTATTAGAGTATAATTGATTTACAATGTTGCGTTAGTTTCTGCTGCACCGTAAATTTTTTTTTTTTTTTATTACAGTCTGTTGGCCACCCGCACTTTTTTCTTTTTTTTAAGTAGTTCGGCCTTATTGTTCAAACATTGCAGTGTCCTTTGAATGCTCACTGTTTCCTGAGTCTCCTTTTCATCCCACTCACTCAATGTGGATATTTCTAAAGTGGTTCTATCTTTCTTCCTTAACCCTTCATTTTTCTGCTCCTATGGTTTCAATTGCTACTCTGTGACAGTTTTGCTATGTAACTGTTCTTTCCAGTTGCAACATCACTTCAGAATTCTAGTCTCATATTTCCAACTGTTTGCTACACTACTCCAACGGAGTAATTCATCAAGACCTCAAATTCAACATAACTAAGACTCAGCTTATCATTTATTCCCTGACTCTCTTCTGGCCAATTTTATCAATGAATCAAGCTGGAAACCTCAGCTCTATCTTTATCTTCATCACCTTCAGCTCCAACATCCAGTTAGCTAGAAGAGTGCTATTAAATTTTCATCTCAATATTTTTAATTTTACTCCCTGATTACTTCTCTTCTTCTTTTTTAGAAAAGTCAACATGGTCACAACCTTACCCATCATCACCACTTTTGGATGTAAATCCAGCGTGGGTCAAAATTTTCTCTCACTTTCTGCTTTAAGACTTTACTTTTGTCAAATTCTTCTCTACTAGTAACAATCCTGGTTTTCCCTTTCTGTCTGCCCAGGTTTTTGCTTGGTGCTTGTGGCAGACACTATTGATGAGATGATGCAACTTTCTTTTTGAATTCCACTGCAAACATAGAGCTCTCTCCCATATTCTGGTCCCTCTTTTGGAATTTCTGCCTTGGCTTACCAACTTAGCCACACTCCACTGCTCATTCTGATACTGAGCTTTCTGTTCAGTGTGGCCCTGTGCTTTCAATCATACCTGATGTTCCAGCCTGACCCAGTCCATGCCCTCTACTCAATTCTCCACTGAGGACTGGACATTATCCTTATAGCCCAGAATTCTGCGACCTTGTCCAGATGACTGACATCATTTCCTGGTCTACTTGGTCTCTTTCCTTTCAATCTTTTCCAATTCCTTTCCATACTGGATACTATTACCATTATAGATTTTCATAAGGAATATTTGGTAATGATACTAAATAGTCTAGTGGTAATATACAATCAATGTTATACTCAAAAATCTTCAATGGTTCCTTATTGCCCACCACACAAGACATTAAAAATGTTCTATAATGTAACTCTAATAAAGGTTTTGCAAACTTGTATGGGTACAATTTTTCTATATTTAACTTATTTCCTTGGTAAATGGAATTTTTTTTTTCCTTAAATGAATCTTGTCATTTCCTCCTTGTGTAATATTATTTGAACTATTTCTTCTTCCTGGAAAGTTTAATGTATTTCTCTTCATCTAATCTTTTCATGATTACCCATGTATCAAGTCCTAGTTCAAATGCCATCTTTTCTATAGTCTCCAGCGATTATTTAAAATGAAAGATGCTCCACTTATCTAGCATGGTTTAGTATAGCTATTCAAGGCATATAATCTACAACCACATAGTTTTCTTATTCAGGCACCCATGAGATCACCAGCTCCTTGAAGGCAGTAATGAGGAAATAATATTTTCTTTTAACATTCAACAAATATTCATTTAGTTTTTATTGTCCTAGGTGATGGAGGTATGAACAAATCCTTATTCTCACGGAGTTTTTGTTTTAAAGAAGGGCAAGGACTGATGCTAAAGCTGAAGCTGCAGTACCTTGGCCACTTGATGCAAAGAGCTGACTCATTGGAAAAGACCCTGATGCTGGGAAGGATTGAGGGCATGAGGAAAAGAGGACAATAGAGGATGAGATGAGGATGGCAGCATTGACTCAATGGACATGAGTTTGAGAAAACTGTGGGAGCGAAGGACAGGGAAGCCTGGCGTGTTAAAGTCCATAGGGTCACAATGACTCAGACAGAACTGAGTGACTGAACAGCAACAATGTTCTGCAGATGCCCTTCCTTAAAAAGAAGCAAGTAAATAAATAAACAAAATAGGACAATCTCAGATTTATTGAGTAGCTGGGAAGTTCTCCCCAAGGAGATATTTGAGAGGAAATCTCAATGATAAGAAAAACCCGATTACGAGAAGACGATTAAAGAACAAATGGAAAGTCATCAAGTTGAGACTGTGTTGTGTTTAAAGAATATGTGGAGGGCAAACTGGATGGAGCATAGTGGGTGGAGATCAAGACCAGTCCAAGATGAGGTTATAGAGTAGGCAAGGGCAAGAGCAAAAAGGAACCAAAGCAAAAGTAACACCCAGTTGTGGATATGACTGGTGATAGAAGTGAAGTCCAATGCTGTAAAGAGCAATACTGCATAGGAACCTGGAATGTTAGGTCCATGAATCAAGGCAATTTGGAAGTGGTCCAACAGGAGATGGCAAGAGTGAACATCGACATTTTAGGAATCAGTGAGCTAAAATGGACTGGAATGGGAGAATTTAACTCAGATGACCATTATATCTACAACTGTGGGCAAGAATCTCAGGAGATATGAGGTAGCCATCATAATCAACAAAAGAGTCAAATGCAGTACTTGGATGCAATCTCAAAAATGACAGAATGATCTCTGTTCATTTCCAAGGCAAACCATTCAATATCACAGTAATCAAAGTCTATGCCCCAACCAGTAATGCTGAAGAAGCTGAAGTTGAATGGTTCTATGAAGACCTACAAGATCTTCTAGACCTAAAAACCAAAAAAGATGTCCTTTTCATTATAGGTGACTGGAGTGCAAAAGTAGGAAGTCAAGAAATACCTGGAGTAACAGGCAAATTTGGCCTTGGAGCATAGAATGAAGTAGGGCAAAGGCTAGTAGAGTTTTGCTAAGAGAATGCACTGGTCATAGCAAACACCCTCTTCCAACAACACAAGAGAAGACTCTACACATGGACATCACCATACGGTTAATACCAAAATCAGATTGATTATATGCTTTGCAACCAAAGATTGAGAAGCTCTACACAGTCAGCAAAAACAAGACTGGGAGCTGACTGTGGCTCAGATGATGAACTCCTTATTGCCAAATTCAGATTTAAATTGAAGAAAGTAGGGAAAACCACTAGATCTTTCAGGTATGACCTAAATCAAATCCCTTATGATTATACAGCGGAAGTGAGAAACAGATTTAAGGGATTAGATATAATAGATAGTGCCTGATGAACTATGGATGGAGGTTTGTGACATTGTACAGGAGGCAAGGATCAAGACAACCCCCAAGGAAAAGAAATAAAAAGAATCCAGATAGGAAAAGAAGAAGTGAAACTCACTGTTTGCAGATGACATGATCCTCTATATAGAAAACCCTAAAGACTCTACCAGAAAATTACTAGAGCTAATCAATGAATATAGTAAAGTTGCAGGATATAAAATTAACACACAGAAATCCCTTGCATTCCTATATACTAACAATGAAAAAACAGAAAGAGAAATTAAGGAAACAATACCATTCACCATTGCAACAAAAAGAATAAAATACTTAGGAGTATATCTACCTAAAGAAACAAAAGACCTATACATAGAAAACTATAAAGCACTGATGAAAGAAATCAAAGAGGACACAAACAGATGGAGAAACATACCGTGTTCATGGATTGGAAGAATCAATATTGTCAAAATGGCTATTCTACCCAAAGCAATCTATAGATTCAATGCAATCCCTATCAAGCTACCAACGGTATTTTTCACAGAACTAGACCAAAGAATTTCACAATTTGTATGGAAATACAAAAAACCTCGAATAGCCAAAGTAATCTTGAGAAAGAAGAATGGAACTGGAGGCATCAATCTGCCTGACTTCAGACTCTACTACAAAGCCACAGTCATCAAGACAGTATGGTACTGGCACAAAGACAGAAATATAGATCAATGGAACAGAATAGAAAGCCCAGAGATAAATCCACAAACCTATGGACACCTTATCTTTGACAAAGGAGGCAAGGATATACAATGGAAAAAAGACAACCTCTTTAACAAGTGGTGCTGGGAAAACTGGTCAACCACTTGTAAAAGAATGAAACTAGAACACTTTCTAACACCATACACAAAAATAAACTCAAAATGGATTAAAGATCTAAATGTAAGACCAGAAACTATAAAACTCCTAGAGGAGAACATAGGCAAAACACTCTCCGACATAAATCACAGCAAGATCCTCTATGACCCACCTCCCAGAATATTGGAAATAAAAGCAAAAATAAACAAATGGGACCTAATGAAACTTAAAAGCTTTTGCACTACAAAGGAAACTATAAGTAAGGTGAAAAGACAGCCCTCAGATCGGGAGAAAATAATAGCAAATGAAGAAACAGACAAAGGATTAATCTCAAAAATATACAAGCAACTCCTGAAACTCAATTCCAGAAAAATAAATGACCCAATCAAAAAATGGGCCAAAGAACTAAACAGACATTTCTCCAAAGAAGACATACAGATGGCTAACAAACACATGAAAAGATGCTCAACATCACTCATTATTAGAGAAATGCAAATCAAAACCACAATGAGGTACCATTACATGCCAGTCAGGATGGCTGCTATCCAAAAGTCTACAAGCAATAAATGCTGGAGAGGGTGTGGAGAAAAGGGAACCCTCTTACACTGTTGGTGGGAATGCAAACTAGTACAGCTGCTACGGAAAACAGTGTGGAGATTTCTTAAAAAACTGGAAATAGAACTGCCATATGACCCAGCAATCCCACTTCTGGGCATACACACTGAGGAAACCAGATCTGAAAGAGACACGTGCACCCCAATGTTCATCGCAGCACTGTTTATAATAGCCAGGACATGGAAGCAACCTAGATGCCCATCAGCAGATGAATGGATAAGGAAGCTGTGGTACATATACACCATGGAATATTACTCAGCCTTTAAAAAGAATTCATTTGAACCAGTCCTAATGAGATGGATGAAGCTGGAGCCCCTTATACAGAGTGAAGTAAGCCAGAAAGATAAAGAACATTACAGCATACTAACACATATATATGGAATTTAGAAAGGTGGTAACGATAACCCTATATGCAAAACAGAAAAAGAGACACAGAAATACAGAACAGACTTTTGAACTCTGTGGGAGAATGTGAGGGTGGGATATTTCAAAAGAACAGCATGTATACTATCTATGGTGAAACAGATCACCAGCCCAGGTGGGATGCATGAGACAAGTGCTCCGGCCTGGTTCACTGGGAAGACCCAGAGGAATCGGGTGGAGAGGGTGGTGGGAGCGGGGATCGGGATGGGGAATACGTGTAAATCCATGGCTGATTCATATCAATGTATGACAAAACCCACTGAAATGTTGTGAAGTGATTGGCCTCCAACTAATTAAAAAAAAAAAAAAGTGAAAAAAAAAATGTATATATACTTACAAAAAAAAAAAAAAAAAAAAAGGCAAAATGGCTGTCTGAGGAGGGCTTACAAATAGCTGTGAATAGAAGAGAAGCAAAAACAAAAGAGAAAAAGAAACTCTTTTTTTCATCCATTCAAATGCATCCATTTGAATGCAGAGTTCCAAAGAACAGCAGGAGAGATAAGAAAGCATTCCTCAGTGATCAGTGCAAAGAAATAGAGGAAAACAACAGAATGGGAAAGACTAGAGATCTCTTCAAGAAAATTAGAGATACCAAGGGAACATTTCATGCAAAGATGGGCTCAATAAAGGACAGAAATTGTATGGACCTAACAGAAGCAGAAGATATTAAGAAGAGGTGGCAAGACTACACAGAAGAACTTTACAAAAAATATCTTCACGACCCAGATAATTACAATGGTTTGATCACTCACATAGAGCCAGACATCCTGGAATGTGAAGTCAAGTGGGCCTTAGGAAACATCACTACAAACAGAGCTAGTGGAGGTGATGGAATTCCAGTTGAGCTTTTTCAAATCCTGAAAGATGATGCTGTGAAAGTGCTACACTCAATATGCCAGCAAATTTGGAAAACTCAGCAGTGGCCACAGGACTGGAAAAGGACAGTTTTCACTCCAATCCCAAAGAAAGGCAATGCCAAAGAATGCTCAAACTACCACACAATTACACTCATCTCACACGCTAACTAAGTAATGCTCAAAATTCTCCACATCCGCCTTCAACAGTACATGAACCATGAACCTCCAGATGTTCAAGGTGGTTTTAGAAAAGGCAGAGGAACCAGAGATCAAATTGCCAACATCTTCTGGATCATTGAAAAAGCAACAGAGTTCCAGAAAAACATTTACTACTGCTTTATTGACTATGCCAAAGCCTTTGACTGTGTGGATCACAACGAACTATGGAAAATTCTGAAAGAGATGGGAATACCAGACCACCTGACTTGCCTCCTGAGAAATCTGTATGCAGGTCAAGATGCAACAGTTAGAACTGGACATGGAACAACAGACTGGTTCCAAATAGGAAAAGGAGTATGTCAAGGCTATATATTGTCACCCTGCTTATTTAACTTATATGCAGAGTACATCGTGAGAAATCCTGGACTGGAAGAAGCACAAACTGGACTCAAGATTGCTGGGAGAAATATCAATAACCTCAGATATGCAGATGACACCACACTTATGGCAGAAAGTGATGAAGAACTAAAGAGCCTCTTGATGAAAGTGAAAGAGGAGAGTGAAAAAGTTGGCTTAAAGCTCAGCATTCAGAAAACAAAGATCATGGCATCTGGTCCCATCACCTCATGGGAAATAGATGGGGAGACAGTGGAAACAGTTACAGACTTTATTTTTTGGGGCTCCAAAATCACTGCAGATGGTTACTGCAGCCATAAAATTAAAAGATGCTTGCTCCTTGGAAGAAAAGTTATGACCAACCTAGACATGTTAAAAAGCAGAGATATTACTTTATCAACAAAGGTCTGTCTAGTCAAAGCTATGGTTTTTCCAATAGTCATGTATGGATGTGAGTCGGACTATAAAGAAAGCTGAGCACCAAAGAATTGATGCTTTTGAACTGTGGTGTTGGAGAAGACTCTTGAGAGTCCCTTGGACTGCATGAGATCCAACCAGTCCCTCCTAAAGGAGATCAGTCCTGGGTGTTCATTGGAAGGACTGATGTTGAAGCTGAAACTCCAATACTTTGGACACCTGATGCGAAGAGTTGACTCATTTGAAAAGACCCTGGTGCTGGGAAAGATTGAGGGCAGGAGGAGAAGGGGACGACAGAGGATGAAATGGCTGCATGGCATCACTGACTCAATGGACATGAGTTTGAGTAAACTTCCATGAGTTGGTGATGGACAGGGAGGCCTGGCGTGCTGCAGTCCATGGGGTCGCAATGAATTGGACACGACTGAATGACTGAACTGAAGTGAACTGAAGGGTAAGATCTTGAAGGTCCATGGAGGCCAAGCAAAGTGGTTTGGATTTCATTCTAAGGTTTAAAACAAGGAGTAATACAACTTAATTTAAAGCATAAAACGGTTCAGGTTGCTATTTAGGAAATGCATTGTGCAGGGTAAGAGTAGAAACAAAATCAGTTGGAATATTAGAGTAGTGATCAAGAACTGAGAACAGGCTGAGATGAGAATAGGCTGAATTTGCTGATATTAGAAGAGATAGAGAGAAGTGGATACAGTTGTAGTCTCTATAGTGTTAAGTATGGTACCTTGATCATAGTAGACACTCAATATATATTGATAAATATATGTCCAAGTATTTCAAGATAGTTCTACTTTCTTAATATCTATCTCATCTTCAAATTTTTCCTTCTTTGATTCACATATTATGACCTATTATATTCCTGTCTGGCATTTGGGGAGTCAAGAAAATAAAAAGAGGACTTTACTTTCAGGAAAATAGCATACATCCCAGTGGAAAGTCAGTTAACAAAGAATTAAAATAATGGAAGATCGTATAGTTAATTATGGAAAGAAATAAATTACTTGGAATGACATTTGTTCAAAATTCAAAATTCTATGATAGGATGAAAGTGGACTGCTACTGCTAAGTCACTTCAGCCATGTCCGACTCTGTGCGACCCCATCCCTGGGATTCTCCAGGCAAGAACACTGGAGTGGGTTGCCATTTCCTTTTCCAATGCATAAAAGTGAAAAGTGAAAGTGAAGTCGCTCAGTCATGTCTGACTCTTCACGACCCCATGGACTACAGCCTACCAGGCTCCTCCGTCCATGGGATTTTCCAGGCAAGAGTACTGGAGGAAGGGGTATTTAAATACAAAGATCACATTTTTAAAAAGAGAGCCTCTGTCAGCATCAGCTGGAATAGTGTGTGCTCATAGAGAATGTGGGAAATGTTGGTTTTCATTAAAATTAAAGACATTTCCAGTTCTAACTAACTTTTGATTTTTCTGGAAATGTAAAATCTTCATTTTGCCATATTGATACGTGAATTTTCTCATAAGTAGCTGGCATTACTTATACTATAAATCTAAGATTGCTGAATGGGTCCTGCCTTGTTTCTAAATTAGGAATCTGAGAAAAGCCAGGCAATTCCATACGTTCTCATGTGCACGTTCCCATATACTTCCCAGGACATTTAAATTTTTATCCATAAAGATTCATCTTGCATTATGAATTCAATCGAAGTTGTTTCAACCCAAAGCAAAATCCAGATGAAAATGGGATCAATTTTTGCCACTTTCCAGCTAAAATGCTAAGTGGCCCCCGAATTGTGTGAAACTTGGCCCCAGTCAGTGTGAAAACTGGCTGAAAGCTGTATGAAAGGCAGTCTGGGTTCGTCAAAGTAGTTCATGAACTTTGGCCACACTTGCAAGGAAGCTGGTCCAAGTCTTAGTTTGCAATGCAACATGAAACCAGGTGAATTTCACATGGTTTCGGGTTTCATCCTGAAAATTTGGCCTCGCTTTATAATCAATCATCACGTTTTGGAACGATGAAAGCCAACACACCTTTTTGAAAATGACTGTGTGCACACTGATGACAGCTAAGCTGTGAACCACCCTCTCAGGTCCTTTGCCAAAAGAAGATTTCTTAGAATAGAAACAGTTCCTTTCTTACCTGGACAGGGCAAGTTGAGTGATTTTGATATTGCATGTAGAAAGAAATGATACTCAGTGCATGGGGACATGCCATGAGAAATAACTGCCACATCCAGAGCAAGTGGTTACATTCTAATCATTGAAGGTTATGAGAATTTTATTCCATTTACATCCATGCCACTCATGATGTTTAATCCTTGACCATTAAGAGGAACTTTCAGCTGGACATCAGACAGAAAAACTGCCATGAGAAACAGAATGGTCTGAAGCATAGTCATTATTTCTACATGAAGAAATGGCAGAAGAATAGAAAGGAAAGTAAATCATACCATAATTTTCATCTAGGTTACTAAACAGGAGGAGTAAGACTACAAACTTTTCAAGTTTTCATTGACTGCATCTGTCATGATACTGCAGTGTTAAGTGAATTCCATAATTAACGTCACAGAGTGAATTTTACAAAAAAACCTACACAGTGTCTGTTTTCAACCTGAAAGTTTTAAAAGTGCTTTTCCTCTGTAAAAAATGACTCTCTTCAACCAAATACTCGCGTTTGTGCATAGTGACATGAGAAAATTGAGAGGTATGTCTGCACAGAGCCACTACATCATTGGAACAGTATGTCTGAACATTTGGGTAATAAGGTGCAGATGTGAGGCAGAGGACTTGGCACTACCAAGGTAACAACAAAGCATTCACCACTGTGTTCTGATGGGTTAAAAAGCCACATTTGAGAAGAATAAAAGAATGCCCCTCCTCCCTGGAATGCTAAATGATATTATACCTTTTATCTGTTTAAAATTCTATAAAGAATAAGAAATTCAAATAACTATTTTTCAAACTTATGAACAAAATATATAAAATGCATTAATATTTTCATCTATAATACATCATGTTTATGCAATGGCACATAAAGTTTAACTGCAAAAAAAGCAAACTCAATAGGAATCCACATGGCCTCTATGTTACAAAACAATGCATACTAATCTGAAGGACCCAATAGCCAATGGAACGGTGGTTGTTGTTGACTTTTAGTTGTGATTCTGGCCCTTAATCAGAAGGGATCATTATTGTAGAGTGTCCTATTTACAGGTATCAAGTTAAGATAATGCAACAAGATATAAACATTAGTTATAATTAAGGCTATTTCAGTTATAAGTAATATGGTATTTTTGTTAGCCATTACTAAACCACATGACACAACATAGTTTTGGGTCCAGGACTACTTTAATTCAATGAATTTGGAACTAAAAGCTAATTTTCTGCCCAGGAAAGGAAGAGAACAACTTACCCGAGGTCCCTGATCGCCCTGTTCTCCCTGTAGAGTAGGAAAATGAGAAGATAGATAGTTTTTAGAATAAAGTCTGTAGATGATGCTCGTTAAAAAGATCTAAATGTAACATAGTATAAGTCAGGCCAGTATGGATTTTCACTAAATTTGTTTCTGCTATATATTTTCTTACCTTATCACCTTTTGGACCAGGAGGGCCCTGAAATAAGGAAAAAACAAAGAGAAAAAAATTTTTAAATAAATTTTAAAATATAGCTTGAATAGATCACCTAGGGTTAGTCACAAGATTCATGCAAAGGACACAGATTTGTACCTGCCAATGAGGTCTCTCAAGGAATTTTAGGTTCTAAACTATAATTATAATATGATTAGAATGAAAAAATGGTATTATATATATAAACAGGAAAGCATACATGTCCAAAGTATATAAAATGCTGAATAAATTTTCACAGGGTAAACATACCTAATGCACATAGAATGTAGCTAAAGAAACCCCAAAGCTCCTGTTGTGATGTTTCCTTGTTATTTCTCACCACCAATAGTAATCACTAGTCTGACCTTTGATAGAACAGTTTGCCTGTTTTTGTACTCTATATAAGTGTATTCATATAAATGGAATCATCCATTCAGTGTTTTAGCCTCTTTTGCTTAGCATGTGTGAAATTCATGCAAAATTTTGTGTGTAGTTGTAGATCGTTCTCACTACTTTATAATATCACTCTGTGTGAATAAACCATTTTTTATTTATTTCTCTTACTATTGATATCCATTTGTTTCCAGAAGTTTTTAGGTCTTGGTTATCACAAATATGCTGCTATAAACATCCTAGTGTATGCCTTCTGCTGAAAAACTGTATGCATTTCTATTGGGTGTATATCTAGGAGTGGAATTTTTACATTACAGAGAATACATATGTTCAGGTTATTAGTTAGTAGATACTGTTAAATAGTTTTTCAATGTGGCTCTAACAATTATACTTCCATCAGCAATATATGAGAATTTCCCTATATCATCACCAATACTTGGTATTTTTCATCTTTTTCATTTTAGACATTCTGGTGGGAGGTGTAGTAGTTTCACATAGTGTTTTAATTTTTGTATTTATCCAGTGATTAAGTTGAACTCTTTTTAATAAATGTATTGGCCATTTAGTATCTTTCTATCTTCTTCCATACAGTATTTGTTCATATCAATTTCTATTGAGTTGTCCTATTACTTGCTAGAGTTCATCATATATTATACATTGGATAGATTAGATAGATAAGAGCTCTTTACATATCTGAATATGAGTCTTTTGTCAGAAAAGAATATATTTATTACAAATATATATTCTCCCATACTGCATATTGAGTTTACATTCTCTTAAAGGTGTTTTTGATGAATAGAAGTTCTTAAACTCAATTTAACATTTTTTCTGTTTATAGTTATCTCTTTTAGTGTTTCACTTAAGAAATTTTTGCCTCTTCCAAGGTCATTTATATGATGTGAGGTCAAAGTCAAGATGCTTTTCTCCCCCATACGGCTATCAAATTAACCAAAAAACATTCACTGAAAATGCCTCCTTTCCCCATCAAAGTACAGTGTTATCTTTGTCATAAATCAGATGATGGGTGGGTCTTCTGGGGATTTTTATTTTGTTGGACAGTTGTCTATTCTTCAGCCACACCGAGATTTTTTTTTACCTTTGAACAAAAATACTAGCAGGAAACATGAATTCTAGAGGCATTGATTTTTTTTCCCTAGCTCTCAAAGTTTGTAAGAGCTAAAGATGCAGAGAGCCGATCATTGGAAAAGACCCTGATGTTGGGAAAGATTTAGGACAGGAGGAGAAGGGGATGACAAAGGATTAGACGGTTGGATAGCATCACCGACTCAATGGACATGAAGTCTGAGCAAGCTTTAGGAGATAGTGAAGGACAGGGAAGCCTGGTGTGCTGCATTCCATGGGGTCGCAAAGCATCGAACAGGACTGAGCGACTGAACAAAAACAACAAAGATGAAGTCATGTCTCAGGACTCAGCCTACCAGAGGAGGTGGAGCATTTCAGCTACCTTCAATCTCTCACCGTCCTCTTTAGCAGGGCTGGGAGACAAACACAAGTTAAGACGGGGGTAAAGCCAAAGTCCTAGCAAAATGTCCCTCCCAAGGTCCCAAGGAGACCGCTGTCTCATTTCAGGTGGGAATGTAAGAATGCTCTACCTACCAAAAGATATACTGCTAAACACGAGTTACAGAGGAGCTGTGGTGTTGGAGAAGACTCTTGAGAGTCCCTTGGACTGCAAGGAGATCCAACCAGTCCATCCTAAAGGAGATCAGTCCTGGGTGTTCATTGGAAGGACTGATGCTGAAGCTGAAACTCCAATACTTTGGCCACCTGATGTGAAGAGCTGACTCATTGGAAAAGACCCTGGTGCTGGGAAAGATTGAGGGCAGGAGGAGAAGGTGATGACAGAGGATGAGATGGTTGGATGGCATTACCGACTCAATGGACATGGGTTTGGGTGGACTCCGGGAGTTGGTGATGGACAGGGAGGCCTGGTGTGCTGCGGTTCATGGGGTCGCAAAGAGTCAGACACAACTGAGCGACTGAACTGAACTGAACTGTGCCAAATTCCCACTCTGCAGCACTTCTGGTAACAGCTGTAAGGTTAGCATGACATTAACAAGAACATCATGTCTTCTATTTTGTACATTTTACCATCAACAAAGGACTTCCAAATGTTACTACATTTACTCTTCTCCCAATCTAATGAGGAAAGTATCATGATAGCCCTGTTACAGATTCCAGAAATAAAACTTGAAGATTATCAAGGTTAGGTCTCTTGTAAGTGAGGTGGCCAGGACTGTAAGCTAGTCTTGTGTGACTTTAAAAGCAGTGGATTAGGGTGCTAAGTGTTGGGATGCAGCTCTAGAACTCAATTGTCAGAAAACCTAATGGGTGCCTGCTTTCACTAGATGCTCTCTTGAATGCCTCCCAATTGCCTTTCATAGTGTCAAGGACAGCAGCCTCAAGATCTCAAGTTCAAAATGTGGAAAAGAGGAATTTTAGAGCATCTGGGAGAGTGAGATGGGCTAAGATAATGGAAGCAACTAGACAAACCCTTTTCTTTCTTATGCCCTGATAATTTTGCCATTAAAATGGGAACCTAAGAAAATTATGTTTCTTAACATTTTTCTTTATATTTTCAGTGAATCAGGTAGCATGTAATGAGAATAGTTTGTCTGGTATCTTTTAAAATTAAGTTTAAGAAACGTATTGGTCATTCTTGACACACACAGAATGCTCACTAATGCTCTACAAGTAGGATTTTGTTTTTGGTGGAGCAGAGGAAACCCAAAGAAAAGAATGAGAGCATACCTAGCATCAAGTTTTGAATTACAATGGAATCTCTGGTCTTGATTTGATTAAGTAGCATGTTGTTTAACTGATTGATTTTTATATACATTCAGTGAATGCCTATAAAGAGTTTGGCGATGTTCTAAACACTGGTGGAGGAGATGGTGGGACACGCTGATTTAGAAAAGCTAAACAGACTCTTCTGGAAAAGCTAAATAGCCTATTGACAAAGTCAAACACTTCTCTATATACTGGTATTAAGAAAAACGACCGCTGAAACAGCCAGCTACTGTAAGGTCACTTACAATCACTGCGAACTCATCTCAGTCTCTCCCTCCCACTGCCGCCAAAAGATTCTCTTTAAAATTTAGTTTTCTTTCACGTGCAAGATTTCAGAGGCCAAGCTTCTCATTGTTTCCACCACCCAAATTCACTTTGTCAGCTGATATGGCAGGTCTGAGGTCAAAGCTTTTATGAAATTATTTTACAGTGGGCAACAGAGATGACTCTTTTCCCCAAAGTCCAATTACTAATGCAAAAGCCACATGTGTCCACTAGAGTCCTTTAGACAACTTGCCATGAGCAGGGATGCTTAATTCATGAACACATGAAAATTTGCATTCACAATTGAGCAATAAATACTGCTGCTTCAAAAGGGAGTGTTTCTGAGCAGACAGAATGGCGTCCTGGCACCTGCCAGCTCAAGACAGAGCTGAAGCAGAGGTCAGCCTCCATCCACAGCTGCGGTGGCTGCTCTGGACACTCCAGACCCCATTTGTGCTCCCGGGATTAACGCAGGTGTTTTCTTCTGCTCTGAATAAAATCCCACCCTTCTTTCTAAACTGGATCCTTTACACTGCAAATATGAGTTAAATATGCAGAAAAACATGAGCTACCTTAGCAACATAGGTAGTATTTCAAAATTTGGAAGCCATGATCCTTTTAAATTAAAACATTAGAATTGAAAGAATGGTTACTCTAATTATTAACTTTTAAAATTAAAGCTGGGTCATGATTTAAGTTTTGTGTTTTGTTTTGTTTTCTGTCTTTAGAGTAAAACAAAACAAAATCCTCTGGTGTAAACTAAAGGATAGGCAGCAATACAAATTAATGAATTACTTGAATCAGAGTATTTTATAATGGCTTTTTGCTGCTCCCACCTACACTGAGCTAACAATCTAATATTTAGTGGACGAATATGTTGTCCAGGTATCAGTATCAATGGCTGGTGGTAACTACTTGAAGTTAAAAGCTTGTTGCTAAAACAAGGTTGAGGTCAATGGGAAGGAAATATGGTAAAATTACTCATCACAAATAGGTGAATAGAGTCACAGCTTTATATGAGGCTTTTTTTAGGATTCCTGTCCTTCTGATCTTGTCTAGTATGTTGAAGTCAGATTTTTAATAATGTTTACTTTAATAAATAAATAAAATATTTGAAATAATCTTTATAAGTAGTTTTATGTAATTAGCTCTAATTACATAAATTTGAAGGAGTTAACAAAATCTTTATTATTAGTGTTGTTACCTAATAGCTGGTACATTTCTTTTAGAGCATTGTTAGTGTTCTTAACTTACCACCAAATATTTATAAATTTCAGTGGCAAACTTCAAATTAGTTCCTATTCAAATGACTTCAAATACAGAACTTAGAGCCACAAACCTATTTGTAACAAGACTTTAATGTGGGCCTATAATAATTTTAGTCTCTTAAATTCTATTTCTATCCAAACAACTAAGGTTTCAGCTCTTCTATCACAGTCTATTATCTACTTCAATTAAATGATAAAACCAAACTAAAAGCACAAGAATAAGAGGCACAATAAATGAAATTCAGGAAAATATGAATTTCAATCTAAATAAAAGTAATCCAAATATATCTGGAAAAGACAGACATATTCACAGGGGTTAAATGGCCTAATAAAGGCTTTTCACTCACAAGAACTGTAAATTTTGTCTACTTTGAACTGACAATAGCTAAAGAAGGAATGATTTTTATGAGACGGCAGTCATGAAAAAAAAAAATAAATAAATTCTGCTAGAGGTATAAAAATGGAAAAGGAGCAAACCCTGGAAATTCTTGGCAGCCAGAACTGCTGAAATAAGAATGATGGAATAAGAATCACAGAAAAGTGTAAATCATTTGTATTTTTGATATAAAACAATCCTTTTTCTGATGAATCTTTGCATTACTGTAGAATTGGGAGGACAAACAATTTCATTTTCTAAGCATTTATGGCCAACTGTAGTGGCTCAGATGGTAAAGAATCTGCCCGCAATGCAGGAGACCTGGGTTCAATCCCTGGGTTGGGAAGATCCCCTGGAGGAGGACATGACTACCCATTCCAGCCTTCTTGCTTAGAGAATTCCATGGACAAAGGAGCCTAACGGGGCTACAGCAGGGGGTCATAAAGAGTCAGACTTGGCTGAGTGACTAACACTTTCACCTTTCACTTTCACTTTTTCATCAGTCAGGCAATGTGCTCTGAGTCTAGACTTGTAAATATAATTATAACTAGTGAAATAGATGCTGTGTTGTCAGAGTACAGAAAGGAATGAAGGTAGGAGAGCTGGAATTTAAAAGATGATATTGGAACTAGCTCTGGAAAGTTGGTTGGGATAAGGGAGCCTGGGGGGTGGGGTGGGGGGAGTGGGGCTGTTCAGGCAGAAGGGATGAACATGCAGATGTGTGACAGGCTATCTGACCATCAGAGAAAGACGAGGAGTTCAGAGTGGTGAGTACATATGTGGTGTGGGGAGTAGAGATAGGGAATAGCAGGAAAGAGATTTGGGAAAACTGGTTAACAACACCCAGGTCCCTGGGCTGATTTGGTCATCAATTTAACAAGAGAATGGCAAGATCAAGTGTGCTTCATGGAACTTTGATGAGAGCATGGAATGTTTTTCTTCTTAGGAAGTCATTGCCTTGGTCCAAGAGAGACATGGCAAAGATCTGAATTAAAATCATGACAATGAGGACACAGGGTAAGTTCTAGATTTAGGAGACATTTCTGAGGTAGAATTAACAAGCCCAGTTAACTCTTTGGACTTGGGGGCCACTGACAGATCATCATGGTTGAAGAAGTCCTACTCATTTGAAGTTTGAAATTTAGTGCATTTGAAGAAAAGCACTGACCTAAGCTGGTTTAGGGCTTCCCTGGTGGCTCAGATGGTAAAAAATTTGCCTGCAATGTGGGAGACCCAGGTTCGATCCTTGGATTGGGAAGATCCCCTGGAGAACGAAAGGCTACCCACTCCAGTATTCTTGCCTGGAGAATTCCAAAGACAGAGAAGCCTGCTGGGCGATAGTCCAAGCAGTTGTAAAGAGCTGGACATGACTGAACAGCTAAAACTTTCACTTTTCAAGCTGGTTCAACCCTGATAAACACAGCAGCTCCAGAGTCAAGTGAACTATATAAAGTATAAAATCTTGTTTTAGGGATGTATTTCAAATCCAAAGAGAGTGTTGGCAGATTTGGCTGACCTAATCAAAAATAGCTGAGACAGAGAGAGAGTCCTCTACCATACCATTGGGTAAAGAGAACATGGACGATATATGGTAGTCATACTGTGCTGCCACCATACCGAAACCATCCTTTTTCTAGGTTAACTTAAAAAGTATATTTTCCGTAAACTGAACATGGAATTACTATATTTTAAAAGCCATCATTTCTGTAGTCTTTCAAGGATAAAGAAGACAGAGTCTGCTGCACGGCCATTCTCTGCAAGCACAACACAACCTCAGTGGCCACTGCATGGTTGATGTCTGTGTGCTCAGGCACCCTTGAAAACATTTCTTTATCAATATCCACAGTCTCTCAGGGATGAAGGAAACATGAAGTATCTGGTGTTCTCTTGTTCAAGTAGGAAGGAAGCCTCATTTCTATTCATTGCAAGATTTCCATCTTCTCCCTGACTATATCATTCACTTGGTCCATTGTACCAATGAGATAAGATACTCAAATTCATATAGGCATGAACAAACTGAATTTGGGACCATGGTTCTCAGCATGCATCTGAAACTATACAAAATCATACTGCAAATATCATTAACAATGATAAAATCTACCATTTACTTGAAAAATAGGGACCCGAGCTATTTGCATGTGGATAAATCTACCTTGCTTATGAATAAAGTACACTTCACATAGGTTTACCTCTAACTAAAATGTGAACATGAGTTCTTCCAAGGATATACCTCAACCTTGAACTAATATGTATATATCATTTGCTTTATCACCATAATATATTTTTAGGAACATTTCTTTAGCAAATCACCAATTTTTTTTTTTGTTTGTTTCACAGAATTCCAACTTTGCAAATAACTTCAGCTAATAATGTGCAAATATAAAGCTTTTTGTGGAAAACCGGATGTGAAAATGTATGAGCTCCTATGTATAAGTATAGATCAGTGTATGGTTGTATGTATGCTTATGTATAATTTCTTTTTAAATGTTTCAGAAAAAAGTAAAAAAGAAAAAGAAAATAAGTATAATTTGGGGGAATTATTTTTAAATAAAATACATAAAATAAATTATATTTGTGATTAAAAGCTCAAGGTTTAGAGTCAAACAGATCCAGACTCAAATCCTGGTTGTCATCACCTGTGTGAACTTGCAGATTAAATACTCTCTTTGAGCCTCAGTTTCTTCATCTGAAAAATGGGGTAAGCAATGCTTACTGTTTGCTTAAATAAAACATTGTCCATGAAGGAACTTGTAGAATGCCTGATCTACTAATGGTAATAATTATGATTCACACACTCAACATTTAAAACATTTTAACCATTCTAAACATAAAAGTAAATTTCTTTTTCAGATACTTGACCTGAGGATGAAGAAAGTAAACATATTGATTTCCTAAAACCAATAAGCAATACAGTGAGAAATGTATTAGGTAGAAGGTTGAAAATATTTGAAGACTATACAGGTTTAATATAGTTTACTTCAATGTTCAGGAATTATCACCAAATACAAAACAAAACAAAACACTTAATTGTCATTTTAACCACATTACTTTAATGACTAAATAAGATCAAACTTTAGGCCCTAGAACTACCTAGTCATCCTAGTATACAGTAGGTGCTCAATCAACTCTTGTGAATTGAACACACAGAAAGATAAGAATGCCTCAAAACTCTCTGTGTTCAAAGAAACAACATACAAAAGAGTTATCCAAGAAGCAGATTCAATGTTTCTGCAGAAGAACTGTGTTTATTATAGTGTCGAACTCTGCTAAGCCGGGGAAGGGAGTTATAGCTATAAACAGATTTATAGCTTCAGACTTTACACCTTTCATTTTGCATTGAAGATTAAAAGAGATGAAGCAGAAAAATGGGATCAGTATATACAGAAATTTAAAATATCAAAACCAGCTCCCCTTATTAAGAAACTAATCTTTAACAGCTCTTATTTTCTGGGCCTTTTCTGTAGTAAGATCGTAACTGTAAGTTCTTTTGTGATGTCAGCTTGAGCCTTGAATGAGGGACTATATGTACCCATGATCAGTTTTAAATCATGAGTAGCTGCCATAAGGAAACAATTAGTGAGGTCTAGCACTAAAAGAAAATTTAGAAAAACCAAACATTAAAAAAAGGACTCTCAAAAGCAAGGTTGATGTAGCTCAATGGAGTTAAGGGTTTATAAAACAGCAGGAACCAGGGAAGTTCACTCTGGCTTTCTTTCCTAACACAATACAAATTAAATACAGTCAAATTACTGTGCCTGCCAATCAAAACCAAGAGGTCCCTTCTTTCTAGAATCATCCCTTACATCCAAATATTGTAAGAGATTGTCAAAACTTTTTTTGTTTAACTTAGCTTTTTTTTTTTTTAACTCATTTTTAAGAGGTCAAATAAAATGAACTCCATGGTGAAAGACTTGGAATCCTAAACATTCCTTTTGTCGAAAGAAAGTGTCAACATGCTCTCTAAATGCCCACAGTAGCCCCTGTGATTTTACAGCTAAAGGTGTAAACTACCTACAATACTCTCAGTGTCCTCAATATAACTAAAATGTACTCAGAAGTAGATCCATCTTTAAACCTTGTGTTTAATTTACAATCATCTGTTTTTGCATGGTTCCTAATAGACTGTCTCCAAATCATTTTGCTGAGGCTATTTAAGAAATGCTGGTTTGAAGGTCACTTTGATTCTTGGCTTCACTTGTAGTATCTCATAGAGCAATATCAATTTTGTGAAGGGCACCTAAACAGAACCCAGGGATGGGAGTATCATGTTCCCTTTGAGTCTAAGGAGATTCAGAGATGGGATGGAAAAAAGAACTGTCAGATGAGGCTGGGAGAGCCTGAATGTGGTTCCTCTATGATTCCTGAGCTTCCTATATAAATCAGAAGCCCAATCTCTCTCATTCTCAGCTGATGACTAAATAGAGCAAAAACATTTAATGGAAACTTCTGCAACCACCATGCTCTCCGTCTCCATATTTCCCTGTATCTTCACCTCCTCTCTCCTGGGTGTGAGGGTAATATTGTATTTATTCCCTCCGCCCTCATGCTGCTCTTCACTGTTGCTCTCACTTGTCTTGTCAACCATTACCATTAATTTCCAAAATATACAAACAGTTCATACAACTCAACAACAAAAAAGCAAACAACCCAATTGAAAAATGGGTATAAGTCCTAAAGAGGCATTTCCCCAAAGAATAAATACAAATTGCCAATAGGCACATGAAAAGATGCTCAACATCACTAATTATTGGAGAAATGCAAATCAAAACTACGGTAAGGTACCACCTCACACTGGTCAAAATGGCCATCATTAAAAACTACAAATAACAAATGCCAGAGAGGATGTGGAGAAAAGGGAACCTTCCTATACTGTCGGTGTGAATCTAACTTGGTGCAGTCACTATGGAGAACAGTATGGAGGTTCCTCAGAAAACTAGAAACAGAATTACCATATGATCCAGCAATCCCACTACCGAGCATGTACTTGGACAAAATCATAATTGAAAAAGATACATGCACTCCTATCTTCATTGCAGCACTATTCACAATCGCCAAGGCCTGGGAACAACCAAGATGTTCATCAACAGAGGAATGGATAAAGAAGATGTTACATATATACAATGGAATACTACTCAGCTATAAAAAAGAACAAATTAATGCCATTTGCAGCCAAATGAATGCAACCAGAGATTGTCATACTGAGTGAAGTAAGTCAGAAAGACAAATACCACATGATATCACTTATATGTAGAATATAAAATATGACCCAAGTGAACTTATCTATGAAACAAACAATCACAGATACAAAGCACAGGCTGGTGGCTCCAAAGGGGAGAGGACTGAAGGATAAGTGGGAGGTTGGGGTTAGAGATGCAAGCTATTACACACAGAATGGACAAACAACAAGGTCCTACTGTATAGCCCAGAGAACTATGTCAGTATCCTATGAAAAACCATAATGGAGAAGAATATTTAAGAACAATTGTGTGTGTGTATACATATGTGTATATACATAACTGAATCACTTTACTGTATAGCTGAAATTAATACAACATTGTAACTCAACTGTACTTCAATAAAAAATAAAAATAAAAAAATAAAATGTAAAAACCCATTATAGTTCCCTTGGATTCTTCTCCTCGGTCTTCAAACACATTTCTGCCCCCCTCTCCTAAAGTCAAAGGCAAGAAAAGTTGCCTTTGCCCTCTATTTCACCATTCTACGGTCCTAACTTCATACCATCTCCATCAAACTTCCCTAAATAATAGACTGGTCATAGAAAGAAAGGAAATTGAATTTGAGGGAAGAGAAAGGAGGTCGCAGAGTAGAAGTCATATTTTTACATTCTGGCCTTGGGAAAAATAAAGTAACATGAGTTGAAATACATATTGGCCTTGAGGGCATTTCTTTCCATCAGAAAGAAGAAAGCTGAGCTATGGGAAGGGAAACTGCTGAGCCAGTCATCGGAGGCCTGGAAATGAGTTACCCTGGGCTAAACCAAAACTAAATAAACCAGAGCTTTGAGAAGGAGGGTTGACAAAGCTCATAAATGTCAAGATTGCCCACATTTGTATCTAAACCTTTTGTCTTTTCATTTTACTTCCTTCATCAGCTATCAAATATACTGTTTGGCTTTAAGTATTACCTGACTTATGTCCTAAATTCTTTTCCAAGCTGCAATCCTGCATTCGCAACTGCTCACCAGATGTCTAAGCAAAGATATGCCATCATCAGATCAACATTCCCAAACCAAACTTCTCAGTTTCCACTGCAAGCCAGTCATGACTTCTGACTTACCTGTTTTTGTTGAACACATTGCTACTCTGCAAGCCTAAAAACTCAAGTGTTATGTCTGATTCAGTAAATGGACTCTATTGACAAGTTCTATATTCATTCTCCCCCAAATCCTTTGAGTCTAGCTTTCCATTTCCTTGTTCCATGAAAACAAGAATTTAGTCTGTAAGCATCTTTATACTTCCTTTATTCTACTTCACCCTACATTCTTTTGTCAGGCTCTGTTTTCTAAGGCACATTTCTGAACATATCATTTCTCAGCTCAAAAAACATCCAGGGCTCATTTGTAATCCACAATGAAAAAGTTGTTACAGGCAATGAGCCTCCAAGGATGCAAAAGCTATTAGGTGACAGGTTGTGGAAAGCAGGCCAATACCACTGGCCTGTCAATCAACCAAACATTTTATGCCTCTTGACATGATGAAGTAAGAAGTATATTATGCCTTTATAAGAGACTCTTCCTGAAAATCAAACCAGAACCTAATCAACCCTCTAAATAGAACTTACAGAAGATATTTAAAAGAAATACAGAAGGTAAGAGAATAAGTTAAACAGCACCATAAGAAAGTCAGATCAATCCAGAATGTAGGGCATTCTATGTATAGGACAAACGTCCTGGAAAAATTGATGACGTGAACAAATAAAATGAGAAGGAAGGCGACTGTAGAATAAAAGAGATTGAAGAGCTATAGCAATTAAATTCCAAGTGTGGGTTTTGTATCTTGATTCAAACCATCTATAAAGGGATGTTTTTGAGACAACTGAGGTAGTTTGAATATGAACTGGGTATGATGACATTTAAATAATTATTATTTTTATTAGAGTCAATAATGAAATGATGGTTATGTAACAGAAAGGTTATCAATTAGAGATTAATATTTCAGCATTTATACATGTAGTGATATGATATCCAGGTTTTAGTTTTAAATACACCATCAGAAAACAAAAAATAAATGAGAGGAAGAGATTCATGAAACAAGATTAGCCTTGGATAATTCTTTTTTTTAATTTCTTTTTTATTGAAGAATAATTGCTTTACAGATTTTTTTTTGTTTTCTGTCACACCTCAACATGAATCAGCCATAGGTATACATACATCCCCTCCCTTTTGAACCTCCCTCCCATCTCCCTCCCCATCCCACCCCTCTAGGTTGATACAGAGCCCCCATTTGAGTTTCCTGAGACACACAGCAAATTCCCATTGGCTCTCTATTTTACACATGGTAATGTAAGTTTCCATGTTACTCCTTCCATACATCTCACCCTCTCCTCCCCTCTCCCCATGTCCATAAATCTATTCTCTATGTCTGTTTCTCCACTGCTGCCCTGTAAATAAATTCTTCAGTACCATTTTTCTAGATTCTGCACATACGTGTTAGAATATGATATTTATGTTTCTCTTTCCGACTCACTTCACTCTGTATAATAGGTTCTAGGTTCATCCACCTCATCAGAACTGACTCAAATGTGTTCCTTTTGTGGCTGAGTAATATTCCATTGTGTATATGTACCACAACTTCTTTATCCACTCATCTGTCGATGAACATCTAGGTGGCTTCCATGTTCTAGCTATTGTAAATAGTGCTGCAATGAACAATGGGATACATGTGTCTTTTTCAGTTTTGGTTTCCTCAGGGTATATGCCTAGGAGTGGGATTGCTAGGTCATATAGTGGTTTTATTCCTAGTTTTTTTTAAGGAATCTCCATACTGTCTTCCATAGTGGCTGTATCAATTTACACTCCCACCAACAGTGCAAGAGTGTTCGCTTTTCTCCACACCCTCTCCAGCATTTACTGTTTGTAAACTTTTTGATGATGGCCATTCTGACTGGTTTGAGGTGATACCTCACTGTAGTTTTGATTTGCATTTCTCTAATAACTAGTGATGTTGAGCATCTTCTCATGTGTTTGTTAGCCATCTGTATGTCTTCTTTAGACAAATGTCTGTTAAAGTCTTTTTCCCACTTTTTGATTGGGTTGTTTGTTTTTCTGGCATTGAGTGGTATGAGCTGCTTGTATATTTTGGAAATTAATCTTTTGTCAGTTGTTTCATTTGCTATTGTTTTCTCCCATTCTGAAGGTTTTCTTTTCACCTTGCTTATAGTTTCCTTTGCTGTGCAAAAGCTTTTAAGTTTAATCAGGTCCCACTTGTTTACTTTTGTTTTTATTTCTGTTACTCTAGGAAGTGTGTCATAGATGATCTTGCTTTGATTTCTGTCAATGAGTGTTCTGCTTATGTTTTCCTCTAAGAGTTTTACAGTTTCTGGTCTGTTTAGGTCTTTAATCCATTTTGAGTTTATCTTTGTGTATGGTGTTAGGAAGTCTTCTAATTTCATTCTTTTACATGTAGCTGTCCAGTTTTCCCAGCACCATTTATTGAAGAGACTGTCTTTGCCCCATTGAATACTCTTGCTTCCTTTGTCAAAAATAAGGTACCCATAGGCACATGGGTTTATTCTGGGCTATCTTGTTCTTTGGTCTATATTTCTGTTTTTGTGCCAGGACCATACTGTCCTGATGATTATAGCTTTGTAGTATAGTCTGAAGTCAGGAAGGTTGATTCCTCCAGCTCCGTTCTTTCTCAGGATTGTTTTGGCTATTTGGGGTCTTTTGTGTTTCATATGAATTGTGAAATTTTTTGTTCTAGTTCTGTGAAAAATGCCATTGGTAATTTGATAGGGGTCACATAATCTATAGATTGCATTTGGTAGTACAGTCATTTTCACAATATTGATTCTTCCTACCCAGGAACATAGAATATCTCTCCATCTGTTTATGTCATCTTTGATTTCTTTCATTAGTGTCTTATAATTTTCTGTGTACAGTTCTTTTGTCTCCTTAGGTAATTTTATTCCTATTTAACTTTTTTTTTGTTGCAATGGTGAATGGGATTGGTTCCTTAATTTCTCTTTCTGATTATTCTTTGTTAATATATAGAAATGCAAGTGATTTCTGTGTATTGATTTTGTATTTGGCAATTTTGCTAAGTTCACTGATTAGCTCTAGTAATTTTCTGATACTATCTTTAGAGTTTTCTATGTACAGTATCATGTCATCTGCAAACAGTGAGAGCTTTACATTTTCCTTTCTGATCTGGATTCCTTTTATTTATTTTTCTTTTCTGATTGCTTTAGCTAGGGCTTCCAGGACTATGTTGAATAATAGTGGTGAAAGTGGACACCCTTGTCTTGTTCCTGATCTTAGGGGCAATGCTTTCAGGTTTTCAGTATTGAGAATAATGTTTGCTGTAGGCTTATCTCATATGGCCTTTACTATATTGAGGTAGGGTCCTTCTATGTTCATTTTTTGAAGAGTTTTAATCATAAGTGGGTGCTGAATTTTGTCAAAGACTTTTTCTGCATCTATTGAGATTATCGTGATTTTTATCTTTCAATTTGTTAATATGGTATATCACATTGATTTATTTGCATATATTGAAGAATTCTTGCATTCCTGGAATAAACCCAACTTGATCATGGTGTATGAGCTTTTTGACATATTGCTGAATTCTGTTTGCTAAAATTTTTCTGAGGATTTTTGCATCTATGTTCATCAGTGATATTGGCCTGTAGTTTTCTTTTTGTGTGTTGTCTTCGTCTGGTTTTGGTATCAGGTGGCCTTGTAGAGTGAGTTTGGAAGTGTTTCCTCTGCAATTTTTTGAAAGAGTTTTAGAAGGATAGGCATTAGCTCTTCTCTAAATGGTTGATAGAATTCTCCCATGAAGCTATCTGGTCCTGGGCTTTTTTTTTTTTTTTTTGGGTGGGGGGAGATTTTTTACCACAGCTTCAATTTCAGTGCTTGTAATTGGGTTGTTCATAATTTCTATTTCTTCCTGGCTCAGTCTTGGAAGATTGAACTTTTCTAAGAATCTGTCCATTTCTTTCTTTATCCATTTTATTGCCATATAGTTGTTCATAATAGTTTCTTATAATCCTTTCTATTTCAGCATTGTCTGTTGTAGCCTCTCCTTTTTCATTTCTAATTTTGTTAATCTGATTCTTCTCTCTCTTTTTCTTGATGATTTTGGCTAAAGGTTTGTCAATTTTGTTTATCTTCTCAAAGAACCAGCTTTTAGTCTTATTAATCTTTACAATTGTTTCTTTCAGTTCTCTTTCATTTATTTCTGCTTGGATCTTTATGATTTCTTTCCTTCTACTAATTTTAGGGTTTTTGTTGTTGTTGTTCTTTTTCCAGTTGTTTTAGGTATAAAGTTAGGCTGTCTATTCTATGTTTTTCTTGTTTCTTGAGGTAGGATTGTATTGCTGTAAACTTACCTCTTAGAACTGCTTTTGTTGCATCCCATAGGTTTGGAGCTGTGTTTTCATTGCCATTTGTTTCTAGAAATTTTTTGATTTCCCTTTTGATTTCTTCAGTAACCTGTTGGTTACTTAGAAATGTGTTGTTTAATCTCCATGTGTTTGTGTTTCTTACAGTTTATTTTCCTTGTAATTGATATCTAGTCTCAAAGCGTTGTGGTTGGAGAAGATGCTTGATATGTTTTCAATTTTCTTAAATTTACTGAGGTTTGATTTGTGACCTAAGATGTGGTCTATCCTGGAAAATGTTCCATGTGCACTTGAGAAGATGTATTCTTCTGCATTTGGATGGAATGTCCTGAAGATATCAATGAGATCCACCTCATCTAATGTATCATTTAATACTGTGTTTCCTTATTAATTTTCTGTTTTGATGATCTGTCCATTGGTGTGAGCGGGGTGTTAAAGTCTCCTACTACTATGGTGTTACTGTCAATTTCTCCATTTATGTCTGTAAGTGTTTGTCTTATGCATTGAGGTGTTCCTATGTTGGATGCATAGATATCTACAATTGTTATGTCTTCCTCATGGCTTGATCCCTTGATCATTATGTAGTGTCCTTCCTTATCTCTTGCAATCTTCTTCATTTAAGGTCTATTTTGTCTTATGTGAGGATTGCTACTCCAGCTTTCTTTTGCTTCCCATTTGCTTGGAATATATTTTTCCATCCCCTCACTTTCAGTCTATATGTGTCTTTAGGTATGAAGTGGGTTTCTTGTAGACAGCATATATATGGGTCTTGTTTTTGTGTCCATTCAGCCAGTCTGTGTCTTTTGGTTGGAGCATTTAAACCATTTACATTTAAAGTAATTATTGATATATATGTTCCTAATGCCATTTTCTTAATTGTTTGGGGTTGATTTTGTAGATCTTTTTTCTTCTCTTGTATTTCTTGACTATATAAGTCCCTTTAACATTTGTTGTAAAGCTGGTTTGGTGGTACTGAATTCTCTTAACTTCTGCTTGTCTGAAAAGCTTTTTATTTCTCCATCAATTTTGAATGAGATCCTTGCTGTGTACTGTAATCTTGGTTGTAGATTTTTCCCTTTCATTACTTTAAATATACCCTGTCATTCCCTTCTGGCCTGAAGAGTTTCTACTGGAAGATCAGCTGTTAAGTGTATGGGGTTTCCCTTGTATGTTACTTGTTGCTTCTCCCTTGCTGTTTTTAACATTCTTTCTTTGTGTTTAGTCTTTGTTAGTTTGATTAGTATGTGTCTTGGCTTGTTTCTTCTTGGGTTTATCCTGTATGGGACTCTTTCTGCCTCTTGGACTGATTGACTATTTCATTTTCCATGTTGGGGAAATTTTCAACTATAATCTCTTCAAAAATTTTCTCATACCATTTCTTTTTCTCATCTTCTTCTGGGATTGCTATAATTTGAATGTTGATGTGTTTGATATTGTCCCAGAGGTCTCTGAGACTATCCTCAGTTATTTTCATTCTTTTTACTTTATTCTGCTCTTCAGAAGTTATTTCCACCATTTTATCTTCCAGCTCATTGATTCATTCTTCTGCTTCAGATATTCTGCTATTGATTCCTTCTACAATATTTTTAACTTCAGTAATTGTGTTGTTTGTCTCTGCATATTTATTCTTTAATTCTTCTAGGTCTTAGTTGATTCTTGCATTTTCTCCATTTTGTTTTCAAGGTTTTTGATCATCTTGACTATCGTTATTCTGAATTCTTTTCCAGATAGTTTGCTTACTTCCTCTTCATTTATTTGGACATCTGTGTTTCTAGTTTGTTCCTTCATTTGTATAGTATTTCTCTGCCTTTTCATTATTTTTTTTTTAAACTTATTGTGTTTGAGGTCTTCTTTTCCCAGGCTTTAAGGTTGAATTCTTTCTCCTTTTTGGTTCCTGCCCTCCCAAGGTTGGTCCAGTGGTTTGTGTAAGCTTCATATAGGTTGAGATTTGTGCTGAGTTTTTGTTTGTTTCTTTGCTTGTTTGTTTGTTTGTTTGATTTGCCTCTGATGGGCAAGGCTGAGTGAGGTGGTAATCCTGTCTGCTAATGATTGGGTTTGTATTTTTCTTTTGTTTGTTGTTTAGACGAGGTGTCCTGCACAGGGGGCTACTGGTGGTTGGATGTTGCCAGGTCTTGTATTCAAGTGGTTTCCTTCGTGTGAGTTCTCATTATTTGATACCCCCTAGGGTTTAGCCTTAGATAATTCTTGAAGCTGGGTGATGGGCCTTGGGCAGTTTATGTTTGACAATTCCCCAAAGAAGTAGTTTGAATACGTTTGAGAATTCCTTTTAAATATGTTTAGCATTCCCCAAAGAAGTAGTTACATAATTAAAATTCATTTGAGATGACCCTTCTGATGCCTACCAAATAAAGTGTTAACTCTGTGCCCAAAGTTCTCTATTATCTGTTGCTAACTTTCCTTTTCCCCCTCATCCCTCATTCTACTCCTGCCTCCATTTCCATAAGAATTCTCCCGACCAGTCAGCCTTGGATACCAGCTGTGGTCAGAATGCCCCTCACTCTCCTCACTTTCTGTATCTTTGCTTATGCCATTCTTTCTGCTGAATAAACACCATCCATTTTCATTTTGCTTGGAATAACTACAACACACCTTTCTTGAAACCTCTTACCTGGCAACCTTCATGGCAAATAGATGGGGAAACAGTGAAAACAATGACAGACTTTACCTTTGGGGGCTCCAAAATCACTGCAGATGGTGACTGCAGCCATGAAATTAAAAGATGCTTACTTCTTGGGAGAAAAGTTATGACCAACATAGACAGCATATTAAAAAGCAGAGACATTACTTTGCCAACAAAGGTCCATCTAGTCAAAGTTATGGTTTTTCCAGTAGTCTTGTATGGATGTGAAAGTTGGACTATAAAGGAATCTAAGTGCCAAAGAGTTGATGCTTTTGAACTGTGGTGTTGGAGAAGACTCTTGAGAGTCCCTTGGACAGCAAGGAGATCCAACCAGTCCATCCTAAAGGAAATTAATCCTGAATATTCAGTGGAAGGACTGATGTTGAAGCTGAAACTCCAATACTTTGGCCACCTGATGCAAAGAACTGAACTCATTTGAAAAGACCGTGATGCTGGGAAAGATTGAGGGCAGGAGGAGAAGGGGACGACAGAAGATGAGATGGTTGGATGGCATCACCGACTCAATGGACATAAGTTTGAGTAAACTCTGGGAGTTGGTGATGGACAGGGAGGCCTGTCCATCAGGACAGGAGGTATGCTGCAGTCCATGGGGTTGCAAAGAGTCAGACATGACTGAGCAAGTGAACTGAACTGAACTGATCTGGCAACCTCAGCTGTGGAGCTACTTGGGGGATAACACAGTAGGAATTTGAGGGACTTCCCTGGTAGTCCAGTGTTTAAGACTCCCTGATTCCAATGCAGGGAGCCCGGGTTTGATCCCTGGTCAGAGAACTAGATCCTGCATGCTGCAACTAAAGACCCTGCTGCTGCTGCTAAGTAGCTTTAGTTATGTCCGACCCTGCATGCTGAAACAAAGATCAAAGATCCCATGTGCTGCAACTAAGACCCAGTGCAACCAAACCAAATGTTTTTTTTTTTTTTTTAAACACAGTAGGAATTTGAGTTTCTAAAAGAAATATTAGTCCTTGCAGTAAAAGTCCCATCTCTGCCTCCTCTATGATCCCACTATCATTACTGTTGGTCATTGATGGCTCATCTCAGTGACTTCTTTTCCCTAAGCTTTACTTGACCCTCTTTTGGATATATTCTTTCCTTATTTTTGAATTCCTAAAGTACTTGTAACTTTTTTTTAAATAAAAGTTAACTCATGCTAGCTAGGTATAAGATGTATGCCTCACACTAAACTACAAAGACCCCTGAGGGCTGGAGGAGAGGTATATATAAGAGAGGGAAATGTGACAAATGCTGACTTTGGAGGGTTTTATATATCCCAGCACATAACCTGTGGGAGGTCACTTAATCTCTCTGAGTCTCAGTTTCCACATCTGTAAGATGGAACAAACAATAGTTATCTTATATGGGAGTAATGGGAAGTGACTGAAAGAACATATGGTCTTTTATAAACAGTATTTCCCTTCCCCTACTCTCTTAATGGGCATTCCAGGTGGCACAGTGGTAAAGAATTGCCTGCCAGGACATAAAATTAACACACAGAAATCCCTTGCATTCCTATACACTAACAATGAGAAAACAGAAAGAGAAATTAAAGAAACAATACCATTCACCATTGCAACAAAAAGAATAAAATACTTAGGAGTATATCTACCTAAAGAAACGAAAGACCTATATATAGAAAACTATAAAACCCTGATGAAAGAAATCAAAGAGGACACAAACAGATGGAGAAATATACCGTGTTCATGGATTGGAAGAATCAATATTGTCAAAATGGCTATACTACCCAAAGCAATATATAGATTCATTGCAATCCCTATCAAGCTACCAACGGTATTTTTCACAGAACTAGAACAAATAATTTCGCAATTTGTATGGAAATACAAAAAAACCTTGAATAGCCAAAGTAATCTTGAGAAAGAAAAATGGAACATGAGGAATCAACTTGCCTGACTTCAGACTATACTACAAAGCCACAGTCATCAAGACAGTATGGTACTGGCACAAAGACAGAAATATAGATCAATGGAACAGAATAGAAAGCCCAGAGATAAATCCACATACCTATGGACACCTTATCTTCGACAAAAGAGGTAAGGATGTACAATGGAAAAAAAGACAACCTCTTTAACAAGTGGTGCTGGGAAAACTGGTCAACCACTTGTAAAAGAATGAAACTAGAACACTTTCTAACACCATACACAAAAATAAACTCAAAATGGATCAAAGATCTAAATGTAAGACCAGAAACTGTAAAACTCCTAGAGGAGAAGAACATAGGCAAAACACTCTCTGACATAAATCACAGCAGGATCCCCTATGACTCACCTCCCAGAATATTGGAAATAAAAGCAAAAATAAACAAATGGGACCTAATGAAACTTAAAAGCTTTTGCACAACAAAGGAAACTATTAGCAAGGTGAAAAGACGGCCCTCAGATTGGGAGAAAATAATAGCAAATGAAGCAACAGACAAAGGATTAATTCCAAAAACATACAAGCAACTCCTGCAGCTCAATTCCAGAAAAATAAATGACCCAATCAGAAAATGGGCCAAAGATCTAAACAGACATTTCTCCAAAGAAGACATACAGATGGCTAACAAACACATGAAAAGATGCTCAACATCACTCATTATCAGAGAAATGCAAATCAAAACCACAATGAGGTACCATTACACGCCAGTCAGGATGGCTGCTATCCAAAAGTCTACAAGCAATAAATGCTGGAGAGGGTGTGGAGAAAAGGGAACCCTCTTACACTGTTGGTGGGAATGCAAACTAGTACAGCTGCTATGGAAAACAGTGTGGAGATTTCTTAAAAAACTGGAAATAAGTTGCACTCTCTTTCTTGCTTCTGCTTGAGCTTAGTCTCCGGTACTGCCGTGTAGACTGGGTGAGGTAGAACCAAGAAAGAACCGTTGCTTGACCGCAAATTTTTGGAGGTCTTGTGAGGTCAAACAAGACCAAAAAAAAAAAAAAAAAAAAAAAAACTGGAAATAGAACTGCCATATGACCCAGCAATCCCACTTCTGGGCATACCCACTGAGGAAACCAGATCTGAAAGGGCCACATGCACCCCAATGTTCATCGCAGCACTGTTTATAATAGCCAGGACATGGAAGCAACCTAGATGCCCATCAGCAGACGAATTGATAAGGAAGCTGTGGTACATATACACCATGGAATATTACTCAGCCTTTAAAAAGAATTCATTTGAATCAGTTCTAATGAGATGGATGAAACTGGAGCCCATTATACAGAGTGAAGTAAGCCAGAAAGATAAAGACCAATATAGTATGCTAACGCATATATATGGAATTTAGAAAGATGGTAACGATAACCCTATATGCAAAACAGAAAAAGAGACACAGATGTACAGAACAGACTTTGGGACTCTGTGGGAGAAGGCAAGGGTGGGATGTTCTGAGATAACAGCACTGAAACAAGTATACTATCAAGGGTGAAACAGACCACCAGCCCAGGTTGGATGCATGAGACAAGTGCTCAGGGCTGGTGCACTGGGAAGACCCAGAGGGATGGGATGGGGAGGGAGGTGGGAGGGGGGATTGGGATGGGGAACACATGTAAATCCATGGCTGATTCATGTCAATGTATGGCAATAATCACTACAATATTGTAAAGTAATTAGCCTCCAACTAATAAAAATAATTAAAAAAAAAAAAAAGAATCACCTGCCAATGCAGGAGAAGCAAGAGAGGCACATTCGATAGTGGGTCGGGAAGATTCCCTGGAGAAGGAAATGGCATCCCACTCCAGTATTCTTCCCTGGAAAATTCAATGGACAGAGGAGGCTGGCAGGTTACAGTCCATGGGGTTGCAAAGAGTCGGACATGACTGAGCACACATACACGCACCTTTCTTACTAATTCAAATGTGTAGTCTCATCCCTTATGTGCAGTAAGTATCCAATAAATATATTAGCAGATGTCCTGCAACAAAGATTTCTAACAAGACATCAGGGCCAAAATTAATATTCTTTTAATACTCTGCTGACAATCAAAAAGTCACAGATCTATATGTTCAATGTGCTGTCAATGAATGCTTATGAGGATATATTTGACTTTGGCTAGAAACTATGCCTTTCAAGGTCACTACCATTTCTCATTTATAGACTCATGACTCTAGTTCAGATGAGCTAAAACTAACAGTAAAAGGAACAAACAACTTCACACAGTCTCTTGAAGATAAAATGAACTCTGTTCAATGAAAGATTTTTTTTTCTCACATCTCAACATGGGTGGATATTTTTAGCTCCTTTCTCCCTCCTGCCTGTGACTCCAAATTTTAGAAAAAGTATATCCTATTTTCACTCTCCGTACATTTTCAATACTGAGTCACTCCTAAAACCATGACACTACTGCTTTGAAAAACCACAGATGAATAAAGTTACTAACTGACCTCCTAATTGTAAACCCGGTAACAAAGTTCACATGGCTGAATTCTTCAATTTCTTGGCAAAGTTTTCTGGGTCTTCCACTGTCTGATGGGGCTTCCCTTTCCTTGTCCTCTTCTGTACTTCTTGACTAAGCCTCCCCCACACCCCTGCCTTCTTCTCTTCCCCTCTATACACAGTCCCTGAGCATCTCACTCATTTCCATAGTTTCAGGTACTGATTGTCTATCTCCTTTACACCCAGCAGTGGCTTTTCTCCAGCATGATGCCTATTGCCCACCACAGACTTCCTTTTTTTTCCCCAATAATTTTATTTATTTGTGGACTCCCCAGGTGGCACTAGTGGTAAAGAGCAGGTCTCCCAACGCAGGAGACATAAGAGACTCAGGTTCCATCTCTGAGTTGGGAAGACGCCCTGGAGGAGGAAGTGGCGACCCACTCCAATATTCTTGCCAGGAGAATCCCATGGTCTTCACTGCTGTGTGGGCTTTTCCCCAGGTGTGGCAAGCAGGGGAGACTCTCTAGTTGCAGTGTGCGGGCTTTTCATTGCAAGGGTTTCCATTGTTTCACAGCATGGGCTCTAGGGTGTGAGGGTTTCAGTAGTTGGAGCACATGGGTTCAGTAGTTGGAGCACATGGGTTCCGTAGTTGGAGCACATGGGTTCCGTAGTTGGAGCACATGGGTTCCGTAGTTGCAACTCCTGGGCTCTAGCACAGGCTCAATAGTTGTGACACACAGCTGAGCTGCTCTGAGGCACGTAGGATCTTCTCAGATCAGGGATAGAACCCGTGTCTCCTGCATTGGCAGGCAGATTCTTTACCACTGAGCCACCAGAGAAGCCCCGCACATTTCCTCCTGGATGCAGTCTTCTCATCTCAGACCCTGATACCCCCAGTAAGACTCCAACAGTTTTCCTCAGTGTACTCCCCATGCACTTCATTCAGAGTCCTGATGACTCAAATTGAGATTTGTATTAATTCGATAAAGAGGCTTTCCCCCCGGCAGGTTTGGCCCCCACCAGCCTGGCAAATGAAACATGAGCTGGGCAGCCTTGTGCAGTGCACAACTTGGACACATGTCAACTGTGGCCCTGGTGTTTACTGCAAGGAGTAACATTTCTTTCAGGAACTCAAAACCTCACTAGGCTTATTTACTTTTACAAGTAGGACCATAGCTCAGGTTGCCAGGTAAGAGGTTGCAAAGAATCTGTGCCATAACTATTCTAAGCAAAATGCTAATTGGTGATATTTACTCAACACTATCAACTGAGGATGTATCGCCATTGATTTATTTTTAATTCCATGTATTTTTTTTATAAAAATGATATTTGCTGAATGTGAATTAATGCGATAGATTCTGCCTGATCTAAGATCTTAAATAATTAATACTGAATACATTGATCACTTGAAAAAAATAAACCTGAAATGTAAAGGTTCACATTAGCTTAGCAAGGTAATGGAATCTTCTTCAGTCATTGCTTAAACTAGGTTTAAATGTGGTCTAGTCAAAAGAAAGAGATAAGATGCTTCTTGAGTTATCTTTCTACCTACTATCTTACAACATTCTTTCCATTTTAATCTCTACACAATTCACAATTTATATTTTGTTTAAAAATGTGATATCAATTGAAATATGACTGGAGATACATAGAGAGAAAATAAATTTAGCTATTAAGAATTCTCATAGGATATCAAAATTATCAAAGAAATTCATAAAGACATATATGAGAAATTATACATGCATGTATAATAAACTTGAGAACATTTATAAAATTCATAAAGTTTGAAACACTTCAAGCTAAATTAGTTTTAATTCACTAAGAATAATATTTCTTTTTAAAAAATTTTAAAGTTTTTATTTAATTTACAATATTATATTAGTTTCAGGTATACAGCATATCAATTTGACATATTTATGGATTATTGTTATTGTTGGTTAGGCACTAAGTTGTGTCTGACTCTTTGCGACCCCGTGGACTGTAGCCCACAAGGCTCCTCTGTCCATGGGATTTTCCGGGCAAGAATACTGGAGTGGGCTGCCATTTCCTTCTCCAGGGGATCTTCCTGACCCAAGGATCAAACCTGGGTCTCCTGCATTGGCAGGCAGATTCTTTATCACTGAGCCACCAGGGAAACTACTACAGAATAATGGCAATAGAGAAATAAATGTCTGTTGTTTAAGCCGCCCAGCAACTAAGCTGAGACACACACGTACTGGTGAGTTGAGCTCTCAGTGGGGACTCTCCACATATCTTCTGAGCTCTTCTCATATGGCCTTTTGCTCTCTAGCCTGACCCAAAAATTCCAGCTGCCTTAACCTCCTCCAAGGTCAGAGACCACTCGGTTTAGGTGCTCCTTCCTGTGCTGCAGCTGAGAAATTCTCTCCAGGCAGTATGCTCAAGCAATCATAAGGTTCACCTTGCTTGTCTTCCTTTTCTGTGCTGCCTGTTGTCCACGCCTTAAAACTATTATTTTACATATCTTTTCTAGTGATTTAGTTGTATAGGAGGAGGCTAAATCTGGACCCAGTCGTTTCATCATGAACAGGAGCAGAGGTCTTACAGTGTGTTGCAAACTACGTCTATACTGTAGACTCCGTGCTCCAATATCTAGCAGGGAAAGCTGTCCCGCATTTTTTTATTTCAAAACATTCATGGTCACTGGGGTCCCTTTCTTTTTCAAATGAATTGTAGAACTAGCTTGCTAAATTCTCTTTAAAAGCCCTCTTGGGTCTTGGACTGGGACTGAATTAAATTTATATAGCAATATGAGATATAACTAATATCTGTACATTTTATATACCTTGCCCTTGTTTGGGGTAAGTTAATATTATAAAATACTATGAAGAACGGTATTTCTAACTAAAGCTTTTTGATATCTTTAGAAAGAATTA
This sequence comes from Dama dama, assembly GCF_033118175.1. Classification (NCBI taxonomy): domain Eukaryota; kingdom Metazoa; phylum Chordata; class Mammalia; order Artiodactyla; family Cervidae; genus Dama; species Dama dama. The sequence goes on along the minus strand of NC_083697.1, from coordinate 23,214,760 downwards.
GATACACAAATGTGCACATAAATGTTTATTTCAGATAGAGAATCTATACAGTAAGTATACATCTAACAGTGATAATCATTTTTTATGAATTACTTAAGATTAAACTACTATCCTAAACCTCTACCTTTGGAGGCCATTATTCTACTGGATATATATCCGTCATAAGAAGTATCAAGGGTAACATATCTCCCTGGCTCTGTCTCAGTGTGAATGCTTATATAAGAAGGTATGTATGAAGGTGTCTGTGTTAGTCACTCAGTCAAGCTTGACTCTGAGACCCCACGGACTGTAGCCCACCAGGCTCCTCTGTCCATGGAATTCTCTAGGCAAGAATACTGGAGTGGGTTGCTATTCCCTTCTCCAGGGGATCTTCCTGACCCAGGGATTGAACCTGGGTCTCCTGCATTGCAGAAAGATTCTTTTTTTTTTCTTTTTAAAAGTTAATTAATTTATTTTAATCGGAGGCTAATTACAATATTATGGTAGTTTTTGCCAGACATCGCATGAATCAGCCACGGGTGCACATGTGTCCCCCATCCTGAACCCCCTCCCACCACCCTCCCCACCCCAAGCCTCTGGCTTGTCCCAGAGCATTGGCTTTAAGTGCCCTGCTTCATGCACTGAACTTGCACTGGTCATCTATTTTACATATGGTAATATATGCGTTTCAATGTTACTCTCTCAAATCATCCCACCCTCACCTTCTCCCACATAGTCCAAAAGTCTGTTCTTTACATCTGTGTCTCTTTGGCTGTCTTGCACATAATGTCATCATTACCATCTTTCTAAATTATATATATATGTGTTAATATACTGTATTGGTGTTTCTCTTTCTGACTTAACTTCACTCAGTATAATAGGCTCCAGTTTCATCCACCTCATTAGATCTGACTGAAATGCATTCTTTTTTATGGCTGAGTAATATTCCATTGTGTATATATACCACAACCTCCTTATCCATTCATCTGTGCATGGACATCTAGGTCGCTTCCATGTCCTAGCTATTGTAAAACAGTGCTACAATGAACATTGGGTTACACGTGCCTCTTTCAATTCTGATTTCCTCAGTGTGTATGCCCAGCAGTGGGATTGCTGGGTTGAATGGCCATTCTATTTCCAGTTTTTTAAGGAATCTCCACACTGTTCTAGTGGCTGTACTAGTTTGCATTCTCACCAATAGGGTAAGATGGTTCCCGTTTCTCCACACATTCTCCAGCATTTATTGTTTGTAGACTTTTTGATGGCAGTGCAGGCAGATTCTTGACTGTCTGAGCCACCAGGGAAGCCCATGAAGGTGTTTAAATTTAATAATCATACTCATGAAAGTGTTTAGATTTAATAATAACATTTATGTGTGCCTACTCCAGTATTCTTGCCTGGAGAATCCCACGGACAAAGGAGCCTGGTGGGCTACAGTCCATGGGGTCGCAGAGAGTCGGACACGACTGAGCGACTAACACACACACACACTCTGTTTTAAGTGCTTCATTAAATCGTGTATTAAGTCAAACCAATCACCCTTGTATTACATTCGAAAACTTGAGGAAAAAAATAACTTGGCCAAAGTCATGCAGCTGGTAAGTGGTAGACCAAGGTGTAAACCCAGGTGTCTTCCCATGGAGCCCATCCCCCTAACCTATTCAATGTATTCCACTTGCTGCTTTTAAAATGGACTGTTAAAGCTGATATTTGCAGTTCTTTTAGTCATGTCATCATCAAGTGAATATAAAATTAGTTTTAAATCTAAATTGTTAAATAAATACATTTATTCAACAAAACTTTATTGTACATTTTCTGTATATCAACATTGTATTAAAAATTGAGATGCAAAAATGAGTCAGTTTGGAGAATAACAGTTTCTACATATGCAAATCCGTGTTGGATTAATTATTCATGAAAGATTATGTGTTATTCACCTTTATGCAGGTAGAATTAAAAGAAATATGTTCAGTAGAAAACAAAACACAAAGTTGGCAGTAAATTTCCTTCAACTAATTTAAGTAGGAAAGAATCCAAAGGTAACATTAAACTTTGAGGTAATGTTACCTCAGTTCAATACACAAATGACCATGCAAAAATAAAGAAATATGGTTATAGTAAAATAAATAAGCTGTTGTATTGTGTGTACTCTTAATGGTATAAGCTATTTGGAGTACAATGGGTTCTTTCATGTCATGTTAACCATTTACTTAATAAAATACCTCAAAAGTCTTAATCTTAAGACTTTTATAATAATTCTCTTTATCACACAATCACCACATAACGTGTAGATAACGGGGCATGATAATACTTTATCAGGTCTAACATGGTTTATTCAGAATGGGATACATTACTAATTTGACAGTTGTATAGAGGAAAAGACTCTCTGTACATACTAAAAGACTTTCTGTACACATGCGCACACACATGCACACACATGTACACACACATGTACACACATGCACACACATGCATACATACACGCAGGCACAGACACATGCGTTTCAGATTTCTTGGGGAACGTATACGTCCTCCCCCTGCCCCCAAGTCAGACTATATGGGTCTGACTAAGGCTGGACTAAAACACAAACATGAAATATAGGAATTGCTAAAGTGTTAGGTTAGAAGGAGCTTTAATGTATAATTAAAAACATACGAGCAAAAAGTTAAATACTGTTCCCAAAGATAGTACTTTTTTTTTTTTAGGAATAATTCCTTACAAGGCACATGCAGCTTTATTTTTGTAAAGTTTAGTAAAATGTTGTGAAATGGCAATGACAATGTCAAAGCAAAAAAAAAACAAGAAGTAAAAAAGAGTTTGGGGGCAAAAGGCAAAGTGACATCTTCCATTTCTTTTCAAGCGCATCTGAACCAGTACAAACGGAAGGCACACGCCTCCATGTGCAGTTGTCTAACGGTATTTGCTTGTGGTTTTTCTCTTGCATTTTTTTCTCAGTGAGTAATACAGAATTACACCATGCACGCAGCTTTAGTCTTCCAAATTCCTAAGGGAATTGTATCTACTTTATGTTCACATGCAACTCCAAAGGGGAGTTATCAGAAGGACTTTATAATTCTACAAAGTTTATGAAAAGAAAAGCCCTTGTCACAGAAGGGGTACCTTTCATTAATATAATTATATATTTCATTAATATAATGATTCCACTGTTTCATTATCCTCTACTGATTATGCTGATGGAGTTATTCAGGGTGAAGAGAAGGCCAATATATTTTATAAAGTGTGCAAGATAGAATCCTGAGAAGGTTTTTGTTCTTAGAGAAACAACTAGTTCCTACAATTTGTATTAATTGTTATTAATGGGAGAATATTATTGCTTAATATTGCAACCACCATGAACTACTTTCTATAGCTGTCCTGTTTGTTAAAAATTAAATCCAGGCTTTGAACCCTATAAATAAATGGCTACAAAATATAATTACACATCATAAGGATAGCCCTGGGCTAGTGTTATTTGTTTATTTTCACCAAAAATTAAATATCAACATGAATAAATAACTATAATGAAAGGAAAAAAAGGCATCCAAACCCTCCCAACCATGTGGATGTTAGATATTAACAATAATAAATGTTCAGAAAGATCTCAGAGCTTAGAAACCTCAGACCAGGTTTACATGGTACAACTGATAACAGATGGTATTACTGCCTGGTGCATTTAGAATTATGAAAAGCGATAGTTTTCTCTCCTTTTCAGCTTCCTTTTCCTTAAGCTCTTGTATATACCATTTGTGACTCAATAAGATTTGTTGAACTTCTACTACATACAAGGAACTGAGTTAGATGTTATAGAGGACACTAAAGCCTGAAGAAAGCATAGATTCCACTCTTGAGAATCATAAAAGCTAGCAATAAAGAAAGAAAAGATGTTTACAAATGACTATGATAAAATAGAAAGAGGAAAAGGGAGGGAGGGAATTAACATATACTGAGTGCCTGGCATGTAGTAGACACTGTGTTAAAAGTTGATGTTTGGCAGAAACCAACAAAATTCTGTAAAGCAGTTATCCTTCAATTAAAAAATAAACACATTAAAAAAAGCAAGAAGTTATATACACGTTATCTTATTTTAACTCTCACACCCTCCATTGAGATAAGATTTCATCATCTCTGCTTTACAGATGGGGGAAATGAGACTCTCTCCCAAGATCACAGAGCTTGTAAGTGGTAGGGCTAGGATTTGACTTACGATCTGTCTGGATTCACTGTCTATAGTCTCTCTGTTTTAAACACAAAGTCATATAAAAAGCTGTACAGGATAAAATGCTGTGTGGAATCAGCAAAAGGGAGAAATTATAGTCAGCTAGGGGAAGTAACAACATCTTGATGGAAGAAGGAACATGTAAGTATGAAGGGTTATCCTATTTGGATGTGCAGAAACAGTGTATCTAGGCACTGAGAGGGAAGCACTTCTGGAGAAAATCCTGGTTAAGAAAAGGCTTAAGAAAAGACTTGAAGAGAAAAGAATGAATGGTTTGATTCAGTTTGGATGAAGCATCGTGCCCAGGAAGAAAATTAATTAAAAATCAGTGGGATAGGGGCTTCCCTGGTGGCTCAGTGGTAAAGAATCCACCTGCCAACACAGGAGACATAGGTTTAATCCCTGATCCGGGAAGATCCCACATGCTATGGAGCAACTAAGCCTGTGCACAACTGCTGAGCCTGTGTTCTAGAGCCCAGGTGTCACAACTACCGAGCCCACGCACCCCAGAGCCCGTGCTCCACAACAAGAAGGGCCGCTGCAGTGAAAAGCCCGTGCACCGCAGCTAGAGAGGAGTCCCCGCTCAGCGCAACTCAAGAAGAGCAACGAAGATCCAGCACAGCCAACATAAATAAATAAATAAAATTATTATTTAAAAAAAAATCAGTAGGATATAGTGCTGGAAAAACAGGTCAAGTCAAAGAAATTGAATGTCAGGCAAGGAACTAGATTTTACCACAGTCTAAATGGTAATCATATTGAGATTCAAAGTTTGTGAGTCAGAAGAATGACATAATAAGAACCATGATAGAAAAACTTTGTCTGGAAAACATATATAAGTTGATACTGGTTGATGCTACACTTAATTCCCACTTGATGACTCCACTACAGGGATAGGAAAACCTAAATGTCCACGTTTTGGACTCAGCTCATTTGCAGCAGTGACAGGCCAGGCAACAGGCATGTCTGCACAGTGTGCAGAATGGCAAGAGGGATTCAGGGTCAAGAGAAATAGAAATGGAGAGTCCTGTCAAGCAGGCAGTGAGCTAGAGGCATCGACCTGTTCAGTCAGCCATTAGCAAGGCTGTGGAGAGTATACACACCATGACTCTTAACACCCAGGGTATGTGGAGGTTAAGTCGCTTCCATCATATCTGACTCTTTGCAACTCTATGGACTGTAGCCCACCAGGCTCCCTGTCCATGGGATTCTCCAGGCAAGAATATTTGGAGTGGGTTGCCATTTCCAACCCAGGGATCAAACCCACATCTCTTTGCTCTTCTGCACTGCAGGTGGATTCTTGACCACTGAGCCACCAGGGCAGCCCAGCAGTGGAGAGGAAAGGGAAAGGAGGACCTTGGATGAAGATGGTAATGGAAAAACAGTGTACACACGTGGAACTGGGAAAGGACTCAAGTCATCAGAATGGGGTGCCTGGATCTGCGCAGAATTCCATTATTAAGACTAAGGCATAGCATGAAGACCACACTTAGAGCAATGGCATTGATGTTGGTTCACCTGTGTGTGTAGGAAAAAGACTTTCTTAAATGCCTCATGTCAAAGTCCCAACAGAACCTGGGGATTAACCAGATGTGTAAGCACAGAGTAGGATGGTGGATCTGTAGAACTAACAGCACTTTGACACTCTGCTGCTGCTGCTAAGTCGCGTCAGTCATGTCCGACTCTTAGCGACCCCATGGACTGCAGCCCATCAGGCTCCTCCATCCATGGGATTTTCCAGGCAAGAGTACTGGAGTGGGGTGCCATTGCCTTCTCCGTTTGACACTCTACTTGACTACTATTATTAAAAGAACTATCAAAAGAACAGAGACTGAGTCTGTCTTGTTCACTACAACCGCACATCCTTGTACCTAATAAGAGGCAAAATAGACATGAGTTATTGAACTGAATTATGTTAATATGGATTAATAAAAAACATCAGGGTGACTTTCATTTCAACAGATTAACTTTGCGCCACCCCTGAATAACTCCCATCATGTCTAGCTTGAAATACAAATGTTCATCTGTCTGTTTTCTCATTTCTTCCCCTTCTTTCTTCCTTCACTTTCTGTTGTCACATTTTTTTTTCTTTTTCTACCCAATTGTCTTTTTCAAGTCTCTGTGATTATTTACACTAACTAATCCCTTTTCCTATCCAAGAATTTGATTTCCTCTGATTCAGTGGATTCACAGCAATATCCTCTCCATCCATTCCTCTTTTCCCATCGTAACCACAGCTGCTAGAACTGCCTATTTTTTTTTTCTTCCTTTCTAATATCCTTTCACCATCTCATTTCCCTTGTCAAGAACCATTTTCTCACCCATTTAGGTAAATGCATAGATTCACCTCTCTTCCCTCAGGCCCATTTTCATATTCAATTTCATACTGTCACTGTAACAGAGTTCACGGCTATTTAGCTTTCTAGTCTTTGCAATCTTTTAACAATCTAAGTCCATCCGAGCCGTTTTCAATTTTAGGAAGATGATCAGAATTCCTTGATGATAAGATATTTTCCCTTTTTACCACTGGTCTGCAAAATAAAACTCTATTAATCTGGAAATCCTTACTCAATAAGTGTGATATCAAAGAAAGAGTACTGAGCTTTTCTAAGAGTTTTACATCATACAGCAATGTGAATAAGATGATGTGGCAGTGTTCAATCTCTGCAAGAAAACACTAATTGACATAAACATTTGCATATGAGTAACAAGCAGTTAATAATCATCTAGTACTAAGTGAACACTTCATTAATAATTCTCTAATTTAAAATCTGAAATTGGAAGTTTCTTTTGAAAAATACTATAATGATGTAGGAATAAAAAGTAGGTCAGACCTTTCCTTGGGGACATAGCAACAAAATTCTTTGCCTATGGTGTAGAAAGACAATGTGGGGGTATCTCTTGGCTTCTTAAAGTGCCATGATACACTTTCAACTTTCAGCTACCATGATCCATCCATAGATGTTCCTGGTTCTGACTATTCTTGGCTTCCTGTGCTGGTTTATCATCCTCCATCTGCTCATTCACTATGGCTGTGCATTCAAAGTTTGTTATGACCATGTTCTTTTTTCCCCATGTTCTCCTTTTATAGTTATCCTCTTTAATGCCTCATTATGCTTTTCATGCTGTCTTTCTGTCCAGTTTTCTAAGTCCTTATAGCCCTATCTGAGTTTTCCACTCTGTTTCGTCTATAGGACACTCTCACTTGAAAGTTGTAGCAGATGTAGCTGCCTCTCTGCAAGACTGTGCTAGAATACAGGTCCCATATGTTCTTACGGCTTCCCGCATTCCTTGAACAGCTGGAGTGTGTTATACCTTCTAGGGTAGGCCAGAAGTGCCAGGGAGTTAACACCCAGGTACAACTCTTACCAATGAAGAATGGGAAATTAGTGATTAAATGCATCAGTTTTCCTGCCCTGCAGTAGGGCAATTCTAAGGCAAGCTCTGCACTGCTTCTCACAGGCTCTCGTAGGTTCTGTGTGTATAAGTTCTCACAGGTTCACAGACACAGATACATATATATAAAAGGATATATACAGAATGTGTGTATGTGCTCAGTCACGTCCGACTCTGCGATCCCAAGGACTGTAGCCCACTAGGCTCTTCTGTCCATGGAATCTTTCAGGCACAATTACTGGGGTGGGTTGCCAGTTTCTACTCCAGGGGTATCTTCCCGACTCAGGGATTAAACCTGCATCTCTAGCATCTCCTGCATTGGCAGGCAAATTCTTTACCACTGCACCACCTGGGAAGCCTGGTTTATATACAGAATAAGAAGAGATCAAATATATATATCTCTTAGATCTAGATCCAGGATAATATCACTTTCAGGGCTGTTGTAAGCATTAAATAAAATAAAGCATGCAAAGCAACTTTTACTTTGTTTTCATCTCATTATAATGTAGCAGTTTCAAATTTAGGGAAGAAACTATGACTTTCTTTCATGGGTTTTTTCCCTCCAGTAATTAGCTTGAGATTTAGAACATAACAGTGAAAATTAAGAACAAAATAATGCCATTTGCAGCAACACAGATGGACCCAGTGGTTGTAATACTGAGTGAAGTAAGACAGACATAGAAAAACGTCGTATAATGTCACTTACATGTGGGATCTAAAAAAGAAGGGTAAAAATGAACTTATTTACAAAACAGGAATCACAGACATAGAAAACAAACTTATGTTTACCAAGGGGTAAAGGAAGGAGGGATAAACTGGGAGGCTGGAACTGACATATACATTATGTTGTTCAGTCACTCAGTCATGTCCAACTCTGCAACCCCAGGACTGCAGCCTGCCAGGCTTCTCTGTCCTTCACCATCTCCCAGAGTTTGCTCAAACCCATGTCCATTGAGTCGATGATACCATTCAACCATCTCATCCTCTGTTGCCCCCTTCTCCTGCCGTCAATCTTTCCCAACATCACGGTCTTTTCCAATGAGTCAGCTCTTTGCATCAAGTGGCCAAAGTATTGGAGCTTCAGCATCAGTCCTTTCAATGAATATTCAGAGTTGATTTCCTTTAGGATTGACTGGTTTGATCTTAGATCAATGGCATACTACTGTACTACATACTACTATCTATAAAATATATAACTAGGAAGGATCTATCATATAGCACTGGGAACTCTGCTCAGTACCCTGTAATGGTATATGTGGGAAAATAATCTAAAAGAGTGGATATGTGTATATGGACAACTGATTCACTTTGTTGTACACCTGAAACTAACACGATATTGTAAATCAACTATACTCCAATAAACGTTTTTTAAGTGAAAATTATAAACAATGAGAGTATTCATTATTGTGAATAATGAGTGAATATAAATTAATTACTTCTCAAGCTATTTCTCATGAGTAGTGCAAAAAGGAATATTCTACTGGGGAGGTTTTATTTGTTTTGTTAGATATCCTTATATTCAGAGCTCATAAAACATAAATATATTATCGTGGTCTAGTAGGAGGATCAGCACATAATAGACAGTTTGTGGCATTGGTTACACTTATTTAGGAAACAATCTAGGACAGAAATAGTATTCAGCATATCGAGGGGAAAGAGACAAAAAGGGGACTCAATAAATAACTATTTTATTTACAGGTATTATGGTGTTAGAGGTAAAACATTAATAATGGCATTTCCTTCTCTCTGATTTCCTACTGACTATAATAATTGCTAATATTGAGGGTTTTTTATTGACTGTTCATTTCTGACAACTCTCTTCTGTGCGTTTCATCTTTATACACATTCCTCCCCTTCCTAATATTTCCTCATTTTCTTCACTATGATTTAGGGCTCAAAAGATTGTCTGTTGACTGCATTCACGATGATATGTCATGTCTTCAGCAGTTAGTTTATATTGAAAATATAGGGAGGGGAGGGAGTTAATATATATTTAATTATGGCTGATTTGCACAGCTGTATGGCAGAAACCAATACAACATTAAAGTAATTTTCCCCCAATTAAAAATAAGTTTTTAGAAAAGACTGAAAAAAGGAAATGTAGAACAAATTAAATATCTATCTATAATAAATCAAAATTAGTTGATAGGATGGCAATCTAAATAATCAGTCTGTGGGGAATGACGACAACGTATTAGTAATGATGACTCAGTACCTAATGCCAATGAGTTCCTACCGAACATCTACTACTAAGTCATTTTATCTTAGATTAAAGCCCTGTGGCACTGTCTCAGATCTATTAAAGAGTCTTGCTTTGTATGATAGTACATTGTTAAACTTGCCATCTGGCCCAACAGCTGATATGACTCACGCGATCCTGAAGAGGCCCCAAAGATTTACTCCTGGGAAATATCTGGTCTACTGTGTGGTGTCATGATTACTGGCTCATAGCTTTTTTATATGCTTTGAAAAGAACTGCAAATCCTCTAGGCTGGAAAAATCCTAAATTGAAATTAGTTTGTGAGAAGAAAAAGTGTTCACTTACCTGAGGACCGGGCTGACCCTGAAATTGAAAAGGAGAAAGAAAGGAAAACAGTTACAAAATTGCTTCCTAAGTGAGTATTTTCAGTATCAAAACTTAAACTAGTTCTGAACATGTTTTCAAAATATTTCTGAAAATAATAATACCTAACTACAGACAATTTCACTTTGTGTTTTAATAAAGTTATTTCTTAATATTTTTACTCTATGCTATTTATCTAAAACCTTGATGTTATGGTCTGTTATATGTAACTCCAAAATGACTCAAGAGTTTTACTATGCTCTGGAATTAAAATGGAGAAAGAAAAGGCAAAGGGTGACATCTCACATGATAATAATGAACGGGTTACATAAAGAGAGGATCTTTGAGCACATTATTATTATGAGCTACATATTCAGAGATTGCACAGAGAAAAGAAAAAAGAGGCAGTTGTTTAATTTTAGAATTCACCAACTCTTTACATTTCTCATTGTTTCAATAATATTTTAAGTCTGTTAAAAAATAAACATCTATCTTTTACTCTGGAAAATCCAACCTAAGGGCATTTTAAAAGAATATGAGAGGTCTTTGGCTCAATTAAAGTGCATCATAACTCCTCATACAAATAAGATTATGTAACCTTTGGTCAATCAGATTTATTTTTAATGTCATTTTCTTGTTGTTTAAGCTAATAAAAATTTCAAAACAGCATAACTGCAAGTGCTTCTTACTAAAGGATAATCACCTGTGAATAAAAGTATTGATTACTCATCACCTTCTTCAAATCTCCAATTGGATTTTGCATAGATGAGATGAAAGAAAAAGTTCACACTGAATTAGGGAATCTTAAAAAGTAAATAATGTATAATCTCATTATATCACCAGTATGCCACTGAGTATTACACAAAAAAGCAAGAAGCTAATACAACTCCCAGAGAAGACTCTTTCTTTCTCTTTCAGCTTCTCTTCAGACTTGGAATTTCTCTAGGTACATGTTCTCTAACTGACTGGTGATAGATCCAAGAGCTTTGTCTAGATTTTATCTAATCAAACCAGGAAGAGCAGTTATACCAGCTACTGTGGATGTAACTCACCCCACCCCTGACTCTTCAGTGATGCAGACAGATAAGAGAATACCATTCACTCATTCCTTATAGTCCCAGGCCAATTTGGATGTGTTATTCCATTTATTATAACTGTCCTGAATTTTATAAATGAAAAAACAGACTCACAGAAAAGTGAAGTCGCTCAGTCGCGTCCAACTCTTTGTGACCCCATGAACTGTAGCCCACCAGCCTCCTCCATCCATGGAATTTTCTAGGCAAGAGTACTGGAGTGGGTTGCCATTCCCTTCTCCAGGAGATCGTCCCGACCCAGGGATTGAACCTGAGTCTCCCACATTGCAGGCAGATGCTTTACCGTCTGAGCCACCAGGAGATCACTGAGACTCATAGAAATAAGCCAAAAATCACACAGCCTATAAGCAAAAAGGGCAAACTTTAAATCCAAACTGATTCCAAAGCTCAAACATTTTGTCTTTCACTCTGGAAGTTTAAACTCTAAGCTGTATGCAGACTTAACTGAGATCAGCAAGGTCCCAGAGCACTCTTAACTTGAGTGGACACTAAACCTCCCAGGTACCCCCAGGCTGCAACAGCTCAAATCTCTGCTTCCAGATGAAGACCTAGGGCCAGAGGGCACCCAGGTGCCCTCTGAACTGACACCTATACAGAAACAAGGTCAGCAAAGGTTGTTGAGGGTAGCAAACAGCTCTAACATCAGCTCTAAACATGGAGAACCTATAAGTACAGGGCTGTTCATCTACATGTAAATGTGGATCTTCCAGATCTGCATAATGGATGAAATTACAGTGCATGCTCACTGGCTCTTGCATTACCACTCTTTCTCTGGATGCTTTATGCTTTCAACCTTTCCGAACTTTTAAGCTAATGCATACTCTGAAATGTGACCATGAACCTTTCACAGAACCCCAGAATAAATTACCTCTCTTATGTGTTTTTTTTTTTTTGTAAAGACTAAAATGTAGACATCTCTAAAATCAGAAAGAATTTCTTCAAAGGAATATATTTTAGCATCATTGCTGAGATTTTTTTATTCCTATGGTTGTTTTACAAATTACAGGCTTTTCTAGTCTATCTTTAAAAACTAGCATTTCTGCCATTACATTTAACAAATGACTTTTAGCACGTTTGTAGAAACTGCACAAATATACATTGCATTATGAATTTTTTATCAGTGATAATGAGAACAAATAGTAAATGATGGTAAAGATAAGAAGTGGACTTTTATATAGGCGCTGGAACATATACAGCACCAGGGAACTCAGATTACCCTAACGTCAGATATGAATGTGAGGTGTGTGTACATGTATATGTGTATGTGCAGGGTGGGGAGTGTGAAAAAGAGAGATGGAAGTGCGTTGATAGAGAGGATTCCCAGAAAAACAATGCAAACTAAATGGCAAATTTGGCAACCTCCTTAAATCATGGCTTACACAATGTATGTCTTACAAATCATACACAAGATTCTAGGACTGCCTACACCAAGTCTCCTTAACTCAATGTGATGTCACAAGCTATCCACTTGGAGACACCTAGAATGCCAGGAGTCTCCTAGGGAACACCTGTAAGAAAGCAGTCTAGCAGCTGGTATCTGGCAGTCAGGGTAGTAAAGCCATCTGGCTAAGTGAGCGAAGTGATGGAGGAGAGGCTCTCACCCCATGGAGAGCAGAGCATAGAGAATAGACAAGAGCCCAAGAAGAGCATCTCAGAAATGCCTTGGGAACCCAAGACACCATGTGACGAAGACTCCTTCACAGACAAATCATCCAAGGACGTATCTCAGAATTTCCTTGTTGCCCCTGAGTAATTCACTGAGTAAGACAAGTGTTTTCATATACTAGCGCATCATTTTGTCTATTCTTACTTACAGGTAGTGGCTATTATTAGCAATCAAAAGTGAAAGGTAATTTCTTTTGGTCTTCTAAAATGCACTCTGAGGAGTTAAAAATTATGATGAAGGCTAGCAAATAAAACTTTTAAGTTGAATCTTTAAAAATGGCTGAAAAGGACCTTTTCCTCCCCCAAGCGAATCATCAAAATGTTTCTATAAATAAAAACCCAAAGAGTACAATCTAGCATAATCAAGAGCCATGCCAAGAGAAGTAGTTAAGTCACAGAAATACTTAAGTTTAGGCCAGACATGTAATGATGGAGAATGGAGTTGCTGATTTACTGTACGTCAACAGCTCAGTACAATGCCCTCAAGGCAGCTAAGGCACCAGCGTGAAGAAAAAGAAACAGCAGGAAAAGCTGACTTGAAAACGTGGTAATCAGAACAGCATGGTGGAAAACAATCAGCCAGTAGCTGATGCTTGACAGAGAAGTGTTCAAAGCAAGTTAAAAGTTTCGTGAGGCAAGTAAACCAAGATGAAACATGATAAATGGAAGACGTATCACTGGAGTATGTATTGTTACTTTAGGCAAATTAAAGAGCAGTATTAACCAGTTTTTGCCAGGCTGTTATCACAAATATGGTTGCCAGAAAGTACTAACACTCTTTTCTAAATCAACCAAGTCATTTAGATTTTTGACTGAGGCAATTAGTTTCACCACATGATACTTTTTTAGGGCTGGCAATTCTGTGTCATTCTTTTTCAGCTGGGACAAATGCCATTTTTCCATTAGCTGCTGCTGCTGCTGCTAAGTCACTTCAGTCGTGTCCGACTCTGTGCGACCCCAAAGACGGCAGCCCACCAGGCTCCCCCATCCCTGGCAAGAATACTGGAGTGGGTCGACATTTCCTTCTCCAACGCATTCATGCATGCTGAGTCACTTCAGTCATGTCTGACTCTGTGTGACCCCATGGACAGCAGCCCTCCAGGCTCCACTGTCCACAGGATTCTCCAGGCAAGAATATTGGAGTAGGTTGCCATTTTCTTCTCCTTTCCATTAGCACATGCACAAAAAGGTACACAAAATTTGTACTTTCACATACCACCTTATTTTGAAATACTGATTAGGATATCAGACCCACATACATTTTTACAGTGATAAGTTTTAAATAAAATTACTTTCAGTTACAAAAACTTGAGGATGATTGTTCATGAGCCTCTAAAAGGTGTTCCCTCTGCTTCAAGGCAATTAGAAAACACTTAACTTAGAATCTCAGCATTGAGAAACCTAAGCTTGACTATCACTGTTAGTGTACTCAGATTCAGTTTATTTCACTGTCTTGAACTGAAAAAAAAAAAAAAAAAAAACTTTAAAATAATCGTTTCTAGGCTTTTGCACTTTTGAACCTTTACAGTCTAAAAAGATCCTTTGAAGATGATCATCATAACTTCATTACCTCTTTCAAATCCACATATTCAGAAGTCAAGTTTATTTTTCTTTTCAGGAGAAAAGAAGACAGGAAGCAAGCTTGCAGGTGAAGCTTCACATTGTTTCAGTTGGCAACAGGATTATTCTGGTGGCAGCGGTTCTGAGGACCAACTGGAATCCTATCAGAGGAACCATCAGGCTTCCCAGGTGGCCCTAGTGGTTAAGAACCTGCCTGCCAATGCAGGCAGACCTAAGAGATGCGAATTCAATATCTGGGTCGGGAAGATCCCCTGGAGCTGGGTACGGCAACCCACGCCCGTATTCTTGCCTGGAGTATACCATGGACAGAGGAGCCTGGCAGGCTGCAGTCCACAGGGTCGCATAGAGTCGGACACGACTGAGTAACTGCACGCACACGTGTGCACTCATGTAGGACCATCTCAGTGGGATCCCTTAACCTTTCCTGAGTCGCAGTTTGACCTAAAGTCTGTGCCAGTAAGCAGAACATGTGTACTCTACATTTGCAGCACCAGGAAGCAGTAATCTTGCTCATCCTGTGAGTTGCTTCACATTTAATCCCTGACACCCCAGTGCCCAAGTTACAAGGTGCTTTGGAAACAATCACTGAATTGCTGAAAGGTAAGAATATTTTGACTGGTTCTCAAACTGGTTACAGTATTTTTAGAGAACCATTAGGAAGTCGGCTATCCTTACATTTCAGAGTTGTATTTTCAAATTATAACTTCTTAATCTCTTGGCTTCTGCTCATGCAAATAAACATATCTATGTTGAAGAGGAAGTCTCCTCCCTCACGGGAATCTTCTTCAGATGCCAGAGATGGAGCTAAGGCAGAAGCCTGCAAGGCTGTCAAGGGAAGTTTAGACATCTACCTATGTGCCTTAGGACAAAAAGCATGATACTGATATCTTGAAGAAAAATCACTCCCTAGTTTGATTAAGCCTCTGCATCTAATTAATGTGAGAATCTTATATGAAATGACTTGCAAATTATAAAATGCTATACCATTGTAGCATGGCAATTCAAAGTAGGCTATAAAACCAGCACCAACAATTTATTGGACTAATTCAAATTTAGATAAAAAGTGTCTATTAACTTTAAAAACAAATTAACATGGGAATGATGAACTACAGAGAAAAACAATTGAAGAAATAAAGCAATACAGATTATGTGCATTAAGAAATGGCTTTGAATGGACCAGCTAGACCTAATTGATATCTATAGGACATTTCACCCCAAAACAATCAAGAAATGGCTTTGCAAAGACTGCCTAATCTCTCAGTGTCTGTAAGCTACTCATGCTTCCAAGGACTCTTACATGCTTGGCTGAAACAAACATTATTCATAATTTATACTGCCTGTTGTGTTACCCTGCAGGATAGATATTAATAATTCTTACCTTAGTCACAGTCACATAGTATTACTTAGATAAGAGTATTTCAATTTAAGCTTTTCTTTTGAAAAATACTTAATCCTCCATGGTTTTAATTCCGGGAAGGAAAAGTCATATTCTATGCAAGAGGAAAATAAATGGCTGTAGTCTCAAGCCTAGTGGATATGTCTTTCTTGTTCATTTGAAAGAGAAAAAAGAGAAAGTGAGCGTGAACATGGAGATGGTTTATTTGGGTTCAATGTAAAGGAACAAAAATTCACTCACAACTTGGAAGATTTCTTCCATGATGTTTACCTTTTATAAATAAATAACAAGATTTATTTAAAGATTTACTCATACTTAGGCAGATTAAGTCCTTCCCACAATAATTTTTAAACATTATTATTTTTCTAACATCATGCTATGTTTATCTTATAATTAAATGGTCATAGTGGGAACATAAGTAAAGAATTTTATCAGGTGCATTTTTTGTCATTAAAAGTTTCACATACGGAGCGTAAGAAAGATAAGGATTCTATTTATACATTAATTTACAATATTTAAATGTATTGAATGCCTAATATTCCACTGAGGTTGATTCAGATTTTTGCTACTATAAACAGTGTCTACTTATTTCTATACAAATATTTGACTATATATGATTATTTCTTAGGACTTCCCCGGAGGTGCTGATGGTAAAGAACCTGCCTGTCGTGCAGGAGACATAAGAGATGAGGGTTCCATCCCTGGGTGGGGAAGTTCCCCTGGAGAAGGGCATGGCAAACCACTCCAGTATTCTTGCCTGGAGAATCCCATGGATAGAGGAGCTGGGTTGGCTACAGTCCATAGGCTCCACAAAGAGACAGACATGTCTGAAGCAACTTAGCATGCACACTATTATTTCCTTATGATACAATAATGATAATGCAGTGTTATTCCAATTATACAATTCATATATTTTATTTATTCTTATTGCAATATATAAAATGAAGGTTATATCTTTTTCTGGGATATAATTCTACATGTATATACATATATGTATTTATTCAGACATATATTTGTAAATATATCTATATGAAGAAAGACGGAAGGAAATAAAGAAAGAGAAAATGAAGGAAACAAGGAAGGAAGGGAGGGAGGAGAAGGCAGGAAGGGAGAGAGGAAGGAAGAGAGAAAAAAATACATGAAAATGCTAGTTATTTCTTGGTGGTGGAATTATGAGTCATTATTTCTATCCTGAGAGTTTTCTATACTTCCCAACATTTTTCAAGCCCCATGTCTTGATCATAAAAATATTTAGTATGATACCTAATTCACTACAGAAATTTGTAAACACAACTAAATTTTTTCCATAGTAGATTCACTCACTCAAAGATCTAGGTCAGTGATTTGAATTCCATTTTCCAACTTTTTCAATTCAGGGTGTTTTTAATTACTTGGAAGAATTTGAAAAATTCTTAAAGCTATTCTTTAAAATTCAATAAGCATGAGTTTTTAATTCACCTTCTATGTAAGCCCCACCTCATTTCTAGGAATGGAGCTGTCACAGACACAGGGGCAGGAGAGTCTAGCGTCAAGAAGCAGCTAGAGAAGGCCATGGTTCATGTAGACTGGAGATCCCTGCTCAGTTGAGTTGGCTGGGAAACTGCAATTTTGCATACCAAAATATTTGGGCTTTGGGATTTAGCTGTATTATTTTATAAAGCCATTTAAAGGATGTATGATTTTGGATGTAAATGTGCATCAAACTTCTAAAACAAACTCCAAGTTTTTTCACCAACTGGCATGGAATCTGGAAGGTGTAAATAAATGACAAGTTTACAAACATACGTTTAATAGGATACAA
The DNA here is from genome assembly GCF_033118175.1 of Dama dama. NCBI lineage: Eukaryota > Metazoa > Chordata > Mammalia > Artiodactyla > Cervidae > Dama > Dama dama. Next base: position 23,197,068 of record NC_083697.1, on the reverse strand, counting down.
TAAACACATAGAATATATGTGAGTAGAGACACCTGCTCAGCTTCCACTGTTTTGAAAATACATGCTTTTTAAAGAATACAAAGGCAATTTTTACTGCCTAACAAATTTTTCTTAAATTGTATGTAATGAATAATTTGGCTTCTTCCAATTTTATTACATCTTTAAAAGTGTGCTATTTTGATTGTGCCAGATAATATGAGAAGCCAATTTGTAAACATCTCTCAGTCTAATTAAATTTATGTAAATGCCCAATTTTCTAAATATTGTGCAAAAAACGGACTTCCTGCTCCCTGCAGCTGCCTTACATGTTTGCATTAATAAATGAATTAAAGCAGAGTCAACTAATTGATAATACATGAGTCACATAATGCTTTTTGCTCCAGTGAGACAGAGCCCTAAAAATGAAAACCTATTTCAAAATTCAGGCAGAGAGGCTCTGCAAGCCCAGAAGCTTGTGTACTTTAAGGACCAAGGTGTTTGGGGCTGTATCATAACAACTATAACTTACTGACTCCCACAAGACACCAAGAGCTCCACGAATGACATTTCCATTACAATAAGTCTACAAATTAGGGGTCATTTCCATCATTTGTAGTTGAACAAACCAAGTTTCAGAGAGGCTGGATAACATTCCCAGTCACACAACTTCAAAAAAGCTATGACAAACCTGGAGCATATTCAAAAGCAGAGACTCTACTTTACTGACAAAGGTCCATCCAGTCAAAACTATGGTTTTTCCAGTAGTCATATATGAATGTGAGAGTTGGACTATGCAGAAGGCTGGGCACCGAAGAATTGATGCTTTTGAACTGTGGTGCTAGAGAAGACTCTTGAGAGTCCCTAGGACTGCAAGGAGATCAAACCAGTCAATCCTAAAGAAAATCAGGCCTGAATTTTCACTGGAAGGACTGGTGGTGAAGCTGAGTTCCAATACTTCGGCCACCTGATGTGAACAGCTGACTCACTGGAAAAACCCTGATGCTGGAAATGATTGAGGGCAAGACGAGAAGAGGGCAACAGAGGATAAGATGGTTGGATGGCATCACTGACTCAATAGATATGAGTTTAGCAAACTTTAGAAGACAGCGAAGGACAGGAAAGCCTGGTGTGGCCACAGGATCGCAAAAATGTCAGACACAACTGAGCGACTGAACAACAATCCAGAGGAAGCAAGTAGCAGTCATTCTTAACTCTCCTTTGAACTGGATAAAAGATATAGCTGCTCTAGCTAGACATAGCCACACACCAAACACTTAATATTCTGCACACACAAAACACACACCTTAAGTCCATCCATGGATTCTCTAGCAAACCTTTCATCCCAGGTTAAGAATCCTTGGGTAGACAAAAACAAACATTTTATGGGGAACAGAAGAATAGAGTCCCCAGAAGGTAACTGAGGAGGAAGAGAATGAAAAACAATACCAACAAACATGAGTTTGATAAAGCCAATGTTGGAGAGAATTTCAAAAAGAGAATTAAATGGAGATTGTAAACAGTCCATTGCATTTAACCCACAGGAAGTAAGAATATGAAATGTAATTGTTTGAGCAGCGAGGTGAGAAAGTTAAGACAAAGATAAGCTCCAGAGGTGGCAAACGTGTCATCCCAAGTAGCAACTCTGGTTGTGAATGGCCACCTGGAATAATGTGTTAAGAGAAGACTTTGAGGCTGGCTTTGAAAATGGCCCTGGAATTAATCAGCAATGTCTATAAAAGGCAAAAAGTGGAAAGAATGTGTACCAACTCTTCACCATCCTCAGTCGACAATTCTTTTGAGTGGTTGTGTATAAAGGGAAGAAAAGAAACAGGATAGAAGCTAAAAGGGCTGTAGATTAGAAATTTTTTCTTTATTTGTTTTTGCAGTAGAAGGGAAGGATCTGACAATGTTTGCGAACTGACAGAAAACTCTTAGCTGAGAGGAAAGAAAAGACTTTTTAGAGCACAATCAATATATCAATATAAGAGAACACAAAAAGAGGTGGTGTCAGAGAATCAGGGCAAGAAGAGTCATCACTCTGAGAAGAGGAGAAAGGAAGTGAGGCTAGATGCAAATAATACTTTTGGATGTACAGGGGCAGAAAATGGAGGTGTGCTAAGCCCTAAATCTCAAAGCACTCTGAGGTAGAAGTCTTCTGGGTGTGGGATAAAAGGTGGGGAAACTGTGGTTGATAGCTCACTTATTCAATCAATCAATATTTGTTAAGCCACTCCTGTGTGTTAGGCATTTTTCAAGTACTACAAATATAGTAAATATGAGAAATAAAACAAAGTCCATGCCAACGAAGACTCAGCTGCTTGCAGGGGGAGACAGACTGTAGAAGAATGTTTATAAATAATCCACCCAGTAGTGATAATGGTTGAGAAGAAAAATATATGAGAATAGGGAGGACAGAGTAGGAGGGCCCCGTTGTACGGGGTCATCACGGAAGGAACAGAGGAAGAGGGAAATGAGCAAGAGGAGTGCCCAAGGAGACAGGATCTTCCAGTCCAGGGTCTGCATGCAAGGGAGCGACAGGAAACAGCAGGGATGCAGTTATAGAAGTGGAAGAGCCAGGTCATGTAGAACTTTGTATGTTATGATAAGAACTTGGCTTTTAACTGGGGTGAGATAGAAAGCCATTGAGAGCAGGTTTTGTACAGAGAAGTGACATAACCTGAATTATATTTGAAAGGGATCGCATTTACTGTGGGGAAAAGAGTGTAAGAAGGCAAGAGCATAAGCATGGAGGGAAGTTACAATCCAAGTAAAAGGTAAGTGATGGGATGGGCCAGGAGAGGAGTGGAGGAGACAAAATGATTAGCTACTGCATATATTGTGAAGTAGCCATCATAGGCAACAAGAGAGTCTGAAATGCAGTACTTGGATGCAGTCTCAAAAATGACAGAACCATTTATGTTAGTTTCCAAAGCAAACCATTCAATATCACAGTAATCCAAGTCTAGGCCCCGACCAGTAAAGCTGAAGAAACTGAAGCTGAATGGCTCTAGGAAGAACTACAAGACCTTCTAGAACTAAAAACCAAAAAAGATGTCCTTTTCATTACAGGGGACTGGAATACAAAAGTAGGAAGTCAAGAAACACCTGGAGTAACATGCAAATTTGACTTTGGAGTACAGAACGAAGCAGGGCAAAGGATAATAGAGTTTTGCCAAAAGAACACACTGCTCATAGCAAACACCCTCTTCCAACAACACAAGAGAGGACTCTACACATGGACATTACCAGATGGTCAATACTGAAATCAGATTGATTATAAGCTTTGCAGACAAAGATGGAGAAGCTCTATACAGCCAGCAAAAATAAGACCGGGAGCTGACTGGCTCAGATCATGAACTCCTTATTGCCAAATTCAGACTTAAACTGAAGAAAGTAGGGAAAACCACTAGACTGTTCAGGTATGACCTAAATCAAATCCCTTATGACTATACAGTGGAAGTGAGAAATAGATTTAAGGGATCTGATAGACAGAGAGCCTGATGAACTATGGACAGAGGTTTGTGACATTGTACAGGAGACAGGGATCAAGACCATCTCCATGGAAAAGAAATGCAAAAAGGCAAAATGGTTGTCTGAGGAGGCCTTACAAATAGCTGTGAAAAGAAGAGAAGTGAAAGGCAAAGGAGAAAGGGAAAGATATTCCCATCTGAATGCAGAGTTCCAAAGAATAGCCAGGAGAGATAAGAAAGTCTTCTTCAGCGATCAATGCAAAGAAATAGAGGAAAACAACAGAATGGGAAAGACTAGAGATCACTTCAAGAAAATTAGAGATACCAAGGGAACATTTCACACAAAGATGGGTTTGATAAAGGACAGAGATGGTATGGACCTAACAGAAGCAGAATATATTAAGAAGAGGTGGCAAGAATATACAGAAGAACTGTACAAAAAAGATCTTCATGACCCAGATAATCACAATGGTGTGATCACTCACCTAGAGCTAGACATCCTGGAATGTGAAGTCAAGTGGGCCTTAGAAAGCATCACTACAAACAAAGCTAATGGATGTGATGGAATTCCAGTTGAGATATTTCAAATCCTGAAAGATGATGCTATGAAAGTGCTGCACTCAATATGCCTGCAACTTTGGAAAACTCAGCAGTGGCCACAGGACTGGAAAAGGGCAGTTTTCCATTACAATCCCTAAGAAAGGCAATCCCAAAGAATGCTCAAACTACCACACAATTGCACTCATCTCACATGCTAGTAAAGTAATGCTCAAAATTCTCCAAGCCAGGCTTCAGTAATACGTGAACTGTGAACTTTCAGATGTTCAAGCTGGTTTTAGAAAAGGCAGAGGAACCAGAGATCAAATTGCCAATATCCCCCGGATCATCAAAAAAGAAAGAGTTCCAGAAAAACATCTATTTCTGCTTTATTGACTACACCAAAGCCTTTGACTGTGTGGATCACAATAAACTGTGGAAAATTCTGAAAGACATGGGAATACCAGACCATCTGACCTGCGTCTTGAGAAATCTGTATGCAGGTCAGGAAGCAACAGTTAGAACTGGACACGGAACAACAGACTGGTTCCAAATAGGAAAAGGAGTGTGTCAAGGCTGTATATTGTCACCCTGCTTATTTAACTTATATGCAGAGTACATAATGAGAAACGCTGGGCTGGAAGAAGCACAAGCTGGAATCAAGATTGCCAGGAGAAATATCAATAACCTCAGATATGCAGATGACACCATCCTTATGGCAGAAAGTGAAGAGGAATTAAAAAGCCTCTTGATGAAATTGAAAGAGGAGAGTGAAAAAGTTGGCTTAAAGCTCAACATTCAGAAAACTAAGATCATGGCATCTGGTCCCATCACTTCATGGCAAATAGATGGGGAGACAGTGGAAACAGTGTCAGACTATTTTTTTGGGCTCCAAGATCACTGCAGATGGTGATTGCAGCCATGAAATTAGAAGACGCTTACTCCTTGGAAGGAAAGTTATGACCAACCTAGGTATCATGTTAAAAAGCAGAGACATTACTTTGCCAACAAAGGTCCGTCTGGTCAAGGCTATGGTTTTTCCAGTAGTCATGTATGGATGTGAGAGTTGGATTGTGAAGAAATCTGAGCGCTGAAGAATTGATGCTTTTGAACTGTGGTGTTGGAGAAGACTCTTGAGAGTCCCTTGGACTGCCTGGAAATCCAACCAGTCCATCCTAAAGGAAATCAATCCTGAATATTCATTGGAAGGACTGATGCTGAAGCTGAAACTCCAATACTTTGGCCACCTCATGCAAAGAACTGACTCATTTGAAGAGACCCTTATGCTGGGACGGATTGAAGGCAGGAGGAGAAGGGGAAGATAGAGGATGAGATGGTTGGATGGCATCACCGACTCAATGGACATGAGCTTGAGTAGACTCTGGGAGTAGGCAATGGACCAGGAGGCCTCGTGTGCTATAGTCCATGGGGTGGCCAAGAGTCGGACGTGAATGAGTGACTGAACTGAACTGAATATTGTGAAGAAAGTGATATAAGACTTGTAGATAGATTGAATGCAAGGTGTGAAAAAAAAGAGGCATCAGGAGTGACTCCAAGATTTGACTGGAGCAACTAAAGGAATGGCGATGTCATTTACTGTTGTGGAGAAGACTAAAGAGGAGCAGGGTTGGAGAATTTGGTTTTGGCCATGTGGTTTGGGATATCTGTGAAACAGCCATGTAGGGATCTTGAGTAGATAGTTAGATATACAAGTCCAGAGTTTAAAGGAGAAGTCTAGGCTGCAGATATGAATCTGGGAACTTTTGACATATAGATCATATTAAGACCATGAGATTACATGCAATCTCCTAGCAAGTGAATGTAAATAAGGAAGAATAAAGGTCCAAGGACTGAGCCTTCAAGCACAACATTTAGAGACCAAGAAGAAGCCAAAGAACTAGCTAGGCTGAGGAGTGGCCAGTGAGATTGGAAGAGCACCTTGAAAGAGAGATACCCACCAAAGAGATAAGCAATAAAAGTGTTTCAACAAGAAGAGAGCAACAGGTTCTGTTAAATATGGTCTAGTAACATTTGAACAGAACCCTGATCCCTGAATTTGTCATAGTGAAGGTAATCAGTGACCCTAACAAGAAGGATTCAGCAGAGTGGTAGATATGAATATCTTGTTAGCATCAAGAGATAGTTATCATGGACAACTCTTCCTAGGAGTTTTGCTGTGAAGGACAGTGGAAGCAAAATGCAACAGTGTCTAGAGAAAGACATGGGGTCAAGGAAATTTTTTTCCCCTAAGATGGATGATATTATGGCTTTATTTGTGTTAACAGAATTATTTAATAGAGAGGAAAAATTGATGATATAGAAGAGAAACAACAATTGAAGAGCAATGACCTTGAGCAAGGCAGAGGGGATTGGTTCAACTGCACAAGGAAGGAACAGTTCATTTCTTGTAGCAGGAGGAAAGGAGGGTACAGATCTGAGTCAACTATCATATTTGGTGGTGGGAGTGCATAGAATTCTTCTGATGGTTTCTATTTTCTCAGAGAAACAACAAACAATACTTTTAACAACATTAAGTGTGAAGCAGATGCTAGAGAACTGAGCAAGGAAAAAAAATCTGAAACAGCTAAGAAAGTTAGACATGGACTGCAGAAGTGGATAGCTCTGTGCATCCTCAGGATTAGTGGCTATGAGTTTAAAATGAGACCAGTTAGCAGGGTGGTTTTCCTCCATCTACCTTCAGCTGGGCAGGTGCAGGCGCAGAGTGGAGGATGACTTAAATTTAAACAGGTTTGTGGTCTCCCCAGGGCAAGACAGAGGGAAAGAGGGAGTTAGAGGTGTATACATACAAGAGCAGGAGTATAATGATCAAACAAGACATCTAATCTGTTCTGGAGGAAAGTGAGGACACAAGAGAGCCATCCATTTCTTTGTCAGATGAATTTTTTATTCTTTCCACATTACATTTGTGATATACCCAGCAGACTATCTAATAAGTTCAATTAGTAGAATGTCTGCTGTGATCTTAATCTATCATTATAGTTTTTAACCAGTGATGTTTTAACAGCTTTTAAAACCATACTTCTAACTTCATTATATCTCCTTAGGCTTAATTGCAGGAATACAGTTTCAATAACATGTACTATCACAATAATAAAAATAATATTATCTGTATTTAATAGAGACTCAAAAATTGTTAGGAGTATAGAGCAATTATGCAAAGTATGTTGCCTAGTGAGTGGACACTCAGTCGTATCTGACTCTTTGAGACCCCATGGACTGTAACCCGCCAGGCCCCTCTGTCCATAGGATTTCCCAGGCAAGAATAGTGAAGTGAGTTGCCATTTCCTCCTCCAGGGGATCTTCCTGATCCAGGGATCGAACTGCATTTCCTGTGTTTCCTACACTGCAGGCAGATTCTTTACCACTTGAATCATTGGGGAAGACCGTATGTTGCCAGAAGGCTATGGACTGCCTATAATTCGCCTTTCCAGACGTTGTTTGTGATAAGCTACCAGAGAATTCCATGAATCACCATTTCCTACCTTTTCTGTAACAAAGCCAAAGAAACTTTACCAATCAAGTCACAAAACTTTAAGGATTACAGTGGCTATGTAAACAAAGTGCTGCTGAAATGCCAAAGGAAGAAATATGGCACTTGGAGGACTCAGGCAGTCCCAGCAGGATCTGACCCAGCTTCAAAACCTCAATTTTGCTCCACCAAAGGTAATGACGTCTCATCTTGACCAAATCAAGGCTCAGTCAGACATGGGAGTCCAAACCCTTGGCCCAGCCACTGGAGGGATCCACAGCCCTCGTGTGCACGTGTGTGGGCTCAGCCGTGTCCGACTCTTTGTGAGTCCATGGATTGTGGCCCTCCAGGATCCTCCGTCCATGGAATTTTTCAGGCAAGAATATTGGAGTGGGTGCCATTTCCTCCTCCAGGAGAATCTTCCTGACCCGGGTAACGAACCTGCGTCTTCTGCGTCTCCTGCATTGCAGGCGGATTCTTTACCAACTGAACGACCTGGGAAGCCATGGTCCTTGTGACCTCCCTCCTACTGCTCCAGGCTCCTGGCCTCCTCAGAGACTCTTGTTCCTGCTATCCACCCAGTCTGGCTGCCCTCCTACACACTGCATTTGCTGAAATCCCATCCAGGCTTTTAGAGCTTTCGTTTCTTTCAAAGATATGACTCTTCTCTCACAGCAGACAGGAACTTTATTTCTTCTGAAGAGCCACAGATCATTTCCTCAATTATTTTATGACATTATATTCTGCCTTAAACCATGGCTCTTGGTACCTTACGTCTCCTATTAAATGGCATGCTCTTTGAAGAGCTAACACTTATGGTGCTGCTACAGTTAGACAGCACTGTGCCTTTTATTTTGTGAGCATTAATAGGTACCATTGTTAGCCCCATTATACAGTTGTGGAAACTGAGACAGACAGAGTGAGTGACTTGCCCAAGATCACACAGCTAGAAAGTGGGAGTACTGAAATATAAATTCAGGTCTCTCTGATTCCAGAACCTAAACTTTTTAGCTATTATTCTAAACTCCATCCTGGACAGTATAAGGCATATAATATTTGATTTTAAAAGTTTATCTTTATATGAATTTTTATTCAGTCAGTCAATCCACTAAATGCCAAGCACTATGGTAGTGTTAGAGGAACAAGGGAAAATAAGGCACAGGCCCTTCAGTGGGGGAATTTGCAGTTACAAGTGACATAGAGAAATTCGTACATTGTCAGATTTCCAAGTTTTATTGGATTTTTTCTTCCCAAGCAACTGGAAGATCTTTTGACATAGGTTTAAGTTGTGGAAACTAGTTAATCCTCTCTTCTTGCTGTGACAAAAATGATTGAAAAATAAGCTATCTTAATTTATTTTAATAGATACCATTATGAAGTTAATGATATTGGGACTAAATTAGAGATTGTAACATCATCAAGAGTACACTGAATACATTTCAGTTCTCCTATAACATAAATGTTCTCAGTTGAGACTGGGACTGTAACTTAGCATTTTTAGAGCCACTGGCTAAATTACCTCTATTGATGAGGCTTAGCAGGTTCCTTCTGAATGATTCTAAATAGGCACTGAGGGCTAAAAGATAGTCTTCCCTGGGCTGTGGCCACAGCATGTCAGGAGCCTCCTGGGGAGAGAATAAAGCTCGAGTTCCCATGCATGAATGGTTCTATGTCCTGCCTGGAGCATGCTGACTGGCCAGCCTTGAAATTGTATAAATGAAAGGAAGTAGGCGCAGGTGGAGGCTTGTATTAATAATTGGTGTGCATGAAGCAAATTAGGCTAACCCACCAGGTCCTTCCGAAAGGGGTGGAGCGGCGGTACAAGCCTCCAGAAATAAAGTCTGCTAAAGCCATCTCTTCAAAGCTTTTGACAAACTGCAAACCTTAGCCATTTATTTCTTTTTCCCATGGCAAGGGGAGTTCGGGGAGAAGTTTTAGTTCACGCACACCCACATGCACACACACCGTAGAGGTGTATGAAGCATGAACTAGGACATGAGAGTTATGCAGCACTGTCCTTATTCACAAAGGAAGTCGAGGGACCTGGTTCTGCCATTAAGTCGAGGTAGGATTTTTCAGCGATGTCAGAGGCCAGGTGTGGTGCAGTTCCGGGTTCCTTTAGCTCCTGCATCTATTCCCACAGGCACCATCGGTACTACAGTGGAATCTGGCCTCCTTATTTGTACAGTCATGTTGTGATGGCTGGCAGGCACAGTGAAGGGCAGTCCCCAACAGAAGAGAGAGCTCAAGTATCTCAACCAAACCTTGATTCATTTTCAAGTTTATGAAGGAAACAGTATGTTTGAAACCGCTTTCCTTTATGATCCTAGATAATAGAATTTTCACCTGTTTTCTGTATAGACATCTCCCAGGTTTCTAAATTCTTTTCAGCATCACCCTTTCATGAAGAGCCCATAGTAGTTAAGGATAATGAGAAATATCAAACCTAACAACGTGATAGAATCATGTTTTCTTCTAACCCTTGTAGGAAAAGAAAATAAGTTGTTTTTGCAGCAATATCCTTTGCAACAGATATACATCTCATTCAGTCTTATGTCATTCTGTAATAAATGTTTATCCTTTCATTTGCATAATAACTAACTTTGTCTAAATAAGATTTGAATCCAAAAACCAAAAATATAAAGTTTATAAATAACGCCAATAATTCAAATTCTTCGATAGCAAGTAGATTCTCAAGCTTTCTCTTAACCCTATTTTCACTTAAGATAAAAACAAGCAATTAGAGATCAACAAAATTTTGAGGTTTAATTCAAGTCATTAGAAACCAATATTATTTAAAAGTAGGAAATATTTCCTTCATGGTGCTATTCTATCTTAACCACACAAATATTTTAAAAATGTCCATGTAAAAAAAACTTATGGCTGATTGAAACTGAAAGGCATTTTTACCTAAAAGTTCTTGCTTCTTTTAAGAAACCAAAACCTCCATGTGCAGAAATAGAATGCACATGGCTACTTCATCTTGAACAGCACTCAAGAAACACATTTGATGTTGGTTTGTGTCATTATGATAAGAACACAATGAACTTGAGAAGGGTCATTTCTGGACAATTAGTTAACTGTAGATCAACAAGAGATGGATCTTTGTAACAGATGTGACATAAGGACTTTGATGAACTGCACTTCTCAAAATAAGGAGATTTTAAAAGACATCCTCTTAGAAATAAATTATTCTAGATAGAAAATACTGTATGCCATTATTCATAAGCCCATTTTCGTCACTGCAGAATAGTTCTATGTCAGTGTGACAATGTCTTTCTTTGTGTTTGGGATCCACTTTTAGTTAATTAATTTAAAAAGGGAAAACTTGAACTCTATCTCTGAGGTTCTCATCAACTCAAATTCTAAATATAGTATTTTATGCACTCTGAAACTTTCCTTAATTTGAAGATAAAAATCTCAGGAGAAGATCCGTTTTCTAAAAAATTTTTTCTACTTAACAGAAAAGTTAAGAGTCAATATTATGGTCAATTGCTACAGATGAACTATTTCTAAATTTGTTAGAAATTAAAAGCCAATAAATGCCAAATATTGGAACTTTAATATTTCATTATGGAGGTTTTAGTATCCCATTACGTATACATTTGGATGTTAGATGAGGAGCTAGTTTTACATAAGCACACACATTCATTTACCCGGCTTTATATGATGCCCTTGTAAAATAAAGCCAAACATTTAACTAGCTTTGGTTATAGTTTAAAAGTAAGAAGTTTGAAGATCTGCAATTTAGGATGCTAGTTAGAAACCATTCTTGATATGCTAAGGTATTTATTCAATAAAAGGCTATCCAGCACAAAGTGAGGCAAAGTGGGAACAAATACACAACAAAAGAGATGTCATTTCCTAAGAGACTTACAATAATTATTTTAATGGTAAGCCACCTGCGGCAGCTACCATCAACAAGCAAAGCAGGAAACATTTCACACCTGAAATGATGCTGACTTCTCACCCCAAACAAGAAACATTCTAATATAAACCATGCCCTTTGACTGCTACCAGAACTCTTCCCCAAAGAAATTTTTATATTGTCTGTGGAGTGTAATCTACTGACAATATAACAAGGATATTATAAATCACTGAAAATACTAAAGTAGGTCCCATTTTTGTAATCATTGTACTTTATGGCAATAGATTGAGTTCCTACTACTACAGAGAGAAGATTCAGGTCAATTTCCAGAAATAATTTAATTAATGAAAACTTTCTATTTAATTCACTTTAAACAGAACACAAACTTAGAAAATGATCCAGGTGCTCTATATTATAGCTTTTAGAAAGTATCAGAAGTTACAGAAATGAATAGGAATGAAAGAAATTGCCTTGTCTTTAATGCTACTTTTTAATGATAAAATAAAAACTTCTCACTATGATAAATGGGAGGAGTTTCCCAATCTAAATTCATTTGCCTTGTGGTTTTGATTAAATGTATGCATATGCATATAGGAAACTTCATATTATAGGAAATATATAATTTCTGTAGTGAGTTTCTTATGAATTATGATATTTGGTACAAGGTCAAGCAATTTTTCATTTTGTTCAAAATGTTCCAACGATCTGAAATCACCATCCACTTGTTTATGCCCTTCAAAGTCTCTCCTCCTAAACTCTATGAACATTGCCAAACTAAAGCTAAAATAAGGAATTTTTTTCTCCTCTAAACATGGGAGCTAATGCCTATGGGAAAATAGCATTCTTAACAAATAAAGCCCAGGGGATCCAGTCAGGCGGAGGAATAAATCCTCATCTTTCACACAACTTTCAAACTGGTAAACAATACAAGAATTCAAAAATAGTTTCTTTTCAGGTCACACCATATAAGGTACAAAGTAAGTTTGTATGAAATGGTGATGCCATATCAACTTTCCAGACATGAAGATCCAATGATTAGAGGCTTAACTTTAATATGCAAAGTGGAGGGTTGGATGGAGATGGGGGGTGGGGGGTGGGGCATCTGGATAAATAATCCTGCACAACTGGAAGTGGGAATTTAGGTCATTTCCTATCTGAGGACATAGAGGGCATACTGGATAATGGTCAGACTACCTGAAGGGAAACCACAAGCTGATTAGTTCCACTCCAAGGGATGGTTTTTAAAAACCAGTTCTTATTCTTTACCATTGATTAGAAGTCTAAATGAAAGGCTACATATGGTGAAAGATATATCCATCCAGCCATTACAACAGAAGCGCGATAAATTATCCAGAGTGCCTGCAGAGAACCCTCTAATCCACTCTTTCGATTTTCAGTCTCGCCTATGAAAAAGTCTGAAACTGTATGCCAATTGGTTGTTAATAATGCACTCTGGGGGGGAGCAAGTTGAAACTGTTCCCCAAACTGCAAATCAAGAGACAAAGCATGTGCGTCTACTACCGTGGAATGAAACGATATATCAGAACAAAAGATGGTGTCTGCACTACAGGACGAAAGCATGCTTTTCCGTGTCCTCTAAAATCCATGACTCTGGGCAGCAAAGCTCTGGAGCACTTATATTTCTACTCCCAGAAGAGTATGCTAACACAGATGTAGCTAATGGAAGCCTCCAAAAGGAAGCTTGTGATATGAAATTTAAAATAATTGTTTTAAAATTTGTAGTTTCCAGATTGGGTTTCTGCTATGCCTGCCAAACATTCTTCCTTTTCTGTGGGTTAGCTACACAAATATGGATCTCATTTGTTTATTGATAGGAAGACGTGGTGACTCAGCCTCTTTGTAAAGACACATCAGTTTTCCTATTTCTACTCTCCTTCCACAGAACACTGTAAAATGGGACCAGTCCGAAGCTGGGGGAAAGGGAGAGCACAGTGGGGCTGGGACTAGGAAGAGCAAGGCCCTCGCCTCTCTGGTTGGTCTGTGCCCAGGCTGCTCCCCGGGGCCCCCTGGCTCCTGCTCACCTCAGGCCAGGGCCAGCTCAGGCAACTCCATTCCTGTCCTTTTCTCAGTCTGGATGTGGGCTCCAATCAGACGTTAGCGTCATCTCCTTCCCCAATCTGCTCTTCTTTCTTTAGTTTCTGGCCTGTGGTCTGCACTATTATTCTCCAGAACAAAGCCTGAGAATCACCCTACTTCTCTCTCCTCCTCATCCCTTCACCTAGTCAAACATCTTGCCATTTCTACCTCATCAATACACCCTGAGTCTATCCCCTTCTCTACATCTCTCCAGGCCCTTTTATTTTTCATCTGAATAATTGCAACTATATCTCAACTCTCTCTCTCCCCATTTGTCTTCCTCCCATCCTTTAGCAAGAGTGATCTTTCTAAAATGACTGTCTGATCATGCTACCCAACTTCTTAAATCCTTCAGATTCTATGCTTTTAGGATAATTACTTAGCACAGCATGCAAGCTGCTTTCTGTTTACTTCCTCATCTTCTCCTCGACCTTTACATTTCAACCTTACTTAATATGCAGTTTCCCCAAATGCCTTTCTTTCTTGTATCGCAAAGGCTTTGAACATGCAACCTCCATGAAAATCCTGCTGCTGCTGCTGCTGCTAAGTCACTTCAGTTGTGTCCGACTCTGTGCGACCCCATAGACGGCAGCCCACCAGGCTCCTTGGTCCCTGGGATTCTCCAGGCAAGAACACTGGAGTGGGTTGCCATTTCCTTCTCCAATTCATGAAAGTGAAAAGTGAAAGTGAAGTCGCTCAGTCGTGTCCGACTCTGCGCAACCCCATGGACTATAGCCCACCAGGCTCTTCCGTCCATGGGATTGTCCAGGCAAGAATACTGGAGTGGATTGCCATTGCCTTCTCTGGAAAACACTGCATTATTTATTAATAAGATTTTTCATATTGACAACACTGTGACTTAGATTCAGAGGCATCCTGATCTCTTCCCCACCCAGATTTGGATGATTTACCCCTCTATGATTCTCCCATTGTACCTCGACATATCCTGAGCATATTTTTCACATAATATTGCTATGTTTCTGTTTTGTTTTGTTCCCACTAGACTCTAAGGTCTTTGAAGGCAGTGGGTATGTTTACTTGCTATTGTATCCCCATCATATACAGCAGAGAGCATGGCAAACATTAGGCACGCAAAATGAGTTTGATGAATGAATCGGTGAGTGAATGGACATTAAATTTTCAATAACTTTATGACCTATTTATTAATAACCCTTTAAAGCCCCTCTGGCCTCTATATCCCACGATTCCATCCTTTATTTATTTCTTATCTCACAGAAATAATTTCTATTAACACATTCTGCAAAAATACAAGCATGAGACATATATATGTATTTTTGAGACTGAAAACATTAATGCATAAAGAAACAAGAAAAAGTTTTATTTTATTCAACCCTAAGTAAATCTTAGGGTTAAATCTTAGGATCTTCCCTATAGCTCAGACGGTAAAGAATCTGCCTGCAATGGAGGAGCCCCGGGTTTGATCCCTGGATTGGGAGGATCATCTGGAGAAGGGAATGGCAATCCACTTCAGTATTCTTGCCTGGACAATCCGATTGACAGAAGAGCCTGGCGGGCTACAGTCCACAGGATCGCAAAGAGTCCGACACGACTGAGCGACTAACACTACTACACTAAGGACATCTTGGGAAAGTATGAGGGCTGTGAAGATAAAAAGTGCCTCAAAAAGAATCACTCATAGTGACTTCAAAAAAAAGCCCCACAAGAACATTTAGGTAACCTGGGGTACTTTAGATTCCAAGGTCTGATGTCTTTTTAATTCCACCAAAACAAGAACCAAAGTTTATTTCATAACTAAAGGAGGGAATTCTTTCTGTGTGATAGTTTAGGACTCAATTCACATCAAACAAGCCACTTAGTTAACTTGGGCCAAATGTAGGTCAGCATCACAGTATATGATCAGAGATTAGGCAGGAGCCACTCTTTGTGTAAGAAGAAATCACAGCATTTTATGCAGCCAGTTTGGAAGAATGGAGACATTGAGGTCTTCTCTGCAATCATATGCTGCCAAAGAGTATTAAATGCTTAGCCATTCATAATGAAATAATAATGTAGTCTTAAGTCACCCATTTGACCTTGTTCAAAATATCATATATGAATGCATATATGTGGAATCTAGAAAAATGGCATCTTATTGACGATCTTACTTGCAAAACAGTAATAGAGACACAGACATAGAGAACAAACGTAGGGACACCAAGGGGAGGGGAGAGAGAGTGGGATGAACGAGGAGATCGGGATGGCCATACATACACTACTGATACTATGATAAAATAGGTAACTAATGAAAACCTACTGCAGAGCTCAGGGAAACCTACTCAGTGCTCTGTGGTGACCTATGGGAAAGAAATCCAAAAAAGAGGGAATATATGTATACATACGGCTCACTTACTTGGCTATACAGTAGAAACGAATACAACATTGTAAAGCAACTATACTCTAATAGAAATTAATTTTTTAAAATGTTCATTCAAAAACGTGTCCAAGCTGCTTCTCTCACAGCACTTTATTTTAGAGTGGCTTTCTTGACTATGGCTAGTTATTGCCTCATAAACCCATAGAAGTCATATAATTACTTCTGTAATTTGTTCTATTCATCATTACTGGTCTGTATAAACAGACAGCCTTAGGAATTTAGCCACGCAACTAAGTATTTGGACATAAGATAGACAAATAGGAAGAAGTGACATGCCACTCCATTTGTTTGTAGACCGGCTATTAGAAAAAATATCCAGGTGCCCAATTGGCAACTAAAAGCAAAGACTTCAAAGCTGAAAGATTCACTTTTAAGAGTTCTGCTGCCTTGTGCTACCTCTTTCTTGTTTTTGTTTTTTATTTTTTAGCCTAAAAAGAAACACTGTTTTAGCTCTTCATTATTTCATCCTCCAAGAATCTTTGGAAGAGGAAAGATTCATCCCTAAACACTCATACGTTTTTGTTTTAATTTGGGCTTCCTAGCCCAAATTAAAGGGCTAGGAAGGCCCTTTAGTGGTGGTAAAGGCTTGCCGGTCAATGCAGGAGAAGAGACCCAGGTTCAGTCCCTGGGTTGGGAAGATCCCCTGGAGGAGGGCATGGCAACCCATTCCAGTATTCTTGGCTCTGGGAAATCCCATGGGCAGAGGAGCCTGATGGGCTGTAGTCCATGGGGTCACAAAGAGCTGGACACGACTAAGCAACTAAACAACAACAACTTAATGATGCTTTCAAATCGTGGTGTTGGAGAAGACTCTTTAGAGTCCCTTGGACTGCAAGGAGATCAAATCAGTCAATTCTAAAGGAAATCAACCCTGAATGTTAATTGGAAGGACTCATGTTAAAGCTGATGCTCCAATACTTTGGCCACCTGAGGTGATGGAAAAGGTCCCAATGTTAGGAAAGAGTGAAAGCAACAGGAGAAGGGGATGGCAGAGGATGAGATGGCTGAATAGCATCATTGACTCAATGGACATGAATTTGAACAAACTTTGGGAGATAGTGGAGGACAGAGGAGTCTGGCGTGCTGCAGTCCTTGTGGTCACAAAGAGTGGGACAGGACTTAGTGATTGAATAGCAACAGGGAGAAGAAAGAGAAGAAAGAGAAAACCATAACAGTGTCAGTTGGTGCTTAAAGATTCTGTAAGTGCTTAGAGATAATAAGTCTTCATTATCAATGACGGTATAAAGTAACTTGGGGAAGCTGGGGATCCTAACCTGGTGTTCATATCCCCTTTTTACAAACCATACCCTAAACTGTTATTTTGCTCTTTAAAAAAAAAAAAATTTCCCTTTCCTGTTTCTGTTCAAAGTTTCTAATGATAATAGTTTTGATAAAATTTTTCTTTCTAAAATTTTACAAAAACAGAGATGACATTATTCCCCAAGCGATGTACCTATCTATACACATCTTTCTGGACATTTCTGGTTCTTTCAGTTTCTTTAGGAATTATTTCCAGACAAGGCAGCAGATATTGGCTATTCACCAACTTTGTTTAGCTTTTCGTCTGAGCCCACAGCTATATTTCTCTCGCTCCCTTGCAGTTAGGTGTGAAAATGTGACTTGACACTTGCCAAAGAAATGTGGTCAGAAATGATATAAACCATAAAATCTTGTACTTCTAGTGCTGGCCAAGAAAATCCTCCCACCTGACCATCCAATCTCTTTCTTTATTTCTCTTATCCAATGGCTTCATGCCTATGTGCAGGGTAACATCAGAACACACATATGAAAGATGGTAGAGTCTTTGTGAGTCTGGATTCCTGCAAGAAGCCATGCTCTTCATCATGAGTAAGAAATCAAAGTCTATTGTGGTAAGCCACTAACATCTCCGAGTTTGTCTGTTAAAGCAGCTAAAGATATTCTAAAACAGATGGTATCCAGAGATAGACCAAAAGAAAGAATAATCTTGCAAAAATATATTGTCAATATTTTTATATTCCTTTTCCTCCTCCTTCTCCTCCTCCTCTTTCTTTTTTTACTTTAACGCCTTTATTTATCTCAGTTTTGGGATTTCTTTATCTATTATCTCTGCTCCTTCCAGAATTTCAGAATTCTGCTTAATCTGGCACTAAGTCTATGTAAACAATATCAGAGGAAGCACTCAAACAAATTGCCACTGAACTCATGTTCCCTCTTCAAACATGGCAGCTTGAACCACTCAAACCAGAAGACATGAAAAACACTGAGGAAATCTATTCTGTGTAAGAATTACAGTTGTGTCTCTTTTTCTACCTTTTGTTCCAGGAGACAAGGTCCGAAAATGAACTACCCATCTGTGATAGCCTATGGTCATTCTATTATAACTCTGTTTTCTATTAAAACAATATTTTTCCATTAAAAAAATTAATTCTCCTGGTTTGCTTTGATTGCTTATCTGGTTTGTTACGGTGACTACATCTGAATTTATCAAGACATCCCGGTATTTTGTAGGGATATTATTTCCTACAAAATAAGTGCCTTGCTTCCCTCCAACAACAGTGGCATCTTATTATTATAGAGAAAGTAACAGCAACCACACAGTCAAAAGCACACTATTTGAGCCCAAATAGAAATAAAAATACTTTGATAGTTAATCAAGAATATAGCAAAAGCAATTAAAGGAACATTTGCTGAAAAACTCCATTACAATTTTATATTAAGTTTTCTCAACTCAAGAGCCAAAGTTCATGTCTTCACCAATTTAGATGAGAATTAGATGAGAATTAGATGAGAATTAGATGATTTATAAGTGTGTTTTGAGTCAAGAGCAGTATGAAAGATCACATACAAGATGTAAGATCTACAGGTAGCTAAGAAAAGCTTAAAATGAAACTTAGATAGTAGAAGGTAGGATAAGATAAAACAAAGAAGATACTTGCAAAGAAGGTAGTAACACTTAAAGTTTACTTGCTAAAAATAACCTGTAGAATATGGGGGTGAGGGGATGTGGGCTTTGAAGAGAAATAAAACTGGGTTCAAATTCTGCTCCTGCTTCCTACTAGATGTCTGTCCTTGGACTAGATATACTTGACATGCTTTACCTCTGTTTCCTCCTCTGTAAAATGGGTGGGTATAATATATCTCTAGCTTACCAGGCTGGTATGGGAATTAGTATGTAAAGTGACACATATTAGGCAGTTATTATAAACTGTAGTTATGGATGTATCTGGGAAAGATTTACTGTTGACCTAAAAGTCATATTGGTTTCTTTCCAATATGAAGTAAAGATATCAGAGTTTCTCATCTAAAAGTTCTACAGAGATTTCTTTTCCTAATTCATCTACCACATTGGCAGAAATAGCACCGTAAGCTTAACTTGGCTAAAGTTTGCTTCATTCATCTGTCAACAAGATTCCGGGCTTCAAATCAATTGTTGACAATTGTTGAAGGTGGACAGAACAGAACAGGCTGCACCCTGGTGTTGTATTTCACACCTCGGAGGGTTCTACTCTACTAACAATAACATCGTATCTTTGCCAGTCAGGCACAATTATAGCACTCGATAGCCTGATACAAATAAAAAAGCCAGTTAAAACAGATCTCCTGACTCTGTTCTGGCCACCATTATAGGACTTGTTTGATTCTGTTACACGTGAAGCAGAATGGCACCTCCTCTGGGGACAAAAGGACAGAGAGAGGGCATCTCCCACTGACTCTAAAAGAGTCAAAACTAGTGCACAATTTGCTACACTTAAAAATGCTGAAGTTATTTTGTACATTTTGATCATACTCTTTGCTTCTTATTGAAACATAAATGTGTTTTTGAGATATCCAAAATAGAAGGTATAATTTCATGCCATCTGGAATCAGGTAACACAGTGGTCAGGCAAATCATTCTAGCAAACACATTTGTAAAATCCAAGCTAGGTACTCTAAGTACTTGCATGGATTTCTTTAGGGCAGTGTTTTAACACATATTACTTTTATAAGAAAGAAAATAGAAAAAAAAAGCACCTGATATTCTCATAAAAATAAATTATATACATTATCATAAAATCATTCCATTGCAGCTGTTTATAGCAAAGATTCCTGTGGTAGCAACATCTTTTTGTCAAAATGGATAAGGCTGAGTAAAAAGCTGAACAACTTCCTAAAGAGTATATCGACATGTGGAATCTATTTCAAGTTTTATTTTAAGTTTTAAATTATAAATGATCTCATTATGCAAGATACAGAAACTGACAGAAGTAACACTCCAGCCACAAATAATTCTACTGTGATATTGCCAAGTTTTCCAAATATATCAAATAAAGATGTTAATGTAAGGTTTCTAAATTAAATTTTATTATCAAGTGTTTTTCCCTCCTCAATCTTATTTGAGAGTACTACTGCAGGAGGGTGATAAAAAAGGTGACTCTCAGTGACAAAAGAGATCTATCTGCTATTGTCCCTTGGGGAAAACCAATCTTCCATTTATTTGTTTGTTTTGATGAGGGCCCCAATGCTGTCTTTTGCACCAGTGATCACGTATAACAAAGTGAATGACAAGAAAATATATATCAGGGCACAAAGTTACACTTCAGTCTTTCTGTACATGTGAAATTACAGGACCACAGAAGTTCATGGTTAGACGGAAGTTGGAAGGATTTATTGGATACTTGATACAGATTCTATGCCATGAATTGTTCATCAGAAACAAGGTTATTTGATTTTTCAGACTACCTTTGTGTGTTACATTTAATTTACAGAATGGAGGCATGGCAATTATCATTGAAATTGCTGCATAAACCTTGATATTTTATCCATTTTGCACTTGTTGAGAGAAATATTTGTGTTAAACACAATTAGGGAAATAAAATTTTTTAAAAATAAAATTACAGAAACTTTAAAACTTCACTTTATCAAAAAGAAATGGAAGGAAAAATACACATAAAATTAAAATGCTAAAAATAGGAGGAGTATGGTCACCGCAAGTTCCAATTGTCAATAACTGGATACTGCATCTAAAAAAATACAAAACTGATCATTCTGTTTAATCATGATAACGTCACTGTTCATCCATTTTTCTTCACATGCAAGAAATATAATAGAAATATTTTACAAAGCCACCTAAAGCAAAATTTGATAAAAAGCAAATACTTCTTAAAAATCATATTTATGGGTTTGGAGACTTGAGGATTTCACCCATAAGGGCTCCAGGAGTATGGGGTCCCAAGTACTTACTACAGTATAAGTACTATACTTGCTTCTACAGTAAGACTCCATCCTATTAGGAAAGGTAGCACAATGAATATACATTTTTTTCTTTTTTTCATAAGCAATGGTTTTTTTAATCTTAAATGTAAGCAACTTGAACTAGTTTTTAGTCAGCATAAGAACTCACAATTATACCTTATTTCTTTGATTTGATGCAATTTGCTAAACACATTATAGACATTATAACTTCTTTAAAATGCAGCTGAGAAGCCATATTATTAATGCATGTTATGTTGATTAGCCATTTTACATTTCATCATGCTTTTATTACATGTAATTATTTATATCAAGAAATATGATTTGGTATTGAAATATGATTTGGTATTATGTTATATCCCTAAAACTAATAATATTGTAAATTAACTATACTTCAGTAAAGAAAGAATTATGATTTGACCCATAGCCTGCCAAAGCTATGTAACAATGACCCATGTTATAATATACTCATGATTTTGAGGAAGAAAGGTAATGTGGTAAGCAGAAAGTATTTAGAATCGGACATATCTAACTGAATTCAAACTTTGCAAATCCTCTTTAGCTGTACATGCGTGCCTGCTAAGTCACTTCAGTTGTGTCCTACTCTTTGCGACCCCATGGACTGTAAGGCCACCAGGCTCCTCTTACATGGGATTCTCCAAGCAAGAATACTGGAGTGGATTGCCATGCCCTCCTCCAGGGAATCTTCCCCACCCAGGGATCCAACTTGCATCTCTTATGGTTTGTGCGTTGGCCAGCAGGTTCTTTACCACCAGACCCACCTGGGAGGCCCAGTTGATGATTAACCTCTATGAGCCTGAGTTTTCTTATTGAAAAATGGTAAAATTTAGGGATATTAATGATAATGGGAATGATGACATCAGAGACAAAATGAATGTTGTGTAAAGTGCCTAGAATATTGCCTGCCATATACAGGGGCTTAAAACACACTAGTCCTCTTTTTTTTTTTTTTTTTTTTCTTTTTTTTTTACTAGTCCTCTTTTTAAATATATAATTTAAAAAAGTAAAATCAATTGAAATCTTTTAGAGTGGAAAGCCTGCACTAATAGAAAGCCCCCCAAAAAGCAGGAGCCACACCAAAGAGGAAATTCTAGCATCCTGAATGTAATTGTAAGGCAGAGATGAAATAGAACCACCTCTGGCCTACCTAATACATACATCCACAAAAAGAAGCCTTGAACACTCTATTCTGGATGTAATCTCCAAGGTCTCCTTTGAGTGGTAGTGGTTTGTTTCTAGTTTAAAAGACAGAGGTTTAAATGTGAAGCCAAAGACCTGGGGTATGCCATCTGCCTAGCATTAAGCAAGAGCTGAAAGTCAGTTACAGAAAAAAAAAGTCATTTCTAAGATGATTTATGTTCCATCCTTGAACATGGCAGGAAGACTGCAAAAGATATTTGGAAGCCAATGCTTCCTCTGAATCAAGTAAACGAGTATATGCTAAGCCCCTCTCCCTGGACCAAGCTGGCCTGTTAGGGAAGTTGCCAACGCGGAGTCTGTGAACCCCGGAGCATGCTGGCTACTCGGGATGAGAAAACAACTCAAGGCCAATGATCGCTGCTACCGTAAACGCACAGCTCTGGGGTCAGACGACAGATACCCAGGATATTACTCAAAAACACATCTAGCTCAAAGCTGACAAGATAATCTGTTCCTGTGAGTGCAAAGCAGACTGGAATGCTGCAGCTATGACCCTACTCAAGGAAAGAAAAAAGAAAGTGCAACTCTCCCAGGGCCCCAACTCAAGCTCTTTATGCAGGCAAAACTCCAAAGGACTTCAAAGGGAGTGTTGCCTATGGAGCGAGCCTGGACCAAGCCCTCTGGGGGTATCACTTCCGTGATCATGTTGCCATCTACATTTCGGGTACTGGCAAATGTAAATATTTCAGATACAGGCTTAAATGAATGAAAGAAGTGTGAAAGAGCTTGGGGGTTTGCTTGCAAAGAAACCTCAGGATTCCAGGAAAAACATTTAATATCAGGAGATTCATAAGCTATTCCAAAATTACCAAGAGAATATTGGTTTCTGATTATATTAAAAATAAAGTTTTTTTTTTAATTGACACATACTGCACTCTAACACATCATATGATCACAAAATATTAAACTTAAAAAATAATTTCCCAAAGTTAAATACTAAAGGTCAGCAACATTTTTCTAATTGACATGCAGACTATACTTGGATATTTTAGCAAAGTTTTAACATACATGGTCCTGATTAACGCAGAAGAGCCAAAATTCAGCAAATATACTTACAGGAGGACCTGTGGTCGGAGGAGAGTGGAGAGAATAAGAAAAAGAGGAGAAGTAAATTAGTGAATATGCCAAATAGTAAGATGAAATAAAACATTAGAGCACCATCATAATCATCTACATAATCCAAGAGACACAGAAGTCATTTAAAAATTCAGTGATTCTTAGTCATTTTTTGATCATGGACCTATAAGACCACCAGAAAAATACATTTACATCTATGTGCAGACACAATTTTAAGTAAAACTTCAAGGAATATTCAGATTCCCTGAGGCCTGTTTATGAATTACTGAGAGGTTCATGTATTTTAAGTAAACATTGTATAATTTATATATCCAAAATTTAGACAATATGAATCAGGAGAGTCTTTAGTCTTCATGATTGACCAATTGTAAACAATTGATGGACAATTTTCTTGAGTTTGGTAAAAATGGCTAAATCAGAAATGTACCATTATTTTTTTTAAGAATCTTTACCATTCAGTAGTATTTTCAGTCTATAAAAGACTAAGTCCTGATGTTTATATGTTTCTTTAAAACTGTGTATTCTCATCAAAATACAGGCAAAGTCTAAGAAAATTTCAATATTTCACACACCATATGCTCAATTAAAGAACCAGTTTTCAGGAGTCAGAAAGTTGGGAACTGATTTTTATATTTTCTGTAAAATTGCCTGAGTATAACTTGTCACTTTCCCCCGCCTTAATCATCTTTCTTTCTTTTGACACAAAGATCAATACAGTGATTATTTGAGTCCACCAATGTTGTATCATTTTTTTCCTTCAAAACAAATGTATAAAGCATCCTCTTATTACAAACCTTTGCAATTCATGAAGGGGATATCTATATAACTTTCCAATTATTTAGAGTGAATGAGGTTTAAAGATAACTTTTGAGAATTTCTTTAAAGGAATTAAGCAGATACTTTCTCATAAAACCTTTTTACTTTGACAGAATTTTTCCAAGAGGGAGCAGATGAGACAAAAACCCAATCTACTGTCTTATCTTTCTGATGTGTTAGTATTTCCATCGTTTTAACCCTTAGTGGCTTGTTTTTAATGCTAATAAACACTTGTAGATGGAAAATACTGAAAAATAACATTTCTTACTAAAATCATACCTTTAATTACCTTCCTCTTATCTTTCAAGAAAGAACTGATACCCTATTAAGACTTCACATTTACATTTACATTTTTGAAGTCTTAGACTTTATAAAAGTATTAGTAATACTGTAACTGAACACACTCATTTGAATATCTTGGTTTCAAAAAATAGTTTTTATTTGACTTTGCATATAGGGATTTGGCCTGGAAGCAAAAAAAAAAAAAAAGGAAAGAAAAACACTGAAAAGTGTATCAGGACAATTGGTTGTGCTTCAAGTTCTGCTCATTAAAAAAATTGCATGGGCTTTGCTAAACCACCTGATCGCTCTGGGCCACCATTTCCTCAACTAGAAAATGAAAACTCTGGATTGATTACTAAGGCTCCTGTCATCACTAAAATGCTATGGCTATACAAGAGGAATAAAAATTCTCAAGTTTTGAAAAGAATGAGAGTTGAAGCATGACAAAACTTCACCAGTTGGATAAAATAATAATAATCTTTCCAAGACACATGCCCTGGTGTCCCAAGGCGGATGTTTCTGCACAGAACCTGCCCCGACTGACCACCTGTGTAGATGGAGAGCAGGTGATGCTGCCACACTGTGTGTGGCTAAGAAATTCCCCGCTGTACACTGAAAGGGCAGATTTAACCTGACACAGTAAACAAGCCAAAATAGGGTGCCGGGGGCTATTAAACTGAAATTAATAACATTTTGCAAACTTCTCCTTCCTACAGCTTGATGGAAATAAGATAAAAAAAGAATTCTAGATGTAGCAGAGAAGATTTAAACATCACACACACACACACACACACACACACACACACACATGGACACAATACCCAACAAAACAATATAATCACTAATTAGGAGGAACAGATGTGGGAACCTAACCAGGATATGAATGACACAGGGCAGCTGAAAGAGAGACTTACCAGATTCTCCTCTTCGGCCCCTCTTACCTCGTTTCCCTGGAGGACCTGAAAGACAAAGAACAATTTTTGGAATTTTTTATTCCAAAATGGCTAGTAAAGGATTTCTATATATTTTATCACTATTTTAACTAACATGAAAAGGACCAGAGATTTGTAAAGGTTAATTTTTTCTCTGATATTCCAGCATAACTATTTAGCTTCATTTAATTATAAAAGCTGTCCTAGATCTCTAACCAGTGACGTGTTACTTAGAGACACTAAAGATTCAGAATTTTTGTTCATCTTGCCTAGATATCATCAGTAAGAAAGTGTTTGTAAGAAAATTGGTGGTGTTGAGATTTCATGTCTCTTAGGAAACTTCTTTTCTGAAGATTTCAGTATATTGATAATTAAAAGCACTAAGTAAAAGTGATTACAGTTTCTCTTCAGTCACACTCATCAGACTTCTTTTGAAAATATTTAGTTGGCAGTTAGTTAAATGTATGTACTAGTAATGTAAATAATTTTTACAAATATTTCTATTTTATTAAACATTATTATTTTATTTTGTTTATTATTAAATGTGAATTTTTATATATTGGAATTTCTCTAATAACCTACTTACCTAAAATCAGAATGCTTTTAATTAGAAAGCATTTAGGGAGTAACTATTGGTCTCATTTTTCTAAGGGGCTAGCTCATTATTGTCATTCAATAAGTGTTTAGTCTATATGATGATCTCATTTTAAAAGTGGAGAAAAACTTTTTTTCAGTGAGTTGCCTATGAAGACCACCAAGCTAGTAAGTGTCAGACTTGCACATGTTTCTAGACATTCATGGATTTCAAGCCCATTATTCTCAATTATATAATTTCTGCCCTCATTTCCTTGGTTAGGAACAGCTCCCACTGAATTATGATCCCGGCAGATAGAAGAGAATAATCAGCTCACAATGAGAATTGAGATATTATTATATTTGCTGGGAGAAAGAAGCCAAGGAAAATACAGAACTGTCTGGTTTTGAAGAACAAGTTGCAAAGATGGATCGATGACTTCTAAACTCTAGGCCTTGCACCCAGGTGACACTTAGTGTAATCTGAGCCACTGACTTCCACGTGGAGACACCATCACAGGAAATAAAGACATCAGTGGGCCAGATTAGTTTCCCAGCAAGCCCTTGGATAGAGTAAGTCTGGCCATCTGTGTTTTCTAAGAGGTTTAAAAACCAATCAAACAAGAAAATCAATTGAAAATATTTGAAGCAGAGTTCAAAACTGTCATTTGAAATTTCAGATTTCTTTCTGTATTCTGGAACAAAGAGAGATTTTCATCAGACTCAAGCTATCTTTGGCCAGATGGGGAGCACAAGGAAAAACATAGAAATAGGTAAATAAACCCAGGGAATCCTAATAGGTATGAAAAATATACATTTATATGCACACTCAAAAACACACATATTCATATATATATTGACATATTCTGATATATAATATACAATGTCCTTTGGATTTGGAATCAGAATTTTTATATTACAAAATTACTTTAAGTAAGATATGTTTAGAAACTACTAGATACTTATGTTGTCTGTGATCTGCATAGTTAGGATTATAGGCCCTCATGTATTAGATGTATACTTGCTCTGAAGAAGCAAAGAAGTTGAAAAGATTAAAATAACATGCATGAAAAATTCATCAGTAGTATGTTGTAAAGATGGCACTTGAGTTTATGCTCTGATTTGTTCCTTCTACTCTAAACATAGTCAATTATAAAAAGCAGAAAACATTTAGAAGTATTTGTATCTGAAAAAGACAGGCATGAAATAGACCGGAAATGAAAAGTGGAGAGCAGAGATAAAGCATGAACCTGCCTGGCCCTAGTTATAGGGGTAGAAATGGTACCCATGGGTTCTATCCCTGAAGAATAAATGCTCAAAACTTCTTTCATCAGAGCCAGACTCACTTTTTGAAGCTGGGGGCTTATAAATACTGAAGAGAAGCTGAAAAAAACCTAGATCTCTGGAAGATAGATATAATCTCTCAATCAGAAAATGAAGTAAGCCTCTGTTGGTTTGATGCCTAATTCTGTGATATTCCCAACAGAAATCTAGGACAGAAGTCCTGAAATGCCATTTTAAGACAAATCTGGTCTAGAAAGCTGGGAGGTCAGGTAAAGGCAAACATAAAATGATTAGGTAAGAAAGTGTGAATACAGAGAAAAGA
Organism: Dama dama; assembly: GCF_033118175.1. NCBI lineage: Eukaryota > Metazoa > Chordata > Mammalia > Artiodactyla > Cervidae > Dama > Dama dama. The sequence continues at coordinate 23,169,514 of NC_083697.1, read as the reverse complement.
AAGGCAGACACACATACTGAGAAAACTATATACCCACAGATACACTCAAAACCTCCTACTTACAAAGAGTATAGAAATCAAAGTTCCAAAACATAAGAAATCTAATGCTAAGAAAGGTGGCACTCAATAATAAGATCAAGGATTTGTTTCAGGTAAAATTAATTAATTTTAAGAAAGCATCAGATAAAGATTAGTATGTTAATTGTGCTTTAAGAGATAAATGAAATAACATCCATTAAAGAGCAAGGGATTTTAAACATAAACAAGGAAAAAAGAAACAAGTGGATTTGAAAGAAAATCCTTTAGAAACCTTGAAAATGGTCATTGAAATAAAAAAAAAAAAGATAAATCTATTAAATGCTAGTCTGGATATGGTTGAAGAAGGAATAGATTTGGAAGATGTAGAATGAGGCTCAGAGAGACCAATCCAGTATCTATCTATGTATCTAACTATCCACTGTGGTCTGAATGTAAGTGTATCACGCAAATTCACAGGTTGAGATTCTAACCCCCAAAGATGGTGATATTAGGAGTGAGGTCTTTTGGAGGTGTTTAAATCATGAAGCTGGAGCCCTCGTGAATGGAACTTATAAAAAAGACCCCATAGGGATCCCTAGTCCCTTCCACTATGTGAGGACACAGTGAAAAGTCGCCAGCTATGAACCAGGAAAAGGTCCCTCATCCGAAGGTGACCATGCTGGCACCTTGATTTTAGACATCCTAGCCTCCAAAACACGAGGAATAAATTTCTGTTGTTTATAAGCTACCCATCTGTGGTATTTTATTACAGTAGCCCAAACAGAATAAGACTCTGTCATCTATCTATCTAGCTAGCTATCTACTTACCTATCTATCCATCCATTCATCCATCCATCTATTTATTGTTGTTGCTGTCGTTTAGTCACTAAGTCTTGTCTGACTCTTTCATGACCCCATCGACTGTAGCCTGCCAGGCTCCTCTGTCCATGGCATTTCCCAGGCAAGAATACTAGTGGATTGCCATTTCCTTCTCCAGAGGAATCTTCCTGATCCAGGGATCAAAGCTGTGTCTCCTGCATTGGCAGGCAGGTTCTTTACCATTGAATCACCAGGGAAGCCTCATCTATCTATGCTAAGAGGAAAAATTTTACTTATAAGAGAACTCAAAAGAAGTGACAGGGAAGACTTTAAGAGATAATATTTGAGACTATTCCAGAATTGAAAACAGGAGATCTAAGATAGAAGTTAAACTCTTAAACTCAAGTGTCAAGTAAAATAAATCACACAAACACAAAGGAGAAACTTAGAAATATTCTAGGATAAAGAAAAAAATGTTAAGAACTACCAGAGAGAAGATTACCATGGAAGATACTTACACTGACTGCTGTCTTATCCATAAGAAAGGTTCCAGAAGGGCCTAGACCTGATTTTTATGAAAAGTTTTTGGAGTCTATAGTTATATCTGTTTATTGAAATTACTTTACCACTTTCTTCTTAAATATTCCTTTTAAATATTAATAGTAGAATTTATCAAGTAAAAACAATAGATTATATAAATGTCTAATAATAATTTGAAACAAACTTTAAAAGATATTTTAAAAATATCAGACTATAAAAGAATGATCAAAGAAGCAATATATTTGAAGAAATCAAGCAACAAAGTTAAGAGGGCCCCTTGGCAGTCCAGTGGTTAGGACTCAGTGTTTCCATAGTCGTGGGCCTGTGTTCTATTCTGGGTGGAGAGCTAAGATACCACAATCCATGTCAGGAAAAAAAAGAACATGTTTGCCTCAAATAGTTAATTTGAATTCTTACAGAAATGAACCAAATACTGTGGGAAAGTTGCTTATTATTTTGAGAGTTGAGAAAAAAATAAAGTCTAAGGAAACTGAAAAGATACTTGGTAATACAGATACCTATTGACTATGATAAGGTTTTCCAAAGAGTTTCATAATATTTGAGAGAAAAAAATGAAGCTAAACTAAGTTATGAGAAATGAGAATCTAAACCCTATTGGATTTACAAAGAAAATACTAGATTTGAGAAGAGCATGTTATAATCGCTATAAGAAACAGAAGACTGGAATGAGCACTACACTGATCTTGTGAACTAATAAATTATACAAAACACACAGTGACACATAAAGATCTTGCGTACAAAGAAAATAAACAGAAGTTTTTAAGAAGTCTACTGTGCAGATAATTTGATATCACTTTTGAATTTAAAGCAAAATTAATTAAAAATGATATGCATGGAATGAATTTGACAATGGACAGCTGGCAGATCACCAGAGTGAAAAAATTAGAAAAGACAAATGATAGATGCTTCCCAGACCAGACCAATGTTAACAATAGTTAACATTAGTTGAAAAAGATAATGACCATTCCTATTCCAAACTGAGTGATGAAGTGTCAGCCAGGCATGAGCTGTAAGAACAAATTTAGAAACTGGAACCTGACTCTTATTTACTGAATTTAGCTAGATCCTTGCAGCACAAATTCTGAGTGAATTTTCTCAGCAGAAAAACATGACTCTACAAAAGAAACTGGTTCAAGAACATGAATGAGAAGAGGAAAAGCAGAAGCTATCAGCAACAGAGGAAGTAAAAACCTACAAACAGACAATTCATGGAATAAAGAATAAATTATAGAAAACAGAGGGAGGTGATAAAACGAGACTGCTCTTCATAATAAGAAAATCCATGGCAACTGATACTGTTCATGCTTCAGAAAGAGTTTTTGCTTGAAAGATGGTACAAAGACTGTCAGCCTGAGACAGAAATCAGTAAAAATGAGCCATAGTCACAATGTTTTACAGACCAGTGTTGACAACTTCAACTGCAGATACATCAAGGTCATCAAATCACATCATAGCAAGGTGTCTTAAGCCAACCCAGTTCTTTTGGCCCACAACTGATATTGTTGGAACTCTCTACTCCTCAGTAATGATGTACCTACCTGTGATAAGGCTATTCTCTAAAGTTAGAGATGTATCTAGAAATAAACATATGCCTGTATATGGGTCTTCCAATGGTCTTGAGGGTGGGTAGTTAGTACAGGTATCTAGAATACCATTTTTTGGTTTATCAGATAAATTAACAAACCCTGTCAATTCCCTTATGACTTGGGCTGTTTACTCTTCTCCACTCCTAGTAGTATTTTAAGCTGAACTGAAATAGATAGGTACTTTGAGAAGAGATTTTTTTAACCGGAATTCTATTTGTATTAAAAAATATTTTTACCTCGAATAAACATTCGCAATTAAATACAAAGGAAGCATTCAAGAAAAGTTTCAGGATTCATAATTGGCTGGGTATTTTGTTTTAACCTCTGACTTTCTATTTCAACACACATTTCTGCTGTGTGTGCTTTTTCAGGGAGAAGAAAAGGTGGATAGAAACAAAGGGAAGAAATAGACTATAATGGACTAAAGACTTAAATATAAGTAAAACTCCTAGCAGAAAATACAGAGGGAAAGTTTCCTGACATTGGCCTTGCAATGATTTTTTGGATATGACACCAAAAGTACAAGCAGCAAAAGTAAAAAACCAAAACACCAGGATTATACCAAACTAAAAAATCTTAACTACAGAATGGAAGAAAATATTTTCAAGTCATGGATATGATAAGGGGTTAATATCCAAAAAATATAATGAACTCCTGCAAGTCAATAGCAAAAAGCCAAATTATCCAGTTAAAAAAATGGGCAAAAAAGGACCTGAATGAAATTTTTCCAAAGAAGACATACCAATGGCCAACATATATTTGAAAGGGTGCTCAACATGACTAATGATCAGATAAATGCAAATCGAAACCACAAGGAAGTATTACCTCACACCTGTTAAGATGGCTGTTAGTCAAGGGGAAAAAAGGTAAGCTCTGGAGAGGGTATGGAGAAGAGAAACCTGTTGTACTGTTAGTGGGAATGCAAACTGATGCAGCCACTACAGAAAACAGCATGGAGATTTCTCAAAAAATTAAAACTAGAACTACCATATGATCCAGAGGTCCTACTTGTGGGTATTTATCCAAAGAAATTGAAATCAGAATCTCAAAAAGATACCTGTACTCCCACATTTATTGCAACATTTTCCACAATAGTCAAGATATGGAAACAAATGTCTACTGACAGATGAATGATGGATAAAGAAAATGTGTGGTATATATCATATATATATATGATATACACACACACACACACACACACACACACACACATATATGCAATGGAAAATGAAAGAAGGAAATTCTGGCATTTGCGGCAACCTGGATAGATCTGAAGTATACTATGCTAAGTGAAATAAGCCAGAAACAGAAAAACAAACACTGTAGAATCTCATTTATGTGTAGAATCAAAAACAGCCAAACTCATAGAAGCAGAGAGTAGTGACTGTTGCCAGGGGATAGAGAAAAGGAGAGATTATGGTTAAGGAGTATAAAGTTTTAACTATGCCAGATAAATAAATTCTGGAGATCTACCATACAACATAGTGCCTAAAGCTAATAATTCATTGCTAAAATTTGCTAAGAGGGTACATCTTATGTTATAGCCTTACCACAAAATAATAATAATAATGGTGAAGGGTATCGGAGATGATGGATTGTCTATGCCTTTGTGATGGTGATGGTTTCCCAGATGTATACCTATTCCAAGCTCATGAACTTCTTCACATTATATGTACAGCTTTTTACATGTCACTCATACTTCAGTAAAAGTTCTTCCTTTAAAAAAAGAAACAAGGTGAAGGCTCATGTTTTTGGTGACTGTGCTTAGGTCTACTGTCATCAAAAGCTGAGGATGGGGAGAATAGTAGTCATCTCATTATAAAAATGACCCAATGGTCACTAATGGTCTGAGTCATTAGGGAATTAATTCTTGACTAAATTTCCATGAAGGTGGGTAATACATGCACAAACTAATGGCTCAATAAATACTAGCTCCCTCTTTTGCTTTATTTGTATTCTCTTTTTATATTTAATCATAAAGAGATCATAATATATTTGAATATTTGATAAGAAACACCAATTATATGTGTGAATGAAATTGTGACAGATTAACATTTCCTTCCATATATGGTAGGTATATTGTCAAAGTGGCACTTTAGTATAATAAAAAGAATATGAAACAGAGAGTTAAAAGACATAGGTTTTCAGTAATGTGTAAATTGAGCTAACTTCCAATTAACCTCTTTGATTTTGGTGTGCCAAAAAAATCTGGTAAATGGCATTAACTTCGCTATGTTTATATGATTACCTTGAGGGTGAAAACTAAATGGCTTTCTACATTATGTTAACTGTCTCCTTTATTTTTCATTATTGCAGCAAAACTTATAAGCTATTTCTGTGCTAATATTGTCACACTGTCTATAAAAATAGCAAGACTTCTAAACAATTCTGCCTAGTTAATAAAAAGCTAAAACTTCTTAGAAGAAGTTTTTTTTTTTTAATTAATTAATTAATTAATTTTTTCAGTGGGTTTTGTCATACATTGACATGAATCAGCAATAGATTTACACGTATTCCCCATCCCGATCCCCCCTCCCACCTCCCTCTCCACCCAATTCCTCTGGGTCTTCCCAGTGCACCAGGCCCGAGCACTTGTCTCATGCATCCCACCTGGGCTGGTGACCTGTTTCACCATAGATAATATACATGCTGTTCTTTCCCAACATCCCACCCTCAAGAAGAAGTTTTATCTCTAGAAACATGGAGATTCTTTAAGGACATCAGAGAAAGTACTATAAAGTACTTCACGGCTGTCCCTTGGTATCCACAGGGGAATCAGTTCCAGGACCCCCCTCGGATACCAAAATCTTCAAATGCTCAATTTCCTACGTGAAACAGTGTAGCGTTTGCATATAACCCATGCACATTCTCCTGCATAATGTAAATCATCTCTAGATCACTTTCAGTACATAATAAATACAATTAAAGGCTATGTAAATAGTCACTGGTGTGCAACAACTTCAAGTTCTGCTTTGGGGAACTTCCTAGAAATTTTTTCCCTCATCTTTTCCATCCACAGTTGGTTGAATCCACAGAACCCAGACACAAAGGGCCAACTGTACCCTTATCCATAATTCTGAAGACAAAAAAATAGAAATGTAAGGCAAAGGAAAGAGCAGGCACCAGGGCTTGTGGGTAAGCAGGCAAAGATTGAGTAAGAAGCAATTAGCAGATGGAGAAGCCCTAGGGGCAGATAAATGCTGGGGTAAGGAGGCCTAGAGAAGAAATGAGTGCAAAGCTAGGATGCCCCTCCATCCCAGTCAGTCCCAGGAATTGGCCTCCAACAGCTGCAAATGCCCCCAGGGAGGGAGGAACCTGTCCAGGCACAGAAGAGACTGCGGATCATCCTTTCTGAACGGTCCATCCTCCCCCATCATCCAGCTACTTTCAGAAGTCTAAACTAGGTTTACCTTCAGATCTTCCGGATTAGCCTCATAAGGAGGCACAGTTGAATTTCAGGACTTCCCCAAAGTCCTCTCACCTGCTCACTTGTTTAATGCCTGAGATTTTTTCAACATAGACCAAAGCTCTGCATTCCACAATTAGAAGTAAAGGCTTAAACAGCAAATGCCTAGTAGAAGTGGAATATTAGCTAAAATGTATTTTCTCCATACTTGTAGAATGTCTGTCCTAAAACAACCCCAGGAGGTGATTCAGCCCAAAAGTTTTCACCCTGTGCTTCATACTGACTACCAGAGTAGCTCCAATTTGCATATTAAACTGCAACCATTTGCAGTGAAAGTTTGTTGGCTAAATGGGTTTATAAATCAGAATCCTGCAAACGAAAATGAAGGCCGAGAGAGGTAGGTGAAAGCAACCTGCAGAAGGTCCCACACAGCTTCCTAATGGCAAACTCCGTGCTCTTTGATTCACCACATCCTGTCTCCTTTTTGAACTCACACTGCATTCGAGTTCCCGAGAGACGGGACACAACCAGGGCAAACGTTCCAAACTGCTTCATTTGATCAATGCAAGTGCCAGTCGCTCAGCCGTGTCAGACTCTTTGCGACCCCATGGACTGTAGCCCGCCAGGCTCCTCTGTCCATGGATTTCTCCAGACAAGAATATCAGAGTGGATCACCATACCCTTCTCCAGAAGATCTGTCCAACCCAGATCGAACCTAGTTCTTCTGTATTGAAGGCAGATTCTTAACCATTTGAGCTACCAGGGAAGACACTCATTTGATCAAGAGCCTGCTTCAAATTCTTATAACAGGGCTACTTAGGCAGATGTGTTATTACTTGTTACTGCCTCACGAGACTGTGAGGTCTGGAGGGTTGGGATTCCCTTGTACATCCTTACATCTATAGCAACTGGCACAACACTTATCCAACTTGACAAACCTCTAAAGAAATTCAGCCCAAGGGCTACTTGAGGCATGCCAATGCTATTTCACACCACATTAATTTTTCAAAGAAATAATTTTTCTTATTCAGGAGATTTACTTCCCAAAGTATTTTAAATCAGCCTGTATTTCACTGTACATAACACAGACTTGTTCATTTTAAATATATTTTATGTGTGTTTTTATTACAAATCTCCTCAAGGTTCTTATTTCTGTAGAATGTCAGCTTATAAAAGAAAGTTAATCATAATAAATAATAGGTAATAACTTAAGTTTACAATAGCCAAGCTCCATAACTCTCACTGCAGAGTATTTTCCAGATATACAGTATTTATTTTAAAAGCAATACATTTAATTGAAAAGTTGTAAAATTATTTCCTCTGTTTTTAAACAACACAGGAGACATACTATCAAATGTTTCAGGGATTCTATTCTTACAAGTTATCAGAGTAATAAAAAAATGAATAGATTCTTAGAAAAACTAGTTCATTAGTATTTTAGTTATAAACAGTAAGTATGAAGTTGCAAAATTTTAATTTCATACCCTTAGCAGGCCAAATTACAATTTTAATAGACTGTGGTAGTGGTTTAGTCACTAAGTCATATCCAACTCTTTGAGATCCCCATGGACTGTAGCCCACCAGACTCCTCTGTTCATGGGATTTCTCAGGCAAGAATACTGGAATGGGTTGCCATTTCCTTCTCCAGGAGATCTTCCTGACTCAGGGATAGAATTGGAGTCTCCTACTTGGCAGGCAGATTCTTTACCCCTGAGCCACCTGGGAAGCCCTTTAATGGATTACGAATATCTAAAACATATTAGCACCCTAAGATTAATTAGTAAGGTTGTTTTGCCAAAATCTATAGGGGATTTAAACAAATCAAATAAAAACACCAAATCTTTAAAGTAATTTTGTGAATATTCCTTTCATAAACATACTTATTTTCTAGCTTTCATACCAAGAACTTTTTGTCAATTCCAAGTAAAACTTATGAAACAGAAAGTGTACGCCAAAAATGTCTCCAGTTAATGAGGATAAAACTGTATGACACATGGAAGGTACAAAAAGAGAAAAATGGCTAGTAAGTTTGAGTACATAAATAATGTACACATTAGGCCACCTAAAGACAACTGGGTGTGTATGTGTGTGTATGTATGTGTGTGCTGGTTTAAACGTAAAATGCAATAGGTGCATACCTTGTTTTATTCTGCTTCATTTTGTTCTTCCCAAATACTATGTTTTTTGTTTTGTTTTTACAAATTAAAGGTTTTTCGCAACCCTGTGTCCAGAAAGTCTATCAGAGTTATTTCTTTTCAAAAACATTTGCTCACTTCGTGTCTCTGTGTCACATTTTGGCAGTTCTTGTGACATTCATACTTTTTCATCATTATTATTATGTTTGCTATGGTGCTCTGTGATCAGTGATTTTTGATGTTACTACTGTGACTCATTTTTTGAAGGTTCATATAATGGTTATCAGTTTTTAGGAATAAAATATTTTAAAATTAAAGTATATACTTTTTTAAAGCATAATGCTATTGCACCCTTAATAGACTACAGTACGCTAGAAACACTACTTTTATAATCACTGGGAAGCCAACAAATTTGTGTGACTGGTTTTATGTGATATTTGCTTTATTCTGGTGGTCTGGAACTGAACGTATAATATCTCTGTGATATGCCTGTACTTCTTTGGGGCAGTAGTCAAAATTGTGAATAGCTGCTAGTTTAGAAGAAAATGGGCTAGTTATTCCAGAATATACTGCTCACCAGAGGAGCCTTTAAGCAGTAAGGTATATATCTTTCTGGCACAGTATGTTTTTACTTTCTCATGAAATACACTGACAGCATGACTTCTGTCTTATCTATTTCTGTATTTTTCCAATCTTAAATAAAGGAAAATTGTAACAATTGTAATTAAATAAATTTAATTACAAATAAAATAAATTTAACTTAAATTAACTTATTTACTTTAAACAAATCAATACGACTTACATCAGAATTGTGGTGAATCTAATTCTTGACATTACTTGATCATTAGGATTGTTTTTAAAGTGGCTGAGTTTCTACTCCTTGTGGAGATAGACCAATGGCCTTCTGAAACTTCTCCTTGTTCCCAGTTATCTCACTATAAGTTCAGTTCTTGCTTAGACTAGGCTTAAATGAAGCATTTCATGTTTACCCAAGAATTAACTGATATTTATAAATTTTATAAGGAGAAATGAGCATGTTTATGAGATAAATGGAAACTCTCACAAGAACATACTAGAAAACTACTGCACATAAATGGATTTCTAAATCTAGTACAATGAAATGTTTTCTGAGCTTTGTGTAGATGCTTTGTTTCCAGAAGCAGAATTCTAGCAATTGAGGAGCTACCCTTATTGCTGTTTTCAATATTTAAATAATAAATATAGTAGAATATTGAATAGAAACTGTTCAAGACTACAAATAACCGGTGTTGCAGTTCATTGACTTTAATGAGGTCTGATGTGGCACAGTTGTTATTTCTATCATTCTCCCACACATAAAGTGTTTCATTATTATGGTACTAGAATGTTTTACCCCGTGATCCTACAGGGGATTTGTCATGACAGCTTTTCAAAAAATCTCTACTTGCAGGGGAGAGGGGCTGCAAGATGTCAGAGAATAGAAGTTGGGAAATAGGAAAGATGTGTTTCTTTGTGAGATTATATGCTACATAATGAATACCTGTTACCTATACAACATCATATATTAACATGAAAAAAAACTTCACTTCCCAAGCTTGCAAAAAAATTTAAATGAGGTCTCTAGATTCCATGTTTTTAATGGAATGTGGGGTAGTAAACAGATCTTTTAAAGATTAAGGGACCAAGGGTTGAATATAGTTTGTCATACACTCAATGAATTAAATAATACTAATTCTTAACTTATCAAAGATTGAAACAATCTTCCTTATGGGAAATGGAAAAAAGAAAGTGGGCTAATGGGAACTGGGACTTGTTTTCACTGATGACTTTGCAATTGCATAAACTTTTGCCAAATAGCGATGGATAATGAATACAGTAGCAGCACATACACCAATGCTGCTGCTGCTGCTGCTAAGTCACTTCAGTCGTGTCCGACTCTGTGTGACCCCATAGACGGCAGCCCACCAGGCTCCCCTGTCCCTGGGATTCTCCAGGCAAGAACACTGGAGTGGGTTACCATTTCCTTCTCCAACTCATGAATGTGAAAAGTGAAAGTGAAGTCACTCAGTCGTGTCCGACTCTTAGCGACCCCATGGACTGTAGCCTACCAGGCTCCTCTGTCCAGGGGATTTTCCAGGCAAGAGTACTGGAGTGGGGTGCCATTGCCTTCTCTGACATACACCAATACACACATGTAAATGGCCCACAAGTCTTTAAGCTGATGCTAAATTAATTATCCATGCCTTTGCCAAAATTAGTCATAGTAGGAAAAGTAATCATAACAGAACTGGCTTAACTCTGATAATTAGTGATAGAGAATGAGTAAACAAAAAGTCAAGATGAAGCCACCAAGGCAGGAATAGGAGCACACCAGAGGAAAAGGGCAACGTTGCGGTCTGGACCTGATGAAACAAGCATCAAGGCACAGAGCCTAGAGCAATGAGAACAGGAAAGAGAGAATAAGAGGCTGTCCCTGGAAGTCAGCAAACATGATGACCACATGGTGCCATGGGAAAAGAAATCCACAAAATACTTGAACATAATAAAAAGGGAAACGATGATGGTTAATATTTATGAGTGTTCCTCACCCATCTGGCACTGACCATGCATTGTAAGCACTGATCATGTATTGTTCCATTTATTTATACTAATTGTATGATCACAATGCAATTTTGGAAGGTGAGGATACAGAGAGACTAAGTGAATTGCTTAACATCACATATCTAATAAGTGGTGGGTTAGGAATTTATACCCAGAGAGTCTGACTCCCAAATTGTGAATTCTAAAACTAAGAGATGGGCTCGTTTACCAAGTACAATATGGATCACTCTTTTTTCTGACACAAACACAGAGAGTTGCCATTAAGGAAAATAAGAGCTTTAAATAAACTCAGAACAAGTTCATGAGTATTTCTGAAAGTCTGTGTTTACAATTTCAGTTTATAGGCTTATTTTTTGGCTTCTTATTTTAAATGTGAAATAATCATGAGAAATCACTGGCCAAAAACTGATACACTTTTATTTTATAAAACTAAAAAGGAACTGTTCTCTCTCCACACACTGAAAACATTTATAGTTAACCTATTGGGGTGTGATAGCACATATTTATGTATATGCTCAGTTAATATACCCTTACACAATGCATGCAATTTTTAAAAAAATTTATTGATGGTAAGAACACTTAGCATGAAATCCATCTTTTTAACAAAATTTTAAATGTATCATACAATACTGTTAACTATAGCATGCACATCAGTTTTAACAAATATTTTACATGTAAGTATTTGGAATGAGATAAATAAGAAAAATATTGATTTTATAAAAATAAGGGATAGTGTCTGTCTTATTCACTATTTTGTTCTCAGAACCTGGACATAATTAAATGTTAGTTAAATGGATGACTGTGTTTTTTATTTATTTATTTTTTTGACTGTGTTTTTTAAAAGATGAAATAACAATAGCATTTTTGTAACACTTCTTCTGGTTAAAAACAGCACAGTACAATTAAAAAAAAATAAGCCTGTTATAAATAAAACAACAGGCCCAAAGTGGAGTTACTTATGCTAGACCTCACATCACTGAATCAAGACTTGATTACAGTTTTGGTCTCTCCCAGAAATGAATTCCTTAACCAATCAATCAGGAATAGCTTGATTAGCACCAGTTAGGTTCTGCCTGATACATCCCTGTCATTTCCTAAAGGAAAGTAAGCCTGCAAAACCAAACCACATTTTGCCTAGTATAACTCACTTAATCCTTCTCCCTTCTGCCTATAAAGGTTTCCATTTTGTGCAGTTCCTCAGAGCCCCTTTCTATCTACTAGATGAGATGTTGCCCAATTTACAAATTATTGAATAAAGCCAATAAAGCTCTTTGAAATGTACTAGGTTGGATTTTGTTTTTTAACAAGCCATAGAGACATTTGTTTGAACTTGACTCTGCCACATACTAGTTGTGTGACTTTAGACAGATTAACCTTTTACAACCTGCTTCTTTATCTACAAAACATAGAGAATATCTACCTCAGATGTTTTGGGTTTTTGCTCTTCAGCTCTGAATTCTTATTGATCTCTCTCAAATCTATCTGCATATAAGTACTGGGGTGATTATTTTAATACCTTTTCATTGTGCAATTCTCCTGATCAATAAGCTTCCATTTATATGGAGGAAAATATACTGGCCCAAAAGATAAGGTTTTCCCACCAGTGAAAGTGAGTAAGACCCTGCAGGGCCTTCCTGGGTACAAAAGCCCTTCTGTGGTCCACACTTCTCATTTGCAGAAAAAAGACTTTAGTCTCCTAGCCCTTTCCTGAGTTCCAAAGAACAGACCCAGTTAGTAATTAGGGAAATAGGGAATGAAGAAAAAAAGGAAAAGCAAACAGTTCAGTGATAAAACAGTCTTGAGTTCCTTCTCAAGGGATATACATAACAATCGGACATGTATCTTTGAGTTGCTCTGTAGAAACCACGACCCCCTACCCCGTGGAAGATGATGGCAGCACAAGCACTAGACCCCAGACTGGCTGGAACCAAGTTGATGATAAAGATTCCCAAAGCATCACCCTGATACCTCACCACCCACCAACCAGAACAAAGTCCACAAGCTGCAACTCTCATGCAAAATGTTCTTTAAAAACCTTCCCTAAGGGTATACCCATGGTCGATTCATGTTGATATATGGCAGAAACCAACACAATATTGTAAAGCAATTATCCTCCAATTAAAAATAAATAAATTTTTTAAAACTGCAAAAAAACAAAAAAAGAAAAAAAAAAGAAAGAAGGAGGAAAAGAAAACACTTGGAGATTATATTCAAACATAAAAAAGAAAAAAAGTCCAGAGTCTAGGTCTTTCGAGCATGAACTGCCCATTCTCCTTGCTTGGCAGTCTGCAATAAATGCTATACTTTCCTTCACCACAACCCAGTGTCAGTAGAGCAGCTTTGCTGTGTGGTGAGTGAGCAAATTCAAGTTTCTGTTTGGTAACACTGGGAAAACCTAACCCCACTATTACTCAACCCAAGTCTCCACCCTACATAAGAGTCTCTTTTGCCTAGACCCTGGTTTTTCATCATTCCTGTCATCCTCTTACTTAAACTTTTTTTCCCTATCATATATTTTTGTTGGCCCATTGATCTCCTCCAATCTTTTTCCCAATATGCTGCTCAGTTGCTCAGTCATACCATGAACTGTAGCCCACCATGCTCCTCTGTCCATTGAATTTTCCAGGCAAGAATACTGGAATGGGTTGCCATTTCCTTCTCCAGGGTAGAACTCATGTCTCTTGTGTCTCTGGCATTGACAGGTGGATTCTTTAGAATAGGCCCCCTAGGCACAGTCATGAATTTATTCTGTTGTGATATAAATTCTGCCTTCTTACAACATCACTATCATAATCATTTTAACAGAGTTGTTAAGTAAAAACACACAATTCTTTTTATCATTATTCTTGGTTTCCTAAATAACAATAGGAATGGCATTTCATACTTCATACCATAGTTTAAGGAGGAACTGCCATTTGCCTATACAAGGAATTAATTTACTCAGTGCTATGAGGTATTTGAAATGTCATGCATATGAAATGTACTCTACAGAATGTCAAATTATCTTGTTAAACTAACTGAGAACAAAATGCAGTGCAGGTTAGGATAATGATTGGCCTCTCATAGAAATGCTAATATAGGTGATCTTCACCAGAAAATCAAGTCCCACTTGGCCATTAAAAAAGATACTTGAAATCTCCCAACCACCCCACAGAGTTTCATTGCCTCCTTCAAAATAAACAGAGTTGTTTCCTTACAGTTAAATCTCAGATTCATCCTGACAGGCAAATTCCCTAGAATACAAAAACATTATGAACAGATTATTATGTACAAAACGTTTCCCCATATGATTTCATAATAATTCTGGCACTTTACTGCTGCTATTTCCATCACATGGCAAGCAAACATTTTCTAATGCAACTGTGGAAGGGCCAGTCCAAGACATACGATTTTAACTTTGGAAAGCTGAGTTTCTTTTCTATGCTGTACATGAACCAAAATAAATTTTTTTAAAAATAGCAAGTCTTTTATCTTGGTAGACACACACTCTTACAGCTTTAAATAACAAAGAAAACATATATCAAAATTGTATTGGCTTTCTACATGACATCCTTTGTTCTAATCAAGACAGAACCCTCAAGGCACACCAAGGTTTGGATGTGTGTCAGAGGCCAATAAGTAATATGTTTAAGACCAACTACAAATGACAGTTTTCCTTAACAGACTTATGAGAGAGCCCTGATAAAGTAGACCAGGAACTTAGGAACTATCAAGGGAGAAAGTTCAAGAGTTACAACTTTAGGTTTTAAGGAACAGGGTAATTTCAAAGTAAAATTTGAGTCCTTTTATTCTGCAACTTGCTCTCACAAGAGTTTTTCATAAAATATAACAATTTTAAAATATGGCATTTTATAGTGATACCAGGTAACATTAGAGGGGAAGCCTTCAAGGAAAAGATCGACTGCAGTGTGAATATAGAAGGAACCATCATGCTCAGAATGGAATTGGTACTATAAAACCTGTTTTATGCTCTTTAGTAAAATGACTCACATTTTTAATGTGCCAGTAAATGAGTACATTGGGTGTCTTTCAAAACACAAAAGAAGGTATCCTGAATAAGACAACTGTACACAATGATTTAAATGACTTTTTACACAAAGAGCTTTATGTAAAATCTTCAATAGGATAAATTTTCATTTATAGTGGTTCTCTAGATCTATATTATATATATATATTTAGATGTGAACAAAAATGAGGATATTATGATTTTAATCAGTTTTGTCATTTATATTCTATCTACATGCATGTTTGTGAAAATGTATGACTTGATCAGGTCATACATCATTAATCATTCTCCATATTCAGTCTCCTTATTACACAATCATCATTAAGAAATTCGTAAGTTCTACCAGGAAGCTTTGAAGTTAGTTGTTAATATTCAAGGTGTAAAAGGAATCCTATAAATAAAATAAATCCCTTAGATACTTGATTGAATTTGAGTTTGATTGAATATCTCTGAATATCTCCTGCTGAGATAAAAGTGGGCATTATCTAAAACAGTTGCTGACTTTTAAAATACTTTAACTCAAAGAATAGGCAAGAATGCCTCATGTTATTAGCAGCATGTATGTATGGATTCTTCCTGAAAAGATCTTGTGATCTTGTTAGACATACAAGGCCTAAAACAAAAACAAGACAATAAGAGTGAGAGAGTAATATTAGCCAGCATATAATACTGTGTTGTACTGTACATGGCATTGGTTATAACACAAAAGCTCAGAGAAGAGAATTGAGAGATGCTTTTCAAAGAGGTGAAATTTTAGCTTGATTTAAAAGAGGAGTCAAAAAAAGGACAAGGCAGGATATTAGAGAAAGACATGAATTAATACAGCTAACCATGTGCACTGAAGCTAACCATGAGACCACCTTCATGGGAATATGAATTTTTGTTTGAAACGAGGTTGGATAAGTAAGGTGAGTCTAGAATATGGAAACTCTCAAATGACTGGAGAAAAAGTTAGGAAATTCTCCAATAGGTAATAGGAAGTCATTATAGATTGAATAACAAGATAATGACATGAAGAAAGTGGTACATACTTTAGGGAAACTAATGTGGCAGGAGTTATCAAAGTCAATTTTGAATCTCTCATAAAAGTTATAGAGTATAGTGGCAATAAGGACAAAAATAAGATACTAAAAGTAATTTGATAAGAAAAATCAAACAAGGAGACTTAACTAGATACCAAGCGTGAGTAGGAAAGATTGAAAGTCAAAACTGGCTCTTAGGATCTAAGCCTTATAGAATAAAAACCTGATGGTACTATTTACATACGCTGGGTAGATAAAACAAAATGTCCTTTTATTATTAACACACTAATCAAATGTCAGTCTTGTGCCTTAGACACAGTATCAGAACTCTGACATGTTAATATGAAAGAGATTCTCTGCAGAGTCTGTATTTTTTTCTTTCGAGATGTAACACACATGCCTTTACAATCGAAGGTGTAAGCTTCCAAACTTGGAAAACATTGCTCTTGTATTTAGACACTGATAGCATTCAAGGTCACTTTCAGAGACATAATTACAAAATTCCACCCAAGCAAAATAGGTAATTATTTGATGATGATATTACATAATCTATAACAAGTCACAAAACAGAGCCCAAACATATTAGGGTTATTTGTATCTTTCTATTGGTTTCATTTAGAATCCGTGAAATCATTTCCAATATTTCTACTCACATAAAGTGAATTGATTCAGGATTTCCATCAGCAATTATTGATTTGAATTATCCCTGAAATAAGGATATAGCAGGATAAGTGGTTTAAGAACCAGAGACCGCTTCTGCTCTGTTGTCATGAAGTTTTGCAGAATCTTAGACTTTTTATTCTGACACCAAAAGATTGTACTAAAGCACCTTTCAGCAATATGCTTCTCTAGGAAACAAAATAATTTATTTCCTAATACCCACTCTCAAAAGTAGCAACGCTAGGTCCAACAAAGTAAAGACAAGAATGCCAGTCAACTGATTCCACATCAAATAGGCAGGCATATCATTAAGCAGGTATCCTAACAGCTGCCATCTTTTTCTGCCTTGAGGCAGTAGAAGGTAGAGATAGAGTGAGACTGTATCAAATGAAATGCAAGGGAGGTCAGCCAGGGCCCACGATTCTTTGGTTCTTCAGAACTGTGGCAAGAACAAGGCAGTGGTAATGAATGAGAGCAACGTGGTCTGTTTCTTTCAGGCTCATCTAACCCCTAGGACTGATGGCTGCAGCTGAGAAATTCCACAGGGATTGTGGAGGGGAAGTGCCCAGGGCATGATGCAGGCAGGCAAATCCCCCTGGAGGCCTAGCCATTCTGCCTGAGTACACACAATCATGAAGCACAGTTGTTTGATCTTGCTACACACTCTGGCTCCCTCATGAAGAAATATTCGGAAGTAAGACCATGTCCATTCAATTGGATCACAAGTTGTAATAAATCAATGGCCAGTCTTTGTTCAGCTTTGTGAATTACAATCTAACCAGATGAGTTCTACATTCCAGAATAAAGTAGAAACCCATCTTCTGCAGTTACCTGACAGAAACACTTTGCTGTGATGTAAAACGTTGATGCAGTAACCCAAATAATGCCAAAAGACTTGTAAATACTTCTTTTTGTGTTTTATAGATGTGAGTATGTGTGTTTAAAGAATAAGTTTCTTTTCAACTTTCTTACTTTTTTCTATTGGATGAAGACCAAAAATATTAATTTAGAAGAACACACACAAAGATAACTACTGAATAGCTATATTTTTACTTAAAGACTATCACCAGTTTGGTCACTAGCTTATATTTCTTGAGCCAACATTGACAAGGCCTTCTTTATGATGATAGATTAAAGTATTCACTGTATGGCAAGGTTTTTCATTTCACTGCAGCAACCAATGATGAAATGCAATATGGTCAGATTAAAGGTAGTAACATAGTTACCCTTTTGTAATAGTAATATCTTTGGTGAACCCACACATGCTATCAGTCATTTAAATCCAGAACCTCAAGCTGAGCAGAATCCCATCAAAGTATTTACATGGCCCACCTGCCCTAGGGTGATACATACATCATTTGAAACAAAGCTTAGTGACAGCTGCAGAAATGTACTCAATGAATCTAAAATAGACAGCAATCTAGAATAATCGTGCTGGCACTATCTGAACATTCATATTTAAATGAATTGTAACATTCCAAATCCAGAGCTGTTTTGCAGCTGGTATACATAAGCCCTACCTCATGGGTTGTTAGTTAGCCAGTTTTGAAGTCACCCCCACCCATCAACTCCCTGCCAAGTACCTCTCCTCTTAATACCCTGGCCATCCTGTTTCCTTGTTGGAAGCCTCCAGGATCTCCATGCAAGAAAAAAAAAAAGACCTAGCCCAGCAGGATATCTCTCAAACTGTGTTCCAGAATGAATGCTGGTGTCTATTCTGATTCAAAGATAGATGGCAAAATGAGAAGGGGGCAGCAGAGGATGAGGTGGTTAGATAGCATCACCAACTCAATGGACATGAATCTGAGCAAACTCTGGGAGATAGTGGTGGACAGAGGAGCCTGGTGTGCTACAGTCTATGGGGTCTCAAAGAATCAGACACAACTTAACAACTGAACAATAACACAACAACAACTATTCTGATTCATGGTGCCTGAACCACACTGTTTGATTGATATTTTGAATATCATCTTGCCTACCTCCTTCACCTTTATAGCACCTATTAAAGTTGTACTGTGATCATTCCTATAAAAGTTGCATTTACCATTCTCAAGTACTTGAGGACAAGTACTCAAGACTGATTCATCTTTGAGCTTTAGTGCCTAAGAGAATGATTCTGTATTAATAGATGTTTGGTGAATCTATGAACGAACAAAATACAAAAACAAAAAAATATATTTCATCATGTCACTTTAAGAGTATAACATTTGTGGATAATGTATTCTCATACTTACACAGTATTTGTGATTGCTTGCAAGGATTTTCCTTTAGACACTATGACCTTCAAATTTTCTTTGACTTTCATGTAGAGAGGTAATAATAACGAACTGAAAATCCCAAGAGAGAAACCTTTTGAGTTAGTTGTGCTTTTTATGTTATTCCTGCAACTTTCCAGGAGGTATGATAAGGTTTATAAGAGATATCCAATAAATACAAAAACATGAAAAAAAATTAAAAACCTCTTTTATCTGACTCAATATAGAAATCATTTTTAGAGCTGGCATTTTTCAGATATCCATACTTTTTGATTCCTGAGTGACTCCATCATGCCCTCAGCAACCCCTTTCCCCTGCTTTAATGGGTAGCCTCATCATCTAAAATCAGTGTAACTCTTTGACCTTCAGGGGAAAAGTACTGAAAAATTTTTTTATCTTCACAACACTTTAAAACACAAGTCACAGAATGTTTTTAATGCTTTGGTGCCAGATGAGAACCCACATTTTGTTTCATCACATTGGGGAACATTTAGAATATCAGGGCATGCAGTGGGGAAAAAAAAAATCTCTTCATAAAGAATATATTCTATAACTCCTGCTGAACAATTTTTGTTTTCTTTTCCAGGGAGTAGTTTATGTGCTATGTTTAGGCCACACATGAAAGTAATATATCCCTCATGAGACTGCCTTTGGCTTATGCTGATTTTTTGAGGCCAAGATTATGGTAATGATTTCAGGCAGAAAGAAGCAAAAATGAATAGAAGGAAAAGATGGAAGACAAGGGATTAGAGAGGTGAAAAAAATTTCCCAGTCTACTTCTATGTAATTAAAGATTGTCTTAGGACACTGAGAGGAGAGTCTGATCACAAATAAAGTCAAGACACTGGGATAATTCTTCAAGTAAACACCACTGTGTATTCTTTAGCCTGATGCACCAAAGAAAGATCAGAGTCCAACAATAACCTAAAACTGAAAGCCCGTCTTTTAAGTGTAGGTGCTATTCTATGAAATACCCAGAAGTCTCCTGGGACACGTGCCACGGCTTTCAGAGGCTCCTCCAAGGCCAGCTGCACATATCTTCAGTAGCTTGGACACTGGCCAGTGCAGTAAGCCCTGTGCTGGACTTGGGAAACTAATCCCCTCTATTATTGCTTTTTCACAGGTGAGACACCTGCCCTTTTCCTTCGTCAAGGTCTTCCTAATGGCACATTAAAGGCTCCCCACACTCAACACCGCATTTATATCTTTATACTTGAATGAAATGATGAATTCTATGAACACTAGCAATGGGTAAATAGGATATTTAGTCTAAGGGCCTAGTGCCCATGCAACAGATTTATCCTTTTTGACAGGCAGACCAAATGGGAGGGAGGTAGGAAGGGAAGAGGAAGGAAGAGAGAACTCAGTGCAAATCACAACAAGTGCACTTTAAGGGTGCTATGAAACATGAAATACTCATATCTATCTCTGGCTCAACTTTCTGGGGGAGAAACAAGAGAACTGGAATTGCTTAGGAGATATGGAAGCCTCTGGCGTCTAACAATTTGAAAACTCGTTGTATTTATTCATTTCTAAAATAGGCATAATGTTGCATACCTTAAACAGCTAATTTTTTAAAGATGCAATTTTTAAAAAAATGAAAGCAAGGTAACTATATAACAGGCAATTTAGAAATTTTTCTTTTTTTATTTTATTTTAATTTTTTGTTGTTGGCCATGCCACAAGGCATGGAGGCGCTTAGCTTCCCAAGCAAGGATCAAATCCATACCCCCTGCACTAGATGCACAGTCTTAATCACTGAACCTCCAGGGAAGTCCCCAGTTTAGATAAAAAACAATTTAAAATAACTCTCAAGTCCCTAACAGAACTACTGTTTTACTACAGTATATCTTCATGTCTATATACTTGATATGCTTGTTTCACATACATAGAATTTTTAATTTTTTAATTTTTTCCTTTTTAAACTTAACCTCACATAATAAGCATTTCCCATATTTTATCAGTCTTCATAATCATTATCTTTAATCATGTTTGTTAGGTAAATTTTTCCTTTTACAGTAATCTTTGATCCTGTCAAACATTTTGGTTGCCCACACATATTGTCTATTATTAACAACAAATCATGATGAACCTATTTGTGCATATGGTTAGTGATGATTTGAATGTTTGTGTCCTAAAAATTCATATGTTGAAATCCTAACCTGCAAGGTGCTGGTATTTGGGGAGGTAGTGCCTTCACGAATAGGACCAGTGCCTTTATAAAAGAGGCTCCAGAGAGACCCCTTACCCCTTTCACCCTGTGGGGATGGCAAGACATTTGCAATCTGCATTTGGAAAGAAGGCCTTTGCCAGAACCCACCAATGCTAATGCTGTGTCCTTGGACTGCCAGTCTCCATAATTGTGAAAGATAAATTTCAGTTGTTTATAAGCTACTCAATCTATGGTGTTTTGTTACAGCAACCTGGATAGACTATGACAAGCTGGGTTTTGATTTTTTTTTTCTTCATAGGAATTATTTCCTTGGGAAGTAGTCTCAGAAATATAACCACTGAGCTAAGAAGTCAAAGATCCTTCTTGTGGAAATTGACTAGAAATATATGATACTTGAGGTCTTCATATCTGTGCCAGCACTGTATAATGCCATTAATCTTGAAATTTCTAAGTTAATAGATGAAAGATGCTATTTTGAATTAACTAACATTTCTTTCTTTACTAATTGGAGTGAACATTTTTTATTTACTAGTTGTAAATCTCGTTTATAAACTCAGTTTACATCTTTTGTATGGGTGAATTTGGAGAGAGTGAAACAATGAGAATCCCTTGTGTTAATTTCAAAATAGGTATTTGAGGTCATTATTGTCACTGAAAAATTTTTTCTAGTTTAAAGCATAACTCATATTACAAGGATCCCAGGTTTTGGAACTTTGTTCTTCCAGCAACGATAAGATCAATATGGATCTCTCACATCTAGTGGTTGATAGTGATTTTATCATTCCTCTCCTTCCTGAAGTCTGTAGTATAGATTCACCCACATTCTCAGCTTGCAAACCCCTCTACAAGTTTTCCCTTTTCTTTCCAAAGCCTTCTGATTACTCTGAAATGACATGCACCATGACCACCACAGGTTCCCAACCTCACCAAGATGTCTTATTTCTCAACAGTAAGTATTGCAATCAGCGCTACAGTTGCCAAGCTATTCCTTGCCCAGATGTGCTAAATAACTTACATAACTCTATAGGGGGCCCACATAAAAGTTTACACTCCTCCACGCCACCTGACTCCAGCTCCCAACAAGAGCTGCCCAAAGTTTACTACACAATGTAGGGTTTAATGGTTTATTCTCCTTCTCCACTGTGTTCTGGGCTGAGGCCGATACCTGTAATCTGGTTTAACAGGTTGGGGCTTTTCTCTGAGGACAGATTTACCATTATTCCCGGTGTTTCCAGATGGGATCACTCTACTGTTATACACACAATCTGGGCTATCTCAGAGAATCTCTGGATAAATTCCGTTTGTGTGTGTGTGTGTGTGTGTGTGTGCGCACGCATGTGTGTGGGTGAGTGTCAGGTAGATGGCAGAAAGTGGGGAGTGGTTTAGGAAGAGAAACCAAGACCTGGACCTCTCACCTCAGAATAAACAAACTCTGTATATACTTTCTGAACTCCTGAACATAATTTCTGCTGCCGATTTTCTTTGTTTTTAATTTTTAAAAAAAATATTGGAGTTAACAATGTTGTGTTATTTTCAGGTGTATGGCAAAGTAATTCAGTTATACAAATACATACATCTATTCTTTTTCAAATTCTTTTCCCATGTAGCTTGTTACATAATATTTAGCAGAGTTCCCCATGTTACACAGCAGGTCCGTATTGGTTATCCATTTTAAATATAGCAATATGTACATGCCAAGCCCAAACTCCCAATCTATTCCTCCCTACCATCCTTCCCCTTGGTAACCATAAGTTCATTCTCTAACTCTGTGAGTCTGTTCCTGTTTTGTAAATAAGTTCATTTGTATAATTTCTTCTTAGATTTCGCACATAAGTGATATCACGCAGTATTTGTCTTTGACTTCTCTCACTCGGGATGACAATCTCCAGGCTCAGCCGTGTTGCTGTAAATCATCTTCTATTGACAACTCTCTAGGGTTTGGAAATGATCCTAGAGATAACCTCCATGAAGTGCATCATGAGAATATTGAGACCTATCAGACCAAAGATTGCATAATGACAAAACCCACTTTCATCCTTTGGGCAGGCTCCTCCACCTACTGTGTATTTGCTCTAAAAGAATAACACAGTTGCAGCAGATCTTCTTTAGGAAGTATTCCTTGGAATTTTAGCTTCAAAACATAGCATTTCATTGTTAATGCTAGCTACTTATGGTTTAGCTATGCATCACAGCAAAATATTGCAGCTTTACCTGTTTCTGGGGTCTACTGATAATCAACTTTCTTTTATTTATTCTAGCATTACTTTACTTTATATAATTTAAGATGCTGTCATATCTTTCTTGATTTTTTCCATCAAGGCTGAAAACACTCAATTCTTTAATATCTTCTAATAGATCATATCTTCAAGCCCCTTTTATTTTGCTGTTTACCCTTGGATCCTACTAATTTTATTTTATTTTTTTTACTGTTGTTTCCATGACACAATAGCCACAATTAAGAACAGTGGTTAACATACAAAAAGAAAAACAAAACAATGCCCTTCTGCTGAGACACTAATCATTTGACTCACATAAAAAGATGTAATAGATCATTCAATCAGAGTCAATAGTCAGTATTTACATAGCACTTTGAACTAGTTGAAAAATGAGTCAAAAGGGCTCCAGAGACTATGACCAACTCTAGCCACCATACCCCATAGCCCTGCTTCATACACACAGTATTACTTTTTTGCTTCAAAGGAGAAATAAATAACTACTCTTGAAATTTTCTATTGCTATCATATAGCAAAACATAAAACATGCATGTGCCAAAGGACACAAAATATTAAACTGGGTTAGCTAGTGTATAAAATTCAAAGTGTTCTCTCAAGCTAGTTAAACTGCATCCAAATCTAATTTACAGGCAGATGGATTCCTGATGATGTGACTTATGAGAGTAATGAAATTAACATAAGATTCAAAGGGAGCTCTGTGTATTATTCTCATTAATTATGAGGGTATGATTAAATGATTTATACTACAATAGTGCCTTCATTTAGGCATTCAGTGGAATATTACAGTTGAAGAAAATCACAGCTCTTTCATTTAAGAAAACCATGTTTGTTTTATTTTTATAAATTTTTATAAAATTACTAGAGTGCCATTGACAATACTCAGGCCCTAGTAAAATACAAAGTTCTTTCTTAATAAGACTGAACGGGGTATACTGGTGATCCCAACTCATACTTATCTACCCAAGAAATTTTCTACCCACGATAGCTCCCCTCAGAAAACACTCAAGTAAGGTGAGCCTTTTACTATATGTATCCCTAGCAAAAAAACAAAAAAGACAAAAAAGTCAAGGAAAATGTAATTTCCCACCCAAATAGTGATTGATTTTCTCAGTAACAGATACAGATAGAGCCTCTAAAGGCTGGTAATGTTCCTCAGATGGCAACATCATCTTACAGTTTTATGATGGGAAAATAATCGTCAAATAACAATTTAAAACCCAGAAAACACCAACATTTACTGAATTTTAGTGTCTATGATGGCGGTCCTAATAACCAGAACAGAATATCATTATTAATCTTATTATTTTGTTCTTTGAAATTTAATTTTCAAGTGATTTATAAACACTTTCTATCCTATTGCTATTAAATAATAAATTAGTAGATTAGTCATCTATATATACATTAAAATGGGAAATATTTTAGATGTACATCCCGGATGCACATATAGTTAGGTGTACATACTAACAAATAAGGAAGAAATTTTAAGTTATTCCATAAATTTTGGAGTAAAGTCAAGACATGACCAGAATCATGTTTGAAGGGGAAAACAGTCATAAGACCTAATATTTTGTGATCTGAAAAAGAATGAAAAAATTGACAAAAGATAAAAATCTCATTTTGTATGCATTAGATTTTCTCCACAAAATTGTGGGAGAGTATACATACTTTTATATTTTATATTTGCCCTCAAAAATTTTCATTAACATTGAAAAGTAAATATACATATATTTTATTAACACTGAAAATATATAGCCCAAAGGAAAAATAGCTAACACAATCTGTAATAAAAATATATTAAGAATTTTAATGTGTTTACATTTTTAATCTATTTACATTTTCTGTGTATATTTTACCTTCCACCTAATCCATTTAGACTCAGTCAAATCACCAATCTGTATAATTTATGTGTTCACTTGAAAGTTCATTTAAATGTACACATCATGTGCTTCCTGGTGTTCTGACTGACAATGTAAAACCTGAAGGTTTAAACATTCACAATGTTTATGAAATGCTATATTCTTAGCATTTAGCAGAATTTCCCAAATGGAAGAGTCACGTATACATGATTTTTCAGGTGTTTTAAACCATGTAACTAATACCTGCTTTATACTTCACAGTAAAATTATAACTTTCTCTTTAAGTAGAACTTAGTCTCTTGTCCCACTCACTGTCCACCTTTATTGACCTTAGTAATTGTTCATTTATTAATCAATGACCATGTATTGAGTGCTTATTATGTGCCTAACCCTGGTGTTCTAGAGACTCCTAATTAGAAAGTGACCAAAATTTTGCATATCATTCCTAATGAAAATATCTATTACATTAATAAGCAGGGCTGAGCTTCCTGGTGAGTCAGTGGTAAAGAATCTACCTGCCAATGTAGGGGAAGCATCTGGGTTGGGAAGATCCTCTGGAGAAGGAAATGGCAAGCTACTCCAGTATTCTTGCCTGGGAAACCCTATAGACAGAGGAGCCTGATGGGCTATAGTCCATGGGGTCGCAAAATAGTCAGACACAACTGAGCGACTGAACAACAATAATAAGTAGAGTCAGAGGATCCCGCAATGATGCTAATGCTCTGTTTAAAGTAAATCATGAGCTAAGCTAACTGCCACATACTAAGTGAACAGTTTGATAAGTGAACAAGGGCTAAATGAAAATGGAAAACCAAAATCAGGAAGCATTAAAATCATGTAAAGGAAAAAAATTTAAACCAATAAATTTTTAGAACAGAAATGTTGTAGAGAGCAAAAGATGGTGGAATAGCTACACACCACAATATTTCAGCACAGGGCCAAGTCGCTGCTCCAGAGAACATAGGACAGACTGCCCGTTTGTGTAATTTCTTTCCAGATTTATAATTTCATAATTCCATTAAAAACAAAGCCAGCCTCCCACTTCTTCCTTCTTTCCCACTGGCCCCCAGGGGAAAAAAAGGAAGCAACACCCTTAAACAGCTCAGCTAACGCTGCCACTGCATCTAGCAGTCACAGGGCCTAAAGGCAGCCTGTGGGCCCATATTAGCATTAGACCCGCTGAACACCAGCCTCAAGAACTTCAGCCCCAGAACAATGAGCAGCCATTGATACATGATGTCAACTGTCTGAAGGGTAAGAATAAAACCATTTCAAAATGGAAACCAACAAAAAGGCATACTCCCTCAAGCATTTTCAAACTAGATCATGATCAATAGTGTTGAAAGCAGTACTGAGATCAAGTGTGGAAGGATAAGACTGGAGGAGAAAGCAAAGTCTGCCATGTAAGGAAGTCATTTGCTACTCTGACAAGGGTAGACTCCCCGACATTGTGGTAGGTGACTGAAATCTTCACATTTAGAGTAGTCTGGTAGATACACATTCCACTCTTTGGCTATCACCCATAGAGGGTCATTCTGGATCACCCATAGAGGAAGGGCATGGTTTGGTTGTGGCACATGGTGGTGAGCTGCTTTCTTGTCTTTTGCTCTTGGCTGATCCTGGAATATCAGCATGTCCAGGGTCTGTCCAGAGAGCCTCTTAATTAGTCTGTTTCTTAAGAAGCTTCTTGCTATGTTTGAGTTTCTTGATTAAATTAATTTTTCTAAACCCTCCAGAAATCAAAGAAACATTGGAATTGTATCACACATGATTCATTTCCTAGAATATGCTGGAAGTTTTTGTTTTGTTTTAACTTCAAAACAAGAATCAATGGTTGTAGTACTATTTAAAAGTAGCTTGATATTTATGATTCTCCTTTGGAGGGTTGCTGCTGCTGCTGCTGCTAAGTCACTTCAGTCGTGTCTGACTCTGTATGACCCCATAGACAGCAGCCCACCAGGCTCCCCTGTCCCTGGGATTCTCCAGGCAAGAACACTAGAGTGGGTTGCCATTTCCTTATCCAATGCATGAAAGTGAAACGTAAAAGTGAAGTCAGTCGTGTCCGACTCTTAGCGACCCCATGGACTGCAGCCCACCAGGCTCCTCCGTCCGTGGGATATTCCAGGCAAGAGTACTGGAGTGGGGTGCCATTGCCTTCTCCACTGGAGGGTTATTACAGTCTAATTAAATTAATTGTACTACTTTGAGGCATTTAAGCATAATTTAAGTAATTTTTGAGATTATCTACTCCTCATATATTGCCAGACACTCTCAAATCTGTATTTTTCTTTAACTGAATAAAATGAAAGACATGAAGCATTTGTATCATCAGAACTGTTAAGCAGGCTTTTGTCAAAACCCCCCCAAAATAACAACGCTTTTAAAAAGTATTTATCATAAAGCTGCTTTTCAATGCTTTCTAGTGTCAGATTAAAAATATACATTTATTGAAACAGATCAAGATTCAAGTGGATTCTGGCAAAAAAAAAAAAAAGGCATCATTTAATCATAACCCCATTCAAATATGTAAATAGGGCTTATAACATGTAGAAGAGTTATTTCTAGGTGAAATGCTAAAATTTATAGAGGGAAAAACTTCACTAGCAGAATCACAAGGCAGGGGTGTAGTGTGGACTATGTTGTGATGGGAGCGGGAACATTGCAGAGTGTCTGCAACTCAGCATCGTGGGCCACCTTGTGTGGAGCCCCATGCTGACGTCCTGAGGGTGTCTTTCCTGTGGGCCCTTGTCTTAAAGTCCGGCACCTCAGTGGCGTGTCCAATAGCTGCAGCTGGCTCCCAAGGACAGTTCCGAAGGTGAGGGTTGGCGGAAACTAAGCCCACAGAACTTGTGAAACTTGACTTTTGTTTCTCCTGCTGCATGGTGCACCAAATGCAAAAGGCAAAAAGAAAAACATGCATGTTTTCACTGGCAAGCTTACAGAGCCTTGTGGTCAGAGGGATCTTACAATTTCTGCTGATGTTCTTGGAAACAGATTGATGATCTAGGTTACTGAGCCTTTTTTTTTTTTTTCACGAGGTGAATGAAAGAATGGTGTTAAATAAGACAGATCACTCTGAAATATAGTTTCATAATAATCTTGAGCCTCAGATTGAACTAAAGCAAAACCTCACAATCTCTTAGATGGATTTTCTTCTACCTAAGATTTTCATTTGTTTTCATTTTTTCTTGATGTCTAGACAGATTCTCCTGCTAGTCAGTTGAATGCTCTCATTGTTCTATTGGGGAATATTCCCCATTATTCACTATTAATCCACTTGAACTGTATAGGATTGTATTTAATATACACTAACTTTATAATAATTTGAGCAGTCCTTTTGAATTGACTAATACATTCATTCAACAACAGCAAAAATGTTGGCGCTTTCTGGGCTAGAAACTGTGCTAAACCAATAGGGGGTGAAAAGCTGAAAAATAACACATTCTCTTATCCACAGGAGGATACCAGTATGTAAGGGGAGACACACAAACAATTAATACCATGAAATTATGATAAAAGTCATAAACCTTCCCTGGTGGCTCAGCTGGTAAAGAATCTGCCTGCAATGCAGAACCTGGGTTCTATCCCTGGGTTGGAAAGATCCCCTGGAGAAGGGAATGGCTACCCACTCCAGTATTCTGGCCTGGAGAATTCCATGGACTGTATAGTTCTTGGGGTCACAAAGAGTCAGACACAACTGAGCAACTTTCACTTTCACAAGCTATAAAAATTCAAGTTCAGAAAGCTAAAATTTTTCCACGACAAAAGAAGCTAATTCTGTCTTACTGTGGTGGTGGCTGAGAAAAGCCTCTCTTTCCACTGCAAAAAATAAGAAGACAAAGATTTTTATTTACTCAGAGCAGTTTTCCTCATTTTGGAGCTGACACACCAATTTTTGTGTCACAGGCTTCCAGTCTTCCTGAAAAAGTTTTATTTTACATCTCCAAGAGTTGAAGTGAGTCAAAGCTAGTAGTTTTGAAATCACTTCAAATCTATGAAATAACTAAAGTTGACAGTAGCAATATGGAATAGGAATCAATGATATGGAATTCAAACTCAGATCACGAAAGGGATAGAAATGGGAAGTGACTCAAATGACTTGCTTTCCAGTCAGAATAAAGCTGTTTATATTCACAGAAGGTGCCTGCCCGCTTTACTCAAGAAAATTGGACTGTGCAAAGTTCTATTTGCACATAATCATCACAAAATTGTGTTGTCATCACCACTACCATCACCACCACCATATATAACAGCGAACACATATACAACACAAGCCACTCCACCACGCACTGTCCTATTACAAACATTAACTCACTTGATCCTCATCTTAACTTTATATGATAGATACTATTATCCCCATTTTACAGATCAGAAAATGGAGGCTTAGGGAAGTTAAGTAACTTCTTCAGCACTTTGTAAGTAGCAGAGCTGGGAAATGAACCCAGGCAGTCTGGCTGCATAGTGTTAGCTATTAACCACTATACTAAACTGTTTCCTTAGAGATTTTTTTAAGTATAGTAAAATAAATACACTAATATAGTTTTTACCTAAGAGATTTAATCCTAATAGAAAAAAAAAATGTATGTTTATACACAAGAAGCAAAGAATAAATTACCTCCAGGACTCCATAAGTCTATGACACTCTTACACAAACGTGTCACACTGAAAAAAAAAAAGATTAATTCTTTCCCCAAAAGTTCCTTTATATTTCTCACCTAATTAAACACAATTTGGGGAATTAATTTTAAATATTTTATTCATTAAACTTACCTTAAGGACAGTGATGAGCAGCCATATTTTTTATGTAACTATCAAAAGATGTTAAATCCAGAGTTCCAATGAGTAGCAGATGGGATTCCTACATGTTTTATGTTCTTTGGACATCTCAGATTCAAACTCCCTCCTATTTATTACTATTTTTTCACAACTGTATTATTAAATTAAATCTCTCAAATTTTATGAATATTTCCTAAATATATCCCTCCCTTCTCATTCTCAATGAAAGTGTCCTTTTTTTAGCTTTTATCTCTCACATGAATTATTGAAATAAACTCCCTTAAATTACTGAGTTCTTATTATATGCTATTTATTGTGACAGAAGCATAATATATTAATGTCATTTGTTCCTCATAAAAGTTCTGAGCAGAGTAGTAGTATCCACATTGAACAGGTAAGGAAAAGTTTCAGAGAGATTAATTCACTTGCCCAAGTGACTTAAGTCACACTACTGATAAGTGATACAGCGGGGAGAATTCAAGACCATTTTGTGTATGGTTCACATTTCTCCCAAGATTCCATCCATTTTATGGGCAACTCCTCTGCCTCACACATATGAATGATTAAGACCTGCTTGATGCATAATAGGAAAAATGTACAAAGCCCTTTCAGTCTACTATTCTGTAATGACTTAGCTTTCAATACTCTATCACCCACTGGAATTTTTTGCTTCATATCAAATAATTATGCTTTGGATCATCTCTTCAGAAAAAAGAAAGGAAAATTTTGAGTAAATGTCTTTAGATCTGAAAGATAGAAATTAATTCCATTTTTTTCAACTTTTTACTGTTAAAAATTTTAGTAAGCATTAATGATGAACCCATAAATATCTACATGTACCATATTTTCAGGATTGATATTTTAAACAAAACAATATTGTTTCCTTAAGAAAATAATCTCTCCCAGAATATTATTGGATGAGAAATACAATACGATAAGAGAAGGAAATCTATGAAAATGGTAGTATATAAAACAAGTTTTATAAAACAGCCATTTCCTAAAATAAAACTTTCTAGAGGAGACATGTGGCTTAAAAAATCTGATATTGTAATGAAAATTTAATAAGACTTCCAAACAAAGAAGCATTCATCTGTTTTAGGACTTTTTGAGAAACAAATCCAAGTATTTGCCTAAGAAATCTAGCCTAAATTTTCTGATATTGTTAACTGTAAAATAAAAAAATTTTAAAAATCTATTTATTTGATTTCCTGATATAAATATATTTGATTAATTACTGCTTCTGAAAGTCAAAAAAGTGATTGTGACAAGCTAAAAAGTGAAAAACAACTTCTCAAGGGAAGTATAACAATTCACATTACTCCATATATTCCAGACTGCTCTATTTCTTAACTACATATTCATTATGACCAAAACATAGCAATGCCAATAATTATACTAAATTAAAATAGTTTTATGCATACTTTTAAGAATAGGCAGGTTTCTATAATTAACTTCCAGAAAGATACAGAATAAGAGGACAAAAAAAAAAAACAAAAACCCCTACCTTTCATCTCCCCAGTTTTTAAAGTCGGTTTCCCTTCCATCTTTTCTCTTTTCCCTCTCATCTATTCTTTTAAATTCAGCAATAGAAAAACAACTTAAATTGAAGGGAGAAAATTACATGTATTCTTTTCTAAGAGTCAAGAACAATCCACCTACCCATATTTCAAGACTTAAGTGTCACAAAATTTCCAAAGCTTGTTCCTAATGACCCTGCCCACAAGTAGAACAGAGTTCCCTTGTTTTGTGCCCTCTGAAATCATGTATATTGTCCTAGAGGCAACAACACATTACTGCATTGATTTGTTTCATCTGTTTCCACTACAGGATTAGAAGTTCCTTGACGGTAAAGGACATATTTTCTTCATCTTTGATTCCTTGGCACCTAGTACAGATTTTGGAAAGGACTTAATTAACTAATATTTGTTGAAAGAATAAAAGATGTGAAAGAAAAAAAGGAATACAGAATGCAGAGTTCCAAAGAATAGCAAGCAGACATAAGAAAGCCTTCCTCTGTGCTCAATGCAAAGAAATAGAGAAAAAAAATAGAATGAGAAAGACTAGAGATTTCTTCAAGAAAATCAGACATACCAAGGGAACATTTCATGCAAAGATGGGCACAATAAAGGACAGAAATGGTAGGGACCTAACAGAAGCAGAAGATATTAAGAAGAGGTAGCAACAATACACAGAAGAACTATACAAAAAGATCTTCATGACCCAGATAACCATGATGGTGTGATCACTCACCTAGAACCAGACATCCTGGAATGTGAAGTCAAACGGGCCTTAGGAAGCGTCCCTATGAACAAAGATAGTGGAGGTGATGGAATTCCAGTTGAGCTATTTCAAATCCTGAAAGATGATGCTGTGAAAGTGCTATACTCAATATGCCAGCAAATTTGGAAAACTCAGCAGTGGCCACAGGACTGGAAAAGGTCAGTTTTCATTCCAGTTCCAAAGAAAGGCAATGCCAAAGATATGCTCAAACTACTGCACAATTGCGCTCATCTCACACGCTAGCAAAGTAATGCTCAAAATTCTCCAAGCCAGGCTTCAACAGTACGTGAACCACAATCTTCCAGTTGTTCAAGCTGGATTTAGAAAAGGCAGAGGAACCAGAGATCAAATTGCCAACATCAGTTGGATCATAGAAAAACCAAGAGAATTCCAGAAAAACAATCTACTTCTGCTTTATTGACTATGCCAAAGCCTTTGACTGTGTGGATCACAATAAACTCTGGAAAATTCTGAAAGAGATGGGAATACCAGACCACCTGACCTGCCTCTTGAGAAATATGCAGGTCAAGAAGTAACAGTTAGGACTGGATATGGAACAACAGACTGGTTGCAAATCGGGAAAGGAGTATGTCAAGGCTGTATATTGTCACCTGTTTACTTACTTATATGCAGAGTACATCATGAGAAATGCTGGACACGATGAAGCAAAAGTTGGAATCAAGATTGCTGGGAGAAATATCAATAACCTCAGATATGAAGATGATACCACACTTATGGCAGAAAGTGAAGCCCTAAAGAGTCTCTTCGTGAAAGTGAAAGAGGAGAGTGAAAAAGTTGGCTTAAAGCTCAACATTCAGAAAACTAAGATCATGGCATTCAGTCCCATCACTTCATGACAAATAGATGGGGAAACAATGGAAACAGTGACAGACTTTATTTTGGGGGGGCTCCAAAATCACTGCAGATGGTGACTGCAGCCATGAAATTAAAAGAGGCTTGCTCCTTGAAAGACAAATTATGACCAACCTAGACAGCATATTAAAAAGCAGAGACATTACTTAGCCAACAAAGGTCTGTCTAGTCAAAGCTATGGTTTTTCCAGTCGTCATGTATGGATGTGAGAGTTGGACTGTAAAGAAAGCTGAGTGCCAAAGAATTGATGCTTTTGAACTGTGGTGTTGAAGAAGACTCTTGAGAGTCCCTTGGAAAGCAAAGAGATCCAACCAGTCCATCCTAAAGGAAATCAGTCCTGAATATTCATTGGAAGGACTGATGCTAAAGCTCAAACTCCAATACTTTGGCCACCTGATGTGAAGAACTGACTCATTTGAAAAGACCCTGATGCTGGGATGGATTGAAGGCAGGAGGAGACGGGGATGACAGAGGATGAGATGGTTGGATGGCATCACCGACTCAATGGACTTGAGTTTGAGTATGCTCCAGGAGTTGGTGATGGACAAGGGAGGCCTGACATGCTGCAATCCATGGGGTCACAAAGAGATGGACAGGACTGAGTGACTTAACTGAAATGAACTGATGCTTTTCCCTAAATAAGTCCACAGTAGTAATTACTTGCAAAGTTGAAATTTAAAAACCAAAACTATAATGAAGGAAACTGCTTAAAATTACCTCTTAAAAATCAGCAATAAAAAGTATCA
Source organism: Dama dama (assembly GCF_033118175.1). Taxonomy (NCBI): domain Eukaryota; kingdom Metazoa; phylum Chordata; class Mammalia; order Artiodactyla; family Cervidae; genus Dama; species Dama dama. The sequence continues at coordinate 23,135,528 of NC_083697.1, read as the reverse complement.
AAAATTCTACTTTCCACTGAAAATTCTCAAGATAAGATCATTTTCGGTGACTGAGATTATTGAAACATGTTTATTTTCACATCACATACTTAATCTCTCTAACACTACAGGGGAGCCTAAACTACTTTTTACATTATATTGAATTTCTTGAGAATTTATTCTGGTATGATATTATGTAAGCAACACCATATCAAGAACCACATACCAGATTTTTATGCCCAGGGTTCAAGCTCATGTTCCATTATGTTCTGTGGGCCCAGTATGACTTATTTATAATGTAATACCAATCTCTTTATAAATCAGTGGTTTTCACATCTGAGCACTATCTAGTTCATCTCCAGATTGTTTTATTTCATTTCATTTTGTTTTCTGGGACATATGCTTAGCACTCCTCTGTTTTCTCAAATAGTGATCCTAATTAACATTTTTATATATGCCTATTCTTTCTTTCATTTTGATTTTTATCATACAATTCCAAAAGAGCTCTCTCAATATTCACCAATAACTTTCCAAATGGAATGACCTTTTTCTTTTTTCAGTCTCTGTCCTTAGACTTCACAGTGGCATTTGAAGCATTTGATCATTCTCCTTTGGCTTCTGGGACATCAGTTATTCTCTGCTCATTCCGCTTCTGACCTTTGCTTTTCAGGCACCCTTAATATCTGTGTGCCTGTTCTCTACATTTGGGTTCTTCCTTGTCTCACTGCCTTCTCTGTAGCTTCTCTCATCTTCTGTATCCTGGGCTCTGTCACCTCGTTTAAAGTGCCAGCCTTAGGACCCATACAAGATATAAGCCTGCATTCCTAACAGTCTTATAAGTCTACATAGATAACTTTCAAATTTCTCAAATACAAAATTTTCAAAACATAACTTATCTTCCCCTCAGATGTACCCCTTGGGTCTCATTTCTCTTAAGTGTCATACTTTCCTTCAGGTTCTAACCTTACAAACTTTGACGACTTGCTTTCTTTCTTGCCCATTCTGCAATATATCTTGCATCAATTATTTCTTCTGATTCCACTTATTTTGCCTCAGTTTAGGTCTTCAATTCTATCTACCCAGATAATTATAAAATTCTAAGTGAACTCCTAGCTCACCGTCTCCAACATAATAAACATATTGCCCTTAATCTTCCTTGAGGACATCTCTGACTACAGACTTCCACTGCACAAAATGCCATCAAGGGATAGAATGCAAAAACTTCAGTCTAGCATTCAGAATTCTCTGCAACATCTACCACTTTTCCAATCTTATCTTCCTCTGTTCCCTCCAGGTATTCAGCGTTTCAGCAGAACCAACTTACTAATTCTTCTTTGTGCGTGCTCCAGGTGAATATGTTCCTCTGTGCACAGCTAGTACCAGGGACATTGCCTGGTACGTAAAAATGCTCAGTAAAAAACTGTTAGGAAAATACATGAGAACACATAAGAGTTTCCAACCCTAAAAGTAGTCCCAGTATATTTTAAAAGGATAAAGTAGAAGCTACCATAATGTTTGTTAAATGCAGAGAGTAGAGTAAGCCAAAAGGCTAATAGATGTGGAAGCTACTAAGGAAGCTCCAGGAGGACCCTCCCCTAAAAATATTATTAACTCTGTTGGAAAGCACATGAGTTTTCTAGACTTTAAGTAAAAGGGCAAATGATAACTTGCCAACGAAGCTCCCAGTACTACACATTTTTTTTTAAGAAGAAATTCTGCTCTTGCTGTCCTTTGTTTACTTAAAAATGGGTGTGACCTATCAGAGTCATTTGTCAAGGACTGAACAGTTGCAGCATAACAAATTTGAACCTTTCACTATGAGTAATGCGTAATTAACATACTAGCTGAAGGATGCTGAATGTTCAACTCAGCAACATTCTGGTACCAAAAGGAAAATAAAGAATTTTACTTGGTAAATTAAAACATATGTTGTATGTTTGACTCTCAACATCCATAAAACTGAAGGAATAGATGCCAATTTGCCTAATAATGATGATAAAGTTGAAGAATGAGAGGGGGGAGGGAAATTAGCCTTTAAATGACTATATTCCAGGTAACACCTCTCCTATCTATGCTTTGAGATATGTTTTGTGATTGAATCTTTGTAATAGGATTTGAACCATATAATATTGAAAATATTAAAAAATAAATAGAGGAGCTGTGTGGGCTCTTCTCTAGTTAAATAGCAATCTTGATTCTATCTTTATTTTTAAAATAGAGCTCTTAATATTTCTAAAAAAGAAAGCACTGTTATATCTTGCCCTATGCTTGACCATTGGAATTATTTCTGGACTATTAATAATGATTCATCACCCACACCTGACTATTTTAGTTAACTCTCCTAAGAAGGGTCCCCTCTAACTCATAGGAACTTAGGAAAACTGCATTTTGAAAATGTCAGAATCCCTTAGCTAACACATTTGTGTTAGTTGAAAGTCTCTTGAAAGTACCCAAAGAATTACTGTGCTTAGTCACTCAGTCCTGTTCGACTCTCTGCAACCACATGGACTGTAGCCTGCCAGGCTCCTCTGCCATGGGGATTCCCCAGGCAAGAATACTAGAGCGAGTTGCCCTTTCCTTCTCCAGGGGATCTTCCCAACCCAGGTTTCCCACACTGGCTTACTGTCTCAACCAAAGTACTGCAAATATGGAGAATCCAATCAGTGATTTAGCCACATGATTAAGATCAACAACAGTCATAAATCCCCTGTAGAGAGTAGCTACTTTTGATATGATGTGATGAAAATGGTATTTTATCTCTGTGGTCTTCCTCCCCAAAATCCATAGCCCCAATCTAATTATTAAAAACATCTGAAATATCCCAACTGAAAGACAGTCTACAAAATACCTGATGAGTAAGTAATCTTCAAAACAGTCAAGGTCATTAAAAACAAGGAAAGTCTGAGAAAATGTCAAACTCAAAAGGAGTCTAAAGAAAGAGTATGATGACTAAATGTGATGTGGTATCACAGATGAGATCTGCAATAGGAAAATGACATTAGGTAAGAAGAACATCACTCATTATTAGAGAAATGCAAATCAAAACCACAATGAGGTACCATTACACGCCAGTCAGGATGGCTGCTATCCAAAAGTCTACAAGCAATAAATGCTGGAGAGGGTGTGGAGAAAAGGGAACCCTCTTACACTGTTGGTGGGAATGCAAACTAGTACAGCCACTATGGAGAACAGTGTGGAGATTTCTTAAAAAACTGGAAATAGAACTGCCATATGACCCAGCAATCCCACTTCTGGGCATACACACTGAGGAAACCAGATCTGAAAGAGACACGTGCACTCCAACGTTCATCGCAGCACTGTTTATAATAGCCAGGACATGGAAGCAACCTAGATGCCCATCAGCAGACGAATGGATAATGAAGCTGTGGTACATATACACCATGGAATATTACTCAGCCCTTAAAAAGAATTCATTTGAACCAGTCCTAATGAGATGGATGAAGCTGGAGCCCCTTATACAGAGTGAAGTAAGCCAGAAAGATAAAGAACATTACAGCATACTAACACATATATATGGAATTTAGAAAGATGGTAACGATAACCCTATATGCAAAACAGAAAAAGAGACACAGAAATACAGAACAGACTTTTGAACTCTGTGGGAGAATGTGAGGGTGGGATATTTCAAAAGAACAGCATGTATACTATCTATGGTGAAACAGATCACCAGCCCAGGTGGGATGCATGAGACAAGTGCTCCGGCCTGGTGCACTGGGAAGACCCAGAGGAATCGGGTGGAGAGGGAGGTGGGAGCGGGGATCGGGATGGGGAATACGTGTAAATCCATGGCTGATTCATATAAAATAAATAAATAAATAAATAAATAAAATCCATCTTATGTCTGGAACCAAAAAAAAAAAAAAAGTCACACTAAGTTCAGTGATCGGACCTTTGACACAGGGGGGCTATATGACATGGTTCAGCTGGGAGAGGTGGTGGGGAGACCGGGCAAGAAAAGGATCTGGCAGATAGTGAACAACATGACACCTGCTATCACCTAGCTGGTGGGGAAATGTGGCTGTGAGCATGATGAGGGATGATGATGGACCTGCCTAACAATCACTTAGAGGGCGGGCAAGGTGTTCCAGGGAGCTAGTAGAGACACAACATTCAAGTAATCCAAGACCCGTGGCTTAATCCCAGCCTTTAGTAATACTACTGTTAGTACTCATGCTTTGGCATCATTTCTTATTTTAGTAAAAAAGAAAACCCAAAACTCTTTGAAAGAAACAGCATATATAGGATGACTAAGGTCAACATCAACAGTCGTCAATTATGTAGATAGCAAATACCCTAGGTTTCATAAAGTCTTTCAACTGGACAGAGCAAATAAGAGGTTCAGCACCCATAACACAAATTCAACCATACTCCTCATCCCCTATCCTTCCTTCCTAACACCAAAATGGCAACAAAACCACCTAACCTACTCCCTGAAGTCTCACAGCCTTCGCTGAAGTGATCCATGTAGCACACTTTCCTGAAGATATAAGTGGAGTCTAACTCATCTGTGCACACAAAATAGACTCTTCTACAACATGCAAGGTCCCTGTTTCACATTGGGTGGCTCCCTGCTCTTTCTGATCATTTCAGGTTTAAGATCATTTAATCTGTTACTTGAGAAACCTGTATGCAGGTCAGGAAGCAACAGTTAGAGCTGGACAACAGACTGGTTTCAAATAGGGAAAGGAGTACGTCAAGGCTGTATATTGTTACCCTGCTTATTTAACTTATATGCAGAGTACATCATGAGAAACGCTGGGCTGGAGGAAGCACAAGCTGGAATCAAGATTGCCGGGAGAAATATCAATAACCTCAGATACGCAGATGGCACCACCCTTACGGCAGAGAGTGCAGAGGAACTGAAAAGCCTCTTGATGAAAGTGAAAGAGGAGAGTGAAAAAGTTGGCTTAAAGCTAAACACTCAGAAAACTAAGATCATGGCATCTCGTCCCATCACCTCATGGGAACTAGATGGGGAGGCAGGGGAAACAGTATCAGACTTTATTTTTTGGGCTCCAAAATCACTGCGGATGGTGACTGCAGCCATGAAATTAAAAGACACTTACTCCTTGGAAGGAAAGTTATGACCAACCTGGATAGCATGTTGAAAAGCAGAGACATTACTTTGCCAACAAAGGTCCGTCTGGTCAAGGCTATGGTTTTTCCAGTGGTCATGTATGGATGTGAGAGTTGGACTGTGAAGAAAGCTGAGCACTGAAAAATTGATGCTTTTGAACTGTGGTGTTGGAGAAGACTCTTGAGAGTCCCTTGGACTGCAAGGAGATCCAACCAGTCCATCCTGAAGGAGATAAGTCCTGGGTGTTCATTGGAAGGACTGATGCTGAAGTTGAAGCTCCAATACTTTGGCCACCTCATGCAAAGAGTTGACTCACTGGAACAGACCCTGATGCTGGGAGGGACTGGGGGCAGGAGGAGAAGGGGACAACAGAGGATGAGATGGCTGGATGGCATCACTGACTCGATGGGCATGAGTTTGAGTAAACTCCGGGAGTTGGTGATGGACAGGGAGGCCTGGCGTGCTGCGATTCATGGGGTCGCAGAGTCGGACACGACTGAGCGACTGAACTAATCTGTTACTGACTGAGCTGGTGGCTATACCTCTAGGAATATATGTTACTTTTATTCTGCCTTCTTTATTCTAAAAAGCTCTCTTATTAAATACTGATACTCAATCACGAACATTAGAATTTACATTCCTCAAAAATTTATTGCCTTCTTCATACTATGTCTTACCTGTATTTTTTCTTGAATAATTAGAATTCCCATAATAGTTATATATTGGGTCAAATAGCTGCAGTGTACTCAGATATACACTGTTCTCTGATTATTATTTAAGCCTTATTCTATATACTATTCATATCATTATATTTTAAAAATAACACACAACTTGACTGGCATCCAAAAAGTTAGTACAGGAGTTATTTAATACTCTGAAGTTTCTGGGAGGTAATGAATAAACTCTTAAGTTTCTTTTTTTTTTTTTTAATTGAAAATACTTTTATAAGAAACTTATTTAAATTTGAAATAATATTAAAAAAATAATCAACATGCATGAAAAGGCATAGTTTATGCTGCATCTTAGTATTAGATAAGTGCTTTGCAAGTTTTAATCTTACCAATTTTGCCTGATACTTGAGGATGTTAGTTTACACAGCTCAAGGCCTGTCTCAGTTGAGTTTAATTTTTGAAAAGTATCTTACACAGTGTTCTGCACAAGTGTTCACCAAAACACTATTCTGCAGATACAAAGAGAAGATGATTTATAAACCAGAGAAAAAACCTTCAAAAAAAATTTTAACCTTAGATACTATACTAATCATAAAAATACCTATTAAAAAGGAATATGGGACAATGAGATACATCATGCAATTTAGGTAAAATATCAGAGGTATTTTATGTAATCCACAATTATCAAAGTTAGTGCTAGTATCTGTGATTCTATTTTATAGATTTTGTAACCTCATCATTCTCTAAGTTGCAAAAACAAGCAATATATATGCAACATTAAAAATATTTTTTCTCTAATCTGCTGACATATAAAAGTTAAGTTGAAAGTCACAAATGAGAGTGAAATGAAAACAAAAGTAAACTGAAGACTTTCTCAGCTTCCTGAGTCTACATTGCTAATATCTAATATCAGTAGATGACAAAAATAATTCTGAATTTAAGAACTGGAGTAGTCGTGGCTTTACAATGGGGGACAGGCATAAAGGCACAACTTAAGATTCTGGTGCCAGCTGTGGCCAAGTAGAACTGAGGTTCAAGTCAGTGATTCTGAGATCTCGGCCACACACAAGTTGCAAAAACCAGTTCAAATGTTAAAAGTTCACATGAAACCATAAATTCTTAAAACTTTCTAGTAGTAAGAGGACTAAGTTGTTTTCAATCCATAATAAAAGAAAATTCCTAGCCTGCTAATAAATATTTCACCATGAATATGTTCATAATGGAGAAATTATTAAACAAGACCAAAGTTAACTTTTCCAATTTTATTGATCCAAAAATATGACATTCAAACTACATAAATGAGAAAACTTTGTATTGTCAAGTTCTGTTGGGAGGATCAAGATGAAAGTCATCAATGGTAAATAATTCTGCCATTTCATGAAAACACCACTATTTTTAGTAAATTTTGTAATAGCTTATATTTATTGTTTGTAATGTTCTAGGTACTATGCTAAGTTCCATGCTCATTATCTACAAAGGTTACAAAACATATGCCAATTCAGTCTTCCCTACCCACTAGAAACAGAAGTAAAGATGAATCCAATGATAAGAAAGTCTTAAGGTACATTTTAAGAGAATTATTCAATTTTTAAAGTGCCTTATTTTAACTTTGTTATAATCCCACAAATTAGGACCAAGTATCTTTTCCCTATACTATAGATGGGTAACTACTTCTAGATAAATTCCTCACTAGAACCTAGGATCGGATCCAGGACTAGAATCCAGTTCTCTATTATCTAAATTGCACTAAAGGCATTAAAATTAAATCTACTATAAAAACAGTGTGCATGCATGCGTGCTAAGTCACTTTAGTTCTGTCCAACTCTTTGTGACCCTATGTACTGTAGCCCACAAGGCTGCTTTGTCCATGGGATTCTCCAGGCAAGAACACTGGAGTGGGTTGCCATGCCCTCCTGCAGGGGATCTTTCTGACTCTAAGATCAAACCAGTATCTCTCAAGACTCTCGCATTGGCAGATGGGTTCTTTACCAGTAATGTCAGCGGGGACATTTTTTTTTTTAAGGTTTTTTTTTTAAAGTTCTCAGAATATTCAAGGTATAGATTTGAGATATTGTTCTTTCGTGAACTTAGTGGGTACCACTATTATCATAAGCATAATAAATGTACTAAACTGGTTGACTTAATCTGTCTGTCTGCCCCATAAATCTGTAAACTTCTAGACAGCAGGGACTTTGTTCCATTCAACTTGGTCTCATGAAACTTAACAATTCTTTATCAATAAAAAGTTTGAGAGGACTAAAAAGGGAGCTGTGCGTTACACCTGAAGAAGATGGCTGGATAAGCACAATGGGAAACTCGGAAAAAGTAGTTCAAGAAATCCAAAACAAAGGGAGATATAAACTACTTCCAGGAAAGCTAACACAGGGCAATCAAACTGGAGATATAAAATTTACAAATAAAGGGTCATGTAATCATCCTGACAGCAATGATCAGGTCATTACTAAGAGAGAAAGAAAAACAAACTGACCCCCACCTTCCCCATGAGAAAACTCAATAATAAAAGATAACAGAGTCATGCCTATAAAAAACCCAGGAAATAAGTGTTCTTCCAATGAAACAACTGCAACCCATTTTGAGCAGGTCAGTTTTAATTCTGATCATCAGTTTATTCATTAGAATGTCTACCTCACAGAATGTAGGGAAGGTACATGGCATCACCTCTTATTAATAAACCTTAGGTTCTCTTCTTTTCTACAAAGTGAATTCAAAAGTGCTTAGAAGTAATTTCTCACATGTAATTGTGCTTTCTCATATGTAATTGTACTGATTTTATTTACTCTGTTCTTTCATTAAAAATGCAAAGGTAAACTTCACCTCCTTTCTTGTATGAGTGATCATAAACAATGAGGTCAGATCTGCTTGAGACATTTAGCACAGTTACACCTACTATGTGACTTATTTGAATATATTTTACAATTATAATTGCTGAATAGGTAATATTTTCTATAGATTCAATTGAACTGACAAAAATATGAAGCACTATATTCTGCATGAAGTTTCAGTTTACAAAATTCATTATATATAAATATAAAATGCTTTTATCTCAGAATAAAGTTACTCTTTAAGCAAATTTCTTTTTCTCTAGAGTTTAAGTTCAGATTAGTACATTTGAGCTACAAAAGTATAAGGAGCTGATTATTCTACATAATCCCTTCTGTAACAAGCCTTTGATATTTTTTATCTATGAAAGTCTAATCTGAGTCTTTATCTTCCACTGTTTCCTTGTTAACAGGTTTCTTTATTTTTCTTCTACACTCTATTTTCACATAATAATTTTTTTCCTTTGGCAAATGACTTTGCATCTTAAACACAGAGGAAGATATCTTTCATCAGTCATTTCATTACATTTATCAAAAATTCAAGAAGCTGTTAGGAAACCCTGAATGTGTTTTCAGAAAGTAAATTAAAAATGTATAGTTCTAGAATTTATAGCAACCAGAAATAAACAAATTGCTTGCAAGTGCTGAAATGTAGTTATGTTATGTCTAAATGTCTTATTAAAGATAATATAAGTAAGTGTTATTTTTTAAAAAACAAAACATTCTTTACTCCTTAGGTTTCATATATTAGTACTTACTCTTGGTCAGAACGCCAAGAAGAACATATCCATTTTAAATTCCACTTGAAAGTTTATTTTCTGAATTAACATCACTGAGAACTGTACTGAATCAGATGACATGATATAACAATGAAGGAAACTGTCTTTTGGACTCAGCCTTAGGGACTGACATTTTTAAAAGATGAATGCATATCACCAAATTGAAGTCAAGGTTGCTAATAATTACAGCCGGGACTGAACACAGAGATAATTTTTGTGAAAAAGATCTGGGGAAAGTCTTCTCTTCAGCAAAGCTTGTATTTTTTATGTACAGGAATAGATTCTAAATTTGCTGAGGTTCTTCTCTTTTCCCCCTCTGTAAAGGGCAAAATATTAATACAAATTTGGCAACAGCCCCTAGAAGACAAAGTATTATATAAATAGTTGAATAGGAAGCTGGTGAAGCTTTTTTTGAAATGCTTCAGGGTAAAGTTGGATCCATCTAAGGGCTTCTGTAATCTGACCAACAGTCTTTCTGCTTGTTTTTAGTATTTATTTACTTACTTGGCTGTACCTGGTCTTGGTTGTCACTTGAGGGATTGTCCATCTTCCTTGCAACATGCAGCATCTGTAGTTGTTTCATGGGAACTCTTAATTGTGGCATGTGGGATCTAGTTCCCCTACTAGGGATTGAACCCAGGCCCCTGAATTGGGAGCTTGGAGGCTTAGCCACTAGACCACCAAGGAAGAACCTGGACCACAGGCTTAATTTCTACTTTGTTTGCTTCGATTCTCCTTCCTGTAAACTCTTAACTACAGGTAGACTCATTTCCCTACTCTTTTAAAAGACTTTCACTTTTTCTATTATTTTGCTCATGAATACTCTCCTTTTTGTCCTTTCAAATCCCATCACTCTTTAAAATGCAACTCAAACATATTTCACTAAGGAAGTCTTCCTCAGTGCGAAGTACTTCTCTGCCCTCAAAACTCTAGAGCCATTATCTAAACAATTCTCACGCTTTTCTGAGTTGTCCAATATTTTTGCTTAAAAGTTATTTTCATTTGAAGTGTCTTTGTGTGTGTGTCCATCCTGTACTTTAAAACATATCCACAATACTTAACAGAGTTCACAGTAGAGTGCTCAAGAGCATATATCACTTCCTGAGAGCTCTTTTAGAAGTCAGCCAAACCATTTCCAGGACAATTCTTCCCTTTCCTGCATAATGGCTCATATGTCTGACTAATAACTCTTTGGGTGAAATAAAGCCCTGTGCAATACTGTTGTCCTTAACACTAGACTCACAGGGAATCCATTTTAATCTGAAATAGGCCAGGACACATCACCACTTATTTTGAAGAGTCTGCCTGCTCTGCATGAACACACCAGTGCAGGAGCAAGTTTTCCAAGATTCATTGAGATGTGAGCCCGAGCTGTAGACCTCAGATTAGAACCACGCTGAAAGAGCTGCAGAGTCTTAAAACATTTATGACATGTTGGTCAGAGGCAATGGATGACAGCCCAAGGAAACAGTAATGCGATACTGAGCTTTTCACCTTAAGGTGACTGGTTAAAACTCAGCTTGGGATCACGAAAAATTTATAACCCTCTAATGCAATAAAGAAAGCTATTTGTGACCCAGGGAAAGTGACCATAAGACAAGGGCCACGACCACTGGTCCTCAGTGAGATCTGAGACCAAGGCATGCAGCCTGAAGAGAAGTTAAAACGTATAAATGCACATATGCTTGCAAACAAATACCCACACACACACCGAGGGGAATAAATATTGCTTTCAGCATAGAATAGGGGCTTCCCAGGTAGTTCAGTGGTAAAGAATCCACCTGCCAAGGCAGGAGACTCTGGTTCAATCCCTGGGTCAGGAAATCCCCTGGAGGAGGGCATTGGCAACCCACTCCAGTATTCTTGCCTGGAGAATCCCACAGACAGAGGAGCCTAGCAGGCTACAGTTCATAGGGTCATAGAGTCAGACATAACCGAGCGCACACGCACAAGATTTATTCCCTTACCCTCTTACTCTTTTAGAAGTTACCTTGAATTTTAAGGTATTAAATCATGGGCAAAATGAAACTTCAAAAACTTGTTTCCCTTGAAAGTGAAAATGTTACTCACTCATTTATATCCAACCCATATTTTGCGACCCCATGAACTATATAGCCCACCAGGCTCCTCTGTTTTTGGAATTCTCCAGGCAAGAATACTGAAGTGGGTTGCCATTTCCTTCTCCAGGAGATCTTCCTGATCCTGGGATCAAACCCAGGTCTCCTGCATTGCAGGCAGACTCTTTACCATCTGAGACACCAGGGAATGTCAAGTAAAAAAACCATATATATATGAATTTCTAACTTCATAGGTAAATAATAGCTTCCCTGGAGGCTTAGATGGTAAAGAATCTGCCTGCAATGCAGCAGACCTGGGTCTGATCCCTGGGTAGGGCAGATCTCCAGGAGAAGGAAAAGGAAACCCACTCCAGTATTCTTGCCTGGAGAATTCCATGGACAGAAGAACCTGACAGGCTATAGTCCTTGAGGTCACAAAGAGTTGGACACAAGTGAGTGACTAACACTTTCTTTCATTTGAGACAAATAACAATGTTTACAAAACATGCTAGTTCCTCCTACATGCATAGAATTTTTTTACTAATCCCCAAGATTTCTTGGAGATTCCTAAGTTGTAATGAAAGAGCATATATCTTGGCATGAGAAGATTTAGCTTGAGTCTCCGCCCAACTGAAGTTGGAGAACCTTGAGCAACTCAATCTGTATGGACCCCAGACTGCTTATCTACAGAACAGAGATAACAATCAACTACGAACTCAAGAGGTTCAGAAAGTTGAAGGTTAAATTAAAACACATTAATAGAAAAAAATTTTAACTCTGACTACCACTTTGCAAACTAATACAAAACCACAGTCACTTTTTTGTCTTTACTGGTGAAAGTTACACCAAATACTGGTCAAATTTACTACTCTGGGTCTGAACAAAGCAAGAAACCTTGGACTTAGCTGATGCAGAGCTTGGATTTTAAATTAAAAGGGTACTATTGGACACAACTTTAATAACGCTTTGAAAAAGACAAACTGAAACTAAAAATCACACCCCCATACCCTCCATTAGTGTAAAATGGACTTTTCAGCCCTTTTGTGGATTACAACTAAAAATTCTCTGGCATGTTAATTAATTTAATCCCACTTCTTAAAAAGTACATACAGCCAGACATACACATACATGAATACATAGTTGTTTTCTAAGAGTCACGTTCTAAGAAAAATTGCCAGAACTAACAACTTGTTAAATAATATCTGAGGCAAAGCACATTGGGACCAAAAATTTTAATAGCATGTTTTTGCATCAGTTAGTCATGTAATCTGGATGATAGTATTTTGGTTACTTCAAAATTATCATCAAAAGACTTTAGCTTTTTCTGCGTCCATTGTAAATTTTAACTGATTTCCTTTAGTATTTCTCACTGCAAAAGTGTTTTTAACTTTTTAAGGGAATTTAGTTGGAAAACATCCATGACAAATCAAAGAAGCCATAATTTTAAAAGCCCAGTTCTTTAATATTATGTGTTTATTCAAATTCAGCACATTGCTTTGAAGTGCTTCAATAAATGTTTGTTGAATAAATGAAAAGATAAATGAATGAAATAATTTGCCTTGCAGGGTTTTCTAAATCTTTCTCCTTATGTATAATATCCTTCTAGTGGGGGTCAGTGAGCTCTTCCTTTCTTCACTGACAGTTGCATAAAAATACAAAGGAAATCCATCCAAGCCACAGGCACATGTTGGATAAGAGATAATATCTAGGGTTGACTAGTCAAACAAGTCCTCATTCAGATCCTGCCAGAAGAACTGAGGTTTCATAAAGCAAACTCTTGAATTTAATTTTCCTCATTTCCATTACATTTGCTTGGCACAGACACTGGAGCTCCATCAGAAGAGAACCATTAAATACATCACCATAATCCTCTTGAATATTCAAGTTCACTTTGTGCCATGATTTTTTTTTAAACTTTCCTTCCTTTAAAAAAAAAAAGTTTTAAAAATGATTCCTCAAAAACACTGTGTGGCTTTATATTTATTAAGCTAGGAATTTCGATTCTTTTACTTGTCACTGCGACTTTCTTTTGGACTTAGTTTGATTCATATTCGTACCTAGTACTTGACATAAGGTTCTTATGTTTGGTAGTTGACTGTCAACTTAATCAAATCATTTACATCACACAGCATTAAGATACTGCATTTTGGCACTACACTTCATGCCACATGTCTGAAAACTTTAGGATTTCAGACATTCATCAGTGGATATGTGGACTGTTGATGATTAGTTTGAAAATCCTCCCCTGGAAGTCAAAATAAGCCTTCTTTTAAGTCATCTGATGAGTAAAAAAGACTACATTTGAAAACAGGTTTTTCAACAACTACAGAAGGTAAAGCAGAAACTTCTAATGATTAGGCAAGAACAAGTAGCTTAAATATATGCCCGTCTTGCTTTTGAATGACCGGCTCACCTTTCTTGCCTATTTTGTCCAGATTTTTAAAAGAAAATCATTTGCTTTATTCTCAGCCCATATAATCAGCCATCATTTGAAGTTCATATGGAAAAACATTGTCCCAAATAAAACAGTTTTTAGCTTGAATATTTTTGCAACACCTGGAAATTTCAAGTAGCTGTAACAAAAGGTTATTCAAACATTCAAAGTGATTAATTAAAATTTTTGATATTCTGCAAATCCTAATTCTTTAAATGATAATGAATAAATATATACTAACACTACACTAACTCAGAAATGACTCCATGATTCAGTTGTAAAGAATCCATCTGCCAATGCAGGAGACCTGGGTTCAATTCTTGGGTTAGGAAAATTCCCTAGAGAAGGAAATGGCAAACTACTCCAGTACTCTTGCCTGAGAAATCCCATGGACAAAGAAGCTTGGCGGGCTACAGTCCATGGGGTCGGATATAAACTTAGTGACTAAACAACAACACACACTGATAATTCATTCCATTTCACGACTATCAAAATGCCAACTACGTACTTTCTAAAGACTCAGCATCCATTAGAACAAAATAAATGAATAAAGGATACAACAAGGCTGCATATTGTCACCCTGCTTATTCAACTTATATGCAGAGCACATCAGGCAAAAGGCTGGGCTGGGTGAATCACAAGCTGGAATCAAGATTTCTGGGAAAAATATCAAAAACCTCAAATATGCAGATGATACCACTCTAACGGCAGAAAGTGAAGAGGAACTAAAAAGCTTCTTGAGGAGAGAAAAAGAGGAAAGTGAAAAACCTGGCTTAAAACTCAACATAATAAAACTAAGATAGTGGCATCCAGTCCCATCACTTCATGGCAAATAGAAGGGGAAAAGTGGAAACAGTGACAGATTTTATTTTCCTGGGCTCCAAAATCACTGCAGAAGGTGATCACAGCCCTGAAATTAAAAGACTCTTGCTCCTGGGAAGGAAAACTATGACAAACCTAGACAGCATATTAAAAAGTAGAGATATCACTTTGCTGACAAACATCCATATAGTCAAAACTATGGCTTTTCCAGCAGTCAAGTATAGATGTGAGAGTTGAACCATAATGAAGACTGAGACTGAAGAACTGATGCTTTCAAACTATGGTGCTGGAGAAGACTCTTGAGAGTCCCTTGGACAGCAAGGAGATCAAACCAGTCTAAAGGAAATCAACCTAGAATATTCATTGGAAAGACTAATGCTGAAGCTCCAATGCTTTGGCCACCTGATATAAAGAGATAACTCATTGAGGAAAAGACCTCAATGCTGCAGTCCATGGGGTGGCAAAGAGTCAGACATGATTTAGTGATTGAACAACAACTAAAGACCCAGCTTCCATTAGAACAAAACATTAGAACAAAATGAATGATGCATTTTTCTTTTAAAAATACACTAGTGGGTTTTATTAAAACCCAAAAAGTGTGAAATCTGGCAGCTGAATCATGCTTTCTGGAACAAAAGAAACTCATCCCATTATTCTTCATTGGAACAGGGCATAACAATGCAAAACCAAAATGCCAGGAAACAGATATAGACTGTGGATTCTCTCTGACTTATCTTCTCAAGAGCGTACGACTGGACTGCAGCACATGTGCAGCCAATATGTCCAGGCCCAAAGGCTTCATACCAAGAGATCATACAGAGACAATGCGTGAGCAGCTCATGCTTCTCTTGGGGAAGCTTGAAGGATCCTAAGCCAAAGCTCCCCAGACTGTGAAAATCAGCTGCTCTTCTGAAAAGCCTTTGAAGTAAGTTTCTGAATAAGACAACAGTAAAATGAACCAAAATGGGGTTGGAGGCCAAGGTATTTGTAAAACAAGGCCTAGCTGGACTTAATAAGGTGACTCTCATACTTACCTAAGGCTTTTATCTAGAAAATGCAAATGGAGATCAAGTTATCATATTATTCTTGGCAACCCCTGATGGGCATGTCCACATGCACAGAACTAATCACATGAAGACTGCAATAGAGAAAGGTAGACATTAGCTCTTTGCCTTGCGGTTACTATTTAGTCACTAAGTCGTGTCTGACTCTTTTGTGACCCCATGGACTGTAGTCCACCAGACTCCTCTGTCGGTGGGATGTCCCAGGCAAGAATACTGGAGTAAGTTCCCATTTCCTTCTCCAGGGGACCTTCCCAACCCAGGGATTGAACCCGCAGCTCCTGCATTGCAAGCAAATGCTTTACCTCTGAGCCACCAGAGAAGTGTAGTTCTTTGTATACCCAAAGATTTACATTTATTCAGAAGTTTAAGATGAATTCATTAACTGAGCAAAGATTTAGGGAATGAAAATGGAGTAAAAGTGTTTGGAATTGGAATGAAGAGTTAGACAGCTATAGAAAACAGCTGATTGGTGACATGAGAACAAATAGACACTGTCATTATCATGTGACATTTAATGCACAGCAAAATAAGAGTATTAAAAAAAATTTGCCTTATTATTTTCTCAGCAGAGAATAGTTTGTTCTTCAAGCCCACTACTAAGATACCTGCTTTATTTTTGTTATTATTATTAAGTTCTGCTGCTGCTGCTAAGTCACTTCAGTCGTGTCCGACTCTGTGTGACCCCACAGACAGCAGCCCACCAGGCTCCCCCGTCCCTGGGATTCTCCAGGCAAGGACACTGGAGTGGGTTGCCGTTTCCTTCTCTAATGCAGGAAAGTGAAAAGTGAAAGTGAAGTCACTCAGTCGTGTCCGACTCTTAGCGACCCCATGGACTGCAGCCCACCAGGCTCCTCCATCCATGGGATTTTCCAGGCAAGAGCACTGGAGTGGGGTGCCATTGCCTTCTCCGATTATTAAGTTCTATATATTTATAATTCCATTTGCCAACTAGTTAACCAAGTTCAGCTACTCTTATTTTTAATTTTATATAAACACACCAACCAAAAAGCATGCCTGTCACAGAAATGTCACTCGACAGCACAGCTCCCAGCCAAGAGCTCTTTCCACTATCTGATTGTGGCAGAAGAGGCTGACTGGTGAACCACGATCACTGAAAGTATATTATCTCATATAAACAACAAATTTCACTTCTTAAAATGTAAATAACACTCATTTGGATGATGGAAGAATAACATTTACCAGGCACAGAAAGTATATCAATTTCGTAGGGAAAAAAAAAAAAATCTCTGAATGCACATACATGGAGGCCTTTCCATTGTTCTAGACAGCATTTTGAGCTCCTTTATCTATACCATATACTTCCTGAAAATTCTTGATTTATGGTGTGCTATGGTGTGCTATTTTTCTTTAAGCAGAAAAAGAAGTGTTAAGTTGCTTAAGGTAATACCTAGTTTCTAAGACCCAAGCTGTCCTGCAGATAAGCAACTATGAGCCAGAGGAAGGCCCCAGGTAATCTGATGCAGAACCTGATGGTTGAGCAAAGATGTTCTAAAATACAGGGAGACTGGGGACAAAGAGAGTATATCTCTGGACAAGTGCATGTTTCCGCTTATGATACCAGCACTTGCTTCAAAGGAGAAGCCCCATTATCCATGTGCAGGTATAACATTTTTTTATAAGATGATCAAGGAAACTGTCCTATTTAGGTAAGTAAATATTTTTCTGTGTGGTAAAGGCAATTTAAGTATAATTCAAACATCTTTGATACTATGAACCATTTTCATTTACTGCATAATAATTAAAAACTCTTATTCTCAAAAAAAAAAAAAAACTTTGATCTTTGACTGTTAAAGTCTTCATCACTCTTCTTTATTTACATTTGCTTTCTTTACAAATTTAAATATCTGTACTGTCTGTGTCAGGTAATTTCAACTGAAAACAAGAAATATAACTCATCAAGAAGATAAAAACCAAAAGGACATATACTTCCCAAACTACTTTAAGAATAGGATATTTATATAATCACTGTTAAGCACAAAATTTGAGAGACTAGAAAACCATATGAAGTAATGGAGAGGTCATATTAACTACTGATTAAAAGTATGGAGTTTGGAATCATACTGTCTTGATTCATTTCTGGCTCTGGTACTTATTAGTTTTGTGATATTGGATAGGTTACTCAACCTGTGAAAACTCAGTCTCCTTATTTGTAAAATGGGTATTTTAACATAAACTACTTCAAAGCATGTGGTCCTTGTAAAGCATTCAGGGTATACAGGACTCACAACACATGCAGGAGGAATGTTAACTATTATTATTTCACACAATTTTCTATTTATCTATATATCTTTAAAAGATGCTTTCCTTTAGGAGATTTTATGTACAGTAATAAAAATATAGTTAAGTCAAAACTTCTAAACTGAATCTTTTGCAGACTTGTATGGAAAGAGAATATTGCTTTTTTGGGAAAGAAAGATTTCACAATAAATATGGAACTATTAATAGAAATCTATGTTAACATAAAGATTGTGTTAAGCTGACTTGGAAAAGCCAAAATTAATCCAATATCCATCTGAAGTATTTGAATTTCTAGATAAGAGGAAAACATATTTAATGTTATATGTAGCTTTTTTTATATAAAAGAGAAGATATGTCAAAAATATAGCATTCTATTTTTACCAAAAGTTCTGTTTAACTTCCATTAAAGTGATGCTTTGGCTATATTATGAATAGAATATTTATATACAATGTTGCAAACAAATGTTGAGAAAAAATTCAAGAAATTATGAGAACATAAAAGAAACATGCAAGATAATAAAGGAATCTTTAGAGAGGGAGGCAGAAATACAGAATATATAAGCACATCTATGAGGGCAAAGACTATTTACAACAAAATTTAAGTTTAAATTAGATTTAAATTATATTCAGGCACCTTAAAGTTGGTTAGGAAACTTTAAAACAGTATTGCAAGATGAGGATGACTGCTTATTGCCCCTCTAGCATTTCTAAAACAAAAGAATGAAAATGTTTATAAAAAATCTCCTTAATATCTTTACCATCAAGTTTATCTTCTCTAGAGAAAAATGTTAACCTCTAATAATTACAGCTAGTCATAAATTTCCACACAAATAACTCTTCTGAGAAGGTGTGTTTCAGAGGGTGCAGAGTTTCAGATGTGACACTGAAAAAGGATGTCCCATGCTATATACTGTATAGCTATTTCTGGTCTCTGAATTCTAGAATCAGCATTGCAGGAAAGTTAAAGTGACTACTTCAGAGGAGCTTTAAATGAAAATCTAAGTGGACTATAAGGGGACTGGGAGACAATTCATAATCTCCTTTTCAAAGTATGATGAGACTGTGTTGTTTACATCATGAAATTCCTCTGGACAGTTTGAAAATACTTCAAAGTAAAATCCAAAAAGAGTCAGAAAAACCATAAATATTCAATGTATTTTGTCAAACCCTATGAGTCTTACCCACAATCATGAAAGGTAGAGGCTGAGGAGGAACGCACAGGTAAAGTCAAACTCTCAATGATTACAAAGTGAATATAAATGCAGTAAGCAGCAAAGTTTGCTAAAAAAAAAAGCTAAAGTAAATAGTTTTTGATGCTCCAAACCTAAGTTTAACTGACCTATTGAAAGATAAAGTTGAAAAGAAATTGTTTGTAAAAGAATAACGTGATTCAGGGGTGGGGGTGGGGTGGGGTATAAGCTTTAAAACAGAGATTGAAGATACACAAAAATGTAAAAAGTATACAAAGGGAGAAAAATCTTTCTCAAGGTAACGATCAGTCATTTTGTTTGCAGAAACTAATACAACTCTCCTGCTTTCCTAGACTCATCAATCTGTTTTCTCCAAAAACAAGTCTAGGTGTTTCTTAAATTCACCTATGCTCTCCTCCAACTGCCTTTCCCAGTAATTTATTCCATACGTTTATCATCTCGTCCATGACATACTCGCCCCATCATGGAAAGCAGACAAAGGCTACTCTTCAGGCTGACATCTGGCTCTTTCACAAAGCTGAGACCCTTTCAATGCTTTTCTTAGGTTTCCCTTTCACACACTCTGAACTGACTGAGCTACTGCTGAAATGTTCTTCCTTATCCCCCGTGAAAGCTCAAAACTCACAACCAAGAGTTCAATGAACTTCATTCTATAAATAAATAACCCATTACACATATCCAGGCTATCATTTTTATTAAAAAAAAAAAAAAGCTTAAAGAGTAACATTAAATGCTCTGCATTTTTATTTTTGTGACATTTTGTTCCCTTTGGGAATTAATATCTTTACAAGAAGGATTTTCCATCATACAGAGTTGCAGCATGATTATCATGTTTGCCCTATAGAAATCTATCAGTCACATTTAATTATTCTAACTCCATTTATTTCAAATAAGTTCAAATATGTATGAAACTTCCAACTTTAAATGTATGCATGCACATATATTTATATGTAAGTGTAACACACAAAACCGTAAATGTATAAAAACCACTTACACAGGTGGAGAAACATGTATTTAATTATCTTGTGTTTTTTTCTTAAACTTTGTACAGACATAGAGAACAAACTTATGGTTGCCAAAGAGGAAAGGGAGAGGGAGAGGAGCAAATAGGAATTTGGGATCAGCAGACACAAACTACTAAATATAAAATAGATGAACAACAAGTTTCTACGGGATAGCTTGGGAAACTATAATCAATACCCTATAATAAACCATGATGGAAAAGAATATGAAAAAGAATATATATATACTGAATCACTGTGCTGTGCACCAGAAACTAACACAAGTTGTAAATCAACCATACATCATTAAAAAATAAAATCTATTTTGTCTAATGTTAAAATAGCCACTCCAGCTTTCTTTAATTTCTACTGAATTTCCGAAAACATATATGGTTGAGTCTTGCGATTTATCCAAAATAATACTACTGCCTTTTAATTGGGGAGGTGTTTAGACCATTTATACTTAATGTAATTATCATGCTTAGGTTTAAAATCTACCCTTTTGCGAAGTAAATACTTACAGGTCACATAAACATTGAACTCTCACAGTGGCTTGGTAATAGCACTACCACTCAAGGAAAAAAAAATGTTCTTTAACACAAAAAACTTTAAGAACCACAGACACAAACTAATGTTCTGAAACTTTCCTTCTTGTCCCCAGAGAGTGCTACAAAGAGATCTAATTTCATTAACTTTAATTAACTATGTAAAATACATAAGAGACCATTATCAAATTATTTGTTTTCATAGCAACTTCATTCTATTTCTTAGCACCCAATTATACTTTTTAAGTGATGGTTTCACAATCAAATCTGCATGACAAAATGTTAACTACAGACAAATTCAGCAGGACTTTCAAACTACATTCCTTTCGGCAGCATTACCAAATACTTTTATTTTCTGCCTTACATTATGCACTCAAAGTCTGTGCTAGTCAACAGTTCCATTATTAAAATAAAAATTAATTTATCATCTATGTTTTAGGATCACGTCTAAAGTCATGCAATCAAGCCTATAAAGTACTAATATATTATTTGCATCCATAGCCATGTATCTACTTTCTTTAAAGTAGCAAACAAATTTCAAAGTAACAATTCTTTCAAAAACCAAAAAACCCAGAATGTTGATATTAAAATACCACTTGCCATGGAAAGGAACTAGAATTCCTTGGAGAAATGTCTAAGTTCAGGCCTGGGATAGCAAATAATCAAGAGGAACCTGTAATATTTTGTCATACTATGTAGAAAGGAAGTTATCAAGACCACCAGAGTTTTGTGAAAGGGCTCAGAAGCCAATTTGGATAAAAGATGGGGCAATTTAAGTACTAATAAAGATAATAACTACAAAGTATTGACACATTAAGTTCATGAGTTTTTAATGATATTAAAACACAGAGACAGACATTGGTCAGTTTGGGCAGATGCTAGGAAACCAGTTCATTATTCTGAACAGTGATAAATGAAGGGAAAGAATTAGTTATGACTCCCTCCTTTTCTATAGAAATTGTATCTCAGAGTAACTCGAATAGATGATGATAAGAAGTTTCTCTTTCCAAAATATTTCAACTAATAAGTGAAAAAGGAATACTAAATTAGAAAATGACTTTTTTTTGCAATCCTTAATGCATAGACAGTTCCAATGAGTGTTCATCTAAGTCAGATTAGAGAGAACAAAAATTAGATATTATTTTTTTCCCAGCAGAAGCCCCAAATCCCTATTGTGGTAGTTTTGCCAAAATATAAACTTAAGTCTGATTAAGCCTCAAGCGCTACCAATTTGAAGGAAATACTGGGAACAGAGGGACACATTAAAAGACACCTTTGGGAATGCAATAACAAAATCCAGACTGTGGGAAACTACAGGACAATTACCTAACTTCTTCACCAACAGTAATGAAGAAAATGAGATAGAAAGGCAACCTACAGATGAAAAAAAAATTATGAGACATATCAACCAATTTTGAAAGGTTTGGATTCTGATTCAAACAAGAGAAACACTAAAAGTTTATATAAAATCAAGGAAATGAAAATACTTGTGAATCTTTGGTGATATTCAGTAATTATTGCTAAGTATTAGATGTGATAACAGGATTGTGATTACAACAAAGAGTCCTAAACTCTTCGAGATAAATAATGAAATATCTGCATATAAAAGAATATTTTATTTTGAAACTTTTCAAAACAATCTTAGCATTGGGAGGAAAAGATAGGAATACAGACCATATATGGATCATTATTCAGGCTGGTTGAGGAAAAATTAATTTCATTAAGCTAGTCTCTATGCTTTTGCATTTGTTTGTAACTATCTGTGAACAAAAAAAAAATATTAAAAAACTCTGGTCATTTTATTCAAACTAAATAACAAAGAAATTGGAGAAACACATAAATAATTTTATATTTGATAATCTCATACTGCATAACAAAAAGAAAAATGGAGAGATATGAAAAGGTGAAACGAAGAACTATGAAAATGTCTCCGACTACTTGGAAATAGGCCATTTTCCTTCTTTTAAAGAGTGTAAAATACCCTAGGAAGAGTTCTGGTACTTGTCCTTAAGGCTGCTTTTCTCAAGGAAACAGACGGTAAAGATATTAAATAAAACTCCAAAACTTCTTCAGCAAACTTTAATGTACCAAGCAGCAGCTTTTCGTTTTAAATACACTTCAGTTTCCCCCATAAAATCTATCAATTATATTTCCATTTATTGAATATGGTTCATTCTAGAAGAAACTTCTAGAAAAAAATTTCTGTCAAAACGATCTTACTCTATAACAATCCTAAGTACCACTGTTATTCAGGAATATATTATTTCCTTGGAGAAGGCAAATGGCAACCCACTCCAGTGTTCTTGCCTGGAGAATCCCAGGGACAGGGGAGCCTGGTGGGCTGCCATCTATGCGGTCGCACAGAGTCGGACATGACTGAAGTGACTTAGCAGCAGCAGCAGCATATTATTTTCTAGGATGTCAGACATGATCCCCAAATGCATTTAATGAACGAACTGTTGGGGTCTTCTACATTTTAGTGTGAGTGATACTGCTCAAACAGTCAAGATGAGAATACAGGGAAAGGGACAATCTTAATCTCTTTACTAAAAGAAAACAAATTTTAAAGACAAGAATGAGTTATATAACATTATCTATCTTCTCTGTCTCCCCAGTTCCATTCCAGAATATCCTGTTACAGATTATTGTTACAGTGACCTATGACATATTTTTTAAATCTTGAGAAAGATGAGCAGTGATTTTCTACTTCAAGTCTTCATGGCTCATCTTTTGCACAAACTACACCCACTTAAAACAAAACATTGACATTTATATTTATTTTGTGTGTGCAAGGGTGTTTTCTTTACCTTAAAATTTGCCCTCCCCAAAAGGAGATCTACAAAATTCTGAAACTATATATTTTATGAGAGGCTGGCCAAAAAGACTGACATGCTTTTTCATCACAGCTACTTTATAGTATTATTCATGACACATGAATACCTTGAAGAAGCATTCAGCTATTTCAGAAGCCATAGAAAATGAATAAATAAAATTGCTACACAGGAAGAATACAAATAAAAGCATTTGTCCCTATGTCTTATCAACAATGGACAGAATATATTAAAGAATAGAAATTAAAGTTCTCATTCAAATGGAGCAATATTTCATTTTGCATGTATAATTCTATGCATGTATAATTCTCAATATCCTTTCAGAATGTAATAAGTGCTCCAATAAAAGGTTTCTTAACTTAGTTTAGCATAAAACCTAATAATAGATACAGTACTTACCATAAGTCCCAATGAAACAATTTAGACAAAAAGTGATATTAAAGAAAATGAGGCTGTTACTAAAAATACTTTTCCCCCACCTCCACAAAATTCCCAAGGAAAGATTTTTTCCCTAGGTTTTTTATCTTAATGAGATCTCGAGGTATTTTCCACAAAGTTTATTATTTACAGATTTCACCCCCATTTCATCCTCAAAGATGACCAGACATTTCAATGTTTAGACCTCAACATAACAGTTCAGAAGTGGGTAATATGTATTATAGTTCCTCTTGAGCTAATATAAAATTTTTCATCTATTTTCATCAGGAGAAGACAACTAACCAATATAGCAAGACAACATTTTTCACTGTTGACAAGAGAAACATGGAAATGTCTGGGGTGGGGAGAGGAAAACAGAGGAGATTAAAGTCAGTTATCCCCCTCCCCGCCCCCCACCTTCAACATGCAACTTCAACCCAAAACAAACAGACAGCAATATCATCCCCTGTACAGAGAATAATGCTGACATTTCTAAAGTCACAGTAACAAGTATCAGAAACGGATGGGCTTTACCCAAAACCGGGTCACCAGTATGACTACTAACGACTTCTCAAAACAAAGACATACTTTAAAATAAATCCAAACTCTTTGTTCTTTTTCTCATTCTGTGTGTCTCATGGGTACACAGCGTACCTTTGAGTAGAGAAAGGGATCGATGGATAACAATTTTTCTTTAAATTCCTTTAACTTTGAATTCCATGTGATCAACTCGTCGCATCCTTTTGTTTTTAAAATACAAACCTAAAAAGTATCAGCATAAATGTTCAACAAACCTTATATGCCTATTTATGTACATGTCCAAGTTACATGAAATCTATATCTTGTGTGAGAATACAGATAATTATTTAGAGCATTTGGTAGGAAACATTTTTTAAAATTTTACCCTTTAGGTTAAAAAAAATGCCTATTTTTGTCCTTGGACATAGAAATGAAATATTGCTTTTAGTTTATATTTATTTCTGTGCAGACTCTGAAACATAAAATATATACATATGCATACATATATAAACATTAAAATACATGCATGTGAAAGTGAAAGTCACTCAGTCATGTCTGACTCTTTGCAACCCCATGGACTATACAGACCATGGAATTCTCCAGGCCAGAACACTGGAGTATTCTGTTCCCTTCTCCAGGGATCATCCCAACCCAAGGATCAAACCCAGGTCTCCCACATTGCAGGTGGATTCTTTACCAGCTGAGCCACCAGGGAAGCCCAAGAATACTGGAGTGGGGAGCCTATCCCTTCTCCAGGGGATCTTCCCGACCCAGGAATCGAACCAGGGTCTCCTGCATGGCAGGCAGATTCTTTACCAGCTGAGCTACTAAGGAAGCCAAATATATGCAAATAGTATTTAAAAATTCAAATAATTATTTCTGATGTAGATACACCTTGAATAATATGAGAAGATTCAGAGAGACTGAGCGTGTGCTATAGAGTCAAAGAACAAATAATTGCTGGGAAGAGCTTTTCTTTTAAAGTTCTGCATTAAGTCCTCATCATTCAGGGTAGAAGAAAGTAGTAGCCATGGATCACCAGAAGTGTCCAAGATCACCATCTACTCACGTCTTCTGTATTTCTTGTCCTTCCGGCCACACCACATTGTCTCCCTTAAGGCAGGGGTCCCCAACCCTGGGGCCACAGACCTCTACCCATCTGTGGCCTGTTAGCAACTGGGCCTCAGAGCAGAAGGTGAGTTTGGTAAGCAAGCAAAGCTTCATCTGTATTTATAGTCGCTCCCCATCCCTCGCATTACCACCTGAGCTCAGGAAAACAAGTCCAGGGCTCCCACTGATTCTGTATTATGGTGAGCTGTATAATTATTTCATTCTATATCACAATGTAACAACAATAGAAATAAAGTGCACAATAAATGTAATGCTCTTGAATCATCCCCAAACTATCCCTCTTGCCCCTCCCCCATCCACAGAACTGTCTTCCATGAAGCCAGTCCCTTGTGCAAACAAGTTGTTGTGGACTGCTGTTTTAAGGCACAAATTTAAGGAAATCCCTGGTTCTGTCATTCAGTCGTGACTGAGTGCTACTGAGAATGCTCAGGACACCCACCACAAAGGACAAGGGAGCTGCAAACGCTGTTTCAGAAGCACTCAGAGATTCGAGTGAGCACCCACTCCATTGTTCCCCTTCTCTATTCTTGCCAACCTAAAGCTATTTTTTACTTGCTGTCTATTGACCAAAAACTATCAGTACCATCCTACTTTGGACCTTTCTGTTATATTATAAATAACTCTCCATTAGTCCTCTATCCACTAAGATGATGTCAAGTAAAACAGTAAAAGAGCTTCCATTGTCCTTTCTTCCGACATTACCTAATGGCCGTGTTTCCTAACACTCTTGAATCACAAGGCTGGAGGAAACCAGGTACATCTAAAAAGGGACCACATCACTGATTTGAAATCACCTGGTATTTATCCAGAAAGCCTTATTACTTCCTGGATAAATTCTCTATCATGTTTATCATGTTTATGTTTTTGCAGTCACTTTGAAATTTCTTTACTCTTGTTTTCCATAATCCCATTTTGTGATTTACAGACTCACTCCACTTTTTCTCACTGTCCCTGGAATGTTAATGTTTTCCAAAATTCATATCCTTTACACTCTTCTCTGTTAGCTTTTTCTTTCAGGAGTTTACCTACCTCTATGGCTCAATCTAAATATCTAACCTCAATCTAAAAATCTAACCTCTCAAGTATGTAGCTTTAAGTCACATATCACTCCTAATCTCTAGGTAAATACTACCAGTTTCACATGGGCAAAGTCTCCAAATGCTTCATTTACAATTTGCACAAAACTGAATTTTTCAGGTTATTCCTTCACTCCTCCCCATACCTAGCCTCAAACTCATGCTTTACACTCCCTCAGTTTATCCTGTTCCTATTTATCCTCTAATTTCAATCAAGAGTAATGGCATCACTACCTACCAAGAAATTGGAGATTTAGCCTGGACTCTTAGAGTCACCACATCTAATAGGTTTTCAAAACCTATAGAGACTAGATAACATATATACGTTTCCCTTCCCCCTTTCCACATCTACTACCACTGTTTCAGCTTGGCCCTTCATCTGCTCTTGTCTGCACTATTGCAACTGCATCCTACCTGGTCTCCATGACTACAATTACAACCCCATTTCCCTGAAAGGTATTTCCAAATCACTCCAGAGTGATCTTTCTAAAATTTTAAGCAGATAACATTTATCCTTCAAGAATTCCTCATGGATAGGACCAGTTCAAAACGTCTACACGGCACACTAGGCCCTTCACTATCTTTTCATGGTCATTGCTTCATATTTTTATTCAGCTTCTCCTTGTACATCAACACATAGAATCTTTATTCAGCCATAATAGTGTTTCCTAAATGTACTGTGGTATATTTTTACAACTACTATTCATTCTATGTGGAGTCTCTTTCCTTCCACTTCTCTGCATCCAGCAGAAATTAACTGCTTTACGTTTATGCTCTCTGGCTCAGTAACAAGCCAGTATGTGCCCTCTGTCTTGGCTTTGGAATCCTACCCCTGGAACTTCCCTGATGGACACTGGTGGGTACCGTCCAGTGCTTCTGGACTAGATTTGGCCTTGGCCAGTGGGTAATGGCTAGATCACCTGGCAAATTCTTTTTATTCTTTAAGCCTCAGCCCAAACATCATACTCCTTTGTGAAGCTATCCCTGATCTTCCATCCCTGATCTTCTTGGACTTTAAATACGTTCCATTACACAGCTTTTGTAATGTTGTAGCCAAGTGCTTGCTTTTCTCCTTCATTAGTTTATCAGCTCTTTAAAGGAAGAATGTAGTATTTATTTTAAATCAATGATACCAAATAATGTCAGGAATATAGTAGATGTTTAATGCTTAACACATAATGATTGAAAATATATATTTTTCAATGTCATTTTTCTACAGTGAATATTACCCCAAGACTAAAGAAATGCATGCGTGTATATACTGGAAGAATCTCATATTTAGTCTTTGAGACTGAGGTTATGGTTTCCCCAGATTTCTGTGTATTCTCTCTAGTTTCTGTTTGTCTGTTTCTGTCTTAACTCACTTTAACTTAATCTTTATTGCACTAAATAAATATTTACTGAGTAAAGAAAAGGTAAATAAATGAATTGATTTAGTAGTACAAATGAAATCATATCACTATATTTCCATCTTCTTATAAATAAATATGGGCAATAATCTTTGTTGGATGTTATAGAAGATCCTCCAGATATTTAAATGAAGTCTGAGACTCCTTCTCATTCTGTAGTGATTTACTTCTTCTCATGGGAAATAGATGGGATTAATGATAATGACTGCTGTCTACTCTTCTTAAGATACATTAAGGTATCATATATATATCCTTTTAAGATACATATATCCTTTACAGGCTAAAGCTGATCTATCCATAGTAAATATGGTGAATTGTGGAGTAGAAATCTCCTTCACCCCAAATTCCTGTTTGAAAAATATGCTTCTTTGCTCTTTCAGTTCAGTCACTCAGTCGTGTCCGACTCTTTGAGATCCCATGGACTGCAGCCTGCCAGGTTCCCTGTCCATCAGCGACTCTCGGAGCTTACTCAAACTCGTTTCTATCAAGTCAGTGATGCCATCCAACCATCTCATCCTCTGTCGTCCCCTTCACCTTCTGTCTTCAATCTTTCACAGCATCAGGGTCTTCTCCAACGAGTCAGTTTTTCGCATCAGGTGGCCAGTGTATTGGAGTTTCAGTTTGAGCATCAGTCCTTCCAATGAATATTCAGGACTGATTTCCTTTAGGATGAACTGGTTGGGTCTCCTTGCAGTCCAAGGGACTCTCAAGAGTCTTCTCCAACATCACACTTTACTCAACTTTGCTCTTTAGAATATGTGATTATTACAAAAGATTAGAGAAAACTGCTTTAGAATCTAGTATTAAACTTTTCATAGCCTGTGATTAAGAGCATAGGCTAAGAGGCAGCAGCCTGCTTGGGTTTGGACTTCAGCCCACACCTTGTTAGTATACACGAGATGTTGTTGGCCACCTCTCCAGCAGCCATAGTCCCCTGCCCACTAATCTTCCTTGCTAACAAAACCCCATTTTGTTCACTTTCCTCTCAGGGTCTATTATAATTTCTATTTCACTGGAGGTAAAATAGAACGCAAAGGTGAAAAGGCTAAAAGACAGGAACTGAAAGAGGAACTCCCCACGTTGGTAGGTGCCCAAATGCTACTGGAGATCAGTGGAGAAATAACTCCAGAAAGAATGAAGGGATGGAGCCAAAGCAAAAACAACACCCAGTTGTGGATGTGACTGGTGATAGAAGCAAGGTCAGATGCTGCAAGGAACAATACTGCATATGAATCTGGAATGTTAGGTTCCTGAATCAAGGCCAAGTGGAAGTGGTCAAACAGGAGATGGCAAGAGTGAACATCGACTTTCTAGGAATCAGCAAACTAAAATGGACTGGAATGGGTGAATTTAACTCAGATGACCATTATATCTACTACTGTGGGCAGGAATCCCTTAGAAGAAATGGAGTAGCCAGCATAGTCAACAAAAGAGTCCAAAATGCAGTACTTGATGCAATCTCAAAAATGACAGAATGATCTCTGTTCGTATCCAAGGCAAACCATTCAATATCATGGTAATCCAAGTCTATGCCCTGACCAGTAACACTGAAGAAGCTGAAGTTGAATGGTTCTATGAAGACCTAAAGACCTTTTAGAACTAACACCCAAAAAAGATGTCCTTTTCATTATAGGGGACTAGAATGCAAAAATAGGAAGTCAAGAGACACCTGGAGTAACAGGCAAATTTGGCCTTGGAGTACAGAATGAAGCAGGGCAAAGGCTAATTAATAGAGTTTTGCCAAGAGAATGTGCTAGTCATAGCACACACTCTCCTCCAACAACACAAGAGAAGACTCTACATATGGACATCACCAGATGGTCAACACTGAAATCAGACTGATTATATTCTTTGCAGCCAAAGATGGAGAAGCTGTATACAGTCAGCAAAAACAAGACCAGGAGCTGACTGTGGCTCAGATCATGAGCTCCTTATTGCCAAATTCAGACTTAAATTGAAGAAATTGGGGAAAAGCACTAGACCATTCAGGCATGACCTAAATCAAATCCCTTATGACTATACAGTGGAAGTGAGAAATAGATTTAAGGGACTAGATCTGATGGACAGAGTGCCTGATGAACTATGGACAGAGGTCCGTGACATTGTACAGGAGACAGGGAGCAAGACCATCCCCATGGAAAAGAAATGCTAAAAGGCAAAATGGTTGTCTGAGGAGGCCTTACAAATAGCTGTGAAAAGAAAAGAAGCAAAAAGCAAAGGAGAAAGGGAAGATATTCCCATTTGAATATAGAGTTCCAAAGAATAGCCAGGAGAGATAAGAAAGCCTTCCTCAGTGATCAATGCAAAGAAATAGAGGAAAACAATAGAATGGGAAAGACTAGAGATCTCTTCAAGAAAATTAGAAATACCAATGAAACATTTCATGCAAAGATGGCCTCAATAAAGGACAGAAATGGTATGGACCTAACAGAAGTAGAAGATGTTAAGAAGAGGTGGCAAGAATACACAGAAGAACTGTACAAAAAGTATCTTCATGACCCAGATAATCACGATTGTGATCACTCACCTAGAGCCAGACATCCTAGAATGTGAAGTCAAATGGGCCTTAGGACGCATCACTACGAACAAAGCTAGTGGAGGTGATGGAATTCCAGTTGATCTTTTTCAAATCCTGAAAGATGAAGCTGTGAAAGTGCTGCACTCAATATGCCAGCAAATTTGGAAAACTCAGCAGTGGCCACAGGACTGGAAAAGGTCAGTTTTCATTCCAATGCCTAAGAAAGGCAATGCCAAAGAATTTTCATTACCGCACAATTGCGCTCATCTCACACGCTAGCAAAGAAATGCTCAAAATTTTCCAAGCCAGGCTTCAGCAATATGTGAACCATGAACTTACAGATGTTCAAGTTGGTTTTAGAAAAGGCAGAAGAAACAGAGATCAAATTGCCAACATCCTCTGGATCATCAAAAAAGCAAGCAAGAGAATTCCAGAAAAACATCTATTTCTGCTTTATTGACTATGCGACTGTGTGGATCACAATAAACTGTGGAAAATTCTGAAAGAGATGGGAATACCAGACCATCTGGTCTGCCTCTTGAGAAACCTGTATGCAGGTCAGAAAGCAACAGTTAGGACTGGATATGGAATAACAGACTGGTTCCAAATAGGACAAGGAGTACGTCAAGGCTGTATATTGTCACTCTGCTTATATAACTAATATTCAGAGTACATCATAAGAAAGGCTGGGCCAGATGAAGCACAAGCTGAAATCAAGATTGCCGGGAGAAATATCAATAACCTCAGATATGCAGATGATACCACCCTTATGGCAGAAATTGAAGAAGAACTAAAGAGCCTCTTGATGAATGTGAAAGAGGAGAGTGAAATGTTGGTTTAAAGCTCAACATTCAGACAACTAAGATCATGGCATCTGGTCCCATCACTTCATGGCAAATAGATGGGGAAACAGTGGAAACAGTGGCTGACTTTATTTTTCTGGGCTCCAAAATCACTGCAGATGGTGATTGCAGCCATGAAATTAAAAGACGCTTACTCCTTGGAAGGAAAGTTATGACCAACCTAGATAGCATATTAAAAAGCAGAGACGTCCATAGGTTCGTGGATTTATCTCTGGGCTTTCTATTCTGTTCCATTGATCTATATTTCTGTCTTTGTGCCAGTACCATACTGTCTTGATGACTGTGGCTTTGTAGTAGAGTCTGAAGTCAGGCAGGTTGATTCGTCCAGCTCCATTCTTCTTTCTCAAGATTACTTTGGCTATTCGAGGTTTTTTGTATTTCCATACAAATTGTGAAATTCTTTGGTCTAGTTCTGTGAAAAATACCGTTGGTAGCTTGATAGGGATTGCATTGAATCTATAGACTGCTTTAGGTAGAATAGCCATTTTGACAATATTAATTCTTCCAATCCATGAACACGGTATGTTTCTCCATCTGTTTGCGTCCTCTTTGATTTCTTTCATCAGTGTTTTATAGTTTTCTATGTATAGGTCCTTTGTTTCTTTAGGTAGATATACTCCTAAGTATTTTATTCTTTTTGTTGCAATGGTGAATGGTATTGTTTCCTTAATTTCTCTTTCTGTTTTTTCATTGTTAGTATATAGGAATGCAAGGGATTTCTGTGTGTTAATTTTATATCCTGCAACTTTACTATATTCATTGATTAGCTCTAGTAATTTTCTGGTAGAGTCTTTAGGGTTTTCTATGTAGAGGATCATGTCATCTGCAAACAGTGAGAGTTTTACTTCTTCTTTTCCTATCTGGATTCCTTTTACTTCTTTTTCTGCTCTGATTGCTGTGGCCAGAACTTCCAACACTATGTTGAATAGTAGTGGTGAGAGTGGGCACCCTTGTCTTGTTCCTGATTTCAGGGGAAATGCCTTCAATTTTTCACCATTGAGGGTGATGCTTGCTGTGGGTTTGTCATATATAGCTTTTATTATGTTGAGGTATGTTCCTTCTATTCCTGCTTTTTGGAGAGTTTTAATCATAAATGAGTGTTGAATTTTGTCAAAGGCTTTCTCTGCATCTATTGAGATAATCATATGGTTTTTATCTTTCAATTTGTTAATGTGGTGTATTACATTGATTGATTTGCGGATATTAAAGAATCCTTGCATTCCTGGGATAAAGCCCACTTGGTCATGGTGTATGATTTTTTTAATATGTTGTTGGATTCTGTTTGCTAGAATTTTGTTAAGGATTTTTGCATCTATGTTCATCAGTGATATTGGCCTGTAGTTTTCTTTTTTTGTGGCATCTTTGTCTGGTTTTGGAATTAGGGTGATGGTGGCCTCATAGAATGAGTTTGGAAGTTTACCTTCTTCTGCAATTTTCTGGAAGAGTTTGAGTAAGATAGGTGTTAGCTCTTCTCTAAATTTTTGGTAGAATTCAGCTGTGAAGCCATCTGGTCCTGGGCTTTTGTTTGCTGGAAGATTTTTTATTACAGTTTCGATTTCCTTGCTTGTGATGGGTCTGTTAAGATCTTCTATTTCTTCCTGGTTCAGTTTTGGACAAAGGAGGCAAGGATATACAATGGAAAAAAGACAACCTCTTTAACAAGTGGTGCTGGGAAAACTGGTCAACCACTTGTAAAAGAATGAAACTAGAACACTTTCTAACACCATACACAAAAATAAACTCAAAATGGATTAAAGATCTAAATGTAAGACCAGAAACTATAAAACTCCTAGAGGAGAACATAGGCAAAACACTCTCCGACATAAATCAAAGCAAGATCCTCTATGACCCACCTCCCAGAATATTGGAAATAAAAGCAAAACTAAACAAATGGGACCTAGTGAAACTTAAAAGCTTTTGCACTACAAAGGAAACTATAAGTAAGGTGAAAAGACAGCCCTCAGATTGGGAGAAAATAATAGCAAATGAAGAAACAGACAAAGGATTAATCTCAAAAATATACAAGCAACTCCTGCAGCTCAATTCCAGAAAAATAAATGACCCAATCAAAAAATGGGCCAAAGAACTAAACAGACATTTCTCCAAAGAAGACATACAGATGGCTAACAAACACATGAAAAGATGCTCAACATCACTCATTATTAGAGAAATGCAAATCAAAACCACAATGAGGTACCATTACACACCAGTCAGGATGGCTGCTATCCAAAAGTCTACAAGCAATAAATGCTGGAGAGGGTGTGGAGAAAAGGGAACCCTCTTACACTGTTGGTGGGAATGCAAACTAGTACAGCCGCTATGGAAAACAGTGTGGAGATTTCTTAAAAAACTGGAAATAGAACTGCCATATGACCCAGCAATCCCACTTCTGGGCATACACACTGAGGAAACCAGATCTGAAAGAGACACGTGCACCCCAATGTTCATCGCAGCATTGTTTATAATAGCCAGGACATGGAAGCAACCTAGATGCCCATCAGCAGATGAATGGATAAGGAAGCTGTGGTACATATACACCATGGAATATTACTCAGCCATTAAAAAGAATTCATTTGAACCAGTCCTAATGAGATGGATGAAGCTGGAGCCCCTTATACAGAGTGAAGTAAGCCAGAAAGATAAAGAACATTACAGCATACTGACACATGTATATGGAATTTAGAAAGGTGATAACGATAACCCTATATGCAGAACAGAAAAAGAGACACAGAAATACAGAACAGACTTTTGAACTTTGTGGGAGAATGTGAGGGTGGGATATTTCAAAAGAACAGCATGTATACTGTCTATGGTGAAACAGATCACCAGCCCAGGTGGGATGCACAAGACAAGTGCTCCGGCCTGGTGCAATGGGAAGACCCAGAGGAATCGGGTGGAGAGGGAGGTGGGAGGGGGGATCGGGATTGGGAATACATGTAAATCCATGGCTGATTCATATCAATGTATGACAAAACCCACTGGAAAAAAAAAAATAATAATAATAAAAAAAAATAAATAAAATTAAAAAAAAATAAATAAAATAAAATCCAATACATAAAAAAAAAAAATAAATAAAAAAAAATAAAAAGCAGAGACGTTACTTTGCCAACAAAGGTTTGTCTAGTCAAGGCTATGAACCATGCTGTGGTTCATGGGGTCGCAAAGAGTCAGACACGACTGAGCAACTGAACTGAACTGGGGTGAATCTTTCCTGGGATAGGCCAATTATGTGGGAATTGTCTCCTTTCTTTGGTGATTGGTTTAGACTTGAGCATATAATGTGATTCCAGCCAATGATATGACAGTATAAGACTGCCTATAGAATATCCGGGAAGGGACTCCTCTTTCTTAAAAAGAGAGCTGAGAAAAATGCTTCTTCCTTTTTTTTCTGTCTGGTGACAAAGTTTTCTGCCTATGATGTCTGAAAATACAGTAGCCATCTTAAAGGGTAGCTAGACTGGACAATTTGCTAAGGACAGTAAAGTAGAAAGATGCGGAGAAAATAGGTCTCTGATGATGTCACTGACTTAACCCTGGAGTAGCTCTAACTCTGGACTGATAGTTAGGTCAGATAGTAAATGTCCCTGTTTTATTTTCTCTTCTTGTCATCAAAAGCATATTAACTGAAATACTGTCTGGCCTTAGGAAATTTTCTTAACTTCTCTCTACTTCATTTTCCTCTTTTAGAGAAGGCAAGTAAGTCAATTAATCCTCATAAGATTCTCGTGACAATTAAATAAAATGATATATGTAAAACACTGGTGAAAGTTCCTATTTATAAAAATTAAATAAGTGCTCAATAAATGATAATTATTTTTGCCACTCTTACTATTAATGAATTTAATTAAGAAACTCTGTAGAATTTTCTTCCCTGATGCCTTCAAAGGTTATCTAAACAGTTGAATAAATGATAAAATCCAACATTTCTATTTTGCTATGCTATCTATTAAAAAAGCAAATTTTTTCTCCAATATCTCTTCTCAGTCTATATTAAAATTTTAAGTAAAGTGAATATACAAATATTTCCTTATTAAAAAATTAATTCTCAAAAAATAAAAATTAGAGTAGTTCCAAAGAAAGTAAATTTTACATTTGATAAAGCCTGAAAAATTCATATCATTACAGAGCACAGAAAAATGAGGAAGCACATGATATAAACTATTCTATCACATTCCCACAAAGGTTTTTTTTATTCTCTATGTAGTGTTATTCCTATTCTTATCCCAGATCTCTTAGAGATGGAATCTTGCCAAGAATGCAAAAGTCTGTTGAACTCCGTAGTAGTTTTACAAAATTGGCAAATGTCCACAAAGACTTCAAGAAGGACCACCAAATTCAGCTGAGCTTTGAACTAAAGATCCCTATACAACGAAGTTAAAATCTGATTGATAAGGGGGAAACCAAAGAACTGAAACAGCAGTGGTGGCATAGGAGCACTTACTCAATTTCTTTGATAAGTGAAGAATAGGAAAGGCTTCTACACAGGAGAGACAAAAAACAACCGTTTTAGCAGCACTGGGGCAAATGTGAGTAATCTTCTCTTCTGATGTATTTCCCTGATCTCTTAGGGAAAAAAAAGTCTCTCAACAGCACAGGAAGAAAACTGCTTCTTTAACCCCCTGATGACAGAAACAAATTGTTTTGCAGCTCTGGGAAGAGATTTGTCACAAATGTGCAAACCAGATCCTGTATCCTGGACACTGTGCAGAGACATAATATCACATTTTTAGAGAATTCCAAAGTGATCCCTTAATATCACAAGAGATTTTTTTCTAAAGCAAAGCTCTATCTTGACGGCTTAACATGTATGGATTTTTGAGTGTGTGATAGCAAATGTAATTTTTAGCTTAAGTGTTGTTATTAATTTTCTATAATTCTCAAAGAGTCCAGGGGACTTTATTTTTATAGCAGTATAGTTTCTGAAAATGCTCACTGTGGTTGTTTAATGGACATGTTTAAGGCCAAATATATTTAAAACTGAATAGCTACTTATGATAAGTTGGGGAATATAAGGGCATGATGACTGAGCTAACCATTCTATGAGTCACTCCTTTAATGCTATTTCCATACGTAAAGATCTTCCAGGAACCTTTCATGAGCACTTTCTATGCATCAAAATAAATACAACATGCATAGTGCAAAAAGGAGGAGCTCTAAATAATTGATAGACTTAAAATCCAGATCCTAGCTCTGCCATTTAGCAGATATGAAATTGAAAAAATTACTTAGCGTTTCTTAGTGTCTAGGTCCTTGATTATAAAATGAAGACAATAAAAAACCAATCTTAAAGGGTCATCATAAGCATTAAATGAGAAAATATACTAATCTAGAAGATCTACCGATCACAGGTGATCAATAATTGTCAATGTCCATCTCTCACACACATACAGTAAGAACAATAATGATAATAGCTCCAGGATAAGGTCCAAATATTTTAAGAAATAAAAAGTCTTCTCTATAGAATATGTGGGTGACTTAGTGGATTGGTGAGCTTCACATACATCATCCAGGTACAATAGAAAAACCAGAATGAATACTTTGATAAGTACCCACAAGCAATATTTCCTTCAGTTCATTAAATATTAACTGGTCATCTACTATGTGCTGACAATACAGACATAAGTGGCATTAGTTCCTAAGATCATCGGGCTCACCAATTAGGAGAGAGATTTATAAAGCTATAAACATGTAAAGGCAGATAATTTTGTGAAAGTATAACTGCAGGATTGATATTCTATCCAGGCTTGAAGGAGAGGGCAGAATTGAAAAGCTTTCCAAAGGATATGACATCTGAGCTGAGTTTTGAAGGATAAGGAGTTATGCAGGTGTAGAAGGTGATAGAGAGTGGGGCTGAGAGGTGGAATGTGACTTCTAGACTAAGGGAACAGTGTGTGGAAGTCATGAAAACATAAGAAACCAGTTTATATCCTGGGAATTCAAAGCACTTCAGTAAGTCTGGAGCATAAGATTCAAACATATTTACGAAGAAGAGCAATGTGAAGCAGAGTAATTTCATTTTTGGCAGGTAGTAGAGTGTGAGGTTGCCAAAGATAGGTATTTGGGTCTTTTCTTTATACAAGGCATGGTAGCACTGGTAGCATGTAAGTGGTAATCTGAGTGCTAAAATTACTCTTGAATTTAAATTGTGTTAGTACTACATCTTCAAGACCACCCAATTTTTGGTCTTCTGAAGGAAGGAATGATTATATATTTAAGGCATAAGAAAACTGCCAGACAGTAAAGAACAACTTCAATAAAGTATTTGTTAAGGCAAGAATCAAACTTCAATCAAGTTAGACAGCTAGACCAGTAATTCTTAGAACACTAAGAAGTTATTAAAAATTTGTGACTATAGCTAGCCAATGAAATACTTGTAAGATGGAAACAAAATGCATCCATCTAAAAATCAAATTCCCATGTTTAAATAAGATTCAAAATAAGGTATGACATTTCTGTAGTGCTTAGAATCATAAAATGATACATCAGAAGTTTTCTTTAAAATTATCCAGTAGATTTTAAGCGGCAACTGAAATACCTAAACCCTGACTTCCAGGGGATTGGCTTGAACAAAAACAAAATGGATCTCTTTATTTTTCTCCTTTCCATGTCCAAAGATTATTGTAAGTGACATGTTAGCTAAGAATTTGAGTTGGCATGAGCTACAGGAAAGTATAACTTTTAAGACCATGTCAAGACAGCTAGGGAGCAGCCATCAATTGGCAGGTAACCCATAAGCCTGGTAATGGACTATTACTTATGTTAATGGACTATTCCTTATGTAATATTGACCTCTGAGTATGAAATGGTAGTAGAATGGTTACAGGCATAGGAATCTGCAAGTTAGGTTATATTTAGGAAAATATATTTAGCTAGTATGAATCTCTACTGTTCTTTAACAAAAATTACTTTTATATTTGTCTGTGTGTAGATGTGTATGGGCACATGAGTGTGTTTGATCCTACAGTTGGCCACTTTGCAATCATAAAAATGAAGGCAAGCAATAGTTTGTATGATCAGGGAGACTTCAAAAGGATATAGAATTAATGTAGAAAAGCCCACCCAGATGGTTCTGCTGGAGCTTTACCACTTCACATAGTATTTCTTTTCCCATGCTAAACAGTATTTCAGACTGTGGGAGCTGCTGTAGGATTCATGCTCTCAAAGACTCTCTTGTGTGGGAAGAAAGATAAATCCTAAGGACATTAAACTCTATGGGGTGGGATTGGGTAGAGGCAGACAGAAAGTCAAAAGGTAGGTTTATGAAGAGTTCTGTCAAAAGCCAAACAGTGGGTTTCAAGTCACGGAGCAAAACTAGAAAATGAAGTGTGCAGGGTTTAATATTTTTAGTTTTTCACATTTGAACTAGATGGACAGTCATAACATCAATTTTATATCTATTTTTCTTTCTGTTATACTTTCCATCATTCATTTTCATTCCTTGGGTAACGTTGATGAAAACTGTAGAAAGGAGTGTGGAGATGTGACGGGGGTTCCAGTGGGGAGAAGGGTGAGATATTAGGCAATTAAAAGAATTGTAGCTTTTCTTACAAAACCTCTCTCCTGAAGCTAGGGTAGAACAGATGCATCAAAGAGCCAGTAGTTCCAGGATTCCAGCTCTTGATGCATCAATGTGAGAAGCAGCACCAGCAATGCTTAGATCTGTGAAAGGAGCATGAGATCTAGAGAAGTTGCTGCCAAGATGATGTCTCAACAGTACACAAGAAACCCCCTCTGCTTAATACGTATCTTAGAGAAGGTGACCTTTGACCATATGATTGAAGTTGGGACAAATTCCAGTCACATATTTCAATTGTAGATTTGCTGTCCAGACTTGCAACAGTGGAGATGCCACATTTTAGGACAGATGAGTAAAAAGCAAAAAGAAACAGGATCTCAACAGTAGAAAGGGATCACAAAATTTATGACAGTGTAGACACATATCTAGTCATTCATTTGGTCATTCATTTGAGAGGACTGAGAACCAACTACATGGGACGCACTATGATAATTACATTGAGGGGATGTATAAAGTTGATCTAGACATAAACAGTGCTTTCAAGGAACAGAAGTAACTTTAAGTTTCCAGTCCCATATATAAAGAAGCTTAAAAGTTACCATTCTTTCCTAACAACAAGTAAAAAAGCTTTAAACAAACTGAAAAATCAACAACTCTTTAAAGATCTTTCAGAGAAGTTAGGTGACATGGCACACAGCAAGCCCAAATCAGAGAGAAAGACTGGCAGAAAAAGAGAATCACAACTTTCACAACTTGAAAGCAGAAACCCACAAGCAAAAACCACCACCAGAACTAGGGCCAGGGTAGGGAAATCTAAAATATCATTGATGAATTGCTGGAGGCTCAGTGCACACAAGTCTGAGAGTTAAAAATTCCACAAGGTCTCAATTATAAGGACACCCACATACTTCTGTTCTATCTCTAGGAGTTCAAACATGTCCTCACAGGAATACTGAAGAAAAATCCTCTCAAAGTTCTGGAACCATTCTGAAATATGGCAGAAGTATTCTGTTCTTCTTTAAAAGGCCCACCCTCAGGAGAAACAATTTGACCACTGCAAAACCTGCTGGGGTTATAGCAGAATCTAACTAACACAGAGGGAGGAAAACACCATTCTGTCCCACCTAAGAGTAGAAAAAAAAACAATAAGCACTGCTGAAATTGACAGTCCATGATCAGAGGCTCACTAAAGACTGAGATCTAATCATAGAACTATAGACATTTCCTCTCTCCCAACACACTCTATCACATTACTAAAGGCCTAAATACCACACTCTTCTTTTCTAATACACCATGTCCATTTTCCAACAAAAAATTATAAGACAGACTAAAAGGTTAAAAAATATATATATACAGTTTGAATACAATAAACAAGCACTAGAGTCAGAAATGGCAGAGATGTTGCCATTATCAGACCAGGGTTTTTCTTTCTTTTTTTAAACTATGACTAACATGCTAAAGACATTAATGGAAAAAGTACACAACATAAAAGAACAGATATCATAGAAAATGTCAGCAGAGAGATGAAAATTCTAAGAATCAAAAAGAAATGCTAGATATCAAAATCACTATAACAGAAATAATGAATGCCTTTCATGGGCTGGCTCATTAGTAGATTGGACATGGCAAGGAAAAACATCTCTGAACTTGAGAATATGACAATAGAAATTTCCAAAACTAAAAAATAAATCAAGAAAAAACTTTTAAAAAAGAACAAAATATTCAACAACTATGTGACATTATAAGAAGTGTAACATATGCCTAATGAGAATACTAGAAGGAAAAGAAAGAGAAAAAGGAAAGAGGCAATATTTAAAATAATGTGCTTAGTCGCAACTCTTTTGCGACCCCATGGAATGTAGCCCACCAGGCTCAGTATTCTTTTCCAGACAAGATACTGAAGTAGGTTGCCATTTTCTACTCGAGGTTATCTTCCCTGCCTAGGGACTGAACTCCTGTCTCTTGCATTTCCTGCACTGGCAGGTGAGCTCTACCACTGTGTCACCTGGGAAGCCCATTCAGCTCAGTTCAGTTACTCAGTCGTGCCGACTCTTTGCGACCCCATCAATCGCAGCACGCCAGGCCTCCCTGTCCATCACCAACTCCCGGAGTTTACTCAAACTCACGTCCATCGAGTCAGTGATGCCATCCAGCCATCTCATCCTCTGTCGTCCCCTTCTCCTCCTGCCCCCAATCCCTCCCAGCATCAGGGTCCTTTCAAATGAATCAACTCTTCGCATGAGGTGGCCAAAGTACTGGAGTTTCAGCTTCAGCATCAGTCCTTCCAATGAACACCCAGGACTGATCTCCTTTAGGAGGGACTGGTTGGATCTCCTTGCAGTCCAAGGGACTCTCAAGAGTCTTCTCCAACACCGCAGTTCAAAAGCATCCATGTTTCATCCTTCAGCTTTCTTCACAGTCCAACTCTCACATCCATACATGACCACTGGAAAAACCATAGCCTTGACCAGACGGACCTTTGTTGGCAAAGTAATGTCTCTGCCTTTCAACATGCTATCCAGGTTGGTCATAACTTTCCTTCCAAGGAGTAAGCGTCTTTTAATTTCATGGCTGCACTCACCATCTGCAGTGATTATGGAGCCCCCAAAAAAGTCTGACACTGTTTCCACTGTTTCTCCATCTATTTCCCATGAAGAATTTCCTCAAATTAATGTAAGACATCAAACCACAGGTCCAGGAAGCTCAGAGAACATCAAACAATAAATGCGGGGGGGGGGGGGGGGGGGAGGACTCTTTTTTTTTTAATATCGTATTCAAACTTCAGAAAATCACAGATTTCTTTTTTTTTTTTAATCATGAAAAAGTTAAGGGGTGGGAGTGAGGAAAACACCATACCTATTGAGGAGCAATGATAAGAATTACATTCAACTTCTCAAAAAACACTTTAAATACTTAAAGTGCTGAAAATTCTGTACCCTTTGAAACTATGCTTTAAAAATGAAACCACTAACTTAGAATTCTATACTCTCTGAAACTATCCTTCAAAAGTGATGAAGAAATAAAGACTATTTTAGAAAAAGAAATTGAGGAAATTTGTTGCCGGTAGACTTGTCATGCAAGAAATTATAAAACAACTTCCACATAGAAAAGAAAAATGAAATAGTTCAGAAACTGGGATCTACATAAAAAAGGGAGCATCAGAGAAGGAATAAGTGCAGGTAAAATAAAAACTTTTATTTTTCTTCTGCTTAACTGATCTAGCAGATCAGCTTGTTTAAAATAATAATGACAATAATATATTCAATTATGTACAAGTACATACAAATGTACATTATATATACTTATGTATTTAATTTATATCAGAGTACATCATGAGAAATGCTGGGCTGGAAGAAGCACAAGCTGGAATCAAGAT
Source organism: Dama dama (assembly GCF_033118175.1). Taxonomy (NCBI): domain Eukaryota; kingdom Metazoa; phylum Chordata; class Mammalia; order Artiodactyla; family Cervidae; genus Dama; species Dama dama. The sequence continues at coordinate 23,093,112 of NC_083697.1, read as the reverse complement.
TGCTGGGAGAAATATCAATAACCTCAGATATGCAGATAACACCATCCTTAGGGCAGAAAGTGAAGAGGAACTAAAAAGCCTCTTGATGAAAGTGAAAGAGGAGAGTGAAAAAGTTGGCTTAAAGCTCAACACTCAGAAAACTAAGATCATGGCATCTGGTCCCATCACCTCATGGGAAATAGATGGGGAGACAGAAAAACAGTGTCAGACTTTATTTTTTTGGGCTCCAAAATCACTGCAGATGGTGAGTGCAGCCATGAAATTAAAAGACACTTACTCCTTGGAAGGAAAGTTATGACCAACCTGGATAGCATGTTGAAAAGCAAAGACATTACTTTGCCAACAAAGGTCCGTCTGGTCAAGGCTATGGTTTTTCCAGTGGTCATGTATGGATGTGAGTTTGACTGTGAAGAAAGCTGAGGGATGAAACATTGATGCTTTTGAACTGCGGTGTTGGAGAAGACTCTTGAGAGTCCCTTGGACTGCAAGGAGATCCAACCAGTCCCTCCTAAAGGAGATCAGTCCTGGGTGTTCATTGGAAGGACTGACGCTGAAGCTGAAACTCCAGTACTTTGGCCACCTCATGCGAAGAGTTGATTCATTTGAAAAGACCCCGATGCTGGGAGGGATTGGGGGCAGGAGGAGAAGGGGACGATAGAGGATGAGATGGCTGGATGGCATCACTGACTCGATGGACATGAGTTTGAGTAAACTCCAGGAGTTGGTGATGGACAGCAAGGCCTGGCATGCTGCGATTGATGGGGTCGCAAAGAGTTGGACATGACTGAGCGGCTGAACTGAAATGAACTGATGCTTTGAACTGAATGACAACAAAGAGACAAGGTATGAAAGAAAGGAATTAAGACTATTTTGTAAACATAAGATATTTGCACTATCCATGATATGGTATAGTCTTCTTTGAAAGACGACTGAGATAAGTTGCAAATGTATATTGTGAACTCTAGGGAGACCATCAAAGAAAAGTGAAAAGAGAAGTGTAACTGAAATGTTAAGAAAAAACAGAAAATAGAATCATATAAAAAGCTCAATTCAAACCTAAAGAGCAGAAAAATTACAGGAGACAAAAATAAGAACAAAAACAAGGGCAACAAAATAAAAAACAGTAATAAATATGGTAGATATGAATCCAGCTATATCAGTACCCAATTTAAATTTCAATGACAGAATCACACCAATGATCATATTATAAAACAAGGCTCAACTGTATATTATCTATAAGGAGCCCACTTTTAATAAAAAGACACATAAATTAAAAGTAAATGAATGAAGAAATAGATCTAGATCTAGACATACCTTGTTAATGCTAATCAAAAGAAAGCTGGAATACCTATATTTATTTCAGACAGAGCAGACTCCAGAGCAAGGAAAGTTATCAGGGACAAGGAGGGGCATTACACAATTGTAAAGGGCAAATACTCCAAGAAGACATAACAACCCTTGGGTGTAGGCACCTAACACAAAAGTATCAAATCACATGAGGCAAAAACTGATATTGCAACAAGGAAAAATAGATGAATCTACTATGGTAATTGGAACGTCAACACCACTCTATCAGAAATGATCAGTAAGGATGTAGTTGAATTTAACAGAACCATCAATCAGCTTAATAACAATTGATATCTATGGATGCCTACTTTATCCAACAATAGCACATTGTGTAGCTCATCACTACTCATATTCATTACACTCAAGTTATGAAGTTATCTGCAGTGAACATTGCGGACCCTCTAAGGCTGTGCAAGAGGAATCAAATATCCTTATACTTAAGCTCACTATTTAGAGGCTGTAAGACTTCTTCTAAAAGATTCCAATGATATTTATTTGACACCTTTCACGTGCAGAGCAGATTATAATGACTGATGTATGGGGAGTTTAATTTTTTCCTGTTAACAAAAACTTTAATAAGGAAGTCTTCCCTTCTCAAAAAATAACCAGGAGCTAGAAAAATAAGAAACCAATGTTAATGATGCCAGATTTACTGCCCCAAACCACAAACTTTTTGGTTTAATTTAAATCTAGAGATCTCTGCTTAACACAGCAAAATCATATCATTCCATTAATTGTGTCCTTCTAAATGAAAACTCATTTTTCATTATTTTCACAATCTGATCAATAAAACCAATAAATAAGTTCCTAGCTTATAGTAATAACATTTGTTGAATGGATGAGTAAATGATTAAGATACAATGATTAAATTATGGCAAAAACAGGGCTTGGGTAAATCAATAAGTACCTGGAAATATAGTTAAGTATATTGAACTTCTCCCTAACAAAATATGTATGTAGTAATATGTTTATTTGGGGGCCAAAGGTTAAGAAATAAGGCATCTCACAACTACAAAGAAAAAACACTCTATTGATACTGAAATTAAAAACTGAAATTATTTCCACATTTGTGTAAAGAACCATAATATATTCATAATTATTTTAAAGCATTTGATGGGACCAGCTGTTGTTCTTGGACCTGGGCCTGGGCCCTAAAGCCACCGTGGATTACTTCTGTCTCCCTAGGATTTCAACTTCATCTTGAAATTCTGCATCTCCTGATGGTTCCTCATGGCCTCTGACACACAAATGCAAACAAACAGCAAGGTAGGTTTATACAAGTTGAGGGACAGATACATAAAATCTATGTGCTGTTTCAACCCACTCTCCCGAGGCCCAGAATGTGCACTGATGACCTCACATTAAAAGTTCAGAGTATATTTGATTCATGAAGAAAAAGAAATTCACAAAATGCAAGTCTAGACACACAAGAGGTAAAATACTACATTCTCGGATCATTTTTATCACAGTATTCCAGGTGTCAACATGAACTTTAAAACATATCAAATTAGCATTTTACTTTATGCAAGATGGTGTGGTTTTTTTTTTTGCAGTCTCTGCTCCCTATTTAATCAGTGTTTAATTCAATACAGTTAAGACAGTTATTCAGCTTCTACTCCCATATCCCATGTATTTCTCAGAATTTTATCCTGACTTAAATTGAAGGTTTTAATTAACATCCTAAAATGTAATGTTAAATTATACCATGTAATTATGTGGGCAAAGTACTCAGTGGAGGCTAGACATTATTAGCTATAATTATTCTTTAAAATAAAAGTCTAAAATATATGATTTTGTGAAATTTTCCATTCTGGCTACAATCTTTCCTTAACGATACACAAATTTTTTATTTTTCTGTTCTACAAACAATGTTTAAGGGAATATCACATAAACTCACAAAGATAGATGTGAAAATAGAAACTGTAAAAATTGAAATGCTTTCTTTATTTTCCTTCCAGAGTTTAATCTTTTACTGCTAGTGGAGAATGAATAGTTGTTATACTTTTTTTTTAAAGGTGTATTAATAGTTGAAAACTAATAAAGTTTTCCTTCTATGGCAGACACTCAACAATATCTGAATTATTCTAATTTCTAAAGAGAAACAATTGTATCCAAAATCAAACAAGCAAAACACAGACTTAAATACCCAAATAGTTCAGTTCTACTAATTCATTATCTATTTTGGATAGAGAAACATTCTATATTCTCTTCTTTGGATAGAGCAAAATATTTAAAATACTTATTTTATTCTCCCTTTATTACAACTGGGAATTTCTCAATAAATACATTAACTATGTTTGATACTTGGCTGAGTGTCCTAAAAGTGTGAAGTAGCCTATTTGTTTATCATGTTTGCTTAATACTTATAGAATTTTTTAAAACAAAGAAAACCCTCATTTTCCCCCTTAGAATAACAACAGCAACAAATCAAGGAGAGGATTCCGACATGGAATTCTACCTCACAGACCTCTACTCTGCAATTGAACCAATGTCAACAGATAGGATACTGGTTCCTTAGAGCTATCTAAGGGATGTTTAAGCTTTTGTACTCAGTCGCTAAGTCATGTCTGACTCTTTGCTACCCCATGGACTATAGGCTACCAGGCTCCTCGGTCCTTGGGATTTCCCAGGCAAGAATGCTGGAGTGGGTTGCCATTTTCTTCTCCTAGGGATCTTCCTGACTCCGGGATCAAAACCTGCCTCTCCTGCTTGCATCTCCTGCATTGGCAAGAAGATTCTTTACTACTTGAGCCACCTGGGAAGCCGTTAAACATCAACTTTTAATCCTACATGAACGTGTGGAAGAAAGTCAGGTAGCAGATTGCTTTCCCTTAGGGAAAAAAATCATGATGATATGACATTACTAATGGTTACAAGAATTTTTTTCAAGGCAATTTGCTATAATCTAGGTAGTCCACTCAATATACAGATTTATCCCCAGTGAAAGAGAACTCCCCACTTTGGTGGGCTGACAAGATGAAAATTGCAACTGATAGTAGATATAAACATAGAAAGAATGGCTAACTGAACATGATTTCAATATCAGATAAAAACAACTTTTGCCATTTTTCTGGTAAGGTTACTAGGAAAGCAGTATTTTGTGATTTTAGAACCACTGTAGACAACAGAACATTGCCCGCTATCAAGCCATATGCCACTGCAGCAGCTCCGGGATGGTTTGCCCAGAGAAGAATTCAAGATGGAGAAAAAGAGGATACTGGCCCTAGATAGCTGAGTATCAAAGAAATAATTTCAATAGTCCAGACTCTTACATCTTCCCATACATACAAAGGCACTAAAATCATTTACTTGAGATGTCTGCTTTTTGTGGTTAGCAGTAATTTTTTTATGTTTGTCTGTGTCTTTTTTTCTTCCCCAGCATAAACTCCTATATATTCTGGCTCCTCGCTTACCTCTTTGGAAAAGTCCCTCAGAGCTATCTGAGAGGCTTTATCCCTTGTTGTAGTACTCAGTAAGGTTCCTGAATAAAACATACTTTTCAAATTTTAGGTTGTGATTTTTTTTTCCTTCAGTCAATGCTGCCTGTTAATGGTTCCTCTTTTGAAGAAAGCAAAATGGTGGGAAGAGAGGTACAGAGTAATTTCAGTTCCTATTCCAACACCAAGTCTTGTTCTCATTCATCAAGCTCTATAATTAACTTCTATGTACTTTGTTGTGCTGTAGCCTTCTTCTTCTTAAGGAAGAAAGTGTGTATGTGGGAAAGTTTCACCATTTTGCTAATTTAAATGAAAAGAAGATTTAAAACTCTAGAATTTTTTCATACATCTCGTGATAAAAAAGTAAAGTACACAAATGAAAACCATACTTTCTTAATAAATATTGAAGTTCTTTTTCCCCAGGGAGAATCTTTATTTTTTTTTTTTTACATTTTTAAAATAAATTTATTCATTTTAATTGGAGGCTAATTACTTTACAATATTTAGTGGTTTTGCCATACATTGCGTTGAAGCAGCCTATAGATCTTGAGAAGTATAAACTGAAATTCTTTCTGAAACAAGACAAACTGACTCATTAGAAACCAATTTACTTCATTTTGTATGTACTTTTAAATCAAGGCTTTTAGGAATCAGAACATTTGCAAGTGGTGAAATTCACATCTTAAATTTATTTCTGGAAACAGGAAGGTAGAACAATATTTCCTAACCTGACATGCTCTGAGAATAGAATTCAAGCATATGTCATTATCATATCACCATGTCCTGTACTAAGAATAAAAACAAAACATAATAATGAAATTTGATAGTAATATAAACACAGATTAGTGCACATTTTAATGATATTCCAAAATATAGCAAATCTTCTTGTTTCAAGGACAAAAGAAACTAAATTATACCAGATATCTGTTACAGTCTAACACAAAGTCTATTGCATTTATTCCAAATATTAGATAAGGGGTGACCTGATAACTTTCACTTTAAAAGCAATGTGATTCTAGAACTTCCCTGGAGGTGCAGCAGTTAAGAATCTGCCTTGCGTGCTCCGGCCTGGTGCACTGGGAAGACCCAGAGGAATCGGGTGGAGAGGGAGGTGGGAGCGGGGAGCGGGATGGGGAATACGTGTAAATCCATGGCTGATTCATATCAATGTATGAAAAAACCCACTGAAATGTTGTGAAGTAATTAGCCTCCAACTAATAAAAAAAAAAAAAAAATCACATCTGTAAATCAAAAAAAAAAAAAGAATCTGCCTTGCACAGGAATAGAGACATGGGCCTAGAGAACAGACTTGAGGACACAGTTGGGAAAGGAGAGGGTGAGATGAATTGAGAGAGTAGCATTGAAATATATACATTACACATTATTACATGTAAAATAGATAGCTAGTGGGAAGTTGCTTTATAACACAAGGAGCTCCACCCAGTGCTCTGTGACAACCTAGAAGGGTGAGATCAGGTGGAGGTTGGGAAACAGGTTCAAGAGGGAGGGGACACATGTGTACTTATAGCTGATTCACGCTGTACCAACACAATATTGTAAAGCAATTATCCTCCAATTTAAAAAGAAAAAAGATTATCTTTAAAAAAAGAATCCACCTCAATACTGGGGACGTGGATTTGACCCCCGGTCAGGAAACTCAGCCTGTGAGCTGTAACTGCTGAGCCCACACACCACAACTAGAGAGTCGGCATCGCAACAACGCTGCATGACGCAACTAAGACCCGAAACAGACAAATATGTCAGTGTATGGCAAAAACCACTACAATATTGTAAAGTAATTAGCCTCCAACTAATAAAAATAAATGAAAAAAAAGAATAAAAATAAATAAAAGCTATAGGATTATGCTTCATAGGATACTTCCCTCCTCAATTTACATTCTCACTTTCAGAAATCATTTTTTCATTCATTAAAGAATTAGATAAGTGTGATAAGAGAAAGGGAGGAAAAGCTTCAAAATATTAAATAAGAATCACTCATGTGCTCGCTTCGGCAGCACATATACTAAAATTGGAACGATACAGAGAAGATTAGCATGGCCCATGCGCAAGGATGACACGCAAATTCATGAAGTGTTCCATAATTTTTTTTGACTTATAAAAAAAAAAAAAAAAAGAATCACTCATAACCAAGCAGAACATTACATTGGAACAGCATATTCTATCCTAGCCATAAAACATTCTACAGTGCTTTGACCCATTTGAGTATTAGGACCAGTCCTTCATTCCTAAGTATGTGCTGCTTGAATCAAACATTTATAAGGTATAATGGAACCTCAACATGGCTGAGTTATAGTTAGTCCATTATTCTTTCTAGTTCCCAAAGAGAGGATGAGTTATTGATGCAGAAATAAGCTCTAGTTGAAATGGTATGCTAAAGTAGGAAAGTCATTGATTTTGGATCCAGATGTATGAGGCATGGAAACACAGCTCTATCATTTATTAGTCGAGTGATCTCAGGTAAGTTACTCTTTAAACCTTTGATTCCTCATTGGTTAAAAGGGGGGGGGCGGGAAAGACAGTAAAACCAATCTTGGAGGGCTGGTATGAGGACTAACTGAACTAAACACCACTTAGTAAACAGCCAATGTTAGTTCCTTTTGAGATATGGTTTGTCTATGTTATGTACCTATATACAACATATATCTAGGTAGCAAAGAAATATTCTTGATGGATATTCCTGTGATGATGGAGTGGTGGCCATTAACATTTGAGTGGGGAACAGTGCATATTGATCTGTACACACCCCAATGTAAACACAATACCTTGACACCTGTATGAACAAAGGCAACACTCATCCTGTATGTTAGTAGTGAAGGACAGGGAAGCCTGACATGCTACAGTCCATGGCGTTACAAAGAGTCGGACATAACTGAGTGACTGAACAACAACAACAGAACTTTGTATAAAAGAAACTTAAATAGAATTGAAATAGTCAAAAACAATGAGAAATGACAAATTTACTCTCTGAAGCCTCCTCTGGGCTTCCCCAGTGGCTCAGCAATGAGGAATCTGCCTGCAATGCAGGAGACGTTGGTTCGATCCCTGGGTGAGGAAGATCCTCTGGAGGAGGGCATGACAACACACTCCAGTAATTCTTGCCTGGAGAATCTCATGGACAAAGGAACCTGGCGGGCTATAGTTCATAGGGCTGCAAAGAGTTGGACATGACTGATGCAACATAGCACGCATGCAAGCATGCCTCCTCTGGTATCTGAAGAGATGCTATATTCGGTTCTATAGCTACTGAGCCCCCACCTCTCCAAGGAATATTTCAGCCAATAAATCATGGTAGGGATTTGACTTTGCAGTCAGCTCCATACCAAAGTGTGTTTGGCTTTTCTGTGCCTGAAAATGCCTGAATAGATATCTAGGGTTAAGAGTTTAGCCTTGGCCAGGGAACATCCACTATAGCTTGAGAGTTAACCTGGCCCTAAGAAATGAGCATGATGAAGCTGTTATCTTGCAGTGCATCCCAGAGTAGGGCAGGGACTGCCTTTATACTAGAGTAGGATTAAAACAACAACACATGGTACACAGGAAGAAACCTCACAATGGGTTTTTAGGGGGGCTATCTGCTGCCTAATCACCAAAGACTCACGTAGACAGGAGAGAATCAAAAAGTTAATACCCAGGTTCTTCTCCAGTTCATCTGCCTGGAATTAGTACTCTTGGGCTTAAGTTTAAGCCCCTGGTAAGAAGCACATCGTATGAAAACTCACGTGAAACTGAGAAGAAGGACAGCAAAGGATTCCCAAACTAGAGAGTATAAAGCAGATTCCAAGGCTAAGGGAGCTTGGATCATCACCACCATCCACCTCCAAAACTCTTTTCATCTTGTAAAACTGAAACTCTGTACCCGTTAAACAATAACTTCCCTTTCCCTTATTTAGTTGTACGTACCTTATTTTGTCAAATAATTTCTAACATTTTTGTATAATTCTCACTCAAATCCCAATTGCTGTGCTCAAATATAACAAACCTTATAAAATAACTTCTCATTTTCTTCAAAACTAAAGTGATAACACAAAAATGTTCAGAGAGGGCAATATACCACTAACATAGGTGAAATATGAGTTAAATGGTGATTATATGATGTGATGACACTGAAACCCGGGCCAAGCTGGGGTTTGATTTGTGAAATTTGTCCCATTCCTTTGACAGACGTCAAATGTTATCTTCTCACCTACATCATGTGACAACATTTCTGCTAATAAACCACCCCATATTTCCATTCCTGCTAGATTGTCACAAGTTATGGGAGATTATATAGAGTTAGCCAAGTTTACTTAGCCTTTCAGGGAAAGTCTCTAAATTATCCTTATCTCTTACAAAGACAAAGTTGTTTAAGGATAAAAACCATGGAGTCCTGAGATAACAGGAAATTTCTTGGCTTCACAAAGCAATTATTTATTAAACCCATATTTCCATAGAACATACACATTTATCAATAAAATCCCACTGCACCATAGAGAGTAAGATAGGCCATCATGATGAGGATGATTAAGGTTAAAAAAGGAGTATTTAAGTCTTAATTTTGTTTCAGCCTAGTGTTAATTTATATAATGCTTTGAAGCTCTGTACACTATAATAGGTGCTAAAAGGTCAACAAAAGACACACAATGTCCCTGCTTTAAAATACTTAAAATCTAGTTGAGAAAACAGAATATATACATGAAAAAAAAAGGTAAACGATAATAAAAGATAGTCTATAGGTGGATGTCAAAATAAATGGCACCAAAAAAAAAAAAAATACAAGAATTCGAGTCGAAAAGATAGTAACATAGGATGGAGTAACCATTCAAGTATGATTTCCAGGAAGTGGAAATTGTGCTGAATCCTGAAAGAAAAGATTATTTTTTAGGTAAAAAGATGAAAGAGAATCAAATAAGAACATAAGCTTGAGCAAAATCACAGATACAAGAAATAAAATGTTGAGTTAAAGCACACAAATTAAGGAAAATCAGGCTTTCTTTGGTGGCCTTAACTTAGAGGAAACATGGGGGAAAGCACTGGTAGTTTCAATGGGATTAATATGTGGGTAAAGTAAAAGGACTTTAAAAATGAATTGAAATATTTGGACATCATCAAATATTTTTGAACATATACCCCTTTCTTTTTGAACCTGCATTTACAATGTATTTATAGTTTATAATTCATATATAAAAATAGAGATTTTTAAAGAACAATATAAAATAAGAAAAATAATTTTAAATACCTTGCTTATCACAATAGTTCCATATAATCACTACTTAATATCTCAAGGCACAGTAGCTACTGGGGATGCATTGCAGCATAACAGTAGTAAATGAAAGCTCTTAATTCACTTGATCTTAGCCAAAAGGCTGAGAAGAGATGAAAGTTCATATTTCTAAAAAGCTTTTGGCTTGTTTCAGATTTTTTTGGCAATAGTATCAGATTAGACAATTATGTTTAACCTTATAAGACAAAGAGCTCTTAAGAGGAGATATAGAAGTTTAGTACAGCAAAGGATTCCCAAAGGACAGCAAGGGATTCCCAAATTGGAGAGAGTATAAAATGGCTGTGCCATTTTTGAAGACTTAGAATGGAAAAAAAAAGAATGAAGAAATCTCAGTAATGTTTTTGTCAATTGTTTGTTGAAAAGATATTTTGGATACACTGGGTTAAATAAAATATATTATTAAAATTAGTTTCACCTGTTTATTTTTACTTTTTTAAATGTAGCTATGAGAAAATTTTAAATTGTGCAAGTGGATAGCACTGTATTTTTATTGTACTGTTCTAGATACCAAAGTGACTGAAATATGAAAGATGACTGAAAGCAAGATTATTCTGAATAAAGTTTTAAATATACTGCTGCATTTACTATCTGATTTAATCAGATTATCATTTCTAGGCCATATATGTTGCTTTATTAATATCACATATTTTATTAATATTCAATGAGAATATACAAGCAAAAAAGATGAGGGGAGTCTGAGATGTACAAGGAGTTGAAAGATACAACCAACCAAGACAGTAATATCCTTCATCTTATCCATCATGATCCAGACATAACCTGTATTTGGGAGATGATGAGTGGGGAGCTCATGGAAAAGCAAGACACACATACCAGGGCAAATCCATCACAGAAGCCAGCCCTCCTCAACTCCACCTTCATCAGGAACCCAGCCAGTACACATGAATACTGACAGTGTAAGAGCAGGTATGCTGCAGAGCCTGATGACAAGCACGGGCCACTGCTGGACCATGTCAGCACACTTGCCAATGACATCATTTAATGGAGGACAGGGGGGCAGGGGGTGCCTCCAGCTCTTCCCCAGTACCCAGCTGCCATGGAGCCAGACAGGCAGGAGCACTAGCCTTTGAAACAGATAAAGGTCACTAAGTAAGTTCATCAGAACTAGATTTGGAGACCCACGGTGCTGAAAAGTGTCAGTGAAGTTTTAAGATTAAAAATTCCATGGCTGATTCATATCAATGTATGACAAAACCCACTGGAAAAAAAAAAAAATATTAGATCTGAAAAAGAAAAAAGAATGGGGGTAGAGGAACAGGGTAAGGGCTTCCCTGGTAACTCAACTGGTAAAGAATCCACTTGCAATGCAGGAGACCCTGGTTTGATTCCTGGGTTGGGGAGATCCCCTGGAGAAGGGATAGGCTACCCACTCCAGTATTCTTGGGCCTCTCTGATGGCTCAACTGGTAAAGAATCCACTTGCAATGCAGGAGACCCTGGTTTGATTCCTGGGTAGGGAAGATCCCCTGGAGAAGGGAACAGCTACCCATTCCAGTATTCTGGCCTGGAGAATTCCATAGACTGTACAGTCCATGGGGTCACAAAGAGTTGGACACGACTGAATGACTTTCACTTTCAGAGGAGTGGTTAGTTCCCAAATGCATCAGTAAACAGTGAGAGTGAGACAAACAATGGTTGGTGCTCATTCAAGCAGCAGTAAATCAGGGAGGAAAAGCCAACAGATTTTAATTAAAGTCTCTCTATATATAGTTTTAGTTTCTTATTGAAATTCTGCTCCCAGATTCTCAAGAAAATTTTCAATGAGGCTACTTCCAACACCCTTTGGAGAACTAATTTATTGGAATCTCATACTGCTAGATAGGATAATGATTGGTAGGTAAAGGGTAAGGGTCTTATCTCAGACTTGCAATTACCCACTCTCATTCCCCGACCCAACCAGGGATGGAACCTTGACCCTGGCAGTGGAAGAGCTGAGTCCTAACCACTGGACTGGCAGGCAGTTCCCACTTTCATCCTTGACAATACGTTAAAAAGTTTTAATTTAAATAAAACTTCAAAAAGTTTAGTAATTTGATTCAATAACCACATTTTGAGTAAATTATATTACAAAATTAATTTAATCATAGAATTAATTTTTTTCAAGTAAAAGAAGAAATTGTGATCAGTTATTAGGAAAACCTATTGAGCCAAAATAAAGGTTTTGATATATTGGAGTGTGCTTTGGGGAGTTATGCATTATCCTCTGAAAATAAGGAATTAACGGTACAGGTGTTTTTGTTTTTGTTTTCCATTTTTAGGAGATATAAAGGTGGAAATGATAATTTTCAAGTTCTCTTCTAATAACATAATTCTTTAAATCTTCCAGAATCTACCATTATTTGTGGAAATATATAAACAGCCCATTTGTGGAAATATATTCTATTTTCATTTTTCCAATTGAAAATACTAAATAGTAGTATTTAGGCCATACTAAATACTTGATTGATTCATGGTGATATGTAGTGCCATAAAAAGTAGTAGTATTCATGCTACATGTTCATTTACATTTTCCCTAATGAAATACTTGATTTGTGAACCTGACTTTTTCCTCCTGAAAATGACTATATTCATTATGGTTTAGAAAGACAACTATTAATAAACAGCCCATTTATAATATTAGTTAGTAAAGCATTCACTACCACTAGACTAGAGCTATAGACCTTTTTTCTACACTCCTAGTTTCAAAGATAAGATATAATTCCTCTCTTTCTTGACATGATATTTAGTAAGAAATATCTGTAGTGAAACTAATTATACAATTTCAATTTGTCCAAGTATTGGAGAAATAACATATTTTGCAATAATATGATATTAAAGAAATGTTTAGTGTTGTGGACCAAGTAACAGAAGTTAAAATTTAACTGAAACACTAGATCCTATTTTAATATTATTTTCTACTATTGTCCAATACTAAAGGCTATGGTTTTTCCAGTGGTCATGTATGGATGTGAAAGTTGGACTGTGAAGAAAGCTGAGCACCGAAAAATTGATGCTTTTGAACAGTGGTGTTGGAGAAGACTCTTGAGAGTCCCTTGGACTGCAAGGAGATTCAACCAGTCCATCCTAAAGGAGATCAGTCCTGGGTGTTCATTGGAAGGACTGATGCTGAAGCTGAAACTCTAGTACTTTGGCCACCTCATGCGAAGAGTTGACTCATTGGAAAAGACCCTGATGCTGGGAGGGATTGGGGGCAGGAGAAGGGGATGACAGAGGATGAGGTGGCTGGATGGCATCACCAACTCAAGGGGCATGAGTTTGAGTAAACTCCGGGAGTTTGTGATGGACAGGGAGGCCTGGCGTGCTGTGATTCATGGGGTTGCAAAGAGCTGGACATGACTGAGCGACTGAACTGAACTGATGGTTTATTTGTGATTTATAGGTTTTTTCATAACTCTACCTAATAAATTTTTGCCCAGGAGGAAATGTTGGAGGAAGAAATATCCAAAGTACAAATTTAAAAAATACTTATCAGAGATTCATTTATTCATCAAGAAAAAGTCTAACTTGTTTAATGTTTATCAAAATGTTCATGTAACTATCAATGGCTATTATATCAACCCGTATTAGCTAAATAATGTAAGAAATATAATCTATGGGGGCAGGAATTTTTTAACTTTTATAAAAAATTTTCACTAGAGTAATCTGTGTACAGAGTGATGACTGTCACACAGTAGGTATGCAATAAAAATGTTTAAGTGAAAGAATGGATAAACTGCTAAAATCTATTAATTCACCTTTTTCTTCCACAAACATTTATAAACATAAAAAAACCATATGCATACTAGAGACAAAGATGAATGAGACATAGTCCTCAACCTCAAAATATTCTCAGTAAATGAAAAGAATATAAAAACACATAATAACAGTAAACATGTGCACGTGCAATTATTTCAATTTTCACAAAATTCTACGTGCACATGTGGAACACCTAGAACACATTGATCTGGGGAGGACTGTGGAGTAAGGGATGGGGGTCAGGAAATGCTTCTTGGAAGAAATGAATATTGAATAATGGACAACTGTCAGTCAAATAAAAAACAAAGAAAAATAATACCTCAGACAGAGGAAGGGGATACTTAGAAAGGATGAGCTCCATGGAGCTGTGAACTAAACAAAAGGCAGAGAACTGGGAAGGAAGACAGAGGCCAGACTATAGAACTTATTTCTGAACTTTTACGTATGGGTAATGGTGAACCTTTAAAAGTCTCAAGTGGAGATAATAGGTTTTTATATTAGATAATTACTCAGGTAATTATGTAAAAGATAGATTAGACTGAAGGTGAAACAATATTCCAGTCATCAAGTAGAGAACTGATAAGGGCTTCAACTATATCAGAAGCATCTACTAGCTAGGGAGCATCTGATTCTCACAGCAGTTAGGACAGCAATTCTCAATCTCTGAAGGCTATAAGAACCATGTAGAGGCTTGTTTCAGACTATCCATGGCCCTTCCATTCCCTCTAAGGATTTCCCCTAAGGAGTGCACCCCTATTTCCAATTAAGAATCACTGACATTGTGACCAATTATTAATGACATCTATAAGTCTATCATAGCTCTCAGGTGTTTAGAGGAGAAAAAGGTTGAAAACCATATATTTAAAAGGTATTAATAAAATCACCTGGACTTAGTAATTAAATCATTGCATGGGAGAGTGGACAATAAAATCTAGAATCATTGTGTGAACTGGATGCATATGACAGAGCCATCAACTGAGATGCACAGGAGGGTAAAAAGAAGAAGCAAGTTTCAGAGTCTGAAGTGCTTGCAGAACATTTTGGTAAAAAGGTTAAAAGTGAAAGAAAAGTGAAGTCGCTCAGTTGTGTCCAACTCTTTGCAACCCCATGGACTGTAGCCCACCAGGCTCCTCCATCCATGAAATTTTCCAGGCAAGAGTAATGGAGTGGGTTGCCATTTCCTTCTTCAGGGTATCTTCCTGACCCAAGGATCAAACTCTGGTCTCCTGCATTGCAGGCAGATGCTTTACCATCTGAGCCATCAGGGAAGCCCCAAAAAGGTTAACAGAGGGAAATAAGTCTGAGGCCTGGGGAAGAAGTTTGAGCTGGAAACTTGAAGTCATCAAGATATAAATGACAGATAAAATACAAGTAAAGGAATTTCTTGTAGACCAAGAAGAACTGGAGGGTCCAAATAGAACCTATAGAGCCCTCCTTAGGGAGTGGCAAAACAGGAGCTCCAGAAGACAGCTGAGAAGAAACAGCAAGAGAAAAAAAAAAAAAGGTGATAAAGAAAAAGGAATAGAAGAAAGAGGAGAACCACCACCGCCACCAGGAGAGTCCTATTCTGAAACCTCCAAGTGAGAAGAGTTTCAAAAAGGAGGTAGTGATCAAGAGTGCATTGCAGTAGAAAAGTTCTACTAGATAAACGCCAGGAACCCCCTGCTTTGGGCAGTAAGTCAGTATCGTAAGCTTTGCCAGAAGAAATTCCATGAAGGCTCGGAGATAGGAGACATGTTATATGGGACTGAGGAGTTGGAATTGTGGAAATGACTAAGACACAAAGAGTCTACTCTTTGAAGAAGTTAAAATACATTAATTATTTCTCTCCGCTCTGCTTCATTTTTGTGTTTACTCACTAAAAAGGATTTGTTCTCATTTTTTTAACTGAAAAGAAATGCATAATCACATAAAGTTGCCCCTACTGTGAAGCCAGAAAATACAAACTATTATGTTCACATTTTCAATGCAAAAATTTTAAAACCACTTATGACTCCACCTAGACTGAAAGTAAATATGCTCAAACTAAATTCTTTTTGATTCTTGGCATTGCCTGCTATCAACTTTGAAAAACAGTGAGGACAGTTTAAGTCAAAACAAGGACTGGTTTCTGCCAAACAATTGAAGGTTTGCTTAAATAGAGCTTAAACAGAGTTTTTTTTCCCTTACTCTTACTCTCTTAACTCCAAACTCAATCTGTAGCATAGTCATAAAACTGAGAGGAGAAAATAGAGAACATTATATAAAATAGAAATTGGCTTTTTTAAAGCAACAAACTTGGGATGTAGGTCAATAAAATGTATTCAGAGGATGTTACACGTAGTGGCTCCATATTTATGGTACTATAAGCTTGTTGGAACTCTGTATTCAGAGGGTATATCTTTCCTTATCTCCTTTGCCTTTTGCTTCTCTTCTTTTCTCAGCTATTTGTAAGGCCTCCTCAGACAACCATTTTGCCTTCTTGCATTTCTTTTTCATTGGAAAAGATCCTGATGCTGGGAAAGATTGAGGGCAGGAGAGGAAGCGGGCAACAGAA
The DNA here is from genome assembly GCF_033118175.1 of Dama dama. Taxonomy (NCBI): domain Eukaryota; kingdom Metazoa; phylum Chordata; class Mammalia; order Artiodactyla; family Cervidae; genus Dama; species Dama dama. Next base: position 23,076,759 of record NC_083697.1, on the reverse strand, counting down.
GATGAGATGGTTGAATAGCATCATTGACTCAATGGACATGCATTTGAGCAAACTCCAGGGACAATGAAGGATAGGTTAGCCCGGTGTGCTGAAGTCTAAAATCCATGGGATCGCAAAGAGACAGACACGACTGAGCAACTGAACAGCAACAAGGCCAAAATAAGCTTGTTGATCACACTGATCATATCTTATGGTATTCATTCAGCTATTCATTCAACAAATATTAATAAGTATCTAGTATTGTGCCAGGCAGAAGCCCTAGTGTTAAGGATATAGCTTACGGTTGGTAGAAAAGGCACACTATTAAAAAAGCAATAATCTTAAATCTGACACATGGTAAAATTGAAGAAGGAACGAGAGCTTTTAGTAAATTGAGGGGACTGGGGAAAAAACAGTGAGGAAATGCTTCCTGAGGAAGGGTACTTGAGCTGGAATCTACGGGACATGTGTGAGTTAGCCAAGTGAAGCGGGGAAAGTCTGCAAGCAAGCGAGAACATGGAGCATTTCAGGAGCTGAAGGAAGTTTGACTTGGCTGGAGTCTAGTGTGAATGGAAACCTGGCAAGGCATGCAACTGGAGAGTTGGGTAGTTAGGGTCCAGATGATGTCAGCCACGTGTGGTAGGCGGCCTCTGAGAAAGCCACAGGGATCCCTGGCTTGTGAAGCCTTTAGTTCTGGAGTGTGGGCTGAATTATTGCCTCGCTCCTAATTAATAGCTTACAGGCATAGTTCAAAGATACTGCATGTTCGGTTCCAGAACACCTCAATAAAGCAAATACGCAATAAAGCAAGTCACACAAAATTTTGGTTTCTCAACATATGTAAAGGTTATGTTTATACTACACTGTAGTGCATTAAGTGTGCAAGAGCATTACATCTAAAAAAACAACGTATATATCTTCACTTAAAAATACTTTATTTCTTAAAAAAAAAAAAATACTAACCATCACCTGAGCTTTCAGTGAGTTGTAATCTTGTTGCCAGTGGGGGGTTTGAAATATTGTGAGAATTACTAAAATATGACCCAGAGACACAAAGTGAGCAAATGTTATTGGGAAAATGACACATCGACTTGCTTGTTGCTGGGTTGCCATAAACTTTCAATTTGTAAAAAATAAAAGATCTTGAAACACAATACAATGAGATATGCCTGTACAGCAAAAGTGATGGGCTGTCACTTCCACGATTAGGTTATTCAGACTGTGGCTTCTGGCGTAGGTGTTGCCTCTCCTCATTCATCTCTCGCTCTGGGAAAAGCCAAGTGACATGTCATGAGGCAGTCCTTTGGAGCCCACATGTCCTCTGAGGCTCACATGAGTAAGCCTGGAAGCAAATTCTTTCCAAGTAGTGCCTTAAGATGACTGCAGTTCTGGCTGACACCTTGACTGCAGCTTTGTGAGAGACCATGAAGTTAGCACTATATATGTGTGTGTGCTCAGTCATTAAGTCACATCTGACTCTCTGTGACTCCATGGACTTGTAGCGCCAGGCTCCTCTGTCCATGGAATTTCCCAGGCAAGAGCACTGGAGCGGGTTACATCATCTTCTCCAAGGTATCTTCCCAACCCAGGGACTGAATCCATGTCTCCTGCATTGGCAGGTGGATTCCTTACTGCTGAGACACCAGGAAGTCAGTACTACCCACTCCTTAACACCCGACCCAGAGAAACTGTGAGATAATAAATGTGTGTTGCTTCCAGCCACTATGTTTTGGAGTAGTTCGCTAATACAGCAGAAGATAGCTAATATACTATGTTTAAAAATTGGGTTGAGCATTAACCTAATGGAATGAGAATATATTAAAGGATTTTAAGCAGGAGGAAATACTAAACATATCTCTACTTGCAATTTTAGATATTCTATAAAACTGCCACAATAAGCCTGAAAGAATAATCCAGATTCGTCCAGCAAAATAAACATTTAAACAAATACCAATTTCTTTTTTTTTGTGTTGTCAAAGTCATATTTATTAATATTAAACTTTTTTGAGGTAAAAATGAGCATTACATGTTATACAAACAAAAAGACTTTGGTGCATTTTATATGTTCTTATAATATTAGATTGCTATACATTGTAAGGGATTTTTACAGATTCTTAGAATAGGATCTCCTTTGTATGGAAGATGGGGGGAAAGGGTGGGAGAGAGAATGTATTGATACAAGAATAGGTCAAGTATGTCTTTGGCTGACCAAGGAGAACAATGTAAATTCCTTACTTCATTTATAAGTCCTGACTCTGTTATTCCAGAAGCACTCAGGAGCTACTGATAATCTGCTCAGTGCGGGGGAGGGGCAGTTCCCAATAAACAAATAACAATTTCTGCTACAAAATTCTAAAGTTCAATATCCTGTGTAAAACTTCCACCTCACTAATCACATTAATCAGTCAACAATCAAGCTGATCAATTTCTTAAAAATCCCCCTTCTGGTTCACTGCTTTGATTTAGGCCTCTATCATCTCCAGTCTAGACCGCTGACTTGGGTGCATGCTCATCACTCAGTCGTGTCTGACTCTTGGCGACCCCATGGACTGTAGCCTGCCAGGCTCCTCTGTCCATGGAATTTTCCAGGCAAGAACACTGGAGTGGGTTGCCATTGCCTACTCCAGGGGATCTTCCCAACCCCAGGGCTGAACTCAAGTCTCCTGCATCTCCTGCATTGACAGGCAGATTCTTTACCACTGAGCCACTTGGGAAGCTCCAAGACCACTGGCAACGCCCTATTTATTTCCCCACCTTGAGTCTGTTGCCTTCCAACCAATTCTCAAACTGCTACCCCCCAAAAAAGGTAGTCTAAAGGAATTACAAAAGGGAAGTCTAATCACATTATATGCCATCAGATTATGGGGAGAAATTTGATCTGCTCTGCCAGTCTTACACACATATTAATGACACGGTGCCTGCCTCCTCTGCATCATCAGCTCCCAGATCACAACTTGTTACACTACTCCAAATTCAATGGGCTCTCAAAATAATCTGTAGAGTGCTTAGTATAACTTTTCATCAAAGGAAAAGAGCTGAACCCCTTAATCAAGAAGTTTGTCCTCTGTGCATCTCAAAGACGGAGCATTTTCAATTGTTTTCACAACTTCCAAATAAAAGTTCCAATTTAGAGAAATTTTATAAAACACTGGAAAGAAAAAAAAAAAAGCAATTTCATTCTGTTTGACCAGTGAAGACAAACTCGTTAGGGAAGAAGTTTCAGACGCACATCTCATCAGAAAACTATTCCATTTACCAGCTTGACACCTCAGTGTAGCTCTTCACAACATAGGATAAGTCCCTGACCCACTCAGGGAGACACAATTCTATAAGTATTCAGAAACACGGCAAGATTAGTACCTGAGGAACCATTAGCATTTCCAAAAGCATTATATGAATTGTTCCTGTGTGAGACATTTAATTGTAAAAAGGAAACTGGTAATTAATTCACAGTCATTTCAACTGCGTGATTGTTTCAAGTAACATTGATGTCATAAAATCCTTTAGCCAAGTAACAAACTATTAGGAGAGGACAGAAAATTCCAATAATCAAGAAGGAAAGGTCTCTTTCTCCTTTAAAATCCAACAATATTAAAATTTAAAATCCAAGCAATAAAAGTAAAGAGAAGTGTTCAACTAAAATCTTAGTTGTTAATTATCTAAATGATGTGGCCATCTTCTGAAGATTAATGAAAAATTACACATAATCATTTATTCTTAAAATTGCATTCATTGAGCAAAACTCTAATCTTTTTCATCATTCCTTTTATAACTTTTGACAAGGTCAAATATTGAAGTTCAGAGGTACCATCAAAGCAGAAAATGAAAAAATTCTTTTTAACCACTATGATATACTTTCAAATATGAAATAATCCTTCATTCAAGAGTAATGCTAATTAGTCTATGAGGTAATTCTGCATATTGAAACCCATTTTTTAAAAAAGTTTGTGTGTAAGTCAAAATTAATGTCAAAAAAGCTTCTGTAACTTATTAAGTAAACAATCAAATAAATTATTCATTAACATTCAGAAATATTAACATTAAAAGGAAATGTTCAACTTGCTGTAAGGTCAGTTTAGGATGACTCTGAAGAAATCTTTAGAGTTTTTTTGTTTTTTTTTTTTAATTCTAATCAGGATTAGAATAACAATGATGAAGAAGTTAAGATAACTAACTGTTAGGTAAACATATATTTTCTAACATTTTTGAGAAACTGTCATTAAGTAATATCACCCCTATAAATACTACATAACAAGAAAAATCCATTTATGTCTTCTTTGCAATTTACACTTCACTTAGATGGTTCAGAATCATGAAAGCATCTATGAAGAGAGATTTAAAAATCATTATATGACAATGTTTGTTTAATAGAAAGTGATGGCTTAAATGCTACAATATGTTTCTTGAATATTTTCACATTAAATAGTAATTGAACAAAAAGCCCCCTGGTTCTCCTCAAGGGCAAGTCCCACAAAGCTCCTCATTATTGGAATTTCCAACTTGGAAGCCAAACTAAATAACAAGGAGTAATTTGCCAATTAGAACTTCCTGCTCTTTTCTCTTTATTCCTTAAACACCATTCAGGGGCTGAACCGGTCAAACACTTTTAGCTTCAAAACAGCAACTGAAAGGATTTAATTTGTGTCTCTCCAAGGTGAAGCTGTCAAGAGGCAGCCGTGATGCAGTCCATGTCCCACTGCAGCAATTTCCCTTCAGGACAGAGAAGTAGGTTTCCACTCTTACAGAATACGGAGTTTCCTTTTCTCATTTCCCATTATTTCATTTCAATTAATGACCTCCAAATTTTATACTTGTATAACTACTGGGCTTGAGAAGCTTGAGGCACTGCATCTCTGGAACCTGTTAATGTCTTCAGACCAAACCTGTGTTTATACCGGAAATAAAGAACTTCACAGGGGCCTGACATGGATTGGAATGAGGACCATGAAAACTGTGTTAAATCCCAAACTGTGTGGCCCAAGACAGGATCACATTATTCTCTTATTAGTGTAGGTCATGGCAAGAGAAGGAGTAAAATAACTTAGAAATCCTTCACAACATTTGCATGTCTTTGCAGTATTTGCATTTCTCGCCTGCATTTTCCTAATTTTAATCCCAGTCGACATCCCAGCTTGTTATTCAGTTTTAAATGCCCCATGATGAACAGAACTTAGATGCAGACTTCTAAATTGCAAACATACTTCAGATTAACACTACATCATGAAATCTGGTCCTCTTTTTCCATCTAAGGAGTCCTGACTTGAGCTCAAGGCTTCTCCATCATAGACTCGCTAGCACTAGAAAAAGAGGTTTCACTTTCCTCACTCTGAGCCTGCACATGACCCCAAGGGACTGCTCACTCCTCTGAACCCTGGGCCAGGAAAATCAGTTCAGGAGAAACTACTTTTCAAATGTCTATTTGCAGAAAGCATTGATATTTGTAATCAGGGTATTCCCCTCCCCCCCCATACTACTTTGGATCTGTACTGATAATCGACTGAAAATACAGTAGAGTATTTCTATTTGTATATCTAAAATTCAGTCTTAAAATGAGAATGTGTTACCTCTATTAATGAACCACTTCAAAGATTACCCAGGTTAAGAGAAGTTATTTTTATCATAGTAGATAGCAGACGGTCAAGATCTCTGAGCTAAGATATGACAAACATTCTCTTCCTGGCCAAACTTAAGTCAGGCTCCTCTGATCTCTTTTTCAACTAGTCCTCAACTTCTGGGCTTCCATGTTCTTCTCTGTATTGTCCAATATTAGTGAAAATCTTGCTAAGTTGGTTTAACCAGAAGCCCCCATCCTCTATGATCACCCTCAATATCTGATTGACCAGGTGACGTGTGATCACTCAGGCCCACTTTCAGCAAGAATCCTGTTAGTTCATTGTAACCAGAACTAGTCTTAAGCCTGAGGTTTCCTCTTAGTAATTTTCATTTGCTGATCCCCAGCCTGCTCTTTGGCTAAAAGTCCCCACTTTTCCTTGTTGTATTTGGAGTTGACTCCAATTTCTCTCCCCACCGCCCACACTGCAAAACTCCATCACAGTAGTTCTTACACCTGTCCTAAAAGTCCCCTGGAAAAAATTTGCCTTACTGTTCTTTCACAGTATTGTGAATGATTTTTTCTTTAGCAGAGGCCAGGAGAGATTAACCTTTTTTAAGCTAATTGTTAGGACAAATTTCCTCACTTCCTACTTGGTTTTAAAAGGGTCTAGGCAGTGTAAATTAAAGTGAAAAAATGCTGTAGAGATAAGGTATCAGGAAATATAAAGAACTTGAACTTCATACAGTGTCTTCCTATCACTGTACTACTATGGGACATTTCAGTTCAAAAAAACTAGATCAACAGAAATTTATAGTCACAGAATTTAGAACTTAAGGAAATCTTAATGATTAATTAATTAATGATCATTTAATTCTTAACCTAAGCCCCACGATTTTCCAGATAAAGAATTAAACTTATAGAAATAAGACTTAATAACAATATTTTAAAATTATAACAGAGGTTACTTTTACTTATACATATTTTGCAATCAATTTTAAGTATCACTTAACATGGGAAAGAGTAGCCTATTCTTACCTTCATAAAAGAACTTCAAAATCCATTTATTCAAAGGAAATAAATTCCTCTGAATTTATTCTAGGATCTTGCCTAAATCTACCATCTAGGTAGATTCTATGATCTTGCCACATGCCCAAACTAGAAAAAATGAAACTTTCATTGATGCCTGTTCATCTATCACCACTCAGATGTGTCCTGAGTCTGCAACTTGGTCTCCTTCTCTTCCCAGGAAATCATCACATATTTCCCTGTGTCAGTCTTGCTCAGTTCCAAGGCATCCTCCATACTGTTGCAATAATTATTTCTCATCCACAGTTTTGTCTTGCCATTCTCTCCCTCTCCAAGTTCTGGTGGTGGCTTGTCACCCTCCTCCGCCCCAACCATGGTATGGTAGTCAATGACTTTTTACTCTCTTGCTTTCATTTCTGACCAGTTTCCTCTGCAGTCCTTCCTCCACTCACATTTTAGGGTGCAGCTGCATCCGCCTTCAACCTTTCACAAATATTCATACCTCTGTGACTTGACATGCTTCTCACTCTTTTGGAGTCTTCTTCCCACACACTTCTATTCTCTCCTTTCTCTATCTTGCTTATTTTCATATATCTTCACCTTTCATATACCTTCTCTTTGAAGTCTTTCTCCAAAAACACCAGATTTCCCTGGTGTCTTGAAGGGTAAAGAATCTGCCTGCAGTGCCGGAGACCTGGGTTCGATCCCTGGATCAGGAAGATCCCATGGAGAAGGGAACGGCAACCCACTCCAGGATTCTTGCTTGGAGAATCCCATGGATAGAAGAGCCTGGCGGGCTACAATCCATGGGGTCACAAAGAGTCAGACATGACTGAGAGACTTTCACTTTCCAAAAACACACAATATATCAATTGATTACTCCCCCACAACAGTTTCTTACCACAGCACATTTATTTGTATTATTATATCCACGTCTTTGAAATAAATTCAATCTCAACCTCCACATACACGCCAAAATTGAGAGCTGCCTATTTTTGAAGCCCTATTTTCCTTACCACACAGTGCTTATATACAGGGGGAACAAAAAAAGTGAAATTATCAGTCACTCAGTCATGTCCAACTCAACTCTTTGCAACCCCATGAACTGTAGTCCACCAGGCTCCTCTGTCCATGGAATTCACCAGGCAAGAATATTGGAGTGGGTTGCCATGCCCTTCTCCAGGGGATGTCCAGGACCCAGGGGTTGAACCCCGGTCTCTCACATTGCAGGCAGATTCTTTACCCTTTGAGCCACCAGGGAAGACTGGTATACAGAAAGAAAGTATCCTGTAAATGTGGAATAGAATCACTTTGGCAATGAATCCAAATTGTCAATTGTCAATGGTCAAGAGTCATTTCAAAATGATTTCCTACTGGATCGCTTGCCATCATTAAAGACAGTTGAAAATTATTGAATAATTTAATATATATTAAATTTCAGCAATCAAGTAATGAAATATATGGAAGGCTACACTACTCTTAGATGTTCATTGATTAATATTAATTGAACCTATTGAAGTACATGTCAGTGCTATGCCCTGAGGTGATTTTAAATAGCATTAATAAAATATAATCTCAGCCCATGGGAATTTAGAAACTAAAAATATGACACTGGCAACATATACAGTTCTGACTATAAGCCATAAGAATAACATATGTCACTGAGGTTGGGAGTTGCTAAATATAAATGAGTCTACAAAACACAGAAGAGCAGACATCAATACGGACATTGAATTGAGATCATTGGGAAATACTTGGCTCAGAACTATATATTTTATTTACAGCTTCTTTCTTAAATAGTTAGGATTTTTAAAAATGGATGTAATATATATATTAATGAAAAATGATGTGAAGCATATAATAGCTGGCTGCTCTATGGATTAGATGGATGATAGTGTGGAAATACATAAATGATCAAGAGGCCATTTCTGGTTTTCACACTTAATGAATGTTTCTGGATTGATTGTTCCTGAGAATAATTTTATATGAATGCCTAATGAACATGTAATGTAAATACACACAGTCTCTAATTTACCTAAGCTACTTCCCAAAATTGGTTATTATTACTTTGAGATAAAGAAAGTAAAGCCATACAGAGGCCATTGCAATATTATGAATGATCACACTTTGATCTATTTTTTCTGTGATTTTTCTAAAAGTTGTCTAGTCCCACTGTGATTCTTAAAATGAGAAACTATTAGGCTTCTTAAGTTTCTAAGGTCTTTGGCTGTTCTCTCCTGTCTAGTTAATCAATTAATACCTCCTAAGGGTACTTAGGAGATGAGTAAAAACTGTGGTCATAATTTCTAAACTGTCACGAAAATGGGAATTTATACTTTGGATAAACCCCAGGGATGTTACATAGCAAGCAGTTCTATTTCAGTCTAGGGGGTAAGAAAGAAAAGGAGAAATATAGAGATGTGGTGAAAAGTTTCTTACAGCTATCCAATTTATTTTAACAGCATGTTTCTAAAATAATTATCATTAATAGAATCAACAGTTATGTAAGACAGGAAAACTGCATCCAGAGTTAAAGTGAGAGAAACAACTGCTCTGTGAGAATTAAACTTGACTTGGGGATCTTTATGTCTAGTGACAAATTTCAATACTGAAATATATGTACATTTATATTCTTCATTATTCTGCTATCTGAATAGTTTTAGATCTGAAGATGATCTATACATCAAAATGTCACTGAATTTGCTGTGAAACTGTTTACCTTTTTGAAAAAACTGAAGTATAATTGACTTACAATAGGATACTGGTTTCAGGTGTACAACATAGTGATTCAATACTTTTATACATTACAAATGATCATCACAATAAGGCTAGTTAAAATGTGTCACCACATGAAGTTATTACAGTATTATTGACTAAATTTTCTATGCTGTATATTACATCCCCATGACTTATTTACTTTTTAACTCTAAGTTTGTACCTCTCAATCCTCTTTACCCATTTCTCTTCCCTCTCCACTCTGGCAACTACCAGGTTGTTCTCTGTATCTATGAGTCTATTTCTGCTTTGTTGCTTTTTTTATTTGTTCTGTTTTTTAGATTTCACATGTAAGTGAAATCATGCAACTGTTTACCCTTAATATTAAATTCCTTGACTGAAGCTTTGAAATTGCAAATTAAGTTTTTTATTCATTTATAAATTTAATAGTTCCAATTAAATCAGCTTTGCAAATGCAGGGAAAACAATTATTAGATATCAAACCCTGTATTCCTGACTTCTCTTTTGGTTGGTTGAAAATTAATTAGGTATGATCTGCAAAGAGACAAATTTCAAACCTTTTAAAAAGGCTCTTAACTTGGCATAAGCAATTTCTAAGAATGCCACAGATATTATTATTTAACACTTGGTAAAAAAAAGACAATATATTGTTTTCACAACATTGTAAATGTACATAATATCACTGAATTATATGTATTAAAATGATTGATTTTTTCTTATGTAAATGTCACCTCAGTAAAAGAAATGTGAATGTTAATAGAGGTCATTTCTATCCCACTGAGATTTACCTACAAATTAACAAATGTCCTAATGAATGATGTCTCCTTAAAAGCAAAGAACCTTCTAGAATTACTGACCATTTCATGTCTCTTCTAGGACACATTAGACTTAGCTGGCATTCACTTCATCAACACTCCCATAATAATATAAATGACACTAACTACTGAGTAATCATGGAAAAGTATTTTATATCCTTTAGAGTTTTAGCATTACTGTTTTACTAAAATTTGCTTGTGGAGTAGTAATTTATGTAAGATAGATATAAAATTTTTCCCTCCATTAACCTGATTTTTTAAAAATTCTTAATTGTCCTGAAAAAAAGAAATGAGTGACATCAAAAATTCTTTAATTAGAATCAGTTGGTTTCAAGAAACCCTCCAGGTTATCCCTAGGAATCCTAGAAATAATTGGAAATAAAATTTCACACTCTTGGAATACACAAACTATGATTATCTGACTAACCTTTCACTTACTCCAAAGTTGGTTCATCTCTCATTGATTCTTAGAAGTAGAACATTTTATGTTTCAAAAGATGCTCTGGCTATATGACTAATCTTTTTATCTCATATAATTACATCAGGCAATATAAACTAAAACTAAAGCAATTGTTGTTGTTGTTGTTCAGCTGCCTAGTCATGTCCTACTCTTTGTGACCCCATGGACTGCAGCATGTCAGGCCTCCCTATCTCTCACCATCTCCCAGAGTTTGCCCAAGTTTATGTTCATTGCATTGGTGATGTCGTCCTGTCATCTCATCCTCTGATGCCCTCTTCTCCTTCTGTCCTCAATCTTTCCCAGCATCAGGGACTTTTCCAATGAGTTGTCTGTTCACATCAGATGACCAAAATACTGGAGCTTCAGCATCAGTCCTTCCAGTGAATATTCAGGGCTGATCTCCCTTAGGATTGACTGGTTTGATCTCCTTGTTGGCCAAGGGACTTTTAGGAGTATTCGCCAGCACCACAGTTTTAAGGCATCAATTCTTTGGCATTCTGCCTTCTTTACGGTCCAACTCTCAAAACCATACGGACCACTGGGAAGACCATAGCCTTGACTATATGGACCTTTGTCAGCAGAGAAATGTCTCTGCTTTTCAACACACTGGCTAGGTTATTATCCTGCATATAGTGTGAACTTGGCCAACATAAAAAGGTAATCATTACACTGAATTGTCCATGCTGAAAATTCTAAAACGTCTAGACTAGTTGCTAAACTTCTACTTAATTGGAAGCTTAACTCAGTTCAGTTCAGTCACTCAGTCCTGTCCAACTCTTTGTGACCCCATGGACTTTAGCACACCAGGCTTCCCTGTCCATCATCAACTCTCAGAGCTTACTCAAACTCATGTCCATCAAGTTGGTGATGCCATCCAACCATCTCATCCTCTGTTGTCCCTTTCTCTTCCTGCCTTCACTCTTTCCCAGCATCAGGGTCTTTTCCAATGAGTCAGTTCTTCACATAAGGTGGCCACAGTATTGGAGTTTCAGCTTCAGCATCAGTCCTTTCAATGAATATTCAGGACTGATTTCCTTTAGGATAGTCAGGTTAGATCGCCTTGTAGTCCAAGGGACTCTCAAGAGTATTCTCCAACACCACAGTTCAAAAGCATCAATTCTTCGGTGCTCTGCTTTCTTTATAGTCCAACTCTCACATCCATTCATGACTACTGGAGAAACCATAGCTTTGACTAGATGGACTTTACTTTATTTGTAAAGTAATAAAGTAAATCCTTTGTCAGCAAAGTAATGTCTCTGCTTTTTAATATGCTGTCTAGGTTGGTCAGAGCTTTTCTTCCAAGGAGCAAGCGTCTTTTAATTTCATGGCTGCAGTCACCATCTGCAGGGATTTTGGAGCCCAAGAACATAAAGTCTCTCACTGTTTCCATTGTTTCTCCTTCTATTTGCCATGAAGTGATGGTACCGGATGTCATGATCTTAGCTTTTTGAATGTTGAGTTTTAAGCCAGCTTTTTCACTCTCCTCTTTCACTTTCCATGAAAGGGGATGCTTGACTAGATCTAGCCAAATATTCCCTAATGGTGTTCCTAGATGAAGCATAAATGTTTAGAAGAACTGCAATTTCAAGTTTACCAATTCTCTATGTGAACAGGTAATTTCGAAAGAAAACATGTCTTTTTAATCAAAAGAAAGTGAGAAATTAAAATCCCAAAGTGTGTCAAGTGAAGCAAAACATACAGGAAGTTTCTCTTTTAATTTAATTTCCCTATTCTTGAGAATAGGGAATAGATTTCAATCATGAAATCTAAGTGTTTTCTAACACTTAGAGACTCTGTCTTTCTTTAGTGGACATGAAGCAGGGCCTGGCAAATACATTATTAACGAGCAAAGAGGAAAAAGATGATTCTATTATACTTTCTCCATATACTTAGACCTTTCAGACCACAAAGGAAGCTCTCATATTAGTCAAAATATTTAAAGCAAGGCAGGAATGGCCAATAAACACATGAAAAGATGCTCTACATTGCTCATTATTAGAGAAATATAAATCAAAACCACAATGAGGTATCACTTCACATCCGTCAGAATGGCCATCATCAAAAAATCTATAAACAATAAATGCTGGAGAGGATGTGGAGAAAAGGGAACCCTTTGCATTCTTGGTGTGAATGCAAACTGATACAGTCATTATGGAAAACAGTATGGAAATTCCTTAAAAATCTAGGAATAAATCTACCATATGACCCAGCAATCCCACTACTAGGCCATATACCCTGAGAAAACCACACTTCTAAAAGACACATGTACCCCAAAGTTCATCGCAACACTCTTTACAATAGCCAAGACATGGGAGCAACCTGGATGCCCACTGACAGATGAATGGATAAAGATGCAGTACATATATACAATGGGCTATTACTCAGATATTAAAAGGAATGCATTTGAGTCAGTGATAGAGAGGTGGACAAATCCAGAGCCTGTTATATAGAATGAAGTAAGTCAGAAAGAGAAAACAAATATCAAATATTAATGTCTATATATGGAATCTAGAAAAATGGTACTGATGAACCTATTTGCCAGAAAGGAATGGAGATACAGATGTAGAGAACTACTTGTGGACACAGCGGGGGAAGGAGCAAGTGAGATGAATTGAGAGAGTAAAATTGACATATAAACACCCCCTGGTGTAAAACAGATAGCTAGTGGGAAGTTGTCCTATACCTCAGGGAGCCCAGCCCGGCGCTCTGTGATGACCTAGAGGGGTGGGATGGGAGAGGGGAGGGAGACTCAAGAGGGAGGGTATATGTGTACAAAATTTTCACTGATTCGTGTTGTTGTAAAGCAGAAACCAACACCACATTGTAAAATAATTTTCCTCCAGTTAAAAAATAAATTTAAAAAAGATTACACTAAAATAATAAATTACTATTTACAAGAATAAAACAAGGCAGGAAAGATGTTCATGACGTTAAGTATATTTATAATATTAAATTTTCCCTTTTTAAAAAAAATCTATTTATTTATAGGCTGCTTCGTCACTGCCCAGGCTTTCACTAGTTGTGAGCGGAGGCTAAGATACACGGGCTTCTCACCGTGGGGGCCTCTTGTTACAGAGCAAGGGCTCTCGGGTCTGCAGGCTTCAGTAGTTGGGACACATGGGCTTAGCTGCTCTGAGGCACGTGGGATCTTCCCAGACCAGGGATCAAACCGATTTCCCCTGCATTGCAAGATGAACTCCCAACAACTGGACCACCAGGAGGCCCCAAATTTTCCCATTTTAAGCAATTCTGGTCAAAGGAGCATAAAACTAACCAAACTTCACAATATTTAAAGATAGGAATCACTGGGCACTCTCATCTCCACTTTTCAGAAACAATACCTCTCCTTCTTCTGCAAGAACATGACAGAACCAAAGAAAGAGAAACAGACTTAAGTTGTCTGACCTCCAGTTATCCCTCAGGCTGTTGGGGAAAAGCAACACATACCTCGGTCTTCAATTTATCCCTTCTATTTTCACAGTCATAAATTACTTCTCAGGCTTTAAAACAACAGGATTCTAAAAGGACACTGTAAGGTACTTAAATTCTAGTACCTGAACTTAGATATATGAGGCAATTTAAAATCTTTATAAAAACTTCCTGTTTCAAAATTATCCAAAATGGAATCCTAGAAAATCTGTGTGCCAAAATGCTACAGAAGGCTAACATGAATGCACTAAAGTCTTGGTACCTGGTTGAAAAATTTATGAATCTTTGGCAGGTGTCTTCAGTTATATCCTGTCTTTGCTAAACAATTAATTTGGGTTGTGATAATGCTGAATGTTAAGTTATTACCACCTAATCTATCATGCATTATCTTCATCAACAGACCAACAGAACAGTCTAGGTGTTCAAAGTTTTGTTTCATTCAATCAAGCAGAATGAATTTTCCTAAGAGATTAATACATCCAAAAGGCTGATTAAGCCAGTCACCCTTACGTCAGTATGCTAGATAACCATACATAAACAAGAAAACTTGCAAATGCTTTTGAACAAACTGAACCACGGCAAACAAAAGGCAAAAGCAAAGAGAACAAAGCAGAAATAAAGTGCTTAAGGAAACACGATGGTTTTGGCACTGCTCCAGAAGAAAAACAAAAAATGTCTATTAGGTACACAGTCAGAGTAGGGCCATTTGTCAAAAGCCTGTAGGAACAAACGCTAAGTGGCTGTCTTACATGTCTCAAGAGGGGGAACTGAGCTGATGCTGTCAACTGCCAGTGCTGGAGTTCCAGTCTCAGGAGCTCTAATTTGACCCTCCTGAGAAAGAATCCCAATTAGAAACACATAAAGGAAGCCTTTGAGACATGGTGCTTTGGGACAAGTCTGACCCACTGTGTTAATGTCAACTGAAAGAAAAGAACGAAAGGAACTTTCTCAAGTGCGTTGTCTGTTCTAGATAAAAGCTAAGGATCTTTGAGACCCAGTTTTGAAGTCGGCCTCCCTGGATGAGAATGAGGACAACTAACACACTGAAAGCTGGCTTGGTTTTTATTTCCATGTCTATTGGTAGGCTAAATAAAAAAAGCAGGAGAACCAAAGCAAGTTGTATGTCATATTCTAGCAAAATTAGCTAGTTAAAAATGTTTAATTCTAAATGGTCAAGCAGCAAGCTCCGAAGAGCATTCATCTGTAAGTGATTTTAAAGCTGGCTTTCCATCTAAATTTGCCACTCCTGACTATTCCTTTTGGAATTGCCTCAAATCTATACTACATTGGTGTTTCCTCAACTACAAAGCAAACTGATGTGTAGAGATACAAAATCTAGGGCCTGTTTGGGGATTTAAGTGGGTAAGGGCTGTGGGGGGAAAAAAGAATAATTTAGGATTTCAACTGTAAATCACACAGAAACAAGAAAAGAGCATAAACAAAACAAATATTCACTCTATTTCCTCCTGTTCTTATTATCAGTGAACCACAGATCAAGGGTTCTTACTCTCACTTCAGCAAGTCTTTGATCCTCTTAAGATTACAAGCAAAAAGTTTCACATGAGTACTTTTTTCTGTGTATGGCTCGATTCTCAGAGGAGTCTGCAATCCAGTAAAAGTCAGGAGTCACTGCTGTAAATCTATGTGATTTTGCATGTGAATTCTAGCTACCCAGAATAACATCTGGAGACCTTTTTCATTTTCAACCTAAGCTTGACGAAAGCAAAGGCATCTAGCAGACAAGTATACAAGATCTAGTGCAAGACCCTACACTTAAATTCAAGTTTTTAACTGATAGTCAATTGCCTTGCATATAGCTCCTGAATTTGAAGAAACTGAGATGAAAGTTCACAAAATGAATTTTGACTCAACAAAAATTACTGGGATTCTAGAAAGCTCTATCTTCAAGATCAAGTCTCAACTGAAAAACGTGAGTTAAGACAACTAAAATCCAAAGAGCGTACTCCAGTAAGATCATAACCACTTTCAATTAACTTGCCTTAGGAAACTCTCCTTGGCAGATGACCTCCAGAGTACAGTGCAGAGTCAAGTGGTTCCATAATTTAGTCCACAAAATAACTTCTGGTGTTTCCTGTGGGGCTTCCCCAATACATTTACCTGTACTATTTCATAACTCCTCAAGGGAACCTTGAAGACAGTATGTACAATGTGTTTTAGCTCCTTAAAGAAAGATGGCAATAAAGTCAAAAGCATTTTAATACTCTTGCTTCTGATATATATGCTTAGCTATAACCAACTGAAGCAAAATAAAACCACTGCTGCAACTTTATTTCATATTTATTTTAAAATCACAATCTTGTCGTGTAAGAATTTTGAAGGCTATTGGTAACAAGACAACCATGTAGTGTATAAAAAATATATCTTTTGCAAGTACAGCTGCTTGTTCCTGCCCAGGAGGAGCCATCGCTGACTGCTGTTGGCACTGAGAGGCCAGCCTGTTGGCTCTGAGCACACAGGCCCACAGCCATGGCCATAGAGTGGCGTGGAGTGCCGTGCTATGCCCGACACCAAAGCGCACACGGGATCAAAGGCATGCACATAACTGGCATGCCAGCATCTACAGCCTAAAGCCTCTGAATACTCCTATATAAAATTACATGGATGTTGACAAACCACCTGTTGGACTAAAGAAAAAAATAAATTAAATGGTGCATCACTTTTCCCTATATGCTCCTATAAAATTTGTTCTTTGATTTTTTTTTCAATGCAAATACTCTATTTTAAATGTATTGCAGTTCCTAGCCTATGGAAAGTCATGACAATTTAAAATAAGAAAGAAAAGAAAACAGAAAAATAGTTTCAGCTTATCAAAATGCTCTAAAGCTGGCAGGGTTAGGTGGAGGAGGGGCAGGGGAATTATCCTTGATATTTACCAATCTGCATGCCTTCCTATTGTTGGCAATATTTTAAATTTAATGAGAAAAAAAACAGATAAGGCATTTTTTTCAGTGACACTTCTAACTCTCCCCACTAAAAGTTTCTAGGAAATGCTATCAAAAAGCTACATTATGCTATTCTGTATAGTCTTTTATTCAAAACATATAGAATATACAGCACAACGGTAATAAGGCAAGGTAGAAACAAACATAAAACCCATCAAACAAGATGTTTATTCAATCATTAAATTCCTATTTAAGTAAGCATAATATTCTAGTAGCAAATCTGGGCTCTAGATAAAAAGAAGAATGAGTCATGGCCCTACCATCAAAGTTATCTGTAAAGGAGACAGAGACATGGACAATTGCTGGAATTAAATATAATCAGTGGATTCATAGAGGTATGTACATAGTATTGTGCTTCAGTGATTTATGGAAGGTTTTACAGGTTTTAAAATTTTTCAGAATTTTAAAGAGAATACCTTAAGTGTTAAAGATTTAACATGATTTTTTAATAGGCAGTATCATCACCTGGTTCAAAGTTCAAAAGAAACAAATGTCTATACCGCGGAAAACTTTCCTTGCCACACCTAGTTGCTTTCCCTATAAACATCCAATACTAACATGAGAGTTTCTTATAACACCAAATTCTGTTTCTCTGCTTGTAAAGACTTTGGCGATACTCATAAGTTTATAATAACACTCTCATAAGTCTATTATATTTTATTACATATTGATGTAATATAAATTTAATTATATGATTAAAAGCAATCCTGTAGCTGCAATCATTAACTAGATGGGAGGAAACCTGTTCAGAATGAGATAAATGGATATCACATCATCACAATGTACACTTTTAAACATCCTACAATTTTATTTGTTGACTATACCTCAACAGAGCTGAAAGAAAAAAAAGCAACTCTAGGAAGTGGAAAAACCCATTTAAACAGACTCTCAATGTTACAAAATATCAAGTAAAAATATTTATCATATGCTAAAATTTCTTATAGCATTCCAAAATAGAGATAATGAACAGAAACAAACTAAAGGAAAATATGATACATTCTACATGAAAAAAGAAAATGGCAAGAATGTTGTGAAAGTATTCTCTAGCATAAGAGGCGTTACTCAGTCATTAAAAAGAATGAAATAATGCATCCAGCAACATGGATGGACCCAGAGATTGCCATACTGAGTGAAGTGAGTCAGACAGAGAAAGACAAATATTGAATGATATTGCTTATATGTGGAATCTAAGAAGAAATGACACAGATGAACTTATTCACAAAACAGAAACAGACTCACAGACCATAGAGAATGACCTTGGGGGGAAAGGATGGGGAAAGGGATAAATAGGGAGTTTGAGATTAATTTCTACACACTGGTTTATTTAAAAATGGATAACTAACAAGGACCTACTGTATAGCACAGGAAACGCTACTCAATATTATGTAACAATCTAAAAGGGAAGAGAATCTGAAAAAGAATATATATATATATATATATATGCAAAAAAATAAGTAAGTAAATAAAACAAAGGACAAAGAGCTATGAAAAAAATAAAGACACTGTCACAAGTTCAGTAGAATATACTACTCAACGGTCTCTTACTACAACCTAAATGTCTCTAATGCTAATAGTAGTAGTTTTGGCGACAGTTTTTTTTTCTTTTGATGACAGTTTTTTAAGGAAATAAAAATATAATTTATGAGTGAGTTGTCACCTTTCTTCATAACGAAGACACCGTGAGAACACTGAAGTATGATGGAGAACCATCTGCTCCTACCTCTCTCACCATCAGTACCATCCTCCTCTGCTGGGTCCGTGCCCCCACTGCACAAGCTCCCCACAGGCTTTCTTCCAAAATCACAGTGGCCAACAGTTAAGTAATTGGACGGTAAGAAGCAGGATGTGCAGCACACAACAGGTGACTAAAAAAGAATGAGCTATGGGAAGCATTCATTGTGAGGAAAAGGATCGAAAGAAGACCTCAACCTTGGGTACTCCAAACTCACACAACAAGTTTCAGGTTTGGGGTTGGAACGGCTGCAGGTCTGGTGTATTATCAACATTGGGAATCAGTGTGGCATTTTGAAAGTGAGGAGTGGAATCCGTAGGAACAGAAGAAATATTGGTAGGCTAACTGAGAGGGTCAAAAGTATGAAAGGCTGTTCTCTATGTCTGCTTCTCCATTGCTGCCCTGCAAATAAATTCTTCAGTACCATCTTTCTAGATTCTGTATATATGCCTTAGTAGACAATATTTATCTTTCTTTTCTGACTTACTTCACTCTACATAATAGGCTCTAGGTTCATACGACAAGATTTATGGACACAGGGAGAGAGGAGGAGAGGGTAAGATGTATGCAAAGAGTAACATGGAAACTTCCATTACCATACGTAAAATAGATAGCAAATGGGAATTTGCAGTATGACTCAGAAAACTCAAACAGGGGCCCTGTATCAGCCTAGAGGGGTGGGATGGGAGGGAGGTGGGAGGGAGGTTCACAAGGGAGGGGATATATGTATACCCATGGCTGATTCATGTTGAGGTTTAACAGAAAAACCACAAAATTCTGTAAAGCAATTATCCTTCAATTAAAAAAATAAATAAATTTTTTGAAAAATAAATTAATTAAAACAAAACAAAAAAGTATGAAAGGAAGGCATTAGAAACAAACAGAGTAATCTACATAAAAAACAAGGCAATCAGAACAAAGAGATTAGTAGCACAATAGGAAATAAAACTGATTACCAAAGAATAAACAGAAAATAAAGTAAGTACTGAATACCACACACTTTTGAAGAGGTCAGAGGGTAAAATAACAAAAAATTATAACTGACTAAACCAATGTCTCTTAGAATATATAAATAAAAAAACCAAAAGGCATCATGCTTAGGTAGGAATAGTATAATAAAATTATGACTACAGTTTAAACCCAAGGGCCAAGATCCATGTTGCTTTTTCCAAATTATGTTCTAGTATAGAAATTTACATTTTTTTCTTAACTTAGAGTCAAGATGTACCCATGAATAAGTAAACGCCTAAGTAAAAATATAATTCCATTACTCATATAAGAGCTCCCTGAAAACTGAGCATATGTAAAAAGTTGAAGAGAAGAAAATAACAGCTCTTCGGTTCATTTTTAGAAATGTTGAATTAGCAATACGAAGTTAAACAAAAATTTTATTATGTTTATAAATAGAGCAAACCGTTAGAAAATAAAACTGCCTTGGAAATTGGCCATAATTAACCCAAAGTAATAAATATTATCATGAGTTTGTTACTCAGTTTTAAGGATGTAGAAGCCAAACCAAATTTAAATTAAAGGCAAAGAAAAGCTGAGGAGACTTTCACTTATTTTATGTTTTCATCACTAAGTTTGCTTTGTTTCAATTGATCGTAGATAAGCAGCCACCACCCAAAAGCTCTCTTGTGACCAGGCTCTGTCCATCTGCACAATTTAACACATTTGCTCTAATTACTGCAAGAGTGGCTTATTGTTGCTCCAACAGACAGCCAGGGAGCCAGAGGTCAGCAGGAAGAGCTATGTGACCCAACCACTGACCCCAAGGCATTGCCAGTGACCTGTTGGCCTGACCTGTAAGTGAGGAAAGAACTAAAAATTCTCATTAGGATTCACTGTTTTTCAAATTCAAAAAATAAAGTTTTAAAATAAAGGTAACCCCAAATCCTTTTAACATCCTACATACTAAATAATTGAATTATTTCCCTTCATTATAATAAATCATTTCATAAATTTGAATACTGTTAGACTCTGGATATTTTATGCAATCAATACAAGAAATACTTATAATACTTTACATATTTCAACTCCTTTATATGGATTTCAACATGTTCTAATTCAGTGATTCTCAACCAGGGAAATTCTGCCCCCAGTGGCATTTGATAAATTCTGAAAATATTGATTCTCATGAGTGGTACTGGCTTCCAGTGGGTAAAGACCACACAACCCTGCTGAACATTTTATCATGCACAGGACAAGCCCTTCAAAACAAAGAATGTCAAGAGAGTCTACCTTGTTCTCAAAGACTGAAAATCACATTAGTTCTTTTTACTTGATTTGCTTAATGATGTAATAGATCAATTCTTCTTTTCTTTATCTCAAACTATCTACATCAAGTAATATTATATCATACCTATAACAGAATACCTGGATTGACTGTTTAAGCCTCCTGAACCCTTGACACTGAGTCTGAGTTGTCAGGGAAGGGATAAGATAATTTATATTTATACCGAGACCCTGTTGCTTTTCCAGCACTCTAAATTTTTAAACCCAAATATTATCTTCATTTTACATAATAAAGTGTTTCTTTTCCACACTTAAATTCCAGAATTTATGGTCTATTTCCTTACACAATTCAGAAAATATATATTACTCCAGTACTACATTAATGTATTTTTTACATTAATATTTTAGAGTTATACTGAGGTTAGAAAAGATGTTGCAGTTCATTTATAAGACTCAGTTTTAGATGTGAAAAGTCAGATAAGATCACAGAACCAGTTAGTGACATAACCAGGGATCTTATGTGAACTAACATAAAGTATGAAGAAGTGGTTCACATCCAACCTCAGGCAATGGGTACTATGTACTGAACCTCTCTCTACATAGCCCTGAATCTCCTAAGTGGTATCTGCCAGTCATTCCAACACTTATGCCCGAGGCTCTGCACGTGGGGCCAGGAAAGCAATGCTGAATAAAGAACTCTGAAAGGGACTTAAGAATATGTTTAAGATACTATAGAAATCAGTTCAAATTAACATAAGGCAGTTGACATAAATACAGGCAACTGAAGATATAACAAGGGGAAAGCATATCAGGAAAGGCTTCCTGTAGCAGGTGAGCTTTTAATCAGATTTTGAAGGATGAACAGGAGTAAAATTAATTGGGAAGAATGGAGGGCATTTTTTATTCAAGTACTGATACAAGTAAAAACCCCAAAATAAAATTAGCAAGTCAAATGTGGAGGACTGCAAATAGTTTCCAGTTTCTGGATTAGGAAGACCATGTTGGAGAGGAATCCAAGATGAATTTGTTGAAGTTAGCAAGGCAATGGAGAGAGGGGAGCAAAATGGTAAAAGCCTCCAAACACCAAGGTGTATGGATTCTCAGGGTACCTGCAATGACTATACATCACCCGGCTTTGCTTCCTACATGGCACTTACTACTCCATCAAATTATCACATTGATTGTTTTACCTGACTTTTCTCAGTCTCCCTAACTACAATGTAAGTTCAATACACTAAGAGTTTAGATTGCAGTCAGGAATGTCTAGAGTCAAGGAGATCACTTTAATATGAACTGGACTAATAGGACAGTTACGGAAACCAGAATGGGCGTGGCTAAAAAGAATGAGATGCAAGAATCCCAGTTTACTGCACTCAGTTTACACGCCCTCATCCTTTCCTCCTACTCCCCTCCCCGAATCTGAACATTGCTTTGGGGCCAGAAGAGCCTCAGCAGTCATGATTCCTGAGGTCCTGCAGACAGTGGCTGCCACAGCAGATGCACTGACTCAGATGCAGTGGCCCTGGGAAGCCCTGTCCGGCAGAGACTAGCAGGACCAGAATCATGGGCAACTGCCTGGAGACGCAAATGATACAACCTGAAGGGCTGAGAGTTAGCACCCCTCTCTCTCGGGGAGGGAACTTTACCTAATTTTAACAGGAGGAAGCCTGTGGATAAATTCTCTCTTCCACTTCCTCAGAGACTACTCTGATAGGCAGTAGCTCCTATGTCCTCTCCAATGATGTCATATGAAACTCAGCAATCTTCAGGGAGCTTGTGTGAAGCTGTGGCCCGGTTGGAAACGCACTCCTTGTACCTTCCACCCTCCCTGCCTTGCTCTACTTTTCTCCTCACTCCCCAATAAAGTGCCAATGAGTAAACTTCTTAGACTCTGCTTCCTTGGCATCCCAAGCTAAGACAAAAGTTACCCTATCTGGTAAGTGAAATACAACCCAAGCACTTAGCTGCACTGATTTCCAGCCTGTTTGAGTAAATCCAGCAAGGTTTAGAGGTGTGTAAAAGGCTAAACTGGTGGCATCAACTTTAAGCTGCCAGTTCATCAGCCCAAAATTGTTTCCACCAGACACTGTGGTCTTTGCTGCAGCCATGTAGCAATCAATACTGCAGAGTGCACTGTTTATGTGACTAGAGGATATGCAAGATAGGGTATGAAAGAATTGAGGGTGAGAGAGAGGTGGGCTAGAAACATGCCGAAGGGAAGCAGTGGGGAAACTGAAGCAGACTAATTGCAGAAGATCAACCATTTCCCCAAAGCAGGAAATTCTGCTGCGAGTGTTGCATGGCAGCCTTTGGAAGCCTACGCAGCATAAATGGCTAAAGGTGTTTTTTGATGAATAGGCTTTACTTCCTTGGCAGGTAACCCAAGTCTGACTTTGGGAACAGGAACACCTGGAAGCCAGCTCAGCTCTTGAACGGCTCCAAATTCCTCATATCGGGTTCATTATGCGAAGCCACCTGTGTCTCTGCTCATCAAATCCTACCAGTTTCTGGTTCTGATCTGTTGCAATACACCAAAGAGTCATTTCTAATTATAAAAGTAAAACAAATAATTCAGGGGGATTTCCTGACCCCTTCAGCTTAGAACCAATGTAAAACTGGTCTATGTTGATCACAGAACTGCAAATTGCTTCAACACTTTTGCTAAGTAATTACCTAGCCCAAGCTGTAAAACCTAAGTATAATGTGGATGTACGAGTGGTATGGTCAGTCTTAATTAGTGAAAATTATGAATTGCAAAATGTTTCTTCAGGAAATGCTTGTGGAAGAGAATGCTGTGTATTCACCAAACTGTTTCCTTTTGTGCTTGGGCACATAATGCAGTGTGAATGGAAATCATATGGACCACTCTTAGCCCTAGTGTTAGTCGCTCAGTCCTGTCCAATTCTTTGCTACCCCATGGACTGTAGCCTGTCAGGCTCCTCTGTCCATGGCATTCTCCAAGCAAGAATACTAGAGTGGGTTGCCATTCCCTTCTCCAGGGGACCTTCCCATCCAGGGATCGAACCTGCCTCTCCTGCTTTGCAGGCAAGATTCTTTACCGTCTGGGCCACCAGCTAAGTCCTTTTAGCCCTGGCTTATGCAAAAAGCCCTCTATGCAAATCCTCCAAGATTTTCCTCTTAGCCACTGTGGAAGACAAGGCCTTGAATGGATGTTAGCACAGAGATACAACGAAAGGATCCTGGAACCCTGAATGAATGCAAGAGCAGAGACAATCCCTCCATCTCACACCTCCACACTGCCCCCACACACTGGAGTGGACCTGAGCAAGAAATACACATTTTTATACTGAGAGACTGGATTTAGGGAGAATTGTTAGTTAAAATAGTGTGTCTCCTCTGACTATTTCAAGATAATTTTAACTTAGTAATCCAGACTAAGTTACAGCATTCATTTAATCATTTACTTAACAAGGGTTCTTCTTATTCATTCAACAGGTCTATGGGAATCACATGTTAATGAATAATTATGCTGATCAACTTCTCTAAATCTGTTATGTGTCTGTTAGTAACCGAGTTATGTCCGACTTTTTGTGACCCCATGAACTATCAACTCCCCAGGCTCCTCTGTCCATGGAATTCTCCAGGCAAGAATACTAGAGTAGGAAGCCATTCTCTTCTCCAGGGGATCTTCCTGACCCAGGATCAAATCTGGATCTTCTGCACTGCAAGCGAATTCTTTACCATTTGAGTCACCAGAGAAGCCCAATTCTCTCACATGTGGAAGCTTTTTGTTCTCTTAAATATTTGAAGCATTTTCACAACTTGGTTTATGATATTATCAATATGAACATTCAGCCCAGGCTCTATCTGAATAATTACAATTAAGCCTACTTTGATATATGACTATCTTCTTGCTGTTTTAATAATTCATTTCTTACCAAGTCTGGTTGGATGGCTTGGAGAAATGTGATCCCTGAACTCTTATTTAGGTTCCAGACCTGAACTCAGAGAGGCATCGTTCAAATGTACACCATCTGCACCTATAACTAGATTCTCTAAGTTAACAAAATAAGAATTCAAGTAGATAAATTAGCTCAAGTTTAGGCTTTAACTTCAATAGTTAATAAATTTAAAAATGGCAATTTTTTAAACATTTAAATAAAGTTCATAACTCTCAAGCAGAATATGTAGAGTGGTCACAAAGTCCCTGTGCATCAGGTTGAGTCAGAAAAAACTTGTCAACTCTAACAATACCAAGGACCCCAAATCAGATATCAGTGTCATCTCTAATAATTTTCAACCATCAACATGAAAAAAGAAAACCAAGAAAAATGGATATAAATTAAAATTAGTACATACATATTCATTTTAAAGGTTTTTAAAGGGAATTTGGGGCTTCCCAGGTGGCAGAGTGGTAAAGAATCCACCTGCTAATGCAGGAGACATCAGAGACATAGGTTCGACCCCTGGGTCAGGAAGATCCCCTGGAGGAGGAAATGGCAACCCACTCCAGTATTTTTGCCTGGAAAATTCCATGGACAAAGGAGCCTGGCGGGCAACAGTCCATGGGGTTGCAAAGAGTTCGACACGACTGAGCACGCACACACCACAAAGGCCATTTTAGACATTCTACATTATTAAAAAAAAAAATAAAGATTAATAGTCATGCTGGTGTACCTGGTAGGAAATTATAATTCATATCAAGCATGTGCTATTTCAGTATCATTGTGTGCTAAGTCACTTCAGTCATGTCTGACTCTGAGATCCTATGGACTGGAGCCTGCGAGTCTCTGCAGTCAGTGAGATTCTCCAGGCAAGAATACTGGGGTGGGTTTCCATGCCCTCCTCCAGGGGATCTCTGACCCAGGGATCGAACCCGTGTCCCTTATATCTCCTGCATTTGCAAATAGTTTCTTTACCATTAGTGCCACCTGAATGTAATATAAATAATTTGTTAATATAGGGTTTATTTTTAGGATAGGGCTTGTACCTAAATAGGTGTTCAAATAAATGTTTCCTGGGACCAAAGCATCTTCAGCATCTGAAAGCACCTGGAATTTCAACATTAAAAAATTCTGATTTCTTGAGCCCTTGCTTTAAAAAGATGACATTAAGTTTAGATTTCCATTTTTATTTTTTAAAAACCATGGACAATGAATAAAATTAGTTCAAATTTTCTATTTAATAAGAGTGATACACATAGTACTTGAATTTCAAATCAGTGCAGTTCAAATCAATGTGAGTTATCTATGAGTATGTGAAAGTATGTGTATTTTTAGTTACAACGTATAAGATGAGCTAAAGGTATTCAGTGGCATAGTCCAGAGCCCCCACTGAACAACAAATGGATTTCATTTGCCGTGTCTGTTAGATCAATTATCCAAATCTCCTTCCTTCCATGACTATTCATGCTTTAAAAACCTTAAAGCTTCTCTTTTAAATACAGCTGGGACTCATTAGCTTCTTTCTGCCAATCTAACTATCATTCTGTCACTTTTCCTTCTTTCTCTTTATGTCCTCAATCAAATAAGTGTCATTTTCCTGCTTTCATTTTTGGCTGGAAATTCAACTGAATCTGCTTTCCAACAAATCTGGTGTATAAAATTCCAATCTTCCCTATTACTTTTGGCTCACAAATAAAAACAATGAAGCCAACTTCTAGTGGTGCTCTGACTCTGCTGTTTATTTGGGTTCTGGATTCAGAGTTGGAACAGGTGCCATTTTTTCCTGGGGCCTAAACATCAAAATATTTGTGAAATGGGCTTTGCACTCTGCTGATCTGTATCAAGTCAGTTACAGTGAAGCATATTTCCAATGAAAAGATTTCCTGGAGCTGTGAGAACACAAGTCTTATTAAGATTCTGATTGTTGCACTATGCCATTGCTTTTGTGTTTGGAAATTAATGCCAAAAACTGCACTCATTAATATAAACCAAATATGTAAATTATAGTCTTTTTTCAAGATTTCAATTATATAGCTTTTTTCAAGAACTCTGAATTCCTTTCTTTTTTATTGCTGAGTGATATTAGAATCTTTACTCAATTCGATACATCTGAGAGTTTTCATTCTAGTTAGGATTGGGAAATCTGCAAGAAGAAATTTATTTACAGGCAGTGGAAAAGAATCATGTAAATAATGTGCCACTGAGATTGGAAAGTGAATTTTAATCAAATTTCTAGAAAATGGATATGCTCAATGAAGCCTTTGTTGGGAATTTTTTAACAAGTATGCTCTTCTTCAATTTCATGAAATGGAAGAAAAATGGGAACTTTGTCCTTTAGACAAAAGTTTGTAAGAGGGAACAAAAACCCTATAGGAATTTCTATAACATCTTAAGTAGATTTAAATAATCCTTGAAATTGAACCAGAAGTCCATTTTATAAAACTCATCTTTCTCTCTCAAGAGTCCCATTCAAGATAACATGTGTGCAAACCCTAGGCAATATATGGCTGCAAAGTGAGGCAAGGGACACGTCAGGAGTTGAGCCAAGTTCTTCCTGAGTTATGCCCCATAACTCCTCTCTATTTTCTATCACTAATTCCACCTATGTAGCACAAAGTAAAGTCTTTTGCCCACAGCTTATTCAATGGATGAAGAACAAGTTTGAGAACATTCAAGAAAAACAAATATTCATTGTTTCAGGGGCTGCTCTTGAAATGTATCATCATCATGTTTTTAGCATTTTAAGAAAAGGGTCAGTATAATTACATTTGTAACAGTGATTAAAGTGATGAGATTTTGTCTTGTCTTCTACTTTCTGAGACTAGCTTCCCCCCGTCTCTCTCTTCCTCCAAGCTTCCCTCTCTCTTTCTTTTGAGACATAATGTGCATTAGCTCAGGGCCAGGCACCCCATTGACAACATGGATATATAGGCTCTTGGTCTAGTGGAAAAGACCACCACTAAAAAAGCAAAAGAACCAAAGATATTCTGGAGCAAATAACAGAGGGAGCTATCTATAGTCACACAACTTATAAACAATTTTGAATAGATAGAGGTAGAAGGTTGATGGATTCCTGATTTCTAGAACTAGAGAAACAATTTAGTAAAAACTGTTCATCTTGCCCTCCATTCATATATTAATATATCCTTAAATCCTTACACCAATAAATTTGGGCAGAGAGAACATGGATAAAAGCAACTAGTTGAGGCTTTAGATTGCCATTTCTGAGGATCCTAAGAAAGAAAGATGAACTAAGAATTGAGCATCCAACTCTCCTATAATGGCCCATTAGCTCTTCTGAAGGAGGCTTTGCACCTTCTTGAAAAATTAAATGAATCATGACAGTCCCTTGACCAGGACTATTTTCAAGGTGAAGTGAAATTTCAGCAATATCTCTCTGAACTCTTCCTACACATTCTTGCTTTCTTTTCTGGCTTTAAAATGCTGAAGATATTAAGTGAATTTACTACAGAACTCTCACCATCACAGATGCAAGAAATACTACCAAATAAATAATGAAGATCAAAAGCAAGTACCAGCAAGAGAGGGGAAGTTTTTGCTAGATCACTTTGCAAATGCAATGTAGTTCTCTTGCTTTGCAGTTTCTCTGTAAGTTAAAGTTCTTTCTTTAACTTACAAATAGGAAGAGATAATTATTACATCATTCCAATACATTCTACTGCATGCATCTCACACAAACATGCATACAAACAATGCTCAGTCATAAGATTCACAAATTTGTATTATTATTATCATTATTATTTATAGTATGTCCTTTGCTAAACTCAAAATATACCTATGAAGTTCCAGTTCCTGTTGACATATATGACTCTCAGGAGCTGTTATATATCATATTAACGTTTCCTCGCAGGGGATGCTATTCCAAGGCTGTGCCAAAAATTTAATCTGGAACCAGACGAAACTAAACCAAGCTATGATTCAAACTACGCCAAAGTTTGACTCAGAAAGTATTACAAGCTTTTAAGACAAATGAAATATTAACCATAGTAGAGAGAATCAAATATTTTTAAATTAAATTTCCTTGCATCTCTTTAGAAACTCATGATAAGAACTCATCAAACGGTCCCACGCTTGCCTTTCCTCATCCCCATGTCCAGGGTCTCAGCACCTCTCACCTGCGCGATTGTACGTGTCTTGGGCTACTCTTCCCAAATTCTCCCTGCTCACACCATTCTGAAAATCATCTGGCTAAAAATCCTCTACATGCTCCCCACTCTCTACGGGATACATTTTAGTTCCCTTTACATGGCCTAAATGTCCCAAGTTTATTCCCACAGTACCTCTCCAGCCTCCGCTACTATCGCACTTCACTCACTGGGTATGTCCAGCTACATGCGAAACCTCACATCTGTCTGTGTGGGCTCTTCAGTAAATCTTGTCCTGTACATACTACTTCACTTAAATTTTCTTTCCCTCTGTTCTCAGCCTTCTCTAATTTAGCCAGGAATGATTAGCAACACTGTCACAGGAATCTTGTTCACCTCTGTTATGACACTTACTCATATTTGTCTATATTCTCTTGCTGAATAAGACCATGTCTCAATTATCTTAGTGTGTGTACATATACATCTATAGCTAACTATCTATCACCTACCTGATGCTTAATATAAGCACTCAATGACAGCTAAATAAACGAATTTTCTAAATGCATATTTAGGCTGAGTTGGATCATTTTGGTTAGGTTGATCAGATTCCACCCAGTTCTAGGGATTTTGATGAAGACTAAATAGTCCAAATTAATATATGTTAACAACTTATTTCTATCCTAATATAATGAAACATAGCTTTCCTTTATCTAATTTGTTTGGATTTATATTTAAAAGCTTATCTAAAGTCAAATGAATATTTTTTCCTCCCAAAATGGCAAGGAACAAAAGAGAAAAACTAAAGCACTTTATATTTTCGTATCACAGAGCATGTCTCCTGGTAGCATATTATTATACTGATATTGTCAAATTAGCCCCAAGAGTTCCAGAATTCAATATTTTCAACTCCCTGATTTATTTTTAAAAACAATGTAATTTCATATATTCATTTATATAAAAGTGTATTACATAATACATGAATTAACCTCCATTTTAATTGTACAAATCAATGAAATAATTTGTAAAATAAAGGATTTGGCGTTTCCAGCTATGAACATTAGTTCAATGGAAAATAAATGTCACAGAACTAATCTGAACAGAGGGTGTACTCCATAGCATTTTCTAAATCAATACTTTATTTTCCATTGGGAAAAAATGCAAGTAAGGAGGAAATTAAACAATGTCTTATATTTTTTTCTGACATTTTATTCATTAGGGAGGAGAAACAATTCCTTAATAAGAAAGATGAAATCAGAGATAAAATTTACTTATATGCTAAAAACATATTGTTCTTGAAATAGGAAATCCATAGCAGGTCCTTCTAAAAATACTCTTGATAAGCAGTTTTCAAAAGCTCTTTTGTTTAGTTCAAGTGGAGAAATGAATTTACTATAGTTCAATGCAGGCTATGCAATTCACACCTTTTTTTACGTCTTTCAGTGCCCATAACCAGTGAGAACTTTTGTTGTTGCCATAGGCTGAGGTAAGGGGGTATGGGGTGATGTTGGCAAAAAGATACAAAGTTTTGGTTGTGAAAATGAATGATTTCTGGAACTCTAATGTATAGGCTGGTGACAACAGTAAACAATACTGTATTGTTTACTTGTAATTTGCTAAGAGGATAGATCTTAAAATTAAACCTTTTCAACACACACACAAGTATGCAGAGGTAATGAAAATAAAGAGTTTCTCCTCAAGGGATCAGAACCTGACAAAATAGCTCCAGGCATGTGAAGGCCTAATTTGTTCTGCAGGGTCCCCTGAACCACCAGTGTGGGAAGCCTGAGACAATGCAAGGACTAAGCCATTTGCTTATTGCTCACTGAGGACATTTCCTGGTACTTAAACCTCCTTTTGTTTCCTCCCTGTACTCACTGTTCAGCAAATATTTATTCTGTGAGGCATGTGCTAAGGGATGGAGATTAAAAACCGTAAACAACATAGTTACAGTCTTTGCCATCATAAAGTTTATAGTCTAGCAGGGGAAACATATTTCAGGAAGAAAATACAATCAAATGTGATAGAATAGAATAGAGGAAGAATAAAAAGATACTTGGCAAGGACAGAATCCCCAGGGGTGGCAGGAGGGAAGAGAAAGGCATCCCCGAGGTCATAATGCCCAAGTTGGGACCTGACGATGAATTTGGCTGATTTTAGCCTTCCTACAAATCCATGTCCTGACCACAGTCAGATCCTGCTTGCCTCCTGTGGGTCTAAGCGTCCTGTCTGCAAGACCATAATCCATCTTGATTATAATCCATCTTGATTATACCACTTCGCCACAAGCCATTTCAATTCTCCAACTAATGACTGGACTCCTTTTGGTACTATTAGAACACTAAAATTCAGAATCCCTCTTTGAGACCAACATTTAAAAGCTTTTTTTTTTTAATGCAATTCAGTTAAGTAAACAGCATCCTAGAATCTTTAAGGCTGAGAGTAGCGCTGTAATCTCTTGTGGGCCTTTAAATCAGTCACCCTCCCCTTCTGTCAAGCACTCACTATACCGACGCTAAATGGGAAAATAAATCAAACCTACATCATGGAAAAGATCACGGTGGGATAAACAGTAAACATCATTGACTAGTCAACTATAAATATAAGATACCATGAAAATACTCAAAATAAAATATCATACTTAAGCACTTAAGATGCCTTAGAGTAAATGAACATTCTAAATAGTAGCTTTCAATGTAGAAGAGCTTGATCCTTAAGAAGGTACTGCCAGGAGTTACTGGAGTTCTTAAAATTGAACATGGTAAAAACCATGCAGTGAGATGTGAGAAAATTTTTGATAAAATAAATGTCCTTCATTTAGAGTCTTATATATCTGATACAAAACAAGGACACTTATACACTTATTTTAAGTGTATCAATAAATTGCATTAAAGAAATATATAATTTTACTGTATTTAAGGGCATGCAAAGTTATACTTTTTTTTAGTATGAAATCTACAGTGATTGTTTCTCTCTGAACCTGTTTTATGAGCCAACAGCAAGCCTGAACTGGCAAAAATACTAGTGTAAAAAAAATCAATTATAGATCTTCCTCAACATATGATGATGAGGTTATGTCCTGATGAAACCATGTTAAATTGAAAATATCGGAAGTGCAATCACCTAAGAGATTAAAGCTTAGACACATTATAGCTTAGCTTCACCTACCTTAAACATGCTCAGAACATTTACAGTTGGGAAAAATAATCTAACACAATGCCTATTCTATAATAAAGTGTGAATCCTGTACTGGTAGCAAAAATGAAAACGGTTGTGTGGGTATAGAATGATTCTACATTTATCAAAAGTTTACCCTACTGATTACATGCCTGATTGGGAGCTGCAGCTTCTGCCACTGCCCGACATCTCAAGAGAGTATCATACTGCACATCACTAGACCAGAAAAAAATATCAAAATTCAAAAGTCCAGTTTCTACGGAATGTCCCTTGCTTTTGCACCATCATAAAGTTGAAAAATTGTAAGCTGAACCATGATTAAGTCAGGGATCATCTCTATAAAAATTCTCATAGAGTAAGAACTCTGTTACAAAAGCAACAAAACAATAATTACAGTCTGTTTAAAATCAATCATTCATAAACTCAAAATATAATTGTCAGATATAATTCTCACATATACTGAATATGCTATATTGTCAAATTTAAAAGCTAAGTTTTGAGAGAGGTGCTAGAACTTGTAAAACATAAACCTTAGCCCACCTTCTCAGTCCTGTCCATAGACTCCAAGTAAAAATTGATCACCCCTGAATCCTTGATGTCTATGAGAAATGAATATAATTCTGCGCCTAAAAATATTAAAACCCTGTGAATCACAAGTCACAAGTGAGGCCTAAGGACTAAAGTTAAGACCCAATATTATGTGCTCTCTTGACATTTGGTAAAACTGGGGGGGCCTCAAATGGCCTAAGCACCCCTCCCATCTTGCTCCCACAGGTCCTCTAGCCAAACAACCCTTGTTGTCAAGGCGACTGGGTACAGTTCTGGCTAATCCTAAGCAGTGAGCTTCAGTTCCTTGTCAATTGGTAGAATTTTTCAAGCAAGCCAATTGCATCCTCCCATGGGAACCAGGGCCCCCTCACCCTCTTCATACTCAGAAGCCTGCTTCTCACAGCCTTTGGTTTTGCAAACCCTGTGTGACCCTGCATGACATGCGGTGTCCTCCTCCCCCAGCTATGAGAACATGTGTGACCAGTAAACTGCTGTCCATCTCATCTGTCCAATGTCAGGTGCTGTGAGCTCAGGCATCCCTATAACTCTTGGGCAGGAATCCTTCCTCCACCAGTAGGGTGAAAAGAAGGCAATTAAAATAGCAACTTTATTGGTTGTTCTAAAGCAAAACCACAGACTTGCCTTTTTTTATACATACAAATCATCATTTTAGTTGCATATTAAGCTTTATTACCAAAAAAGGATATGGAAACTTCCATAGGCTTCTACTCAGGGTCAAGGTCATGAAAAATGACATTAGGTTTCGGGTACTACAAAGCATATGGTTTGTGCCATTTCCAAAGCTTGTTTTTGCACAGCTAACATATTTTATTCCAAAGTTGGGATCCTGAGAATGAATCTTTACCACTCATTGATTATTCCATAAAGTAATCATTATTAGGCTTCCCTGGTGGCTCAGATGTAGCCAGCCTGAAATGCAGGAGACCCGAGTTTGATCCCTGAGTCGGGAAGATCCCCTGGAGAAGGAAATGGCAAGCCACTCCAGTATTCTTGCCTGGAAAATCCCAAGAACAGAGGAACCTGGCAGCTACAGTCCATGGGGTCACAAAGAGTCGGACACAACTGAGCAACTAACACACACAGTCATTATTAACTAACTTTCATTTATACTGGTGATAGGTTAGGGAAATCTTGTCTAATTGAGGCACAAGATTAGTGAATATACATTACTCCAATAAAGTTACTCATATAAAATACACAATTGTGATTGTATCTTAAAAACATAATTTTTTTTCTCTTCATACATTTTAAGATTAAATACTTCCCTGCTGGTACATAAAGTCAATCTACCCAAGTACTCAAAAATTTTACTTATTTATTTATCCTAAGATATTTACAAAACAAATAGTCAATCTTTCTGAGAATAAAGTGCTTCAACATCTATTGAATTTGTAGTCATTGAATAGGTAGATCTAAAACTACACAAAATACCATAGCAGAGCTAAAAATTCAGATCAAATACTGTCTAATGAAGACCTACAGATGTACATGTGTGCTAAGTTGCTTTAGCTGTGTCCAACTCTTTTGTGACCCTATGGACTATAGCCTGCCAGGCTCCTCTGTCTGTGGGATTCTCCAGGCAAGAATTCTGGGGTGGGTTGTCATGCCCTCCTCCAGGGGATCTTCCCAACTTGGGGACTGAACACACCTCTCTTAGGTCTCCTGCACTGTCAGGCAGGTTCTTTACCACTAGCACCACCTGGGAAGGATTTGCATCTAGTAAGTTTTTCAGTTCAGTTCAGTAGCTCAGTTGTGTCCGACTCTTTGTGACCCTATGGACTGCAGCACGCCAGGCTTCCCTGTCCATCACCAACTCCCGGAGCTTATTCAAACTACATCTTTATAGAGGGCCCATGGTATCAGTATTTTCTCACTTTAAATTATTTTTAAACTACATTTCATGACCTACCAAATGTCTTTTCCAATAAGCATCAATCTCTATATTAAAAATGTTGTTTGACAGAACAGCGTTAGAGAATAATATAATGGATGATGAACATTTGAAAGGTTCTATTACTTGTTACACAGCCATTCATCTATTCAACACTTACCAAACACATACCAGGGCCACCCACTGTAGCTACAAAGATAAAATACACAGCCTCTTTCCCCAAGGAATTGACAGAGCACCTAGAGAGGGGACTTGACTCATCAGAATAGAGGATCCATTAATGATAGAGAAAACATTAATATTGTTTCTCTCAGAGACTAAAAAGGGTCAGTACACACAGGTTGCAATAGGGAAAAAAAGTTAAAAATGAGAAAGTTCCTATAAACAGAGGGTTGAGTGAATTAAGACAGCATGAAAATGGCACAGTGGGTTGAATTGTGTCCCCCTCCCTGAAAAAGATATGTCCAAGTCCTAACCCCAGTGTCCATGAATGAGACTTGTTTGGAAAAGGGGGTTTTGCAGCTATAATTAAAGAAGGGTCTTGAGATCATCCTGGATTAACCAGGTGGGCTCTAAACTCAATGACAAATGTCCTCGTGGTAAGAGGAGAAGACAAAGAGGAGGAGAAACACAGAGAAAGCCACGTGAAGACAGAGGCAGAGATTTGAGTTATGCTGCCATAAGCCAAGAAATGCCTGGAAATGCTGGAAGAGAAAAGGTAGGATTTCCCCCCAGAGTTCAGAGGAAGAATGGCCCTGCTGACATCTCGATTTTAGACTGCTGGCCTCCAGAACCATAAGAGAATAAATTTCTGTCTTCAGCTACCAAGTTGGTGGTAGTTTGTTACAACAGCCCTAAGAAATTAACACAGGTTGAGTATCTGTATATTGATTTCCTGGTCTGGGGACAAAAAGCACAAACAAATACACAAACAAAATCAAGTTTCCAAATTGGGAAATAACATTCTCCTGTACAATGACAAGAGATGGAAGGGAGAGAGGCCTGTATCGGCCTGAATTAGGAGCCCCCATCTGTCACTGCATCACTGTGTCACTTGGCCACATTCCTCTCAGGGTTTCAGTCTCATTGCTTATAGAGTGAGATGGAGGAAGAAAAGTTTAAAGGTAAAGATATACAGTGTAAACAAAACTTGAACAACAGCCTAGAGAATCACCCACCCATCCTAGCACTTGTGCGTTGCTGGTAAAAATCTAAACTCAAAAACAAAACAGAGGATCCAGGGACCAAAATGAGAATCCAAAACTTTATTCCCACAGGTTTCTTCCTAGGACTTGCCCCCATCTCCAGACCCTATTCCTTCATTTTTTTAAACTGAACCTTTTAGGCCAAATGGAGTGGGCACCATCTGCTATCAATACACCGGCACTCTTCCCAGCCAAGATGAGTCCCAGGCCAAGTTTATCTTGTGAGTTAACAGGAGGTGACAAGGCTGGCAGGACACGAATTCTCCCTGCATGATTGATTCAGCCTGGCTGACTAGCTCCATGCTAATGAGGATGTGCCAGAGCTCACAACAAAAACATTTTTGAATAATTTAAAACTTTAGAGCCCGACTTGCCATACAATGTGACTCACTGTGTAATTATGGCCCCAGTTAAATCTGCTTCTGTGGGTGCCTCTACAGCAAACATCAGTGACTACAAACTGCCCGTTATCAAAATTAACTACATAAATAATGCAAAAGAGCAGAGATATGTTAATCTTGTGAGGAAGACAGCATAGGTAACAGTGACCTAAGCTGTCACAAACTGCTACTTCATGAAGAACTGAGTAGTGTTTTGAACGTAGTACTCTAAAATAGGTCAGTGACTTAAACACAAGCAAAACATCTATTTTCATCTCATATAGTAGGCTTAAGATAGACTGATCTTACAATTTCTGGGGAATTGACTTTAATTTATTGCCCTAATTCAGTTATCTACTTGAGTAAGTTTCTTTTTACTATTTTGATTGATATTCCCTCCTTTATACATCCCCAAGCCAGTGATTCAAATACAATATAACAAATTCAAATATCTGAAACATTCCTGAAAAGAGGGAATTGTCAAGCACCTTTCTCCTGAGGAAAAGAAACTCCAAAATGTTCTTAACTATGTTAGGTCAGAGTTTATTAACTATGGACCCACAAGGTATTTTTTAAAAACATGGCCCGTTAGCCTAAACATGAAATTAAGGGGAAAATAACAATAATTAGGGGACTTTGCTGGTGGCTCAGTGGTAAAGAATCTGCCTGCCAATGCAGAAGACGTGGGTTCAATCGCTGGCTTGGGAAGATCCCCTGGAGAAGGAAATGGCAATCTACTCCAGTACTCTTGCCTGGAAAGTCCCATGGACAGAGGAGGCTGGCTGGCTACGGTCCATGGGGTGGCAAAAGAGTCAGACATGACTTAGCAAGTAAACAACAACAGACAATACCTAGAACTCTCCATTTAGATGGAGCATTGTATTGTAGAAAGAGCTCTTAAACTAAATGTGAAGCCAATCAATTTAGACTGACACTTCACCTTGCATTTGTTGGCTACAGTGTGCCTGTGACAAACTAATCTAAGTTTCAGTTTCTTCATCTGAAAAATAGATTCCATAATACCTAGCCAACATTTGAGCTTCAAATCTAATGGAAGAGTTTACAGTTTTTCTGTAACAACAGGCCTTAAATAGGACAGTAGGATATCACACAAGCAGGCAACATCAAGGAATATACTCATGGGAGCAATATCAGACTTCCATTTTTAAACACAGGGGGAAACAATGGTCTAAAAATGTTTTTTCCAAGCTTCGCCTGTCACCGAGGACAAGCCTTCGGGAAATTATATCCTCACTTCCTAATCTGAAGGCACAGCAAATCATCTGCCACTAATGGCAGGAAGACCAAGGTGACAGTCACCACCTGTGTCCCACTCTATGAAATCGACATCTCTGAGATTCCTCTGAGCTGGCACACCACGCATGTCCTCTTCCGAGTCGCCGGCAGCCTTCCAAGCGACCTGCCCGGACCAGCCTCACCTCCCCCCCACCCCGCACCTGGCACAACAACTGTTTGAGCAGCTCCCGCAAGGGCTGAGGATTTCAAAGCCTGCCCATCCGGCTCTGCATGTCCACCCCGTCCCGTGACCCCAGTCATCCGAGACCCCAGATATGCATTCACGATCCCAAACATTTGCTCCTCACTCCAATTTCTCTGAATTTCAGAAACCAGACTCCCTGTCAGAAACCTGGCAGGCTAGGGAAGAGAAAGGTAGTGTCCACGTGAGCATTTAGTTTCAATGTGTTTCACAAATCTCTTGATTTCAGATAACCAGTCACAGAAGCACTTAACCAACACCTGTCACTGATTACTTCCTGGGTTATAAACCTATATATATATATATATATATATACTTTTTCAGATCATCTGCAAAACCAAGTTTGAAGATTTTAGGTTGAGTTTTTGTTAGTGCCGTCTTCTCTAGAATTTGAACTCTTGGAGACGTACTAGAAAAGTTTATCAGAACGCTCCTTTATTTTTAAATAGAGGATCGGAGAGTTCTGCGTATGTTTCTTATTATTTAATCAACAATTAAAACTTAATAACAAAATGCTTCACATCTGAAATCAATTGGGATTTTCTATGAGCAATGACTGTAAAATCAGGCCATTATGAAGAGATTTGCATACTTTAATTATTGTGTTCCAAGGCTTTTGTCAAACAGATGCTGCAATGCAGTAAGCACCATGCGGTTTTGGTAAAAAGTGAACTTTCTGCTCTTAGAATATGTTGTTAAAAGGATAAGTACATTAAGACAGGAATATGCTTGGTTAGAGTGAGGTCTTCACTTTAGTGCAAATGTTTACTATCTTGCTCTCAAATTTTATTTAGAGAATGGGAAATTTAGGAAGACTAAAATGTTGACAAATTGCTTGTGGATCTTAAGTTAATTAGTAAATATATGCAAATGAACATAAGATCTTTGGCAACACTGCAAAAGTGGCTTCAAAACTCAAAGCTAAATTCTGAAATAAATTTGATTTTGAAGCCCAGATAATGAGTCAAACACATGTGTTCAGGCTTTTAATACCCCAGCTCTGATGACCAGATATAAAGAAAAACCAGGATAGTGAAATTTAACCATATATTTTTTTTCACACATTTAAATTACAGGGAGAAAGTATGTTGGGCAAGTTATTTAACTTCTTTTTGTTTCAGTTTTCTTATCATATAATGGGGCTAATAGTACTTTCTGCATAGGATTATTATAATTACATGAATTAATACATGAAAAGTATTTACAACAGTGCCTGGCACAGATGGCGATGGTGATGATTATCTACAGGACTTTCAGAATTCAGAAATATTTTTTAAAATCTCTTATATTAAGAAGGTCTCCACTAAGAAATTCATAAAGCACACTTCAAATTTGTATTTTTGGAATTTAAAAGCCCTTTGAAATAATGTCATAAGGGCTGAAATTCTAGAAAATAAGATCTGTTATTACAAATTACTTAAATTTTCAAAGAAAGAAATTGGTTATTTTTTTAGAATTTGTAAAATACACTACTATAATAATACTTTGATACACATTTATAACATTTCTAGAGTTTTTTGTTTTCAGAAGGAAAAAGAATTGAACATATAATATCCTAATTCCTAACACTAATGTCATCTATGCAGTGAAGGTCCTCGGAAGGTCTGTACCAAAAAGGAAGACAGCTCTATACAACAGGAAGCACTTGAAGCAGTCTTGGAAATAAATCCTTAAAATCTTTTTACCAGCTCACCAAGTTTTTGCTAGTCCCTTCTACTTTATATTAATCCTCTGATTCTTGAATATGGTATGTGTTTGAGGGTGTGGATAAGGGACAGAATCTCTATGAGAATGACAAAAATTATGGACCTTCTCCCCAAAAGGTTCACATACATGAATGATTTTACATTCAATTTCAGGGGCTTCACAGACCAGAGTTCCATCCAGAAAACTCCCTACTCGAATGGTGACTACTTGATTTGAAATTAAATAAATTTAATATAATTCATAAAACTTACCCAAATGAAGATCAAATTAATTAAAAGAAATTTAATTTCTATGGGAAAAGATT
Organism: Dama dama; assembly: GCF_033118175.1. NCBI lineage: Eukaryota > Metazoa > Chordata > Mammalia > Artiodactyla > Cervidae > Dama > Dama dama. The sequence goes on along the minus strand of NC_083697.1, from coordinate 23,037,090 downwards.
ATATTATTACCTATATTAAAGATATTACTCTTTTGAAAGTAGAGACCAATTGCTAATTGTCCAAATAGGATACACTATAGTCCTTCAAGGTAGTTTGTTATTATTTTAAATTATTTGTATAAAGCACAGAGCAGGGGATATGGGCAGAGGGTAGGTTTCATTCAATATTAAGTAAAAGTAATCCAAAAGGGTGAGCTATGGCATGATTATATTGATCCCAACAGCTATATATAATAATGTTTGAATAAGACAGACATCAGTTTAAAAAAAATCAATATAACTATTTATTTGATAAACAAGGTAAAAGTTCAGGCAATGTTTCTGGTTCATAGGTGCTATGGCATTTCCCAACTGTTCGACAGAGTGTAATAAAGCACTAAGGATGCCCAGGTAATAGCTGAAAACAAAATTCATTTAGATAGCTCTACACACAATTCATAAAAACGTTCCTATTAAACAAAGCTTGGGCTATAGAGACTTAAAGTTCCCTCACTGTATGAGCAAGGAACTGAAATCACACACACCATAAGACCCCTGGAATTAGAGGCAGACTCAGAGCCTGGGGCCTACCACAGCAGGTGTTAGGATAAATTGCAAACTTGCAGCCTGAGAACTTTTTGTACTATAATATAGAAAAGGTTTCCTATTAGCCCTTCAAGATTCAAGCTGCTTTTCTGAGAACAACAGAGGTCACAACATTAAAAAAGAAAAAGAAAAAGTGGAACCAGCCTAACTTTATCAGAATCCTTTTTGTTCCCACTTCACTGTTCATTATACTGCACCATTTTTACCTGGTGTCAGGAATATTTAAAACAAGGGCTGACCTAGTTACTTTCATTATATGCAACTATTAAAACTAGCATGTTAAAAAAGAATGAAATAATGCCATTTGCAGCAACACAGGTAGACCAACAGATTGTCATGTGGAGTGAAGTAAGTCAGACAGAGAAAAAGAAATATCGCTTACATACGGAATCTTAAAAAATTTTACAAACAAACTTATTTACAAACCAGAAACAGACTCACAGACTTAAGGAACAAACTTATGGTTACCTGGTAAGGGAGACATAGTTAGGGAGTTTGGGATTGATATGTACACACTGCTATATTTAAATAACCAAATAGAAAAAAAAAAACTATCATATATTAATCTTATAGGACCATTAACCTAAGTGATAGGGTGCCTGAGAGAAGCCCCTCTCCCCTCCCATACCTATTATCATATTTCAGGATACCTTAAAACAAACTGAAATAAAACAACCAGATTGTTCACCATTCCCCAGCATCCTGATTGTACAATGTCAAGTCCTTTGTTCCTATACCCACCTGCCACAAATCCAGAAAGGAGAAAAAGAGAAGAGAGTGTAAAGCAAGAGTGAGGCAGAAAAACTGATGATGAAGTTTATACTCATACCAAATGGTGAACAAAAATCAAGTTCATAGGTTTCCATTCATCAACCACATCTCAAGTCCCAGGAGCAAAGAACAGACATTTGTTTGGTAACTGGTGGGAAAAAATGCAAAAACTTTCATTTCATTTTACAAACGCCACTTTTCTGTGCTTTTTTCTTTCTTTTTCTCCTACCCTCAAGTGATTTCAAATATAAAAGGTCATTTTAAGGACAACTCAGAGATACAGTAAGCACACTTTTCATCTGTACACTGATCAACTATATGATGCATTTCAGGTTCTCTAGAGCATCTCAAAAACATTTGAAACTCTAAGGTGAAAAAATGCTGTGCACTTTAAAGCATTCTTTGTCTTTAAAAATAAATGCCGAACCTAAAAGCACAAAATTTCAAGGCAGGCACAACACATAGGCCGGTATGTACATTTCCCTTGCTGGATTTTAAGAAGACAGCTAGAATATTCAGAATGGCTTTGTGATTTACAGTGTCCAAGCCTAAATGGTAAAGACTAAATTGATTTTTAAACTTAAAGTATTCATGAAGCCTATATTACTAATACCTTTAAAACACACAGCCGCTTTTAAAAAATGACTGAGCTCCTCCTTTAAAGGTTCTTTCACAAGTTTCCTTTGAAGCTCCCTTCATGAAAATGCTGCTGTGGACAATTCCTCAGTTTGGAGAATACAATGTTGTTATTGTCTTGCCTTCAGAGCTAGGGAAAGTATATATTAGTCTTTCTGGCTCTAGGTTTCCATGACTGAGCAAGCATATGGCTTTGTTCCAGATTGAAGTTTTCAAGGAATTTTGCTTACAAGGAAGTGCTAAACCCCACATTTTAATTAATATTCATATTTACTTTGTTGCTAAATGAAGCTACAGATTCTATTGGCATGGATTAACTCTCACTCTCATAAACCCAAAACCCTCTAGAGAATTCTACTCTGGGAAGAGAGTAAGATGCATTAACACTCCATTAATATCTTCCTTGGAAACATTCTTTTTAACATTTATCTCTTCATCATTTCCTGAATCTGTAATGAAATGCTTGTGCTGGCATCTAACAAAAGGATCATGTCCAGAGCCTAATGAAGTGTTAGACACCAAGGTAAAAAGGAAGTCTGCTGCACTGGCTCAGAGTGACTGGATACACAATGGTACTTTCTAGGCTATATTTAGCTCCAAAGTCATCATCAGTAGCCCTAAGACATAAGGAACAACCTGAAAGAACTTCAAGTTCCAGGGCTGCCTGAACAGACCAATCAGAGTTCTATTTTCTAAGTCATAAGCCAGACACTGAGGTAACCGCCATTTGTACATCCTTTTCTAAAGTGAGAGACTTCCTGAAAATGACATTCTGTAATCACAGAATTTTAAAGCAGGAGAAGTCTCTAAAGTCCTGGAGCAGCTTCCTGTCCTCTTCTTGAAACCCTACAATATTCCTGCCAAGTGGTCCTTGTTCAGAGATAAGGAACTCACCACCTCATGAGAAAACTCATCCCTTATTCAAACAGCTTAGACTGTTCTGCAGTTCTTTCTTTAGTTGAAATTAAATCTTTCTTCCACAAAAGTTCATCACTTGGTCCTGATTCCGCCCTCTGGGGTCCCCAGAAGAAGGTGAGTCAGTGATAACTCTTCACTGATATAAAACGATTCAAAAATTCAAAGATTTGTAGAGAAAAAGTGTAGAGAAACAGTCAAGAATCTTAAGGCCAAAGAAAATAACTTTAAAGCCATTTTTTAAGGTATATATAGCTTTGCTTCTTCCCTAACTACACACATAATTATAGCTTTACTTCTCCTAAGATTATTCATATCATAAAATAGTTTAAAGACTAGGGAATATTTGCTTACAATAGTTTTTCTTGGATAAGGCAAACTGAGTCCTTGCTCTATACTAAATCTATGAGCTAAAAACAATGATCATTTTCATATATTGAGCACTTAACCACATTAACAGCACTGTGCTAAGTACATTCTACAGTCGTCATGAAGCGTCATCACTCCCATTTTACAAATGAGAAAACCAAGACTCAGAACGATTAAATAATGCATCCATGGTCATATAGGTACTAAATAAAGGAGCCACAGGATCAAATCCAGATGTGTCCCACACATGATCTACGTTTCCTCCCTCTTGCTTATGATTCAGATAAAATTAAATGTGTTCCCTGCTATGATTAGGAAACACTACAGTTTTGTCATGCATTGAGTATCTGCATCCCCACCCCCTTAGAATTTATATGAACCCCCTAACCCCCAGTGTGGCTGTATTTGGGGCTAGGGCCTCTAAGGAACTAATTAAGGTTAAATGAGATCTTTAGGGTGGGGCCCTAATCTAATAGTATCAGTGTCCTTATAAGAAAAAGACATCAGAGAGCTCATTCTCTCTCTGTTGTCATGTGATAATACAGCAAGAAGGTCACCATCTTTGAGCCAGGAAGAAAGTTCTCAGTGGAAACCAACCCCGCCAGACCTTGATCTGAGACTTCTAGACTCTATAATGGTGAGAAAATCAATTTCTGTTGTTTAAGCCACCCAGACTATAGTATTTTGTTACGGCAGCTGAAGCAAACTAAGGTAGGGTCTTTCTGCTATTTGTCATAATCTACTAAATAACTGAGAGAAGAATAGCAATGAGGCATCTTTCTCACCAGAACTTTGGTTATTTTCCCACCCTTCAAGCGACTGTGGCCTGGTGGAATGAAAGTGAAACACACTAAAGTCTCTTTCCCATGGCCCAATTGCTGATTGTGTCATTTCAGAGAAATCGATTCTTTGTGATTCAGTCTTCTTAGTAAACTGAAAGACCTCAGTTCTAACACTCCATCATCTTATATGTCTGAATCAAACTTTTTAAAAATATCTATTCATTTATTGCATGTTTCTTTCACTGTCCTCTTTTCTCAGATATTTCTTACATTTTTGGATTTTTAAAGTAAAAAAACTGAATACTTGGGAGAACTATAAATGGTAGAAATGTTCAGGGGGGAAAAGGACCTTTGGTTTTAAAGTTAGTTTTGTTTGCAAATGCATGCCATACCTCATCTTTTATATTATTGCATGATGCCTACCAAAACAACCCAAAACATTTTTTAAAGCATCCCAAGAATGTTCTAGTAGATTCAGGAATTCTTGAAAATGAAAAACGAAAAAACAAACAAACTCACCAAAGACATTGAAGGCCCCTCTGGGGTAGCCCTTTCAAATGGTCCTCTCCAGAAGGGTAGCTCATTCCACTGTGTGTCAAATGACACATGGTTGCTACACCCAGGAGACAATAAAATGTATACTTCTCCACCTGGGGATAATTCTGAGTCCCTCTAAACAAACATGGGAAGGAGAAGCATTTACATAATATGTGCCTTCCAGATGTAAATAATCTGTTCCGAGGAGCTGATTTGATTAGAGAATCTAAAAAGATCCAAGCCATGAATTTAACATTACTGTATGATTTGCTCTCTTTTATGGCCAAAACCTAGACCCAAAACTGTGTTTATCCATCTCACAAATTCAAACTATTGATGGTCTATGGAAAGTGGTATGAGAAAATAAAGAATCAGCCAATGCAATTTTTTCATTCTTATAACGGGAAACTCTTATGAGTATGATACTGGGAAATCACTGGTGTTATTTCTATGTACCAAAGAAGACAAAGTTATAAAAAATACTTTCAAAATCCTTGGAAGAAAAGAGAAACAATAGGAGGAGATTATTGTGCTGGAGTAGTACCCTTTTCAATATTAACACACAATGGACTTCCCTGGTGGTGCGTGTATGCTCAGCCGTTCAGTCATGTCTGACTCTTTGCAACCCCATGGACTGTAGCCCACTAGGCTCTTCTGTCCATGGGATCTCCCAGACAAGAATATTGAAGTAGGCAGCCATTTCATTCTCCAGGTGGTGCGGTGGATAGGAACCCACCTGCCAATGCAGAGGACATGGGTTCAAACTCTGGTCCAGGAAGACTTCATATGCCACCGAGCAGCTAAGCCCATAGGCCACACCACTGAACCCAAGCTCCAAAGCCCACAAGCCACAACTCCTGAAGCCCATGCCTCCAAGAGCCTGTGTTCCACAAGAGAAGCCACACACACCAAAAGGAAGAGAAGACCCCACTAACGCAACTAGAGAAAGCACTTACAAAACGATGAAGACCCAGTGCAGACATAAATAAATTAAAAAAATTTTAATTACATATAAAGTTCTGTGTTTGTGTTTCTGTGTATTATAGATGTACATAAATGACAGTCAACAAACTTTTCCATCCTTCTTCTCAAACACTTCTCCAGGTTTCTTTACTTATATTTAGATTACTAATGAAATTAAAAAAAAAAAAACCTGAATTTGGGATTTTAGGAGAAAAAATTTAGAATGCTCTTCTATTTTTTTTTTAAGCCATGCTGCAAAGCCCATGACCTCAGCAATGAAAGTGCAGAGTCCTAACCACTGGACCACCAGGGAATTCCCTAGAATGCTACCTCTGACACTTAACCAGCTATAACACTTAGGGCAAGTTACTTGACTTCTTCATACCTCAGTTTCCTCATCTGTAAGACTTTGAAGAGAATACTTACCTCATAGAGTTAATGGGAGAATTAAATGAGCTAATAAATACAAAATGTTCAAAACAGTACCTGGCACATTATAAGAGCTACAGTAGTTAGCATTATGAATTCATATCTTTACATCATGGCAGAGCTGCAACATGAAGCTACTGTATAATTCCATATACTTATGTTTTTTTCTGCTCTCTGTGACTAGCAACTTCATTTGATTACAATGACATAATGTGGCAAACCCAAGTGCCATGGCACAATGTGATCATTTTGCTAAAATAAGCTGTACTGTTTGCACAAATTACAGAGATATGCCATCTTCTCTCTCATACTAGAGCAAGTAAAGTACGCTAACTGGAGAAGAATGGTTTAAGGATTAAAAATATCTTTTTCGCCTTCTTCCTACTTAAAATTTTATTCCATTAAGCAGCCCCTGAAGCAGTCTTTTCCAACTTCATAATAAAGTTTCCAACTTTATAAGTATGAAGATAGTCTCTCAACATGAGAAAAGTCACATTATAAAAAAACGAGAGTAACAGGAGACCTACAAATCTGAAATAATATGCCACTGATGACAAAGCCAATGAGACAAATCAGGAAATTACAATCGATAGGTAGTAACCGCAGTGTCAACGCTAATGTGGGCCTACAGAGCCCGTGTTCCTCCCCTACCATTTCTTCTCTGGTTCACAAACACAAAGGTAACTGCAAACAAAACTGACCAGCTATTCTTTTTCCTGCTTGCTTCTCAAGCCAGCTGCCCTATCCTGTTCTCTCCTCACTAACAGAAACCAAGTTAGAAATAATTGGGCATCGAGATTGGGAACAATTGGTGATACACATCTCTAAACACAATCCCTCCATGTAAGTTTCTCATGATTCCATTTGCTCCCAGTGTCAGAGTAATGTGCAGTGAGGGGGAAACACAAGAGAAACCACCATTTCAGCTCAGCTGAGCTGTACGAGATGAGTCAGTCAGACAGGAAACACTGGGCAAGAAATATGAATCAAACTTCTAGGGCACTGTAGAACTTAAGAGTGGGATTGCACTCAAGTGGTCCAAGGATGAGGCCAACGTAACTCACTGGCCATCATCAATCATAGGCTGATCTCTCATCTCAAGGCTGCATAAAGAAAAATCCAATTCATAACCTAAGTAGAAAGATACTGCAAACACAGTAAGGAGACATCTAAACATATTTATGGTAGGAAATTTTCCATAGGACGCAAGATGGCATGCCTTCCATGAAAAAGGAGAAATTAAGAAGAGAATGGGCTGTTGTTAAAAGATCAAAGGATGAACTAAATAGTCATAATAATAAATGAAGAGTGTGTGTGTGTGTGCGCACATGTGTTATGTAGACAGAAAACAACAGGTTATTTAGTTAATGAGAATCATACATAATTTTTATCCTTTATTTTCATTAACATTAAAATGTTTTTCCCACATCAATAAATTCTCTTTTAAAACAGATTTTTTAAAAGATGCATATTACACCATGTATGTATTCTATCATGTATGATTCTCTTGAATTGGATATTTAACTTTTTTATTTTTCTAATTTTTTTAACTTATTTATTTTAATTGGAGGCTAATTATAATTTTAAAGCATAATAAGCATCCCTTGTACTTATAATTTTCATAAGACCTTTGATAATTTCTTTACAATAACTTCCCACAAGTAAGATTGCTGGATCAATGGATTCTTTTTTCCTTTGTAAGTTTCTTGATATATATCAATAAATTGGTTTCAAAAAGTTTATTAAAGTTTGCTCTGCTGTTAGCAAGCTTTGTGATCATCCCTTAAGCAAATCTACTTCAGCTTGTATCTACTGTTTTCTAGCTTGTTTCTATCTACTGTATCTAGCTTGTTTCAAATTGTATCTACTGTTTAATCTCGAAATTTGATATTTAAAAAGTATTATGTTGGTTAAAATTTTTACTGATTAGGTTTAGCACTTGTCCTGAATTTGTCTATTTGTCATCTTCCATCAGTTGCTTGCAATTGCCTCTGTTAGCTTCTCTCTTACAATACTGTGAAAATATAGAAAAAGATATATATGTGTGTGTATATATATATATAAAATATATATTGGTCTCTGCCTCCAGGCCATAGCACACACCCCTAAAGTCTCTGTGATATCCTAAGTGATAAGAGTATAGAAGCAACTTTTGTTCTCATATTTGGTGTTTGACCCCAGTTCCTGACACAGGGCTCCTGAAACACTTTCAATTTCCTGGTTAATAGGAGTGTGTTTGTTCCAAAGAGGCAACTCTGGGTGGGCTCCAGGATGGGAATTTGTCACCACAAAGAACAAGACATGATTAGGAGTTTGGAATTTTCAGCCTCGCCCCCATTCTCTTGAGAAAGGAGGACTGAAAATGGAGTTAATGATTGCTCGTGCCTAAAGGAGGAAGCCTCCATAAACATCTCAATCGCACGGGGTTCAGAAAGATTCCAGGTTGGTAAATCCAGATACCAGAAAGGTAATGCACTCCAACTCCAGGACTGAAGCTGTGCTCGGGACCCTCCCAGACCTCACCCTACGTACCTCTTCACCTGGCCGTTCATCTGCATCCTTCACCCTGCATGTGTGTGCTCAGTCACTTCAGTCATGTCCGACTCTTTGCAACCCCATGGACTATAGCCCACCAGGCTCCTCTGTCCATGGGATTCTCCAGGCAAGAATACTGGAGTGAGTTGCCATACCCTCCTCGAGGGACCCTTCCTGACCCAGGGATCGAACCCACGTCTCCTGCACCTCCTGCATTGCAGGTGGATTCTTTATCCAATGAGCCACTTGGGAAGCCCATCCTTTATCATATCCTTTAATCAACTGGTAAACATAAGTAAGTGTTTCTCTGAGTTTTGCAAACTGCTCCCGCAAATTAATCAAACCTAAGGACGGGGTCATGGGAACCTCAGACGTAGCAATTGATCAGAAGCACTGAAGCACAGGCGACAACCTGGACTCGTGACTGGCGTCTGAAGTGGGGGACAGTCTCAGGAGACTGAGTCCTCAGCCTCAGGTGGATACTGGCAGAATTACGTTGCAGGAAAATCAGCTGGTGTTGCAAAGAATTACTTGGTGGTTTGAGGAAAAGCCCCCGACATTTGGTGACCAGAAGTGTCAGAAGTGAACTGTTTTGTGTGATAATGAAAGAGACACACAGGAGAGAAGGGCTGCAGGTTCTTTCAAACAGGTGTGGACATTTTTCTCAGTTGAAAGAGCTTTTTTCATTAAGCTTATAAACCTCAATACCGGGGGGCGGTTTCTTCCTCCACCAAATATTTGTCCTTTGCCTTTCATTTCATTTGTGGTATTTAAAAAATAAGTGATGTTTCAAAATTTCATGTTTAAAAAACAATCTAACAAGGCAGGGATAAAATAAATTGAGCAGAAAGGCAATAAAGAGCAAAATTTACACTTCATAAAATACAACCAGTGATGTGAAGGGAAAACTTCAGATGTTCTCTATTAATGCAAACGAAAACAAAACAAAACAAAAAAAAAATGAGAGCGAAGATGACATGTTTATAGACAAAAGAATGGAGAGACAGCCAATTATTTTGGTATTTCACTAAATCAATTGGAACAGAAACAATAATAAAAGACAAATCAAAGAAAAACTTTCTTAGACTGAAACAAACCCCAGGTATTCAAACGAATGGACTCATCATGTTTCCAGCAAAATCTATGGGGGAAAAAACCAATGCTAAGAAACATATTGACAAATGTTTTAATCATAAGAGTAAGGGAAATATTCACTAAGCATTCAAATAGAGAAGGAAATAAGGGAGCAAGGAAGGGAGGAAGAAAGATACATATTCACAGAAGAAATACATATCCACACCCTTGTAATCTAGTCAGTCCCAATGTGGAGCTCACCTGATTCTGCACCATAAGCAATGCACTCTGGCAGATGCAAGTCAGAGACTGAAGTTGTCAGTAGAACAGAAGGTTGGTCAGTGTCTTAGGGAAAGCCATGTGTGATATTAACAAACTTAATGAGTGGATACAATGGAAATATTTTTTTAATGGATCTTGAAATTATCTGATCAGCTGATTCAATTTCTTCTTGGAGAAAATATGAAAGAGATGGATATAATAGGAATTGATTAGTTATTTTGTAGAGCCTATACATTCTAAACACTGCCATTTCATGACTGTTTCATAATCTGTATCTTTTTTTATTATTCCATAGATTTTAATGCTAACTAACAAAATGAGGCACACACATCAAACCTAACATTTAGAGCTGCTGAGAGGCATCTTTCATGCACTGCGATACATAAGGAAGCAAAATGGTGATCCAAAATAAGACTTGGAGCATAGCCTTAATTTATGAGTTCAGAAATTACTTTATATCTGCTGCATAAAGCATATCACCCTTCTGGGCTAGAACAGTGTTATTTTTAAGAGAAGATGGCAAATTGCTTCAGCATTTTCCCGCAAGGTTACTAATACATACCAGATCGTTATCCCAAAGCAGAAGGTTTGCAGGAATAATATACAGAAAGCAGTATTTTAAATAAGACACAAGCCACGCTTCTTGGTTTTGTTTACATTGATTCCACACACTAGGAAAACAGTTGGTTTCATAGTAAATTCAGTGATGAAGTAAATTATGCATTTGCCCATCAGGTTGGGGAAAATATCACATTCTTGTAGGAAGCCGAGAAGGCCCACGCTAAAGGGAGAATAGAATTTGTGCTATTCGAGCAGGGTGACAAATTCAAACAGCTGAGGCCATGAACCCCAAACTCTCATTTTCATACCCTTGCGTGCCTTAGAGATTTGGTACTTGTCACCCACAAGAAAGGGGCACACAAAATACAGAAAGCTCAGCAGCTGCTCAGAAAGATCGAGGGCTTAGTAGGCTGCTTGCATTTAGCCACGTTACTGAAAGCCACTCCCCGGGACCAACCACCTTTGGCTTTAAGGTCTCCCCTGCACTCCACAAGGAATGCATTCTGCCTTAAGAGTATCCACTACATTTTGGGTTAACAGATCCAATATCTACCATCAAAAACAAAAATGATATTACAGCTTAAATCATTTATTGAGTGTTGATAGCAATAAGAACTATGAAAAGCACTTACACATGCAGCAGTATTCTGACTTCTAAAACATTATGCCCCAAATTGCTGAATCTCTGAATAAGACAGCACACTCAGCATTTGAGAGCCCTCTAAGAGTGTGTTTCTATTCCACCGACTGTGGAAAGCACTGGAGGAAACACAAGATTCAGTCTCTGAGCTAAATGAATTTACACACTGGTAACAAAGAAAAGCATCCTATAAATCACTACAATCAAAGGAGAAGTGGCAAATTTTCTAAGAAAAAAAAAAATGAAGTGCAACAGGAATAGTGCTGAGAGAGAAATCAATTCCAAAAACAGTGACAGCAAGAGCTATATAAGTCAAGTAACCATTTAAGCTGATTCTTAAAGTTGGATTAGAACTAGAGAGGGACAGCCTAGGGAAACACAGAATCTGCCTGGGAGGCAGCAGTAATTTCACTCGACTAGAACAGAGGGTATGTTGAGGAACTGTAGCACCCCATCCTGGAAAGGCAGACGTGGCCATGTGGTGGATGACCAAGTATTTCAGGCCATCAGACATCAGTCAGTGCTGGTCAGAGAAACAGCAACACCAACTAAGTGAGGATGAGAGCTATGCAGGCCCCCAGCAGAGGAAAGGGTGGTGCCGGTGAGGTGTAGACCCAGCACCACCCAAAAATGAAGAAGTGGGAGGAGAGGTGAAAAGCGGATGGATAGCACCCACCCTCTCTCAGCAAGAAAAGCTCAGAAAAGCAGATGGATAGCACTCACCCTCTCTCAGCAAGTCCTGAGAGCAGCTGGTTAAGTCAGCCACAGGCAGAGGACAGGACAGAAGATTTAAGTCAAGTTTGAGATTAAAGTTCTGACCTGGACTGAATTTTCAATCAATGAAAATGACCAGAAAATTATATTGTTTAAGATATTATTAAGAAATGGAGAAAGAGAATTCAACTGAAAATTAAAGGCAGTGACTGGAAACATTTCCAAAGTTTCATAGTGGGACTCCTGTAAAGTTGTGACTCTTCAATAAACTAGTTGTTCATGCAAATCTTTGTATGCCAAGCACTGTGTTCTATGCATCTGTTTATTCCAGGAAGCCTACATAGTGTTGAGAACAGAAATGGTTAATCCTTTAAATGCAAAACGAAAAAAGGCCCAAGGAATAGTGAGTTTGTGGCTACCACTACAGAGAGGCAAAGGATGACACATCTTAAGAAAAAGTGTGTCATCTGTGTTGCAAACCCTCCTGAAGTAAAACAGCCCCTTATTAGCTTAATGTTTGGGTTCACAAAGTGAAACTGAAATTCCATCCTGAAATTTCTGGAAGTGATTCCTGGATATTTTGCCAATGAACTCTTTATATAGGCCATTTTGGAAACATTTAGTATATGCTACAAAGAGTCCTTAAATAAAACATAAATTCTTTTTTTAGAAAAAAGGAAAAAAGCTTAGGATTAGGAACTCCATCCTCAGTAAGCAGAGGCAGAAGTGGGGTCAGTCTGGAATATGGCAGGTAAAAGACGAGGTAGAAGCCAAGGAACTGGAACCAGCTCATGAAATATACATAATCCCTTCAAGAAATTTGACAGTGGAAAGAGGAGAGATGGTACGGTAGCTTTAAGAAGTCAGATCAAAGTTTTAGGATATAATCAACTTGATCCTTTTATACACCAAGAGGAAGAAACCACTGAAAAGGGAGAGAGGAATCAAGATATTAATTGATAAAAAGAATCTTAACTAATACCTTTCTCTTTCCTTAAAAATTAGACCATCTTTTGTCAAACAAGCAATTTCTTTTAAGCACTAACTGTTAAAGTATTTCAACTATATCCAGTTAATTATCAGACCCAAAGACAAGATCTCAAACATTTGAGCAAGGCAGGATATATTTGTTAGCTCAAAAAAGATATGATAAATAAGTAAATACTTTTTAAAAGATATCTGCACCCCCACATCCACTGAAGCATTATTCACAATAGCCAAGACACAGAAACGACCTGGGTATCCACCAGTCAAATAAAGAAAATGTGGGGTGTGTATTCAATACAATGGAGTATTATTTAGCCATAAAAAGAAGGAAATTCTGCCATTTGAGACCACATGGATGCTTCTTGAAAGCACCTTATGCTAAGTGAAATAAGTCATCAGAGAAAGACAAATATTCTATGGTCTCACTTATATAGTGAATCTTTAAAAACAAACAAACAAACAAACATAAATCCAGAGAGCAGATTGTTAGTTCCAAGAAGTGGAGTGAAGGTGAAATGGGTGAAGATCGTCAAAAAGTACAAACTCTCCATTGTAAATAATTCCTGGGAATATAATGTAGAGCATGGTGAGTATAGTTAACAAAACTGTACTGTGCATTTGAAAGTTGCTAAGACAGAAGATCTTATTAGCCTTCATCACAAGAAAAAAAATTGCAACAATGTGTGGTAATGGATGTTAACTAAATTTATTTGTTATCTATCCATATAATTATGTTGTATGCCTAAAACTAATAAAGTGGCTTGTGTCAATTATATCTCAGTTAAAAAATCAATGAGTCTGTTATCCTAACTGATTCTGGGAGAAGCCTAGCTTTAAAGTTCACTAATTCATTGAAATTATGTATGCTTTGCTTTCATGCCAACAACTATTCTAGATCCTGGGCATAATATAACAAATAAAGAATATGTCACTACTCTGGGCTTCCCTGATAGCTCAGTTGGTAAAGAATCCACCTGCAATGCAGGAGACCCTGGTTCAATTCCTGGGTTGGGAAGATCTGCTGGAGGAGGGATAGGCTACCCACTCCAGTATTCTTGGGCTTCCCTTGTGGCTTAGCTGGTAAAGAATCCACCTGCAATGTGGGAGACCTGGGTTCGATCCCTGGGTTGGGAAGAACTCCTGGAGAAGGAAAAGGCTACTCACTCCAGTATTCTGGCCTGGAGAATTCCATGATCCGTATAGTCCATGGGGTTGCAAAGACTGAGTGACTTTTTCTCTTTTTTCTCATCATTACTCCACAGGGCATATAGAGGCAGGAGAAAAGTGTATAATTGGGCAACTATATATTTAATCAAGCAATAGACAAAGATTATTACTTTGTAAACTTCTTCCTTTGATTCCTTCAATTCATTCTATTTGAATGTTCTGTTCTTATCAAGAGTATGAGAAAAAGCAATAACCCTTATGGTAAGCTGTGTTAATAGCCTCAGTTCTTTACCACTCCCTATAACCAGGTACTTTTGAATTCCTCCAGTAGAGAGGATGAAAATATTTCTCTGCTTCTTGACTTTGAATTTATCCATGTACCAAGCTTTGACCAATAGAACACTAATGGATATAATGTGACACCTCCCCTTTAAAACACTGATCTGCACATGTATGATTGAGCTTGCCCTCTTATACTTCTACTGCTGCTGCAAGAAAAGCAGGCAGGTGTAGCCCTCTGTCCCAAGAGGAGAAAAAGAGACACGTGGAGCAGAGCCAGTTGCCCTAGATGAGCCCAGTCTAGATCTGCTGACCTCACAGACATAAGAACTTAATAAATGCTCTTTGTTTTATGTCATTGAGATTGTGCGGTTGCTTGTTACATGGCATTATTGTAACAATAAGTAGCTGGTACAACTTTATATATATTTATCTTAATAGATCCTAACTCTCTGTTCATCTGATAGAATAAAATGAGTACTAAACAAACAGAAAAAACATAAAGTAGGACGCGCCTGGACACATAATGAGGTGCTCCAATCTCAACAGTGAGAACTAAAATCCAATAATGTGAGTTGCATAAATGAAAGAACCAACTAGAATATCAGTTCACTTCTCATTACCAGACTTCTTATCCTAACCAAAGTGAAGTTCATGACTCAGCCCTAAGACCTTGCTAAAATTTACCATTCCCTAGTCTGTCATATTGGACAGATCATGACATACAGAAGCCAAAGAAAACAAATGAAATTCTTGTTTCACTGGGTCCCACATGCTGTGATGTTTTCAAACCCACATGCATCCACCAAGAAGCATTCAGAATGTTTGATTCTGAAAATGAATCCATAACAAGAATAGAGTACAGAACAAAAATCAACTCAACAAGTCACCCCATATGTTTTTCATTTTCTGGTATTCTAAAAAGGAAGTCGATGTGGTACAGCATACTTGGCTCCCAACTTAGAGATTTCCAGCTATTCTTTTAAATTTCATATTTACAGAGAGCCCTTTTTTTACCCTCTGTCCTGTCTCTGAAAGAGCAGCAACGGTGAAGGAAGTAATCCACCGAGGAGTAAATGTGGTATCTTTCCTGGTGTAATTGGTTTGGACTCATGCTCCATGTCTAATACAAAGATGTTCTCTGTGTATTGCACACAGGTTGCTGGGACTCGCTCGAGAGAAGATAATATACCTTCATTACAGGGAGGTGAAACCTCTGGCAAAGCACTACTGCAGTGCTGAAAGGAAACTCAATCAGACAGCTTTCTTTCCTCTTTAAACCCAAAGCAATATTTAATGACATGGACACAATCTGGTTACTTATTTAAATTCAGTTATCTAAACAATAAAAGAGAGACATCTCTCTCATATTTCGGAATGTGTTAACATATATGTATATATATATTATATATACTATAATATATGTATATATATATGTATACATACATATGTATATGTTAAATGTGTTTGCCCTAATACAGTTGTAATCTTAGACACAAATCATGCATCCTCACTTGCATCTCTACCAGGATTCTATAAAACGAGTACGACAGTACTCTCCACTTTAAATCTTTCAGAAGAAGGTGTTTTTTTCAATTTGTCCTCAGAAATATGGAGCCTATAATTTATAAAAATTTACTGCAGCTCACAGATAAAGTGCAGCTATTACCAAGCATTCTTTTGTGCGCGAGGAACTAAAAATAGACAACTGTACTTCATCTTATAAATCTTACACCTCAAAACCACTGCCTCTGAAGTGGTAGTGAATTTAACAAGAAAGCTATGGAGCGCCTGCATGGCACAGAAAATCAATCAACCACTGAGACATTTTGACTATCAGTGTGAAAATACTGATAGGTGCCAGAGTTATTACAGAGATTCATCTTTAACCTAGTTATCATGCAATGTTAAAACACAAACTTTTAGATAAATAATATGGCTATTACTTATTATTTATGGTCCATTTAAAATCTATTAACCTACGTAAAAAATCTATCAATCTATGTAAATCCTACAAACACATATATTTAGTCAAACTATATGCTCAAACATTAAATAAAGTCATGTGACAATATTTTTAAATTTCACATTAAAATCTATAAGCACTCATGCATGCTCAGTCGTGTCCAACTCTTTGCAACACATGGACTGTAGCCTGCCAGGTTCCTCTGTCCATGGGATTTCCCAGGCAAGAATATTGGAGTGGGGTGCCATTTCCTACTCCAGTGCATCTTTGCGACCCAAAGATCAAACCCACGTTTCCTGCATTAGCAGGCAGATCCTTAACCAACTGCACCACCTCAGAAGTACTCATGGGAAACACCTGAATTCAAAAGCCTATATCTTATTTTCATGAAAATAATATTATTCAGGCTGTTTCTAAACCTCAATTCCACTTAGAATTCCAGACCAACATCTTAAAAAAAAAAAAAAAATTCCAGGCCAACATCTTAATCAAAATCCTTGAAATCAACTAAAAAGTTCCAAGACTTTATACCTGACAAAATGCTGAGTATTATTACAGATTTAAGGTGACTGTTTCAGCAGATGAATAAGTTTCTTACCCTGTCAAAATATTTTATATTTCATTAGATTAAATAATTAACATGTATCAGTGGAAGTGCACATGAATTTGAACAAATTCCAGGAGATAGTGGAGGACAGAGGAGCCTGGCGAGCTTCAGTTCACAGGGTTGCAAAGAGTCGGGCATGACTGAGCCACCGAACAACAACAGCAAATCAGCGGAAGGCCACTCTAGTATAAGCTAAAATTATTCATGATGCACATGAAACTATATGTTCCCAGTGGTTATATCCAAGCAATACGTTTTCTCATTAATAAAAATGTATTTCAGGGCTTCCCTGGGGGCTCAACAGTAAAGAATCCACCTCCCAGTGTAGGAGAATGGGCTCGTTCCCTGATCAGGGACGATTCCCACACACCATGGAGCAACTAATCCTGTGTATCACAACTACTGAGCCTGTGCTCTAGGGCCCGGGAGCCACAGCTACTGAAGCCCGCATTTCTAGAGCCCACGCTCTGTAACATGAGAAGCCACTGCAATGAGAAGCCCAGACACTACAAGTAGAGAGGAGTCCCCACTCACCACCACTAAAGAAAAGCCCGAGAAGAAATAAAGACCCAGCACAGTCAAAAATAAATAAATAGGTAAAATTACTTTTAAAAAATCTATTTTAAACAAGCCCTGATCCTTGATAACAAAAATATTTTTTATTTTTTTTCTTGGATTGTATATGTCTTAGAATTAATGTTTCCTTGTACTTTTACACTGTTTGCTTTTACTCTGAACCTCTTCCATTTTGTCTTACTCCAGTTGTTTAAAAAATGAGTGTGGTGTCTAGCCAACGCTTACCTCTTTTGTAGATTCTTTAAACCAACACAACCCGGGTCAAAAGCCCCTTTTTGGAAATAACTAACACTCTCTTCTCAGCTTCCTAGAGAGTAAAGTCTATCTTTTTTAACCACATCAGATTCTACCTATGCACCCAAACATACACACCAAACTTACATGTAGCTTTAACACTATGCACTTAATCAGGAGAATAACAATGGCTAAAGCACATTGCATTTTATCT
The DNA here is from genome assembly GCF_033118175.1 of Dama dama. Taxonomy (NCBI): domain Eukaryota; kingdom Metazoa; phylum Chordata; class Mammalia; order Artiodactyla; family Cervidae; genus Dama; species Dama dama. Next base: position 23,019,267 of record NC_083697.1, on the reverse strand, counting down.
CTCTGGCAGGCTTCTAGACATCTGATTTCACTCCTTTTATGTTACAAAGGAACTTTATTAGTACTGTAGACAGAGTCTCCTTTTACTCTTAAATTCACTGATAGCCAGGTAAAACTCACTCAACAATCACGTCCTACAGAGAAACTCTTGCAAGACTGTACAGGACATCAAGGAAATGGATGTCACCCAACAGTAAAGCACCATGATTGCATTCTATGCTGGCCCTGGAGCCTTTTCAACAGACACAGCAAAGTATTGCAGATAGGTCTGTTTGAACTGTGATGAGAAAATGTTTCAAAATCCATAAAATTACCACACCTGCCATGCCCATACTTAAAATCGTTTACAATCTAAATCCTTATTAATGCCATAAATGTCTAAGATGCTTCTCTGAAGACTTCTAATAAGTACATTTGTGAAGAAGCTGTCAGATTCATGAGATGATGCAGAAACTTGAAACTAGGATAATGAAGTATAATTCTTGTTTGAATACTAAACACTTCCCTGTACAGCATTTATAAGTTGCAACTGGGAACTGAATCTACGCTGAACCAAACATGCACCATCACTTATACAAAGGAAATGTTTCCTGTTGGGATAATAGGGAATGTTTTAAACTGCAACTGTACAGTTAGAGGGAACTAAACTATTAGCCTGAGAATTTGGTCAGATCTTTGTTTCATCTTCTATTGTCCTCCTTTATAGAACTTGACACTATTTAAAGGAATTATCTAGAATTTTAAAGAATGAAAAGGGTATTTAGTCAACAAGTTCTAAGAAAAAAATGTTAATTTTATTTACCAAAGTTCATTATTTCACATTTAAAAGTGATAACTGGTAAAAATCCAATGTATTCCTTTTGTTTCTGTCACCATAGCATATACTTCTGGGACAGAGCTCTGAAAATGACACTGTAACTGTAAATGAGCTCTAATTCCAATCATATTTTCCCCTTAGGAGCAAAGCTGTACTACAGGATTATTTTCCTGAAGAAAAGTGTACTGCTCAACTCTTTATAGAAATGATCATAAATGTTAGATTTTTTTATAACTGTAACTCAATGTAGTACTCCAGGTAAATATATTCCTTATGGTGCTCATTAGGACTGTTTGCAAATACTCTGGTTTGCAAATACTCTGCTCTCCTTCCTGGCAAGTATTAAATTAAGATTGTACCTCCCATCCCTGGGGAGACAGCACAGCAATGTGACTTGATTCAGTGAATGAACTGTGAGGGCAAGTGACCAAAAGTCACTTATACCTGAAAGCTTCAAAAGTCAGTGTTTAATTTATCATGTTTCTCTTTTCCTGTACCAGAGTGACTAGCAATCCTCAGAAAAAGAGCTGTTCTATTACTCTGGATCCTAGAGTAAGAATGAACTGCAGCAAAATCCCCAGCTGACCTGTTACATGATATACATGGAGTGTCAGCAAGAAATACACCTTAGTTCTTTTAAGCCACTGAGACTTTGGGATTGTGGATTATTGAAGAACAGCCTCACCTAAACTAACTGATATACACCTTTATATATTAAAGCTTTCTAAAAGACATCTAAATCATTCAGTAACCGATCACTTAAATGTTGGCTTACTTTGAGGCAGCAATATATTAAATGGCAGCCTCATTCGGTCTAAGATTCCCTTTCCATCTTGAATCTTCACTCTCTCTCTCCAGCGTCTCCTTTGACACAGCAGTCAGACATGCTAAAACCTTACTGCTGATGAGATCCCTCCTTCAATCTTGCTATGCCTTTGAGTTAACTTCTCTCTTCTTTTCACTGTCAACATTTCTGAAAGCATAGTCTACAATCACTGCTTCCCTTTCCTGCTTTACCTTATGCAGTCTAACTGCATACTTTAACTTATACTTTAAGGGGAAAAGTTTTATCAGTGAACTTACAATTATCAAATACGTGGCTGTTTGTTTGGCTCCCATCTTTCCAAATTTTTTTTCATATTCAGTGTTGATTACAATCCTTGGTCCTTGCAATTCCTCCTTTTACTTCTGTGATATTATATCATTTTGGTTCTCCATTGATACACATCTTCTCTATCTCTTTTGTTGATTCTCTTCTATCTGTCTATGTATAAGTATTCCTGAGTGTCCATTTCAAATCTTTCATCTTTTTTCCATTCCCCTACTTAACAATATCATACACTTATACAGCTTCAACTGTCACTAATACATAGACAATTTCCAAAATTCTCTGTCTTCAACTTATTTTCTGCTTATTCAGTTACTTAGATATATACCTCTTTCCAGCCATAATACTAGAACCACGAAAATAAATATTCTTTAATATTTTTTGAAATACTTTATTTTTGAATATCTATTTCTCCTCTTTTCTTTTCCATCTCTTGTCTTTTCCTTCTCAACAAATCTCAACTGTTTAGAATGATCTACAGTCATGTCCTTTTACTCACCAATCACAATCAATTTCTAAATCCTATCTATAGTAAGAAAAATTTATCACAAGACTACTATGAAAAAAAGGCTACATTTTCTGTTGGTGCTTACTTGGTTTAGTAATTTATCATAAAGAACACAGTAAATAAACATTATAGAGAAACTGAATCCTATTATGTTTAAAAATAACTATATGCCACAAGCAAGTAAGGTTTATTCCAGCTGTGCAAGACTGGTTCAATATTCAAAAATCAATTAATGTAATCCACCATATCAACAGGCTAAAGGAAGAAAATCCCTATGATCATATCAACAGATGCAGAAAAAAGTACCTGGCAAAATCCAATGCCCGTTCATTATAAAAGTTCCCAGAAAACTAACAGAAGAGGAGAACTTCCTCAACTTGACAAAGAACATCTACTAAAAACAAACTTACATCATACCTAATGCTGAGAAACTAGAAGCTTTGTCTCTAATACGAGGTCAACACAAGGATGCCCACTCTTATTACTCCCGTTAAACATCATACTGAAAGTTCCAGCTAATGCAACAAGATAAGAAAAGGATATTAAAAGTATACAGATTGAGAAGAAATAAATTAAACTATTTTTTCCATAGATGGAAAGTTGTTAATGTAGAAAATCCCAAAGAACTTGGAAAAAGAAAAAGAAACCTCCTGGAACTAATAAGCAGTTATAGCAAGACTGCAGGATACAAAGTTAATAAATAGACACAATTGCTTTCCTATGTACCAACAATAAACAATTGGAATTTTAAATTTAAAACAAATACCATTTAATTTACCAAAATAAAAAATAAAATAGGTATAAATCTAATAAATATGTAAAGATCTATGTGGGAAAAACTATAAAACTCAAATGAAAGAAATCAACAAAATTAATGAAGAGATATACCACAATCATGGATAAGAAGACTCAATATTGTTAGAATGTCAGTTCTTCCTAATTTGATCCACAGACTCAATGCAATACCAATCAAGATCCCAGCAAGTTCTTTTGTGGATACTGACAAACTGGTTTTAAAATTTAAATGGAAAGGCAATAGACTCAGAATAGCCAACACAATGTTGGAGAAGAGCAAAGTTGGAGAACTGACACTACCAACTTTAAGACTTATTACAAAGCTACAGTAATCAAGACAGTGTGGTATTGGAAATGTATATACACAAATAGATAAATGAAACAGAATAGACATCCCAGAAATAAATTCACACAAATATAGGCAACTGATCCTTGAAAGAGGAGCAAAGGCAATACAATGTGGAGCAAAGATACTTTTCTCAACAAACGGGGCTAGTACAATTGGACATCCACATACAAAAGCAGAATCTAAACACAGACCCTGTACCTTTCACAAAAATTAACTCAAAATGGATTGCAGACCTAAATGTAAAAAGGAAAACCACAAAGCTCCTAGAAGATAACATTTGAGAAAACTATGTGACTTTAGATTTGGCAATGATCTTTCAGATACAATATCAAAACCACAATACATGAAAGAAAAAAACTGATAAATTGGGCTTCATTAAAATTTAAAACTTTTGATCTTCAAAAGACATTGTTAAAAGAATGAAAAGACAGTCACAGACTGGGAGGAAACATTTGCAAAACACATTACCTATCTATCTGTCTCCCTATCTATCTGTCTCCCTATCTATCTGTCTCCCTATCTATCTATCCATCCATCTGTATCTGTATCTTTACATGTGTGCGGACAGATAGATATATAGGTATATATCTAAATATATATTTCTTATATATCTATATTTTTATAGATTATATATATGTATATGGAGACTGAGAGAGATAGAGGGAGATGAGAGAGAATGAATGAGATGAATAGTGGCAATAGAGGGATAGAAATAATCAAAGAATTAATACTCTCTCCTCCTAAAATCCTAGAACAAAGGAAATCATAGATTGAAAAGTGCTTTCCATGAGTACTCATCTTACTGACTGAAAATAGTCACACAAAAGTGTATCACACTAAAATTTCAGTCAATTGTAGATAAACAAAAGCTTCATAAAATACAGAGATATGAAAAATAGGACACATATGAAGGACAGAGAATCAGTAAGGCACTAGAGTTCTCTAATACAATAATGGTAACTAGAAGACAGATGGAGCCATGCTTTCAATTTTTTGAGCTAAAATGATTTCCAACTTAGAATTCTTCACTAGCTAAATACAAAACACAGACATCTTTAGAAATAAAAGGCCTGAAAAATTTACTTCCCATATACCCTTTCTTGGGAATTAATGGCTGATATAGTCCACTCAACACAGAGATTCACCCAAGAATGAGAATATGGAATCAAGGGAGGAGGAAGAGGAAGCAAAAGAAATTCATAGGATGCTGCTGGACAATGCTTCTCAGGTCTAGAGAACACCAGTCTAGAAGGGAGGAAGACTGGGAACTCTAAGAAGAATGTCACCAAGAAAACAAACAAAAAGAGCCCTATAGGTTGTCTGAGGTTTTTGTTTGTGTTTTGTTTTCTTGGGTTGTTTTTTTTTTTTTTACCATAGTGAGATGAATTTAATCGCTTTGGCAATGTTTTAAGGTGAAGTGAATGGTGAGATGAAGATAGAAAGATAAAGAAGTAACAAAAACAAAGCAATGTTTAATTCTAAAGGCAAATATAATCATAAAACACTCCATGGCTCATCTCTGATCAATTTCTACATAATCATAATACAATCACCACTGAACAGTGATTGAGGCACAAGTAATAAAACAGCTCTTGAAAGGGGGGATGCCTCTGTATACTGAGGGCATATGTAGTTGCAGGCAGAGTACAATAAAATAATCTTTAAAAGCTAGATGTCAATTTTAAAAATGCATGCTTTTTACTTTAAAAAGACTTCAAAATAGTCCCACAAGCATTTTATTTAGAAATAGAGAATTAAATAACAGAAACAATGGCTAAATAGTTTCAAGTGTTTGCTTCTGTGGAACAGAAATTAAGGGTAGAAAGACTGTGGGGCAGAGAAATGTTTTTTATCATCAGCATTTAGATTTCTTAAACTATCTGCCTATATTAGTGCAATTTAAAAATTTAAAGAAAAGTATTTGATCCCAAAGGATCCCAAAATGGGTGGATCATTCCCAAATGGACTTCAGCAAAGGTTGATGTTTGCATTATAAGTTAACATAATAATTCTGAAAGATTCTGTACCAAAGAGTGAGAGACATATCACAACCAGAAAGCTCTTTTCCTTCACATCGTAGGAATAATTTGGAAAAATAACCTAATACACTGCTATTAAGACCAAAAAAGCAAAAAAAAAACAGCAAAAGCAATTAACAAAACAAACAATTATCGCAAGCAATAGTATATTTAGAAAATAATATAAATGTTGCACTAAGGTCATATGGGGCTTCCCTGCTGGCTTAGTGGTAAAGAATCTGCCTGCAAGGCAGGAGACACGGGAGAGAAGGGTTCGATCTCTGGGTCGGGAAGATCTCTTGGAGAAGGAAATGGCAACCCACTCCAGTATTCTTGTCATGGACAAGAGGAGCCTGGCAGGCTACAGTTCTCAGGGTTGCAAAGAGTCAGACATGGCTGAAGCAACTGAGCAAGGTTATATGAACAATTATGAAATTTAATGAAACTGAAGCCAAAGAGAACTTTTATTTATAGAAAGACTTATAGACACAATACAGCTACTTCTTTGATATCAAACAGAAATAGATGATATTTTCATAAGTTCAATCCAGTAAATAAAGATATTTTCTAAAATCTTTCAAAAAAAAACATTTTTAAAAGTTGTTGCAATACTTATGAGACCAAAGAAGACAAATATATACCTTTACCCCTAAAAACTAATCTTTACTATTCTGCTCAAATGGCTCCTTACCCTTTCTTGTAGCTAAATGGTATTTCTAATTCTACCATGACTGACAAATTTGATTTTGTAATATCGAGCTGATAAATAAGTAAATTCTTAGTATTTGTTCCAATTTCACTATCTTAATGTGTGTGTTGAGAGTAGGGAGGAGGAGTGTTAAGGAATTTTTTACCAAACTATGATTACTCCAATGCAAAGTACTATAGAACATGGCAAAAGTAATGAAATTTATATTCGCCGTTTTAATATAAAAAATACACAGTTCATTATCTTAATGATTTAGTTATGTCACAAGTCTCAGTTGAGTCAAGGAAATCTATCAGATGATAGATATGTTCATATATTCATCAGCAATGTTGTCTAGAAAGCACATTTTTATTTTATTGTTTAGTTGCTAAGTCAGGTCCAACTCTTGCAATCCCATGCACTGTAGCCTGCCAGGCTCCTCTCTCCATGGGATTATCCAGGCAAGAATACTGGAGTGGGTTGCCATTTCCTGCTCCAGGGGATCTTCCCACCCAGGGATTGAACCCGCAGCTCCTGCCACGTCTCCTGGATTACAGGCAGTTCTTTACCACTAAGCCACCAGGGAAGCCCCAGAAAGCACACTGGATAGCATTTAACTCTACAACAACCATAGAATTGATACATCTCAAAATAGATTAAAATTTTGCCCCATATATTTCTGTGCTGGAGACTGCTGGGTTTTCCTCAATATGCTTTCTCCCCTTCTTGACTTAATATCAGCCCTTCACATTTTAGCTGAGCATATGGCTGCCTAGCTAAAGACTTTATGTCCCAGGCTCTTCTGAAGTTAAATGTGTTCATAGGACTCAGCTTTGACCAATGAATAGTAGATCGCTCTCTCAAAATTGCTCAGTTGTGTCCAACTCCTTGTGACCCCATGGACTGTAGTCCACCTGGCTCCTCTGTCCATGGAGTTCTCCTGGCAAGAATATTAGAGTGAGTAGCCATTCCCTTCTGCAGGGGATTATCCCAACCCAGGCATCGAACCAGGGTCTCCCATATTATGGGCAGATTTTTAACCATTTGAACCACCAGGGAAGCCAAGTGGATAAACACAGATACATAGGACTCTGATTGGTATCGTCTCTTCTTCAACCTTCAACCCCCCAGAGATTGGAATATTGACATGGTAAAGAAAATAAGGATCATCTCAGACCATAAAATGAAACACTGAATATAAAAGACAGGAGGATCCTAGGTTCCTGATACTGTTTAGCTGCCAGACCACCCTGGCCACTTACCCAGACTTACAAAAGAGGATGAAAACGTCTATCCTGGTTGTCGATATATTTTTAGATTCTCTCTTGCCTTGGAAAACCTTGTATCCTATCTAATAAAGTTCCCCCTAACACTTTCCTCAAGTATACCTCAGGGATTCTTGACAATATACATAATTTACCAAACACCTTTTTTTCCAAAAGAGTCCAATTCACTTCCCATAATTTTACATCATTTTTTTCTTCACAGCATCTCTGATGTAATATGGTAACAATGCTTTAAATCTTGCTCAACCCCCAGACTCTGTGACCAAGGTGTTCATGTCAGGCTGCTTTCTCCTCTGGAAAATAACATCTGGTTCTGTTTCGTTACTGCTGGACAAGTTACATTTCCAGTTTCTAAGGACCAAGAAAAAGATTATTTTAACCCATTTTCCAGACAAGTTTGTTTTCATTCATAACCCGTTCAATTCACCAAAAATAGACAATATACAAGGTTATTTAATAGACAGCAACTTATGGCTTTCCCCTAAGTTATCTTATGGCACAAAATGGTTAACACCTTTCTACTGTACACAACTCGCCCATAATAAATAGCTTCCTCACATAATAAAGAGTATTTTCATCTATTTGGAAAGAAAAACACTACAAAACATAAACATTCTGTGGCTCTCTGGTTTCTCTGGACACCCCATTTCTCTCTCCATAAGAGTGGATAATTATACCTGCCACAGACTATTTCATGCTGATGTTATGAAGATAAATGAGATAACCTATATATGAAAGCATTTTGTGCTCTTAGGAAGAATAAATGCACCCAAATCCAAGATGGTATAATTCTTCATAATGTTTTCCAGGGACTTTCTGAATAGCTCCAGAGAGGTCATTACCCACAACAAACTTTTGGCACCAAAGAACTACCTTTCTAAAAAAAGATTTCATTTCTGCACCTGACAACAGTTTTCCATTAATTGGGGGTAAGTCCAGATGCTGTTCTGTTTGGTCATCTCCACTGCTCTAAAAGGATCCAGATTTCGCACTTTAATTTCTTGCACCAATGAAATGAACAAAAAGCCTTCTAAATCACAGGAGTTTCAGTTGACAGGTTAACAGTGAGACCCATTTCAATCAACTTCAAATGCAAAGCAGATTTGGCAAGAACCAGGGAGGGGATGGGGGCAGGAAAGCCCCAGTGGCAGTCTGACAACTCCCTCATGTCTCCCGTCTGCTCTAATACATCAGTGGCCCCCGAGGACCCATCCAATCAGCTGAGCTGGGCCTCAAACCCACCAAGTGGGGTTCTTTCCCTCGAAATTCCTCAGTTGTGTATAAAAATCTGTTTTCGGTACCTAATTTCTGCGGAGAACTTAGAAATAAAATTTACGATTGCAAACCAAAAAAAAAGGCCAGAATTTTACCAATACAACCCATATATTACACCCGTTAACCTAAAATCCAACACATTAGAGACCTTCAGGCGAGGGTTCACTGACGGACTTTGCTTTTCGGTAAAGGGCCCGGCGTTTCTGCGTGCCCTAGGCTGCTTTAGGAAGTTGCCAAACAAAGAAGTCAGCAGTGAGCATGCCGGCTGCCTCGGGACCACACTGTATATATGCAATACGGCTGAGTCTAGGCATCCCGGGTCAGATCATCAATTAGCTCTGGGGGGTTGGAGAGGGAAAGCCGGACATCTTGGCAGTCTTCCTGGAGCCTGGTTATAGTGATGTAAGGTAACAGCGGAGTCTGAGTGAATCGCCAGAGGATCACTCGAGGTCCCCGGCGCAGTTCTGTTCTCACTCGTGATGGCTTGTCCCTGAGGCTTCCTTCGCTGACAAAACACGTAGGATACAGCTCAGGTGCCGAATGGCACTTTTCATGGAAATGTCTCAGAACACTACTTTTCCAGTTACTGCATGGTTTTTCCTTAGGTAAATGTTAGCGAGAAAACAGCAGTTTATTTGTTTGAATAATGCAGAAGAAAAGAGAAAAAAACAGGCTATCTATTGTTTTGAAATAAGCACTAAACATTGCCCTATAATGTAAGAAATGTTCCTAACTTTATTTACATCAAGTTAGTGATTACTATCGGAGAAGGCAATGGCAACCCACTCCAGTGTTCTTGCCTGGAAAATCCCATGGGCTGCAGTCCATGAGATCGCACAGAGTCGGACACGACTAAAGCAGCTTAGCACCCACAGTGATTACTAGGGATTCCCACCTGGTGTGAGTGGTAAAGAACCCGCCTGCCAATGCTGGAGCCGCAGGAGATGTGGGTTTGATCCCTGGGTTGGGCAGATCCCCTGGAGGAGGGTTGGTAACCCACTCCAGTATTCTTGCCTGGAGAACCCCCTGGACAGAGGAACCTGGCAGGAGTCCATGGGGTCGCACAGAGTCGGACACGACTGAACGACTAAACACGCATGCATGCACAGTGATTACTAACCATATTCATTATTGTCCATTGAAGAGAATCTTCAGCATGTTGAAAAAGCTTAGAAACAAAAGGGAATATTTATTTGACAATTCATGCAAATAGACCTGGAGCGTTCTGTTTTGCAGAGCAATCTAACCTACACAGAGCTTCCAGGAACAGTAGTAGGCACACTCCATTAAAGAATAGCTTTCCTGGGATTTCCCTGATGGTCCAGCAGTTAAGAATCCACCTTGCAATGCAAGAGATGTGGGTTCAATCCCTCGTCAGGGAACTAAGACCCCACATGCTGTGGGACAGCTGAGCCTGAACACTACAACCAGAGAGTCCATGTGCTACAAAAAAGATCCTGCATGATGCAGTGGGCCGCATCTAAGATCCAACGAAGCCAAAAATAAATAATTTCTTAAAAAGTTTTCCAACATGACATCACGATACCTGTCGCTAAGATATTCTAAAGCTTCTTCCACCATCACCGAAAGGCCTTGCCTAGTCTTTCTGAAGCAGGCACATTGCAATCACCTCTTTTCTCAGGGCTCATAAACTAGGTGCCTTGTGGCTTAAAAGAGAATTATAGAGACACACATGTACACCCTTCCCATATGTCCTCGGCCAATTAGAGTTTAACATGCAGTAATATGAAAATCACATGACTAGAAGGGCTAAAATATAAGCATTGAGTAACAACTCTGAAGCGAACCCTTCCATGTACCATGCATCAGTCTAGGGAAAACTGCTTTGACTGGAGCTTTTAGGCTGATGTTTATGCTTCTGAACACAGGCAACCCAGCAAACCAAAAATAATAATCACTTAGCACACTCTGTTCTTGTGGACTGCCTGCGTTCATTCAACAAACATCTACCAAGGCCTCTCTCTTTGTAGCAGACACTGGTCCTCACCCTAAAGATAGCTGCAGCGTCTACCTCACTTGGCCCAGCAGACCTTGTAGATCCCTGCAGGCAAAAGTTTTTTCCAAGAAAAAAAAAAGAATCAGTCAGTAAGAAAAACCGACATTTCTAGATCTCATTTAGGTAGTTTAAAAACAAGAATTTTTCTCAGAAGGTATCAGCACAGTGATTTTAGTTAGTTTTTTTTTAATCCAATCTACTGTTCTATAAAGACTATTTATTTTATTGACGACCCTACAAAGACTCATCTTAGGAAGGAAAATGTTAACTCAAATATTTTTGCTTCCATTTTGGAGAGCAGCAGGCACAAATACATCATGAGTCTGCATGCTTTTCTTCAATGTTCCGCATTTCCTGAATACTAACCTGTGGGTGTGATGAACCATCTCACGGAACACAAGGTGCCCTGAGCATGACCATTTCCTTCTCCATCCTCTGGCTTCTCACTTAAGCACACAGACATACACCAGACTATTTCTTAACAGTTTTCTACTTCCTGCTCTTACCATTGCCCTAAGAAAGTAAGTAGTGTATAATTTTAACTGAATGAAAGTTAATTTATTATTATATTATTGATCATATTCAGTGAATATGTCTTCCATTTTTATGATCAAAAATGTTAAATATGGCATTTTTTTGCAAATCTTCTTTCTCCAGATATCTGTGGTGAAAGCAAGATGACTTCTTAATATTTCAAGTAAATTTAACGGCCTCAGTGAGAGTTCTATGCAAGAAAGGATGGCCAGAAAACAATGTGTGTAAATTTCTCCACACATACTGGGAATAAGCTAGTATCTATTTCTGTTTCCAAAAGCAGGTGAAGTTAAGCACATAATAATAGTGAATGGTAAAGACTTTATTTTGATTATACCAAACAGCTGATAGGAGATTAAATGAGAGATCCTGATTTGACTGGATGACCCAGTGAACTCCTTCAGAGATAAAATCTCATCCTAATCAATAAGACTATTTTACTCAATAAAGGCAGCATTAAAATGTAGGAAAAATCAGAGAAGACTAACTGATAAGCTCTTTCTTTCCAGACAAGTCGCAGTAGATTTTCACATCTAGAAAGAAAGAGCTTATCAGTTAATCTTTTCTGTTTTATTTTACATTTAATGCTGCCTTTACTTTTATTGAGTAAAATACTCTTATTTATTTGGATGAGATTTTAAAATTTTGGGCTTCCCAGGTGGTAAAGAACCAGCCTGCTGATGAAGGAGACATGAGACTCAGGTTCTATCCCTGGATCAGGAAGGTTCCCTGGAGGAGGGCATGGCAACCCACTCCAGTACTGTTGCCTGAAAAATCCCAGGGACAGAGGAGCCTGGTGGGCTATAGTCCACAGGGTCACGAAGAGTCAAACATGACTGAAGTGAATGAGCATGCAGCAATAAATTTTAATGTCTTTGGGGAAAATAATTCATTTACAAATCCATAAAATACAACAGAAAAGGTCATCAGTAATAACATTAATAAATTTCCTCTGCTTTCTTTCAACAATGTTTGGTTAAGAAAGCACAATCATTATCTTTGCAATACAAACTATGAGCATTTCTATATAATTATCTGTCTCACTAAAAAGATTATATGATGTTGCTACTGTTTATTAATACTAAACCTTCAACAGAAACACTTGCTTTTAAGAATAACTATCAAAATATAATATTTGTGCTTCATTATATATTAATTTTGCTATAGTTTGGTGATGAACCAATTTCAGGAAGAGAAAAGAGAGGGAGTAAGAGGAAGGACTGATGCGGAAGCTGAAACTCCAGTACTTTGGCCACCTCCTGTGAAGAGCTGACTCACTGGAAAAGAGCATCCCTCGTGATGCTGCGAGGGATTGGGGGCAGGAGGAGACGGGGACGACAGAGGATGAGATGGCTGGATGGCTTCACCGACTCGATGGACATGAGTTTGAGTAAACTCCGGGAGTTGGCGATGGACAGGGAGGCCTGGCGTGCTGCGATTCATGGGGTCACAAAGAATCAGACAAGACTGAGCGACTGAACTGAACTGAACTGAATTGAACTGAAGATAAAGAAGAGAAGTCCCAAAAAAATCACCTGAAAAGTTGAAAGGCCTCTAACAGCATCATCATCAAAATAAAACGCAAGTCACATAATATGGCTTTTAGAAAACTCCATTTTATATTAAATAATTATAATACTTTTCTGAAATTTTCAGTTTTAATAAAAAAGGTATAGAATCTCTGAGTGCCTCTGTTCTCTCCACAAGGAGATCTTTCTTTGCTTAAAAATTTTAAATTCACTTCCATTCCAAAAGAGCTCATAATCTAACCACATTCATTCTTTTAGGTTTCTGCTCACCCTATGAAACACTGCACAGTGCAATCTAGCTGCAAGATAACCTAGGTGACATAGCGGCCTACCTCAACAGATAAAATCGCAACATGACCTCATTTAGTCTCCCACTGTCTTCAGAATTTACACAGTGGGTCAATTTCTTCTCTTGCCATGGCTGGAAACTCAGACAATCATGACATTTTTGATAACTCCTAGGTAATAAAAATGCCTATAGTTTCTTTAAGTTGGAAAATATCTCAATCTGATCATCTATAAAGTGAGTCTCATGTTATTATTAAGACTGCCATTATCACTCCCCAGTCCAGCAATTTCACCTACCCCTAGCCAAAGCTGGGCTTCACTGGTGGGTCAGATGGTAAAGAATCTGCCTGCAATGCGGGAAACCCAGGTTCGATTCCTGGGTCAGGAAAAATCCCCTGGAGAAGAAAATGGCAACCCACTCCAGTACTCTTGCCTGGAGAATTCCATGGACAGAGGAGCCCGAAGAGCTACAGTCCATGAGATCGCAAAGAGTCAGACATGACTGAACGACTAACACAGACAAAGCTTACCTGTGACCTGGGAGGCATCTAGCTCATCTCCTATCCTGCTCACCAGCTCCTTATTCAGACCCTTCCAGAACTGGGTGGGGAATGGATGATCATAATTTTGGAGATAGAAGAGGTATGGGCAACAAAACATTCTTATTTAACTGTTGTTGCTGTAAACTGGCATCCTACTCTATTAACCTGAAAGATTTTTAAAGCTTTTTCTTTTGTAGGATGACTATAGGGTTTTTCAGAGACACCTCCATTGCTGGGGGTCCCTGACACTGCCAACTACATTTCTAATCTAGCTGGGTTGTTTTTTTTTTTTTTTTTTTTCTTTTTTTTACCTCTTTCCGATCCTTGAGGAATCCAAGGATCCAACAAGAGCTTCTACCTGCCGGGTCTGTTTGCGCTCAGTGGCTTCAATTATGTTCAATTCTTTGCAGCTCCATGGACTACAGCCCACCAGGCTCCTCTGCCCAAGGAATTTTCAAGGCAAGAATACTGGAGTGGAGTGCCATTTCCTACTCCACTCCAGTGGAGTTGGTTGGGATCTTCCCAATGCAGGGATCGAACCCACATTTCTTGAATCTCCTGCATTGGCAGGCGGATTCTTTACCACTAGCGTGGATGCTTCACCACTAGCATAACCATGTTGAATGACATTAATACTATCTCACAGTGACATGCAGTCTGACACGAAGAATGCTGCAGTAGAAAGAATATGGGCTCTCATATCCAAAAGACCTGCGTTTTTATTTCCAGACCCTCTCTTCCTGACAATTTGCCCTTAAAGAGATTAACGAACCTCTCTGAGCCTGTTTCCTTGTCTATAAAAAACACACATTTTAATGTTCTTAATGAGATTCTCTAATCATGACTCGTGTGTGTGCACATGTTAGTCGCTCAGTTGTGTCCAACTCTTTGCGACCCCACAGACTATAGCCCACCAGGCTTCTCTGTCCGTGGAATTCTCCAGGCAAGCATACTGGAATGGGTTGCCATTTCCTTCTCCAGAGTCATGACTCATAGGAGGGCATTAATAATTGGAAGACCAATCAACAGAATAAGGAAGAATGTGTTCTGGTTATCTACTGCTGCATAACAAACTAGTTATAGACTCAGTGACTTAAAAGAACAATTTGCTCTTTTCTCTCATCATTCCTGGAAGCTTGACTGGGTGGTTCTCTAACATGGTTACAGATGACGGCTGGGACGAGAGTCATCTGAACGGCACGAGTGGGTTGGACACCCGGGATGGCACACTCTCCTGGCTTTCAGCTGGCGCGGCAACAGGAGCACTCACACACGCTGTCCATCTGGCTCAGCGTTCTCACAAGGAGGCCAAGTTCTAAAAGGGAACACTCCAAGAGACAACATTCTAAAAGGCCAAGGGGGAGGTTGCATGCCTTCACAGAACTTCAGACCTCGTACAACCTAACTTCTGCCACATTCTACTGGTCAAGAGAACACCAAGGCCAGCCCATATTAAAGAGGAGGGGAATTAGATCCCCTTTCTTAAGATGAAGAATGAAACACTCATATCAACAGAGAAGGAACTATTTCCAGACTATGTGCCAAAAATGAATAGAGAATAAGGTGGAAAGCCAAAGAAAAAGAAAAAAACAGTACTCCACGGTTCCCTACAATGAGGTGCACAAACCCAGGCACATGAGGATAATACACTATAAGTTCTTAATTTTTTTTTTACTTTTTTAATTTCTAATTTTTTTGTAAAGGAAATAAAATATTAGTAGTCTGATACATAAATGGTACATACTCAAAAATTTTCATTAACAGAGATGGAGGCAAGGAACCAACTGTCCTCTTCTGCAGGAATAATAAATATAACATTCTTCACCATATATAGAAGAAAATAGAAGAAACTTTTTTACATGTAATTATAGAGATGCATAATAGAAAATATTTTGAGACCACTGACAAAGGATGGATTATTTCTGCCTAGAAATGATGGTGACTTCAAGTTTACTCTAGGAGATTCATGTGTTGGTACATACCTAGAAAGAGAAAAATATGCTAAAAAGGTAGAGTAGATTTCTAGAATGCTAATTGTCAGATCATGATATCTGTTGACCTGATTCCATTGTTTTGGGATGTGACTGACAGATTCTAATCTAAGATTACAGAAGTGGCCAAGTGCCTATATTTTTACAGAAACAGTGATAATCTTCCCTACTCACTATAAGGAATATGATGATAGATTACTTGACACTCCTTCCACCAAGGGGTGAGGATTATGTTCCCTCCCCGTAAATCTGAGTAGGTTCTGTGACCAGTAGAATTTAGCACAAGAGATAGCGAGCCAGTTTCCAGACCCATGTCTTGATATGCTGGCATCCTCTATTTCCCATCTTTTGGAATACTGCTCTGGGAATCCAGCTGCCGTGCTGTTGAGGAAGCCCAAACAATAGGGAGGCCCACGGGAAAGGGCCTGAGAACCCTGGTTAACAGCCCCAGGTAAAGTCCAGCCAACCGTCAGTACCAACTTGCGGGCCATGTGATGAGTCATCTTTGAAATGGGTTCTGAAGCCCTGTGTGAACTACCTCGTTGATTCCATGTCAAACAAAGACAAACTCAGTCCTAACTGCATAACTGTGAGCAAATTAAATGACTGTTGCTATTTTGGAGGTGGCTTAGTCCACAAAAATAGATAACCGGAAAAATGTCCTAACCTTAGCTGTCCCAAGTGTAAGCTTGCTTTAATAATGCCTTTGTTTCTCAATAAATTAAAAAGAGTGAGTTTCATCTAACATGAGAACTCATCATCTTATTTTATGACAAGTAACACAACAGGTGGCAACCCACTCTAGTATTCTTGCCTGGGAAATCCCATGGACAGAGGGGCCCGGTGGGCTATGGTCCATAGGGTCGCCAAGAGTTGGACACAACTTAGCAACTAAACAACGAATGCAACAGAACTCTGCTATAACAATGGCACAGACAGGGTTGTGTGTTCTACCCAACATCCTTCATGCATGAAAGTAACCCTACTGTCACACATGAGAAGCTGGTGTCTCAAAGTGATGACAGATTAGCCTCAAACCATTCCACCATTTTGCTTGAATTCTCTGCCGTCAATGACACACATATGGTGAGATTGCTGATCTGTGATTAAAGGGACAATGTGTGATCAGGAAAGAGAATAAAACTCCAGGTTCAGAGGGAATCAATTTGTTTCTTTAGCCTCACAAATGGTGCATTTTAACCAACCTAATCCCAAGCAAAAAAAAAAAGAAAAAACATTAAAAATGTCATAATATCAATTTACACTGTTTCATACAATAGAATTAAAATGAAATCCCAATGTAGTAAACCCAAAAATTCTAGAAGAAATATAGATAGCATGATTCCCTGACTTAATAACACATATACTTAGTATATAGGAAACTGGGAGTGGCCCGGAAATCAATATGCATTGTTTGTGTATAAAACCACTAAGGTCAAGAAAAGTCCTAGATTATCGACTTTGTTAGAAAAACCAATAAGCAGTAGTTTCACAAGTATTAAAATGTATATATTTTATTTCCTAACAACAGTCTCAGCTTGGATATAATAAAAATCTGTGAAATAAGTTACATATTGGAGGAGGGCCAAGTGGAGAGAATAAAAAAAAGTATCAAGTTGAGATAAAACACACCACAAAAGGGAGGCAAGGACACATCTACCCTCGGCTTCAGAAAAGCTGGAGAGCATCAGAACCAGTGATGCAATTGAGTCAAAGATGCCAGACAGGACACGTACAGGACACTCACTGAACGCCATGGCTGCCCTGGGATCTTAGCACAACTGGCATAACCCTGGTGAGGAAGATCTCGGCAAGTTCCATTCTGGTTTAATCTGGTTTTCAGGTCAGTAACAGATGTATTCCATAATTTTTGTTTTAACATGATATACAAGAAAATCTACATGTACAATCTGCCTGTGTGTCTGGAGACTTTTCCTTTAGCTTGATGCATTACCTTTTGATGAACATTTAGCTCAGCAAATTTTATTTCTGTACACTAAGGAATTTTATAGTTCTAAAAGAGCTTTTAAATCCTCTGGCAGAGATTCATTCATCTTAGTAAAACAATAGCTGGCAGATATACACAGTCTACAGGAAATCAGGGTAACAACTTGGGTCATTTTTTTTTTAGGTAAGCTACTCAACAAACTTTGATTTGTCCTCTACAAAACGAAGATTTGTTTTCTTAAATGAAAGTACATGGTTTCTTTTGGGTTTATATTCTAAAAGTCAATAAACAAATCGTCAAATAAAATTTGGTCTCTACCAGCTTTTGTATTTCACAGCTGGGCTATGCAGCTCATAACAATATTTTCCACTATAATATTTCTGTAAAAATAACCCAAAACTTTAAACCAAGGAAAACAACATAGTTTATTTGAGGTCAGCCATCAGCACTCATACCAAAAATCTTCTTACTCCCTAAAATATTGATACATGGCCTTTAATCAATAAGCTATGAATATTTAAAAGATATCATTTCAACAACTAATGAATTACATTCCATTCTTTTGCTTCGAGATCAGCAGGAAACACATTAGTAAAGTCAGATTCAAATTGGCTCTTCCTCATATACCAATCAGCTGCTGGTTCTTTGTTATCCGAGAATGATTTCCACATTACATCAGGATTTAAGGGGCAGCCCTATAACATACAGTTCCAGGAGGGCAGAAGCTGCCTTTTTTTGCTTACAATTTTGCATCTCTTATACCTGGCAGAGCTCTTGGCACACAGAATACACATAACATTGGTTAGCTGAATGAATACAGCAAGAGACATTCCTCAAAGCCATTTTTCCTACCTTATAAAAATCAAATTTGTATTATCTATATTCGACCACTTGTCTAACTTAAGGAATTATTTCTAGGAGGATGTTTTTGCTATATTACATGAATGAGTCAGCACATTGGCTACTGATCACCAACAACAAGTTCAGATGTATTCATTTAGCAGAGCAGATAGCTGGCTCTGATTATTCTGTCTGAAGTGTAGCTGCCGTGCACACGCCATGCCTATCATCCCCACATTTCTTGATATTCTTTCATGCCTAATTTATCTTCGTAAAGTGAAAGTGTTAGTCAGTCAGTTGCGTCCAACTCTTTGCAACCCCATGGACTGTAGCCTACCAGGCTCCTCTGCCCATAGAATTCTCCAGGCAAGAACACTGGAGTGGGTTGCCATTCCTTCTAGAGGGGATCTTCCTGACCCAGGGATTGGACTTGGATCTCTTGCATTGCAGTCAGATTCTTTACCATCTGAGCCACTTATCTTTGTAAGTTATTATGAAAAAATGTTTTTATATTTTTAATGGCTAGATTGTCTGTCAACTTCTAATAGAATGTAAGTACGGGCTGTCACACAGCAGGTTTAATTTTGTTTGTTGGATGGATGGATGGATCAATGAAACAAACAAGATTCAAAGATAAAATAAACTGAATGGACTTTCATAGAAGTGCTTAGGAAATTAAAGATAATATATAGGTTGAATGTGCCCTTCCTAAAGAGATGTTCAACTCCTAATCACTTATACCTATGAATGCAATCTTACTTGGGAATGGGGGATTTGTCACCCAAGTGAAGATGAAGTCATACTAAATTAGAATGAGCCCTAATCCAATATGACTATTGTCCTTATGAAAAGGAGAGAAGAGACACTGATACAGACAGAGGGATGACATCCATGTAAAGACAGAGACATTGACTGGGTGATGCTGCCATATACCAGAGAACACCTGGGGCTCAAAGCTGAAAAAGGCAAGGAAGGATCCTTCCCTAGAAGCTTCGGGGGGAGCATGACCCTGCCAGCATCTTGGTTTCTGATTTCTAGCCTAAAGAACTGTGAGAAAATAGGTTTCTGTTGTTTTAGGTCCACAGTTTGTGGTGCTTTACTAAGAAACTAATACAACCACACATATTAAAGAGAAGTAGAAGATACTAAAGACAAACTTTGCCTACCTAAGGCACCTGCCTTTATACTGATCCAAAGCAACCAAGAAAATCTGTACTAGGAGTTTTATTTAAAAGGTAAATTCTGAGAGCAACAGGTAAATTATTCTTTTTAAAAATTAGTTATTTTTTCTTGATTTTCTAAGTTAATCTCTTAGTTTAAAATATCTAATTTTTAAGGAAGGGAGGCAGGAGAGAGATTCAAGAGGGAGGGGACATATGTACACCTATTGTTAATTCATGCTGACATATGACAGAAATCAAACCAATATTGTAAAGCTATCATCACTCAACTAAAAAAACAAATATAAAAAATCTAACTTTTACTCTGTTTGCCTAACAAATGCTTTATGTAGGGTTCCCAAGATCCTAAGAAAAAGTCTAAAGTCAAAGTTCAGCTTCTCAATGAGTCAATATTTTACTTCAGATGACAAAGTGTAACTTTTCAGACTGCAGCTATCTAATTATTGCTACTTGTATTATTTTGGTAATTTCACTATATTTGCTATTATGAATGTTTCAAAGAGGAGACCACTAATTTTTTGGAGATACTTTGTATTTCATTAAACTTCTTTTCAATTAAATCATTAAAATGCTTTACCTAGCCTAATAAATTCAAAGATCATTTTTCAAATTACTTAGCTGGTAAAAATATTTGGTCTCTACTTTCAATCTTTTAAAAAGCTAAAATATAACTTTAAACAGGTAAATCAGGAGGTGGTTAGCTTTATAAAAACTTTCTATATTATCATTTTACAATGGTAATCTGATTGGTAAACTTGACTTGTGTATTTTAAATTATTCTCTTTGTAAACATTTAATTTGCAATTTTCAGGAATATCACTACTGTATGTAGTATGGTAAAAACATGAAATGGACACTTGGTGCAAGCCAGTCCCTTAGCCATTACCGGACCCATTATGCAGATAGGAGAGATAACATGAGCTCATGAAGAGAAAATCAAGACTGAATGAAAGGGTCTTCCCTGGTGGTCCAGTGGCTAAGACTCTAGGCTCCCAATGCAAGGGGCTTGGGTTCAATCATTGGTCAGGGAACTAGATCCCACATGCCTCAACTAAAGATCCTGCATGCCACAACTAAGACCCAGAGTGGCCAAATAAATAGTTTTAAAGGAAAAAAAAAAGACTGAATGAGAGACTAGAGAACTAGGTTTTTGGGTTCATTTAGCCCTAGCTGATGAGATCCTTGAATTTACTTTTATCATCAGCTTCATCGAATCCATTAAGGAAGTTTGGAGAAATGAATTTTAATCAGTTAAGTAAAATCCCAAATAATCAAACAGTATCAAGATATTGCTACCAAAGAGAGCACAAATTTTATTATATTTTTCATTAGAGTTTCTAAGAGGAAAAAAGTTAACTTACCTTCACATTCCAATTTCACTTTTTCCAAGTCCACACAAAATCTGAACACCTGATGGATTTTGCCGATAGCACTAACATGTCATTGCATGAGAGTGTTAGGGGTTAAGTTAGAGTTTGTAATTGACATTATGGTCTTAGTAAGCCTAAAAGACACATGGGAAAGGGTGAGAGGCTGTGAGACTCCAAAGGTGATATCTAAATTTTGGTAACTGAGTTAATCAAATAGATGCATGTGGCTTATTTTGTAGCTTGCGCAGGACCCAGACAAGACAATGTTTCATAAAAAGGAAATTCTGGGAAATAATAATAAATTTGCAATTTGAGTGTACTGAGGTTTACAGAAAGGGCACTGAATGATTTCTTTATGTAAGTTTTACTTCTGTTTTGGAAATTATACTAGATTTTTAAGTAAATTTCTTCTGAGAGCTCTGAAACTTCTCCCAATCACTCTAATTTTGTTAATGTTAGAATTATTCCATATGGCCCTATCTTTTTGACTACTAAAGGTATCTGTTAGGAGCTTCCCTTAGTGGTTCAGATGGTAAAAAAAAAATCTGCCTGTAATGTAGGAGACCCAGGTTTGATCCCTGAGTCGGGAAGATCCCCAGGAGGAGGAAATGGCAACCCACTCCAGTATTCTTGCCTGGAGAATTACATGGGCAGAGGAGCCTGGTGAGCTACAGTCCATGGGATTGCAAAGAGTCAGACACAACTGAGCGACTAACACACACACACACACACACACACACACACACACACACATCAACAAACGAATTGAAGGACTAGAAATATAATAGATGTATAATTCAAAGTCTTTCTTTTGGTAGACACAGGCAACTTCCATTCAAATTAATATTTTTCCTCTGAGTATAAGGAACATCTAAGTAGAAAGTTAATTTAGTAAAACATTGCAAGGAAGACAAAGGTCAGTTGACTTACAGAAGTAAAAGAAAATTAGTTTCAGCTGAGACATAAAAAATTTGGTGTACCAATAACAAAGAAACTGCCATTGGAAATGATTTATCAATTAGATGAAAGGAAAGGAGACTTTATTATAAAGTATCTTTAAGAAAAATCATACTCAGTTTTCCATTTAGCTGGAACAAATTAGATAAAGTCTAGAATTTAAAAAGGATGTGGGACTTACATTTATAGTCAACTGATTTTTGACACAGGAGCCAAGACCATTTAATACAGAAAAGACCACCTTTTCAATAAATGGTGCTGGGACAACTGGATGTCCATGAGCAAAATAATGAAGTTTAACCTTTACCTCGCATCAGACACAAAAATTAATTCAAAATGACCCATATGATTAAATGTAATAGCTAATAACTATAAAAACTCTAGGAAAAAAAAAAAAGAAGCAAATCTTCATGACCTCAGACTAGGCATTTTTTTTTAATTTGATATCAAAAGAAAAAATGTGGCAACCCACTCCAGTATTCTTGCCTGGGAAATCCCATGGACAGAGGACCTTGGTGGGCGACAGCCCATAGGCTCACAAAGAGTTGGACATGACTGAAGCAGCTTAACACACACAAAGATGTAAGGATTAGGACAGAGTGAAGTGAACACAAAGGACAGACACGCTGGGCTTCAGGAGGTGGACATACAAAAAAAAAAGAAAAAAAAGAAAAAATGGATTAATTAGACATCAAAATAAAACACCTGTGATTTCAAGAATATCATAAAAAAATGAAAAGACAATCCAGAGAATGGGAGAAAATATTTGTAAATCAAGCATTTGATAAGAGACATATCCAGAATAAAGAACCAAAACTCAATAATAAAAGACAAATTTTACCAAAAAGACAATTTAAAATTGAGCAAATAATTTGCATAGACATTTCTCCAAAGACATTATACAAATAGCCAGTAAGTACACAAAAAGATGTTCACGACTAAAGAACTCTGTTTTCTTCCAAGCAATATAATCACCATTGATGTGGCGTTCTCCCTTGTGCTTGGAACGAGACTTTCTTGCTATACTTTCAACCATGATTGAAAATTGAAAAAAAAAAACAACAAAAAACATCTGGCATAGCTTGTACATAAAATGATTGTAACAATCAGTCCTCTTTACCTTTCTTTGAAATGAGATTTAGATTTTCTTTGTTTGGCCATATTTTAAGGCTAATTCCATTTATTTCTTTGACTATCTGACCATTAACCCCGTATTTTGTTGAGACATAAAACAAATATCATAATATAATAACTAATATTTAGCACTTAGACACACTTGACCTTTTTTGTGGACTAGATGATTAAACCTCGAAAACCGCCTTAACAGATACAATTAATATCCTAATATTAATCCTGAAGCTTTGAAATGTATATGCAATGGGTCTCAAAGATGTCAATTCAGTTATAGGTAGGACCTGACAAGCCAGGAACTGAGTCACGTGAGAGTCACATGTAATCTGTCTACACTCCCACAGCCCAGGTGATCTGGCTCCACAGACTATGCCTTTATGTACTATTCTATACTCATGTCTTCTTTTTGGAGGGATGTGTTTATCCCAAAGTTGACTTACTCATATAGACGATTGACAGTAGTATCATATATACAGTAAAATCATTTCTGAGTTGCCAATAATGATGAAAATAACTCTCACCTTTAGGATAAATCCTATAATATGGGTTGTTCTGTTTGACAAGATACAATTTGGAGGCTCCACAAGACTTTGTAGACTAGGAAACATGATTTATTATTGTACTACAGTGGAAAGTGTTACTAAATACTAAAGTTCTGTAGAATCAATCGCTACTATTTTTTTTGTTTCTGGCTTTTGAACTAAACTTACACTTTATGGCAGCTAAGGGGCTTCATGTTATCCAAACGCTGGATAATCTAAATGTTATCCAAACTCAAGACAATCCAGTCTCTGTGTAGATTTTGCTTCCACCCGTTTCAAATCTTGATATAATTTGTCATTCTGCCATGTCCTTGTTCAAATTATGCAATCTGTGTTTTCTCAGCTCTTCGGCCAGAAACCATGTAAGTCTCCCAACTTCAGGAAAATGTTGGATACATATTTCTTACCCACTGAAATGCTTTTGAACTTTTATTGGTTTGAAACTAATATGAAGTGTGAAAGTGAAAGTGTTAGTCACTAAGTCCTGTCCAACTCTCTGCTACCATGGACTGCAGCCTGCTGGGCTCTTCTGTCCATGGAATTCTACAGTAAAGAATACTGGAATGGGTTACCATTCCCTTCTCCAGGGGATCTTCCTGACCCAGGGATCGAACCAGGGTCCCCATATTAGAGGCAGATTCTTTACCATCTGAGCCACCAGGGAAAATCCAAACCTAACACACACACACACACACACACACACACACACACACACACATATATATATAAAATATATATCAGTGATATCTATATATTTATACATATATATTAGTGATATATATATCACTAATTTTCATCTTCTTCACTTAAAAAAATTACCCTTTAAATACATATTCTGAATAAGTACACCCTGAATTCATCTAGCAAAAATGACCAAATGCGTACCATTCTCATGGGAGCTAATGAGATTATACTGATCTCTATAATTTAAATCTAAAATAGATTTAAGACCAAAGTGATCATAAAAAAAAAGAGAAAAAGTTTTATTTTTTTTTTTAATTTTTTATTTTTTTTTATTAGTTGGAGGCCAATCACTTCACAACAACTCAGTGGGTTTTGTCATCCAAAAATGAGACCAAAATGATCATTTTCCTCCTTCATAACACCCTAATAGGTTCATAGCTAGAATACCTCCACAAGGCTCTTGATGCCTCACTAGACTTCTGTAATCTAGTGGATCTCAACTATGTCAACCCAGCTATTGGTGGAATTTACTAGCCAGTTATAAATTCAAGAAATTAGTCAGGGATAAACAAATTTAAATTTGTATAACTGAATCAAAATAAACTTTTCCTGGTAAGTTGTCTAGTTGGAATCATGCAAGTAGAAAAGCAAGTAAGCTAGTCCAGTCTATTTATATAATTACCAAATCACAATAAGATAAAACTAGAAGGTATTGTACAGATAATCTATAAATGTATTGTTTTATAGGTGATAAAGTTGGGGCCACAAAGAACTTTGATTTACACATGACTAGATTTCTGGGTTCTTTTATTTCTAACATAGTGTATTATCCAGCTTCCCACTTGTCAGAAGTGTGCATTTCAAGGCAGTTACTATAAATGGTCACCGAAATATTGAGGTTTTATGTTTTGGGGTTTGTAAGGTACAAGAAAGACTGAAAACAAATAATTTAAGTCTTTTAATTACCAGGTTTTAACCTCAATCTCCATTCCATGTTACTTGACTCTTCTTCCTATTCTTCCCGCGACCCTTGAGCTCCTGCACCATCACTCTGCACCATTCACCCCAGAAGGAAACCTAAACCCAGGTATAAGGCTTTAATTACTCTTTTTACCTCTCCCATGCCAGGCTTTCATTTTCACCAATTCCTGTCTATTATTCTCAATGAGCTTGGGAGAATCATTGTACATCTTAGTATAAACAGCCTCTCATGACTTTGTAGAGTTTACTTTAGCGTAGCTTAGCCTGAAGAAAAAGGCTAACACTTCCTTGATGTCTTAGGTATAGCTATAATTTTCACTTCTACCTTGAGATCACCTACCACATGGCATTATAAAGTTACAAAATATCAATTTACCCTCCAATAAATCAGCTTCTTTTGAAATCCTGTTTTGAAAAGTCATATTAAAATAAAAATGGCTGTATGTTTATTGTTTCTATACTATTTTAATCCCTTGAAAAACAAGTCATGTTTATTTGTATCTCTGCTCATTAATGCAATGGAAAATCTGTATGTATTATTTGTTTTCTAATTAGAAAGCAGGATAGAAGGTGCCATATGTCATTTATAGCCTTACTTCTAATCTAATAAAGCAGTTCTCAGTCAATTGAGTCTTTGTATATTCTAAAAGAGAAAAATTCATCAAAATCATACTATGAGAAGATGTCTATTTCCTGGAATACATTTAGTATGATGTCAGCGACTTGAACTGTAGTTCTTTTATTGGTTCATTATATTTTATTTTAAAGATTAACTGATCTTGCTTTTCAGTGAATCCATATTTCTGAACCTAAATGTTCCTTGAGATTAAGCAGACATGTAGTTCACTTTAGGTACTTGTGGTTTATCTCAAATAATGAGATACTCAGAAGTAAGTCTACATCACAGATGTTTATGAACAAAAGCAACTCAAACTTGAGGATACAAAGACTATCCAAAAAGTTTTTCATCAAGTACCCTGTGGTTACCCCAATGAAATACAGAGAATTTTAATGTTATTTTTTAACGAAGATCTGAAAATTGAATACACTGCATGTTTTAAATATGGTAATAATATTTTTACTATCATATCCATAGCACTGTCTATAATGAGTAGAATTTTTTCATAGTATACAGAAATGTGTTTTGCTATTAAGATAAATTAAACCTAACAGGAATAATGTCATGAAGATTAAAATAATAGAAAAAAACTCAAAAGTACATTATTAAAATCTAAATTTGGGAAACTAAATTCAAATTTCTTTAAGAACATGGAAATAATTTTCTTTCCTTTTAGTAACCAAACATAATATGATTTATTCCCAATAATATTGTTATTTCACTTTTCAGAATCACATTATTTATGAGGTTTCTACATTTATAATTTCTCTGAAAAAATATAAAATCAACAAGTATCTTACTAGTATATATAAATATTTTTCCAGAAAATTTTATAGCTGACATACAGAACTAAGACTTAACAATGCACAAACTAAATATGAGGGTAGGTCTTTAGATCCAAAATTCCTAGGAAACAAGAGTTTCCCAACCTAGCACAGTGTCTTATCCACATGAAGGGCTAAATAATTTGGAGTGAATTACTGATAAAACCCTATAGGGGAAAAAAAGCCCATATTACTCTTTGTGTGAATAAAACATTCACTGAAAACTGAGGCAGTTTCATATTTTCTCGAGTTTGCTTAATTTCCATTAAGTCAGAGTAGAATGAAAATTTATGTTAATTTCTCTGATGAGTTCTGAAAGCCTCAACCCATAGCAATCACAGAAAACTACTAAATTTCTTTGAAATAGTAATGGATGAAATCCCAGGTAATGTTTTCAAGAATTTGCAGAAATATATCTGAATCCAGCAGGTTCCTGCTGTCCTTAAAACACATTATGTAAATGCTTCATTTCTAGTACCCCCAAACACATATTCATATCTGTTATAACAAGAAATTGGGTTTAAAAAGCAATTGAGATATAAATACAAAATAACTCTTTTAAAAAACTTGTATTATGTTATTATGTTAAGCAATAGTGCTTTTGAATATCAGATTGAGGACACTATAATACTGTTAACAGTCAGGAGACTCAACGCACACCTTCTATGTAAGGGGATCCACCCAAGGTTACTACACACCTGGCTGTCTTGGCCTTCCTTTCACGGTCAACCTACTACATGCATGAACTCATGATCACATCTGAAATGTAAAGGCTTTATCATTCAATAACTATCTTAATATTCCTTTTATGTCAGTCTTCTTCAGTGATATAAATTTTAAAGATCTTGTTTGCCAATAAAACCCTCATAAGCGCACGGTCATGGGCCAGTGTTGCTCTGTTATAACTCCTAAAAGAGGTGGCAGGAGGATAAAGTGAGCGAAAACTCAGCATACAGACATAAAAGCATCAAGAAACTAATAAAATTTTAAAATAAAATTAGACATAAATCATATTTTTGAAATTATATTTATTATCATGTATTTTCATTCAAGTACAGCATTCCAAAAAACTCTTTATTATTCAACCTCAAATCTAATACTTCTCAACATTTGAAACAATTATATTTTTTTAAAAGTTGATTTTCAGAGAAACTTAGTAAACTAAAAATTCAACTTTATAAGCTCTGGGCCTTACTAAGTACTTATTAGGGCTTATTTCTCAAAAATTAATATTAAGCTATTTAATGATCAACCTAATAATTACTACACAAGTTAATATGTCAACTTATAAATTCCATCTCTCTTTAGATTAATGCTAAACGTAGAATGTAGAAGCCTTACTTCACACACCTAGTCAACTATTTCCTCAGTGACCCAAGAGAGTTTTAAAAGGTCATATTGTCTTTGCAGCTATAAACCAGACATGTTCCCAAAGGAAGCTGTCGGTCCTGGGCTCAGGATGAAGTAAATCTACATTGCTGAATGGAAAGCTGCACTGTTGCCTTTTGGTTTTTGTTTTGCTGTGTTATAAATAATTCCCTAAACAGATTCTCTACAAATCCACTTTATTGTTTCAATAACTCTGTCTTCTATACATCTAGAAAGAAATGTAATTAGTTTCATTAATTACATAAAAATGATTAGCACTAAGAAACTAATTAAAAAATGAATGGTTGCATGTATATGAGCATGTAGGTACATGTACGATGTATTCCGAGGACTAAACAGCACCACTGAAGCTGATCCTCTGGCCTTCAGTTGATATTACACATAAACCAACTCAAATAGACTAAGGATTGATTCTCAGAATGAAATTTCAGTATTTTTTCCTAAATATACTCTAAGTCCATATGTGATCAGGAAGTGCTTCTTTATTTCCAGGCTAAATCTCCTCATGCTATAATTTTTAATTTTATGTCATCTATAGAAATAAATACAGAAATGCTGCTGCTGCTGCTAAGTCGCTTCAGTCGTGTCCGACTCTGTGCAACCCCATAGACGGCAGCCCACCAGGTTCCTCTGTCCCTGGGATTCTCCAGGCAAGAACACTGGAGTGGGTGGCCATTTCCTTCTCCAAGGCATGAAAGTGAAAAATGAAGTGAAGTCGCTCACTCGTGTCCAACTCAGCGACCCCATGGACTGCAGCCTACCAGGCTCCGCCGTCCATGGGATTTTCCAAGCAAGAGTACTGGAGCGGGGAAATATAGAAATAATTTAAATTAAAATGTAAATTTATGTTGTTATAGATATTTGCACTTTTCTAATCTGTATCAGCCTATTAATCAGGCCACCATAGCAGACCTTATCCAAAAATAAGCATTACTATCTTAATATATCTATTGCAACCAAGCAGGTCTCAATCTTATTCTTAAATTTTCCCATAGAAATCTGGGGTACATTTTTACATGAAAACATTGGACATTATTATTACAAGTTCACCTGAAAAACTGCATTAATGATGATTCTGTATCCTAAATACTGATTTAAAAACCCTGAATTCCCGAAGTTTAGGCCTAGGGGGAATCAGTTGGTGAGAGTTTCTAATAGCTAGAAGCACCAAAACAAAGTTAGCAAAGGGTTCTGAGAAAAAGGGAGTGGGGCTCATCTCTGCCATCCCCATCTTGATCTTAATTAATAGGGAAATCAAGCTGTATCTTTATTTGAGTAAAGATGATTCTCTTCCTAAAACATTATAAGCTCCTTAGTAGACTTAAAACTCCATGGAACTCAGGAAACTTCATCTTATCTACTGTACTTATTAGTTAAATTTTATTAATCAGTCTATTAAGAATTTTCCACAGTTTGTTGTGATCCACACAGTCAAAGGCTTTGGCATAGTCAATAAAGCAGAAATAGATATTTTACAACTCTCCAGCTTGTTTGATGATCCAACGGATGTTGGCAATTTGATCTCTGGTGCCTCTGCCTTTTCTAAATCCAGCTTAAACATCTGAAGTTCATGTTTCATGTACTGTTGAAGCCTGGCTTGGAGAATTTTGAGCATTACTTTACTAGCATGTGAGATGAGTGCAATTGTGCAGTAGTTTGAGCATTCTTTGGCATTGGCTTTCTTTGGGATTAGAAAGAAAACTGACCTTTTTCCAGTCCTGTGGCCACTGCTGAGTTTTCCAAATTTGCTGGCATATTGAGTGCAACACTTTCACAGCATCATCATTCAGGATTTGAAATAGCTCAACTGGAATTCCATCAAATCCACTAACTTTGTTTGCAGTGATGCTTCCTAAGGACCACTTGACTTCACATTCCAGGATATCTGGCTCTAGGTGAGTGATCACAGCATTGTGGTTGTCTGGATTATTAAGCTCTTTTTTCTCTTTGTATAGTTCCTCTGTGTATTCTTGCCACCTCTTCTTAATATCTTCTGCTTCTGTTAGGTTCATGCCATTTCTGTCCTTTATTGTGCCCACCTTTGCATGAAACGTTCCCTTGGTAACTCTAATTTTCTTGAAGAGATCTCTAGTCTTTCCCATTCTATTGTTTTCCTCTGTTTCTTTGCATTGATCACTGAGGAAGGCTTTCTTATGTCTGCTTGCTATTCTTTGGAACTCTGCATTCACATGGGTATATCTTTTTTTTTTTTTTTCCTGTTGCCTTTCAATTCTCTTCTTTTCACAGCTATTTGTAAGGCCTCCTCAGACAACCATTTTGCCCTTTTGCATTTCTTTTTCTTGGGGATGGTCTTGGTCACTGCCTCCTATAAATGCCACAAACCTCCATCCACAGTTCTTCAGACTCCCTGTCTATCAGATCTAATTCCTTGAATCTATTAGTCACTTCTACTGTATAATCGTATATTGTCACCCTGCTTATTTAACTTATATGCAGAGTACATCATGTGAAACGCTGGGCTGGATGAAGCACAAACTGGAATCAAGATTGCCAGAAGAAATATCAATAACCTCAGATATGCAGATGACACCACCCTTATGGTAGAAAGCAAAGAAGAACTAAAGAGCTTCTTGATGAAAGTGAAAGAGGAGAGTGAAAAAGTTGGCTTAAAACTCAACATTCAGAAAACTAAGATCATAGCATCTGGTCCCATCACTTCATGGCAAATAGATGGGGAAACAATAGAAAGAGTGACAGACTTTATGTTTTGGGGCTCCAAAATCACTTCAGATGGTGATTGCAGCCATGAAATTAAAAGATGCTTGCTCCTTGGAAGAAAAATGATGACCAATCTAGACAGCATGTTAAAAAGCAGAGACATTACTTTGCCAACAAAGGTCCGTCTAGTCAAAGCTTTGGTTTTTCCAGTAGTCATGTATGGATGTGAGAGTTGGGCTACAAAGAAAGCTGAGTGCCAAAGAATTGATGCTTTTGAACTGTGGTGTTGGAAAAGACTCTTGAGAGTCCCTTGGACTGCAAGGAGATCCAACCAGTCCATCCTAAAGGAAATCAGTCCTGAATATTCATTGGAAGGGCTGATGCTGAAGCTGAAACTCCAATACTGTGGCCACCTGATGTGAAGAACTGACTCATTGGAAAAGAATCTGATGCTGGGAAAGATTGAAGGCGGGAGGAGAAGAGGACGACAGAGGATGAGATGGCTGGATGGTATCACCGACTCAATGGACATGAGTTTGAGTAAACTCCAGGAGTTGGTGATGGACAGGGAAGCCTGGCATGCTGCAATCGATGGGGCTGCAAAGTGTGGGACACGACTGAGCGACTGAACTGATCTGAACGGCACTGAATGTTAAATTAGCAAATTCTGAACCACTGTTCTTAATGGAAATAGGAAGTTAGGTTCCTGTGAGCCTTTGATTCACATCATTTTTGTCAACTGCTCTATATATAACCTATTTTATGAGTGTTTCCATTTTAAAATATCTTTTTAATAAATATTTTTGATTCACTAATGTTGAACACATGGGCAACAGCACTAGTACTCAAGATTAAACAATACTTGTCTAATACATAATTTGTCCAAAAGCACATCGTGGCCTTCTTATGCTTAGAAACACTAGATAGCACTAGCACTATACCTGAGGGCATATGAAACGGTGAAACAACCAACAAAAAACACAAAAATACCCCCCCCAAATATGGTACTAAATAGACTGCAAAAAAAAAAAAAAAATGTATTTGCTGTTCAATAGTTGAATCAAGAAGGGCAATCATCACCTTGTTGACCTCAGGTGGACATGTGAGCTTTAGGCAACTCAGGTTTTTCATCACTCTATGCATGCCCATGAATAACTGCAAAAGTGCTGCAGGAACTGACTTGAGGGTCACAAATGAAGTTTTCAAGTAGGTAAATTGTAAATATGGAATCTATGAATAATAAGGATCTACTGTACTTTCACTATCAAGGTGAAAGTCTTTATCTTAGGTCTGATACACACACAGAGCAATTTTCCTAAAATCCTTTTCCAGTGATATAATATTGTAATGAAATATATTATTGCACCATAAGTGATGTTGTTTGTAACATTTTCAATGATTTATCTTTCCTGCCTCAGGACAATCAACAGCTGTGACATTTAATTAAAAGTTTCTGAAATATCTTAATTACAGATATGTGTTTAACACTGTTTAAGGACCCAGAAGTTGCCAGAAAGTTTACCACCGATATGTTAATAACCACAGACATACTGTTTCAACTATCAGAAGGGGGAGCACTTTGGCCAATTCAAAGGTTCTATTTCAAAAGCACTTAATTTAAAAAAAAAGTAAAAGATGGAAAAAGTACATTCAAACAGATCACTTAAATTGGTGGCGCAAAAAACAAATGGAGGTTAAGTGACATAGAAACAGAAATAGATTTCTACTACCAAAAATATAAACTCAAAAGTCCTGATAAAAATTAGAAGTTAAACAATAAAATTATTCATGGTCAGTGAAGGTTACTCAATGTATAACTACTGCTTTGACATATGGATTGCATTTCAGTCTTCAAAAACTACTTAATACTTATAGTCAAGACCCATGTTACATGACAAACTCATCTATTCATCTTGGAATTCTACAGTTTAAAAGTTCCAAGGTAGAGCTATTATTTCATTCAACGTCCTCATTTTACACATAAGACTTTAGTGACTACAAGTTCAGCTTAAGCCAATGTCAAGCTGCATCACATTCTTGTTTGTGATGTGTGATATTATATATCAAAGAGGGCAAAATTTCACAGTGAAATCCAGGAAAGACAACTGCAAGGAGACAGTGGTTCTTTTTACATGACATAAGGTGTGTGGTCAGGGATATGATAAAAGAAGTCTATTTGGATGGGTATCGTGACTTGGTTTGCTTTATTTTTTTATACTATGAATTCTATCCTTATGATTGAAACTAAATGGCATTTTCTAAGCAGGTTTATTCGTGTTTACTGAAATAGATGTTTCTCTATGGCTGAGTGGCAACAGGACAGAAGAAAAAGCATGCCTTGCAATTCACAGACTTGGTTTAAACCTCAGCTCTCCCAGTTACTGCGTGTAATTAGGCAAGTGAGAAACTTGCTGAGATTGTTTCCTCGAGTGCAAAATAAGGAAATTAGATCCTTACATCTAATGGTTGTGTTGTGAAAACTACACAGGCTAAAGCATAAATAGCATCTCACATAGAACTTATATATAATTACTCAACACATGATAGTTCTTTGGCATAGGATAATTTCAAAGAATTCTGAAGTCATCACTTCGATATCTTGGGTTAACCAGATGTTAGTAAAAATCCAAATATGATTGCTATTGATTTCAGAAGTCACCCAGTTCTATACACAATCAATTTGTAGAGTAAGTGGATAAAAAGAGAGAAATGTTACCTTCAACTCATAAGTACAAGCATCAGAACTTTGATAATAAGCCACACCATGAGCAAAAGAACATATCAGAATCCATTGCTGACAATTTTTCTCTACCGGTCTCTGACACAAAATACTCAGAATTCATCACATTGATTGATTTTCTAACATGGCACAGAGAAAAAAAATGAAACAGTTAATTATTACTATTTCAGTCAATAAAACTGCAAGATGACTTTAGATATTGAATCAGAATATGTTGGTGCTAAGCAACACTCCTGTAATTTTGGCTGAAATTCTGACTCACTTTTTATATATACATAGAATGAATAAAACCTTTGTCTTCAACAAAAACACTTTCGGACTGAATTATCCTAATAGTTGTGTCATTGTTTTAATGCCTTTGTGAACCTATCAAGAAAGATATCAAGAACCTTAGTTCATAATAATTCCCTAATGTAAGAGTGCATTATTCTTTAGCATGAAAAAAGCCCATTCAATTATTCTGCAGTTACTTCCATAGCATTTTTTTTCCTAAGTGATATACATAGGTAACCTCTGTGACAAATCACGTAATCTGGTCTAGACCAGAGAACAATACATTATAAATCAGTGTCTCATTTTGCTATAATTGCCTCCTCAAAATAGCTGTAGCAGGATCAATGTCTCAGATTCTGTTTTATTATACACGCATTCTTAAAAGCATCAATGACAAAACTCTAACTGACTAAGGCAGAAGAGCAGCTGGTTCCATGGCTCCATGAAAAGAATGTTCCGAAAACAGTTGAAGAATGTTTGATGCACTTCACAAAGATTCTGTTCTAAAATTTCAAAGCCACATTAAAAAGTGATAATTGCTATCTGCAGTGGAAAAGAGGAAGTCCAAAATGTTGGAATTAGACCAAACATTAGCAACAGCTATTTTGGATACTTAATGAATTTTGCCTTCTTCCTTTCTGTCAAATACGGCTTTACCCTACATATTACGAATTGAACGACTTGGGGCTGGTTTTATTTTTTTAAGGGAGTCACAACTCCTTAATGCTAATCAGCTGTATACAGCATTCCAATTCACTTAGCAAGACAGAGGCATGTGCTGCCTAATGAAAATATAATCACTGTCATAATTAAGTGTAATAAATATATTCTCTATGATTTTGTTTTGAGGCTGCTAAACCATATTCTCTTTCTCTTGTTCTTTCTTTGTTCCTCCATGTTAATTACACTGGATTTCCTTCTATAGTACCCTGGCTGCCAGATTCATTCTATTTCAACTAGTACGAAACTATCTCATCTCATGAACATCAGGAAAGAGAGAATATTAAAAGATAGTACGTAGATATTTTTCTTTTCCTGACTATTGGAAGAAATAATATTTAAGACCATTTGTCAAAGGGAGC
The DNA here is from genome assembly GCF_033118175.1 of Dama dama. NCBI lineage: Eukaryota > Metazoa > Chordata > Mammalia > Artiodactyla > Cervidae > Dama > Dama dama. Next base: position 22,984,283 of record NC_083697.1, on the reverse strand, counting down.
TCATTGAATGAGCATTGAACAAACACTGGAAGAAATAATTGAAACATTCATAATATAAGCTATGTGCATGATCTTTAGTAATGTGATTCATACTTTTGAGATTCAATGTATTCATCATGTAGGAGACAGGTAATGACTACAATAACACTGATCCACTTCACAAAGATAATAAATGGGCCATCTGACATTACTCTATAGAACACGAAGCTCCATTACTCACGTTGCAGTGTTCTGCAGTGGGTAATTATAAGCTTCTAGGGGCCAAAGAACATAATGTACCATACTTAATACCACTTAATAGGTACAATCCTGTTACCATTCTCCAGCTACTAAATAATTTCATGCTCTAAGGGTCATAGTTATTGCTTCCAAACATAATAGTGATCCCCAGCTTGAATAATAGAAATTCAATAGAATATTTCTCAGTTTCAAATATTTTCTGATTTCCTACCTGCCTACTCCTTACAAACTTTTTCTCAGTGCTCATTTCATTGCCCCACACTGTTTCTTGAAGCAACCTCATTCAAACGTTACTGCATTACAGAAAATTTACAAAGTGAGTAGAAGCTTATACAGATAAATTTGAAAATTAATCTTAGTGTGACTAAAGTAAATATTCTTCCCACAACAAACTGCATCTTTGCATAAACAAAGATGAAGGCAAGAACAAAAAGCCAAGCCTTGGGCAAGAATTCTCAATCATTGTCTCCAGTCTTACATTTTTGAGCTGTTTCTATCCTTCAAGACTGTGCCTTTCCCTTATTGAAGGTTATTCTGCAGAAGTTAACTCTGCTAGCCATGTGACTGGCTCTCTAACCCTCATTTCAACTCCAAATGTTTAAACTGAGCCAACTATGATCATGTCCTTCACCCTGCCAGCAATTAACATTAATTTCAGGGAAGAGTCAGTCTATGTTGATTTGGTTAGCTCATAGAAGCTAGTCCCCTCTCCCCATCCTCCCACCCCAAGGAATGTGCTGTATCAGTTGCTGCCGGCAGCCATCTTCGATCATGAGAGAAACTTGTCCCAAAATAGAGACTTACTGTATTAATTTAAAGAAATCTCTGCTCATTCATCAGCTAACAATTAAGCTAACTGAGCAGAGATATCAGTGGCAGCATCTGACAAAGAGCACAGACCTCACCAAGCTCATTCAGTAAAATCATGAAACAAACAGCAAGGAATAGGTGAAGCTCAATCTATGCCATGCACGGTGCAATTAGGTCTTTCATCACCTCGTGTAGTATAGATTTTGCAGTTGAGTTCAGGTGAACTGTCCTGTATACCAGGGATATTTATTACTTATCTATGGCAAAGTTATGTCTAAGTATATAACCTGCTAACTGGCACAAATTTGGCAGTTAGCTCTAGGTATAGCCTTTTCTGTGTACTTAAATATCTAACACTGATTTCTTGTATACTGATTATACTTTGTAGTTATTTCATTTGTAGTTTTCATAAAATTGCTTGAAGATAAAACTTTATAGCCTATTGTAAAATAATAACAGGTCAAAAAAACACAAAGTTACAAAAATTTGGAATGTAAAACCTTGGAGAAATTTTGCCAAACATTTCTTCACTCTTGCAATATCATTTAAATAAGTTCCAATATGTATTTAAAAATCTAACTTCTAAAACCTTGTTGTACAGAAATTTTTCAAGCCTACATCTGTTGAATAAAACAAGATACACTTAAGAAACTAAGATAAATTTGTATACATAAGAGCCATTTTGAATTTTCTTATTTGCCAGGCATCAGAAGCAATAGAACCTAGCAGAGAATATTAGTCCTGAATTGGAGGAAATCCAAAGCCATTCCCCAAACACCTGTAACTTCTCCAGTTCATTCTTTTTTTTAATTAATTAACTTATTTTAATTGGAGGCTAATTACTTTACAATATTGTGGTGGTTTTTGCCACACACTGACATGAATCAGCCACGGGTGTCCATGTGTCCCCATCCTGAACCCCCCTCCCACCTCCCTCCCCACCCCATCCTTCTGGGTTGTCTCTCCAGTTCATTCTTAAAAGCTCTCATAAAATTTATGGGCACAACCATAAACGGCCACGTCCTCCATTCAGTACTTCAGGAAATGAATAAATAATGGCTAATAACTAAGCCTGGCACAAAATTTAGCTGATTGTTAAATATTGTTTATATTGAAAAAGCTATCCTAATCCAAGAAAGGTATTTTGACTCTGAATCTCCTCTGAATCACTATTTTCTAGAAATACATTGTTACTTATTATTTTATACTTTAAGACTATCCTGTTTGTTTTGAGAACATTTTTGATTTAATATTTCTCTCTAATGATTTATATTTTCTAAATATCAATTTATAGACCATGTTAAAAGCTAGACATATTATATATTAGTCTTTTTATTATCTTTGTTCCTCAACAGGAATTTATATAGAAGATAATCAGACAACGGTGAGCTCTTTTTTGCTTCTCAAAAAACTTTTCTAAAATATTGAAGGAAAAATTTCTAGAAATTTTTATATAGTTTTATAAAGTTTATAGTTTATATACTGTTATATAGTTTTAAATTATGTATAATGATATATAATGTATAATGATCACTGAAAATGAAGGAATGGCTTCAAAGTGTTAGAAACATGTAATATTAAAGTTTATAAAGAAATATTTTGACTAGCAGCTATGCTACCAATTGGTCAGTTGAACATGCTAAAAAGCTAAATGACTGATCTGAATCAGTTATGCACAAGAGATGTAATTTACAACAGGCCCTATTTTATTACAATGTTAGATATTATCCCAGCATTCAAGTAGCGGTACTTTGTTCTCTTTTGTGGATAACCAGAAAGGAAATATAAAAACATCTCCAATGTGATCTACACATTACAAAAAATAAGTGCTGAGAAATGACTGCTCAAATAAATGGCACAACCAGAAAAATGAAAAGCAAGAGTAATTCATCTGTCAGTGGAGATGAATAAAACATCTCATGCCTGAGGCATTTTGAAAAATTCTCTTTCAGAATTCAACATATTTGGGGAGAAATTGGGTTTCAACCAGATGGAACTCTTCAAATACAGTTTACAAGGGCATAAACCTTCAACTGAAGCAGTAAAAAGAGAAATAAAAACTATATGAGTAAACAAGGGAGTTACCCTAAGGATTATTTAAAGCCAAGATTGGAGAATTTCCACTCATTAATGCACAGAATGTACGTTGGTAAAAGAATGGTTTAATGGCAATCTTTGAACCAACTATTCTGGAATCCATTCCATGATTGCTAAAAGAAGATGTAACAGCCTTAAACTTTCAGGATCATACTTCTCAATAATATCCAACTAAAATCTACCATCCTTCAAAGGCCATTACAAGGACCACCATCTACCAGACATATTTCCACCCTATCCTCCACCTTGGTCCAAGCAATTTTCTCCAATAATCTTTCAGTTCCACATAGAAGTCCATATACATCTTTCTGGCAGTACACTTACTAGAGTACTGCCTTGTATCATCAAAGGCACAGTAGTGTCAGTTATGAACAGACTCACAAGATACTTGAGTTCAAACCCTGAGACTCTCACTTGAGCTAGAGGTTTAATCTCTCTATGGTTCACATTATTGAGCTGTAAAATAGGGAGGATAATGATATTAGGACCTTATAAGGTCAATGTAAGAGTTAAATAAGATAATACACTTGCGTGCCTAGGAGCTTAGCAGTCCATTAAGTTCAAACACTGCTACTGAAGTATGATCACTTGTACATCTTCTCCCATATAAAATTATAAATCTTTTCTGAAAATTATAAATCTTTTACAACTATAAAAATTACAAATCTTTTTAATTCCATGAAAGCACTTAATTGTTTTTCCTAATATCAATTTATTGTGTTACTTTGAATGAAGGTTAATTCTTCCAGAACACTACACAACGCCTCCCACATTTATTTGTTGAGTAACTGTTCACTTCCTTAGTATTCACCCACCAGTGTCTCAGTTGAATACAGACAAAAGAAAGGAAGAATTTTCTGCACCTCAGGGTGTCTGTCTGCTTGTTTGCTATTAATCTATAAATTTAAAGGATTAAACTAGACAATCTCTAAGGTGTCTTTCAATCTTCACATTCTAGAAACCTGTAATATCCATTAGAGCCAAATCATTCTTGTTCTCTATTGAGGCTACTCCTTTTTAGCTTTGCGAGCATTCTTTATCTTCCCACTTGAATGCCCTCTTTCTTTCCAAAACATCATCTGTAAGGTTTTTATTTTCTAGACTGCCATATTTCTTTATTTTCACCTTCTTTGTCTAGTCCCTAAAATAACAGACACCTTGTTTTAATCATCAAGATCTATTGCTAAAAATTGTATTAAATCACATATATATATATACACCAAAGAGTGTGGTCTTATTTTCTAGATGGTTTCTGAACACACTGTCATTAAATCACCTGTTAGCTACTTAATGGGAGATCTTTAGAGGAAACAGGTCATGAGATATCGCAAATCTATGAAATGTTTACCTAGCAGAAAACATTTGGCCTGAGAAATAAACACCACCAGTGTTAGCCTTGGCACTCCTTTAGTCCTCAAGTCCTTCTGAGTTTACAGATGGTCTTAATTAAAAACAAGTAGTTTCTAATTTATAGCACAGGAAACATTTAGAATTTGTTGTTGAAGTAGAGTTAGTGGAACCTAGTAACCCCAATCTTACCCCCAGAAAACTACCACCATGACTTTAATTCATTTGTACAGATTCCTGATGTGTTCGTAAGTCTTTTTTATTACACATATAATACACTTCTATTGCACTTTAAAAAAACTGACATAAAGACACCATATCAAGTCTTGACTTTTTTCCACCTGTGTCCTTAAGTTGTGTCAAGCACGTAAGTGTTGCTGAATACAAAGACCAAGAGCCCTGGGTCTGGAACATTCATGGCTGATGGGCTTCATCTTTCACAGAGCCCACATTCTCTAACTGTGACATCAGTGTCCTGAGCCTTTATGAAGTGGAATACGGCTTGCTTTGCACATGCCTGAATGCTTGTCATCCCAGCTTTTCCAACAAAATCTCCAATAGCTGCTGTGTTTCACAGCCACGTTTCCTCAGCTTTATATCATTTGTGTAACAAGTCATTTTCCACCACCAATTTTTCTAATAGTCTATTCTGCTTGAAAGTCTTCAGCCTCATTTTTTAAAGGCAAACCCTAATCTTGGAATAATGAATGTTCTTAACCCATATGCACTCCATTTCACTCCCTGTAATAAACACACACACCAACACACAATCTGTCAAAGTTTGTCAAGAGGTGGAGGGGTGGGGTTGAAGGTCAAATTAAGAATGGTAGCTTTATGGTCTGGGAGACTAGCCAATATTAGTGTTCATAAGATGGAGCTTGAGCTAGACAGGGTTTGTGGTATAAACCCAGTAGACCAGAAGTCATATACTATATTTGAATTATTCTTCTTTGTTACTTAAAACACACATTCTATGTAAAAGTTACCTTGATATTGACATTATTTGCATTTAGACACTCACACTTTTATAATAACAGGTGTAAGTAACTGGCATTTTTATTTCATGAAAACTTTCATCACTCTTTTACTCCCACAGTTTGAGAAATTCTTTACACAAATGATTATTCATTGCTAACTTAGCAAACCTATTTGTATTTCTTTCATTAAACTAAAAGAAGCTTCCTCTAAGCTGTTTTTGATATCTTTAAAAACTTTAATTTTTCAATATTAACTAGCCTACTAAAAATATCACCTCAACTAATAGTTATATTCATAAACTAAATAAAATTTTGCAGTGTAGGAGGGGGAGGAAAATAGGAGTAGACGGAGTGTCACCTTAATATTAGGGCTTCATCTCTTTTTGATCCCATGAGTCTTCATGCCATCAACACACATGGAAAAAATTGTGCTGTGAACTTGGAAGGAAAAGGTTTAGGAACCAACTCTGTCTCTTGGATGAAAGGGGCCTCTGGGTGCAGCTGGAATGCTGCCAAAAGCTTCAAGGACCAGATAGTTGCTCTTTATTCTAAAAGGAACAGTTTTTTAAAACCTGTACCCAATTTGTAGGGTCCAAATTTAACTCTACTAAAGTGGAGAAGAGCCACAAAGATGATTAAAGGGTTAGAAAGTAATATCTATGGGGAAAGATTAAAGGAACAGAGATTATTGCGCCTGCTGAAGGGAAGACTGACGGATGATTTAATAACATTCTTAAGGTATTTGATCAGTTATTCCAGTGACCAGCTGTTCTCTATTGACAATGAGGACAGAACCAAAGGAAATAACCTTAAATTCCAATATGAAGGACTTAGATGAGATCAAGAAAGATCTCTCAGAGAGCCGGGTTGTTTAATAATGGAATGGACTATCATCTCTAAAAGTCTTCATGTCTGATACAGATGACCCTCTCTGGAGTTGGGAGTTGTGCTAATGGAAAGTTAGGAGGATAATCCTGTCCTGTCTGTATCTATAAACCTGTGATTTTGAGTCAGATTCTCTTAAGTCTATTTTAATACACATGAATTGTGTAAAAAATTACTAGAGGCAGTGAAGTTAAAAGTCAAAGTCAAAAGAGTTCTGGAAGATAAAACTTCTTTTCTACATAAAGGGTTCTTAGAACTTGCCCAAAGCCCCAGACTACAGTAGACCTCCTTTCTTGACTTTACAATCATGATAAAACACTATCCCCTTTACCTATCCTGAAATAGGCAGAAGGATATAAGAAGAAAAGAAACAGAAGCAAATTTGTTTCATCATAAAAATAGCCCAAACACAGACACTGAGCTCCCTAAGTCAAGGTAAATTACGCATGTGCAATGGAAAAAGCATGGTGTCTATACTACGGGTTATTCTTTTTTCCAGATCTTAGTATCCATTGAAATATTAGGAAAAGCAGGATAGTAATATCTGTAAAGCTGTGCTACCTTGTAGGCCTTCAATGATTATATTTTTCACTTAAATGTACTCACAAGATCCCACTGTTTTCTTTCTGTTGAAGTAATTTGCAATAATTTTAGGGGACTTCACAAAGTGAATAAAAAGGAATTGAAGCATCTGCAATTCAAGGCATTTAAGCTTTAATTCACAGATGGCAGCCCTGAGAATAATTACCAGGGGCTAGTCATTTTCTGCTACACTGCACATGAAAGGCATGCTATCACTATTTTTTAAAAGATATCTTGAGATGCTATATTTTTAGAATTGTTATAATTCCCCACTTGAGTGATTCAATAACTGCATTACTTGCTATATGGTCCCCAAAAGAGCTTACATAACTAAACATATACAATTATATGCACTCAAAATGAAGTGTCTTGGACAGTGGGTTGCTTTCCAGAATATTTGATAAGGGGAAATGAAACAAATGTTTTAAAATTGGCTTCCTAGAAATTCTTAAGCCTATGATATTATCCAGAAATGTGTGGACCTTGAAAAAATGTTTGCGTCTTGATCTATCCATTTTATATCTTTATACTTTATAATCTCTTTTCAAATAGGTGTAACCTCAAAATCATTTCATAACCTAGACAGTTTATGTGATCTGATTTTAAAAACTAAACCTCAAAGTTTCTCAATATGACACTAATATTTAAACACACAAAACAAAATTTTAAAGTTTGGCTACTGTCATAGAAGTTGAACAGTTCTATGAAGACCTACAAGACTTTCTAGAACTAACACCCAAAAAAGATGTCCTTTTCATTATAGGGGACTGGGATGCAAAAGTAGGAAGTCAAGAAACACCTGAAGTAACAGGCAAATTTGGCCTAGGAGTACAGAATGAAGCAGGGCAAAGGCTAATAGAGTTCTGCCAATATAACGCAATGGTCATAGCAAACACTGTCTTCCAACAACACAAGAGAAGACTCTACACATGGACATCACCAGATGGTTGACACCGAAATCAGATTGATTATATTCTTTGCAGCCAAAGATGGAGAAGCTCCATACAGTCAGCAAAAACAAGACCAGGAGCTAACTGTGGCTCAGATCGGGAACGCCTTATTGCCAAATTCAGGCCTAAATTGAAGAAAGTGGAGAAAACCACTAGACCATTCAGGTATGATCTAAATCAAATCCCTTATGACTATACAGTGGAAGTGAGAAAGAGATTTAAGGGACTAGATCTGGAAGACAGAGAGCCTGATGAACCATGGACAGAGGTTAGTGACACTGTATAGGAGACAGGAATCAAGACCATCCCCAAGAAAAAGAAATGCAAAAAAGCAAAATGGCTGTCTGAGGAGGCCTTACAAATAGCTGTGAAAAGAAGAGAAGCCAAAAGCAAAGGAGAAAAGGAAAGATAATCCCATTTGAATGCAGAGTTTCAAAGAATAGCAAGGAGAGATAAGAAAGCCCTCCTCATCCACAAATCAATCAATGTAATATACCACATTAACAAATTCAAAGATAAAAACCATATGATTATCTCAATAGATGCAGAAAAAGCCTTTGACAAAATTCAACATCCATTTATGATTAAAACTCTCCAGAAAGCAGGAATAGAAGCAACATACCTCAACATAATAAAAGCTATATATGACAAACCCACAGCAAGCATTATCCTCAATGGTGAAAAATTGAAAGCATTTCCCCTAAAATCAGGAACAAGACAAGGGTGCCCACTCTCACCACTACTATTCAACATAGTTTTGGAAGTGTTGGCCACAGCAATCAGAGCAGAAAAAGAAGTAAAAGGGATCCAGATAGGAAAAGAAGAAGTGAAAGTCTCTCTGTTTGCAGATGACATGATCCTCTACATAGAAAACCCTAAAGACTCTACCAGAAAATTACTAGAGCTAATCAACAAATAAAGTAAAGTTGCAGGATATAAAATTAACACACAGAAATCCCTTGCATTCCTATACACTAACAATGAGAAAACAGAAAGAGAAATTAAGGAAACAATACCATTCACCATTGCAACAAAAAGAATAAAATATTTAGGAGTATATCTACCTAAAGAAATGAAAGACCTATACATAGAAAACTATCAAACACTGATGAAAGAAATCAAAGAGGACACAAACAGATGGAGAAATATACCGTGTTCATGGATTGGAAGAATCAATATTGTCAAAATGAGTATACTACCCAAAGAAATGTATAGATTCAATGCAATCCCTATCAAGCTAGCAACGGTATTTTTCACAGAACTAGACCAAAGAATTTCACAATTTGTATGGAAATGCAAAAAACCTCAAATAGCGAAAGTAATCTTGAGAAAGAAGAATGGAACTGGAGGAATCAACCTGCCTGACTTCAGACTATACTACAAACCCGCAGTCATCAAGACAGTATGGTACTGGCACAAAGACAGAAATATAGATCAATGGAACAGAATAGAAAGCCCAGAGATAAATCCACGAACCTATGGACACCTTATCTTCGACAAAGGAGGCAAGAATATACAATGGAAAAAAGACAACCTCTTTAGCAAGTGGTACTGGGAAAACTGGTCAACCACTTGTAAAAGAATGAAACTAGAACACTTTCTAACACCATACACAAAAATAAACTCAAAATGGATTAAAGATCTAAATGTGAGACCAGAAACTATAAAACTCCTAGAGGAGAATATAGGCAAAACCCTCTCTGACATAAATCACAGCAGGATCCTCTATGACTCACCTCCCAGAATATTGGAAATAAAAGCAAAAATAAACAAATGGGACCTAATGAAACTTAAAAGCTTTTGCACAACAAAGGAAACTATAAGTAAGGTGAAAAGACAGCCCTCAGAATGGGAGAAAATAATAGCAAATGAAGCAACAGACAAAGGATTAATTCCAAAAACATACAAGCAACTCCTGCAGCTCAATTCCAGAAAAATAAATGGCCCAATCAGAAAATGGGTCAAAGAACTAAACAGACATTTCTCCAAAGAAGACATATGAACTAACAAACACATGAAAAGATGCTCAACATCACTCATTATCACAGAAATGCAAATCAAAACCACAATGAGGTACCACTACACGCCAGTCAGGATGGCTGCTATCCAAAAGTCTACAAGCAATAAATGCTGGAGAGGGGGTGGAGAAAAGGGAACCCTCTTACACTGTTGGTGGGAATGCAAACTAGTACAGCCACTATGGAGAACAGTGTGGAGATTTCTTAAAAAACTGGAAATAGAACTGCCATATGACCCAGCAATCCCACTTCTGGGCATACACACCGAGGAAACCACATCTGAAAGAGACACGTGCACTGCAATGTTCATCACAGCACTGTTTATAATAGCCAGGACATGGAAGCAACCTAGATGCCCATCAGCAGATGAATGGATAAGAAGCTGTGGTACATATACACCATGGAATATTATTCAACCATTAAAAAGAATTCATTTGAATCAGTTCTAATGAATTGGATGAAACTGGAGCCCATTATACAGAGTGAAGTAAGCCAGAAAGATAAAGACCAATACAGTATACTAATGCATATATATGGAATTTAGAAAGATGGTAACGATAACCCTATATGCAAAACAGAAAAAGAGACACAGATGTACAGAATAGACTTTTGGATTCTGTGGGAGAAGGTGAGGGTGGGATGTTTCGAGAGAACAGCATCAAAACAGGTATATTATCAAGGGTGAAACAGATCACCAGCCCAGGTTGGATGCATGAGACAAGTGCTCGGGACTGGTGCACTGGGAAGACCCAGAGGGATCGGGTGGAGAGGGAGGTGGGAGGGGGGATCGGGATGGGGAATACATGTAAATCCATGGCTGATTCATGTCAATGTATGGCAAAAACCACTACAATATTGTAAAGTGATTAGCCTCCAACTAATAAAAGTAAATGGATAAAATAAATAAATAAGTAAAATAAAATAAAAAAAGAAAGCCTTCCTCAGTGATCAATGCAAAGAAATAGAGGAAAACAATAGAATGGGAAAGACTAGAGATATCTTCAAGAAAATTAGAGATACCAAGGGAAGATTTCATACAAAGATGGGTTTCATAAAGGATAGAAATGGTATGGACCTAACAGAAGTAGAAGATATTAAGAACAGGTGGCAAGAATACACAGAAAAACTGTACAGAAAAGATCTTCACGACCCAGATAATCACCATGGTATGATCACTCACCTAGAGCCAGACATCCTGGAATGTGAAGTCAAGTGGGCCTTAGGAAGCATCACTATGAACAAAGCTATTCGAGCTGATAGAATTCCAGTTGAGCTATTTCAAATCCTGAAAGGTGATGCTGTGAAAGTGCTGCACTCAATATGCCAGCAAATTTGGAAGACTCAGCAGTGGCCACAGGACTGGAAAAGGCAAGTTTTCATTCCAATCCCTAAGAAAGGCAATCCCAAAGAATGCTCAAACTACCGCACAATTGCACTCATCTCACACTCTAGTAAAGTAATGCTCAAAATTCTCCAAGCCAGGCTTCAGCAGTACATGAACCGTGAACTTCCAGATGTTCAAGTTGGTTTTAGAAAAGGCAGAGGAACCAGACATCAAATTAACAACATCCACTGGATAATCAAAAAACCAGGAGAGATCCAGAGAAACATCTATTTCTGCTTTATTGACTATGCCAAAGCCTTTGACTGTGTGGATCACAATAAACTGTGGAAAATTCTGAAAGAGATGGGAATACCAGACCACCTGACCTGACTCTTGAGAAACCTGTATGCAGGGTCAGGAAGCAACAGTTAGAACTGGACATGGAACAACAGACTGGTTCCAAATAGGAAAAGGAGTCCATCAAGGCTGTATATTGTCACCCGGCTTATTTAACTTATATGCAGAGTACATCATGAGAAACACTGGGCTGGAAGAAGCACAAGCTGGAATCAAGATTGCTGGGAGAAATATCAATAACCTCAGATATGCAGATAACACCACCCTTATGCCAAAAAGTGAAGAAGAATTAAAGAGCCTCTTGATGAAAGTGAAAGAGGAGAGTGAAAAAGTTGGCTTAAAACTCAACATTCAGAAAACTAAGATCATAGAATCTGGTCCCATCACTTCATGGCAAATAGATGGGGAAACGGTGGAAATAGTGGCTGACCTTATTTTTCTGGGCTCCAAAATCACTGCAGATGGTGATTGCAGCCATGAAACTAAAAGACGCTTACTCCTTGGAAGGAATGTTGTGGCCAACCTAGACAGCATATTAAAAAGCAGAGATATTACTTTGCCAACAAAGGTCTGTCTACCCAAGGCTATGGTTTTTCCTGTGGTCATGTTTGGATGTGAGAGCTGGACTATAAAGAAGGCTGAGCACTGAAGAATTGATGCTTTTGAACTGTGGTGTTGGAGAAGACTCTTGAGAGTCCCTTGGACTGCAAGGAGATCCAACCAGTCCATCCTAAAGGAGATCAGTCCTGGGTGTTCATTGGAAGGACTGATGTTGAAGCTGAAACTCCAATTATTTGGCCACCTGATGTGAAGAACTGACTCATTTGAAAAGACCCTGATGCTGGGAAAGATTGAGGGCAGGAGGAGAAGGGGACAACAGAGGATGAGATGGTTGGATGGCATCACCGACTCGATGGACATGGGTTTGGGTGGACTCCAGGAGTTCGTGATGGACAGGGAGGCCTGGTGTGCTGCGGTTCATGGGGTCGCAAAGAGCCGTACATGACTGAGGAGGAGGTTAGATAGCCATATTACTTATCTTACTTTTGAGAGTGAAGGGGTTCTATTAATAATTAAAGCAGAATAGCAGGCAAAAACCAGAATTATCCTAGGGAAACTAGGAAATAGGGATACCTGTCTCCTAGACCAACATGATCCTGTTTGTTATAAGCAAAGACAGAAGCCTGAAAGGTCTCCAGGTACTTGGCACTCTGGGTTGGGACTGGTATGCAGGACATAATTAACTGGTATGAAGGTGTGGAAAGAAAGCTTATTTTGAAGGTCAAAGCATCTATTGAAGTGTTACTCCAGAGAAGTGAAATTCTGAAATAACAGAGATGTTCTACCATATGTAGAGAGCACAGTGATGGGCAAAGAAAAGGCAGAAAAAAACTCAAGAAGAAATATAATCAGCAAATAGCAGGTTTGATTGGAATTCAAGAGGTGGATCCGTTCATCCAGTCTGTGCAGATATTAAATGAACACGGACTAGATTAACCCTGACTGAGGGACTATAGCACAGTGGTGATTACAAAGGCAGAGCATCGGGCAAAAACACAGCAGATGATAAATAACAAAAGTGTAGCACAAAATAAGGATTAAATCTTAAAGAAAAATATAAAGAAGGCTTATGTAAAGAACTATGTCCAAGAAGGAAAGGGGGAATGCAGAGACTGGGCCTTAGCTACTGGTTTGGGGGGTTTTTTTTCGTTTGTTTGTTTTAATAGGTGATCCTCTAGTTGTGTTTTATTAAGTACTAAAAAATAGTATTCTAAAAAAAGCATAAGTAATACACAAAATGAAAACACTAACAACAATAAAAGCATCCAAAGTGTCCGGAAATCATTTTTTAAGTAGGAAGATAGACATTATCTCAGAGGGATATTTCAAATTCCATAAGCCTGCTCAGAAGCCACATTATAAACAGGGCAATTATACTGATCAATGTTCAGATTTTCCTTATGATATTGCATGTAAAATCACATATTTTATTATAAAACTAAGGCAGGAGGAGAAGGTGATGGCAGAGGATGAGATGGTTGGATGGCATCACCGACTCAATGGACATGAGTTTGAGTAAACTCATGAGTTGGCGATGGACAGGGAGGCCTGGCGTGCTGCAGTCCATGGGGTCGCAAAGAGTCAGACACGACTGAGTGACTGAACTGAACCGAACTGAACTGAAGCACATGCACATGATAAACCTTTATAGTCAGCATTACAGGAGAGCCAGGGAGCTACCAGTTCCAACAGCAAGCAAGTCATACAGTTAAAGCTTTAGAGACAAAATCACTGTCAATTCCATCAGTGAAATTTTGATCATTAGATATTAAAACAATGTAAGAAAAGTACAGTGTTCTAATTGGTGATGAGTGAGTTCCCCATCTTCCCCGGTGGCTCAGTGGTAAAGTATCCACCTACAACACAGGAGATGCACAAGACACGGGTTTGATCCCTGGGTCAGAAAGATCCCCTGGAGAAGGAAATGGCAACCCACTCCAGTGTTCATGCCTGGAGAATCCCATGGACAGAGAAGCCTCGTGGACTACAGTCCATAGGATGGCAAAGAGTCGGACACAACTGAGGCAATTTGGCACTCACACGCACATGAGTTCCTTCATCATAACTCAAGGCATTCATTTTCTCAGAAGCGATTTGAGATCATACTGTATGAACTTTCTTAACATATTTATTATAATTAGTGTATCTTTATATTTGTATCTTTATAGCCAAATCAAAATATATCTGAATAAATACTCAACAAATCTTAAAATTTTATAAATATTTTAGGGTTAAATTGCACTCTAATTTAATTCTTTTGTAGAGTTGCCTCCACTGAGCTCATTTTTCTCCACATATGAATCTATCCTCTTTCTCCTCTTCATTCCTCCCAACTCCCTCATTAAGCATCTTCATTAAAATATGTATTCATTTTATAAACTTGTTAAGTCATCTAGGAAGAGGTCTCTGTTCTGGGGCTTGTGAGGGAATCAAAGATGAAACCACATGAGTTTTACCTTTAAGAAGCTTATATGAAAAAATCCACATAAATAAAGTGGAGTAAAAATATTATAATCACTGTAATCAAGAAGAAACAGAAACAAAAAGAAAACCTAGATAAATGAATAAACCAAATAAACACATACATACAGAGAACAGAGTCGTGATTACCAAAGGAAAGAGAGAGGAAGGGTGAAATGGGTGAAGGGGATCAACTGCGTGATGCCACATGAGAGCTAAGCTTTTGGTAGTCAACACTGCAGTGTGTACAGAAGTTAGGACACAATGCTGCACAAACCGAAGTTATAAAATGTTACAAACCAATGTTACCGCAATTTAAAATTTTGAAGAAACAGAATAGGTGCTCTGAAGTTTCAGATGTTTGTCTGAAACATCAACCCAGCTCTCTGGTGGACAGCTGATTAGGGAGGGGTATGGGAAATAGCCACCAAGCAGCTGCACCATTTTTCAGGGATAAAGCCTGATGTTAATGAAGATGAATGTAGGGCAACTAAGCGGTTAAAGCCCTTGATAAGTGCAGAAGCATTGCTTAAGTCGGCACCTGGGCAGAAATTTTCCAATTACTTTTCTGACAGCATTCTTATAAGGAAGACAGCTAGGGGCATGCAATTAACCTTCTGGTTCATGCACTTATTCAGCAACAATTACTGAATGCCCACTGGATGCTGGAAATGGTAGTAAGAACTAGATGTTTTAACCACTTTAACTAATTCATAGGCTTCCCTGGTGGCTCAGTGGTAAAAAAAAAAAAATAGAGGAGATGCAAAAGACGTCGGTTCAATCCCTGGGTGGGGAAGATCCCCTGGAGAAGGAAATGGTAACTCACTCCAGTATTCTTGCCTGGAAAATCACATTGACAAAGGAGCCTTGTGGGCTACAGTTCATGAGGTCACAAAAGAGTCAGACATGACTTAGTGACTAGACAATAAACTAATTCATATACATAGTGGAAAATGTTCAGGAATACCTTCCTTATGTTCAAATCCAGTCTTGCCTTTAAGAGCCCAGCTCAAATGCCAGCTCCTCTAGAAAGGTTTTCTCAAGGGTCCCAGGGCAAAGTAACAGCTCTTTTCTCTAAATTCTCATAGCATTTTGTTTGGATCTTTTTGATGGGACATGATATTATCCCCCCATTGTTAACTATTTCTTCATATCACCTCTTAATAGACTACTACTTTTCTCTAGTGGCTCAGATGTTAAAGAATTTGTCTGCAATACAGGAGACCTGGATTTGATCCCCAGGTTGGGAAGATCCCCTGGAGAAGGGAATGGCAACCCACTCCAGTATTCTTGCCTGGAAATTCCCATGGACAGAGGAGCCTGGCAGGCTACAGTCCACAGGGTCCCAAAGAGTTGAAAACAGCTGGGCAACTAACACACAACAGACTACAAGTAACTTGAAGCCAAGAGTCATATCATCTTAACATTCTCATCATCTTCTTAGTCCTCAGGGCATAAGGTAGCTCCTTGCAAAATGAATTAAAGAACTACCTTCTGTCCACCCTGGTCCAAAACAAATTACTATATATCTGGGGGAAAAAAAAAACATATCTTATTCTCTATAGTCAAAAACAATCTCTAGAGGAATAAACAAAGATTTTATATATGTATGTGTGTGTGTGTGTGTGTGTGTGTGTGTGTGTGTGTATACACATGCAACACAGTAGTTTTAATGTCAATGATTACTGAGTCTATCACATTTTCAATATTAAACTTAACCTGTGCATCTACTAAAGAAAGTGTTTATTTAAAAAAATTACCTGTAAAGCAATTAGTCTCCCATTAAAAATAAATTTAAAATGATAAAAAAATATTATCAAAGTAAATATGCATGACCTACTTAAACTTCCTAGGTGAACTGTTTTTAAGTACTCTAGAACATTAATTACACTTGAATTTTTTAGGCTCATTAAAGCATGCCCAATAAGATTTCTACTGCTCTCTATGCACACAACATTAGCTAGCAAGGAAATTGGGTTACTGTGTGTACTTGAAATATTTTAAATTTATGCTTACTTAGAAATTACCTGTAATTCATATAGTTTGCTAATTCAGGCACATTTCCTTCAATGCCCTAATTAGTGAGAGAAAGCTTAAAAATTTTGGAAATATACGGAAACACTTATGGGTTACACCAACTAAGTAAATGGAAGGTGGGAATTAAAACCCACTTTCTTTCTTGAGAATTCACCTGCAATGCTGGAGACCTGGGTTCGATCCCTGGGTTGGGAAGATACCCTGGAGAAGGAAGGGAAAGGCTACCCACTTCAGTTTTCTGGCCTGGAGAATTTCATGGACTGAACAGTCCATGGGGTAGCAAAGAGTCAGACATGACTGAGCGACTTTTACTTCACTTCTTTCCTGAGAAGCTATATGTGGTATAGTGGAAAGAATAATGGGTTAGAAGTTTTAGAGATGTGGATTCTACAAGGTGTTATGTGTACATATGCATATGTTTATATTAAACATGTGAATATGTGTGTGCATGTATACACACATACCCACACACGTATATATAATATTACACTATGTTGAATATATGTCCCCCTCATTTTCACCAACCATGGATTATAAGCTATACAGAAATTATGTTGTACTCATCTTTCTACCCCCTAAAATGTCTATATAAGTGCCTTGTGCATGGTAGTTAGTAAATAAATTTTTATTAAATTGAGCTAAATTTAAAGAAATTCCTTTAATAAGCTTGCCTGTTACTACATTTTGTTACTACATCAATATGCTTGAAAATGAGACACACTGCTCAGCTGTGAGATTTTTCCAACTTTTGACAGGGCTTCCAAATCAATAGATAAATTCACTGAAATAAATTCTGGATGTCTTTTGAGAAGAAAGAAAACAGAAAAAAAGAAAATTAACATTTCTTGAGCTTTACCATGCACCAAGCACTGTGCTACGTATTTATGCAGAATTCTCTTAGTTTCAAAAAGCTAATGCAGATATAAAGCCTACAAAAATCTCATTTGTTAGGGATGCCTTGGTATCACTGGGCAAAGAAAATGCTCTTTTTTCTATAAGGTGAAATCTGGCAGTTGAACTAATAGAAAAATAAAATGTATCCTGTTTGAGTGGGAAAAATACCTCTTCTCAGTGAAAATTTTTACTTAATGGGAGCACTCTGTTACTTGGAGCAAAAAAAAAAAAAAAAACCAAAAAAAATACAACTTTTGATACTTTTCAAGAATTCTGAGCTTAGCCATAAAGAAAAATTATTTTGCTCATAAATAGTATTCTTGTAACATCTGAATTCATACATTTCAAAAGTAACTTCATCATATACTACAATTTAATTTAAAAATAAAACTTAAATCATCAAACCAAAAAAGTGCCATATTGCTAAAACAAACCCAGACTCTACTGAAGTTGAAAATTTGGTGCAAAGCTCACAGGCCTTGTGGTTTGGGTGATTTCCAAACTTATTTTAATTCGTTGCTCCAGAGCCATGGTTCTGCCCAAGGCGCTGTGTCTCTGAATGGGAAACAGCGTGAATGTTTGTGGTTGGGAAGGCCATCCAGAGAATTCCTGTGTGATTCCCCACCTCTCCCCTCAACTACACTCCCTCCCAAATGAAAACTACTGCTTGCTCATTCATTCAAATAATCTTTACTAATATGTTCTAGACTATTTCTTAAAAACCTTTATACCTTTATTTCTGGTTTTCCCGTAAACCAATAAAGCAGAAGTGAGAAGCTGATGAAAAATCAAAACAGCAACATCATAAAATTCCTTTCATTAAAATAATGAATAACTTCAAACTACTGATGCTTTCTGGCAATCTCAAATATATTAAACTCACAATGAATACTGCATCTGTTATACACTCTAACCAGACTTTTTTTTGCTTTGAGTTTTGAATATATCCATTCTGCCCTTGTATCTTTACTTAGTTAAAATGGGTATTTTACAGATTTCAAATGACAGTCCAGAAGTCATAACTGGGCTTTAGAACAGAGCAAATCAAGTTGCCACACTGTCTGCTCATCAATGCTAATCTCACCTCCTCTCACAGTAATCTGAAGCCTTTTGGAAAAGAGCTACATAGTGAAACTACATAGAGATGGGAACATGTTAGTCATTGTCCTATGTGTATGATGTATATGCAAAGTACATCATGCAAAATGCCGGTCTGGATGAGGCACAAGCTGGAATCAAGATTGCCGGGAGGAGTATCAATAACCTCAGATACACAGATGACACCACCCTTATGGCAAAAAGTGAAGAGGAACTAAAGAGCCTCTTGATGAAAGTGAAAGAGGAGAGTGAAAAAGCTGGCTTAAAACTCAACTTTCAAAAAACTAAGATCATGGCATCTGGTCCCATCATTTCATGGCAAATAGATGGGGAAACAATGGAAACATGAGAGACTATTTTCTTGGGCTCCAAAATCACTGCAGATGGTGACTGCAGCCATGAAATTAAAAGTCGCTTGCTTGCTCCTTGGAAGAAAAGCTATGACCAACCTAGACAGCATATTAAAAAGCAGACATTACTTTACTAACAGTCTGTCTAGTCAAAGCTATGGTTTTTCCAATAGTCATGTATGGATGTGAGAGTTGGACTATAAAGAAAGCAGAGCACCAAAGAACTGATGCTTTTGAACTATGGTGCTGGAGAAGACTCTTGAGAGTCCCTTGGACTGCAAAGAGATCAAACCACTCAATCCTAAAGGATATCAGTCCTGAATACTCATTGGAAGGACTGATGCTGAAACTCCAATACTTTGGCCACCTGTGGCAAACAACTAACTCCTTGGAAAAGACCCTGATGCTGGGAAAGATTGAAGGCAGGAGGAGAAGGGGACGACAGTGTGAGATCGTTGGATGGTATCACTGACTTGATGGACATGAGTTTGAGCAAGCTCCGGGAGTTGGTGATGGACAGGGAAGCCTGGCATGCTGCAGTCCATGGGGTCGCAAAGAGTCGGACATGACTGAGCGGCAAAACTGAACTGTCCTGTGTGTGCGTGCATGTGTGCGTCGGTGTATGTATGTGTGTTGGTACTGATTTAACTTACGCAGGAATGCAAAAGAGTTTACCACATTGTTTTAAAGTGGCCTTCTGGTACTATGTTTCTAATAATTTTCAAAATAAAATCAAATTTGATCAACAGCTAAACTGTAAGAGTTCTTTTCTCATTCAGAAAGTGTGTAACAGTTATTAATAAATTAATTTTTACATATCAAATTCACCTTGGGTGAATGTGTACAACTGCAACTATCTTGACCACAAGCGACTTTTGAAACATCCTCTCAAACTGGAATTCAGGTCCTCCCGTGGATGTCACTGCAAAAAGTACCAAAGTGAATACTTGAGGATAGCTGAATTTTTGTGATCTCAGAAGTCTATAAATACTCCCTAAATTTTTTTCCAATTTCTCAGAAGCCTCATTTCTAGACCAGTGTTTGTTTGAAATAATGATAATGCCTATAGGGCTTTTGTGGCACAGTGGCAAGAATACTAGGAATTAAGAGACCTAAGTTTGACCTCTGACTTACCACTTACCACCATCATTACTGGGCATCTTAGCCAAGTTCCATTCAATCTCTAAACCTCAGTTTCTTCCTCTCTAAAACAATGGGTGTATACTAGATCATACCTAAAATCTCTTTACACTCTATGTTCTGAGATTATTTTTTATATTTTACCCTTGAGATCAGTTCAGTTCAGTTCAGTCTCTCAGTCGTGCCTGACTCTTTGCGACCCCATGGACTGCAGCATGCAGGCCTCCCTGTCCATCACCAACTCCAGGAGTTTACTCAAACTCATGTCCATCAAGTCGGTGATGCCATCCAACCATCTCATCCTCTGTCATCCCCTTTTCCTCCAGCCTTCAATCTTTCCCAGCATCAGGGTCTTTTCCAATGAGTCACTTCTTCACAGCAAGTGGCCAAAGTATTGGAGTTTCAGCTTCAGCCTCAGTCCTTCCAATGAATATTCAGGACTGATTTCCTTTAGGATGGACTGGTTGGATCTCCTTGCTATCCAAGGGACTCTCAAGAGTCTTCTCCAACACCACAGTTCAAAAGCATCAATTCTTCAGTGCTCTGCTTTCTTTATAGTCCAACCCTCACATCCATACATGACTACTGGAAAAACCATAGCTCTGACTAGATGGATGATTGGAGTTCAAAAAGTTACCTGATTCAGAGAAGAGTCGCTTGTGGGTTATTTTCAAATCCTTAACAAGAACTTGCCTAATTTGATCTCAGGGCTTCCCTGGTGGCTCAACAG
Source organism: Dama dama (assembly GCF_033118175.1). Lineage (NCBI taxonomy): Eukaryota > Metazoa > Chordata > Mammalia > Artiodactyla > Cervidae > Dama > Dama dama. Next base: position 22,963,426 of record NC_083697.1, on the reverse strand, counting down.
CAAAGAATTCACCTGCTATGCAGAAGATGCAGGAGATGCAGGTTCGATCCCTGAGTTGAAAAATCCCCTGGAAGATGGCATGGAAACACAGTCCAGTATTCTTGCTATTCCCATGGACAGAGAAGCCTGGTGGGCTACAGTCCATGGGGTTGCAAAGAGATGGAAACAACTGAAGACTGAAGTGACTGAGCACTCTTGTAAGTTGAACTCATTGACTAGTTTCCCAGTAGCAAATATTGTCTCACCCACCTGCAAAGATAGTGCTTCCTATTAATCTATGTGAGTCAGCATCTTACTGAGATCCATACTCTTGACAACAGCATTTTCAACCAAATGAAATTCCCATTCTAACTGCTAGCTATATAAAAGATCAATCATTGTATCATTCGTAACATCTGTAGAAATATAATTTCTAGATATGTAAGAGCTGTGGAAATTTTTATATTTCATATATCATGTTCCCACAGCTTGTCTTCAGACTGCACTTAATCCGATCTGAAGACAAATTTTCACCCCCAGTCTGAAATGCAATTTCAAGTGAAACCAGTTTATTATTCCATCTCTTTGTAGTTCATATCTTATATTTTTAGAGTATGAACTCATTCCATGTTTAAAACAGAAAGACAATCACTGTGCTATTAACCCATGAATGATGATAATCTATAGCTTAACATCTGGCAAGCAAAAGAAAATCACAACTACTCCTCCAAAGGTAGGGAGACCCTCCATCAGAGAAACTTGAACTGAAGGAAAATATATGAATAGGAGAAAGAGAAACAAAAGGAGCAAATAGAAGGGAACACGCCTGGTGGTCCAGTGGTTAAGACTCTGCGCTTCCAATGTAGGGAGTGCGGGTTCCATCCCTGGTTGGGGAACATGCCAATTTTTTTTGGAAAAAAAAAATTTCTTTTAAGGAGAAAATAAATGCGGTAAGGAACTAGTGTGTTTTGAGCCTTTTCCCTGGACTCATTTAGCATTTATAATAACTGCGTAAGGCAGGTATCCTTCCCATTTATAATTGAGCAAGTTAAGATCAAAGGCGTTGTTATTCCACAGCTAATAATGTGTAGTTGGTACTCGGGCCCAGCTCTGCCTCCCTTCATGAAGCTACACTGCCTCTGGATTAAAGGTAACTGGACACCACATACACTCTATCATGAAGTGGGCACGTGAAAGAAAAAGAAATGTTTCAGATTGAGGATTTGAAGCCTGCACTACAGAATAAAACTCTGAAGGAGGAATTAGGTAAGAGGAGAACCAAGATTTAACCATAGTCACCAGTAGAAAGAAGGAAAAAGAATTTCAAAAGGTTAGTTGAAATGTTAAGCATTCGGAAGTTGGTTAAACATGAGGACAGACTACCTCCTAATGAGATCATCATTAGCCTAAGTCAAACAGCTGCAAGTCATCACTGACGCCTCCGTCTCCCTTACCAAGTAGTAACAAAGCCCAGTTGAATCCTCCTTTCTGGCACTTCCTTCCCATTCTTCCTGCTCCCTTCCAATCTCAGGTCCTTATAGTTTCACAGCTGAAAACTGTAGCACCTTGGTCTCCTGCCTTCCAGACTGTGTCATTTACACTTTTGAGCTTAATCTCCCTAAAAGACTGTCTGACCATATTACTCTTTGGTATAGAAATCAGAATGGTCTTCTACTAACCACACAACATTCATCCTGATAGTCTTTTCCATTACCCATATGCACTTTAAATTTAACTGCTCCCCATTACACTGTACCTCTTAAACTCATATGTCAATTACATCTCAATAAAACTGGAAAAAATTTAAAATTTTAAGAGTTGTAAAAATAAATAAATATATAAACTATTCCCCAATATAACCCTAGTCAACCTTATGAGCTCTGCGACCATTATACTAGCCGTTGGACTTACTGCAAGTATATCTGTGCCTCAGTTTATCACCGATGAAATAGGAATAAATAATAATACTTGCCTCATAATTATTTGGAGAATAAAATGAATTTAATGCATGTAAAACCCTTGAAACAGTGGCTGTACTGCTCAATAAGTGCTCAATAAACATTAACAATCATTATTATCATTTTAAATTATTGCTTTTTTTACCTTTACAGTCAAATATTATACAACACCACAACATAAATATTATTAAGGTAATGAAAATAATAGCAATGGAGACACCAAAATTTGAACATGTATAATCTGGCTCTAGAGTTATGCTTTAACCACTAAGCTACAATGCCGTGAAGAAATGATCAGATAAAATATACCTCCAAGCATGTGTTCTTGCCATTTCCTCTATCTGAAGGATCCTCAAATTATCAAATTCTTAAATATAATCATTAAAATCCAATCCAATTAAGACCCTTTTCAAGACATCTTCTCTGAGCTTTCTGGTCAAAAGTTAAGATCTACCAATTTTGAATTCTACTTGCATTTTTATCTAAATTTTGTGTGACACACTGATTCATTGTTACAAAATTTTAAATTATAAAATCCTATATTTTCATATTACTTGAAAGCCTGTAAGTCACTTCTAAATATATGAACTCCTTATGTTCCATTTCCCTGGCTAAGGTCTTTGAGGGCAGCGATTGAAACTTATACTTCTGAGTCACTTCTGCATTCCCTAGTATGAGACCTTATAAAGAGGAGATCCCTGCAGACAGCTGGGTGGAGGTCAGTGGTTACCTACAAAAGAAGGTCTTTCAAATGATTTTGAACAATCCCCAAAGGACTGCAGTAGGGTTACCAAAATCATCAATTCAAATATTAGACATATTTCTATTTATACTGCCAAGTATTTACATTCATATAAACAACTCTTGGGTACACACGCAGAAAGTCACTGTCTAATTCCGTTTTCTCATAGCTATCTCTGGCATCCTTCTCCATTTAACCCCATTAAAGTCATGCTAGTTGTAAAACAACAACAAAAGCAAAACAGAAAGAGACACAAGTGATACAACCAGAGGCGGCCTTATCATTCATACATTGCTTACACTATAAGGAAAATCTTGAAAATAAATAAAGATTTGGTGTGTGATTAACAAGAGATGAATGAACTCTTTCTGAAATTCTTACTTGAGACAAAGGATTTATGATTCCAAGTGCAACTGCATCAGGTACAAAGCGAGAAGAGGTGAGAAAACTCTCTTTCATTTAACCCAGTTCCTTTTACAAAGATTCCTTCACTGCCAACATCAACATTTTGAAAATGTTTTCTTTGGACTGATGGATATCATACTCTAAACTCTTGGAAACACCTTTTTATTCAGTGAGTATGGGGCAACAGAGAACAAAAGAAGAGATATTTTCATAATAAGCTGATTCCTTAATTTGGAGAAAGATACACCACAAAGTGAAGAGGGAAAATAGTCAATCCTATTTAAAGAGTTAAAACAGAGAAGGAAAAAAGTTTTTGAAATTTAAACAGAAAGTAAATATTTCTACTTATACAGATAACCAATGGTGCTTAGAACAAATCTTATTATTGTTTAGTCAGTAAGTCATGTCCAACTCCTTGTGACCCTATAGACTGTAGCCCACCAGGCTCCTCTGTCCATAGGATTTCCCAGCAAGAATATTGGAGCAAGTTGCCATTTCCTTCTCCAGGGGACCTTCCCGACCCAGGGATCAAACCTGGTCTCTGCGTTGGAAAGTGGATTTTTTTTTTAACCATTGAGTCATCAAGGAAGCCCCTTGAACATATCTTACCTCCATCAAAAAGTCTTACCTAGAAGCTATCCTATTTTCTTATGTCTGATTATAAGAAAAAATGTATATGAAATAGGTAGAAGTATTATAGAAGTCATGGAATATCTTTACCATGTAAGTATTTACCAGGTAAGTATTAAGAAGATTTTTAATAACATGGAAAATGTTTACTGAATAATATTAAGTGAAAAACAGAACAAAATATCTATAGCATTTGATCTCAATTATGTAAAAACATATTTAACTTTTTTTTTTAAAGAAAACATGTTAAGACATTAACAGCCACTGCCTTTGTTTGGTAGAACTATCTTTTCAATGAGTTCTCACATTCTACATTTTCCCCAACAAGCCTATATAGTGAAGGTACCATATACCTTCATACATGGGGTGGAGAGGAAACCAACACTGCAAGAAAAAGATTTTCAAAATTTAGTTCCAGTAGAAAGTGCTAACCAAATTCATTTCCATATCTAAACGTAATCTGTAAATTTATAAATAATGATACAAACTAGTGTTATAATTATTATCATTTTAAAAATAAAGCAACCAAAGGAGATTTCCTATTTAAACTGGGAGGTAATAAAAACCATTAAAATGTTTAGCAGCCTTATTCCGAAGTATAATATTTCAACATATGTTTAACTTCTTAAAGTCAAAAAGAACACTCCTCAAAGCCAACATCATTTCATGTTTATTATACATTACTATACCACTGTTCAAGACCCAGGGTACCTCCCAAGACTGTTTAATTTAGTTCATAACTGAGATACAACGACATGAAATAAACAATGCAAGAAGATAAACTATTCAAGGCTACATCAGAGGTTAATATATTAATACCACGGTAGAGTCTGAGGAAGAAATCACGCAGCTAGGATCTGTCAGAAGTGCTTCATTCGGAAGGTGGGAAAGGGGAAAATAAGCAGTGTTCGTTAAAGTGTACAGGCTCTGAGGATCACATGTGATTTAACCATTGGGCATGCATACGAGCTCAGTCACATCCGACTCTGCAACCCCATGGACTGTACTCCGCCAGGCTCCTCTGTCCATGGGATTCCCCAGGCAAGAATACTGGAGTGGGTTGCCATTTCCTCCTCCAGGAGATTTTCATGACCCAGGGATCGAACATGCATCTCCTGCATTGCAGGTAGATTCTTTACCATTGAGCTACCTGGGAAGAGTTAATAGTACTATACTATATATTTGAAAGTTGCTATGAGAATAGATCTTAAAAGTTCTCATCACAAGAAAAGAAATTTTTAAAATAGTGCTCCTCACAGTATACAATTTAGTGCTAGACATATTATAAATGCTAAGTAAATATTCCTTGAATGGAAATCAGCTTTTACACATAAAGAAATTAACTGTGTTCCCCTCTAACAGGTGACTTTGCCCACTTGAGCATCTCTGAAGCATCTATAAAGGTGCTCTTATAGGAAATCATCACTGATGCAATAATAATGTTTTATTTTAACATACAGTAATTTTATTTTATATTTTAAAATATAGTAATTTTAAAATGTCCTTGGCCTATATTATATCCCTTTTGTTCTCTCATAACAAGGAACTTTTGATTCATGTACGGTTTTTAAGGTCAGCCTGATCTAGATTTCTGGCCAGTACATTTTCAGAGCACTTCCCCCATTTTCCCATACATTTACCTACTCTACTCTTAAATGCATAGCATAATGCAAGCTCTAAAACTCCCCCATCCTAGCCATAACCTATTGAAAAAAAATTATAGCATATAATACAGCATCATTCTATATATCTAAACCACTGTGGGCCAGAAAGAGCCATTCTTCTTAGTTCACTAGCAAAAGTTGCTTTTTTTAAAAGTGTCATCCAATTTGCAAATCCTGCCTTCAGCATTCATTTGTCAAAAGGGTCATAATTAGGCTCAATCTGGAAAAAATGCTGAGAAAGATATATTTGTTTTTAGGTTCTTTATGCACAGTAGCATTTTATTAGAAGGAATGATTTTCAGGCAATTTGTCCATCAAAATCTTTCAGATTAAGGGCAATACTTTTTTTAGTCACAAACTATGAAATCCTTTACAATATATCATGCAGAGATTTGCTGGAGACATATTTCAGAAGAACACAATAATCAGTCTTAAAAGTAGTAATCCTTTCACTGTATTCATTACTAACCATTTTTTGATGATGCTGGATATGACATAAAGGATGGCATACTCAAGTTCAAACACTGGCAATAAGTGGGACGGAGGTTCAAGAGGGAGGGGACATATGTATACCTATGGCTGATTCATGTTGATGTTTGGCAGAAACCAACACAATTCTGTAAAGCAATTATCCTTCAATTAAAAAATAAATAAATTTTTTAAAGTATTAGCAATAATAATTAAAAGATTAGAAAATAAGATACAATATGAAAGAAAGAGGAAAAAAGAAACCTCATGTATTGGAAGAAAACAGAAAAACTTGGTAGTAACATAAGTAGGTGTATAAAGCTCTTAATTTCACCTAAGAAAGATAAGAAATGAGTTTATATTACAGCAAAAGAAGTTAGTTTAGATATTAGAAAGACATGTCTAATTTGAGGTTTGGGGGTTCCTACAATCCATTACTGTGAAAAGTTACAGACTCTGTTTCAACAGAAATTGTTATGAGGTTGATGGATAGACTGATAATCTGAACATTGGTTAAAACAAAGTCCTCTCTGCCTCTGGAATTTTATACTATTTTCCTGCCTCATTTTCCGTCACTGAGCCATGCGTGTTCTCCCACTTACATTTTCTAAATGTTCTTTCATGCTTCTTTGAGAATGTACTTTGCATAGTAATGTAAGAGCTGCTATGTGCTGTGCCGCGCTTAGTCGCTCAGTCCTGTCCGACTCTTTGTGACCCGATGGACTGTAGCCTACCAAGCTCCTCTGTCCATGGGATTCTCCAGGCAAGAATACTGGAGCAGGCTGCCATGCCCTCCTCCAGGGGATCTTCCCAACCCAGAGATCAAACCCAGGTCTCCCACGTTGCAGGTGGAGTTTTTACTATCTAAGCCACCAGGGAAGTCCAAGAATACTGGAGTGTAACCTATCTTTTCTTCAGGGGATCTTCCTGACCCAGGAATCAAACCTGGGTCTCCTGCATTGCAAGTGGATTCTTTACCAGCTGAGCTATCAGGGAAGCCCAAGAAATACTACACTCTACCCCCAACTCCCACCCCCCAAGAAAAGCATACCTGAATCATTCATACATTAAATAAATATTTGCTAAGTGTCCTCCATGGGCTATGAGAAACTGTTGAACTTTGGGCACACAACGCTGGGGGGAAAAGGTCCCTTCCTACATGTACTTTAGAGTCAAACCGTCTAACAGGATATTATAAAAAAGGATTACAAGTGCAGAAAAAATTTTTAAGGACTGCATTCTATGGAATCCAGACAAAAGAACATAAGCAGGAGAATTTAAGCTCCAGGAAGAGAAGAAGGTTTAAGCAGGAATTGAAGGCTGAGGAGGGTGAAGAGTCTCCTGTGACGTCATGGGTGAAGGTCCAGAGGTTGAAAAGGAGGGCGAAGAGTCTCCTGTGACGTCATGGGAGAAGGTCCAGAGGTTGACAAGGAGCACACAATATGGGAGAACACAGTGCAATATGGCTCCAGGACAGCCAGAAGGGTGAGAGGCGAGGGTGCAAGGCTGACGGAGACGCCATTAAAGGCCCACCCTGTTCAGATATCTGGAGTCGTTTCAAGAATCACCAGATTCCACTTAAGAAAGATCAGTCTGGCTACAGTGTGGAAAACAGACTGGAAGAAAGCAATAACGAAGTAGGAGAGATAGGGCAGTAGGCTGTTACCATCACCCAAGGAAAGATATGGGTGGGCAGGACAAGAGTCACAGCAGAAGGAGCAGAGAAGGACAGACAGATCTGAGACATTTGTGAGGACAGACATGACCCAGTGAATGAAAAACTATAAAGAGTGTAGGGGAAGTCAAGAATAGTTCTCAAGTGGTTGGTTTGGACAATGAGCACCATTCACTGAGAAGGGTGCAAAGGGAGGAGCAAATTTGATTTTTATTTATTTATTATTTATTAGGGAATAATAAATTCAGTTCAACCTGCTTTGAGTTTTGAGCTGCCCGACCAGAGATCAGGCTGATCAAGTCCCTCAAAGGAGATTTCAAATGAAATACAACAATGCATGGTTTTCGCCTCTGATGTTGAGAAATTAATTAATTGTATCATATTTTAAAGAGACCAACACCACTTTTGTTGAAGGAAGTAAATGTTTTCCAACTTAGAAACACAGTCTTGCTAAAAGACAGGTTAATAGGTACACTATAATTTCTAGTTAATCTACTTATAATGTCTTTTTTTAATAAAGAAAATTGAAAACAAGTCCAGGCTCAAGTCCATGAATCACACTCTTGTTCAGGCATTTCTGACATTTCCAATTTTAACCATGTCACTAAGATGGAAAAATTCATGATTTAGTAAGCTGAGCAGCACTGACTGATCATCCAGTATTTAATTAGAAAATCCTCAGGTTTTCAGGGCAAATCATGAGCTATGTCGATTCAACTCTCTTACTCAAATCTATTAACCTATCTATTAAAATTTGAGCACTGAGACACTGCAAAATATTCAGCATGGGCTAAAACTCTGGACTAAAGATCACATCTGCAAAAAATACTAGCTGAAAGTCAAAGGAGCAGTTTAAACAGCATCACTTTCTTTAAATAAACTATGCTTTCTCTTTAGTATTTTTGATCAATTAACAGTGATATGTTAATAAGTTTTTATTAAGATGACATAATTAAGGCAATAGATACCTATTTTAACATCTATTTTTTGATGTAATAACAGTATATACTATAAATCATTTGAACTACACAAGGAATTAAAGATAATAACAGCAGAATATGAATGAATGTCAGGATTATTCTCCAAAACAGCCATTGTTGTGGCCCCATGCTATATACCATCAGACTTTTAAAAATTTTACTTTCAGAATAACTAACCTGATTTTTCTAATAATCTACATACTAAATGGCTATTAAAAACAGGCAACATTAAGAAGATAAGTACTCAGAAAATCAACCTAAAAAAATTAAAGCATTACATGATGTATCAAATTTTACTGGTATCAGTTCAGTTCAGTTCAGTTCAGTCGCTCAGTCATGTCTGACTCTTTGCGACCCCATGAATTGCAGCACGCCAGGCCTCCCTGTCCATCACCAACTCCCAGAGTTTACGCAAACTCATGCTCATCGAGTCGGTGATGCCATCCAGCCATCTCATCCTCTGCCATCCCCTTCTCCTCCTGCCCTCAATCCCTCCCAGCATCAGGGTCTTTTCCAATGAGTCAACTCTTTGCATGAGGTGGCCAAAGTACTGGAGTTTCAGCTTTAGCATCAGTCCTTCCAATGAACACCCAGGACTGATCTCCTTTAGGATGGACTGGTTGGATCTCCTTGCAGTCCAAGGGACTCTCAAGAGTCGTCTCCAACACCATAGCTCAAAAGCATCAATTTTTTGGCACTCAGCTTTCCTCACAGTACAACTCTCACATCCATACATGACCACTGGAAAAACCATAGCCTTGACCAGACGGACCTTTGTTGGCAAAGTAATGTCTCTGCTTTTTAATATGCTATCTAGGTTGGTCATAACTTTCCTGCCAAGGAGTAAGAGCCTTTTATTTCATGGCTGCAATCACCATCTGCAGTGATTTTGGAGCCCAAAAAAATAGTCGGACACTGTTTCCACTGTCTCCCCATCTATTTACCATGAAGTGATGGGACCAGATGCCATGATCTTAGTTTTCTGAATGTTGAGTTTTAAGCCAACTTTTTCACTCTCCTCTTTCACTTTCATCAAGAGGCTTTTTAGTTCATCTTCACTTTCTGCCATAAGGGTGGTATCATCTGCATATATGAGGTTATTGATATTTCTCTTGGCAATCTTGATTCCAGCTGTGCTTCTTCCAGCCAGACTTCAGCAATACATGAACCGTGAACTTCCAGATGTTCAAGCTGGTTTTAGAAAAGGCAGGGGAACCAGAGATCAAATTGCCAACATCCGCTGGATCATCAAAAAAGCAAGAGAGTTCCAGAAAAACATCTATTTCTGCTTTATTGGCTACACCAACACCTTCAGCTGTGTGGATCACAATAAACTGTGGAAAATTCTGAAAGAGATGGGAATACCAGACCACCTGACCTGCCTCTTGAGACACCTGTATGCAGGTCAGGAAGCAACAGTTAGAACTGGACATGGAACATCAGACTGGTTCCAAATAGGAAAAGGAGTACATCAAGGCTGTATATTTTCACCCTGCTTATTTAACTTATATGCAGAGTACATCATGAGGAACGCTGGGCTGGAAGAAGTACAAGCTGGAATCAAGATTGCCGGGAGAAATATCAATAACCTCAGATATGCCGATGACACCACCCTTACGGCAGACGGTGAAGATAAACTTGCCTCTTTACTGGTATACTTGTTTTCAAAGCACAGAAACTACACAGGAGCCATATCAGTGAATACAGCCCTTTTTCTGCATTCTTTTCACATTAACATATGATGGAGACTCATGCTGGAGAAGACTCTTGAGAGTCCTTTGGACTGCAAGGAGATCCAACCAGACAATCCTAGAGGAAACCAACCCTGAATATTCATTGGAAGGACTGATGTTGAAGCTGAAACTCCAAAACTTTGGCCACCTGATGCAAAGAGCTGACTCATTGGAAAAGACCCTGATGCTGGGAAAGACTGAAGGCAGGAGAAGGGGATGACAGAGGATGGCATGGTTGGATGGAATCACCGACTCAATGGACATGAGTTTGAGCAAACTCCAGGAGATGGTGATGGACAGGGAAGCCTGGCGTGCTACAGTCCATGGGGTCGCAGAGTCGGATACGACTGAGTAACTGAACTGAACTGAACCTCCATTTTAAAAAGCACATGATATGTGAAAGTTATTTAGCCTCCTGGGGGCTCATTTATCCCATCTATAAAATTGGGCTAATAGGTTATTGTAAGGATTAACTGAGATATTATGTGAAAAAACTTAATGCTTGATATGTGGTATAAAGCTTATCAGCTACTACTTTTATTATTTTCTGGAAGGCTATGGAAGAGCAGCTGAGGAAGTGACAAGCTAGACTTATTCTCTAGAAATAAAGAGGTAAAGATAAATGACCTTCAGAAACATGCATTAAAAAATGGGATATTTCAAAGAAAGAATGTTAATAACAAGCTTATGCTTTAAGCATTATATCCAGTAACCTAAAAACTCCCCCATTCACCTCAAAATATACTTTATGGATTGCTTTTGTTGTTGGCACTAAATTTGTCAACATAAGGAAGCCAGGAAAGAATATATTGATAATCTAGGGTGAAAAAAATAATAATAATCTAGGGCGAACCTTCAAAACTAAATGGGTGCCTCCTGACCAGTCAGCATGACCTCCTCAGTCCATAATGTTTACACCCATTTACTAGTAAATACTACCTAAAAAGATATTCTTGGGAATTCCCTTACTAAATGGGTGCCTCCTGACCAGTCAGCATGACCTCCTCAGTCCACAATGTTTACACCCATTTCCTAGTAAATACTACCTAAAAGGATATTCTTGGGAATTCCCTGCAGTCCAGTGGTTAGAACTTGGTTCTTTCATTTCCATGGGCCCAGTGGAGTGCCCCCCTCCCCAAAAGAGGTATTCTCTGAGGAAAAACAAATAAATAAATGAGTTTTCACTGTAAAAGACAGGGTAAAGATTATTCTCAGCCACAGGAAAAGTGACGTAAAAATATAGACACAAATCTTTTTCTGTACAGTTGAATTATATGTTTGCTCAAGTGAAAAACAAGTAGCAATTTTGGTTATAAACCGAACCCATGACTTTTATTGTGTCAGCCTTTTGGAAATTCTTTGAGAACCTTCACTATTGTACTTCAAGCTTATTCTGCATTATATGTCTTAATTATATTAAACTACATCACTTGAATCTGAGATCATCCTAAATCACATGATGGAAAAGCTAATGAACCCAAATGCTGAGCTACAGCTCTTAAAATCAGATGGGAAACATCTACAGAGTTTTTGATGGGTTTGTAAAAACTGTCCTTTTAGTCACCTTTCCAAATACGCTATCAGAAACCTTCATTTATCTAGCCCTAATGGCAGCAAATACAAGCCCAAGCTCTCACTCCTATGACTGACAAAATAAGAGGGCTTAATACATCAGGTTAAATCCCATATTTACCCATTATTTGAATAAAAGTTTTCCAAACCTATAACACACAAAAATTCTTTTCACATTCAAAACATTAAATGTTCTTTACTATTCAAGTGTATCTATAAGGATCTAAAAATGAAAAAAAAATCAAAGAAACTAGGAAATAAGCCAATTTTTAAAAAATATTCAATGTCCCTGATCAAGTTAAACAAAATCCCATTGTCAGTTTTCAGCATAATAGTCAAACAACAAAAAAAAAAATTTCACACTTCATATTTCTTTTAATTTAGTCAGTACAGCTTTGTATATGTCCTTTATGAATAACACAGTACAAAACTACCTAAAAGACCTTTAATCAAATTAGACTTTATCTGAGGTTTGGATTTAGCTCATATTGTCTTATCTTATTTATGACACCCATTCATCAAGATTATTTTGTTAGTATGGAAAAATTGTGCATTGTAAGACAGATTATCTGGGAGAAAGAAATCTAAAACTTTAAAATGCCTAATTTAAGTTACCATAAAATCTGAACTATAAGTAAATCATTACACTGACTGAAACTCACCTTGAAACATGTTTTAAAAGGTGTGAATATCTGCAGTGTACTACAAAGACAACACTGTTTTAACAAAGCTCAATTATTTTCACCACAGGTAATAGCATATGCATGAAGAGATTGGAGTGACCAAAGGATGTCTGTCTGCAGTTATTTGAACTTTTTTCCCATTGTTTTTTCTTTTCAAGGAACTGTTACAACTAGGGTAGGTACCTATGCACATTTAATCATAATGTTTGTATATACTTTATGTTGCAAATTACTGCTTTTGTGAGGTCATAAGTGGTGACTACTGTCCTAATAAAGCATATGGAACACATATGAAACAAAAAAACTTTATGACAGTGATAGTCACTCAGTAGTATTTGACTCTTTGCGACCCCATGGACTGTAGTCCGCCAGGCTCCTCTGTTCATGGAATTCTCCAGGCAAGAATGCTGGAGTGAGTAGCCATTCCCTTCTCCAGGGGATCCTCCTGACCCAGGGATCGAACCTGGGTCTCCTGCACTGCGGGCAGATTCTTTACCGTCTGAGCCACGAAGGAATACTTACATGCATAAACCACCTCTGGAAAGATTATGCAAGAAATAGGCTACTATGATTTCTTCTGGAGAAAAGAGCAGTTTTTTAAGAAAAAATACTTCTTTTAGCTTTATATTCTTGTACAATGAACCTGTGTAACTCCTTCAAAAATAACAAACTACTCTGAAATGAAATAAGAGGAGCCAAAGACATGCACAAATTTAATACTGTTTATGTAACAGAAAAAGATTAAAAGTCAGTCATGATAACCTAGTATGTATGAACCAGGAAAGGTATTTGCTAAAGGGGACTACTTCCTCTGCTCGGGAGGGCAAATCCATACATCCAGGCCTCAGCTCAAGGCTGGCCTCAGAGCGTGAGTTGGCTTAACAGAAGGTACCCAGTCTCTGAGATCTCAGGGCACCTCTCATTAAGGAGACCACCTCCTCTTGGTTCCCTCTGTCAGGCGAGTGCATGCTTCTTGGTTTTTGTCTCGTCACAACAAAGATTTGGAGTGACGGACATTAAAGCCCCTGGGCGTGTCACAGTTCTCGGGTCTTGGACAGACCGTGTTATAGCTCTCAGGTCTCGAACAGAACATGTTATAACTCTTAGACAAATAGTGTTACAGCTCTATTTTATTTAGAAGATAGCAGGAAAATCCATCTTTGAGGTGTGAGGGCACGTTGATCCAAAGACGTGAAGAGAAGAGAGCCCCAGCACATGGGGGTTGTTGTGGGGGAGACAGCGAAAGAGAGAAAGAGCGCATGAGCACACACATGCGTGGGGGAGAGAGAGCGCCCTTTGGCTCCTCTTTTTATATGTTTTTTTCTTCCCCCTGGGCCTGCCCTATGCAAATTGGGCTTAGCCAGGAGTGCTGTTCTACCTGAAGCCCTCACTCCGGTCCTCGGACCTTCCTTTGTTCTATTTTCGCCGGCTTTTCCCTTCCTTGTCTTTTAGCCACTGCCATTTTGGACTCCTGTTTTCTATTCTAACTACCTAACACCCCCTTCATGGTGACTCACCAGGTTGCCCCTTCACCATCCACATAAATCTGTAGAGAATTAAGGGGTAGGACCCTCTCCTGGAACCTTCCCCTAGAGGATGCAGTCCAGCCCTGCTTCATGACAGCTCAGGCATTTGGAGCTACTTCTCCAACTCTTCCCAGTTGGTGCAGTGGTAAAGAATCCACCTGCCAATGCAGGAGACACGGGTTCAATCCCTGAGCTGGAAAGATCCCCTGGCATAGGAAATAGCAACCAGCTCCAATATTCTGCCTGGAAAATTCCATGAACAGAGGAGCCTGGCAGGCTACAGTCCATGGAGTATCCAAAGAGTTGAACATGACTGAGAACACACACACACACACTCCACTCTTGACCTTTTTCTCAGTCTTCCTTGTTTAGTATTTATACTACACAACACCAGTGGTATATGTGAGCAGGCCCTTCTTGCACAAAATTACATTAGTTCATTTACTTGGTAAATATTTACCAAGACTCTGCCATGTGTCAGGCTATGTGTTAGGCGTTGACAATTTTATGGAATGTAATTCTTTCAATAAAAACTAGAATTTAAAGACCAGAGGCATCTACGACTTAGCCACCAAAAGTATTATATTCCATTTGTTTAACACCTTCCTATGTGACAACATGATGTTGGATGCCTACTATACATTGTTCCTAATTCTTAATGGATGTTAACATATCTATTTTATGAATGCGAAAACTGAGGTTGGATGGATTTCAGTCACGTTCCCAAGGTCAAACGGTTGGTAAGTGGCTAAGTCAGCATCAGAGCCACTTCTATCTGGTTCCAAAGCCTAAGCTCCACTCACTGGCTACGCCACTGCTGCCTCAGTGAAAAATAATCAACTTTCTTGTTTGCATTAATTTAGAATATAGTGCCATTTTCTTTTCCATTTATTATTTTTACTCAAAAACACTTAAATGGAAAATTCCTAATAACAGAAAAGCAGAAGCTAAAATGTAAATTTAATGAAGGCAAATAAAATAATTTTGGCTGTTAAAAAAAGCTGGGAGAGAAAATGCCAAATTTTATAGTGCACTACATTCTATAAAATAGAACCCAACTGAAATTGACATCACTTCCTCTGGCCTTATTTACCCTTTGGCCTTAAATAAGTGGCTATTAAAGAGAATAGTCTTTCTTTCGCTGAAATAAATTAAGTGAATATAGCTCCTTCATTTGTGTGATGAAACACCCCCAGGAGGCCAACTATGTCAACTTCTACCTTGTCTTCACAGTCATGTGAAAATCCAATCTACCATCTTGGATTTGGTCTTTAGAGGCCTAAATTTTCAAAGACTCTGTAATTCATTATATTAAATATTATTGAATACCAGTTACATGTTATGAACTGCGCAACAGAGAAATTTGACTAGAACCTTTCTAGGGAATTCTTTATGTAAAAACTTCAACCCTGGACACCATAGTTATTTTTCATACTGATGAGTTCCTTTTTACTTCAAATTTTAAGATGGGACTTAGAACCTGGAGAGAAAGCATATAATTTTTATAGTGTTCATGCTAAACTTTTTCAAAGAATCAGCAGGGAGGTGGGGGGAGCGGTAACTAAATCCTTTCAA
The DNA here is from genome assembly GCF_033118175.1 of Dama dama. Taxonomy (NCBI): domain Eukaryota; kingdom Metazoa; phylum Chordata; class Mammalia; order Artiodactyla; family Cervidae; genus Dama; species Dama dama. The sequence goes on along the minus strand of NC_083697.1, from coordinate 22,947,836 downwards.
AATTCTATCAATGTTTTCATTGTAAAGACTTCTTTCCTGGAAGTCTTCACTCAGCATGCAGGGCATTTTTGTAAATTTTTGAAAAGTTGGGTTAAGAATCAAAAAGCCTCTTTCCAACTGTATCGCAATGAAATCATGGAGTTTTTCTTTAATGTGTGCAACAGTGTGCAAATGAAACACCACTTCCTATATGCCATTATTAAAATATATCACATTCTTCCTCTCCTTACATGGCCAAATTTTAAGCAAGTATATACTTTGGAAATCATTTAATCCAACTCCATAATTTAAAGGATATAGAAACTAAGGTAATCATGAGAGCATTATCTAGGATTAGCCAAAAAATCTTTTTTGTAACATGAGTTCATTGATATTTGTGTTACCTAACTCTTCAAAAAACTCTTTGAAAGTAGAGATTCTCCATCAAATGCACACTAAGTATACACTATGAGGGAGGCACTGTGTAGGCTAGAGAGGCCCCCAAATAAATAACTGAGATGTGGAGAAGTATTACTATGAGAGCAATCTATCGAAATCCTCAATAGAGGTTCTAACTATGCCCGGAAGACTTGGGGGGAGGCATGTCATCTGGACTGACATTTGAGCAGGTTTTGAAGCATAAGCAGGCAGAGATGAATAGAGAACATTGCAGGCAAAAATAAGAAAGCAAAGACACAAAGTGGAAGCCAGCATATCTGAGGGAATGACAGACTATAAGCACTGTGTCAAGTGGGATTCATCCTAAAAGCAATAGGGAGGGCTCTCCTGGTGGCTCAGTGGTAAAGAGCCCGCCTGCCAATGCTGGAGACACGGGTTCAGTCCCTGACCTGAGAAGATCCCAAGGGCTTGGAGCAACTACGACCATGCACCACAGCTATTGAGAATGTGCTCTAGAGCCTGGGAGTGGTAACTACCAAAGTCCATGCGTCCTAGAGCCTGTGCTCCAAAAGGAGAGTGGCCTCCCCACTCACTGAAACTAGAGAAAAATATCTGAGCAGCAAGGAAGGCCTGGCACAACCAAAAATAAAGTAAGATTATTTTTAAAAGCATGGTGAGTGAATGGAGATATTTAAGCATGACATAAGATTTGCATTTTAGAAATGTCCTCATACGGCCTTGTGAAGAACCACCAGAGGCAGAGAAGATGTAAAGGCTTGGGTAATATCTGAACTGAGTTCCAGACAGAGAAGATCATGAGACATTAGATGCCACACATTGGATTACTTCCTTTGTAACCCCACCCAGCTCACCAAAATACTCCAATCTTACCAGTCTCAATTAATACAAGAAAAAAGATTATTGTAATTGTCTGAATTACTAAGTCAGTAATTTGGAAGTCTCTAAGTCACCAAGTTGAAAGACTAAGAAATCTTCCAACAAAAAATAATGGGATTTTAAACACTAAACATGAGTTGATTGTGTAAGAAATATGTCCCCAGATTTTTACTAAACTAAATGCTAATAATTGAAATTTCAAATTTACCTCAAATTTGCCAAGTACCACAAAGAATCTTATATAGTCTTGTGGAAGAACCAAACTGGCACTGAACTACATCAGAAAATTGGGCTGGTAAATAATCATTAATATACAGAAAATGAATGTAACTTTTGCATTTCTTGCTTGCCAGAAGATAATCATACAAGTTCTCAAAATAATGTGTTTTCATATGATTATTACTTCTGAGTAGATGTAATTAGTTGATTGAAAGTAATTATGTTTGACCCAATGGTTTCCAATATTATCAAAGGTACTAATGGCCACCTTTCTCAGTGTGTCAGCAATCCTATTTTAAGGAAATTATTACTCTGTGCATAAGCAGAAGACCCATCCTAGTAATCAGAAAAAGAACAAGTTGATACCTCCAACTTGGGCAAGTGGCATTACCTCTGAGTCTTGGTTTTCTTCTGTGCAAATTGTGATAATAATGCCTGTCATACCTGCTGTCCAGGTTGCTATAGAGATCAAATGAGCATAGAAACAAAGAATTTTTAAAGGACATTTCTTCTTTACATGGCAAAACCCAGGATTACCTGACACACAGACCCAAATCCTCTTCCCTCCATATAGCATATAAAATCAGTACCACTAACCTTAAAAATCAATCATGTATCATGTGATGCTTCTTTGTATTTATACAACACGATCACCAATTTTTCAAAGTATATTTTATTTTCCTGTCAATCAGATGTTTTATTTTTTTCAATTTGAAAAAAAGTTGACAATCAAAACTCAATTCAAAATCTGCTTTTCTGATTAATTAAAAAATAATTTTCTATGTAAAGATTATTTTCATATCAAAGTTCCAATTTTGGTTATAACAAAAAGAGATGAAAAGAAAAATATACAATTTAATAAGATTCTAATCAATTAAACCGATATTACTCTTTTTAGCTTCAGACTGGTTTACAGAAGGAGAAGTCATTTCCACAGATTAACAACTATGGAAAGCAGATTATCTTTCATTTAGTGAATTTATATAAAATTCTTTCATCTAATATTTTATATTAATATTGTTGAATATGTGGGAAATATGCAAAGCCCTAAGGGACAGAAGCAATCACATGAAAATGCTAGAAATTATCTTTCCAATTAACTTCTATTAAAACAAATAGTCTAAGAATTCAAAGAAATATACAAAACTATCTCTTTGTAAAGCTAAATTAAGTATTTAAGACACTTGAAAGTATAAATGGAAAATCCATATTCTATGTATAACTGAAAAATTATGACTAAAGTCAGCAATTAAAATTGGTATAACAGATATTTAAGTAGCTTGGTAGAGTACATATGGTTATGATCCTTAAAATTGTCTAGATATAATATACTGTGTATCTTATATAAAACACAGATGATTAACTTTCTCTATGAAAATTTTCAGCATGTGTTAACACAATAAAAACCATTGATTATATTTTACCACAAATAATTGAGACCCAGAGTTACTGATTGTTGAACTTTGCTTTGACTGTGTTTAAAATACGTTAGCTTTTACACGGAAGGTACATGTATACACAATGACCCTCTTTATGGAGCCAGTGTTTCACTAAATCCCTTTTTGTCACTCTACAAAAGGGCAAGCTTAGCCTGCCAACAAAACAGCTGAAAAGAACAGTAGCAATGAGTAAACGTCCCCCTGCTGGGTCTATAAAAAGTGTCGGTTCCCATCATGAAGAAGGCGGGCATGTAACACGGATAGGAGCAAGTACTGGGGCTATTGTGCACTGTGCATGATCTCGAGCAGAGAAAACCATCTGTCCTCTCGCCCTGAGAAAGGACCCCTGTGAGCCTCTTCTCATGGACCATTACAGCGTCCGCCAACCCTAACACTGCACAGGCTTTGAACTGATGTCTGTCTGTCACAAAAGTTCATCACTGACCCCTTTTCCCCAGAGGTTCCAGGGGTTTAGGCTGAGGTGGCCAACCACGACCTAACAAAAAGATTAGTGTGTCTGCACACAAAGCAAGATAGAGATATGAGGGACCCTCTTTGTAATATCCTGCCACACAGAATAGAAAACAGTGGATGCAGTCAACTACAGAATATGCAGAGGCGCCGGAGGGAGAAGAGGATTTTGGAAAGGGACTCTGTCTTCCCTTGGAAACAAGTGCTCTTTACTGCCAACAGGCATTTTCCCGAAGAGTTGTAATAATTCTGTCTCTTTATATAAGAAATATTAACAGAAAAGACAATTTCATTCAACCTCAGGCAAAATGAAGAATAGAGCACAATGTTAGGTTTCTCTCTGTAAAGTTTTATCTTAGAAGGCAATCACTGGTAGAGCTATAGAATTATAACAGGCCCTGGGGTTTGTCTACACACCACCCTGCTGCCAAAGCGGTAAACGCCTTCCTACAAAACCTCTGACAGGAAGTCATGTGAGGGTTCTCTTCCTCTCAGCCTCCCTCCTCTGGGCTAACTCGTATACACTCTCCAGTGTTAAACTCAAAGACAATCTCTTCTCTAGTCTTCCCTGGCTCACTCTTCTCTGCATACACTGCTCTCACAGAATTGACAACATTTAACTATGCTTATTACGTGTGTCTCTTTTTACTAGATGATAAGCTCTCAAGGATAAAGGGGCTTCCCTGGTAACTCAGCTGGTAAAGAATCCTCCTGCAAAGCAGGAGACCCAGGTTCGATTCCTGGGTCAGGAAGATCTGCTGGAGACGGGATAGGCTACCCACTCCAGTATTCTTGGGCTTCCCTGGTGGCTCAGCTGGTAAAGAATCTGCCTTCAATGCAGGAGACCTGGGTTCAATCCCTGGGTTGGGAAGATCCCCTGAAGAAGAGAAAAGCTACCCACTCCAATATTCCGGCCTGGAGAAATCCATGGACTGTATAGTCCCTGGGGTCCCAAAGAGTTGGACATGACTGAGCAAATTTCACTTTCACTTTTCAAGGATAAAGATTATGTCATATTATTGCATATACCTAAGACAGTGCTTGACACATAGTAGGCAATTAATAACTATCTGCACTGTAAAAATTGAAATGTAGTTGATTTACAATGTTGTGTTAGAAAGGAAGCCATTTTTAAACAACCACGTTGTTGGGAGTGGGGTAGGTACCAAGATTTACTCCCTGTTAACTTCTTCCCAGATCCAAGTTCTGCCCTACAGTTCTAAGCAGACACGGTCCACCACACATCTGACAATAGCCACCCTGCTTCCTTAACATCACTACCACCATCTCTAGCTCTTGTCTTTTTCAAGCTAAGTGTTCCTATTTTCTTCTGCTGTTTTTCCTTTAAGATAAATTTCAGATGTTAAAAAATATATTTTTTGATGTTTTTCATCCTCATTGCCTTTCATCCCTCTAGAACTGCTCTCGTTTGTCAGTATTTTCTTCAAAACTAAACAAAATACTACATGCATGGTTCAGTCTGTGCATCACACAGGAGAATTGCTACCTACTTGTCCCAGGCACAAGTTACAAATGCAGCCTTATATGTTCCTCTTCACCTTCTCCTTCCACCTGTGCTTCTAAAAGGGATGACTGAAAACTTCAGTGGGATTAGCACCTCTGTTTTCTCCATGACAATATATTTTACCAACCAGACAGGAGACCCCTGTGTAAAGTCCATCATCATTCACACGTTTGTACTAATTTAAAACTTTTCTAAAAAGCCTCAAATGATAAGCAGTTGCTTCGAGTAATTAGCCTGATTGAAAGACAAGAGCCAGGAGTGGGGCAAGAGAGAGGGGAAGGAAAATCTTACTGATTTCCCCAGTTTTGAAAGAGAATTTCTTCTCAAAGTATGTAGCAACTGAATTGGATTTTTCCTATAATAAATATCCGAACAACGTCCCAAGAAAATCTGGCTTCCTACACTTCAATAACAAGTAAGAGTCTTTATTGAAAATATTAACACATAGTTTATATGGAAATTTCACTCAGTAGTAAATATCTATACCTTGGAAGTCTTTCATAGAACTTAGATCATTTCCACATATCTCATTCTACTTCTGCAGTTCAATATTAGAGTTTTTCTGGCCCAATTAATATATCTTATCATTAGGTTACAACACGACTTGCATGTGAATATTTTCTCAACTCAATATGTGCTGTTATTTTAATGAACTTGAGTTGAATCAGCACATCAATCCAGGCCACCTCTCTGCAAACACAATAACAGAACTTGATCTATTCAATTTCAAACCCATTATAGTCTACTAGTCAGACAGCATGCAACTATGGAGCTTTATAAATGTAAAATGATTATATATTCTGTCTAGCATTCATATGTCATATATGTTAAAATAGTATACTGAAATAAATATTTGGCAGCTTCATCAAAGAAAAAGGCTGAATGCCTTAATTTTTTTTTTTATTTAGTCCTATAATTTCTTGGGAAATGTTTTTTTATGTTCTTTCTATGAAAGTTATTTTATAGAACTGAATGGCCATTTATCAGTTCTTACAGAATTCTAAAGAACTAAATATACTATCATACATATAAGAGATGCATTTCTTATGAAAATTTACAATATGCTACACTGAGTACCTAGGTTTGGCTAATTATGAGAAACTGCCTTCCCTTAATGAAGTAGTTAAAATAAGAATATTTTCCCCAAGGACTACTTTTCAGTTTCAATTCTGTTTATGAAGAATTTGGTGACTTGGACAAGGGGTTCACCTCCCTTGAAGAACTCTCAACAAATGATTTTTTTTAAGAAAGTAAACTAATCCTCCAATTTGTTACAACTGGTTTAAGTTTAAAATCTTTTAAAATGATAGTTATGAGATTTTCATAGTCAAGGACCAAGGAATTCAACTGATTTAGTGATTAGCCATTAAGAAGGTAATTTTGTGATTTTTTTAAAATATATATATATCTCATAATTAAAAGCAAACTATGAGTTCTAGAAAAGTTTAAAAAAAAGTATATAAAAGCAAATAATCTAATATAAAATATATTTTTAAAAACATGTTTTCTAAAGAACAGACCACTTATGAAAATCCTACAATTAAGGGCTCAGATATGAATAGTCAGGTCTAATAAAGAAATCCCAATTTAATTGGGATTGATGCGGCACTGAAAGATGAGGCAGGGTCTAGCAGCTAGCAAAGGGTCTACATCATCTTATGAGGAAGCTACTTTTCATAGAGCCCTTCCACAAACTGATCTACACCCCACTGCTTCAGAGCAAGCATATTCTCACAGAAGCCTTCAGAACAGAGCCAATGCAAAAACACTTCCCTCTTTGGTGATGATCCTTTTAACAACAGCCTGAATAATCACACTGAGATTCAAGCATTTGCATTGACCTTAAACTGTTGTCTTTCACACAAGTGAATGCTCACTCTCTGGGTCTGCTTTAGGACCAAAGAAAACGCACAAATATTAAACACTTCAACAGGCCTGAACGAAGAAGATGAAAATATGAGCAAATTTTAAGTATTCTCTTCTCTTTACCAAAGTGCATTATTCTATGTTGAAAAGATATTTTAAGATGAAAGACAACCCAAATGTTTATCCATTGACAGTCTTGTTTCAATTATACATCCATTCAGTGGAATTCTATTTAGCTGTTAAAGCAACAAAGGATGAGACAGTATTGCCTATAAAATATTCTTGCCAAAAATGCTTAACCTGAATCTTATCAATTTTAAAGGAAACATACCTTTTTGGCTCCGTAAGCAGCACCATGGCAATTGGCAAGAACAAAAGCCTTATGGAAGCCAGAAAAAAGGGAGCCAAGAAGAAAATGGTTGATCTATTTTCTAAAAAAGATTGGTAGGACATGAAAGCACTAGCTATGAGAACTGTGGACAACACTAGTCACAAGAACTCAAGAAACCAAAATTAATCTGATGGCTCATGGGTCATGTTTTTGAAATAAGCCTTGCTGATCTGCAGAATGATAATTGCATTTAGAAAATTCAAGATAATTACTGAGGATGTTCAGAGAAAAAAAAACTGCATGACTAACTTCTGTGGTATGGATCTTACTTATAAAAAAATGTACTCTATGATCAAAAAAACAGCAGATCATGATTGAAGCTCATATTGATGTCAAGGCTAGTGTTGGTTATTTACTTCATCTGTTCTGTGCTGGCTTTACTAAAAATCTCAATAATCAGAGTCAGAAGACCTCTTACACCAAACACAGTAGAAAGACCTACTGAAAAAACCTACAACTTTTCAAGACATTGCTTAATTTTTCTTTTGTGATTAAGAATGCAACCCAGCAACTATAGATTATGAGGTTGCTATGAATTGACTTTCTGTCACGACCTGAAAATTGCTGTCTTGAACAAATCCCTGACATCAGCTTGCTGTATTTTTAGAATTTTTCTCTTCTCCAAAAACAGGAAAGAAAACCTAGGTTCCAAATAAATGAGGTATTTTTTAAAGTTGGAGGTATGGGAAGAACAGTTATTTTGACATTTTAGATTGCTTTTTAATCAAACAGTAGAAATTCTAACTTTGCAAGGAAGGACTAGTACTCCATATCTCAAGCCACCTTTAAAATGTTTAACTGGCCTGAGCGTCCATTCTGGAAGGCGCATGGATATGAGTTGACTGTGACCTAAAGGGACAACTTGGTCCCTTAATGGTCACAACTAATAATTTACTCAAAGCATATTTTTATATGCAAGTACAATAGCACTCAATGGGAAAGGCCACTTCCAAGGTCTTAATGGTTATTAATCTGTTTTCCCCCAAAATACTGGTTTAACAGATTATGCCCAGCTAGTTAATAAGGAGCAACACTAAAGTAAAGGGGCTTCCCTGGTGACTTGGTGGTAAAGAATCCGCCTGCCAGTGTTAGAGACTCAGGAGACGCGGGTTAGATCCCAGGGGTAGGACGCTCCCTTGGAGAAGGAAATGGCAACCCACTCCAGTATTCTTGCTTGGAAAATCCCATGAATAGAGGAGCCTGGTGGGCTATAGTCCATGGGATCACAAAAGGGTTGGAAATAAGTTAGGGACTAAACAAAAACAACTAAAGTAAAGAGAGTAATAGAAGGTGTTTTTTCTTTTTAAGACTATAGCTCTATTTTGCAGTAATATAAGCCTATCTCCTAGTCACTCTAGTAACTTTCTTCCTTGAAAACACTTCCCTTCGCCCAGAGATAAATCCACGAACCTATGGACACCTTATCTTTGACAAAGGAGGCAAGGATATACAATGGAAAAAAGACAACCTCTTTAACAAGTGGTGCTGGGAAAACTGGTCAACCACTTGTAAAAGAATGAAACTAGAACACTTTCTAACACCATACACAAAAATAAACTCAAAATGGATTAAAGATCTAAATGTAAGACCAGAAACTATAAAACTCCTAGAGGAGAACATAGGCAAAACACTCTCCGACATAAATCAAAGCAAGATCCTCTATGACCCACCTCCCAGAATATTGGAAATAAAAGCAAAACTAAACAAATGGGACCTAATGAAACTTAAAAGCTTTTGCACTACAAAGGAAACTATAAGTAAGGTGAAAAGACAGCCCTCAGATTGGGAGAAAATAATAGCAAATGAAGAAACAGACAAAGGATTAATCTCAAAAATATACAAGCAACTCCTGCAGCTCAATTCCAGAAAAATAAATGACCCAATCAAAAAATGGGCCAAAGAACTAAACAGACATTTCTCCAAAGAAGACATACAGATGGCTAACAAACACATGAAAAGATGCTCAACATCACTCATTATTAGAGAAATGCAAATCAAAACCACAATGAGGTACCATTACACACCAGTCAGGATGGCTGCTATCCAAAAGTCTACAAGCAATAAATGCTGGAGAGGGTGTGGAGAAAAGGGAACCCTCTTACACTGTTGGTGGGAATGCAAACTAGTACAGCCACTATGGAAAACAGTGTGGAGATTTCTTAAAAAACTGGAAATAGAACTGCCATATGACCCAGCAATCCCACTTCTGGGCATACACACTGAGGAAACCAGATCTGAAAGAGACACGTGCACCCCAATGTTCATCGCAGCACTGTTTATAATAGCCAGGACATGGAAGCAACCTAGATGCCCATCAGCAGATGAATGGATAAGGAAGCTGTGGTACATATACACCATGGAATATTACTCAGCCATTAAAAAGAATTCATTTGAACCAGTCCTAATGAGATGGATGAAGCTGGAGCCCCTTATACAGAGTGAAGTAAGCCAGAAAGATAAAGAACATTACAGCATACTGACACATGTATATGGAATTTAGAAAGGTGATAACGATAACCCTATATGCAGAACAGAAAAAGAGACACAGAAATACAGAACAGACTTTTGAACTTTGTGGGAGAATGTGAGGGTGGGATATTTCAAAAGAACAGCATGTATACTATCTATGGTGAAACAGATCACCAGCCCAGGTGGGATGCACAAGACAAGTGCTCCGGCCTGGTGCAATGGGAAGACCCAGAGGAATCGGGTGGAGAGGGAGGTGGGAGGGGGCATCGGGATTGGGAATACATGTAAATCCATGGCTGATTCATATCAATGTATGACAAAACCCACTGGAAAAAAATAATAATAATAATAATAAAAAAATAATAATAAAAAAAAAATAAAAAAAAACACTTCCCTTCCCTGAAAACCTCTAGAACATGGGCTGTTCTTTCTGTTACAGTCAAATGCAATTCCATTAATATAATCATGTATTCTCACTGAATTTCTAGAACATGTCAATATGCCATCCTTCAGGCAACAGAAAACCAACCTAATGGGAAACCGATGAGTCACACTGTTAAATTATGTTTTTGCTTCAAGTACATTTTTGAAACTAGTTCACCTCTCCATGAAATCCTGTTTTTATATGAAGAATAAATAAGCAATTCTTCAAATATTCCAAAAATACAGTAGAATGTTGATAGGTTTCTGGCTGCATTTTAAATCCATCTTTCCAATGAATAAAAGCAAAAGAAATCAAAGTTTCTGCAAAGCCTCAGGACAAAACTTCAAGAACAGTCAAGTGCTTCAGAAATGATTATTATAATCAGAATACTGGCTTCCCTGGTGGCTCAGTGGTAAAGAACTCGCCTGCCAATGCAGGAGACATGAGAGACATGGGTTCAATCCCTGGGTGGGGAAGATCCCCTAGAGGAAGTAATGGCAACCCACTCCAGTATTCATGCCTAGAGAATCTGATGGACAGAGGAGCCTGGCAGGTTACAGTCCACAGGATTGCTGAGTCAGAGGCAACTGAAGTGACTTAGCAGGCACTCACTCTTTTGTACTTACGAAACTACAATATCTTCCCATTTATAGCACAAAAACTAAACTAGAGCTAAAGGGTGAAAAAATGAACAGACTTTGAAAGGAATTATGATGAGATTTCACTTCACTATAGAATCAAGAAGAATTTTTAAGTATTTTAAAATACCATTTCCTAATTCCTTTTACTATGGTTGTAGTACCACCCCACTTCAAGAGTTCCCTACTATGCTAGAGAGGGTGCCAAGAGAACAACACTTTTATTCACTTTCTGTGTAATTCGTATGCATTACGGGATGTAGAAACATTCATAATATTTGAATTACCGATTCTACTTATAGGTAATATAGGCAATCCACACAAAGGCATAAAGATAGAAGATTATTCACTGTGAAGTTATTTTTTATAACTTAAAAATAATCAAAAGGCATAAAAAGAGAAAAATTGTTAATGGGGAAAAGGAGCAACATAAAGGTAGGGGAATAAGAGATACAAACTACTAGGTGTAAAATAAGCTACAAGAATATATTATACAACATGGAGAATATAGCCAATATTTTATAACAACCACAAATGGACCATAATTTAAAAAATTGTGACTCACTATACTGTACACCTATGACCCATAAATACTATGTAGTAGAGCAGTAGGTCGCTCAGCCGTGTCCAACTCTTTGCAACCCCATAGACTGTAGCCCGCCAGGCTCCTCTGTCCATGGGGATTCTCCAGGCAAGAATACTGGAGTGGGTTGCCATGCCCTCCTCCAGGACATCTTCCCAACCCAGGGATTGAACCCAGGTCTCCTACATTGCAAGTGGATTCTTTACCTGAGCCACCACGGCTATACTTAGAAAAATTTTTTAAGTTATCTGAATGCTTTTATGTGGCTCTTACACTCCAATCTGAAGACAGAACACCCTAGTTTAATGAGAGCATTTATCAACCCATGAACAGGTGACTCTTAGACATATAATTTTATCTAAACAGAAAAGTGTTCCATGACTATAAATGTTTAAAACATGATACATTATATTCCCCATTTTGGAGAGTCACAATACACATATCCTACAGTAAATAAATCTGCTTATATCTGTTTAACTCAATGCATCTCTAATTTGTCTTGAAACTTGTTTGCTAACATGAAGAGGAAATGGTGTTCTGGGGAGCAAAGCTGGACACATTGAAATAAACAAAAGACAGGACAAGAGTACATGGATCACTGTTATAAAGACAATTCCTAAGGTGCTCATAAACAGATGAATGGTAAGCAAAAGGGAAAGACTACTAGAAAGCCATTTGGTTCTCTCCTGAGCTCTCTTAAGCTTGGGGATTTCATCATGGAATCAGAAGAAAACCATGTTGGTCAGTTCATCAAATTTCTAGATCATATGAAGCCAAGAAGAGTTGGAAATGTATTGAAAGACTCACAATCCCAACAAGTCCTGAAAGGCTGGGATTTGGGTCTATAAAAAGAGATGAAAATCTAGTGAATACAATATAAAGTCTTGATTTGCCTCCCCACTCCCCCAAAAAACCAAAACTGCAAAATCAAGAGTGAGAAAGACAGGCCTTAACAGAAGCACATGTGAAAAATACTTAGGGGTTTTCATCAATATTAAACTCAGTGTCAGTTAATAGAATTATGGAACCAGAAAGAAAATTACTGTCATATTAGGCTGCATTTGTAGTAGAGTATATAAAACTAGGGAAGTTTTCTTCCCTTTCCTCCTCATAGATACCACCAGGCATCTGAGGCTTTATTCAAACCAATGTGCAACATTTTAATAAAGAAGCAGACACCCTGAAAAGTCTCAATAAGTCAATGGCATTTTAGAACAAAACTCTCAATCAGAAGATAAATTTTAACCTAACAAACAGAAGAAGCTTTGTAATAAACCAGTCGAAAGACTGAACAGTCTATTCAAGAGATAATAATGAGTTATGATCATTTAGTTAAAATGTCACTGAGGGAATTCAAGAATCAGGTACAATGTTAAGTCTGGATAGCCTTTAAAGATCTTCACAACACTGAGATTCTAAAATACTATCAGAGACAGCATCACCATTTGGAGACATTATCAAGAACAACATAATACATTCTATATGGAATCAGGGATACCAGTGCCAATGGGCACTGGATGCTGACTTGGGAAATCCAATTTTCACTTTTCAGGATTTAGGAATCTTATCGTTAAAACAGTCATTATTAAAATTTAAATTATATAGCCTTACAAAGATAAATTATATGAAAAACAAAACTAGTCAACACCCAAACTTATTGCTTCCTAATGTCACTTTGTTAGCTTTCAACTGACTCTGGTGGGATATTCACATCTTGAAAATCTATAAATGCTATAAATTAGGACTTTTTTTAGAGTGGTTGTTAAATATTTAACATCAGTAATACCTATCATCAGTGAGTATTTATTAAGTTGCCACAGGTACAGCTTCAGGCTGTGTAGAATAAAAGTACAAATCAAAGCAATCTTCCTTCAGGAAACAGGAAAAGAACTAGGAAGCAATATCTAAACTTTTAAAAGTGATCTGTCTGGCTAACAAACACATGAAAAGATGCTCAACATCACTCATTTTCAGAGAAATGCAAATCAAAACCACAATGAGGTACCACTACACGCCAGTCAGGATGGCTGCTATCCAAAAGTCTACAAGCAATAAATGCTGGAGAGGGTGTGGAGAAAAGGGAACCCTCTTACACTGTTGGTGGGAATGCAAACTAGTACAGCCACTATGGAGAACAGTGTGGAGATTTCTTAAAAAACTGGAAATAGAACTGCCATACCACCCAGCAATCCCACTTCTGGGCATACACACTGAGGAAACCAGATCTGAAAGAGACACGTGCACCCCAATGTTCATCACAGCACTGTTTATAATAGCCAGGACATGGAAGCAACCTAGATGCCCATCAGCAGATGAATGGATAAGGAAGCTGTGGTACATATACACCATGGAATATTACTCAGCCATTAAAAAGAATTCATTTGAACCAGTTCTAATGAGATGGATGAAACTGGAGCCCATTATACAGAGTGAAGTAAGCCAGAAAGATAAAGACCAATACAGTATACTAACGCATATGTATGGAATTTAGAAAGATGGTAATGATAACCCTATATGCAAAACAGAAAAAGAGACACAGATGTACAGAACAGACTTTTGGACTCTGTGGGAGAAGACAAGGGTGGGATGATCTGAGAGAATAGCATTGAAACAAGTATACTATCTAGGGTGAAACAGATCACCAGCCCAGGTTGGATGCATGAGACAAGTGCTCAGGGCTGGTGCACTGGGAAGACCCAGAGGGATGGGATGGGGAGGGAGGTGGGAGGGGGGATTGGGATGGGGAACACATGTAAATCCATGGCTGATTCATGTCAATGTATGGCAAAAACCACTACAATATTGTAAAGTAATTAGCCTCCAACTAATAAAAATGAATGGAAAAAATAAATAAATAAAAGTGATCTGTCTTCTTACTGTATACATTGTGGTGTGTTTATACAAGAGATTACTCCATAGCCTTGAAAAAGAATGATGTAAATCAGTTTGTATTGGGAAGATACACAGCAAACAAGTAACACCAGACTCCTCTGGGGGAGACATTGTGTGTCATACAAATGTTTGTTTGTTGTCATATGTACGTATGATTTTAATAATAATAACAATGCTATAATAAAACACACAGAAGGAGGTCAACCTGGAGCTATACCTTCTCTTTTTTACTACAAGGGGGAGAGAAGAGAGCGACCTTGACAAAAGCAGCAGAAGCAGAGATAAAACGCTTAAAGCTCAGAGGGTGCTGCACTGGCCGCCTCCAGGTGAGGGGATGACACTGTTAATACATCCAGACTGTTCTGACCACCTTCCATCTCCTATTCTTCTGGAGGAGCCTGCTGTGGAGCTGATATTCCTGCCTTCCTTACTCACTGGGTATCCAGATGGCTCAGTGGTAAAGAACCCACCTGCAATGCATGAGTGGCAGGAGCTGTGGGTTTGTTCCCTGAGTCAGGAAGATCCCCTGGAGGAGGAAAAACCAACCCACACCAGTAGTCTTGCCTGGAGAATCCCATGAACAGAGGAGCCTGGTGGGCTACAGTCCGTGGAGTTGCACAGAATTGGACATGACCAAACATACAATCGCATCCTGAAATCACTGGCAGTGATTTCAACCCCTGGGGAATATCCGGCAATGTTGAAACATTTTTTGTATTCTAGAAATGGAGGGCAACTAGCATCTAACGAGGAGAGCCCAGGGATGCTGCTAAACGTTCTACAGGGCACATAACCACCCCCACAACAAAGAGTCATCCAGCCCACAACGTCAACAGTAACGAAGTTCAGAATCCCTGCACTCCTGTGTACTTAAGGCCACCTGAATGGATCCTGTTCTTTAAAAGCCAAGAGAGTCTAGCCAAGTCCCAGAGGTTCTGCCCTCACTAGAAAACATGGCCATAGAGTCTGAACTGACTTTTAAGAAAGCCTGCTGCTGCTGCTAAGTCACTTCAGTCGTGTCCGACTCTGTGTGACCCCATAGACGGCAGCCCACCAGGCTCCCCCATCTCTGGGATTCTCCAGGCAAGAACACTGAAGTGGGTTGCCATTTCCTTCTCCAATGAATGAAAGTGAAAAGTGTAAGTGAAGACGCTCAGTCATGTCTGACTCTTAGCGACCCCATGGACTGCAGCCTACCAGGCTCCTCTGTCCATGGGATTTTCCAGGCAAGAGTACTGGAGTGGGTTGCCGTTGCCTTCTTCAAGAAAGCCTGCAAGTCTCCGTAAAAATAACTGCCAATGGAAAGCAGCCTGCAGAGGGGTTAAAAACGTTACACTTGACCTAACAACTAACTCAGAGATAATTTATCCTGAGAAAAACCACCTGATTGGCATGTAACCAGCATTTCTCCAAAGTATCACAACATTCATTAGAGAACTTTTCCATTTTCTAGAAAAAGTTTTTTAAAAATCCAAGTAACTTCTTTAATAACATGTTGCTATTTTTGAACTCACGAAAAGTAAATGAACTGGAATTATGAGTTCAAATACCAATTATCATTGTAGTTTTAAACCCATTAAAATTAGATACAGTTCGCTACAGGCTATATTTTTCTAGCTTTTACTCCCCTTGTAGTCCAGTATGCATATCTGACACCACTGTTCCTTTGTAAGAGTTTAGCAGCCTACTTATTTCTTTAAATAGTAAGGCAAATGGCACAGGGTCTCATTCATAGTAAATGGCAATATATATTTTATTAATTGAATAAAAAGACATTTAAAGACTACTGTACAGATGATCCCTTAGTCTTTGTCAGAGTTGGTTGGAGTTAGGTAATACCAGAGGTCAGTTACTACCTACAACATAGAAATTTTATATACTAATATACAAAATATTTAATATTTATAATTAACTCTCTCCTCTATCTAGTAATAGATAGACTGACTCCCAGAACATAAACTGCTTCTGAAGAAGGTAAATATTTCCCTACCAAAAAAGCTGACCAATCACCATGTAGTTCAACATGTCACCACCCACCCAGCCCCTATTCTAACATACTTTCTTCCAAGAGTATATGGGAGGGCCATTTTATAGCTTCAGTCATTCTTCTGCCAAAATTTCAGTGGGCTTAGTCAAAAGGTGGAAGCAGCTGAAGCAGGCAGGAGCAGAGAAGGGTATCTACACCCCTGGGCAGCTGAGAGCTGAGCTCTTTGAGATGCTGGTAAGTGAACACTGTCCATAGGTATCAGGAGAAGGGGAGGAAGATCAAACAAAACAGACAACAGGAGAAGTAACTGGCCAAGAACAGGAAATAAATCTTAGAAAGTCAAAGTGTTAGTCACTCAGTCATATCCGCCTCTTGGCGACCCCATGGACATTGCCCACCAGGCTCCTCTGTCCATGGAATTTCCCAGGCAAGAATACTGGAGTGGGCTGCCATTTCTTACTCCAGGGGATCTTCCTGACCCAGGGATCGAACCCAGGTCTCTCCCACTGCAGGCAGATTCTTCACCACCTGAGCCATCAAGGAAGCACAGTAAGGACTAAAAACATCTATCTGAAGTGGAAACACATGAATGAACATGAAGGGAATTGGTTGGAGTGCCCAGTGAAAAGCCAAACTAGTAAATAAGATAACTGAAGTCAAAGCCAGGACGTCCAAAATAGCAGCACAGAACCCCAGAGGCAGCCACATGCTCACACCAAGCAAATGTGGTCTGTATAGAAATAATCGCCTGGGCATCATATCCCAGAACACAAGAGCAAGGTCAGCAATTCCTCCCTTTACATTAGTAGAACTAGTCACTGATATCCAAATACAGGAAGCTGAGTCTTCCAAAGTGGTTTCTCCCTTAAACAAATTTTCAGTGTTACCATTTTAAAGGCCACTTAGGTCCATGATACTAGTTAATACAGGCATAGCAATCAACACTGCCACTATGGGTCTAGCAAATAAAGCATTTAAAGTCAAATTGAAAGGAACTGTCCTTTACATAATTTTAGCAACAATAAGAAAACTGAGTACCACACAACCCATAGGATAAGAATAAGGATAAAGACAGAAAATAAACAACCATTACTACACTGAAGTGTAAAAAAAAAAAAATTTTTTTAACCTAAAAGAATTTTTTCCTGTGAAGTTGCTTTCATGCAATGTGGGGGAAAAACATATGCTCCAACAGAAAACTATGCATAATCTAGAGCACATCTTTCCCATTTACCTGATTCTTTGGAAGCTATTGTAAAATGCTGTAAGTTGCAGACAGCTAATAACAAAGTCACATAACTAGACACATGGGTGGACCTGGAGACTGTCATGCAGAGTAAAGTAAATTTGGAAAAACAGATATCATATATTAAAGCATATATGTGGAATCTAGAAAAATGGTACAGATGTACAGAGGCACAGACACAGAGAACAAATACACAGACACTAAGGAAGGGAAGGAGGCACAGGTGAGATGGGAGATTAGGATTGACATGTACACTACTCTGGATAAAATAAATAATTAAGAAGAACCTATTGTACAGCTCAGGGAATTCTACTTAATGCTCTGTGCTAAATGGAAAGGAAATCCAAAACAGAGGGGAATTTATGTACAAGTACATACAACTGATCCACTTAACTGTAAAGCAGAAACTAACACAACACTAAAACAACTAAACACCAATTTTAAAAACTTAGTACATTAAAAAAATGAACTGTGGTCTATAGACATGCAAATTCTGAGTGCAACTGATTTACCCCCCTACTGAGGAAAAGTCCAGTTTTCCCTCCCTTTATATGTTAGCTTCAATATTCTAGATCGATAAATGTAACTGTCTTTAAATTATCCTTTGAACTGGTTATCACATCTTACCAGTTACTTCTTCATTGATTCAAGTAAAATCCTTAACACCTGTTCATTGATTTTACCTTTTTTGGAAAATTATCTTTGAACAGTAATTTTGGGGAACCAGCTACTTTCTGAAATTTGAGAGAATACTGACATTTACCATTGATGTTTTCTCAGTTATGTTGCTGGATTTAATCACAAGTATAATATTGGCCAGGAAAAGACTAGAGGTTTGGGGACCCGAGGATGACAAAGCCTCTGAGTGGTCAATTTAGAGGCAGACTATAAGCCAGGTAAAGTGACATCCATAGAATAGAGGCAAAATAGAGTTTATATTCATGCTAGAGAAGGAGAAGAAGAGAGGACGGAGAGGAAAGAGGTTGGACTAGAATGGGAGCTTTTATTTGAGAGCATAGAAGATGCTCTATTTTTGCAGTTTCACAGATACATGGCTACATCCCAAAGATAACCTTGTCCATTCTATTTGCCAACAACAGCTCACTTTAGGGTAATGCTTGTTCATGGATAGCCTGATAGAGAATCACATCTGTCTCTGGGTGTGTTTGCTGTGTTCATTCTTGGTTTTTAGGAATTCAATGAACATTATTAATCTCACCACATCCTATAACTGCAAAAGCAGTGTGAACATTCAAAACACTAGTGGTATAGGACTACAGTTAAACAAAAATGGAGACTTCAAGAAACTGAAAAGGAAGAGAAAAATGATGTATGATAAGCATATCTAGGAGATAAATGTGATCGATTACAAAATTCCTCTAGTCTGGGATTTCTTCTCGAAGATTGAGGCTGGAAGCAAAGGTTTTCCGCTCAAAGAGCGGAAGTACATTCTGAGCTTAACGTGTCATGGGCTCACACATAAAAAACAGAAAGTATACCTCAGATGTCTCAACTCAAGGATAGTTTTTGCCTTAACTTTTGGGGGCCTCCCTGGTGGCTTAGTGGTAAAGAATCTGCCTGCCAATTCAGGAGACACGAATTTGATCCCTAATCTGTGAAGATCCCACATGCCATGGGGCAACTCAACGCATGGACCACAACTATTGAGCCTTTGCTCCACAACAAAAGAAGCCACTGTGATGAGAAGCCCGTTCACCACCAGCAGAGTAACCCCTGCTCACCAACACTAGAGAAAAGCCAATGCAGCAACCAAGACCCAGCACAGCCATGAATAAATAGATTAAAAAATTTTTTAAGTTTTTTTAAAATTAACTTTTTAACATTCTAAAACTGGCATTAATAACATAAATTTTACTACCAACACATAGCATTCCTTATACAGAACTTGATTGCAGAACCAAAGCAATATCCAGGAACGTATCCTCAGAAATAGGGGGAATCTAGAACATTAACTATGCACAGAAGGAAACTATACAAGGACATAAAGGCCCTAGTTCCTTTACGTGTGTAACTTCTCCATGCTAGAGTTCTTCTTTTACTAAAAACTTCCAGATGCATAACATGTAGAGTAATACTAAGCCACGCTGTCAAGCTCGCTGCTTAAACTCCTGGGAAGTTGTCAGTATATCTTCACCATTTTGACAGTAAATTCAGGGAATGCAGTTTGTTTGGTTAGACCTCTCTCTTACAGCTCACAGTAGCTTTGGCAGGCATAAAGGGTCTTTCCAGCCATTAGTACTAGGTCAGCCTATCTTTGCTGCTCTGTCTTCTCTCAAAAGGCAAAGTAACTACAAAGTCATTTAGAAAAGAGAAGTCATTTTTCTCTTCCAGACTTCCTGAAAGTGCATAGTGTATTAAGGAGAAAATAAACTGCTCACCAAAGTTCAGTAACATGTACAGTTGTCATTCCGCTATCTGCCCAGTAAGACAATCAAGGCATTGCCCTTGACCAAACTACTGTCCACCGCTAGCTACTCAATACAGTAAATGTCACTGCAGGTGAGGCTGGATGCTCATCTCAGTGGGAGGAAGAGTTTAATCTTTCTAACTTATTTTTGCAGTATTTGCTGCAGAATGCTTGTACCCAGATTTACACTTTCTTCCTGAAAGGTATTACATATATCCCTTCAGCATTGGCTAAAATGTTTTTAATTCCTATCATTATTTAAACACAGATGTGCAATTCACATATTCACATTACCCTATCGATTTAAATTTTAACACATAAACATCATCAGTTTAAGACAATAAGAATCAGATCAAAAAGAAAGTCTCAAAGATCTTTAAAGTATGTTTAATAACAACTTTTCCACAATATAAATTTTCTATAAATAATATAATTTGGGGATCGTTATCTTTTGTATACTACTTTGCAAATCAAGTATTCACTATTAGTTCAGAAAATCAACTGCTTTAAATACATATATAAAAGAGGCAATGGACTGCTGTAACTTGGTAAGGAAGCTTCATAGACATATCCAAAATTACAGAATAAGTAAAAATACATAGCAAGAAATATGAAAACACATAGACACACACACACACACACATAAAACTGTCACAGAAAAACAACAATACTGTGACTTGGAAGCTTAAAAAATAAGTGACTTTAAGAAAAGGGATGAGATGATTTCCTGACACATAGTCCCACGCTCAGTTACACAATGCACTTTTACAGCTTTCCAGCACTAATTCTATTGTTACATCTCCTTTGCTAGACTACTAAAACTATTAAAGGACAATATTATATTAATAGTCCTTTCTGGATTCCATTCATTTTAATATACAATCTTGTTTCCATCCTTCCTTGTAATGTTTCTAGTTACAGAATTTTGGAGAGGGTTTATGTTTATGACAAACACATAGTGTCTGTAGACACAGGAGCTGGGATCACACTGGGGCTTGGACTTTGAGTAATCTATTAACAATATCCAAAAGATTTCTAAGATTTTCTGGAGTTCCCCAGGGGCCACTATGGGGGTGTGAGATGGGCAGTGGAAAAAAAGGTCATATAAGGTTTTGGCCTCTGTCTCCTGTGACCTCCAAGGTTAACCACGGTTTGTGTGGTTAACATTATATACAATTTTATATACTGGATTTCCTCATAATATTTCATTTTTTTCTAAAGTTTCAGGCTCTTTGAAAAATGCTGGAAAACCCCTGAACCACTTGACCTCTAAGATTTGTATTAGCTTTAATATGCTTTGGCCCCGAAAATCCTCAGAGAAAATGTTTAAATGCATAGGGATAAGGATAATTAGTGTATGTAGAGATAAACCACAAAAAAAGTTCTCAACCAAATCAAGTTGACAGATCTTCATTATGATCATTATGAACTTTTATAGCTAACTTTCTATACAGAACTCTACAATAAGCCCTAGAGATACACAGATACAAACCAGAAACCCAGCCATGGAGCTTACAAATGAGATTGGTAGAAATGGACTCCCAACCCACTCCCACAGGAAGTCCACTGCAATTACTCTGTGAAACCACATAGTAATTAGCATCAGGATCTGCCCATGAGAGACATATGGCCCTTTACACACTTTAGTCATTTGACACCCAACCAGGTTGATAACCATCCTCAGAAAGGCATCTATTTAAGATGCTTGTGTCCATCCAAACTTTGTATGCTCTGACATTGAGCCCTAATTTTTTCAGTAGAAAAATGATTTTTAGTATTCCAAAGTTCACTGTCAAAGCCCTAGAATTTGCCAGCAATTCTAGTATGATTTTCAGGTCAAAAGGTTGGTTTTTGTCTATGGTTCATGGAAATGTGTTATCTTATGCTCATGTCATGCACATTTTTAAAATGCCAGCTAGATTTTGGAGCCTTTAAGTCACAAATCAGTCCCGGGCGTTCACTGGAAGGACTGATGTTGAAGCTGAAACTCCAATACTTTGGCCACCTGATGCGAAGAGCTGACTCATTTGAAAAGACCCTGATGCTGGGCAAGATTGAGGGCAGGTGGAGAAGGGGATGACAGAGGATGAGATGGTTGGATGGCATCACCGACTCAATGGACATGATTTTGGGAGGACTCCGGGAGTTGGTGATGGACAGGGAGGCCTCGTGTGCTGCAGTCCATGGGGTCACAAAGAGTTGGACATGACTGAGCAACTAAACTGAACTGAAGACATAAAATTGGAGTTTCACAATTCCTAGAAAGGTAAAACAAACAACTTACCTTTAATAACTGTCAGAACTGAAGATACAGGAATGTTGAGAAAGAACTGTGTCAAAGTTCCGGGCACATTTGACTTTAGTATCTAAAGGATCAAAAATAATACCACCACTCTGGCCCTGTAATTGACTGGATGCAGAGACTCCTATAAGATTTTTCTCTCCCATTAGCTGCTACAAGAGTAAAAGAGGATGTTGGAGACAGAGAGAATCACTCTTACTCTCTTAACCATTGTCCAGATTTATAATAGGAACTCTAAAGTACCAAGCTTGGTACATGATGGTAAAGAGATATGATTCCAAGAGATTACATGATATGGGTGGCTTTTTTTTTTCTCTCTTCTCACTATCCTTACATCTGAAATATTTGAGAAAAGAAAAATACATTTTACCTTTGCCACAACCAGACCTATTTCTGCTGCTGCTGCTAAGTCGCTTCAGTCGTGTCCGACTCTGCGTGATCCCATAGACAGCAGCCCTCCAGGCTCCTCTGTCCCTGGGATTCTCCAGGCAAGAATACTGGTGTGGACTTATTTCTAGTTAGACATATTCTGACTATATCACCATAATGCACAAGCTAGGGCTGGCTATAATTCATCCACTTAGCCTAAATGTGAAAACTATATTTAAATATGTGCTGATTACATTTAAAATATAAGAATAAAAACTTTGTGTACATAATCCAGAAGCCTAGAGCTCCTAAAATCAAAAGTGTTATTGTTGTTGTTTAGGAACTAAGTGGTGTCCAACTCTTCTGCAACTCCATGGACTGCAGCCCACCAGGCTCCTTTATCTGTGGGAATTCCCAGGCAAGAATACTGGAGTGGGGTGCCATTTCCTTCTCCAGAGATCTTCCTGACCCAGGAATCGAACGCTCAACTCCTACATTGGCAGGCAGATTCATTACCACTCAGTCACCTGGGAAGAAGCCCAAAATCAAAATTATGATTATCCAAATGAACACAGAGTTTTTGGCATTTCTGGCAAATCAGACGAACCAATCAGACTAAGAGGAGTATGACAAAAATTAAGAACTCATTCCAACTAATGTATTATGTGATGACTGAAGTTGAAATGGAGCCTCCAAATGAAATTATGTCAAAAGCATGATAGCAATTCCAAACAATTCTTGATTCTGAGAAAGTACAAAATAGAAGCAGAAAATCTTCAACTGATAAATTCAATTACATTTAGTTCATTTATTCTAGTTATTGGAATACCAGCCTCAAGTTCATATAAGTGAATGTTATCTACTAAATAACTAAATTTTTGACTAATACAAAAGTGCAATTTACTAGGTTATTTTAAATATCTTAAAGCTGATAAGACAGACTAGTCTTCAAATATAGATGGAAGAGATGACTTGTTCCTTCCATTAAACTTTTTTCTTTTTTCTTTTTTTAAATTAGACAAAGCATTTATTTAAAAAATCCATGGGTTGTTGGCAGAAAAATGGGAAAAGAAAACAAAGATCTAGTGGGATAAATAGCAAAACAACAAAGTGATAGATTTAAACGTCATCATTATTAATAATTATATTGAATCCATTAAACTTTTCCATAGCGAACAATTTGACAGGTAGAAGTCTACTAGGAAATTAAGTGAGAAGCAGGCGACAGAACAGTCCCACTGGTTCGGCTCAGCTTCTCCTCCTAGTGGCCACAAAGGGGAGGTGCCTGCCATCTGGTGGCATTTCTTCAAGGAATCCTATTATTTAAACAACACGGAATATTCCTATGAAGAAATATATGATACCAGTGAAAAGTGCTCAATTTTAATCCACAAGTGAATTTCCAATTACTTCTGCCTCCCACTTAAAGCATCTCCTCCTTTTAAAGAGTTGGCCATAAAGCATTTTTAAATTGCAAGGTTGCTGAACACAATCCAAATGAAACAGTAACCATGCATGTCTAAACCATATTCGGGTGTGCCGCAATTATTTTTAACACAATTCTTTAAAAAAGTGTTAAATATCATGGTGCATTAAAGCACTGCATGGAACTTGACCTGTACTGGCAAACCAGGGAGGATGGGAATGATTCTGGGTTTAACAGTCACATACTAGGCTACTGTGTCAGCCCAGATTGACTCATAACATGGTTTTCATATTCTCAGCTCCCAGCAAACCACAAAGTAGCCTTTATAAAGTGGTCCATCCTCAGTTGTTCTGTCATGTCCAACTCTTTCTGACCCTACAGATTGTAGACTGCCAGGCTCCTCTGTCCATGGAATTTTCCAGGCAAGAATACTGGAGTGGGTTGCCATTTCCTACTCCATAATAAAATGGAAGGAGGAACTAAAAACACTTTTTCATAACAGGTTTTAGATGGTATCCACTCAAGATAACATAGATTGATGTCATTTTGATGAGTGTCTACTGAGGCTCCCCCTGCAGAAGACAGTGCCCCTTGAACTGTAAAAGAGTCCTGATTCTGGCATGTTCCCCACTAGCCCTCCATGCACCTAATCTTGTCCATGAAAGGATGCCCTCCTTCTCGACCCCGAAACCTAATCTTGACACTCAAACATGCCAGGTAGTTGACCTTGAACACCTACAAACCATCAGAAGCACAGAGGTTAGTAAGGTCCTGAGAGGCTACTTGTACCTATACATTCTTCAGCTGAGCTGGAAACAACAAATAAATCCCTGCACAGAATGTATACCCTTCTCCTAAATAACTCCCAGCTTGTGGGGAAAAAACAGAATTACTAAAGTAAGAAAGAGAAAAGAGTATTTTAAGGATTTGCTTCTTAATGACCTTTAGACAAGAGAAACAGAAGAGAAGCTGCTTCAAGAGGCAATTTGTCCTCCGTTCTTCAGGTGACAGGGCATTTTGTCAGCTGTCACTGCTGGACCAACTAAAAGTGTTACACTCAAACTGCTGTACTCATTAGGACTGAAACCATTTAACATGAAGGCTTGGAGGCACTCAGATGTCACATTGTATTGTTTGGCCTGAGTAGAGGAGGGGAATGCCTGCTAGTCTCATTTAAATAACATTCATGGCATTTTAATTTGCAAAGAAGCAAACCGCTTCTGACTATTCTTTGCCTAACATAATTGAAAATCTATACATTATTATGTCCTTACTTGATTCACTCTTTCCATTCATTTTGTAGCCGGTAAAGAAAACTATACAGCATAAGTGAAAAACCATGTTAGTAGGAAACACAATTTTATATGATAAAGTAGATTTATGTTAGCAAGGTAATTTAAAGGACTTTTCAAATGATGGAAAAGGATGCACACCATTAAAGTTACAGTTAACATTTTCCACCCCAAATCGAGAAGTTGCCACAAAAGGAGTCACCAGAGATTGTAGCATTCATATTTCTGAATCAGAGGTATTTCTACTTACCGACATTTAATATGATTTTGTATCCAACCATTTTCGTAGACTTGAAGGGTGTGGAAGGACCTCAGAAATTACGGGATAAACCTTTTTTATTTCTGGCTAGCCTCACTGAGTAGATGACTAGATGTGCTACACTACTTCATCATAACCTGTGAATGCAGAGGGGCCAGATTCAGTGGAACTTTTCAGTACCACCAGGAAGGACGTTTCAACTCTTATTCAGCCCAAATCTCACTGGTTTCCAAAGAAATGTAGAAAAACAGATCACCATGCTATCTACCACAGCCTTTTATACACTAAAGCCACTTTCTGTTTCAGTTGGATATCAGTGTAAATCAGCTATCAATATACCTTCATCTGGCCATAAATTCTTGGAAAGACAAAAGCCAGGTGTATTTTTATCCATTGCTAAAGTTCTTACTTATAATCAGAAGCCAGATTTTCTCATTTTATGATTTTCTCCTAGCATGAAAGTCTCTTTCCGCACGAAAAGGGAAGAAAATCCATAGTATTAACAGTTTGGATGAAATTTTGGTCATGCGCTCCAAAGCATACTATACTTTCTCTGGGCTGTACTTGTCAGGCTGATGAATTCATGTCATTTTAAAATGTCTGTCATCCTCATTGAAATGTAAGTGCCATGAGGGCAGATATCAAGTCTGCCTTGATCATCAGCCTTTTCCCTGAGTCAAGATATTTAACACACAACAGGCTCTTCATACCTGGAGAACTAACAAATGCCCTTCGAAATAATTCTAGTCCAACACTGCTATCTGGGAGATACGAAAATAGAGTCTGTAAAAGCCATTCTTGAAAGTGATTTCCCTGAGATTGTGTAACACACTAATGGCAAAACCAGGGTTAGAACTCTGGGTTCTTTTTTTCCCAACTATATTTTTATCAAAATTTTGTTATAAGAGAAAATCAATATACCTTATTAAAAAATAAGATTTAAGAATAACCTAAATATACTCAATCCTAAAGGAAATCAACCCTGAATATTTATTGGAATGATTGATGCTGAAGCTGAAGCTCCAATATTTTGCCCACCTGATGTAAAGAGCTGACTCTGGAAAAGACCCTGATGCTGGGAAAGATATAATGCAGGAGGAGAAGGGGACGACAGAGGATGAGATGATTGGATGGCATCACTGACTCAATGGAGATGAGTTTGAGCAAGCTCTGGGAGATGGTGAAGGACAGGGAAGCCTGGTGTGCTGTAGTCCATGGGGTCACAAAGAGTCAGACATGACTGAGCAACTGAACAACTCTTTAGGGCTCCCCCAAAGTTCTCTCACTTGACAGACTTAATAGCTTCATTTTGTGTTGAACTAATCTGCAGATCCATATAGCCCATGACCCCAGTGACAAATAAGCAACCCCTTGATCAGGACAGGCTCTCTATCTGAATACAGCAGGGTCTATCATTAAAGCAATCCTACTGGTAGATCCTGATTGCTCCTCCAGAAATGCTGTCATGGAAGAAAGTTCACCATCAGTCATCACCATTAGAACTCTGGACTCTTTATTGCCCATTCACGTTCTCTGCCCATTTCGCCACAGAGGTTCTTTTATCTAAGACTCTGGGGAGGCAACACAAGTGATGAGTGAGGTACAGAAACCTTTGTTATCTAAACACCATTTGTTTATCTGCCTCGTTCCCGGGGTTCTTTATACACTGGAGCATAGAAGCCTTCCCATAAATATGCCTGATCTGTACATACTTTATGTAGAACTCTAAGAACAAAACCCCAAATGGAATTCTACATCCATAGGAAAGAGCCGATTTATTCTTTCCTATGAGGGTCAAGCTTTACAGAGGCCAAGCCACAGAAGTCAGCTGAATTTCCATGGTTCAGCTACCGCTAAATCAAATATTCTGCTAAACAGAACTCTAATTTGTATGGTTTTTAACTTTTTATTCTGAGGTTTCTTTAAAGCAAATATTCAAAAAATAGACCTTCTCCTGAGCACCTGAAAAAAGTAAATGTGAATTCTGGGGAATGATGAAGTGATCTAAAATTGGGTTGTTATGATGGCATCCCAGCTCCATAAATTGTTTTTCATTTTTTAAATCATATTCTTAAATACTATAAAGTATACTTCAATAAAGCTGTTAAAAAATAAGCATGAAAATTAGTCAAAGTACTTGTTTTAGTAAACATCTGGTATCAAAACTGCAAAGACATTCTTTATTCCCATATTCTTTTAAGCCATGGTTCTATCTACTACAATCATGATTTACCTATAAGGTCAAAAGCTTTTCCTAGAATTTTGGTAAAAATTATTTAGCAGACTAATATAGTATCTGTAACATCTTCACTGATGTAGCACCAAGAGATACTGACTCATTTGATTATCTGCATAAATGGCCTACAGATATGTTTGCTTAATTAAGCACAGTGTTCTCACCCAAAACCTGTCATTAACAAGTCATGGGGTTTTGAGTAAGTTATACATCTTCAGATCTCAGTTTTCCCACCTATATCACGTGTCCCCATGGACCAGATCAGAGTCAAGTAACACACAATATATTAAAAAAAACAGTAACTGATATCATCTAATGAATAGCCACTAATATGCCAGAATTTAGGTAAACTATCAACTTATGAGAGCGTCACTTTTTTTTACAGATGGAAACTGGAACACAGGGAGGTTCATTAGTCTGAGCAAGGTAATACAGTTATTTAGTAGCAGACCTAGGATTCCAATCCAGAACCATTCAGCTCCAAAACCTATACGCATCCTCAATTCCTCATTAGACTTTATGTTTGACTCAGTCAGATGTGGGCATGAATCCTGACCTTGCCTTTACCATGTTAAGTTAGTCACCTTCTCTGAGTCCAGTTTCTCCACCTGTAAAATGAGATTACTAATATTTAACTCTTAGGGTTGTTGTGAAGATTAAATGCAAGAATGCTTCCCTACAATGAAAAACTGTTTGACAATAGTTTATTATCAAATAAACCCTCCCACAAAATTTCCTTCTTTTGTTAAAAAAGAAAAAGAAAAGCTTTCAATAGAGATGCAGACATAGAGAAGGGCCTTGTGGACATGGGGTCGGAAATGGGGGGGGAGTTTGGGAGGAGACAGTGGGATGAACAGTGAGAGTAGTAATGACAGGTATACACCACCAGACACAAAACGGAGAGCTGGTAGGAAGCCGCTGAACACACAGGAGCTCAGCTTGGTGCTGTGATGACCCAGAGGGGTGCGATGAGGGAGCTGGTGGGAAAAAGGCTCAAGAAGGAGGGTCTATAGGTAGACATATAGCTGGCTCATGCTGTACAGCAGAAACTAACACACATTGTAAAGCAGTTATACTCCAATTTAAAGCGGGAAAAAAAAGCTTTCAACTCTATGTTTGTCTGTAGTCTACCTAGATAAACCTCACTGGTATTGAATTCTACCAAAAAGTGAACACAAATAACACATCAGCCCTTTGCTATCAGTCCTTGGCTCTGTGATGGAAACTGTCAACAAGAGTGTCAACTTCAAGGGGTGGGCATCGCTCCACAGGAACTGAGCTGAGGTCACAGACTTGTCTCACTCTGCCCTGCAAACAGATGTCTGGGTGACAACTCTTAGTCACTGCAAACAAAGGCGAAAGCCAAACCAGGTGGGAAGTGCTGTATCTCCTTTCTAATCCTCTTGGCCAGCCCATTCCCTAAAACAATACCTTGTTGACCATCACTCAAAATAGCTGGTTTTCCCCAGGATACTATTTTCAACATATTGCCTTTATTTTGATGATGTCTAATTCTTCCACAAGCAGAAGACAGTGTTTTCTATAACAGTGATTTGTCAGCAAGAAACCTGTCTAATTCTGTGTGTTGGAATATGCATCTTTAAAAGTTTACCTCTGAAGGAACCTGGTGAAAACTGGTGTAATGTGGAGCTCTAGTGGTGGCAAGAAAGTAAAGCAGCCCTCCTGAGAGCCAACAGAAGTGCCAAGGAAATCACTTACTTACTTGTTATTATGGTGAAATGGCCATTTATTGTTAAATTGGCTTTAGAAGAAAAATGGTTCCAAATGATCATCCAAGATAATCTCAGGTAAACTCTAAATGTAATGACTTTCTTCCAGATTGCAAATTAGACCTCAACAACCAACTCTCATCAAACATCATGAAGCAGTTAAAACCCCTAAAAAAATAGAACTCGGGGCTTTGGCTGTCACTTTTCTACTTTTTACCAAGTTCACTAAGAATCTCATTAATTAAATACTAAGCATTTTTCACACAGCTAGAGAGAATATTCTCTATAGAAAATGATGCATCTGAGTGGTACGATCAGTGAAGTCCTGTACCAACTGTCTTGGGAATTTAAATAATCCCTACAGGCTGATGAGGTTGTTGTGCGCTAATTCCTGCACTAGAAAAGTGCCTTCCTTGAATTTCTGACTTCTGAGATCCTTCCCAGCTTTAAACAACTAAGAATGAAACATACGATGTAAACATTAATTCTTTGTTTTCCTATTACCTAATTTACATGCCTTCTCAATTGAAAGGGCTTCGTTTTCAAAAAATACAGCTCCATTATGGTCGACGATATAGCAAAACATAAACAGTGAAAATTTTATGACATACAATCAGGAGTTGACATTTGAAATTTCTAAACATGGTACCTGGTTTAGCTGTGTCAAAACAAATTATCATGAGGCAAAAACCTCAGAATGTGAAAAAATATATAGGAACTAGTCTTTTCATACAGTGTAAGTAACTAAGTATCATATTCCTGAACATGAAAGAAAATGTAAGCTACTTACTTTCCTATACATGATGATGAAAGAAACTAATATGTTCAGAAATACATTAACAACATTTATCTGAAACAAAAATCTCAAGACTGATGGGAGTTTTTCATGACTTCTTTCAGCTGAAGCCACTAGATACTTTCCAATGGACATATTCCAAAGGCTTCTAAATTGTAGGTCTACAGAAGACTGACCACCAAGCCTCAGAGGTCTGTGAAGGAAGACTTAATGATTACCCAGAGATTTTGATTCATCGATGTCTTTCTCCTCCATCCTTCTACTAATATAGAAGGAGGTCATTAATATAGTTCCCTAAAGCCACACAGAAAAATGGTAAAAATGTAACAGCCTCTTCTGAAAAGTCATTGAGAACACAGTAGTTTGTAAGGAGAAGCTCAAGATAAAAAACTAATTTCTTTTCAGTCCTCATTGCTATAGAATAGGAGAGAGAACCTTTCTTATAGAAAATAAAAGCAGGCAAAGAAGTGAAGGTGGTTTGCTAACACAATCGTCCGTCAAAGGGAACAAACAGAAATCTGTACTAATGCAGTATCAGTCACTAAGGAATTCAAGTTTAATGTGTTCTGCAATCCTTCTCACTATAGATAACAAAAGCAGGTAAAACCAAAGAATAATTTTCAATCTGTGAAACTAAGAACTTTGTCTTTGGACATCATCTTGCAGGTATTTTCATTGATAAAGATCTCTATCTTCTTTGCTTTCCCTTAGCAGACCTTGGTATGCTGCTTAAAATAATATTTGTGGCTTTATCTGCCATTCTTTTACCCAGACATGTTGATTTTATTAAAGTAAGTTGGGTCTGCATTCTTTCTTTACTATTATTACAGGTAGACTTGACAGACATAGGACCTTTGTTTTAAAATGCTCTGCTATGGAGGAAACCTTGTGAAATAAGTTCCATTTTACCTGCCGGGCAATTGCATTCTGAAGGCGCTTCTCTCGCGATTCTTATTTTAGCCATGTGTTCATAGGACTTCTGGAGGAAAAGAAGAGGTATTAACAATCATCAGTAGCATTGTAGACTCTCTGACTATATACCTGATCTACCAGCCTGCATAACTAACATTTACATATGTACTTGGACTCTAGTCAAAAGGTAACAGCACCCAAGCCCTAAAGAAAAGAAAACGACCATTGAGATGGTATCAAGACTGTGGGACTTGTATAACATCATTCTTCATTCTTCAACTACCATCACCCTCCCTCTCAGCTCAGGCATATGCAGTCATTGTACAGAATCAGTATTAACATGCTGCAGTTTTAGGTAAGCTAAGAGTTTTTAAACAACCGATATTTTATACATAAATGTCAACTACTTATCATGCTGTGCTGCCACTACTGCCAAACAACCTCTCTGTTGGAAGAGCAAGTCCCAGAAAATCCCCTAACTGTAGTCTAAAGCACCCCTGGTTTTGATGAACATAACGCAGATTCCTTTCAACTCTCAACTCCAATGGCTCTGCATTCACAAACACCGGTGGCACTGCACCCTTTACAAAAAATAAATAAACAAGGCGACTATTTTTTCCTTTTTAAACATTTAACACAAAAACATTCAATGTGTGAAGTAATAAAATCACATGTAGCTATTTCATTTCTAAGAGTGGCTTCCATTCCTATCGCTATGTTAATAACATAAATGACCCTAACCTTCTTATACTGTATGAAGGATCTAACAGATGTTATCTCTGCAAGGAGTATTCTCCACAACATTAGGAAAGGTCCACACACAGCTTCAGAAACTAAAAAGAGCTAAAATGCCAGCCTAGGAGCCATTCTAGCCACCTTTCCCCCTTTTAGACTTCCATATGTGTTTTGCATGCAAACATTAAGAAGAGTAAGGGGAGATGATACAGAGAGGGTGGTATGAGAGGATGTGCATATACAAATATATGCTACAGTAAGCAGAGATGGTGGCCTAACATATATGTGTACACAGGCCATGCCACATCTGCACATAGTAAGGTAGAGGTTGGTCATGTACACAGAATCGCGACTGTAAGATGTTATCCACGTACAAAACACCCCAGCCTTTCACACCTGAGCCAGAAGTCGCTCCACTTTCTCTTGCACCATTGCTTTGAGCTGATCCACACAATCAGGCAGCAGACGGATGGAAGGGTCTCCTTTGGCAGACTCGAGGGCAGCGATCCTCGCCTGAAGGTCGTTGGTTTTCACCCCCAGGTACAGACAAGACATCACGGCCACCACCGATAGGAGGGTGGCCAGGGCCGCGCACAGGGACACGGGGCGGGCACACGGCTGCCCGGCTGGGCTCCGGTCCTCTGAGCCCGGCTCCCGGGCCCCTCCTTTCACCGCTTGCTTCTTCACCAGCATCGTGGCGGGGTCGGCTGTCTTGGCTTCGCCTCCCACCCTCTAGCACTTCCAATAATCTTAAAAGAAAAAGGATGATTCCTGCAAAGTTCCGTCCCGATGGCTGCACAACTAGTTGGCGGAGTCGGAGCCGGAGCGCAAGGATGGATCAGCGCCGAGAACCGCAGACCTGGACCATCCTCCGCTTTCTTCTCCCCTCCCAGCTGCGAGGGAAAAGCACCCTCAGTCCGCGGACCGGTGGCGATAAGGTAAAATCCAGAGTGAAGCCCACCCCCCGGTGTCCCTCCTGGCCCCTCCGAGGACCGGGACCTCCTCTAAAGAGAGCGGCCGCGCGGGTTCCCGGGGACAGCGGCAGAGGCACTGCGAGGGGCCGCCGCTGACCCTGGCCACAGAGCACCGGACCTGTTGCGCCTCTGTTAGTTTGCCTCGTTACTACCTATTCGGTGTTTTATCTCCGTTTCCCACCTAGGTTCAGTTCCAGGCAAAAAGGCTGAGACAGACCGCGAGAGCGCAGTGCAAAAAGGGTGGCCAAATGGGGAAGAGCAGAGAGGAGAAAGAAATACCCAAGCAGAAAACGCGAGTCGTGAGGCCCCAGTGGCGGCCGCCCGAAGTATCTCCGCAGCCCGGCGTGTGCGAGCCTTAAATACCCTTCGGGATGCTCGTGTATGAGTGCGCGCGCGCTCCGACGAGCGGCGTCCCTCCCCCGACCCACTCCAGGCGAGCGGCCTGCAGCCCGCGGCTCCCGCGGCAGTGCGCCCCCCTTCCCGGGGCAGGCAGAAGCCCGCCTTATTAGCATAATATATTCACCTTCGCCCAGCCCGTGGGCGGGGCCGGGGAGAGCCCCAGAGGGGCGAGGCGCTCGGGTGGGAGCTGAGCCGGAGGTCTTTCATTAGCATAATAGATGCAAATAACTGGAACTGCCAAGGCGATTGGAGAGCAGCTTGGCGAACCCTCCCTCTTTCTCCGAGTAACTTCAGCGTCCCCCAAGGCCAGTTCGCCCCGCCTGGGCCGGGGGCCGAAGCAGGGTCGGCAGTTGGGGGATGGCGATCCTGGCTTGTTCTGACTCGGCGCGGTGCCCCCTCTTTATCCCGGTTAAATGTGGAGAAATGGCCTCCAGGAGGGAAGAGGGGGAAGCAGAAAGCTCTAGCGCTCTATGTCTTCACTCGGAAGCAGTGGCGGGAGCTCCGGCGATGCCGTCTTGGTGCAGAGCCTTTTTCCCTCCTCCCTCACCTTCCCACATGCCTGGAGGCCAAGTGTCTGGCTGACGCCTGAAGTACATTTCCCCACTTCCCTTCTCTTCCCACGGCCGCACTGCCGTCTCCGACTAGGGAAGGTTTTCTCTCCCCTCCACCAGTTTCCTTCTGTCTTGATGGGGTTGAGTCTCTCCGCCCCGAGTTCCTAATCTGTACTAGGGTGCTAATGCATTTTCCTGATTCCCTGTTTTGTGGGACTAAAGAAGCGAGTGTTGAGGTACACACATTTCTCAGAATTTCGGAAAGGACTGAAGAATGAGGTCAACTTTTCCTTTTACCTGTCTCCTCCTGCTGATCCCTCTGGATCAAATTACAAGTTCTCCAGGGGGCTTTTTGAAAGTAGGTAACAAGTAGCATGCTATATCTAATCGACCTCAAAGCAAAAAACAATTCTACCTCTTACTCCAAACAGTTGCTTCTTATCTCCTTCTCCCCACGAGAAATACAATATCATGTTTTTCATATCCTTCTTAAT
The DNA here is from genome assembly GCF_033118175.1 of Dama dama. Taxonomy (NCBI): domain Eukaryota; kingdom Metazoa; phylum Chordata; class Mammalia; order Artiodactyla; family Cervidae; genus Dama; species Dama dama. The sequence goes on along the minus strand of NC_083697.1, from coordinate 22,913,508 downwards.
CAAGCTTAATCAGCAAGTTGTTGCTCACTCATATAAACAATCGACAAAATAGTAAACTGATATGTCATAAATGTAAACAGGTATTGCTAGGTACAACGGCTTCCCAGGTGGCTCAGTGGTAGAGAATCTGCCTGCCAATGCAGGAGTCGAAGGTTCCATCCCTGGGTAGGGAAGATCCCTTGGAAAAGGAAATGGCAACACACTCCCGTATTTTTGCCTGGGAAATCCCATGGACAGAGGAGCCTGGTGGGTTACAGTCCATGGGGTTGCAAAGAGTTGGACAGGACTGAATGACTGAACCACAACATTACTAGGCATAAAACAGGGTAGAGATGTTTCAACAACATTGTTGATGAAGGACACAACTTTGAAAAAATTAGGGTATAAAACACAAATCAGGAAAACAATGAATTCTGCTGTAACATCAAAAGCCTAATTCCTTATATTTGTATTACACAATAGATTACACAGTAGTTCTCACAGAGGGGCTCCAGACTTGAAACATCAGTATCTTCTGAGACCTTATGCAAAATTCAAATTCTAGGCCTTCACCCACCATCTAGAGCTTCTCAGGTGGTGCTAGTGGTAAAGAACCTGCCTGCAATGCAGGAGATCTAAGAGATATGGGTTCGATCCCTGGATGGGGAAGATCCTCTGGAGGAGAAAATGGCAACCCACTCTAGTATTTTTGCTTGGAGAATCCCATGGACAGGAGGAGCTTGGCGGGCTACAGTCCATGGGGTCTCAAGGAGCCGAACACACCTGAAGGGACTTTTCGTGCACTCAACATCTACTGACTCAGAAACTACTACTATTACTAATAATCAGAAACACTGCAATCTGTATTTTAACACGTCTTCCTAATGATTTTGAGGCACACTAAAGTTTGAGACCACTGGAGTAACAATTTGCACAATATTTTCAAATACAGTTTTTCATTTAAATCTCATGATCATGTGATGCAAGGAAGAAATTATTGGCTCCATTTTAGATATAAGGAAACAATTTTCAAGTCACATTTAGCTTTGATTAAACATGTTTCTGTATTCTTGCTTTGAGAACCCCATGAACAGTATGAAAAGGCAAAAAGATAGGACACTGAAAGATGAACTCCCCAGGTCAGTAGGTGCCCAATATGCTAGCGGAGATCAGAGGAGAAATAACTCCAGAGAGAATGAAGAGACAGACCCAAGCAAAACCAGCACCCAGTTGTGGATGTGACTGGTGATAGACGTAAAGTCTGATGCTGTATTGCATAGGAACCTGGAATGTTAGGTCCATGAATCAAGGAAAATTGGAAGTGGTCAAACAGGAGATGGCAAGAGTGAACATCGACATTTTAGGAATCAGAGAAGTAAAATGGGCTGAAATGGGTGAATTTAACTCAGATGACCATTATCTCTACTACTGTGGGCAAGAATCCCTTAGAAGAAATGGAGTAGCCATCATAGTCAACAAAAGAGTCCACAGTGCAGTAGTTGGATGCAGTCTCAAAAACTACAGAATGATCTCTGTTTATTTCCAAGGCAAACCATTCAATATCACAGTAATCCAAGTCTATGCCCCGACTAGTAATGCTGAAGAAGATGAAGTTGAACGGTTCTATGAAGACCTACAAGACCTTCTAGAACTAACACCCAAAAATATGTCCTTTTCATTATAGGGAACTGGAATGCAAAAGTAGGAAGTCAAGAAACACCTGGAGTAACAGGAAAATTTGGCCTTGGAGTACAGAATGAAGCAGGGCAAAGGCTAATAGAGTTTTGCCAAGAGAATGCACTGGTCATAGCAAACACCCTCTTCCAACAATACAAGAGATGACGCTACACATGAACATCACCAGATGGTCAATACTGAAATCAGATTGATTATATTCTTTGCAGCCAAAGATGGAGAAGCTCTACACAGTCAGCAAAAACAAGACCAGGAGCTGACTATGGCTCAGATCATGAACTCCTTATTGCCAAATTCAGACTTAAATTGAAGAAAGTAGGGAAAACCACCAGACCATTCAGGTTATGACCTAAATAAAATCTCTTACGATTATACAATAGAAGTGACAAATAGATTCAAGGGATTAGATCTGATGGATAGAGTCCCTGAAGAACTATGGACGGAGGTTCCTGACATTGTACAGGAGGCAGGGAGCAAGACCATCCCCAAGATAAAGAAATGCAAAAAGGCAAAATGGTTGTCTGAGGAGGACTTACAAATAGCTCTGAAAAGAAGAGAAGTGAAAGGCAAAGGAGAAAAGGGAAAATATACCCATTTGAATGCAGAGTTCCAAAGAATAGTAAGAAGAGATAAGAAAGCCTTCCTCAGTGATAAGTGCAAAGAAATAGAGGAAAACAATAGAATGGAAAAGACTAGAGATATCTTCAAGAAAATTAAAGATACCAAGGGAAAATTTCATGCAAAGATAGGCTCAATAAAGGGCAGAAATTGTATGGACCTAACAGAAGCAGAAGATATTAAGAAGAGGTGGCAAGAATACATAGAAGAACTGTACAAAAAAGATCTTCATGACCCAGATAACCACGATGGTGTGATCACTCACCTACAGCCAGACATCCTGGAATGTAAAGTCATATGGGCTGTAGGAAGCATCACTATGAACAAAGCTAGTGGAGGTGATGGAATTCCAGTTGAGCTATTTCAAATCCTAAAAGTTGATGCTGTGAAAGTGCTGCACCCAAAATGTCAGCAAATTGGGAAAACTCAGCAGTGCCCACAGGACTGGAAAAGGGCAATTTTCATTCTAATCCCAAAGAAAGGCAATGCCAAAGAATCCTCAAACTACTGCACAATTGCACTCATCTCACACGCTAGCAGAATAATACTCAAAATTCTCCAAGCTAGGCTTTAACAGTACATGAACTGAAAACTTCCACATGTTCAAGCCTGATTTAGAAAAGGCAGAGAAACCAGAGATCAAATTGCCAATATTCACTGAATCAACAAAAAAGCGAGAGAGTTCCAGAAAACATCTACTTCTGCTTTATTGACTATGCCAAATCCTTTGAGTGTGTGGATCACAATAAACTGTGGAAAATCCTTCAAGAGATGGGAATACCAGACCACCTGACCTGCCTTCTGAGAAATGTGTATGCAGGTCAGGAAGCAACAGTTAGAACTGGACATGGAACAACAGACTGGTTCCAAATTGGGGTAGGAGTACGTCAAGGCTGTATACTGTCACCTGTTTATTTAACTTATATGCAGAGTACATCTTGAGAAATCCTGAACTGGATGAAGCACAAACTGGAATCAAGATTGCCAGAAGAAATATCAATAACCTTAGATATGCGATGACACCACCCTTATAGCAGAAAGCAAAGAACTAAACAGCCTCTTGATGAAAGTGAAAGAGGAGAGTGGAAAAAGTTGGCTTAAAACTAAACATTCAGAAAACTAAGATCATGGCATCTGGTCCCATCACTTCATGGCAAATAGATGGGGAAACAATGGAAATAGTGAAAGACTTCATTTTCTTGGGCTCCAAAATCACTGCAGATAGTGACTGCAGCCATGAAATTAAAAGACGTTTGCTCCTTGGAAGAAAAGTTATGAACAACCTAGACAGCATATTAAAAAGCAGAGACATTACTTTGGCAACAAAGGTCTGTCTAGTCAAGGCTACAGTTTTTCCAGTGGTCATGTATGGATGTGAGAGTTGAACTATAAAGAAAACTGAGTCCCAAAGAATGGATGCTTTTGAACTGTGGTGTTGGAGAAGACTCTTGAGAGTCCCTTGGACTGCAAGGAGACCCAACCAGTCAATCCTAAAGGAAATCAGTCCTGAATATTCTTTCGAAGAATTGATGCTGAAGCTGAAAGCCCAATACTTTGGCCACCTGATGTGAAGAACTGACTCACTTGAAAAGACCCTGATGCTGGGAAAAATTGAAGGCAGGGAGAGAAGGGGATGACAGAGGATGATATGGTTGGATAGCATCACCGACTCAATGGACATGAGTTTGAGTAAACTCCGGGAGTTGGTGATGAACAGGGAAGCCTGGTGTGCTGCAGTCCATGGGGTCACAGTCGGACACGACTAAGCGACTGAGTTGAACTGAACTGAAACATATTTCCAATAATAGTTCCCAAGGCATGTGTACAAATTTTTTAACATGTCAACTCTTGCAGATTTCCCAGTTACCTCTCTTACCATTCCTTAAGCTTCTTTGCAGACTTTTCCTCTCCCCATTCTCTAAGTGTCAGTGCTCCTCAGGACTCTATCTTGTGCCATCTTCTCTTCTAACTCTGTGCGCTGTCTCCAGTCTTGCCGTCAGTTACTGCCTTTACACTGATGAGTGATAAATCCATATTACAAGCTCAAACCTCTCTCCTGAGCCATATAGCCATTTCCACTTGGATGTCCTAAGCAATTACAACTTGACCTGCATCTTCCCTCCGAACCCTGCTCTTCCTCCTTTATTCAGTGAATGGAGCCACCATTCATCCAGCATCCCCATGCCAAAATACACAGTAAATAACCCGTGACTTCTCCCAGGTCCTCCTCTCCCTATCCACCTAAATTCCTTCAATACTGTCTATTGTCCCAAGGGTGGAAACCCTGTCTTATACGTCAACACCTGATGTCCGTCATCTCACCTTCCTCTTTGTTCATCTTTCCCCTCACACTCTCCATGCCAGTTTCTCTAATGTAGGTATAGAAACAAAGAATATGAGGAACTTTTCTTTGGGGCAAGGCACCATGCTGTTAACATTTAAATAAAAAGCCATTTTCTGTGCTGATGGAGGCTGACATTAGGTCACACATTTAATTAGGGCGATGTAATGTTCTTATACTATACTTTGTGGAAATTGGCCATGAGAAGGTATATTAGCAATTCTTAAATGAACCAACAAGGACCTATTGTATAGCACAAGGAACTCTGCTCCATGTTATGTGGCAGCCTAGATCTGAGGGAAGCTTAGAGGAGAATGGATACATGTGCATGTATTGCTGAGTCCATTTGCTGTCCACTTGAAATACTTACAACTTTGTTAATCAGCTATACTCTAATATAAAATAAAAAGTTGAACAAAGAATTCTCACAGGCTCTCAGAACTGCCAGTTCTCAGTGGAAAAGGAGAGCTGGAATTCTGTGGATTTGGAATCTTTATCCAGAGGATCAGTTTTACTTTATTTCTTGGATGGGCATGGTATGCCAGAAATGTACCAATCATTAGTGCTAGGATTTCAAAACCTTGATTTCTCTGCATCAAGCACAGAGAATGTGTGGATCAAGAAAACTCTGGGCGTTTGAACCCCTGTTGTTCTGTTTGTTTTGGTTCCTGTATGAAGAAGGATTCAAAAAAGTAAAAATAGCACTAAAAATGATAGAGTCTAGTGGACCCCAGTTTATCGATTAGATATTATCAATGGCAGCTGGTTGGTGATTGAAAGAATAATGGATTTCCAAAGATGTCTATATTTCTAATCTTCCAAACCTGTAATGAGAAATGGTACCTTCCTTGACAAAATGGATTGCAGGTGTGAGAAGTTAAGGATCTTGAGATGGGGAGATTTTGTTTGATTATGTGGGTGGGCCCAATATAACTGCAAGGGTCCTTATAAGAGGGAAACAAGATTTCAGAGTAGGAGGAGATGCAGAGGTCAGGGGGATAGCTTTGAAGTTGGAAGTCAAAGCCAAAGTCTATGGGAAGTTTCTAGACACTGAAGAAGTCGAGGAAGAAATTCTCCCCTAGAGTGTCCGGAAGGAATATGGCTTTGCCGGTTCTTTGATTTTAGGACTTTTTATTATCAGAAATATAATTAATGTTTGTGTTGTTTAATTTACTGTTTGTGGTAATCCGTTACAATAGATAATCTGTTATAAACGAACAGATTCAGAGTCACAAGAAATCAGTCTTTATCTGTGACAGCTTCATAAGTGGTATTGTAAACAGCAGAATGCCAAGCAGGCCCACAATAACAATCTCTTTTGATGCATTCTTGTTTTACTGACACACCCACTGGGAAAAAATTGGAAAGCTATATCTTCTCCTATCTCATTCAAAATTAGGATGCCGTCTATTAAGGCATATTAAGCAGCAGAACATGTTCTATTTCTTTGATGCCTGCCATTGGTACAACTCAAAAAGAATCAACTAGTCAAGCTATTCAATCACTCTCATCTCTCCTCCTTCTAATGCTAGCCTAGCCAGCATCCTGACCCAGGAGACAGCATTTCTGCTACAATTTCTGTTACCAATATTCAGGCCCCAGAAAAAAGAAATAAACAAAGACTTCTGACAGAGAGACACGGTAGGAAGTTAAAGTAAGAAAATAAGGTGAATGGAAGAAAAACAAGATAAAGAGAAAAATTGAAGATAGAAGGAAAAGATTTAACGTCGTTAAATATGTTCATTTAAAAAACAGGTGGGGGGAGGACATAATCCATTCCCATAGGCTTCTAAGAGGCTTATCAATAGAGGATATATAGCAGAGAGGTGAATTAACACACACTCCAAATTTTGATGTCTTACATGTATTTAGAAAGATTCTCTGACCAAAATAAGGCATTGAATAATTATATTATGCTATTTTCAGATATTATTACATGAGAGAAAAATATTTCCATTTCTTTAGAAAATATCTTTTTTTTAGCACTATTCATTTTTGAGGTTAATTTGTCGTCCAAAATCCCATTTCTCTCTGCAGAGTCAGTTTTATGTGGTTTGCTGTTTTGTTTTTGTTTTGTCTTGTTTGTCTTTAGAGAGGAGGTGAACTTTTTCTTAAACTTTAAGTTATGTGGGATTATAATCTCACTTTGGAGAAGGACATGGCAACCCACTCCAGTATTCCTGCCTAGAGAATCCTGTGGACAGAGGAGCCTGGCGGGCTGCCGTCTATGGGGTCGCACAGAGTCGGACACAACTGAAGCGACTTAGCATGCATGCGTGCATGCATAATCTCACTTAATGGATTTTCCCCAAAATTTGCCAGTTATATTGCTAATTCTAATAAGAAGCAACATTTCACTGAACTTACCAAATCGACCAACTTTTTGTTATAATGCTAAGTAGACACAACACGTTTGTAGCATCGACTCAGATCAGGGTTACAAGCCCAGACTCTAAGGCCAGACCGCCTAAGCCCATCATCCAGCTGTAGCATCTGATAGCTGTGTAATTTGGGGTAAATTGCTTAACTTTCCTGTGCCTCCGTTTTCTCATCAGTTGGTTCTCAATTTTCGAAGTTGAGTGGGTCTCAGCATTGCACGCTGAAATCACCTGGACCGCCTGGAGCCTGAGCCTTCCTGTCGTTTGCACTTCTTGGCTCTAGTACATGCTCCCTCCAGGCTTCTTCCTCTCCACTTAGCTTCTTTGTATCGTCTTTCTGTGCTTCCCTGCTGGCTCAGTAGTAAAGAATCCACATGCCGATGCAAGAGACACAGGCTCAATCCTTGAATTGCGAAGACCCCCGGGGAGAAGGAAATGGCCACCCACCCCAGAATTCTAGCCTGGGAAATCCCATGGACAGAGGAGCTGGGTGGGCTACAGTCCGTGGAGTTATAAAAGAGCTGGCCATGTCTTAGGGACTAAACAACAACAAAAGTGGTTCTTTGACATAGTCTCTCCAGCAGGGTAGCTAGGCTTCTTCTCAAACAGCAGTCTTCTTTCTACCACATTTTAGTGGTTAAAGCAAGTCACATAGCTAGCATTATTTCTAGTGGGAGTTGGGGGTTGGGGGCATACTAGACAAGGGCATGAATACTGGAGGCAGGGTTCACCGAGGGCCATCAATATAATCACAAGAAAAGTATAGACACTAGAGATATGAGAGACAATGAGAAGATGCTGAGATGAGTGGATTATAAATTCCAATGGAAGATTTACTAGAATTAGTCTATTCAAACCAGTGAGATGGAAAATTAGCAGGTGGCACCTGAGGAGTGGAGTATTTGATATAAAGCATGTTATAAAGTGATTGGTGATGGCAATGTCTGGGCAGTGTTTCTCAATCCTGGTGTCACATTGGAAATAATGATGCTCAGGTCATATCCCAGGAGGTTTTGATGTAATTATGCTGGAGAAGGACTGTCATTGATATCATTTAAAAACTCCCCAGCCAATTCTAATTAAGAACTAATTCTGATTCTAATTGAGGACTACTGATCTAGAATATGACCTTGGAGGCAAATGGCTGAGGTAAACTGTACAACAAGATTATTAGGTTAAATAAAATACAGAGACACCAAGATATTTGAACAATCATCTGCATGGGACTTGAAACCATTTTTTTTTTTTTTTTAATTTGAAAGGAATAGTTATAGAGAACGGTGAGCTGAGGGTTAAAATATTCAAGGAAAGAAAATGAGAAACTCCTCATTTCCATTTTGTGGAAGATGGATGTTGACACTGACATAAATGGGGAAATATGTCCCCTCAAATTTATTAATATATAAAAAGTTTACAGTTTTAGAAAAATAATATATAGTATCACTTAAACAATTGAAAATTTACATACAGAAGAATAAAACAGGATCCTCCTTCATACTGTATTATAAAAATTAGCCCAAAATAATGAAAGACTTAAATATATAAAGTCCTTGGAAGAACCAGAGGAATAAACCTTCATGATTTTGGCTTGGATAGTGATTTCTTAGATACACTAAGCAATTGCACAAACAACAAAAGAAACAACAGGTAAACTGGGCTTCATCAAAATTTAAAACTTTTGTGTTTCAATGATCAAAATGTGAAAGTCAATCCACAAAATGGTAGAAAATATTTGCAAATCGTATATCTGATGAGGAACTTGAATTTAGAAAATACAAAAACTCTTACACCTCAATAATGAAAAGAAAACCTGATTTTTAAACAGGCAAAAAAAAGCCTCAATAGACATTTTTCCAAGAGGGTACACGAATAAGCAATAAATACGTTACATGAAAACATACAACATCATTAACCATCAGGGAAACATGAATTAAAACTGCACCAAGATTATCACTTCACACTCACTAGGATAGCTATAATAAAAAGACTAATAATAACAAGTGTTATCAAAGATGTGGAGAAATTGGAAACTTCATTCACTGCTAGTGAAAATGCAAAATAGTACAGACTTTGGAAGGCATAGAGTCACCATATAACCCAGCAATTCTGCTCTTAGGTATATCTGCAGAAGAAATGAAAACATATGTCTACAGAAAAACTTGTATGGAACTAGAACTATATCCCACATGACACAACTAAAAGTTCACATGCCACAACTAAAAAGAAAATTTTAAGTTAAAAAAACTTTTTTAATAAATTAAGCCATCAAAAGAAAAGATGCCATCTATTGTTTCAAATTCAAAGGCAATCTGAGTATTTAAAACTTGGTTATGTTTTGGCCGTTTCTTAAAAAGTTATAGAATTATCATATAACACAATAATTCTACTCAAGTATATACTGAAGAAAAATGAAAACATCTAGCCACACAGAAACTTGTATATGACTGTTTACTACTTATTTACAATAGCCAAAAAGGAGAAGCAACCCAAATGTTCATTAACTGATGAAAGGATAAGTCATGATGTATACATGATGTATGCATAAGGTACCATAAAATATTATTCAGCCATGAAAAGAAATAAAGTAGATAGATGCTATAACTTGGATGAACCTCAAAAACATTAGGTTAAGTGAAAGAAACCAAACACCAAAGGTCACATATTGTATGACTCCTTTTATATGATATGTCCAGATTAGGCAAATCCATAAAGACCAAAAGCAGATTAATAGTAACCAGGAGATGAGAGGGGAGGGGAGAATGGGCAGTGATCAGTAATAGACATAGAGGTTTTCCTCCAGGGTGATGAAATAGTTTTAGAACTAGAAAGTGGTGGTGGTTACACAGCAGTGTGAATAAACTAAATGACACTGAATTGTATACTTTTAAATGGCTAATTGTGTGCCATGAATTTTACCTCAATTTTTAAAAACAGAAAAAAAAACTTGGTTATTAAACCACTTTCCATTAAATCAAGTATTCAACAAAATGCAAACATTAAAATCATCAAACTGGGGGTGGGAGGTGCTATCTGACCCAGTACAGTACCCATTAGCAGTCGCTCCTCATGACCCCTCAACATCCCCCCTAACCCCAGGGCAAGCAGCGATCTATACTGTGTCTCTGTGGATTTGCCTCTTCTGAACATTTTATATAAATGAAATCATACAATATGTGAAAAAAAAATAAAATAGAAAATAAAATCATCAAGATTTAGCATCTCATTCGTAAACCTATCTACCACAGACATGTATAAAAATTGAAAGACAATATTACAGTTAGAATTTATAGCTAAAAAAAAAAAAAATTAACAAATTTTTTCAACTCTCCCAACAGGACATGTTTGACATGTTGTTCCAACACCCCTAAATAATCATTAAAAGTAAAAGTGCTTGTTTATGAAAAGCAATCATTTTCCTCAAGCATGTTGACATCGCAAAGAATATTTGAGGTCTCACTTTTTGAGATGTCGTTTACTATAATGAACAAGGTATATGTAGCTCACTGCTAACATGATAGACATGTTCTTACTCTTGCCTGATAGACATGTGTTTACATAAATTCCTAAAAGTTAGTATTAGATGAAAATCATTGCAAATGGGTAGAGTGTGGCATCAGGAGGGGTCTGGCAGTAGGCTTTAGGCAAAAATCCAGGTAAGTTATGTATTTTAATCACTTCATTTAGTCATCACCCATTATAATCACCCATTATATAGTCATCTATTACACATCTCACACCTGAATAGGAAATTTCTCTGACTGGGGTCTCCAGGTCTTACACCAAGACTGATGTAAGGTACAATTTTATCAACGAGTTGGCGGCTCTTCATGTTATCATAGCAACAAGTCCAATTCAGGAAATCTTATACAATCTCAGCTTCACAAAGTTCCTAGAATGATTGACTGTTTCTTTTCAGTAACCTTTTTTTTAACTAAGTAACCTTTTTTTTTCAAACACTTTTTTAATGATATAGATGGTGAATTTATACAAATTACAAGTTAAAATACAATGAATACTAAACTTATCTAGAGAACAATTAGAAAAGCATCATTTACAAAAGTAAATCTGATTCAAGTGGCTAAAGAACTCAAGCCCCATATTTTGATAATTATTGATATGTGAGTGTCCAAGGTCTCCATCTTTTTTCCAATTCTACCCCAGCTATGGGTCTCTTCCTCCTTCCATCTGTCCCCTTCTATTCAGTCTGAAGGCCCGCATGAAGAATAAAAGATAAATCTGTTCACCAGTGTGTGCTCTTATACTCCTTCTGTGCTCTCAGAGTAATTCCCCATTATTTTGTTCAACTTTTGATGTTCTTACATGCGTAGCTGCTCAGTCACACCTGACTCTTTGCAACCCTATCGACTATAGCCCGCTAGGCTGCTTTGTCCTTGAGATTCTCCAGACAAGAATACTGGAATAAGTTGCCATTTCCTCCTCCAAGGGATCTTCCTGACACAGGGATCATATCCGTGTCTCCTGCATTGGCAGGCAGATTCTTTACCGCTGGGCTCTAGGGGAAGCCCCTTGATGTTCTTAATAAGATGTTTTCTATATTTTTTAAGGTATTTTAGTTTATTTCACAAAAAAAATTGGACTGAATTATCGTCAACTATCACTGAAAGTGGAAATCCCAAAGTGGCTTTCAGATACTTGTTTTTGGGAAATTATGTTTCAGCAAATGGACCCCACATAGAGTTTTTGATTTCCCCAAACTATTGTGCTTGCATTAACAAACACTTGTCAAGCCAACCCTGAGTGTTGCTCTATTTAAAGCTCTATAGAAAACCACAGAGGAGATAGGAAACTGGAAAAGATGCAAGTTGTGCCATCCAAAGAATGTATCATCTTGAGGGGACATCAGACATGTGTGTAAATAATAAGAGTGAAGGAGGAAGGTGAAGTACAGAGAACGAACTGAGTCTGGAAGGAACAAGCCTCAGGATTACAAACTGGAACCGAAACGTCATGTTCTGCGAGGACTATCAATCAAAAGTCTCAGAATGGTAGGCCACAGACTGAATACAGCCCACAATCATGTTTGGTTTGGCCCACATGGCATTTTAAAAATAGGAGATTTCCCATTAAAAAAAAAAAATCTGAATTTCCATCTTCTGAAAACTCAGAAGATCTGACAACTGTTTCATTGCCAACTGGCAGCCATCAGCTGGGGCTAAGTAGACGCCGCGTCCCCGGAGAAAGATTAATTTTTTCTGCTGGCCACATTTCCCATCACTCCCCCACCATCACCCTTCACACCCTGCATGTTCACTTTCTCAATCTAATGAAAAACGCCCTATAAAGGCAGCTTTCAGCCCTTCTCCTTGCCATGAGTGAATTTTTAGACCCTCAAATCCACACTCGCTACACAGATACACGCACACACATTTTAACCCTTTTCTCTATGAGCACATTTTCTCTATGAAAAGTCTAGACATTAAGGCCTCACCACCTCTGCCGTCAGTCATTTAAATAAATGTCCCTTCTGTAGATATATGAGTTTATGATCTCTGGGTGTTGATCCTGTAGCTACAGAGATGAAGAAAGGGCGTATTTCAAGATCCGCCACTTCTTGTTCTCCCCTTAAGAGAAAGACACCAGGCTCTCTGTCATAGATGACTGGGGAAAGAAGAGACTGCAGCTCACACTGAAGGATGATCAAAGGGAAGCAGAGGCTGCCTGTGGGGGTGGGGAGAGTTGAAGACCAGCCACAGAGAGAGAGAGGGGGTCACCCCAAGGGGCTGCATTCAAGTGCATAGGAGCCATACCGTGCTGCGTCTTTGCCAAGGATGAGTCAACCTTTCCTGAGAGAGATCTCCCACCACCTCCCTCACCTTCTGGTGGCTTCCTGTGGATGTGATCCAGCTCTCATGGTTGAAAACCAGGGACCTAGAGGGGTGGTGGGGATGGCCTTCTCTTTTTGGTAAGGGCTGAGTTAAGGAAGACTTAGAGGTACATTCACTGAGATTTCAAAGCATTTTTATGTCTGATGGCTAAATATAGTTGACAGGATAAAACTGAATACAGTTTGAAGTCAGACGAACCTGGCCTTGAACCCTGGCTCTGCCCTTTATCACTGTACCCCTTTTCCTCCAAGTTTCAGGATAATTGTGAGAATTAAACAAGACAGTACAGATGTAAAATGGTAAGGACAGGGTCTCACATACAACAAGTACTCAATAATTGTTAGTTTTTATTATTGCTTCACTTTGCCTGGGATCCATAAGTCAGTTGCTGTTGTTCAGTTTCTAAGTAGGGTCCGACTCTTTGCAACCCTATGGACTGCAGCACGCCAGCCTTCCTTGTTCTTCTCTATCTTCTGGAGTTTGCTCAACTCATGTCCACTGAATGGATGATGCCATCCAACCATCTCTCAGCCATAAATCAGTGGGAGTTTTATTCGGGGTCTTTGCCAGTCTTAATTATAACTTTGCATCAAAAAAGACTGGGAATGAAATGAGTAAATAAAATCTGGCTTACTGGGACTTCCCTGGTGGTCCAGTGGTTGAGACCCCCCTTGGAATGCAGAGAACATGGGTTTGATCCCTGGTCAGGGACCTAAGATCCCACATGCTCTGAAGCCTGTCTGCCACAACAGAAGATCCCACATGCCACAACTAAGACCTGATGCAGCCTAATTAATTAATTTCTAAATACCTGATTTGCTTGTTACACCATGTTTTACATGTAGAAGTCAGAGCATAGTTTGAAAAACAGAAGGACATTTACAAGTATAGGGCATGACTGCATGATAACTGATTTATAAATAAAATGGTAAGTCATGAAGTCACGTCATTTTGTTTTCCAGCCTTCTATATAAACCTTACAAAGTTGCCCAGGCCTCATGCATGGGCAAGAGAACTTTAAACCCACTCATGGTTTTGCAGGCCATTTACTCCAAACTACCATGTGATACTCTGTTTATATATCAACAGTTTGCTTTTTCAACTCTGGCATTTCATCCTGTCTTCTAGTCTTCTTTGTCCCTGTTCTTTTGAAAACCATATCTGTGACTATTCTGACTTAAGCTTGAATCTCCTCAGACTTTCTGAATATTAATGGTGAGTCTATATTATTATTTATCATGACCTCAGGTTTTATCAAAATTATATTCCCTTAAGTGATCATAGACTGAATGCACTGACCACAACACTCTCCCAATTTCTCTTCCCTTTTGAAGCTCCATCACCCTTCTTCCCTAAAGTTCTTCCCTTAGGGCTTGAGTTCCCAAGCTTCCATGGGGCCTATACTTATTTGAGGATGAAAGTAAATTTTTTACTGAAGGTTAACATGCATCCAAAAATAGAAAACTGCACAAATCAGAAGCGTCCGGCTGCATAAATGCTCACTGAGTGAATCCTGCTGGGTAACCTGTGCCCAGATTCAGAAACAGGCACGACTCCCTCTGCCATTCCACAAAGAACTGCAGCCTGCTTCTTTTCAACTTTCTATAAATGGATTCAAACAGTATAGACTTGTCTTCCCCTGACTTCTTTGCTCAATGCTATGTTTCTGAGATTCCGCACAGTATCCATATTTATTCCTGTTACTGTATGCATTGGGTTGGCCAAAAAGTTAGTTCAAGTAACATCTTAGGGAAAAACTCTAACTTTTTGGCCAACCCAGTATTTCATTGCTTGACTATAACACAATTTATTTATCCATATTACAACTGATGAATATTTAGGTTGGATCCAATTTTGGGCTATTACAAATAGTGTTTCTATAACTTGCTTGAATCTTTAGGTAAATATCTATACATTTCTGCTGTGTGTGTACCTAGAAGGTGATTGGTTTATATGTTTTGCAAATGCTCGGCACTAAGAAACACTGCCACACCAATTTTCAAAGTGGGCACAACAATTGCCACTCCCACCAGCTATGTATGAGAGTTCCAGTTGCTCTACACACTCCCCAAAGCTTGGTATTACAAAGTCCCTTTTTAAAAACATTTATTTTATTTGTCTATTTGGCTGTACTGGGTCTTAGTTGGAATGTTTAGCAGTATTCGAACTCTTAGCTGCTGCATGTGGGATCTAGTTCCCTGACTAGGGGTGGAACCCAGGCTCACTGCATTGGGAGAATGGAGTCTTAGCCACTGGTCCACCAGGTAAGTCCTGCAGAGTCCTTTTTAATCCTTTTTAATATGTGCAGTTTTCAGTTTCCCATCCCACCCTCTATGCCAGCCCTCCCAGTAGCCTCATCTTAGCAGCATCACTATAGTAATTAGTATTTACATTAAAACTAAATTCACCCTTCTCGTTTTGGTACTATTGTATACGCACTATCAGTGAAGAAACGACATGGCACATCATATAGTCTCTTAGGCTTCCCATAGTTATTAATAATTTTCCTAACTTAGAGCTGGTTGATTAAACAGTACACAGTATGTACATCTGATGCTAGTGCAGTTGAATATGCAAATTTTATAAACCTTTTGTTTAAAAAATATTGCTGTATAGGTCTTCAAATCTATAGAACCCTCTAAAATGATTAAAAATTAAAGTGGATGGGAAGGAGATAGCAATATTAGAGACTTACTGCTTTACAATAAGTATGACTTCAGTACCATAATACTAGAGATACAAAGTAAAGGATTAAAGCTTAATGCAAATTCATGATATCAAGTCCCTCTAAGATCTGCTTCTTATTAAACTAAACCAAAAGAAAATTCACTCACATTCTTCTTCCTAAATGTAGTTCCTTTTACTAGAAAAAAAGGTCGCGTCAGTACTTACGCATTCAACTTCTGTCTAAAGCATTTCTGTGCTAAACCCAACTTTTTCCAAAAGCAGAGGAGAGATAAGACACTTCAAAGAAAACACTTCAAGCAAGACATTTTTTATTTCCAAATCCACTTTCCTCTTCATTTATTCATCATTACTTAAATATTTGAGAACCTATTTAATACACATAGAATCATGAGCACTAAAGTAAAAGATTACAACATGCCTGATTTCAAATAATGCATGGCTTGTAAGACATAAGTAGTAAATACTCATAAAGAAAACTTTTGTTTGTAACCATTAACTTTTTTCTATGAAGAAAAACATCCTTAGTTTTCTATCTCTTCTGGATAAAGGACTTTATTGTTCATTTGAACTACAGCAAAGTAATCACAAGGTTTCTTCCAGAAACAATTTCTCCCTTGATTATAAGATTTCCATCTACTAGTTTATGTACCATTATGCATTTTCTTAAAAATTTGGCTTGATTATGCTCCATTTTACAAGTAACCAAAGAGCAGAGTTTTGTCTCTGTGTAAATGAATCTATCTCTCTCTGTCTCTCTCTCTCTCTTTCTCCCTCTCTCTTCCTCTCTTTCTTTCTCTCTTCTTTCTGACTATGAAAGCTAGGAAAAATGGACAATAGTTTGAATTCCTTATATGACTTCTAATTTGAATACAAATTATAAATATTTCACAAGGGATCAGTTTTACCATTTAGAGCACAAAATATATCCCTTAACTTTAAGCAATGATTTTGAGAGCTAAATTTAGGCTTATTTCCATTTGTGATTTTTACAGCTTCTGTCTTAAGCGAAAGAAAAATGCATTATTCCATTAATTAAAATTAAACACCTTTCTTGCAGATATCTGTAAGTCTATTAGACTCCTGAACTATCATCTGTGGTTTTTAACTGACTTTTCCTAGACTTCATTTAACTACATATACACAAGTCCCTCTGTTCTCCCCGTGAGTCATGCAGTTGGGTCTATTAACACTAATGGAATTTATATGTATGCACGCTGAGGGAGAATAAGCCCTTTAAACACCTTTTTAATGGAACGGTTTTGTTTCTTTCCGTTTCTCTTCACACTCCTCTGTTTGGACTTTCTCTTACCAGTGTGTGCTTCCAAATTAATCTAGTTCTGATTTCTTTTTCAGCTCTTCTACTTGGTTCTTTATTGAACTCCAGTGTTCAAAGTAGGACTTGACTTCCCCTTTTTTATTGATCATGCCTGGAAAAAGCAGCATGACGAAATCATTACTACTGTATTAGATTTTCTGGTTTCAGAGTGAAATTCAGATGTTGCTTTCATTCCACTCCTGTAGTTTCCAGCAAAAGTATTTTACCCACAGACTATTTTTTATCCTCCCAAAGACTTAACTAGCCAGAAGTCAATTAAGATAATGAATATTTACCCAGGAGGCTAAAGATTTTTCCACCTTAACATGAAAAATAAGCATGTTTTCAGACTTATTCACTTTATAATATTTTTATTTGTTTACACTTTAGGAAGTTTTTTTTTTTTTTCATTTTTTTTAAGTACCTATGACATAGGACTTCATCAACGTGTTCAAAATGTAGAACAGTAGAGTATCAGGAAAATAAATGGTGCCACAGGAGCTATAAATCCACAGGAAGCAAAACTACACCTCCAATGCATATACTAACAAGCATATTTTTGTTTAGCTCTTAGAAATGTATTATTCTTTATTGTTCTTATAATAGTTTTATCAACAGACTTTACAAGCTAGCTTTGTTTTCCTTTCTCATTTGTAAAGTGAGGGACTGGATAAGACCATTCTAACTAAGCACTTAACAGAGTCCCAGACATACAGCATTTATTTGACTCACGTGAAATTGCCATTTTGGTAGATCAAACATAGTTGAGTAAGTGTTGGAAAATATCTAATGAAAACATCTGTTTAAAAAAGAGTGAATGAATGAATGAATGAAGTTTCTTTCAAGTCTAGAACTTAATTTTTACTCTACTTTCAAAAACTAAAAATACAGAGTAATTACTCTAAGGTGGTAAAAATGTTTGAGAAGGAAATGGCAACCCTCTCCAGTGTTCTTGCCTGGGCAATCGCACCGGCAGGGGAACCTGGCAGCCTACAGTTCCGAGAGTCACAGAGTCGGACATGACTGAGCAACTGAGCATGCATACATGCACGCATATAGTAAAAAAATAATTTAGAAAAACTTTAATTTCATATTGGACCTATCCAAGATTTACTCTTTGAAGAAGTCCAAGTTGGAAGATGAGACGTTAGAGTAGAAAAGGAGAACCCAGCCCCCTTCTAAGTGATCTTAGTTTGACTTCCCAATATTCCTTCCTTTATCTGATTCCTCACTAATTTCCAACCACTTTCTTCTCACAGTCCACTGGCACTTTAGGTAGTATGGCCAGAATGGAATAAGAAAATTAGCATTCAAGTGCCTAAGTTTTCCTGCTGTAAGCCTCAGTGCAACCTCATTATTTTGACATCAAATTTTCCATGAATGCAATAAAATAATTTTCACTATATTACAATGATATAAAAAGTGTAAGAGAGTAATAGAGTTCATGAAAACTATGACTTTGTATTCACTGACTTTCAAGGTTGGAAAATTTTAACTCTGCAAAAATGTATCTACAGAATTTTTCATTAATATATTCTCCATTATGTCTAATTTATTATGGAAATATATCTTTTCTCCAATAATTAATCAGATCAAATAGTTTGGGGCACATTCTGAAGCTGTGATGTCTGGAATCCTTGCATACGAAAGTGAGCATTATGCACGAAATATGGTACTTAGTACTTACTTAATCAGGAAAGATTTTAAGCTAGTCTTGAAGTTGGAGGAGGGACATAATGAAGTAATGGCATTTAACATTAGCACTCTGATGACTCAAGTCAGAAAGGAGCCCAGAAGTGGAGACCAGAGCAGAAGCAAAATAATTCTAAAGGGGAGAAATAAAATAGGTAATTTTCAAAAAGAAAAGCCTTCAATGGACCCATGTCTAAGAAAGTCTCTCTGTTGGTGAAAAGTAGCAACCCCCACCCCAGTCTGCTGAGAGTCCCCTGGGGGTGAAAACCTACAGCAACCCCACGATTACAATGCACTTAAATTCCAGCTGGAGTTCCAAGGTGCTGGCCATTGGCAGCCTCCTCCTACATAAGAGGTGCTTCCAGACCATTGCTCTAACTTGCTCAATCAAAAACCATTTTTCTGTGAGTCCCACAGCATCTTTTTGTAATCATTTTCTTAAGAGAACAAGCAAAGCATGTTGTAATTCTGCTAAGTATGCTAAGTCTCTTCAGTCGTGTCCGACTCTTCGTGATCCCGTGGACTGTAGCCCATCAGGCTCCTCTGTCCATGGAATTCTCCAGGCAAGAATACTGGAGTGGATTGCATTTCCTTCTCCAGAGGCTCTTTCCAGTCCAGGGATCAAACCTGTGTCCCTTTTGTCTCCTGCATTGGCAGACATGTTCTTTACCACTATCACCACATGCGAATTGTGATTAGGAGTATGAACTCCTAAGTTATATCTGAGTTTTAACCCCAACTTCTCCACTTACTGGGTGTGTGACCTTGTCAAATTACTTTTACTTCTTTGGCTCTCAAGTTCCTCATCTGCAAAATGAGAGAAACAATAGTACCTGTCTCATAGAGTTGCTATGAGTATTAAGTGATTTATCACATGAAAAAGAACCGTGCCAGGCACATAGTAAGTAGAGTGTAAATGCCGGCTGTTGTTAAACAGGCTGAACTCAGCTGGGTCTCTCTCTCTCTTCCTCTGTCACTCTCATATACATATACAAACACACACATACACACAGTCCCTTTAAATCCAATCTAAGAACTAGCTTCTTCCTATACTTTGAATGAAATCATGAATTGGTCCTATAACTTTTCCATCCTTTTCTTCATGACTCCAATCTCTCTCTGCCCCAAGAGGTTATATTTGAATAGTTAAGATATCCAGTTATGTGAAATCATCAACATCTCCAACTTTTATCTATCAGTTTTTTTATCTATCAGTTGTTCCTCTATCAGTTCAAAACCCTTTAGACCTGGAAGGCTTTGTGTGGCAGACGGAGTGGGAGAGAATGATAAGTGTCAGCTTTTATTCTCCCTCCTAATTCCGCCTCCTTCTATTCCAGCATCCTGTCAGCATCCTTGACCTTCCCGTGGTCTGCACCAGGGAAGAGGGTATTATGGGAAAGTGCACAGTGATGGTTATTATGGTAGCTGGTGCCATTGTGACCTAACACTGGAACACTCTGAGCCTGGCTGTTGATTAGAGCTGGAACTTTCTCTGGCAGAGTGGTTTTTGAAGTTTCTTCAGAAGTCTACATTTTTTAAAAGGAAGGGGCCTTTTTCTCTGCTGGTCACGAATAACTCCAACTCTAATCTCCACAGCATTTGGCAGTACACTCCAAATTCTCTCTGTTGGGATTCCATAACCCTCCAGGCAGTCCTCTTGGCAAGATGATTTTAAGTTGGCTCTAGGCTGAGTCTACTTCTCTGTCCCCAATCCTGATAGTTTTCCTTGCTCCAAAGGAAGATTCATGTAGCCTTTTCTTGCAGTTGGTGAAAGTACATGGCTCTCTTACAGTCTTCTCAGTGGTGTGTTGGTGCCAGCACATATGCATGGTCAACTCCAGCGGACGTGTCAGGTTTCCAGAAGGGCCCTCGTGGCCTCTCTCAGGAAGCTTACAGTGCGAATGTGTACCACCCAAACATACCCACTCCCTTCACCCATGCGAGAACTGGCTACTCATGCCACAATTCTCTTCCCCCACATCCTTTTCTTAGAGCTTCTTTGACCTCCATCATGTAGCATGTCCTGAAGGCAGAATTCAGGACCTACCTCTGTGCCTGACTGCATGATTGGAAGTTCCCTATCTTATATGCGTCACACTTGCTTTTAACAACTGCTCACCTCCAAGCCACTCTCCACATTCTCTGAGGTCTTTGACTGCTGTATCAGTCTTCTTCTACATCCAGATGTCTCTTTCAGTAGAGGGATTTAAATTATGTGAATTTAATTATACATGCTTGTGGAGTGAAGGGTGGGGATCCTGAGAATATAAATAATTTAAACAATGCTTGCAGTTCTATGGCTGTTCCTCTCAATGAATGTATAGCCCTGTGAAAGCTTGAGCTACAATAAGATCTGCTATTCCTTAGGACATATTCTGTTCCTGACACTGTCTTATACTATGAGCACCTCACCTTACTGAGCATGAGTCTATGATCTAAGTTACATCTTTTTCATACAATGGCCCCTAAATATAAGTCAACTATTGAATATGGTTCTTAATGAAGAAACACTGATCTTTTCTAAAAATGGAGAGAAAACTTAAAACTAGCTTGTGTTTTAAAAAAGAGTTGTTGCTGTTGTTCAGACACTAAGTGCTGTCTGATTCTTCAAGATCCCAAGGGCTACAGCACACCAGGCTCCTCTGTCCTGCACTATCTCCTGGAGTTTGCTCAAATTCATGTCCATTGACTGTGATGCTATCTAAAAAAAAAAAAAAAAGTCCATATATATATTTTCTATGTCTGTGTCTCTATTTCTGCTTTGCAAATAAGATCATCCATATATACCATTTTTCTAGATTCCCCATAGATGCATTAACATGAGATATTTGTTTTTCTGACTGGGATTGATATGTGTACACTATTGATACTATATATAAAATAGATAATGAATGAGAACATACTGCATAACACAGAGAACTCTACTTAATGCACCTGAATAGAAAGGAGGTCTGAAGGGGAGGGGACATATATATTATATGTGGCTGATTCACTCTGCTGTACAGTAGAAATGAATACAATATGGTAAAGCAACTATACTCCAATAAAAACCAATTTTCAGAAAAGAGAGAGAGAACACAAGAAGGTTGACTAGCTCATCCTGATTTGCTCAGGCCTTTCCTGGTTTTAGCACTAAAAGTCCCACAGTATGGGACCCAGCCCCTGCGCACCCCCAGTCTCAGACAAACAGGAATGGTTGATCACTCTACCAGAAGAGTTTGGGAATTAGAAGGTTTAGAGATGCTTATCAGAGAAGAGTGTAAGGCTGTGTCTGAGCACATGGAAGACCTAGTTCTAGCCAACTTTCCTCCTCCACATCACCCTCTCTGTTTTTGCCTCAGGCAGGTGACACAGTGGTAAAGAATCGGCCTGCCAATGCAGGAGACCCGGGTTCAGTCCCTGGGTTAGGAAGATCCTCTGGAGCATGAAATTGCAGCCCACTCCACTATTATTGCTTGGGAAGTTCCATGGAGAGAGGAGCCTGGCAGGCTACAGTCCACACAGTTGCAAGACTCAGATATGACTGAACACACACACACACCCCAAAAAGAAAACTAAGCCTCAACGGAGTCTTGACTTAAGCCAAAGGACTAGAAAGCTATGTTACTAATATTTTATGCAAAGTTTTTTTTAAGGGATCTCTAGAACTTTTCAATGTATGTTTCTCAGACTCTTTTACACCACAAGGAGGAAAAGGAAATGAACCACAGATAGCAGCAGGGTCTACCCTTAGCCACACAATAATTATGAGGAAGATCTAGGGTTTCCTATTCTGGGCCTGGCCTATGGAACCATTTTGTCTTAGTAAGTTACTTAACCCCATCTGGGCCTCAGTTCTGTTTTGTTTTCAAACAAACTTTAAAAAAAGATATAATCTATTTTCTAGTCAACTCATTGAGTGCTTTTTCCCAGGATCAATTTTTGGCTGCCTTCAATATATGTATTTTGTTCCATTAAGTCTTTAAAAAGAAGACGGGGTAATCCTTTTGATGGGGAGAAAAATTTCTAGATGATCTAGATGAACACAGAGGGTTAATAACACAGAAGATGAAATTACAAAAGCCAACGTGGATTTTTATGAAAATAAAGGTCAACGGGTAATTAATCCAGAGAAGTAGCTGGTAGACTAAAGTGGCTGAAAGTGGACTTCTGTCAAGTTACTCAACTGACATAAGACTTCTTGTGAAGTACATTAACTATGCGTTGTCTTTATCTAGCCGTGTAGTATTAAATATTAGAAAAGTTCCATAATGGACAGTGTGAATTAGAGGCACAATGAGTGGACATGATCTCTGGAAAAAAGAAGGTGGAGCAAGACTGTGAACCCCATCTTGCTGTTATAATTACAAGCTAATTAAACTCTTATAATTACAAGTTAACCAAACTCTTCATCAGTTATGTAGTTTATTCTTCAAAATTAAAAAATGAATGTTGCCACTCACCAGCATTAAACTTCAGAATCAGCAGGCCTAGGTTTGAACTCCAGCTCCCCCATTTCCTAACTTAGGAGACCTGAGCAAGACCACTCAACCTTAATTTCCTTACTGGTAAAAATCAGGAACTAATACCTATATCAAAATATTATTTATGTGTTCAAATGATGTAGCCTATGTGTAGTAAATACTGTACTGCCAAGCCTACAGTAAATTCTCAGTAAGTAGCAGCATTATATATACTCTCTTTGCTCTTCAATAGACAGAAACTCTTAGCTAACAAGTATACCAAGATAGAATTCTTTCAGGAAGTATTTTACTACTTTGAAAAGTGTGTAAGTATTAGGTGAGTTTCATTTCAATTATAAGAATATTAATATTCAATCCTTGTACCTTTCAGTGTCATCAGAATGTGATGAGAAAAAAAACAAACAAACAGTTTATTTTAAAAGTTTCTAATAGCAGGTATCTAAAAACCAGCTCAGAACATCTTCTACAGAACTCTGGCCAAGGAGCATAATCTTGTCACTTAGGCCTATTTAGTGATTAGAAATCTAAAATAGAATGGCTTGACACATATGTGTATTCACTTGTCCATTCAGTTATTATTTACTGAGTATTTACTATGGTCCAAACCCTGTCTTAGACGCTAGGAATTGAGCTCTGAAGAACACAGGAACGAGTCCTGCCCTGCAGTCTTCGGGGTAGGGGGGGGAAGGAGAAGCATAACAATTACAGAAACAACTGTACACTGCAAGAAGTGTTGCTCACACCGGGACACATGTGATTCAGTCTCAGCGCTGTTGCAAAGAATGTAGTCCAGGAACTAACAGGTAATTCCAACAGGGAAGAGATACTTATCCTCAGCAACACTTCCACAGATTCCCTCTTCTTGTCACTTGACTCATTCCTTGAAGTCACAAAACATTGCAGCCCCCAGCCTAAGGCCACATCGGTCCTTTATTTCTACTCTGTTCCCCATTTCTCACCTCCCTGGTGTCTTCTCCACTTCCCCTTTCCCCCCACCTCATACAAAAATTTCCCTGGAAGTTGTGAAAGTGGAAGAAACAAACTAACACACTCTTTAGCAGCTGAGAGGGAAACAGCCAGGATCACCCTGTGATAGAAATTTTTATTTCTACACAGAAGGAAAGCTACAGTTGTTTCATAGAAGGGTTCAACAGGAGCCCTAACTGGCCTGGTTTTAAAATGGAGACAGTTCCCTGGGAAGGTAACATTGAAGTTGAGACTAGAAAGGGAATGGATTAGGCGAGAGAAGGAAGAAAATCAGACACTGTGAGTGAGAGAGAAAAGCACGTGGTGTTGGAGGGGGAAGGAGACATTTAGGTAACAATGCAAGTCCGTGCAGAGCAGAGAGATTCGGGAGATAAGGCTAGTCAGGCAGGGAGGGGCCTGGTCATAGAGGGTTTTTATCCCCAAAGCAACAGGAAGTCACGCATGAGTATTTATTTCATTGTTTAAGTTTATTTATTTAGGGCTGTGCTGGACCTTCGCTGCTGAGCGGGCTTTTCTCTAGCTGCTGCATGCAGAGGCTACCCCCTGGTTGCAGGGCTTGGGCTTCTCATTGTGGTGGCCTCTCTTGTTGTGGAGCACAGGCTCTGGAGCGCACGAGCTTCAGCAGTTGAGGCATGTGGGCTCAGTAGCTGTGATTCCCGGGCTCTAGAGCATGGGCTCAATAGCTGTGACACACAGGCTTCATTGCTCCTCAGCGTGTGGGATCTTCCCAGACCAAGGATCGAACCTGGGTCTCCTCTAGTGGCAGACAAATTCTTTACCACTGAGCCACCAGGGAAGTCCTATGTCATTTTTATGAATATAAATATTCTTTATATTTTTAGATCAAATTTTATTATTATTTTTGGTAAATACTATTCTTTTACCAGGGCTTCTGGTAAAGAAGATAGTAAAGAATTTGCCTGCAGTACAGGAGACCCAGGTTGGATTCCTGGGACAGCAAGATCCCCTGGAGAAGGGAATGACTACCCACTCCAGTATTCTTGCCTGGAGAATTCCATGGACAGAGGAGCCTGGCGGGCTACAGTCCAGGGGGCTGCAAAGAGTCAGACATAACTGATTAACACACACGCATTCTTTTAAAGCCAAGATCTTTTATGATCTTTTACTCTGAACCGTTCTTATTCACTGCATAACATTCACCAGAGGTTTTTATTTTGGAATGAGCGTGATCTACATCCATTCTGTTTGTCTAACTCACTATTCTTTAGGAGGAGAAAAGATCACATGGGAAAAATAAATGTATCCTCCATCTATCCGAACTTATCACAGTTTGTATTGCTATAGACTCTGTGCTAATACAAACACTTCAACTAAGATTGTTCCAAGAAATACAGCATAAGTGTAGCTCGACATGTAGCTCTCCTTGACTATATTGTGAAATCCAGAATGGGCTCGTGTCATAGGTTAGTTGGTAAGCATTCAGATCCACTAAATGTGGGCTTCTCATTGTGGGGGCTTCTCTTGACTCGGTGGTAAAGAATCCACCTGCCAATGCAGGAGACACGGGTTCCATCCCTGATCCGGGAGATCCCACGTGCCACAAAGAAGCTAAGCCCTTCCGCCACAGCTACTGAACCTGTACTGTACAGCCAGGAGCCACAACTTCTGAGCCCACGTGCCGCAGCTGCTGAAGCCAGCGTACCCCAGAGCCCATGCTCCGCCAGAGAAGCAGCTGCAGTGAGAAGCCTGTGCACCACACCCAGAGAATAGCCACCGCTTGCTGCAGCTAGAGAGAAGCCCGCGCAGCAACAAAGACCCAGGACAGCTAATATAAATACATTATTATTAAAAAAAAAAAAAAAACAAATTCGACATTTTTTGTCTTCCTCTAGGCTTGTCACAAAGATTCCTTTTCTCTGTTCACAGTGAATGCTTGTGTTCAGCAGGAAAGAAACCAGTCTCTCGTGCTATTCTTTTCCTAAACACCTGGTTGTTCAGTTTTAACAAGGTGACTGGTTTCCACCATAACTCAGCTATTTTTTCCACTTGGCCGGGCTCCCCTAGACCTTACAGTAAAAAATCTATGTAACATTAGCTTTCCCGCTAACACTGTGCGGGGTTTCTCGCCTACATCAAGTCACTAATGGGTGATTCTATGAGTAACGCAAATGGGGATTCCTCCCTCTGCTCTTCCTCTTACATTTCTATTCAATACATTGTGATGCAATGGGTCGGGTCTTTTTGGTTCTGTGTTCTATCACAACCTGTGTTTCACTGATTTCTAAGAACCAGGAGATTCTTGCTTCTGCTACTGGCTCCTTTCCTACTTTATTGTGTATTTGAAGAAACCATAAAGTGAAAGGTTTTTCCAGCTTCTCTTATTTATAGGATTAGAATAATGGATACCATTTACCTTTCAGACCAAAGTTCTGTCAAATATAACTAACTGGGAGGAGATGAGTTTGCATTTGCAGTCACCCTTCCAAAGGCTATAGAAAATGCAAGGGAGGCATGTTCTCCATGTTGAATCACGGGGTTTCATATTTTATGTGCAGCAGTAAAGAGTCTACCTTGTCTTTACTGAAATCATTCCCAGTTTGAGAGCAGATGGGCCATAAACACCAGGTAAATAATTACTGGCTTTAACCATACTTAATTAAATGGAGAATTTAGAAGTTAACCACAATGTCTTCCTCCCTGCCTGGCCATGGAGGGAACAATACTATAGACTTCGAGGTTTGAAAGAAAAGTATTGTCCCAGACCCAGGTAAAGGGGCCCTTGTCTCGAGCTTCAAGCTGATGAGCACTCCTCTCTGGCTCTCCTCCAGCCCTACCCTTCCCCCTGCTGCAGGGAGTGGGAAGTGCCCCTCAGAGCCTGAGTTTTCCCTCTGGACCACTTTCTGAATTCTAGGACCATAGAACTCCCAGCTTAAATAGTCCCCAACCTGCTTCCAAAATTCCTAGTTCTAAGGTGACCAAGGGGTAGCTATAGGCAAGCAGATAGAGCCTAGACATGCGAGTTGGGGCATTAATACATGTGCACGTGGGTTTCCCAGATAGTGCTAGTGGGAAAGGATCTGCCTGCCAATTCAGGAGATGCGGGTTTGATCCCTGGGTCAGGAAGATCCCGTGGAGGAGGGCATGGCAACCTATGCCAGTATTCTTGCCTGGAAAGTTCCGTGAGGAGAGGAGCCTGGCAGGCTACAGTCCACGGGATCACAAAGAGTCGGTCATGACTGAGCGACTAAACACACAGTTGTACGGAACAGAGTCAGTAACGGCAGAGGAATAGGACCAACTTCTTCCACGTGTCCCTGCTCTGGTAGGCAAGTCCAGGTCAGGAGAAAGAACAGTTTAACAGTTTGCTAGCTTGATTTATAGCTGATAAATTTGTGGATATAGGATAGGTGGGCCTTATTTATTTTCTTACCCTAAACCTCACAAATGTGAGAGGCAGGTTTTTAGAAGGGCATATTGAATTCAGAGAAATCACTGGCTAATGATAAATTGGGAAACTTTATATCCTTTTCTAAACCCAAATCACTAAGACTGTAATACAAAAGACGGGAGAGAGGGTCCGGGGAATAAAGCTCCACCATTTAGATCAAACAGTAGGTTCAATCTCTTAAGTTGTGCTCTTTGTTCTTAAAGCTTGGGGAGCCAGATAGAACATTCTTCTCTCTGCCACAAGAATTCCATCTGCAGAACAGTGGCTCCCGGCCTGCCAGCTGCTCTTCACTCCCCTGTCGTAAGAATGCAGCTGAGGTTGAAAACTTGTCACCAAGTTGGAGCCAATATCCACCTGTCCCTCTTGTCAGTCTCATTCTGCAAAGTCTTCCTGGGATTTAAAAACTGGAGCCATAAAAATGGGATTTGCCTTGACTTTCTAGAACAGCCACACGCCATACACGCATGCATTATATATCCCAGGATGACGGTGTCTCTTTAAAATTGTGATATTTAAATAAAATAACAGCTGTGCATGACTATGAACAGCTATTACACGTATTTCATAGGAATTGTTTTCTTATTTAAATCTTTGGTTGTGGATGTTGTTTTTTTCTAGTTTTTAAAGTATTTCTTTATTCATCTTAAAATTCATTTCTTGTTGTTGTTTTGTATTTTTTGTTAGTTTGGGGTATTATTGTTTTAAGTAAAACCCCCCCCCAAAAGAATGATGAAAAAAGAGAGATATTCACAGTTATAATTTATATAAACATCCTATCAGTAAATTAAGTCCACTTCTCATAAAAAGTAAATATATAATTATATATGTCATGAGCATAAGTTTTTCCCCTGTAGCATGAAAGTGTTTTTGTATAGTGATATACATCAGTTGTGTCCAACTCTTTGTGACTACATGGACTGTAGCCCACCGGTTTCCTCTGTCCATGAAATTTTCCAGGCAAGAATACTGGATTGGATAGCCATTCCCTTCTCCAGGGGATCTTCCAACCCAGGGACTGAACCCAGGTCTCCTGCATTGCAGGCAGATTCTTTACCATCTGAGCCACCAGGGAAGCCCACTTTTATATAATAGGCATATTAACATACTATTTTTGTGGTTCTTGTTTATTTCTTAATTTAACATACTATTGTTTTAATAGCGCATATATTTTGAAAATATATGACGCCTTAGGGGATTTTGCTTCAATGTTTAAATTATATTTTAAAACATGTTTATCTTTTCATCAGGTCATTCATAAATGGAAATGGTTATGACATGACATTTAAAAATAAACTATAAGGAAGGAAAGTAGTATATAAAGATATTTTACATAATCTCAAAACTCTTGTCTAAAATCAGAGGCAAAGTTTCTTTCAGGGTGTAAAAAGTGTCACTGGTGAGTGGAGAATCACCCTGGCCCCAGCTGTAGATCCACATGCAAGGACCCAGTGCAGCAGACGGGAACAGGGTGATATGAGCTCCAATCAGGTTACTATTGGGGTACAGTGAGCAAGTCATTCATACATCCTGAAATAATTCCCTTGTTTCATGACTGTCCCTGTTGCAAAAAAAATTGCTGGTGTGTGTGTGTTTTAAGATAGCTTTGCAAAAACTGTAATCTGCTCAACCCTTTCAATGAAGAATTCAAGAAGAGGAGAGAGAGAAAGCTGACTTCTACACCTCTCAGCACTACATGGCTATTATTTTGGAACCAGAAGAGGGTCATGAGTTAGGTGTTGTGTATGGTAAGTCTATTCATTTTGATTGTACAGATATGGATTTCCAAAGGGACATCTTTTTCACATCTCTTAACAGTGCTCAAGCCACAAACACTAAGACCACTGGAATCATTAAAATGCAAGAGAACATGGGAATTCCCTGGCGACCCAGTGGTTAATACTCCATGTTTTTATTGTGTAGGGCCCTGGAAGGCATGGGTTCAATTCCTGATCGGGGAACAAAGATCCCACAAGCTGCGTGGCATGGCCAAAAAAATAGAGGAGAACAAGAGCCGGTAGCCCGTTATTGTTGTTTAGTCACTCAGTCATGTCCAACTCTTTTGTGACCCTATGGGCTGTAGCCTTCCAGGCTCCTCTGTCCATGGAGTTTCCCAGCAAGAATACTGGAGTGGGTTGCCATTTCTTTCTCCAGGGGTTCTTCCTGACCCAGGGATTGAACCCTTGTCTCCTGCATTGGCAGATGGATTCTATACCACTGAGCCACCTGGGAAGCCCCCAGTAGGCAGACGAGAGCAAGATATATCACACCTACCAATACAGAATCACTATGGTAGAATCATGGGGAGCAGATACTTAGAGCACAGCCACTCATTCTCTCCTTCAGAGTCAAATATTTAAAGATGGCATCCGGTGAGAGATTTGGGGTGAGCTCAAGAGAATGAATGAAACATGATATTGATCCATTTGGATATACGTTGATCTTTGAAAATCTTTCTTAATAATTTTTCAAAAATAAAACATGTATTTCTCTATTTGAGAGGTTGAAAGTGGGTATATCTCTGAGAAAACATACTGGGTATTTACAGAACCTCTGAACATATACTTTTTGTTCTGCTGACACTGAGGTCATAAAGTAATAAAGGAAAGGGATTGCAATCATTGACTCCATGTGGCTCAGCTATTCCTGGAACAGAGCTTATCAGTAAGAAATGGGCTGGGAAAGTCACTTCTCAGTTCTCAATATTTCAATCAGGGAAAGTGACGCAAATGTCACAATCACTTTTTTCTAACTCCCTGATTTGTTTTTCCTTGTGCATGCCACTGTTGCCTTTGGAAAGCAAGTAGCAACTGGAAGCCAGCTGCTGAGGGTTGGTCTGTTCAGCCCGTTCACTTACTTCACACTCCTCGTTGCCTCTCACTTTACCGTCGTCTTCACCTTTAATACCATGAAGTTCCAACATACACCAGGGAGCCAGGAAGAGCTTTGTAGTAAAGCTAAGGTTTAACAAAACCTCAGACCTGTTCAATCCCTTCCTAAATCAGAACATGTTACTCCATCTGGCAAGGACATAGCCTTTTAAATGATCAACTGTACCCAGCTTCAATGTGAGCCCTCAGCACTAAGCATGTTAAATAGTAATAACTTCAACATTTGCTCACCATAACCTCTGTGTATGTTCAAATACTACTGGCTACTAAAATTTCACCACACATGTACTCTTCTACCGCCTCTCCTACACAGAAAGCTCATTCAAATTTAAGTCTTAGCAGCCCTGGAACATGTTTATTTATAAGAGTATTTTCCAGTTTGGGTGGAGAGCCAATTTACACACTTGCAATCATTTCAATAAATA
Source organism: Dama dama (assembly GCF_033118175.1). NCBI lineage: Eukaryota > Metazoa > Chordata > Mammalia > Artiodactyla > Cervidae > Dama > Dama dama. The sequence goes on along the minus strand of NC_083697.1, from coordinate 22,882,784 downwards.
AATAGACTGTATCCTTCCTATCATAGTCTTCAGTGTGAGTCTATTATATACAACAAGACTATTTTAATAATATTGACCATGTCACATGTGTATGCATGTGTACATTGATAGTGACCTAGACGTAGATGCAAAGAGCTGCCATTCATCAAATGCTTACTGCTGCTACTGCTAAGTCACTTCAGTCGTGTCCGACTCTGTGCGACCCCATAGACGGCAGCCCACCAGGCTCCCCCATCCCTGGGATTCTCCAGGCAAGGACACTGGAGTGGGTTGCCATTTCCTTTTCCAATGCATGAAAGTGAAAAGTGAAAGTGAAGTCGCTCAGTTGTGTCCGACTCTTAGCGACCTCATGGACCACAGCCTACCAGGCTCCTCTGTCCATGGGATTTTCCAGGCAAGAGTACTGAAGTGGAGTGCCATTGTCTTCTCCACAAATGCTTACTACATGTCAGCAATGTGTGAATCACTTACTTCATTTATTTAACAAGTATTTGTTGACCACTTCTGATGTGTCTGGCACTTGGGTTAGGTACTAACTAGGTGGGAACTTAACAAAGTCCTAGTCCTCATGAAGCTTACAGTCCAGCAGAGAAGACAGGCATCTGAGGAAAACATCATAGCAAGGCATCTAAGAGAGGATCTGCCTCCATGATAAAGTAGCCTTTCTGCTGAGACCTGAAGGACAGTTCAACAGATGAAAAGTCGGGGCAGAATGGTCCTGTCAGAGGAAAGAGTATGTGAGGAAGAAAAAAGAACTCAAAAGGAAGGAGAGAGGTGACTGATGATGTTGGAGGAAGGGTTTTTTAAAGCAAACTGAGACACCTAAACTTTCCCTTGAAGGCAGTGGGAAGAAGTCTAGAGACTTTAAGCAGACTGGTAGTGACACGATCAAATTTGCCTTTCCTAGAGATACTCTTGCCTCGGTATGGAGCAAAGGTTAGAGACTGAGGGATTATTTAGAAGCCACTGCAAGTACCCACTCCAGCATTCTTGCCTGGAGAATCCCAGGGACAGAGGAGCCTAGTGGGCTGCCTTCTATGGGGTTGCATAGAGTCAGGCACAACTGAAGTGACTTAGCAGCAGCAAGTACATAGGTTGGAGATAAAGATGATCTGGACTAAGGTGCAAAAGTGGAGAGGAGCAAGGGGAATGTATTCAAAAAATTGATGTGTTAGCTTCATCAAGACCTGGGAATAAATTGAACTGTGGGAAGGTAGGGGAGACCTGTAGGGGAGAGAGGAATCAAGGTCTCAACAATTGTCTAATGGGTGTAACTGTGCTAAAGAGTCAAACCAGATACTCCACACAGAACACAGCCAATGTGTTCTTTAATGTTGTGCCTCAACTATCTTAGTTTTCCATTTGGAAGACAGATACTCCTAGGTCCCTTCAATGAGGAAGACTCAAAGCATTTTTTAATTGATTAGCAAGTGCTATCTTCATTCCACTCATGAAGAAAAAACATATTTTATTAAAAAAAATGATTATTTCTACTTCTCTCTTTAGACTCATCAGAAGCTTTTCATAAGGGTATAGGTAGAAATTAAGACAAAACTTCCAAAGGAGTATATTTTTATAACATTATATCTCATCATTAAAATTGTTTTGTTATCTTCTCAGGTACTCTATATTCTAACACTAGTTTTGATTATTGTCAGGTATCACAGAAATAAGTGGTTTTGAGAATCCAATAAGCAGACTCTTAAAAAGTATTTAATTGCTTAGTAATCATGCTTACAGTATCATAAAAGCTAAAGCTGGTGAGAAACCAACAGAACTCATTTCAAAAACCAGCAAAAATCTATCCCAACAACTTCCTGTAAGTTTCTAAAACTTGAATATTAGCCCCACAAGAACAGTAAGGGATTGTTAAGGGAAAGATTGGAAGTAGCCCCACAGAACACACTTATCAATAGGATAAAGTGCCATTCCTTCTGACTGTAGGTAGAGGTTCCTATAGGTCAGATGTGGGAGTGGAGAAAATAAAGTGAAAGAGGGACAGCTGGGACACTGATAACTCCATCTTTTCCAAAAATATACACAAAGTCATTGTTAAGATGGCTTAACGATGTCTGTTGCCTATTCCAGTGGTATCATTATAAGAATCAACTTACGTGTGAGAATTCCCTAGAACAGAGTTCAAATCTCTGCTTACATGATAGGGAAAGATGCAGGTGGAGTGGGACATCTGGTGAATGCTTTTTCTTATTCTACAAATAATTTCCTCCAAATAATGCAATGCTGATTCTTCCATCACTTACAGAATGAAAACAGGAAAGAATTAAAATTTAGGACAATGTCACCCAAATGACACACATGCAGGAAAAAGAAGCCAAGTCAAGTGACTGAAGTCTTGCTCCGAGATGGCAGTATATAAAAATAGATTCTCTGAGAAACTGAAAAGTTGGGCAAAGATGGATATCATTCACAGCTGACCATGAAGAATATGGAATTCACAGGTTGAACTATCTAGCAGAAATGCACACAGATACACAAGGCTATACTCTCTGCTTGCCCTAGAACACTACAGAAGTGCTTTACTTTTTAACAAAAGCATTTAACTCTTTGTTCTCATGTTATTATTTTACAAATGTGAAAATGTATTAGTTTGAACCAACTCACAGAAGACTGTCTCTGATGGCTTTTATGTACATAGAGAAGAGCTGGTGTCAGAGGAGCAGCGTCAAAAGAACAGAAATCACCACCCTAATCAACAGGGATGAAAGAGGTCAGTAAATCTGCTTTCCTCAGGGAAACCACAAAACCTCTATCTGTTCCCGGAAAAAAGAAAAAGATGTAGAGATCTTCTTTCCCAGGATGAGTACTTTAAGTCACAACCTACTATAAGCCAAGCTTCCTAAATATTATTAACATTGATAAGTGAATTCACCAAGGGCTCATTATAACTAGTGCTAGCAGAAAAAGTCACATTATCATCTATATCAACAGGAGAATGAGAGGAGTGGGGAGAGGAAAAGAGAGGAAGGAGGAGGGAGAAAAGAGATGGAAAGAAGGAAGGAAGAGAATAGAAAGAAGGGAGGGAGGACAGAGTGAGGAAAGAAGAAAAAGAACAACAACAAAAAAAAAATCCACAAAAGGGTAAGTAATCTATCAGTTCAGTCAGTTCAATCACTCAGTCGTGTCCGGCTCTTTGCGACCCCTTGGACTGCAGCACACCAGGCCTCCCTGTCAATCACCAACTCAAGGAGTTTACTCAGACTCATGTCCATTGAGTCAGTGATGCCATCCAACCATCCCATCCTCTGTCGTCCCCTTCTCCTCCTGCCTTCAATCTTGCCCAGCAGCACGGTCTTTTCAAATGAGTCAGCTCTTTGCATCAGGTGGCCAAAATATTGGAGTTTCAACTTCAACATCAGGCTTTCCAATGAACATTCTGGACTGATTCCCTTTAGGATGGACTAGTTGGATCTCTTGCAGTCCAAGGGACTCTCAAGAGTCTTCTCTAATACCACAGTTCAAAAGCATCAATTCTTCGGTGCTCAGCTTTCTTTACAGTACAACTCTCACATCCATACATGACTACTGGAAAAACCATAGCCTTGACTAGATGGATTTTTGTTGGCAAAGTAATATCTCTGCTTTTTAATATGTTGTCTAGGTTGGTCATAACTTTTCTTCCAAGGAGTAAGTGTCTTTTTATTTCATTGCTGTAATCACCATCTGCAGTGACTTTGGAGCCCAAAAAATAAAGTCTGTCACTGTTTCTGCTGTTTCTCCATCTATTTTCCATGAAGTGATGGGACCTGTTGCCATGATCTTAGTTTTCTGAATGTTGAGCTTTAAGCCAACTTTTTCACTCTCCTCTTTCACTTTCATCAAGAGGCTCTATGGCTCTTCTTCACTTTCTGCCATAAGGGTGGTATCATCTGCATATCTGAGGTTATTGATATTTCTCCCAGCAATCTTGATTCCAGCTTGTGCTTCTTCCAGCCCAGCATTTCTCATGATGTACTCTGCATATAAGTTAAATAAGCAGGGTGACAATATACAGCCTTAACATACTCCTTTTCCTATTTGGAGCCAGTCTGTTGGTCCATGTCCAGTTGCTTCCTGACCTACATACAGATTTCTTAAGAGGCAGGTCAGGTGGTTTGGTATTCCCATCTCTTTCATAATTTTCCACAGTTTATTGTGAACCACATAGTCAAAGGCTTTGGCATAGTCAATAAAGCAGAAATAGATGTTTTTCTGGAACTCTCCTGCTTTTTCAATGATCCAGTGGATGTTGCCAATTTGATCTCTGGTTCTTCTGCCTTTTCTAAAACCAGCTTGAACATCTGGAAGTTCACGGTTCACGTATTGTTGAAGCCTGGCTTGGAGAATTTTGAGCATTACTTTGCTAGCGTGTGAGATGAGTGCAATTGTGCGGTAGTTTGAGCATTCTTTGGCATTGCCTTTCTTTAGGATTGGAATGAAAATGGGCCTTTTCCAGTCCTGTGGCCACTGCTGAGTTTTCCAAATTTGCTAGCATATTGAGTGCAGCACTTTCATAGCGTCAACTTTTAGGATTTGAAATAGCTCAACTGGAATTCCATCACCTCCACTAGCTTTGTCCATAGTGATGCTTCCTGAGGCACACTTGACTTCACATTCCAGGATGTCTGGCTCTAGGTGAGTGATCACACCATTGTGATTATCTGGATCTTGAAGATCTTTTTTGTACAATTCTTCTATGTATTCTTGCCACCTCTTCTTAATATCTTCTGCTTCTGTTAGGTCCATACCATTTCTGTCATTTATTGAGCCTGTCTTTGCATGAAACATTCCCTTGGTATCTCTAATTTTCCTGAAGAGATCTCTAGTCTTTCCCATTCTATTGTTTTCCTCTATTTCTTTGCACTGATCACTGAGGAAGGCTTTCTTATCTCTCCTTGCTATTCTTTGGAACTCTGCATTCAAATGGGAATATCTTCCCTTTCCTCCTTGGCTTTTGGCTTCTCTTCTTTTCACAGATATTTGTAAGGCCTCCTTAGACAGCCATTTTGCTTTTTTGCATTTCTTTATGTTGGGGATGGTCTTGCTCCCTGCCTCCTGTACAATGTCACTAACCTCTGTCCATAGTTCATCAGGCACTCTGTCGATCAGATCTAGTCCCTTAAATGTATTTCTCACTTTCACTGTATAATCATTAGAGATTTGATTTAAGTCATACCTGAATGGCCTAGTGGTTTTCCCCAATTTCTTCAATTTAAGTCTGAATTTGGCAATAAGGAGCTCATGATCTGAGCCACAGTCAGCTCCTGGTCTTGTTTTTGCTGACTGTGTAGAGCTTCTCCATCTTTGGCTGCAAAGAATATAATCAATCTGATTTTGGTGTTGACCATCTGGTGATGTCCATATGTAGAGTCTTCTCTTGTGTTGTTTGAAGAGGGTGTTTGCTATGACCAGTGAATTCTCTTGGCAGAACTCTATTAGCCTTTGCCCTGCTTCATTCTGTACTCCAAGGCCAAATTTTCCTGTTACTCCAGGTGTTTCTTGACTTCCTACTTTTGCATTCCAGTTCCCTATAATGAAAAGGACATCTTTTTGGGTGTTAATTCTAAAGGGTCTTGTAGGTCTTCATAGAACCATTCAACTTCAGCTTCTTCAGCATTACTGGTCGGGGCATAGACTTGGATAACTGTGATATTGAATGCTTTGCCTTGGAAATGAACAGAGATCATTCTGTCATTTTTGAGACTGCATCCAAATACTGCATTTCGGACTCTTCTGTTGACTATGATGACTACTCCATTTCTTCTAAGGGATTCTTGCCCACAGTTGTAGATATAATGGTCATCTGAGTTAAATTCACCTATTCCAATCCATTTTAGTTTGCTGATTCCTGAAATGTCGACATTCACTCGTATCATCTCCTGTTTGATCACTTCCAATTTGCCTTGATTCATGGACCTAACATTCCAGGTTCCTACGCAATATTGCTCTTTACAGCATCGTACCTTGCTTTCATCACCAGTCACATCCACAACTGGGTGTTGTTTTTGCTTTGGCTCCGTCTCTTCATTATTTCTGGAGTTATTTCTCCACTAATCTCCAGTAGCATATTGGGCACCTCCCAACCTGGAGAGTTTCTATTTCAGTGTCCTATCTTTTTGCATTTTCATACTGTTCATGGGGTTCTCAAGGCAGGAATACTGATCACAATCTAACCAATCTAATCACTTGGACCACAGCCTTGTCTAAGTCAATGAAACGATGAGCCATGCCTGGAGGGCCGCCCTAGACGGACAGGCCATGGTGGAGAGTTCTTACAAAATGTGGTCCACTGGAGAAGTAATCTATAAGAGAGTGAAAGCAAATCACCTTAGTTCCTATAAGACCAAAATTTACTTTTAAAGTTTCCCCAATAGTAATAGCAAAATCTTACATGGTACTTACTTGACACCAGCCTCTGTTCTACAGTTTACACATAAATGAACTCACAGATACAATTAATATGTCCATTTGACAAATGAGATTACTGAAATACAACAAGGTAAGTAACTCACCTAGAATTGCTGAACAGTGGAATCGGGATTTGAACCTAGGCAGTTATGCTTCTAGGTCCGTTTTACTATGTCCTTAATCTTTATTCTAAGCTTCCAGGAAACAGAGCTACTGCAAGTGTCGGTCCATGGAATATTTGCCACTGATCCACGATGAGGTGAGGCACTCGTATAGAGTGTAAGGACTAGGTCACTAAACACCATCCAGCTCAGCTGACTTTTTTTGTTTCAGTCGGTTTCCTGGATGAAAAAAAGCAGTGCACCTAATTTATGGACTTGATCAAGCTGTTAATCTCACCTCTAACCAGTAACAAACAGTTCATGGATGAGTGAAAGTCTGGAAATTACCCTTTGAGTAGCACAATTCTAGAAGATTTCCTTCTCTGGATGCAGAAGAGAGAAGGGTAGATATTTTTGAGCAACAAAGCCATATTTAGCTTTGTCCAGTGCTTTTTGATCCCGACAACAACCCTTTGAGGTGGGCGGTGATCAACAAGCTGAAGCAGAGACTCAGGAGCTATTGAAATGTCTAAGGTCCATCTAACAACTACTAAGGGGAACAGTCAGGGTTAGAACTCAGATCTGACCAGGACCCATGCCAGGTGGGACTAAGAAAAAGGAAGAGAGCAAGTCCAAGACTCTGGAAATTTGTGAAGTAGGAAAATTTGGGGGTTGGTTCTCTAAGTTTCCCATTCTTGCTTCAGCAGCATCCTTCCACCCCTCTCTTACCCATTCACCCTCCAGAGATGTCCTCTTTTGACACGTGTAGTCAGAAATGTCTCCTTGAGTTCCTCTCAAATTAAGCTAGATGATTTGTTTCATCAAGCTCCTTCCTGCCTGAGCAATGATGAGTTTTCCTGTAAGTCTGATTAACATGTGCCTGATTACAAATAAGGGCAAAGAACCATGGGATGTGAGCTTAATCCCACTGCATTCACATTGGGAACACAATTTTACATTTAGGAAATAACAATGCTTCCTCCTATCCATCTCCAAGGCGCCTTCGGCATAGTTGTTTCTCTTTCCTGGGCTGGTGAAGCTGTCTGATGCTGTCTCACCCTGACACTGCCTTGGGTGCCTAAGGAAGCCACCAGGTAAAGGGCAGGGGAATCACAATATTCACAAGTTATAAAGGCAACCTTTTACCTGAAGAATCTTATTCCAGAGAGTTGGTCATCCAAGTCTGCATAAACTTTCATGATAAAGAAAGACTCACTTTGAACAGTAGAACATTAATTAATGTTCTGTATTAATTAATGTTCTGTGTTAATTAATGAACTGTATTAATTCAGTATAGCTCCAATGGTTACAAAGGTCTTTCTTAACATTAGGCTAAAATCTGCTTTTCTGTATTGTTTCCATTGCAAGCTTTAGTTCTGTCCTTCTACAGCAATAAAAAGATTTCACCTTTCCACCTCATCCCTTCACACACTGGAAAAAGTCAGGTCCTCAGAAATGTTCTCTTTTCTGAGGAAAATACTAGCTCCTTCAGCCTTCTGTCCAACGGCATGGTTTCTGGAATCCAGTCACTCTGCTGTAGATACACTCTGGCTCTAATGAGTGGTTAAAAATATGGATTCTGAAGTCAGTTGCTTGAGTCTGAATCCTGGTTCTACCAGCTCTTAACTGTGTGAATGGGGCAATTGGCTTAACCTTTCTATGTCCGTTTTTATTTTTCATTGACAAAACAGGCTCATACTTTATCACGCTGCTGTGAATAGGAGGTATAATCATGTATATAAAGCATATAGTAAGTGCTCCAAATTTTAACTCTTACCATTATTCCAGAGCACAATGGAACGACACATTCCCTGGGGAAAAGGGAGGAAAGGAGGAAGGAAGGGAGGGGAAAAGAGAGAAGGGGGAGGGGGAGAGACTATTTTCTACCTTGTTTGTGACCAGGAGTCCATGCTACTGTTCAGGCCAATAAGATAAAAGCAGAAGTTTTGAATCCCTGATATTTATGTATGGAAAACACGTTTCTCTTCACCACTTCTTCAGGCATGCAAATGGATGTGATGCCGGAGGCCATGAGATGGCTAATATCAGGAGGAAAGCCACATGTCAAGGAGGGTAAAGAGCAAAACTGGAGGAGCCTGGTATGTCATAGTGTGGAGCTGCGACTCCAGCCCTGAATGCCTGCCTCCAGACTTCTTGCTGCCTGAAGACCACAAGCCCTTTTTTGGGCTAAGTCACTAATGCAGACTTCCTGTTCTGTGCAGCAGAAGTTATACACAAATAGGTGGATAGAACCTGGCAAGCTGCCAGCCACCACAGCAGCCCTAGGAACCCGCTACTCTCTCTGTCTCTCCCCCTTTCCAATTGCTACATGGTCTGTTTCTCATGTTTTTTTGTTTTTTTTTTTCTGGTGAACATTTATTTATTTATATTATTTGCTCTAACTACCTGGTTCCTAATCTAAAAACTATATCTATTCTCTAAGCCAAACCTGCTACTCACTAGTCATTTCTACTCTCATAACTTCAGTTTACCTACAATCCAGCATGAACTTTCTAGCACATCTTTATATCATAAATTTCAGCTTTCAGTTTCCATGCTAATATTCTTATCCTTCATGATTCCAAGTTCTGGAAAGAAAGAGTACAATTGTCTTTTTTTGTTTAGGCCACAGGCCAAGCTACTGATTGGCCACCTGTGGGTCTGGTGTCCAACTCCAACCCAGCCAGCTATGGTTTGGAGGGTGGATCGGTTTAGGAATATGTAGGATATCGGCCCTCAAAGATGCTTCTCGGCAAGGACTATGGGAAGTCTGGGATGGCAAGCAATAGGATGAACCTTTGATCTCATTCAGAAATCTCAGTCACTTCTGCAGGCCAAATACAATTAAAGTCTCATTTTTAATTATTCAAATTTCAGAAAATACAACCTAATAAACTATGGCTGGGAAATTCCAGGGCTTGAGTCCTAATCCCAGTCTTTCTGTTAACGCACTATGTGAAAGTTTGAAGATCTCTTTGTGCCTTACTTTCTTCATCTGTAGAAATAGGGAGCTCATATCTATTATCTCTCAAGGTTGCAGAGAAGAACAATAAAATTGATTTGCAAAGTGTTTTATTGCCATAAAGTGCTATGTTGAAAATGTCCTGTATTTAAATAGCCTGATTTGTTGCAGTGGGTGATAAGGAGAGCTATTTTTAAAATACATTTTAAATAAATACATGCTTAATCTCAGTTTTCTTTCTGTTGGTTACTTTTCTGAAAGTCATTAAAATCAAGGAAGAATGGTTTGAGATGCTAATTAAAAGCTTTAATCACACTAATTTTTTTCCTAGCCAAAAGATAAAATTCCAGCCCTATAGCTTTATTTTCTTCCCTTTGGTGATTTTATTCACCAAACATGTAGGTACAGCTATGTCTTAAGTTATATACTTAAGTGTGTAGAATTAAAATTAATGGTAGACAGACAGAGAAAACAAACCTGTGGTTACCAAATGGGAAAGCAGAGAAGGGATAAATTAGGATTTGGGGATTAACATATACACACTATTATATATAAAATGGATGGCCAACAGGGGCCTGCTGTGTAGCACAAGCAACTATACTCAAAATTGTGAAATAACCTATAAGGGAAAAAAAATCTCAAAAAGAATAGATCAATAGATGTATAATTGAATCACTTTGCTGTACATCTGAAACTAACACAACATTGTATATCAACTGTGCTTCAATTTTTTAAAAAATCAGTGGGTAGAGGCAGTACTTTTGAGAGTTGACTATGCTTATCTCTTCCCGACTCCACATCTCTTCTCGGCTCCATTTTCAGAGATGTCATGTAGACACCTTGAAATTGGCCATAGTGGGAGTATTTACATGACAGAAATCAGTAAATCCTGTAATTGATGTCTTTCCTTTTCCTATTCCAGAGAGCCAGTTGTTAAACATTTCCTAGCACACCACTGGAATTGATGTACTTAGAACGAAACACACACACAGATACAAATACACATCACTGTCATCAACACCACCACCAAGATAGGCCTGATAAGCATCAAACAGGGAGATTAGTTTTTTCAAAGGCTATAGTGTTTCTTCTTTTAAAAACTTTTTCAGAGGTATCTGTAGGAACACTCTGAATACTGTCTGCAAGTGGATCCAGATGGTTTCTTAACCTACAGCAATAACTTCCAAACACTAACACGCCATCAAGATCAACCAGAGGGCTTATGAGAAATTGCTGTGTCAACTCTTAAGATTCTGATTCAGTAGCTCTGGGATGGACCCTATAATTTACATTTTTAACAAGTTCCCAAATGATGTCAATGCTATTGAGTTAAAAATATATGCAGTAGTATAAAACACAAGAATAAATAGGAAGATTAGAGAATGGCACTGGTAACTATGGGTTGGATCAGTGCAAATTTAGTAAAACATACATAATGAGGGTAATGTGTTTGGAGACTATGAAAAAAGCCAGTTCAGGATGCTGAATACCCAAGAAATGTCATTTTTTCTAGGCCTGTTCACAGTAATTGAGGTTATTAGCATTTGCTCGCGACAGACCTAAAATGTCGTGAATTTGGAGTCGGGGTTCTCTCCGTACCAGGTACCAGAAGATCACTTTGTTTCATTGGGCCTTGGTTTCCTTACCAGTTAAAACTGAGAATTTAATTCCATGTTCAAATTTCTGTGTTAATCAGCTTTAGAATGAAAAAGAATTCATCACAATTTCCTTAATGAGTGAAGAACTGTTGTAAAATCATAATCACAACAATACAACAGGAAATAAGAAAACAGGATCTTGTTCCCCAAAGATATAGACAAACAGGGCCTAGAGCAAAGCAAATCAATTGTATTTCTTGCAGCCAAAGATGGAAAAGCTCTATACATGCAGTAAAAGCAACACTGGGAGATGACTGTGGCTCAGATCATGAACTCCTTATTGACAAATTCAGACTTAAACTGAAGAAAGTAGGGAAAACCACTAGACCATTCAGGTATGATCTGAATCAAATCCCTTATGACTATACATAAGTGGAAGTGACAAATAGATTCAAGGGATTAGATCTGATAGACAGAGTGCCTGAAGAACTATGGACAGAGGTTCATGGCATTGTACAGGAGGCAGTGACCAAGACCATCCCTAAGAAAAAGAAATGCAAAAAGGCAAAATGGTTGTCTGAGAAGACCTTACAAATAGCTTAGAAAAGAAGAGAAGCTAAAGGCAAAGGAGGAAAGGAAAGATACACCCATTTGTATGCAGAGTTCCAAAGAATAGCAAGGAGAGACAAGAAAGCCTTCCTCAGTGATCAATGCAAAGAAATAGAGGAAAGCAACAGAATGGGAAAGACTAGAAATCTCTTCAAGAAAATTAGAGATACCAAGGGAAAATTTCATGCAAAGATGGGCACAATAAAGGACAGAAAGAGTATGGACCCAACAGAAACAGAAGATATTAAGAGGTGGCAAGAATACACAGAACTATACAAGAGATCTTCATGACCCAGATAACCACAACAGTGTGATCACTCACCTAGAGCCAGATATCCTGGAATGTGAAGTCAAGTGGGCCTTAGGAAGCATCACTATGAACAAAGCTAGTGGAGGTGATGGAATTCCAGCTGAGTTATTTCAAATCCTAAGAGATGATGCTGTGAAAGTGCTGCACTCAATATGCCAGCAAATTTGGAAAACACAGTAGTAGACACAGGACTGGAAAATGTCAGCTTATTTTTCATTCCAATCCCAAAGAAAGGCAATGCCAAAGAATGTTCAAACTACCACACAATTGCAGTCATCTCACATGCTAGCAGAGTAATGCTTAAAATTCTCCTGAATATTCATTGCAAGGACTGATGCTGAAGCTGAAACTCCAATACTTAGGCAATCTGATGGGAAGAATTGACTCATTGGAAAAGACCCTGATGCTGGAAAAGATTGAAGGCAGGAGGAGAAGGGGACGACAGAGGACGACATGGTTGGATGGCACCACCGACTCAATGGACATGAGTTTGAGTAAGCTCTGGGAGTTAGTGATGGACAGGGAAGGCTGGCATGTTATAGTCTATGGGATCACAAAGAGTCGGACATGACTGAGCGACTCAACTGAACAGCAAAGCCAGCTTTCAGAGACAAGTGGAATCTGGAAACTAGGTGGTCCTTTAGAATCCAATGTAGCTTTTATAAGTCAGTTACCTTGCCACCATCTCATCAGCAGGTTTCTGGTATGTCCATTCTAGAGTCCCAGCATTACCATGACTTTGCCAATCTCTGTCTCTGCTTAACTCCATCTTAACTTCGTCTTCCACTGTCACACGGGCATGACTCTCTCCCTTCTGTGGCTTTTGCATTTCTGTGTGACATACCCATTATGTACCTCCTAGCTTTGGCCACCATTTCTTCCTTGCCATCTCTATAAGCATTGCTTTCAGAGACTAGTAAAGGACTGAATTTAGATCTGCTTTGTTCACAGCTTTACACAATGCCTAGAGTAGTAGTTGGCACATTTTAGAGTCTCAATAAATATTTTTTGAAAGAATGAGTAAATGAATGAATGGCTACCTAATTTAGGCCAATTCACACACTGGCCCAGTGCTAATCTATCTATATTTGTAGCCAAGGAGGTTGCATGGTATAAAACATGACCAATTATGTGTAAAAAAGTTGAAAATCTTTTCTCAGCAGGAGTCTGTGGACTGGCCCTCAGAACATGACTCTTCATCTCTGGACATTGACCTACGGAAGTTCCTTACCCTGTCTGGCTCTAGCAAAGGAAAGAAAAATTGGATTGGTTAAGGGGTATTGGGGGATTACCAGCAGTTAATATAATTACCGTTCCCAGTTTTCTAGGATCACCTAAATGCTTCCACCAATTAATCACTCTGTAGAACTCTGTGGGCCAAATCTCAGAGTTATCCCACTGGGAGAGCAAAAAATGGGGTATTTATGCACATATTCCCATCAGTTATGATGCGATTTGGGGGTGAGGGGGAAGGAGGCATCAGTTCTCTGGCATATCCAGCCCACCAACACTACCACAGAAATCCTTCAGGCTATTAAAGTTCAGCCATCGGAGTTACTATAGTGATAAGGCAGAGAAGAAATGAGCCAGCCACTGACAGTGTCGTTACAGACTCTCTCCCACCTTACAGTCATGACTGAGAATTTCACTGCCCTCAGAATACCAGAATTCCATCAGTAAGCATAATTCTCTTTTGTTCTTTAATTCTCTAACCCTTAACAGCTATATCCAGCAACAGTTCCATAATGCACAATCCCCTTCCGCCAGAAATTATAGTAGAAGTATAGCTACCAACTATCCATACTCCACTACAAATTCCAAAAATAGAAAATAGAAGTCATTACAGTAATTGCCATACACTAATGCAATTTTCTGCTGACTTGCTCTCCACCCAAACTCCCCCGACCCTCACCCTCATGCACCATAAGCTCATTGAGAGAAAGGCCTCTTTGTTACTCATTCTTAAATCCCCTAAAAGTGTATTGGGCAGGTAGTTGGCACTCAAATGTTCCTTCAATGAATTAACTAAATTGACAAGCTTAGTTTAGATCCATGGAATCACAAAGTTTAGCCTCAGAATCCTCCACATACTATTCTTGCCCTTTAGTTCCAATACAGCATGTTCACTGCATGATTGGAACTGACTACTTTGCCCAATTCAGTCATCATTTTCTGATACTTGAGAACATTGCTACTTCTCTGTCAAAGCTGTGCTGTATACTTTATGAATTAGGAACTATGAAACTGTGGTGCTACACTTACCACTTTTTGAGGAGAGGAAAATTACTAAAAAGATTTCTATTTCCTGAACACCCACTAGTAACACTGTGAGTGCCCTTGGCACTGGGGTAGCCCCTCTGTTACTAAAGGCACCCAGTACTCTATAAGCAAGAGAGCTTCTTTCGTTTTGTCTTTTATGTTTACAGTTCTCTATTTGTTTGTGTTCTTTCTGGTTCTCATTCAATCATAAACTCCCCAAGAATTTATGACTTAAAGTGTGTCTTCTGCTTCTTTTGTAGAGTGCACATAAAGAAACATGAACAAACCTTGACTGATGGATTGAATTGCCCTGTAAGTAGGTGGAACAACCCTAAGCAAGCATTAATAGCTAGAGTTTCTTCAGACCTGAAAGTAGTCAGTGTCTAAAATAGGCTGCTCTGACCACATCAGTGCTCAGAAATGACTAAACATTTCATTCCTGCAACCACTGAGTTTGTTTGTTTGTTTTTTAAAGTCATCTCTGAAAGCCAGTACTAAACATATTGTGACTTTAATCTTTCATTTCTATGACCCACTGGTATATAATCAACACTAACCAACAGATGACATAAGAGGATTCATTCTCAAGGTAGGCATCCAGCTGGAAAATATAACTGATTTTTGTTGGCTTCTAAGTGAGGTTTCAGTGGAGACTTCTGCACTCCAGTTCCTGGAATACCACTCTCTTTGCTTCTCAGGCCTTCTTTTGGTTCCTCTGAGTAAAAGCAAAAGTGACGTGTGGAGCAGAATAAAAATTAGGAACTTCAACTATATAAGAATAACTCCTGCTCTGTGATCCCATAGGGTCAGGAGCTAGGCGGAAGGATGCAGTTTTCAGCGGCTCTGTTTGGTCCCTGCAGCCTGTCATGCGTCCCAGCTGGGCCCTGATGGGCAGGCGTCACTGTTCACTATGTGGCAGGCAGCTGTTCCCTTCCAGCTCTCCCCTCCCTCTTCCACCTAGAGCCCCAGCCCCGTGGGACAGCAGGCACTTCCAGAAACGGCTGCCCAGTGTGAGCCAGGGGTCTTTGAAAGGAAATCAATATCAGACCAGGGCTGATCATCAGAGGGTCTCCCAAGGGGCAGATTAAAAAAAAGCAGGCAGAAAACAAAATTGGCTACTCTGTAAGACTACAAGAAAGAAAGCTTACTATGAAAGTGTTAGCTGCTCAGTCATGCCCAACTCTTTGCGACCCCGCCAGGCTCCCCTGTCCATGGAATTCTCCAGGAGAGAATACTGGAGTGGCTTGCTCTTCCCTTCTCCAAAAAGCTTACTCTATGCCAACAAAACTCTACTAGTGCTTTTTTATCATATTTGATAGTCTAGTTTCAGCTGTTACAGCTGTCCCTTCACCTGCGGGGCTCTTTTTGAAATAGAGATGCCAGGAGAGGGAAGCTCGTGCAGCTCAGAGCTGCCTGCACCAGCACCAGAGTCACACCTGGGGACTGAGACGCTGTTGTGTCTGCCGCATGCCTGCCACCTGGAAAATGTCCAGTCCCCCGTATCAGGTTCAGCCTTCTCATCACCGCATTTTTATTGAATATTTTAACATTGTTTACAAAAATAAATTGAGGTGGCCTGAAATAAAGTACACAAACACACGTGTGTTCGTATGTTGTATATTCTTTAGTAGCCTGTGTATATACGTTTATGCACCATTAGAGTAAAGAATAAAAATTAATGCCAATGCAGGGGACACGGGGGTTTGACCTCTGGTCTGGGAAGATTCCATACGCCATGCCACAACTACTGAAGCCCAAGTAATGCAACTCCTGAGCCTCTGTGCCACAACCACTGAAGTCTGGAGTCTGTGCTCCACAAGAGACGCCTCTGCAATGAGAAGAACCCACACAACACAGCGGCTCCACAGCTAGAGACAGCCCACATGCAGCAGGGAAGACCCACAGCAGCCAAAAATTAATGAACCATTGTACATTTATGAAATAAAAGACTGCCTTTCTTTCTATAGATATAGATTTTCTAACAGAGTATTCTGGTTTCCTTTTATTTTTATATTCTGTGCCTGGAAGACAATGATAAAAATGAAGTGGAAAGGATTGTGAAACTAAGACTACAAAAATTTACCTCTTTCGTTAGAATGACTTATTTTATCATTTTGAATAATAAAAGGGCCTGGTTGGCCGACTGTCAGACGGTAGACGGAATGCTGGACCTGCCGTCTCCCCTGTTCCTTCCAAATTAGCTGTTTTATAATCTTCACATGCTAGGGAAATGGCTTTTAAAATGTTTTTCCAGGAAAATTGTCAGATTCAAAAGTACTGATTCATACAGATAATTGGTAATACTTGGTGTCTGTTCTGTTCAAACGGAAAGATAAGAGTGGGGAGGAGCACCTCTGTGGACTAGAAAGGATAGAAATCGATTCAGGAGGCCAGCGAGTCTGTGTCAGCTTCAAATTTGCAATACCGTTATTATACTGTTGAGTTGCCATTTCTATTATAGGTCCCATTTTCAGACCTTTGTAATTCACGCCTAACGACATTACCAACTTAAACAGGAAGGAAATATTCATACGAAAGACTGTGACATTTATTTGACCAATTTGCTTTAGAGATGAGAAAACAGAAAAACAAAAAGCACAGAAATACTTTAAAATTTCAAGAAATCTCTTTTCTGTGTCTAGTTTCTTTAACTTACTATGGACTCTTGGGTCTTTTTTTTTTTTTTTCACCGACCCTCACGATATTAGCTCCCCACCAGGGATTGAACTCTGGGTCAAGGTAGTGAAAGTGTCAAGTCTGAATCACTCTACAGTCTGAATTCCTGGGTCACCTTTTCAATTAAATAAGGAATTCATAAATACAGCAATGGTCACCCAAAGGAAACAGAAAAAGCCCTAGCATAAGGGACCCCCCTCAAAACATTTTTGTGCTGGAGAAACCTGGTGAAAATTAAAATCTGGAGTAGCTTTGAAGAATGAAAGAAGTTGTGGGGTTTTTTTTAATGGAGGAGTGTAATACTGTTGCTAACTGCTAACCCCAAACCTGGGGCAAAGCAAGTTTAAAGAATAATTGTACAGACTGTTTATGACAGTCTTAAATTATTTTTAGCACCAGCTGGTAGGATCAGCTTCCACACCCTCTAGTGATGCTCCTTAATACCTACTCAGGGCACAGCACTTGGGCAATTACCCAGCTGAAAATAATCACAATTGAGACCTTCCACCATGAGACACATTTCTGTCATCCTTAAGAGTAAGTACTTACAGCACCAGAGAGTCAGATAATCAGTATTATCTCTTCCATTACGCAGATGAGGAATGAAGCTCATACTGTACAGGCTTTGAAACTCCATTTGGCTAATTAGAGTTCATGGTCTTCCCACTAAGGGCTTCCCCCGGTGGCTCGGTGGTAAAGAATCCGCCTGCAATGCAGGAGCCGCAGGAGACTCAGGTTCAACCCTGGGGTGGGAAGATCCCCTGGAGGAGAAAATGGCAACCTACTCCAGTATTCTTGCCTGGGAAACCCCATGGACAGAGGAGCCCAGCAGGTTACAGTCCATGGGATGGCAAAGAGACAGACCCAACTGAACACACACACGCACTCTTCCCACTGCACTAGTCTGACTTTCAACCATTTCTCCCTGGTGAGGGGAAAGCTCTGCATACAATTTTTGTCACTAACAAGTAGAATGGATCTGCATTCCTCTGGAGTACTTTGTTCTTAAGTTAGAACAATTAATGGAGAAACTCTGTTTTCTTAAGACCAATAACTAAAATATAAAAGTTTACACATCAGAAATTAACGTATCAAAACAGTTGTTCATTTGGCTATGGAAACATTTCTAGTGGCAGAATGAATGTCTTGAGATACAAAATAGCTGCCAATTTTAGTAATGCTTTTTAAGTGGTAGCCCTTAAAATGAGAAATTTCCTGGTAAAGTTTCATTTGTTTAATAAAGAGATGCATACACTGAAAATTGGATTACCACCAAATCACAAATGGGATTCAAGACGACAATTACAGTGAAGCATAATTTCGATCACTTGGGGCAGAATGAAAAAGCGCACTGGGCAAGGAATCAGGATGATGTGGGATCTGATCTTGGCTTTCCACTGACTACCATAGTCAAATTTCTTAAGCTCAGCGAATCTGAAGTTCTTGTTCTATAAAACACACTAAATAATATCTAGCTCCAATGAGCTATAAATTTCTATGATATATTCAACATAACCACTTGCTATTTAGAAGTTTTGGTTAGAGACCACCTCTGAACAGTACTATTTTTTAAAAAATGATTTGAAGGGTTCATCACTGATACTTTGATTACATCCACATGTTCCAGCATTTTCCAATAATGCTGCATTGTCTGGCTTAAATTGATGGGCATTCTCTCTCACGTGTAGTCTCTCTAGAGCTACCTATAAGGTAGAATGGAAACCACTTCAGAGATAATGAGCAGACTGACAAGGCTATCTGTGAAGACCCTGTCACTGCTCTCTCTCTCCATTCCCCACATACTCACCAGTTTAATTGAAGAACATTCTATAAAACACCTGGCTTCTATTCTCCAAAAGTAACGAGACTGATGAAAAAGAAAGGTTGATGAAACTGTTGCAGATTAAAGGAGAGTAAAGAGATTTGACAATTAAATAACAGTGTATGCACCCTGATTGGATCCTAGACTAGGGAAAAAGGATACAATTGACTTAACTGCTAAAATTTGAACAGGGACTATAGATTAGATAATAATATAAAATCAATAATAAATTTTCTGAGTTTGTGACTGCAGTTTCAATTATGTAAGAGAATTCTTTGTGCTTAGCAAAACACACTCAAGTTTTTAAGGATAAAGAGGCATAATACCTCTAACACACTCTCAGATGGTTCAGAGAAAAAAATATGAATATATTTTTATACATATATAATATATAGAGTGCATATATCTATACAGACATATGTATCTATAAAGACATACATGTGTTATATGTACGTATGTATGTAGGTATAGAGATTAGTATGAAAACAAATGGAAGACTTCCTTGGTGGTCCAGAGGTTAAGAGTCCACGTGTCAATGCAGGGAACAAGGGTTTGATCCCTACTCTGGGAAGATCTCAAATGACACGGGGCAACTGATCCCCTGTGCCACAATTACTAAGCCTACACATGCAACTATTGAAGGCCTCACACTCTAGAGTCATGCTCCGCAACAAGATAAGCCACCGCGATGAGAAGCCTACACGCCACAACTAGAGAGTAAGGTGTTAGTCCTTCAGTTGGGTTCAACTCTTTGCAACCCCATGGACTGTAACCCGCCAGGCTCCTCTGTCCACGAGATTTCCAGGCAAGAATACAGGAATGGGTTGCCATTCTCTTCTCCAGGGAACATTCCCAACCCAGGGATCGAACCCTGGTCTTCTGTATTGTAGGTAGATTCTTTACTGTCTGAACCATTCAAAAAAATAAAATAATTAGCCTCACTTAAAATTTTATTGCTTTCTCTAGTTGTTGCCCTTAAGACCCAGCACAGCCAAAAACAAATAACTAAATAGTCTTTAAAATAAGATTAATTTTTAAATGGGACATATACAAATAGCAAATCATTCTGAAAACTAATACAATACTGTATATCAATTATACTTCAATTAAAAAAAAGAGAGAAAATTTTAAGGAAATGGGACAAAATATAAACCACTGGTAAATCTGAGCAATAGGCATTTGATAGTTCCTCATACTATTCTTGTAACTTTTCTGTAAGTTTGAAATTATTTTAAAACAAAGTTACCCACCCCAAAAAAATGCTCAGAACAAACGTTTTATAAAATATGCTCTTAACCACTTTATGAGTAAAGATCTATTATTTCATATACCAAACCAAGGCATCATCCAACACATATCCTGTCTTCAGTGAGTGATATCTGTCAACCCTGTCAAGGATTCCATGAGCAATTAAAATCACAAAACAAATCTGAGTTGGGGTTCTGTTACACAGCCAGAGAAGCCTGACTATTAACCTTATTATGATATTATCACCTTCATCCCTATGATAAGATACCAATACTTTTGCCCTAAAATCCTATCATGTAAATGTGATCAAAGTAGAGTAACAGAACAGTTGGGCTTCCCTGGCCATCCAATGGTTGAGACTCCATGCTTCTAATGGAGGGGGTGTAGTTTTGATTCCTGTTTGGGGAACTAGGATTCAGCATGCCGAGAGGACAAACAAAGAAATAAAATAATAAGCTGTCAAAGCAGCGAATTAATGTCCTGTAATTAAAAAAAAAAAAAAGGTAGAGTAGGGCTTCCCTGGTGGCTCAGTGGTAAAGAACCCGCCTGCCAACGCAGGAGAGACTGGTTCAATCCCTGGGCAGGGAGGATCCCGCATGCCACAAAGCAACTCAGCCCATGTGCCACAGATGCTGAGCCTGTGTGCTGCAACTGCTGAAGCCAGAATGCTCTAGAGCCTGTGCTCTGCAACCAGAGAAGGCACCACAATGAGAACCCACACACCGACAGAGTATCCAAAGCTCATTGAAGCTAGATAAAAGCCCACGCAGCAATTAAGACCCAACACAGCCAGAAATAAATAAACAAATAAAATTTTTTAATGTAGAGTAACAAATAATGTCTGTATTTCCCTCCACAGTAGGATATTGCTTTACTTATTTTTAAATTGAGGCCACTTTTTAAATTTCCTCAAGTATTTTCTTTATTTATCCACTGCAGCATTGAAAAACTAAAACTAATTGGACTTAGTAAAGCATTCTCCATCTATTTTGCGGATAATTTTATGAAAAAAGTATTCAAAGATTTCTATCTCTAGAAAGGACTTTACATTTTTTTTTAAAAGAAATGTGTTTGCTAGGTATAGATGTTACACTAACTTAAAAAAGTCTGGTTAAAAAAAAAATGAAAAGGAAGTTAAATACAATTTAGCTTGGAAAAACAACGCAAATAAGTTATTTTGGAGAGCAGGAAATAAAGACATTCATTTCTCAATCCTGAAAACTCAGCAGTGTTTTGATCCTTAAGTAAGATGGATAATTTAATGTGTAGCTAAGTTGAAAAAAATGAAAAAGAAAAAATCAATATATATAATATTGAGATATATATTATGATCAATATATAATACATTTTATAGACAAATGACTTAAAAAAAATTCCCCAGAACCCATTTTTTACATTTCTCATGAGGTTTTGGAATTTATACTGCAAAAGCATAAAGGGAATATATGTGAGTTAGGACGTCATCAAATCAATGATATAGGAATGCAGGTCATGGGGTGACTCCATCACCAGTTTTCTCAAACCCCACATTGCCTATTTAACTATGAAAACTCTCGTGCTCAGGCTCATTTTTCCTTCCTGGAGTAATATTTCAAGTCATTTATACAGGATATTTTAGTATAAGATATACCTTAAAAGGAGCTTCTCCGGTGACTCAGTGGTAATGCAGGAGACACGGAAGACACAGGTTCAATCCTTGGGTCAAGAAGTTCCTCTAGAGAAGGAAATGGCAATCCACTCCAGTATTCTTGCCTGGAAAGTTCCATGGACATAGGAACCTGGCAGACTACAGTCTATGAGGCCGCAAAGAGTTGGACATGACTGAACACACACGCATACACAACTATTTAGTTAGTCTCTCTGCACCTCCGTTTTCACATTACTAAAGCTTGAATATTAATAATACCTGATTGATAAAGTTGTAATAAGGATTAAATGCAATAAACTTAGTAAAACACTTAGAAAGTAATTGAATATAGAATGGATAAACAACAAAGTCTTACTGTAAAGCACAGAGAACTATATTCAATATCCTGCAATAAACCATAATGGAAAAGATGTGAAAAAGATTATATATATATATATATATATATGAATGAGTCACTTTGCTATATAGTAGAAATTAACAAAACATTGTAAATCAACTATACATCAATAACATTTTTTTAAAAAGACAGTAATTGAAATCACGTGTCTCACAGAGAAATTTGTACACCCATGTTCATAGCAGCACTGTTCACAATAGCCAAAAAATGTAGAAGCAATCCAAATGTCTATGGACGGAAGAATGGATAAATAAAATATGATATATACATGGAGTGGTGTATTATTCAGTCTTCACAAGGAAGGAGAGAAGAAGGACTTCCTGGTGGTTAAGACTCCGAGCTTCCACCACTGCCGAGAACACAGGTTCCATCTCTGGTTGGGGAAGTGAGATCTCAGACTGACTGCAGCATGGCAAGAAAAAAAAGGAAGGAGATTCTCACTCATGCTACAGTGAGGCAAAGAACCTTGAGGACATTCTGCCAAATGAAATCAGACACTGCCTGATTTCACTCTCTGAGGTATCAAGAGTCCACAGACTCAGAGAAACAAAGTAGAATGATCCTTGCCAGGGTTGGGGGGAGGGATTAGTGGGTGGCTATTATTTAATGGGTATAGAGTTTCAGTTTTGTAAGATGAAAAAGTTGTAGGGATCAGTTGCACGACAATGTGCGTGTGCTTAGCACTTTTGAACCGTACACTTAAAAAGTTTATGATGGTAAATTTTGTTATATGTATTTCACCACAATTCTTTGCTGGAAAAAAAGTAGAAAAGGAAAAAAGTTTTAATGTAAGATTTTATTTTATCTTAAAAAAAAAAAAACACTTGGAAAGTGCGTGGTATAGAGAGTTTCAAGAGAAAAGGACTACTATTTTCTCTTTATTTTCCTCTTTTTAAAATTTTCTGATTGAGGACCAGGCTCATTTGTATGTTCTGCAATCCCGAATTGTTATTTAGTCAATAAAGGAACAATTCTCTGGGGTCAAATGGAAACAAACAATTGACTTTCTTCTAGGGTTGTTGGGGGTGGGGGAGCCCAGGGTGGGGACAAGCTCTATGAGGAAGGAAGTGCCTGGAATCAGATATCCAAGCAGGGATCAGAAGCACAAGTGGTGAGCCCTCTGTGGAAGAGCACTAAAGGCTGGCAGCCAACCAGTTAGCTGTTTATGTAAATGAAGGAGAGCTACTTCAGCTCCTGGTCCTCGCTCCAGCAGAGGGTCACTGCAAGCTCTCTACAGGCCATAAAAGGAGACTAAGAGGTGGTCAGCTCAAGCCCAAGGAGAATAAATAATATCCATCCGACCGATGGCATTTGAACCTCCCGTCAACTGCTCTGACAGCAGGGGACCTGAGGGATGCTGAGTGATATAAAAGGACACAAAGTCGAAAGAGCACCATAAAGTAATCTAATCACCAGGGAAGGGGCTATAAATTTCCAATACCTTGGAGTAAGCTTAACAAGAAATATACTTGCCGGCATAAAGACACACACAAAATTTTACTGGGGAATATGAAAGTAGTGGTAAATGAATGGAGTAAAATGTGTTCTCAGATGAGAAAAATTAATGTTGCAAAATCTCAAATCTCCTACATTTCATTTATAAATTTAATGTAATTAGATTTAAATGTGCAAGTCCAGAACTATGCAGCAAAAGAATAAAGAATGGATATACAACTCTTAAGCAAAAATAACTAGACGATATGTTTCCAGCCTGATACTAGACAGACAGTTTAAATGAAGCAGACCCTAAATTCTGTGATATATCCAAGAATTTAGAATTAGTGAAGCACTTTGGTGCTCAGTACAGAACAAGTAGATTTTTAATGAATGGCCACTTAAAAATTGTATTAACTATGGGAAAATATAATTAGATTCTTTACCTAACACCATATACTAACCTATATTTGCATTTTTCCATACAGTTTGAATCATATATTGTGAAAATGAAATCAATGTATTACATAGATAAAAAAGCAGAAAAAGATTTTTTTAAAGAACTTAAATGATTAATATAACTTTGAAATAGTCTTCAAACTCATTGCAATTTAGAACATGAAAAATTAAAATAATGAGATACGAGTGTAACCCATAAAATTGGAATTTAGAAAATGATTGCACAAGTGCCAATGAGAGTTCAAGAAAAGGGGCCTATCCATTCACTGCAGGTGAGAATGTAAATTGGTATAATCTTTCAAAGGGCAATTTGGCAATATTCTTCCAAAGTGTTGAAAAAAAATGTTCAGGCCTTTTTCACCCAGCTTTTACCTCCAGAATACAATAAGAAATAATGAGGACATCAATATCTAGAAATATCATGAACTATGTAAACTGAAAATATGAAATAAGTTTTTACTGCAAAACACCAAGAAATGTTGGATTAAAAATGAACTTACTTTTTTAAATGTTGGAGGGGGAAATAAAATAAATATGTTTATGAGCTAAAATTTTGGCAGCCCCAGAGGGGTTTATTAATATCAACAAAAGAGGGGGTCTTGTAGTGTAGGAAATAGATTCAAATAATCCAAAGTTCAAGTCTTATAAAAGAGACATAGGGAAAAGACTTATTCCCAAACCTTTCTTCAAACCACTCCCCAGAAGCAAATCTGCACTTGTACAGACTTATGTGTATTGTGGCAAAACGTATTTGTAGACTGATTTTTAATCCATATGGCAGCACACTATAACACACTGTTCTGTACCTTTTTCTTTTCACTTCAGATAAATAAGATTTTCTCATTTCAACATATAAAGAGCTTTCTCTTTCTTTGTTTACCAATACACAGTACTCCATTCAACAGTTGAACTATAATTATGTAACCAATCTCCTATGCACAGGCATTTAGACTTTTACCAGTCTTTAACAACAAATAAAAATTTAATTAATAACATTGAAGGTAGGTCATTTTGGACTTACACAAGTGTAACTGTAGGAAAAATTCCAAGTGGAATAACTACAGGGAAGGATACAGCAGTTAAATACATATTATCAAAGTATCCTTCTTACATGTTAGAGCAGTCCATACACTTACTGTCTATGTGGAAGACTGCTTGCTTCCCCAAACTCATGTCAACATAGTGTTGTATGAAATTGGTGGCTATCCGCCCAGTTAGGAATGCAAAAACAGTGTCAGTGGTACTTTAATTTGAATTTTTCTCAGTGAGGTTGAGTATCGTCTCTGTTTAAGGTCCAATATATTATCTTTTTCATGAACTGCTCATATCATTTACTCACTTTTCAGCTGTGTTTTCTTGTTTTCTAGTTGATTTGGTGCAGATTTTATATTAAGGCAATTAGCCCTTTTTTATGATTTTTAAGTATTCTTTTAATTTTCATTTGTCTTCTGATTCTTTCAACAACTTTCTTGAGATAGAATTGACTTACAATAAACTGCTTATATTTAAAGCATACTACTTGGAACTTCCCTGGTGGTCCAATGGTTAAGACTCTGCACTTCCAATGCAAGGGGCATGGGTTTGATCCCTGGTCAGGGAATTAAGATTGCATATGCTGTGTGGCCCAAAAAATGCAAACTTAGAAAAGCAAAGTGTACAACTTGAAAAGTTTTGAAAACATTTACTGAGCTACAGTTGACATGTAATAAAGTGTACACATTAAACTGTACAGTTTAATAAAATTTTACCTATTTTCAGCAGTAAAGAATCTGCCTTTGAATGCAGGAGATGAAGGTTCTGTCTCTGGGTCTGGAAGATCTCCTGGGGAAGGAAATGGCAATCCACTGCAGTATTCTTGCCTGGAGAATCCCGTGGACAGAGGAGACGGATGGGTTATGGTCCATGGGGTCACAAAGAAAGGGACACGACTGAGCATGCACAAACCACCACCATGCACCTAGGAAATTATCACCACAATCAAGACAATGGTCTATAATCCCTCCCTCTTGTTCCTCTCAGCGTCCCATTCTATCCCTCAGACAACAACAGATCTGCTCTCTGCTCATGTGGATTGGTTTGCATTTTCCATAGTTTTATGTAAACGGTAACATCCAGTATATAGTCTTTTTCTTGCCTGCTGCTACTGCTGCTAAGTCGCTTCAGTCATGTCTGACTCTGTGCGACCCCATAGACAGCAGCCCACCAGGCTCCACTGTCCCTGGGATTCTCCAGGCAAGAACACTGGAGTGGGGTGCCATTTCCTCCTCCAATGCATGAAAGTGAAAAGTGAAAGTGAAGATGTTCAGTCATGTCCGACTCTTAGCGACCCCATAGACAGCAGCCTACCAGGCTCCTCCATCCATGGGATTCTCCCTGCAAGAGAACTGGAGTGGGTTGCCATTGTCTTCTCCATTTTCTTGCCTAGCTTCTTTCACTCTGCATGAGATTCATCTGTGTTATATGTGTCAATAGTTAATTTTTTTATTGCTGAGTAGTAGTCCACAATCATCCCCAAATCATCCCAGGTGATTTATAAATGGTTTCAGAAAAGATGCATAGAAAGAATATGAAAAAGTAAATCGAGCAAAATGTAAACAATTGATGAAACTGGGCAAAGACTAGATGGGAGTTCATTGAATCATTTTTTAAAAAGGAAAAAAAGCTTTACTGAGATCAAATTCACACACTGTATAACTTACCCTTTTAAAGTATACAATTCAACATTTTTTAGATAATTCCCTGGAGGTCCAGTGGTTAGGTCTTTGCACTTTCACAGGCTCCAAGGATTAGAACAAGGGCATATTTGGGAGGGTCATCATTTAACACAGCACAGTATCTATTCACTGCTCATTTTAAAATTGTTATTTGTCTTTTTACTATTGAGCTTTGTTCTTTATATTATATATTATAGAATTAAATGTTATAATACATTCTGAATATAAATCTCTTATCAGATACATGTGTTGCATATATTTTCTACCATTCCATTGTTCTCTTTCCACTTTCTTGGTGGTATCTTTTGAAGCACAAAAGCTTTAAATTTTAATAAAGTTCAATTTACCTACAATTTCTTTTGTTGTTTGTGTGCTGTTTAACCTAAGGCCATGAAAATTAATTCCTACGTTTTCTTCTAAAAGCTTCATCATTTTAGCTCTTACATTTCAGTATTCCATTCTTAGTTACCTTCTATTTTTATTGATGGTGAGAGACAAAAGTCCAATTTTTATTCTTTTCCATGCAGATACACCTAGTTGCACCAACAACATTTGTTGAAAATACTGTTCTTTTCCCACTGAATGGTCTTGGTAACCGTGGCAAAAATCACATGACCATAAAAGTAAGGGTTTATTTCTGGACCCTCAATTCTATTTCACTAATATATATATCTACCCTTATGTCAGTACCATACCATCTTGATTACTTTCACTTCACGGGTAAGTTTTGAAATCAGGAAATATGAGTCCTCCAACACTGTTTCTCTTTTCCAGATTGCCTTGGATATTCAGGTTTCCTTTCCACATGATTTGAAGATCAGCTTGTCAACTTTTGAAAAAAAAAAAAAAAGCTAGGAGTCTCACTGGAATTGTCATAAATCTGTATGAATTTAAGAACAATTTGGGAAATAATGCCATCTTAAAAATGTTGTCTTCCAACCCATGAACATAGGATGTGTTTCTATTTACTTAAATCTTCTTTCTTTCAACAACATTTAGCAATTTCCAGTATACATGACTTGCACTTCTTCCGTTAAAAGTATATTTAAGGATTTTATTATTTTTCATGCTATCATAATTGGAACTATTTCCTTAGTATCATTTTTCAAAATATTTATTTCTAGGATATAGAAATATAATTGATTTCTGTGGGTTGGTCTTATATCCTGAAATTATTTATTTAAGTATAGTAATTTAATTATAATTACATACTTACACTTAAAAATGTTCCTTGCCTCTTGCAATTTCCGGTAACTCTTGGCATTCCTCAACATGTAGCCACATTCTTCTGGTCTCTACCTACATCTTCACATTTCTTTTTCCTCTGTGTCTGTCTTCTCCTCTGTGGGCCTTTTATAAGGATGCATCATTTGATTTAGGTTCTACATGGCTAATTTAGAATGATCTCCTCATCACAACATCTTTAAGTCTACAAAATCTTTTTCCAAATAAAGTATCAGTCATAGATTCTGAGGATAAAAAGTAAACATATCTTTTGTGGGGCCACCTTTCAGCCCCCTACAAGTATCAAGTGATAGTGTTGAGTAAGCAGTGAGTAATATATTTGGAGTCATCATTTTATAGGTGTTTTTAAAGCCATGGAGCTGAATGGCATAACTTAAGAAGAACAAAAAATATCTAAGGACCAAAGTTTGGGGCCCTACATAATTTAAACATCAGAAAAAGGGTAAGAGCTCAACAAAGAAACAGGGAAATACATGCTCTGTGAGGACAGAAAGCTGTCTGTTTTGTTCCTTGATTATTTGCCATTATCTTAAACAGTGCCTGCCATTTGGAAAACACTTCAAAAAAACTCCAGAGACTCCAAAGTATTGCTTTCGATTGGGTGGCCAGCGAGGTAAGGAAAAAACAAAAACATGCTAATACAGTACCCCAGAATTCCAGTGAGAAATGTGGGTTTTCAGGAAGAGGTATTTCCAGCTGTGGAGCTCCTTGTGGACGCATCCTTGTCTCTGCCGGCTGCCCTGCTTCCCGAGGGTCCACTGCAGTCTGTGCAGGTCTTGGGAAGCAAGTAGGTGACCACAGCCTCAGTACAGCATGAAGAGCCAGCTGTTTGTACAACGTGAACAGTGGCCCCTGTAGCTGAGTGGGCCTCTTGCTCTGCACTATATATACATGCTTCTGGAGCCCGATCTGTTCCTGGGCAAAGAGCAGTTTCCCTGCACGGACACCTATCCCCGCGTGAAGGGTGGCCCACATTTATGCCAGGGGCTAGCCCATCTCCAAAACCCTAGTGGTGTATTACCAGAAATACATGGATGGGGCTTCAAGAAGGAAATCAAAGACATACTCATCTGGCAGGACCACATACTCTCTGCTAGTAGCTGACCCCTTCTCTGCAAACCCAAAAAGGTCAGAGGCCTCGGTACACACGGTGGCTACCAGAAGTCTTTTTATCTTTTCTTTTTTATTTTTTGGCTGTGCCACTCTGCATGCAAGATCTTATCTCCCCCACCAGGGATCATACCCATGTTCCCTGCAGTGGAAGCATGGAGTCCAAACCACTGGACCAGGAAATTCCCAGCTACCAGAAGTCTCAGGGAGAAATCAACCACGAGGAAGAGAGCTCACCTTTATATTAAACAAAGGTTGTGGGATTTTTAAGGTTTAAAGAAAACAGGGGCGGGGGCGGGGGGTGCTTTTCCAGGTGAAGGTGATGTAAATACACACATCTAACTTTCTCCCTCCCAAAAGGCCTTGAAAGTATGATAAATGAGTTTTGTTCTAAACATACACGTGTGGGGAAAGCAGCAGAGGAAAAAACAGCAACAAGATTTTGAGAGTTAGAAAGCAGATGGATGTGCGATAACTGAGTTAGCACCCCCAAGAGACTCAAATCCCAAGTTGGCTGCAAGGAAAGTTCAAAATCAACATAATTTGCACCACAGCCTCAAAAAGATCAGAAATTAGCAATGTTAAGAAAAATCTGAAATGGAGTGTGAAGAAGCATTCCTAAATAAGGAGGTGGAGGTAAAAGCTGTTTCAGAAACAGTAAAAATCTCAGGTCACTTACTACAGCCTAGGAAAATGAGCAGGGATGCCATGAGAGCAGATGGCTAGTGAATTGCTGAATGCAGACACCTCTAGTTTTCTTCCCCAACACAACTCCCAGCATGCTGGCAGCCAGACATTTACCCTCCAGAAAAGAAACTGAAACTCCTTTCCATAGACTCTGACCTAAGATCAAGACCTAAAGGCACTGACCTCAGAGTTTCCCCTATACATGACCCACTCAGATTCCTATGCAATGAAATTCACATTGAAAAGTCCTTCCCACAGGCTCAGTGTGAATCAGTTTTTAGTCTCACACTTTCTTGATTATGCCCTGGAGAAGGAAGTGGCAACCCACTCCAGTATTCTTGCCTGGAGAACTCCATGGACAGAGGAGCCTGATGAGCTACAGTCCGTGGGGTCGCAAAGAGTTGGACACGACTGAGCGACTAACACTTCTTGATTATGAGCAGAGAGCCAAGAGATGACAAGCCCAAAGAAGTGTTGCAGGAAGGGGAACCCCTTCCAGGGCCCGAAACTGGGCTCTTATCTGACACTCGGAAATGAATTGTCCAAGGAGACACATGCTGACAAAGCAAGAGATTTTATTGGGAAAGGGCACCTGGGTGGAGAGCAGGAGGGTAAGGGAACCCAGGAGAACTGCTCTGCCGCGTGGCTCACAGTCTTGGGTTTTGTGGTGATGGGATTAGTTTCCGGGTAGTCTTTGGCCAATCATTTTAATTCAGAGTCTTTCCTGGTGGCGCACGCATCGCTCAGCCAAGATGGATGCTAGCGAGAGGGATTCTGGGAAGTGGACGGACAGGCAGTGTCTCCTCCCGACCTTTCCCGAACTCTTCCGGCTGGTGGTGGCTTACTAGTTCCGTATTCCTTATCAGGATCTCCTATCATAAAACAACTCATGCAAATGGTTACTATGGTGCCTGGCCAGGGTGGGCGGTTTCAATCAGTGTGCTTCCCCTAACAGAAGAACATCTCTGCCACAGAAAATGGAAATCAACGTAAGTAAAGAGTGACTTCCCTGGTTGTCCAGTGATGAAGACTTCACCCTCCCAATGCAGGAAGCCCGAGTTCGATCCCAGGTCGGGAAAATATCCCACATGCCACAGAGCACGGTCAGAAAAAAAGTAAAGAGGGAAAAAAGGCAACTATGGAGGAGAGAAAAACTAGATCCAACATGGTCAGCTGTGAACTGATAACTGTGGGAGCAGAAAGATAGCAGGTAAGGATTTATTTGTGCTCATTGTAGATATTAACATTTTCTGTAATGTGGAGTTTTTTTTTTAAAGGAATGGTAAGGAAGATTTGGATTTCTCAGCAGTACTGGAAACAAAAAGAAATGAAGCAATGCCTTCAAAATTTCTAATAATTGAAAATTATTTCCAAACTAGAATTCCATAACTAAACAAACTATAAATCAAGTGCACAAGAAGTGCCCGAATAGATGGACTGGCCTTAATGAATCAATGGCAGTCCACTCATTCTACTAGGAAGTAAGACCGAATATTTAGGTATACACTCAGGTAGGTTGGTATATTTGATAATGGAAATAAGGGCCAGTTCTCTTCTGATTGCTTTACTTTGAGGAGTTCATAGTCTAGTGGGACATTTGGATAGATAAACAGATAGTGTTTATATGTACTAAAATAAAATAGCTAAGTTCTGTTGCACAGCTATGTAGTCTTATGGGACCCCAGCCTTTTGGCTCAGGTAAAGCTTTATGGGGTAGGTGATATCTGAGATGAGTCTTAAGGAATGAATAGTGGTTACCCAGAGAAGAAGGAAGGGAAAAGCATTCAAACTAGAAGGATTGTCATTAACAAAGGCACAAAGGAATAAAACATCATAGTGTGTATAGAATATAGTACATCAAGCACAAGAAAGTATGCAGTAAATACTTTGTGGCATTAAATCACTTGGTATTTTCATGGACTTGGCATATCTAGTGTGACTGGAGGCTAAAGATAAAACCAGAAAGTACTCTGCAACTGTCTGTTATCCAAGTGTTGGGTTTATCATTATGAAACAGCATAGTCAAGAAACAAGGTGCTGAAATCTGTATTCTGAATGAGGTGTGAAGGAGCTGGAAAATAAGAAACAACCAAGATTGTAAGTTCTTTAGCATCTTAAATTCTCCTATGGATGGATGGCAGCACTCACTTTTCAGAATATTCTGATTGATTCACGTGTCAAAAATTATTTTTGAACTAAGATTGTATTTAACCTTGGCTAATATTGCATATGTTTAATATAGCAGTGTTTATCTTTACTGATTCTTTTGCTAGTCCAATCTACAAAAATGTTTAAGAATCCACTTGTACAGACACTTTATATAAAAGAGTTCTTGGGGTGTTTGCAGCCTGGAGGGAGAGGCAGATGCTAAAGAAATTATGCACAATTAAATATACAAATGATATTTTTACATGGCACATGGCTCCTGCCATATGACACAACCAGAATGTTCAAATATTTCAATACCAATCAGGTCAGCTTCAGTCTTAAAAATATTCTTAAGTATGATAGTAATTTTTAGTGCATATTATCAAGGGCTGGGATAGGGATGAAAAAAAATTGGGTCTTTATATGTGCTCATTTTTAATGAAAATACTAACTACTATTTACCTATTCATGTGAAACTCTATATAGTTTTATTCAAGCTGAGTCCAGGCCTATTGGATAGACTTTGAATACTATTAAAATGAAAGAATATACTGCAGGGAAAGTATAAGAACATATAGACCCATTTTCTTTTAAGTTTGAAAAAAGGAGTCTTTGATTCAAATAGAGCTTCTGTTTGATGAATTAATGGGTCACCATAACCAAACAATTGTAAGTCACAATTTAACTGAAAACCAGAAGGATAAAAATAGTGGTGACTAAACATATAATATCCTTCTTTCTTCATCATTGCCTTTGGAAGGTGTGTCTTTCCTGAGCTATGAATCACTGCCCAGACCTTGCAAATTTGTTCCATGCCAGGGAAGTACCAGAGCAGCAGCAATCCTCTCATTGTGGGCGTCCCTGCCCAGGAGCGAAAAGGTGCACAGTCTGCCGCTTGGGTAACTCTCCTTCCCCATAACGTGGAAACTACTGTGAAAAGGAAAATAGTCCAAGTGGTTTCAAACTTAACCTTTCTATAACAACTGTAGTGACTATACTAACAAGAGCATGGCGGCCCACTCCAGTATTCTTGCCTGGAGAATCCCACGGACAGAGGAGCCTGGCGAGATGCAGTCAATAGTGCTGCACAGAGTCGGACATGACTGAGGCAACTAAGCATGCGTGCATACTAATATTTAGTAGAAGGAAGATCTTATTGCCTCTTAGCCTTCTTCAGCTCGTCTGGAGCATTGTCATAACGAGCCACACCACAGGACTTCCCTGCTGGTACAGTGGATAAGAATCCACGTGGCAATGCAGGGGGACACAGGTCTGATCCCTGGTCAGTGAAGATTCCTCATGCAGCGGAGCAACTAGAGAAAGCCCACAGGCCACAACTACTATGCTTGTGTGCTGCAAGCCAGAGCCCCCTAGGGCCTGTGCTCCTCAACAAGAGAAGCCCCCACAATGAGAAGCCGGGGCACCACAAGTAGCAAGGAGCCCTCACTCACCACAACTAGAGCAAAGCCCACTCAGCAGCGAAGATGCAGCACAGCCAAAAACAAGTACGCAAATTATGTGTATATAAAACGAGCCACGTCATGCAACTTCCAACAGCTAATCATAAAAGGTAAATGAAAGTGCAGGTCATTAAACGTACAGTTTACACTTGATGTTTTGGCAACTGTTACTACTCGATAGGAAATGGGATCTTCCCTGGTGGCTCAGACGGTAAAGTGTCTGCCTGCAATGCGGGAGACCTGGGTTCAATCCTTGGGTCGGGAAGATCTCCTGGAGAAGGAAATGCCAACCCACTCCAGTACTCTTGCCTGGAAAATCCCATGGACAGAGGAACCCCGTTGGCTATAGTCCATGGGGTCACAAAGACTCGGACACAACTGAGCGACTTCACTTTTCAGGGCTTCCCTGGTGGCTCAGGTGGTACAGAATCTGCCTGCAACACAGGAGACCTGGGTTTGATCCCTGGGTCGGGAAGATCCCCTGGAGAAGGGCATGGCAACCCACTCCAGTATTCTGGCCTAGAGAATCCCCATGGACAAAGGAGCCTGGTAGACTAGTCCATGGGGTCGCAAAGAGTCAGACATGATTGAGCGACTTTCACTCACTACTCTATAAGCCTAGAAATAAAATGATTACGTCTTGAGTTTTGAACCAGAACCAGAATCGAGGTTTTCTTTCTTTCCAGACTTACTTTGACTGCCACAGAATTTTGCTAGATTTTCAGATTAATAATCATTATATTAACAAAATGTTTTTCAACATTGTTAAAAGTATAGTGTTGTATATAGTCTATGCATGTTCCTTATTTATGATTCTTTGCATTCCCTATAATTTCTATCTTATAGATTCCTTTTAGTTATTTTAGTAAAAAATAAAAATTAAGGTTATTTAAATTAAGAAAATGAAGTTTTTCTTTTTTAGCTATTCTCCTAAGACATTTTACTTTCTGTATATGAAACAAATGTTTCAAATGACAATGTCTCCATAATTACATAAAAATAAGTTAGGTACCATTTATTCTCTTGTCTTCCCAACAGTACTTGCTTAAACAATCATGATAACCAACTTGTGGGTGGAATTATTATTTGTATTTCTTTAAGCTCTCCTGGTTAATTCAGTGTACAACAGCAACACCTACTGGACATTTTTGTACTTCTCAGCTAAGAAACGTCTCTACTTTTCGAAGTAAGAAATTGCTAAGGGATGCAATTGATATGGATATTACTGATGATTTTATATCTCAACATTGCTCTAGTGAGCAAATGTGTGAATGTATAGAGTTCACCTGACATAAACAATGATAATCAATCTCACAATTTTTGAGTATTTAAAGATAAGAGAGAAGTATGTAAAATGTGTGAAGGTACACATATAGTCTGTGCTTCAAATTTAATATGCCATATTAATTATTTCCTAAAACTGACTTTACAGGAGAAGCAGAGCCAATGCCTGAATTGTTGGTAGTAAAAATCTCACTCACATTCCTGTATATCTGTAGAAAGATGCTTAACAGAGCTAATTGATGCTGCTGTGATAAAACCTAGGCACAACGGAGAAAATAATGTATGCTGTCCCAGGAGTTGATATGTAAATACAGTTAACAAGGGGAAAAGCTATGTTAATACCAACATTCTCATTTTCTCTTGCCTCAGTAAAGTTGGATTTGTCAGAATTCAATTAAAATCAGCATGGAAGGGAGGATTTTACACATTCATGGAGAAACATGAATACCTGCCATCCAAATGCAATATAATAATATTGTTCTAATACCCTCACCACTTTTCTCCCCAGAATAATTGAACCTCACTAAGTGCACACAGCTCCCCTGCTATTTTGGATCACTCAGAAAGCCTAGTTGTGTGGAAGAAGCAGCACATTTCTGGCTCCACACTTTGGGGACTTCATCCAGCTTGTTCCTAGCATCAGACACTCTGGAAAGATTATGGACTTAGATTCTGGTGCAGAGTGTGAGGGCACAAAATGGAGTCCTTTGCAAGAGGCAGACAAAGAACAGTGGCATTCCTAGACCATTCATCATGTGATCACTCATTTAATTAATCAGACATTTCTCGGTTAAATTCTATATCCACAAAGCACTGATTTGGGATACTATGGGCTGGATAGAGGGGTCTGCAAGCTAAAGCCAGTGTGAAGACTGTTTTTGCACAACCTGTGAGCTAGAGATGAATTTTGCATTTTCAAAGGTTATTTGAAATAGAAAAAGAAAAATGTGTATTGGGAAAAACTCATTTTTTCCCCTCCTGTGCATCTCCTTCACTCTCATGCTTCTACCTGACTCATAGCACTTCTGACACCAGATATGGGTGTTTTCCCCCCACCACGCAATTCATTGACACCAGCCGATTGTCCTACAATTTAACTCAATTCTGACACTGCCTGCTTGGAGACAGCATCTCATTCCACAGACTAAGGACTCAGTCCCATGTAACTGCCCCTCCCATCAGATGGACCTCAAGTTACCCAGAACTTCTGTCCAAGTTGTTGATAAATCAAGGGTTCTCATAACCCTCTCCTGGAATTTTTTACTTTCCTAGAGTGGGATCACAGAACTTAGGAAACACTTTAGTTCACCAGTATTGAAGGATATGATAAAGGATACAGAGAAATATCAAGTCCTGGGCAGGATCTGGGAGGGTCCCGAGCTCAGAAGCTTTTGTTTCCTTGCAGTTGAAGTGCGTCACTGAAGTGTGTGGATGTGTTCACCAATCTGAAAGCAATTGTAACCCCATATGATTGGGATTTTGTGGCGGTTTCCTCATCTAGGCATGATCAAATATTAATTCTGTGTCTAGCCCCTCTTCTGTCTCTCTGGAGAAGAAGAAGAGGCTGTGAGCTGAAAATTCTAAGATTCTTATCATGGCTTGGTCTTTCTGGTGACCAGTCCCCATCCAAGAATCATCCAGGAATCCACCTAGAATCCTCTCTTTAGAAGGACTTCCCTAGCAGTCCAGTGGTTAAGACTGTGCTCCCAGTGCAGAGGGCACTAGTTTGATCTCTGGTTGAGGAACTAAGATTTCACATGCAGTAGGGCACAGTTAAAAAATAATTGAGCAATTAATTTTTTTAAAAGAGAAAAAATCACCTCATTAGAACAAAAGACACTTCCAACACCAGAAGATTATAAGGTTTTCAGGAGCCCTATGTGAGCAACTGGGGTCAAAGACTAAATATTAAAAGATGTTTCTAGTGTTCTTGGGAAATTGCAAGAGTTTTAGTTGCTTTATGATGAGAAGTAGTAGCAGAAACCTATATATATATATATATATATTCACTATTATTATTATTTATATATATTCACTATATTATATAAATATATAGATTCACTATTGTTTAACAATGTGTGACAGAGATATATGTTGGTTGCAAAGCCTAAAATACTGACTTTCTGAGCTTTTACAGAAAAAAATCTCTTGATGCCTTCTACATAGAGAGATTTAACTCTCATAAAGTCAGAGTCTAGAAAGGAAAAAATAACAACAATAATAAACACAATAACATAATTTTTTGATCTTTTACTATCTCTCAAGTACTGAATTAAGTGTATTACATTCATTATCTCATTTAACCTTCATCAGCAAACCTTTGAGATAGTTATGATTATTGTCAATTTACCAATGAAGAAGTCAGGACTAAAACTGTTTAATTACAAAGATCATAGAGATGACCAGACCTGGGGATTAAAATCTAGGCTGTCTGACCCACAGCAAGTAGTCACTCAGTTCAGATACACAAATAAGAATGATGAAAGGGGGGGATTTTCCTCGCAGTCCAGTGGTTAAGGCTCCTTGCTTCCACTGCAGGGGACACAGGATTGATCCCTGGTCTAGGAAGATCCCACATGCTGTAACTAAACCCTGAGTGCCACAACTACTGAAGCCTGCATGCCTAGAGCTGGTGTACCCCAACAAGAGGGGCCACCACAATGAGAAGGAAGCCTGCTGCAGCTAGAGAGCAGGCCCTGCTCGCTGCAACTAGAGAAAGCCCATACGCGGCAGCAAAGGTCCAGAGTAGCCAAAAATAAAAAAATATTTTAAAATTTAAACTTAAAAAAAAAATGACAAAAGGTAAATAGTTACCTAAATAAACAGAAAAACACAGCACACTGTGGGAAAACAGAGGTGGCAGCTAATGCTTACAGAGGGATGTTCAGGGAAGATTACGGAGACAAGGCAGTTAGGTTTTGCTCTTACCGAGACAAGGCCTTCACCTGAACTCCTTCCCAAGTCACAAAGCAATGTCAGAGGCAAGGCCAATGACCTGGCAACCACAAGCCCTGTTGACTTCCACAGGCCCCTCAGGCCAAATTTGCCTTTTCATGACATCCTCAGTCTAATTTCTGCCCAGCCTCATGCCAACACGCACACACACACACACACACACACACACACACACACACACGTTTTACTGTTTTATTGACTAAAGATCTCAGTTTTAGACTTAGAGAATAGACTTGTGGTTTTCAAGGGGGAGAGGGAGTAGGGGAAGGTTTGACTGGGAGTTTGGGATTAGCAGATCCAAACTATTATATATAGAAAGGGCTTCCCTCATAGCTCAGTTGGGAAAGAATCTGCCTGCAATGCAGGAGACCCTGGATCAATTCCTGGGTCAGGAAGATCTGCTGGAGAAGGGGTAGGCTACCCACTCCGGTATTCTTGGGCTTCCCTGTGGCTCAGCTGGTAAAGAATCTGCCTGCAATGCGAAAGACCTAGGTTCTATCCCTGGGTTGGGAAGATCCCCTGGAGAAGTGAAAGGCTACCCAATATTCTGGCCTAGAGAATTCCATGAACTGTATAATCCATGGGGTTGCAAAGAGTGGGACACGACTGAGTGACTTGCACTCACTCACTCATATATAGAATGGATAAACAACAAGGTCCTACTGTATTGCACAAGGAACTATATTTAGTATCCTGTGATAAACCATAATGGAAAACGGTATGAAAAAGAATGTATATATATGCATAACTGAGTCATTTTGCTGTACAGCAGAAATTAACACAAATTAACAAACTAACTATACTTTCATAAAATACATTTGTAAAAAACAAAATAATAATAATAAAGGTCCTGGTTTTGGTCCTCTTGATACAGTCATTACTTGATATTCATTTTAATGGAATTTCATTTGAATTAAACTTCAGTCTTTTGGAGCTGAATGGGAGGTGGAAGGAACAGTGCTCACGCAGTGTGATTTGCCAGGTCCACAGTCCACAGGAACTGTCCTCCAAATGGGTGGTGACATTTGTACACGGATCTACAGCTCACAGTTTGTGACATGCTGGCCTTGGTTTGGTAGATCTGTCAATTCAGTCACTTAAAAACTTGAGTGGCCATTCAGGAAGGAAAATAAGAGAGAAAAAAATTCAGTCTCTGCCCTACAGCCTCTTCAATAAATGGTGCTGGGAAAACTGGACAGCTACATGTAAAAGAACGAAATCAGAACACTTCCAAACACCACACAAAGATAAGCTCAAAATGGATTGAAGACCTAAATGTAAGACCAGAAATTGTAAAACTCCTAGAGGAAAACATAGGCAGAACACTCAATGACATAAATCAAAGTAAGATCCTCTATGACCCACATCCTAGAGTAATGGAAATAAAAACAAAAGTAAACAAGTGGGACCTAATTAAACTTAAAAGCTTTTGCACAACAAAGGAAACTATAAACAAGGTAAAAAGACAACCCTCAGAATGGGAGAAAATAATAGCAAATAAAACAACTGACAACAGATTAATTTCCAAAATACACAAGCAGTTCATACAACTCAATACCAGAGAAACAAACAGCCCAATCAAAAAGTGGGAAAAAGACCTAAACAGACATTTCTCCAAAGAAGACATACAGATGGCTAACAAACACATGAAAAGATGCTCAATATTGCTCATTATTAGAGAAATGCAAATCAAAACTACAATGAGATATCACCTCACACCGGCCAGAATGGCCTTCATCAAAAAGACTACAAACAATAAATGCTGGAGAGGGTGTGGAGAAAAGGGAACTCTCTTGTACTGTTGGTGGGAATGTAAATTGATACAGCCACTATGGAAGACAGTATGGAGATTTCTTAAAAAACTAGGAATAAAACCACCATATGACCCAGCAATCCCACTCCTAGGCATATGCCCTGAGGAAATCAAAATTGAAAGAGATCACATGTATCCCATTGTTCATTGCAGCACTATTTACAATAGCTAGAACATGGAAGCAACCTAGATGTCCATCGACAGATGAATGGATAAAGAAGTTGTGGTATATATACACAATGGAATATTACTCAGCCATAAAAAGGAACACATTTGAGTCAGTTTTAATGAGGTGGATGAACCTAGAACCTAT
Source organism: Dama dama (assembly GCF_033118175.1). NCBI lineage: Eukaryota > Metazoa > Chordata > Mammalia > Artiodactyla > Cervidae > Dama > Dama dama. Next base: position 22,843,127 of record NC_083697.1, on the reverse strand, counting down.
TATACAGAGTGAAGTGAGTTAGAAAGATAAATACCATATTTTAACACATATATACGGAATCTAGAAAAATGGTACTGAAGAATTTATTTACAGGGCAACAGTGGAGAAACAGACATAGAGAATAGATTTATGGACATGGGGAGAGGGGAAGAGAGGGTGAGCTGTATGGAAAGAGTAACACAGAAACTTATATCACCATGTGTAAAATAGAGAGCCAATGGGAATTTGCTGTACGGCTCAGGAAACTCAAACAGGAGCTCTGTATCAACCTAGAGGGGTGGGATGGGGAGGGAGAGATGGGAGGCAGTTTCAAAAGGGAAGGGATATATGTATACCTATGGCTGATTCATGTTTAGGTTTGACAGAAAACAGTAATATTCTATAAAGCAATTATCATTCAATAAAAAATAAATTAAATTTTTAAAATTCTGTAATACAAAAAATAAAAAGAGGTAATAGAAAATTCAGTCTCAGTCCTAATGAGATGGATGAAGCTGGAGCCCCTTATACAGAGTGAAGTAAGCCAGAAAGATAAAGAACATTACAGCATACTGACACATGTATATGGAATTTAGAAAGGTGATAACGATAACCCTATATGCAGAACAGAAAAAGAGACACAGAAATACAGAACAGACTTTTGAACTTTGTGGGAGAATGTGAGGGTGGGATATTTCAAAAGAACAGCATGTATGCTATCTATGGTGAAACAGATCACCAGCCCAGGTGGGATGCACGAGACAAGTGCTCCGGCCTGGTGCACTGGGAAGACCTAGAGGAATCGGGTGGAGAGGGAGGTGGGAGGGGGGATCGGGATTGGGAATACATGTAAATCCATGGCTGATTCATATCAATGTATGACAAAACCCACTGGAAAAAAAAATAAATAAAAATAATAAAAAAAAAAAATAAAAAATAAAAAAAAAAAAACTCACAACTAAAAAAAAAAAAAAAAAAAAAAACGAAAATTCAGTCTCTGCCCCAAAGAAGCTAAGAGCTTGCTAGGTAGATGAATTATACATACCCAATAAATATGTGTGCATGCTCAGTCATGTCCAACTTTTTGTGACCCCATGGATTGCAGCCTGACAGGCTCCTCTGTCCATGAAACTTTCCAGGCAAGAATACTGGAGTGGTTCCCGTTCCCTACTTCATAGGATCTTCCCGACTGAGGAATCAAACCTTCTTCTCCTGCATCGGCAGGCAAATTCTTTACCACTGAGCAACCTGGGAAGCCCTCAATTTGAATACAGAACGTCTTAATATAAATGCATGTTAATATCATCAGTTGGGCTTCCCTGGTGGCTCAGATGGTAAAGAATCCACCTGAAGTGCAGAAGACCTGGGTTCAATCCCTGGGTCAAGAAGATCCCCTGGAGAAGGGAATGGCAACCCACTCTGGTATTCTTGCCTGGAGAATTCCATGGACAGAGGAGCCTGGCAGGCTCCAGTCCATGGGATCGCACAGAGTCGGACATGACTGGACAACTAACACACACATCATCATCAAATTCTATTTCTTTGACACAGTGGAAGAACAAATATTTTTTGAAGAGCTGAATAGTATGAACAACTGAAGAACTCACTCTCACTCTCCCTCTCCATATCTAACTCGCTTTACTACAACCATCTTGAATAGAAAACTTCTTTGTAAATATACTCCTCACTACCACCACTTCTAAGGTATATCTGGACCTGACTGGAGCACAGCTGTCTCCAAGGTCAGGATATGGTTTGGTAAATCTGGAGGATGAAGCTAAGCATAGAAGGACATTGCTACCCCAAGCTGGTCTGTGGATTCTTAAGGACAAAGGAGAAAGAAGAAAAGGCGGCTGAGAGAAAAAACAAACTTAAACATTAAGCTGAAAGCAGATGGGTGAGGACTCAAGCCCCAGGGAGGCAGCAACATGGAAATCCAAGAGGTGAGAGAAAGCCGTGTGGGCGGGGTGGAGCTGGTGAGCCAGGCCTGTGACCAGCAGTTCCTCGTACATTTGCACAGCGGAGTCTGGCCTCGGTGCCCGGGTGAGGGGAACCCCTTAAAGGTGGGGTCAGACTGGACCACCACAGTCTGCTGACCCCAAGTGCATTGGCGGCTATTACAGGACAATAGTACCAACAAAGCTGAATACATACAAACCGAAAGGATGGCAAATAGTGAAAGAGCAAATAGAATCCAATAGAGTGCATCAGGTCTGTTCTATTCAGGGCGAGTTTTGACTTAGATTTTGAAGCTCCTGTTCCAGGCCTTCTTTGCTATTGTTGACTCATCTGATCCAAATTCCAAGAGCAAGTAATGGCCTCCTCTCCTTTGCCCGATCGTGGCTTTGAATCCCAGGTCTCTGTGCCCTGGATGCATGAGCATCACTGAGCCCACATGGAAGGATTCCAGTGAAGGAAGCAAGAAGGGCTGTTAGAGGAGCGACACTGGGGCCCTGTAGCTAATCACCGGACACTGCTTATTTCACTTTGTGGGTTTACAATGTGGCAGCTGTGCTTCAGTTTCACCTGTAAAGCTAGCTGCAGAGAAATATCATGAATTAAATCAGACCAAAAAAAGACCACAGATTACTTTACCAGTTACCCTCAAGTTGACAGTCTATAGATTACGGCTGAATCTTAAAGTGTTTTGCTGGTCAACTGCATTTTTCTGTAGCTCTTTAGTGTCTTGGCAACCCACTCCAGTACTCTTGCCTGGAAGATCCCACGGACAGAGGAGCGTGGTAGGCTATAGTCCATGGAGTTGCAAAGAGTCGGACACGACTGAGCAACTTCACTTTCACTTTCACTTAAGTGTCTATGGGAAGACCTAAAGCAGGTGATGTTTTCAGTCCAGATCCAGAGTTTAAAACTTACGTCATAGAGTGTAAGCCTACCTACAGTTTTATGAGAATTTCTGTTAAGCTTTTTGGGGATTTGGGCTGTATGTTGTCATCCTTCCTTTTAAAGGAAGGCATTTTTTGATGATGGTATTTCTCATATATATCCTTCCTATTGTCAGCTGCATCCACCCTGTGTTATTTATAAACTGCTGTCAAACTTTCAAAGCGTTTCTGCCTCATAGCACCCTGAACTGATTCCTTCTCCTCTCTCTCTCACGAGGGATGGAGAAATAGATGATCACAACACTTTCAGGGGACCTTGGTAGGTCTATATGATCTAGGAGAGCTTGTGGGGAGAAAGGAGGAATTGGAGAGTAGAGAAACTGAAACCATTCTTGGCAAAACAGCTTTGCACGGGAATCAGTCCATCTGTGTGAAATCTTGGTGCCAGCCTATAAGAAGGGTGGGCAGGTGGTAGAGACACTCAGGGGGGCTCACTGGGGAAGAGTGATGGTTCCTGTAGACCGGGGCAGCAAGAGTTTATCCCGCCTTTTCGAAATGCTACCAAGAGACTTTTTTGTCAATGAATGTGCCCTTGGACCACTGAAAGGGACAAACAAATTTACACATATGCCTTCAGGTGAAAAGAATTTAAAAAAAGATTTCCTCTCCCCTGTACCTAGGAGAGATCTTCCTCCATATCTCAGTGGTAAAGAATCTGCCTGCAATGCAGGAGACTCAGGTTGGATTCCTGGGTGGGGAAGATCCCTGGAGAAGGGCATGGCAACCCACTCCAGTATTCTTTCCTGGAGAATGCCCATGGACAGAGGAGCCTGGTGGGCTACAGTCCTTAGAGTCACAAAGAGTTGAACACAACTGAAGTGACTTAGCACGCACACACACATGTACCTGGGAGATCTGGGTTCTAGTTCTCATTTTACTGACAACTAGTTGTGTGGCCCAGAATAAAATCATTTAGCATCTACAACTTCTAGCTATGTTTTGTGAATAAAGGGAAGATCTGGGTAAATAATCTCCCTCAGCCTAACATTTCCCGGGCCTACGATCCATTACGTGTCTGGTAGCCTCAACAGGAGCCAAAGTCTGGTGCAGCATTTCCTCTAATGCATCTGTTGTCTAGTCCTGTCTACAACTGGGCCAAGTCCCGTAGTTTGTGGGATTAACACGAGGCACAAAATAACTGTGTGTCATCAGAAACAAAGAGTTTGGAAAGGACATTTCACCTAACGAAATTAAATATCACTGCTTAAAAATAATAAAAGGCTATAGAAAGAAAATATCAACGCCATCACAAATCAACATCTGAGGAACAGCCCTAGAAAACATCTGGAAAATAGCATTGCGTTAACAAACCACTAGATAAAATGTTTGATTTCCTAGTCGCTGATGTTACTAACTGCAAAAGCAGTTAAAAGGCCTTATGAGGAATAATATCTTGGCAGTGGATGAAGAGCAAGAAACCCAGCTGTTTGCACTTGCTGTGTAACAAGTGCCAATGTACATAGTGTAATCCACATGGTCTGCTGAGGATCAGACAGCCAACCACACGATGTGATGGAGTCCTGAGGGGTGGAAGTGATCAGGCCGTGGGGACCAAGGACTGGGAGTTGGCCTCTTTTTACTACAACAGCCCACTTTCAGGCAACTTCCTTGTGAAATGTCATTTCTTGCTATATTTTCATTCATTTGCTTTTACTAGAAACTTATATCATGGCCTGGAAAGAACTTCTATTTTCAGAGAAGGGTCCCCTCTAAAGTATAACAGATATTGGAAACATTGTGAGACTGGTCAAAAAAGAAAAGGAGGGACTTCCCTGGTGGTTCTCTTCCTATGATGGTGGTACACTCCCTATGCAGGGGCACAGGTTCGATGCCTGGTCAAGGAACTAAGATCCCACATGCTTCATGGCCTTAAAAAAAAAAAAAAAAAAAGAAAGAAAGAAAAAGAAAAGGAGGCAAGGTGGCACAGTGGATAAGAAGCTGCCTGCCAATGCAGGGGACACAGGTTGGATCTCTGGTCTGGGAAGATTCCACATGTCACAGGGCAACTAGGCCCATGCACAACTACTGAGCCTGTGCTCTAGAGCCTACGAGCTGTAATTCCTGAAGCCTGGGCGCCCAGAGTCCATTCTCTGCAACAAGAGAAACCACCACAAAGAGAAGCCCTTGTACCTCAATGAAGAGTAGCCCCAGCTAGCCATAACTAGAGAAAAGCCCGTGCAAAGCAACTAATACCCAGTGCAACAAAAATAAATAGATAAATAATTTTTTAAAAAAGAATATTTACAAAGTGGAGGGGATATCAGCAAGTACTCTATCAGTGGAAGACAGAAAAGGAAGGGCCCTTAGGTGAGTAGATGTGAAGAGAGAGAAGCTGATAAACAGGTGAAAGCAAGATCATATGAATCCTTCAACTGCCTCCCCTCAAAGGACTAGAGGATCCTATTCATTCTGCTAATGAGATATTGAAACAGACTAATGTAAACTTGCAAGACAAAGGGAAAGGGAGGGAGCATTTCAGACACCTGGGCAATGTGTTTATTTGCAGAGCTTCTTAGGCACTCCTTGAAATCAGCAATTCTGTGGAATTTAAAGCTAAAGCCTGGTCAACTTTGCAATCAATCATTCAATGATTAGTTGTTAAGATTCTTCAGTATGTTTGAGGAAAGCTTCAAGTTGTGGGTGGAGTGAGGAAAATTCAGTTCAGTTCAGTCACTCAATAGAGTCCAACTCTGCAACCCCATGGACTGCAGCACGCCAGGCTTCCTTGTCCATCACCAACTCCTGGAGCTTGCTCAAACTCATGTCCAACGAGTCAGTGGTACCAACATATTTCAGGATATATACTCTTTAAATATTCTTTTCCATTATGGTTTATTATAGGATATTGAATATAGTTCTCTGGGCAGTACAGTAGGACTTGTTTAGTTTTTTCATTTTCTTAACAATGTATATCAGAGAAGTCCTTAACTTTAATGAAGTCAAACCATTTAATTCTTCTTTGTTGCGGCTTGTGCTACTTGCAATCATTCCCAACTCCTCTCTCAGCCTCATTCCATCACCCAAGTTCCGATCAAGAGACAAAAACTGTGTCAGTTATTTAAACAGAAAAGTTTAATATAAATGTTAGTTCAGTAGTAAAATGTAGGGATCTACTAAGGGAGACAGGCTTCTCTGGTGGCTCAGACAGCAATGCAGGAGACCCAGGTTCAATCCCTGGGCTGGGAAGATCCACTGGAGAAGGGCATGGCAACTCATTCCAGAATTCTTGCCTGGAGAATTCCATGGACAAAGGAGCCTGGTCAGCTATAATGCACGGGGTTGCAAAGAGAGCGAGCAACTAACACACACACACACACAAAATGAAGATATAAGAGGATTCTAGGGGCACAGAAATAGCAACTGCAGATAACAGCTACCACGTTTAAAGTCAATGGAAAGTGAGCAAGAAAGGAAATTTCAAAATTTAGAGGCCTCCACCCTAGGCTGAGAGGCGTTCCTCAAGGAGACATGTGGCTGCTGCAGGAATCCTGGTGGCAATGGAACTGCTAGAGGGCATGAGCCGCAGCGGCCCCACCACCAGGTGACGAGAACGTGATGGAGGGCACAGACATGAGCTGATCCGCAGCACTCACTGATCACAGCTCAGGGCTCAGCATATGGACTTGATAGTTAAAACACTCCTAGCAGGGGAGTGAGGAAAGAGAAGGGAAAGAAACTCAGGACCAAGAAGACTGAGAAGGAGCCTGACAGGTAAAAGGAAAAGATATGACAGAAGGTATTATGCTAAATGAAATAAGTCAGACAGAGAAAGACAACTACTCTATGATACCACTTATGCATGGAATCTAAAAAAATACAAACTCATGAATATAGCACCTAGGAAATAGATTCACTTCATGGATATAGAGAACAAACTAGTGGTTACCAGGGGAGATGGGGGAGAGGGAGGGGCATGATAGGGGTAGGGATTAAAAGTACAAATTATTGTTTACAAAATAAATAAACTACAAGGATATATTGTACGACACAGAGAATATAGCCAATATTTTATCGAAAAAAAACTATAAACAGAGTATAGCCTTTAATAATTGCGCATCACTATGTTGTACGCTTATAACTTGTATGATACTGTGCATCAATCATAGCTCAAAAAAAAATCACACTTAAAAAATGGAAGGTGCCAGACAGGTAAGAAGAAAAACAGAAACGTGGAAAGTAACAGAATCTGAAAGTCACTATCTAATGCTGCTGAGAGGGCTGTTTCAATACCAGCATCTGTATTTGCAAGTTTCCTCTATGAAATCTTCTAACCCATCTTCATCTAATCCTGCTTAACCTTTAAACCTTTCAGTATCAATTTAGATATCTCCTCTCTGGGTCCCTTCTCAGATCTGCCCCTTAAACACATGGTTTGGTGTTCCTTTGGCTGCCAAATACATTTACATTTATCTTTATGATAAAACTTTAAGCTCCTTAAACTATGAGATTATATTTTATTCTGCACCATATCTTCAGATGGTAACACACTTCTCAGCACGTTGTTAGCATTTCAGCATTGGTAAAATTTTAAAATCTGAATAAATTGCACTTTTCTTTGTCCCAAATCACTTTTCTTATACTTCTGTCATGGAACTGGTTACCTATTATTATTTTTCCATGTTATTTCCTCTCCCCAAGAAACTATTGTGCTTAGTCGTTCAGTCATGTCTGATTTTTTCGACCCCATGGACTGCAGCCTGCCAAGCTCCTCTGTCCATGGGGATTCTCCAGGCAAGAGTACTGTAGTGGGTTGCCATGCCCTCCTCCAGGGGATCTTCCCAATCCAGGGATCGAACCCAGGTCTCCCTCATTGCAGGCGAATTCTTTACTGAAAGAGCCACTAGGGAAACCCACTAAGAAACTATTATCTCCTACTAGTCTTTGCATTCCTAGGACTGACCAGCACTGTGCATTGCACAGAACAAGCACTTTTGAAATATTTACTGTATGAAACAACACCAAGCCCATACAAGGTGATTAAACTATAATAGTGAGACTGGGGATTGACTTTTGAACTGGTTCTGAAGACATTTCCTTTAATAATTTTATCAGGAGTCATGCAAGAACCTGGGAGGGCAGTGTCGGTTTAAACTCATTTGACCACAAGAAATAAAGTATCTTAAATGGAAGGGAGGGGAGATTATTCCTATAAGGAGCAGCGCTGCAGTGGAAACTCTGAAATGAGCTGTAATCAGGTCCTTCGTCAGCTGTCAGCAGCAGGCAGCAGTGTTCTCTGCTCCTCTCGGCGTGTCTTCTGCTTCTGTCCGCCTGCTCACAGTTGCCTTTCATTCGTCCCTTCATCCTTTTCCTCCTTCCTTTTCTTCCCTGAGAACCATGATGGAATCACAGGCAAGGGAGGAAAAGCTGTTGAAAAGCATTCCCTAAGGTTGTCAACGGCCTCCTAGAGCTCCAACATGTACAGCTCCTCCTTTCAAGAGAGGTTCCAAACTGAGACTGGATTATCTTACCCAGCCCCACCCAGAGTGAAGGAACTATGATTTAACGGGTTGGTCAAGTTGCCTACTCAAGCGGTTCACTCAACTGTAGGGTCTTGCGACACATCTACACATAGTCCACCAGATGGCGATGGAAGCCCACCATCAGTTTATGCCGTAAGCAGAAGAAAATCAAGACAAGCGGTCATGGAGAAGCTGCTTTTTAAATCTTTTTAAAAACTTAAATAGAGGAAGGCTGTTGCATTTTAGAGCCTCAAATAATGGGTTTTTTTTTTTTAAAGTTCAACTATAAAAGAGAACTTTTTGAAAGATTCGTTAGTGACAAAGTATTTTTAGTAATCTAACTAGAGGATGAGATGGCTGGATGGTATCACTGACTCAATGAATCGTGAGTTTGAGCAAACTCCTGGAGATGGTGAAGTTTAGGGAAGCCTGGCATGCTGCAGTTCATGGGGTCACAAAGAGTTGGACACGACTTAGCTACTGAACAGCAACAACAACTAGATTATGTTTTCTGGTAATTTTAAAAAATGAAACAAGATGGTACTGAACATCATCACTGCCTGGGTAAAATTTGCTAAGATATATTATTTTAAGTTCTCAGTAACCTGCTCATTGAAGTGTCTAGGCTTGGGGAGGAGTAGAAAGTGGCTTTTTTCTCTATATGCTTGTAATCTCTTATACTTTTTCTCACTCAACTAAGGCACAGAAGAGAAAATCCTCTTGATGGACATCACCAGCTACTGGAAACTGGGTCAGCTAACTTTGCACTGGAATCCTGGAGTCTTCCAGGCAACCATCCCTTCTTCCTCTATGACTGTCCTCATTTCTCATCCCACTCACTGAATTACTGGGATAATTGTGAGCTTGAGGGGAGTTTCTTGAGCATTTTGACTTTCAGAGTTCTCCTCCTTAGAATTATGTTTTAAAAGTCTGCTATTTTGTGGAAATAACATTTAATAAACCTAGAACAATGCCTGGTGCTTCGTAGGTGCTCAAGAAATAGCAACGATTATTATTTTTGCCCTCAACTTCTACTCTATTTTGAAAATGAACATGTGACTTATGAAAGTCAAGTGATTTGCATCTAGTTCTCATCACTTGTGCCTCATGATCTTGCAACAGAATTATGACTTTGTCGATAGTTTTTGTGTGCAGATAAACCATCAGAATTTACACATTTCATGTTGGCAAATAACTCAAAAATTCGTGTATTTGCAGCCATTCCAATTTTTGGTTTCTTTAGCCTGGTAGGCCAATTACAACGTAAAACACACACAGAGGGGTAGTCCTAAGATGGTGAAGGAATAGGATGGGGAGACCACTTTCTCCCCCACAAATTCATCAAAAGGTCATTTGAATGCTGAGCAACTTTCACAAAACAACTTCTGAACACTTACAGAAGACACTAGGCACCCAGAAAGGCAGCCCATTCTCTTCAAAAGAAGGTAGGACAAAATATGAAAGACAAAAAGAGAGACAAAAGAGTTAGGGATGGAGACCTGTCCCAGGGAGGAAGTTGTGAAGGAGGAAAAGTTGCCAAACACCAGGAAACCCTCTCACCTGCGGGTCTGTGGGAGTTTTGGAAGCTCAGAGGGCAACATAACTGGGAGGGGAAAAAAAAAAACAAAAAACCCACAGAATATGCGCCTAACTGCAACTCCCAAGGGAGAAGTAGCCCAGACGCTCGCGTCTGCAACCAGCAAGCAGGGGCTGAACAGGGAGGCGCGGGCTGCATTGCTTAGGGTAAGGACTGGGCCTGAATGCCCTGAGGACAATCTGAGGGAGCTAACATTGAGACAGCAACCCAAACTGTGGGATAGCCAGAGAGAGAGAAAAAAAGAGACAGAGAGAACTTTCCCACGAAAAGCTCTAACCTAAGGCACAGCCTGGCCCGCTCACAGACAAAGGATTGAGCGAATATCAAAGGAGAGCTAGCCAGCTGTGGACCTGCCCATCCCCCCACAAGAGGCAGAGAGGCAGGTGGGCTACAGCCAGAGCTGGAAGGCAAGGGACAATCTCAGCCCCAGAGATGGCATCCTCTACCAAACTGCAAGCAGGCTCCCAGTTGCTAACCAAGTCCTCCTGGGATCCTGGACGGTTGACATCTGCCAGGAGGGTCACAGCCAGAGATCAGCTCCCCAGAGGAGACACATGGCACACCTGAGATGGTGCTCTCACGGAGCACCCGGGGAATCGAGCGGCGGGGATGGCGGAGGTGATTAAGACGCACAGCCCACCTGGGACAGTGTGCCCACCAAGCACCTGGTCATCTGAGCTGCTCGGACCTGGGAAGGGCACAAAACGCATGCCCCATCAAGTCTGCACCTTTGTGGAGTACCTGAGAACCTGAACCTGAGCGGCTTAGACCTGGGAAGTGCACGAAACCCGGGGCCCGCTTTGGACAGCTCCCCTGCAGAGCAACCCGGAGCCTGAGCAGTGTAGACTGGGAAAGCATGAATGCTGTGAGCTGGGGCAAACCCAGTGTGGTCCACATGCTGCAAGCGCTCCCCACACAGGCCAGTGACATTTGTTTGCAGTGTCCGTCCCGCCCCACAGCACAACTGAACAAGTGAGCCTAAATAAGTGACCACCTCCCCCCGCCCCCCCCGTCCCCCGCCCCCCCACCTTGTGTCAGGGCGGAAATTAGACACTGAAGAGACTTGCAAACAGAGGAAGCCAAAATAAACAAAGAAGAGGGAACCGCTCTGGAAATGACAGGTGCAACAGATTAAACAGTAGTTAGCATTGACTAAGCATTGGAAGGGGCCTATAGGCCTTGAGAAGAAGTATAAACTGGAACAAGGAACTATCTGAAATTGAACTGACCCCACACTGCCCTCAACAGCTCCAGAGAAATTCCTAGATATACTTTTACTATTATCATTTTTAAATTTTTTTATGTTTAAGTTCTTTATTACTCCTTAATTTTCATTTTTATAATCTACTATTACCTTGCAAAAAAAAAAAAAGACCCTATTTTTAAAGCAAATTTCATATATATATATTTTATAATTTTTGTGATTGATTTTGTTTTGCATTTTAAATAGTGTACTTTTCAGAGTTAAACTCTACTCTAGATTTTTAATCTTTGCTTTTTGGTATTTGTTATCAATTTTGTGCCTTTAAGAATCTAATCTTCAGTACCCATTTTTGCTTAGGAGTATGATTACTGGCTTGATTGCTCTCTCCCCTTTTGACTCTCCTTTTTCTCGCCCAGGTCACTTCTATCTCCTCCCTCCCCCTCTCTTCTCTAAATTCTGTGAATCTATCTGGGTGTTCTAGGCTGTGGAGAACACTTAGGGAACTGATCACTGGCTAGATTGGTCTCTCCCCTTTTGACTCCCCCTTTTCTCCTGATCACCTCTATTTCCCTCCTCCCTCTTCTCTTCTCTATGTAACTCTGTGAACCTCTCTGGGTGTTCCAGACTGTGGAGAATCTTTTCACCATAACCTAGATGTTTTATCATCTGTGCTGTGTGGATGGAGAAGTCTTGAGGCTACTGCAAGAATAAGACTGAAAGCCAGAGGCAGGAGGCTTAAATCCAAAACTTGAGAACACCAGAAAACTTCTGACTCCAGAGAATATTAATCAACAAGAGCTCATCTAAAATCCTCCATACCTATACTGAAACCATGCTCCACCCAAGAGCCAACAAGTTCCAGAGCAAGACATACCATGCTAATTCTCCAGCAACGCAGGAACATAGCCCTGAACATTAAAATACAGGCTGCCAAAAGTCACACCAAACCCATAGACACCTCAAAACTCACTATTGGACATTTCAGTGCACTCCAGAGAGAAGAGATACAGCTCCACCCACGAGAACACCGACACAAGCTTCCTTAACCAGGAAACCTTGACAAGCCACTTGTCCAACCCCACCCACAGGGAGCAAGCTCCACAATAAAGAGAAACCACAAACTTCCAGCATACAGAAAGGCCACCCCAAACACAGCAATCTAAACAAAATGAAAAGGCAGAGAAATATTCTGCTCCTAAATATTCTGTTCCTAAAGGAACATGATAAATGCCCACCAAACCAAACAAAAGAGGAGGAGATAGGGAGTTTACCTGAAAAAGAATTCAGAATAATGATAGTAAAGATGATCCAACATCTTGAAAACAAAATGGAGTTAAAGATAAATAACCTAGAGACAAGGATTGAGAAGATGAAAGAAAATCTTAACAAGGACCTAGAAGAAATAAAAAAGAGTCAATCAATAATGAATAATGTAATAAATGAGATCAAAAGCACTCTGGAGGGAACCAACAGTAGAATAACTGAGGCAGAAGATAGGATAAGTGAGGTGGAAGATAGAATGGTGGAAATAAATGAAGCAGAGAGGAAAAAAGAAAAAAGAATTAAAAGAAATTAGGACAACCTCAGAGACCTCTGGGACAATGTTAAATGCCCCAACTTTCAAGTCATAGGAGAAGAAGAAAAATCATCCCAGAAGAAGACAGAAAGAAAGGCCATGAGAAAATACTTGAGGAGATAATAGTTGAAAACTTCCCTAAAATGGGGAAGGAAATAGCCACCCAAGTCCAAGGAACCAGAGAGTCCCAAACAGGATAAACCTCCGAGGTAAAACACCCTAAGGCAAAACACCCCAAGACACATATTAATCAAATTAACAAAGATCAAACACAAAGAGCAAATATTAAAAGCATCAAGAGAAAAGCAACAAATAACACACAAGGGGATTCCCATAAGGATAACAGCTGATCTTTCAATAGAAACTTCAGACCAGAAGGGAATGGCAGGACATACTTAAAGTGACAAAAGAGAAAAACCTACAACCCAGATAACTATACCCAGCAAGGATCTCATTCAGATATGAAGGAGAAATCAAACACTTTACAGACAAGCAAAAGCTGACAGAATTCAGCACCACCAAACCAGCTCTTCAACAAATGCTAAAGGATCTTCTCTAGACAGGAAACACAGGAAAGGTTTAAAACTCAAACCCCAAAAAACAAAGTAAATGGCAATGGGATCATTCTTATCAATAATTACCTTAAATGTAAATGGGTTGAATGACCCAACCAAAGACAAAGACTCGCTGGATGGATAGAAAAACAAGACCCCTATCTATGCTGTCTACAAGACAATGACCTCAAAACAAGGGACACATACAGACTGAAGGTGAAGGGCTGGAAAAAGAAATTTCATGCAAATGGAGACCAAAAGAAAGCAGGAGTAGCAATACTCACATCGGATAAAATAGACTTTGAAATAAAGGCCATGAAAAGACACAAAGAAGGACACTACATAATGATCAAAGGATCAATCCAAGAAGGAGATATAACAATTATAAATATATATGCACCCAGCATAGGAGCCCTGCAATATGTAAGGCAAATGCTAGCAAGTATAAATTAACAGTAACACAATAATAGTGGGAGACTAAACTCCCACACCTATGGATAGGTCAACTAAACAGAAAATTAGCAAGGAAACACAAACTTTAAATGATGCAATGGACCAGTGAGACCTAATTGATATCTATGAGACATTTCACCCCAAAACAATGAATTTCACCTTTTTCTCAGGTGCATACGGAACATTCTCCAGGATAGATCACATCCTGGGCCATAAATCTAGCCTTGGTAAATTGAAAAAAATGGAAATCATTTCAAGCATCTTTTCTGATCATAATGTGGTAAGATTAGTTGTCAACTACAGGAAAAAAAACTATTAAAAAGACAAACATATGGAGGCTAAACAACACGCTTCTGAATAACCAACAAATCACAGAAGAAATCAACATATGCATAGAAATGAACGAAAAGGAAAACACAGCAACCCAAAACCTATGGGATTCAGTAAAAGCAGTGCTTAAGGGGAAGGTTCATAGCAATACAAGCTTACCTCAAGAAACAAGAAAAAAATCAAATAAATAACCTAACTTTACACCTAAAGCAACTAGAAAAAGAAGAAATGAAGAATCCCAGGGTTAGTAGAAGGAAAGAAATCATAAAAATTAGGGCAGAAATAAAGGAAAAAGAAACAAAGAAGACTATAGCAAAAATCAACAAAACCAAAAGCTGGTTCTTTGAGAAGATAAATGAAATAGACAAACCATTAGCCAGACTCATCAAGAAAAAAAAAGGGAGAAGAATCAAATCAGCAAAATTGGAAATGAAAATGGAGAAATCACAACAGACAACACAGAAATACAAAGGCTCATAAAAGACTACTATCAGAAACTATATGCCAATAAAATGGACAACTTGGAAGAAATGGACAAATTCTTGGAAAAGTATAACCTTCCAAAAGTGAACCAGAAAGAAATAGAAAATCTTAACAGACCCATCACAAGCACAGAAATAGAAACTGTAATTAAAAAGTCTTCCAACAAACAAAACCCCAGGACCAGATGGCTTCACAGGTGAATTCTAACAAAAAATTTAGAGAAGAGCTAACACCTATCCTACTCAAACTCTTCCAGAAAATTGCAGAGGAAGGTAAACTGCCAAACTCATTCTATGAGGCCACCATCACCCTAATACCAAAACCAGACAAAGATGCCACAAAAAAAGAAAACTGCAGGCCAATATCACTGATGAATATTGATGCAGAAATCCTCAACAAAATTCTAGCAAACTGAATCCAAAAACATATTAAAAAGATCATACATCATGACCAAGTAGGCTTTATCCCAGGGATGGAAGGATTCTTCAATATTCACAAATCAATCAATGTGATACACCATATTAACAAATTGAAAGATAAAAACCATATGATTATCTCAATAGATGCAGGGAAAGCCTTTGACAAAATTCAACATCCATTTATGAGAAAAACCCTCAAGAAAGCAGGCATAGAAGGAAAATACCTCAACATAATAAAAGCCATATGTGATAAACCCATAGCAAACATTATCCTCAATGGTGAAAAATTGAAAGCATTTCCCCTAAAAGTCAGGAACAAGACAAGGGTGCCCACTCTCACCACTGCTATTCAACATAGTTTTGAAAGTTTTAGCCACAGCAATCAGAGAAGAAAAAAAGGAATAAAAGGAATCCAGAGTGGAAAAGAAGAAGGAAAACTCTCATTGTTTGCAGATGACATGATCCTCTACATAGAAAACCCTAAAGACACCACCAGAAAATTACTAGAGCTAATCAATGAATATAGTAAAGTTGCAGGACATAAAATTAACACAGAGAAATCCCTTGTATTCCTATACACTAACAATGAGAAAACAGAAAGAGAAATTAAGGAACCAATTCCATTCACCATTGCAAAGAAAAGAATAAAATACTTAGGAATATATCTACCTAAACAAACAAAAGACCTATATATAGAAAACTATAAAACACTGATGAGAAAATCAAGGATGACACAAATAGATGGAGAAATATACCATGTTCATGGATCGGAAGAATCAATGTGGTGAAAATGTGTATACTATCCAAAGCAATCTGTAGATTCAATACAATCCCTGTCAAGTTACCAATGGTATTTTTCAGAGAACTAGAACAAATAATTTCACAACTTGTGTGGAAATACAAAAAACCTCAAATAGCCAAAACAATCTTGAGAAAGAAGAACGGAACTGGAAGAAGCAACCTGCTTGACTTCAGACTATAGTACAAAGCTACAGTCATCAAGACAGTATGGTACTGGCACGAAGACAGAAATATATATCAATGGAACAAAATAGAAAGCCCAGAGATAAATCCATGCACTCATGGACACCTTATTTTTGACAAAGGAGGCAAGAATATACAATGGGGAAAAGACAATCTCTTTAACAAGTGGTGCTGAGAAAACTGGTCAACCACTTGTAAAAGAATGAAACTAGAACACTTTCTAACACCATACACAAAAATAAACTCAAAATGGATTAAAAATCTGAATGTAAGACCAGAAACTATAAAACTTCTAGAGAAAAACATAGGCAAAACACTCTCTGACATAAATCACAGCAGGATCCTGTATGACCCACCTCCCAGAATATTGGAAATAAAAGCAAAAATAAACAAATGGGACCTAATTAAATTTAAAGCTTTTGCACAATGAAGGAAACTATAAGCAAGGTGAAAAGACAGCCTTCAGAATGGGATAAAATAATAGCAAATGAAGCAACTGACAAAGAATTAATCTCAAAAATATACTGGCAGCTCATGCAGCTCAATTCCAGAAAACTAAATGACCCAATCAAAAAATGGGCCAAAGAACTAAACAGACATTTCTCCAAAGAAGACATACAGATGGCTATCAAACACATGAAGAGATGCTCAACATCACTCATTATCAGAGAAATGCAAATCAAAACCTCAATGAGGTACCATTACATGCCAGTCAGGATGGCTGCTATCCAAAAGTCTACAAGCAATAAATGCTGGAGAGGGTGTGGAGAAAGGGAACCCTCTTACATTCTTGGTGGGAATGCACACTAGTAGAGCAACTATGGAGAACAGTGTGGAGATTCCTTTAAAAACTGGAAATAGAACTGCCATGTGACCCAGCAATTCCACTGCTGGGCATACACACTGAGGAAACCAGAATTGAAAGAGACATGTGTACCCCAATTTTCATCCCAGCACTGTATGGGATGCTGGGACATCCCATAGCCAGGACATGGCAGCAACCTAGATGCCCAATAGCAGATGAATGGATAAGAAAGCTGTGGTACATATACACAATGGAGTATTACTCAGCTATTAAAAAGAATCAGTTCTAATGAGGTGGATGAAACTGGAGCCTATTATACAAAGTGAAGTAAATCAGAAAGAAAAACACCAATACAGTATATTAACACATATATGGAATTTAGAAAGATGGTAATGATGACCCTATATGAGAGATAGCAAAAGAGACACAGATGTAAAGAGCAGACTTTTGGACTCTGTGGGAGAGGGCGAGGGTGGGATGATTTGAGAGAATAGCATTGAAACGTGTATTGCCCTGTGTGAAATGGATTGCCAGTCCAGCTTCAATGCATGAGACAGGGCACTCAGGGCTGGTGCACTGGGATGACCCTGAGGGATGAAATGGAGAGGGAGGTGGGAGGGGGGTTCATGATGGTGGACATATGTACACCCATGGCTGATTCATGTCAATGTATGGCAAAAACCACTATAATATTGTAAAGTAATTAGTTTCCAATTAAAATAAATAAATTAATTTACAAAAAATAAAAATAAAACATACAGAGAGAAGAAATGTTACTTCAGCCCAGAGTGTGTCTCAAAGCACATATTTTCTAAACTTTAGTTGAGGGGGGAGAAACTAATAGACATCAGGACTGCAAATTTTCCCATTAGTAGTTATGGAGAAAGTATATGGATTAGATTATATGCTTCAGCCATGCAATTTATAGCTCCACTACAGTTTCATGGAAAACAACTTTTTTTTTTCTTTCTTGTCTTGGAAAGTAGACAGGAAAGGCCCACTTTACTCATATATCAAACCCCCACCCCCCACCCCCAGATCCAGGAAATAAGAACAATGAGGACTGGAAATTCTTTTTGGATTAAGCTTGTTCAGTCTACAACTGGGTACCATGTGATCCGGTGTTTGTGAGGTGTCTCATTCAAAGGTAATGGGACTAATTTTGTAAATAATAAAGATCATTAGTATTGTAAGTGTCCTTAAAGGAAACTTATTTACAAAATTAGTCCTATTATCTTTGAATGAGATGCCTCACAGACACCGGATCACATGGTACCCAGTTGCAGACTGAAGAAACTTAATCCAAAAAGGATTTAGACATTTCCTTAAAGAAGTATGGTGGCTTCCCTCGTAGCTCAGTCAGTAAAGAAACCACCTGCAGTGCGGGAAACCTGGATTCGATTCCTGGGTCAGGAAGATCCCTAGGAGAAGGAAATGGCAACCCACTCCAGTATTCCTGCCTGGGAAACACCATGGTCAGAGGAGCCTGGCAGGCTACAGTCCTTGGGGGTTGAGGCGGGGCGGTCACGAGAGTCCAACACGACTTAGCAACTAAACCATCACCATAGAGATGTATTAATACCGAGGCCTTTCGCTGAAAAAGCAAAAAGGAAAGCCTCCTACAACATTATCTCTTCTCTCTCTGAAGCTTCTTACAAACTCCTTACTCGTGACAGCTTAAACTTCCTCCTGCTCTTTTTTTTTTTTTTTAATGTTTATTTTTTATTCTTTTATCTGACTGTGCAGGTCTTAGATGTGGCATGTGGGATCTAATTCCCTGACTAGGGATGGAACTCAGGCCCTCTGCATTGGGACTGCAGAGTCTTAGCCACCGGACCACCAAGGAAGTCCCTCCTCCTGCTCTTTCAATCCCTGAGTCCCTCAGAGTTTTGCTTCTACTTTGTTCATTACCTTTTCCTACCTTTTCCCTACATGGTGTAAAAGTGAGAAGCCATGGGGTGAGGTGTACCTGGGCTCCATCCACACCAAGGAGATGACTGGAGGCCTTTCGCTATTCTCTTCTTGGTAAAAAGTATGTGGCATCCCTTAGAATATACAGTCTCTTTTCCTGAATGTTTGTCTACATTCCCTACTTTGTTATAGTTAAAAGGAGAAAATCTCCTGGGAGAAATTCAAAATAAACCCTTCTTAAAAATAAATAAATAAATAAATAAACCCTTCTTATACCAAGTTTCCCGTAACTTGAGCCCTATAACATCATATGTTTGCTAGAGTGTGATAAGGACTATTTTAGCCTATTACATACCAACTGTCTTTAGGAATCTCCTTGATTTCTACTTTTCATTAGTAAAGAAGAAGGCTGTTATAAGAAAAAAAAAAAAAAAGAACCTTTTTGAAAGAGATGAAGAGATGGTGAACCAAGGAAGTAAAGAAACTCTCCATCAATATAATTTAGAGAAAAGGAAGGACCCCACAGGAAGGACATTGTTTAGTCTGCTAGAGTTGCCATAACAAAATACCACAGACTGGTTGACTTAAAACAATAAAAATTTATTTTCTCATAGTCCTGGAGGCTAGCTGTCCACGGTCAGTGTTCAGCAGGGTTGACTGGCTTGCAGATGGTGCCTTCTCTCTGTGTCCTTACATTGCCCTTCCTCTTCTCATAAGGACACCAGCCATAATGGACTAGGACCCATCTGTATGACCTCATTTTGCCTTAATTACCTCTTTAAAGGCCCTACCTCCAACTACAGTCACGTTCTGAGTTATTAGGGGTTAGAACTTCAATATTTGAATTATGAAAACTGAAAGTCGCTCAATCATGTCCAACTGTTTGCAACCCCATGGACTATACCATCCATGGACTCCTCCAGGCCAGAATACTGGAGTGGGTAGCCTTTCCCTTCTCCAGGGGATCTTCCCAACCCAAGGATTGAAGCCAGGTCTCCCACATTGCAGGCGTATTCTTTACCAACTGAGGTATCAGGGAAGCCCTTTTTGAATTATGAGGGAACACAATTCAGCCCATAACAGGTTTAAATTTTTCTAGAATTATACTTGGACATGACTTTGAAGACTTTAAGGATATTAATAAAAGGTTTTTAATTACTGAAAATATCAAACTAAATGAAATCCAAATGACAAATAGAATGACAGACTATGGAATCTGGAATTGGGTGCAAGTTGCTGAACTTTGTCCCAATGTGGAGATACCTTCAACCCTGCCAATTCTTGAACATTTTTAATAAGGCAAGCTTTTTAGACATCTTGCCATCATAGTTTTTTTTTTTTTTAAGTATGTCCTCTCTAAATGAATAGAGATGAAATTTTTGAAATTTCATACCAATTTGAATTTTTTTTCATCTGGCATTTTCTGAATAGTGAATTGTCTCACACAACTGATTCTTTTTCAGCTAACTGAAGTTTATCCTTTAAAGTGATTTAAAAAATTTTAACTAATTTTCTTTAATAAAGAAACTCCTTATAGTTTAACTTAGATAGTTTCATTTTTTAAAAAAATCAGCTTTCTGGAGCAACAGTATATCAATTTTGCCTGCTTCCAGCAGATGGCACTGAAGATTGTACAAAGTAATTTTCTTCTGGGGTAGAGTTTTCCAGCTCCTTCATGTCAGAGCAGAGCTGGAAAATAAGAGTATTTCACTTGATAAGTAAACAAGGGGTTTGCAGCCAAAGGAGACTAGCAGCTGGATCACCTAAAGGTCCCTCTGCTTCTGATTTCTTGCTTCTACATTCACATGTTGAAGCCGTAACCACCACCACCCCTCATGTGACTGTTTTGGAAATAGGGCCTTTGCGGAGGTGACTAAGGTTAAATGAGGTCAGAAGTTTGAAACCCTGATCTGATAGAACTGGTGCCCTTATAAGAAGAGACACAAGAGAGATAGCTCTCCCCACACCATGGGAAAACACAGTGAGAAGGTGGAGCCCTGCAAGCTAGGAAGAGAGCTCTCACTAGAACCCTGATCTCAGACTTCCAGTTGCCAGAAGTGTGAGACAATAAATTTCTGTTGTTTAAGCTAGTCAGGCTATGGTATTTTGTTATGGCGGCCTGTGCTAATACAGTATTTTTCTAGGACAAACAATACCCAGCCAGAGGAAAAGTAATTGGCGAAATGGAAACATCGTTGAATGGGTGGCAAGATGATTAATGTCAACATCAAGCATATTAACCCATTAGGAGGTGGTTCGGTTTTGTTTGTTTTTTTTTAACATTGCAAAGGAAACTTTAGAGTCAATGAAAATACTGTACTTTGGATTGACCAAAATGCACAATGCACGTGAAACGAAAGTTATATAGTTTACTTGTTGACCATGTGGTTACTGTTCAAAAAGTCCCAGCTTCTAAAGCTGTACTTAGTAATCTTCCAAAATTTTAAATAAAGTTCTTAAATTGTAGCAATAAACAAAAAGATAAGATACACTTAAACAATACTGAGATTTATCAAAAGATGCTTAAGAAATTTCAACTCTCAAGTCTGAATTATAAAAATCAATATTTTGGTTAAATTATGAATTTGTTTATAATGCAATTATTTGCAATGATATGCAACTGTATAACCCTAATAATGCTAACAACTGCTATAAAATCAGAATAGGTTTTTTGAAAAATACTAAAAACATAAAAATATATAACCCCATTAATTACCTATAGAACATGTTCAATTTATGCCTAAATTTCAGCATTTACTGTATCACCACAGATCTAATTTAAAAAATCACATCTAACAGTAATAGAACATGTTCAATTTATGCCTAAATTTCAGCATTTACTGTATCACCACAGATCTAATTTAAAAAATCACATCTAACAGTAAGGCAAAACCACCTAAGAAGGGCATATTTGTTCATGTCTCAATTTGTGAAAATGCCCTTAATTTGTTGATGTTGATCAAACAAATTTCAACTCTGCTATGCAAAGGAACAGAAGATAATCTGTTTTGCAATGAGTTTAAAGTTCAATTGCACACAGGCAACATCCTACAGATGAAAAAATATGCTAACTGAACTATAGGTATTAAATACTGAAAAAAGTTAACAGTTTATTATAATTTATTTTAGTTAACAGTCTAGGAAGTTCCCAGCTATCAGCAGTTCCAGGGCAATTTCAGGTGTAATTGGGAACTCAGGAATCTCCATGGAATGAACCTTGTAGGTGAAATACATGCATACTTTTGGTAGCACATGTGAAGAGATCTCTCTAAAATTGACTTTATTAATTTCGTTCTCAGCAAACTGACCTGGACCACTCAACATGGCTTTAATTGTTCCTGATGTTAGCTCATGTTCTTTTTTTACAATAAATTCATGACGATCAGAATTGGAGAAGGAACTGGCAACCCACTCTAGTGTTCTTGCCTGGAGAATCTCAGGGATGGTGGAGCCTGGTGGGCTGCCATCTGTGGGGTCGCACAGAGTCGGACACGACTGAAGCGATTTAGCAGCAGCAGCAGCATGACCATCGGAAGATACTGATTTGACATACATGGCATCAGGGCCCTCACGACCACCATAGGTTTTCTCTTTGCCATCCGTTAGATTCTTACAAAATTCTACTTTGCATCCAGAAGAACGTTAGTAGTTGCTTGTCATTCCCACAGTCCACAGTCACCACACCTGGTCCCCAGATCTACATCACAGCTCCCCACCTACCCCCAACTGCCTGCCACCATGGAAGTTGGAGGAATCATTTCTGCTGGGTCACCGGTGGGTCAGTATCTTAAAAAAGTACTACAGGTGTAGAAAGCCATGGATGTGCCAGACCCATTTTAATCTATACTTCAACATGTTATTGTTGTTCAGTTGCTCAGTTGTCTCTGACTCTTTGTGACCCCATGGACTACAGCATGCCAGGCTTCCCTGTTCTTCACCATCTCCCAGAGCTTGCTCAAACTCATGTCCATTGAGTTTGTCATGCCATCCAACCGTCTTATCCTCTGTCGTCCCCTTCTCCTGCCTTCTGTCTTTCCCAGCATCAGGGTCTTTTCTAATGAGTCAGCTCTTTGCATCAGGTGGCCGAAGTATTGGAGCTTCAGCTACAGCATCAGTCTTTCCAATGAATATTCAGGACTGAGTTCCTTTAGGATTGACTAGTTTGATCTTCTTGCAGTCCAAGGGACTCTCAAGAGTCTTCTCCAACACCACAGCTCAAAAGCAGTTCAACACCACAATTCATCAATTCTTTAGTGCTCAGTCTTCTTTATAGTCCAACTCTTACACCCAAACATGACTACTGGAAAAACCATAGCTTTGACTAGATGGACCTTTGTCAGCAAAGTAATGCCTCTGTTTTTTAATATGCTGTCTAGGTTTGTCATAGCTTTTCTTCCAAAGAGCAAGCATCTTTTAATTTCATGGCTGCAGTCACCATCTGCAGTGATTTTGGAGCCCAAGAAAATAAAGTCTGACACTGTTTCCACTGTTTCCCCATCTATTTGCCATGAAGTGATGTGGCCAGCTGCTAGGATCTTTGTTTTTGAATGCTGAGTTTGAAGCCAGCTTTTTCACTCTCTTCTTTAATCCACGTGAGTAGGTGGGAATACTGCTAAAAGACTCTCTTTGGAGGGCATTCCTTTCCTCAGTGGACTTTGAAATGTAAATGAAAAGTTGCCTTTGGAACCTTGCTGCTCAAAGAATGGTCGTGGGCCACAAGCATCAGCATCTCCTGGGAGCTGGCCAGAAATTCAGAACCTCAGCCCTTCCCAAATCTACCAAATCAGAAGGTGCATTTTAACACAATCTTCAAGTGATTCATAGGCACATTGTAGTTTGAGATGCACCACTTTACATCTTGCATCAACAGAAAAGAGATGAGGAAGCTTGATTCTAAATCTTCAAAGAAACTCACTTTTCTGTGTGGTGGAAATATATTTGTGACCTAAGAGAGTTCATCCGGGATTTGTATTGGGACTTTTGAAGAAAGGAGCTTTGGGAACCTAACCTGTTCATATGTGAAAGTTTCTAAGATTCTAAAAATGGGTTGTATATCCCTGTTTTCTGAAACAGAGAATAGAACATAAATTAGATTTCTTAGTAGTTGAGATGGAGAAGGCAATGGCACCCCACTTTAGTACTCTTGCCTGGAAAATCCCATGGACGGAGAAGCCTGGTAGGCTGCGGTCCATGGGGTCGCTAAGAGTCAGACACGACTGATCGACTTCACTTTCACTTTTCACTTTCATGCATTGGAGAAGGAAATGGCAATCCACTCCCGTGTTCTTGCCTGGAGAATCTCAGGGACGGGGCAACCTGGTGGGCTGCCGTCTATGGGGTCGCACAGAGTCGGACACGACTGAAGCAACTTAGCAGCAGCAGCAGCAGTAGTTGAGAGGCAAAGTTATGAATATCTGTATATAAAAGAGTGATATTCTAAAGAGTTTTCAAGTTATATAGTAGATGCTCAGTAAATGAGAGTCTGCTCTATTCAATTCCCTTCAGAATACCAGCTTAGAAATTCTCAGATGGTAGAGACCTGTGGGCTATGTTTATCATATTCTCAGTGGAATATATAAGGTTGTTCAATTGAACTAATTGCCTCAGGCTGCTATGCATTTTCACTTATACCTTTTCCCCAATTTTCTTGTCTCTCCTGTATTTATTCCACCAACCAATGGTGTTGCTGCTGCCATTGTGCCTATATCCACAGTGTTTCCTTCCTCTGCCTCATGATTTATTCTTTCTAACCTGCTGTGGGCTGGGTGAGTGGAGAGCCACAGAAATTACCGTATAACTAAAATAACAGCCAAATATTCTAAGTGAGAACTTGAGAGGATTTTCTGTAAGTGCACTTTTTGCACACAGGCTATGTGGTCATTATTTGCCTAATAGTCCCACCCTTTTATTCATTTTTTTATATTTTAGGATCTTAGTTGTCTTAGATACTTCAGACTTCAATGCTAGTTAAATGACATCAACATAGGTGATCAACTGATATGAACAACAGTGAAATGATTTCTTCCTGCCATAAGATGAATCTTGGAACTCAACTTAGGATGCTCCAAGAAAAAGAAGAAATGAAGATATACAGGGAACATGAGAAAAAAATAAAAGTAAGTTTAAAGAAAAAGAAAAATCGAAGAAATCCATATACAAGAGTCAGTAGTGATATATGTAAAAGATATGTGTGTACACATATATATATGGGGACAGGTTACATCCTATTAATCTTTGTATCCCCAATACCTGGCTTATTAAAAATGCAATAAACGTGTAAACAGATCAGAACAAGGAGAAGAAAAAAGAAAACTGTGTCTTCATATTGGTAGAGGGACTCCTAATAGGGAATGCCACTAAAAGAGGGAAGGTGTTCTACAAAGGCCAAATGTGATTTAAAAACGAGAGGGGGTAAAAAAGCTGTGGAAGATGGAAGCCAGACACAACAGAGAAGGAACTGGATTAGCATTTTTTTGATATAAAAATAGGTGTTCAGTTGCTCAAGCCTCCCACAACTTCTGTTACAGAGAATATGAGTCCCGAATTGGGGGTGACAAATAGTGGCACATGTCAGAATTTGACATTCAGGAAAAATGTCCCTCCTGCACCTGTGGCAGAGCTCACTTTCAATAACGGCATTTTTCTTTTGGACACAGACCTGGTCTCAGCATTGCCCATCAAAACAAGCAGGATTGACACTACCATATTGGGCACTCTAGCACTGTAATCACACACCTACAAAATATCACTTTCAATAATTGGCAAAAAATTGGAGAAATGTGCTGAAGAAAAGAACTATTATCCCCCAATGTAAAAAAAGAATGGAACAGATTCAGCTTCATTTTGCTATTCAAAGCAGTGGTTCTCAAATTTTCCAGTACATCAGAATTACCGGGAGAGCTTGCTTTTGGGTCCCATCTCCAGAGTTCAGTAGGTATGGGGTGGGACCTGAGAATTTGCATTTCAAACACTTTAAGATTCACCATTCAAAAGAATACTGGAACAAATTCTAAATATGTAAAACTGAAAAATCTTTTGACAAGCAAAATAGTACGTTGTAATTAGCATAGCTTTATGAGAAAAAAATGTAAATTAACTAACTATAGCTTGTAGTGAATACAGCAAAGATTTTGATGCTAAATAGACTCTGGTTTAAGCTCTGGATCTGCTATTTACAGATTCATGATTTTTACCAAGATTACTTAAACTTTATATAAGCCTTAGTTTCCTCTGGTAAAATGGGGATAAGAAAAATATCCCATAGAGTTACTGTGAGGATTAAATGGGGAGGGGGGAATATATCTGAAGAGACTAGCACAGTGCCTGGTACATAGTAAGCATTCATTCAGTCCTTCATCCTTTTCCTCTTCTTGGCTGACAGCAGTCATGGGTCTTGAAGCAGTAGAGTTGAAATAACATATTTTTCATAAAGACTGTAGAATCTGTCATGCAAAAAGACTCATAAAAATGAGAGAAAATATTATGATGAATTAGTGGACAAGTGTAAGCCACTTAGGTGATAAAGATTGCAGGGAGGTCCAGTGGTTAAGACTCTGCTCCCAAAGCAAGGGGCATGGGTTCGATTCCTAGTTGGAGAACTGAGATTCCCCATGACTGGCCAAAAGAAGAAAAAAAAAGATTGTGGGGAAGAAGTGTTAAAACATAGCATTCTCGTCCTCCTCTTAGAAGAGTCTCCCCTAAAGAGACAAGGTTCAACTTCATCCCCTACACCTGTGATTAAAATGGGCTTCTTACACCCAAGAGGATACATTCCAGGGGCAGAAAGCCAACTGCCTAATTATTCCCTTAAGGGGCTTTTTTTCCTGAGCCACTTTTCAAAGGACTCCCAGGAAGTGTTGAAAACTGTTATTGTATAATCTTCTTGATGAAGCAAGGTGTGACCTTTTGCTCACACAGAGGCTTAGGTTTTTGTGGAAAAGCTGCTAATGCTGTGAAAAAGCACTTGCTCATTTTGTGTAGATGAAATATAATGTATTGTTGAAAATCCTAAAACTCCAAAGTACAAACTACTACAAAACACAACTGTTAATTGTATATTTGATGATATACATTATTTTTAATGATTTTAGGTATAACAGTATTGTGATTATGTTATGCATTTAAAGATACATGTTTAATGCTTACCTTTAAAATAGTATGTCTGAGATTTGTTTGAAAATAATCTCAGGAGAGTAGAGGTTGGTGCCGGTATAGATGAAACAAGATTATCCCGAATTGACAAATGTTGACTAGTTGATGAGTATATGATAGCCCATTATACTATTTTCTCTTACATTGTATTTCTTTTATTATCTACCTAAAATGTTTTCTAGGACAGGATCGTCTTATACGTGTAATTTTCTCTAAAGATTCTGAAAATTTACATTTAACAAACTCATAGGCTTTAAACCGAAGAATCTGACAATGTATCTTCCACATGCAGGAACTAGTATATTTTAGCATTTGGTACTGTTTGGGTGCTTTATTAGTGTAAATGTATAAAATGGAAAGGAAAAATTAACCAGAATTGTGGAAATAAGAATAAACATAAATTCCAAAAAGAAAACCTACAAATCCAACTACTGAAACCCTATTTGTGATTCATCTGGTGCATTAAAGCACCAAGTATCATTAATTCATGGCAACAATTAAAAGGGGAACTTTGCATTATTCTACAACTCACTTTATGGTCGGTATAATCATTCAGTAATTAGAAATATCATCTTGCTGGATTCCATTCGGAATTCGATGTTTTTGAACAATTTCATTTCTAACACGGAGTAAGTGTGGCCAGAATAAGATGGCAAAACGACTTGGGTAATGTAGTCCAGGGCTTGCTTGCCAGTTAGCCTGTTGGGACATGCCAGAGATTCAAAGATTTCCCTCACGAGGACACACGAAGCTGAGTTCTTGCTTTGGGTGCTACAGCTTCTCTTCTGAATACCAGCAGGACGAGCCAACCCTTGGCAAAAATCTCGAGGAGGTGAAGTTTGTCTTTCGGTTTCCCCTACTCCATCTTCCCCTCTGCTCTTCCCGGTATGTAAGTCAGTGCGAAAAGTTCTCCGTTCTGACTGAGATTCTGTGTTTATCATAGAGAAATGTTTCTTTTTCGTTTGCCTTGCATTATAACTGCCGAAGGGCAGGGCGCTTGGATGCCTATTTCCTTCAGAATTTAATATTAAGGGGGAAAACACCTCAAGATTAGAAAAACAAAGACAAACCCCGGGTTCCTCTTCGGAGGAAGGGTGACTGGGGTCAGTCCGGCCAGACGTATCCCTGGGTTTCGGAGCTGGGCTCCGCAAGCAGCTCTCGAACTCCCTCCCCACCGCCGCCCCGCGCCCCTTCGACCCAGGTCCACCACTCTCGCCCCGGGAGGCCGCCGCCCCGCGCCCCGCCTCCGGCCTGGGTGCGCCCGGATCCGCCTGCAGGGGGCGCTGCGACGAGCGCAGCCCGTGCCTGAGGGGAACTACCCGGGGGTGGGAGTCCCGCGGCTCCGCGCTCGGGGCGGAGGCGAGGCAGGGTCCCGGTGCCCGCGGCGGCCCAGCTGGGCTGTGCAGTGGGACGTGAGCATTCCAGCCGCGGTCCCGGGTGACTCCCTCGGTGACGCCGGCCGCGTTCTTTCCTCTTCCTCTCGCCTCTCCGGCCCCGCCTTCCCTTTTCCTCCGCCCACCCTGCCGAAGCCGAACCGCCGCCGCCAGCAGCGCCGTCATGTCGGCCCCCGCCGGGTCCCCTCATCCGGCCGCCAGCGCCCGAATCCCGCCCAAGCTTGGCGGAGCCGCCGCCTCAGGAGCCGCCGCGCCGGCAGGCCCGGGCCCGGGGCCGCACCAGCAGAACGGTGAGGAGGGCGGCCGGGGCGGAGCGCGGGGCCTAGTTGCCGGCGGGGCAGCCTGCGCGGCGCGATCCGGCCGGGAGGGCCGGCGGGCGGCGGGAGTTGGGGGCTGCCGGGCTGGGGGCGGGGGCCGCACGGCGGGAGCCTGACGGGGGGCGGGGAGAGGGGGGATGGACGCCTCGGCGCGGGGCCGACCCGGGGCATCGCGGGCTCGGGCTGCTTCTGGAGTGTGGCCCCAGGCCCTAAACCGCCGGGGCGAGTTGGGGCGTTGAAAGGGGGCAGCCCAGAGACCACGTGAATCGCGGTTATCCAGCCCCGGGCGCGGGCAAGGCGCCCCGAGCGACCCCTGTCGCGGGCAAGGCGCCCCGAGCGACCCCTGTCGCGGAGAGACCCGGGGCCGCAGAGTGCGTGGTCCGGCGAAGGCTGCTTGTAGCCATGGAGCTGAGGAGGGTTGTGCCCTTCCTGTCTCGGGGAAAATTGCTCTGATTTCTGAGGCCCGGCGAGCACGCTGCCTGGAAGGAAACTTCAGTTAGTGCTCAAGTTTGTAGACAAAGGGTGTAAATAGGCAACCCGAGTGTAACTGGAACCCTGACCCAGTTCGGCCTTCGAGATCTGTCGTTGCTGCTGCGGCCGCTACTCGAGCGCCTGGAACTGGCTGGTTGTGTTTGAAAAGGAGCAGGTGTCAAACGGATTTAAACGAATACTTTTAGATCTGGGTGTCCCCCGCCTCTCCCCCGTCCCCCAGCTTCACTTTCAGAAACAAAAACGTGCCAGAGTTGGCCCTGTTTGAGGCAAGGCCTTCATACCGGCAGCAGGCATTGCAACGTGAAGGCCGCTTTCAGACTAAGGTCGTGGGCTTTGGGGACGTAACAGTCTCCGCTGAAAAATGATGCTTGTAGAATATCCATTCCTTCAGTTAGTGGATGGGGCCCGGGAAGAGGGGCCCGCTCTGTATAAACGGTAATATTTCCGATGAGAACGCTCGAAACTAATTGACTGAATACTTTACAAGAATATGTCTGGTTCTCTGTTTGTATAAGAGAACAAAGTCTGGTGGTGCTCTTCAAATGATTGTTGGACTGACCTATTTTACCCAGTCTGCTAGTGAAAACTTACTGGACTTTATAAATCAGTTCAGCGAACATTTAATTTTTATAGCTGATGCTGTTCACGCTTGCAGTTTATCGTTTATCCTGAGAACCAGAAGTTGAGGTTTTTTTTTTTTTTTTTTTTTGTAAGTCAAACGTGATGGCTTAGTCTTCATAATCCTTTGGATCAGCCATAGTTGTCAGTGTTACATGCAGTACTTTTTCTGGTCAGTGTAGTAGGTTTTGTTCTTCTGCCCTGAACAAACATGAAGATATTATTTTTGAGCAGTTTTTCTTCCTGTAAACTTAGCATAAATTCTTGTTTTTGTTTAGTTTTTGAAATAGCTTTGTGTGTGGAAGAACTGAAAGAAGAGATCCCCAGTCTTTTATAATATTGTAAATCCATGCTTAATAGTGATCCAAGGATTGTGTCTTTTCTTGATTTTCTGATTATGCATTATTGTCCTAGTGTACAATTTTTAAGGTGACAAATATTTGCCTTAGTCTTACAAATTTTGTGAATACTCAAGGAGTGACAGGATATCAGTTGTAATCAAGATGTTAAATATGTAAAAAATCAGTTAATACATTTAGAAGCCAGATATAAATGATGCTTGCTTTCTACTGTTTATAATCATTACTTTCCTTTGATAGAATTCATTTCAGCATTTGTTGCATGCTTGCAGTTGGGGACTCGAGATTAGCCTAGTAGATAAAACAAAATCCCTGCCTTCCTCCTAAATTGACATGTATTTTGGTGACATTCAAGTTGGTTATGACCTTGAGGAATTTGACAGGTAGAGGTAGGAGGGGAGGGCTGTTGCAGGGACATGAACCAAAGTTGAAAAATTTAGGAACCAAGAAGCAAAAAGAGTGCCAGGTGAGAGGGAAAACCCAAGGGATTAAAGCTGAAAACAATACTTGAAAGGGGCCAGATTACAGAAAGGTCTTGAGTGTTAAGGAATTTGGAAATTAAGATAAAGAACTAGAGTTAATTTTTGTTTGTTTTTGTGAAAATAAGTGGCTTAAGTAGATAAATAAGATCAAATCTGTTTTTGTTTTGCTTGTTAATCTCAGAGAAAAGTAACTTTTGCTTTTGGAATCCATAGATAACGGTTAAGCAATCATTTGGGTTTGTGATTGATTCTTCAGTCCTGCATAAACTAGTTTGCCTTTTTATATCTCTGTGGAATTCCAGGCGTGATGAAAAAGAAATAGATCAGAAGTATGAGTTTGAAACATCACAGAAGACAGTTGTAAAACTGGAGTGGTACCTACCAATCACTTACTTTAGTGTTTATCAAACATTTTTAAAAACAGATTTCTTTTCCCAGAGGAATTTGTAGAGCCCTGCTACAGACATCTGAAAAAAGCAGAGCTGTTGTGGTTAAAATAGAGGTGGAGGTCCAGGTGTTTTTGGAGTACAGCCTGTAAGACACCTAGTTCGATTCCCTAATTAAACAGATAAAATCAAGATCCAGAAAGTTTTGGATGGGTGTTTTTCACCAATGCCTGTATAAGCTTCTTGAGGGTGACTGGCTGTATCCTGTTCACCGCTGTATACTCAGCATTTTCGAGGCCTAGAACAAGTTATAGTTTCATTTGTTAAATGAAGTCTAATACAGTTTTTCTAGTTTCAAGTCCAGATCTCTTTCTATTAACAGACTCTAAGAAGTCTCTTACTGGAAACTTTGACTTTGGAAAGGGTTGGGAGGCAGAAGCCCAGACTTCATTAATATTTTTCCTTGTTTTCTGTGTTTAGCTGTTAACATACTTTCCCCACTTATTCCTCCACCCCACCCCCCCCACTTATTTGAAGATACGATTTGACTTCTTTGAGTTTGTGAATTATTTCTTTTTGAACTTTATTCCTTGGAGTTACATTTCTGTACTTCAGTTTTTCACTGAGCAGCATATGGGCAGTTTAGAATCATTGTATTTTCATAGAAAGTATTAGTTGAATATTTTTCAGCTTACACTTTGCCTTTTAAGAGTCCTTCCAAAACAGAGTCCTCAAATAAGGAAAGACTGAGTGAATAATATCCTGGTAATTACGGCATAACCCCATTGTTGTTGTTTAGTTGCTAAGTCATGTCTAATTCTTTTTGGGTCTGTGGACTGTAGCCTGCCAAGCTCCTCCATCCATGGGATTTTGAAGGCAAGAATACTGGAATGGGTTGCCATTTCCTTGTCGAGGGACTCTTCCCAACCAAGGGACTGCACCCACATCTCCTGCATTGGCAGGCAGATTCTTTACTTTGAGCCACCAGGCAACCTGGCATAACTCCATAATTTCTCCCAGTTGACTTAAATTGAAAGAGGTATTTTAGAAGTGGTTTTTTGTTTGTTTGTTTGTTTTGGTGGGGGGCACTCAGATTTATCAGTAAAACTCTGCTTTCTGATTCTTCTTTTAGGAAGCAAATGGTGCTCATTTTCAAATGAAAATGTGTTTTCTTCCTACCATGTGCCTTTCCCAAGAATGATACTATCGGCAGTTTTATCATTTTATTGTCCATAATGCAAGAAAGATGAGATAGTAATGGGAATTATCAGACTTCATTACTTTATTATTAGACTTCATTACATAAACTGGAGAAGGAAATGGCACCCCACTCCAGTGTTCTTGCCTGGAGAATCCCAGGGACGGGGAGCCTGGTGGGCTGCTGTCTATGGGGTCACACAGAGTCAGACACGACTGAAGTGACTTAGCAGCAGCAGCAGCAGCAGCAGCATTACATAAACATACCTTTCACTCAGGAATACTATCTGGTGGGTTATAGGAAACAGTTCAACTTTGAGAGCACATGCAAAATTTAAAATCATACAAGTGTACATACAGATACTAGTGTATCTGAAGTACGTCCTTTTTGATCAGAGCAGTGTCTTTGTCTCAAGTTTCTAGTCTTCCTTTATAGCCAACCAGAAGCATCTGGTCCTCTCTTGAAGACAGTGCTATGGTATAATATAACTTTCTGCATACATAATTTCCTCCTAAACTGGTTAATAGATGTCTCAAGGATCTTATAAAATATATACGCAAGTGTCTGGATTGTTTTTACTTTTTGTTGTTGTGTTGTTTTAGTTATTTTATATTTTCATTCCCACCCCACACCTCCCCCTCAATTTCTGAGATAATATGTGTAATAATTTTTGTAGATCACATTCATTGCCACTGATCCCAGTATTTCAGCTAACTTCCATCTTTCTGATTGATCTGTAAACCCTGAAGTATTAGATGCTAAAGACGTTGAAATAGAAGGGATTTTGAGCCAATCTTCAATGGACTTTCCTAGAAATGAGAGCATCTTCAGAGTTAGCACTGCGTGTTAGAGCAGATCTTGTATTCAGCCCTGAGGAAGCTGCTATTATTTCCAGTAGGTTAAGCATACTCAGAATTGCCAGAAAGTGTAGGCTAGTGAAAAAAGGTGTAGGTTCTGTTACAGCCCAGGGTTTTGTGGAGAAAATTACTTAACATCTCTGGGCTTCAGAGGATAATAATACCTTCCTCTTAGGGTTGTTGAGAAGATTACATTAAATGAGGTGCTGTTTTTTAAAGTACCTGGTGTTTAGTAAAATGAGATGCTTTGCAAATGAGGGGCTCCTTCATTTCATTTCCTTCAAAACACCAGGATATAAATTCTTCAGGCAGCAGAGACCATGTGAGTTTTCCTCCTCATGTTCCCAGTGGCAGCATGCGATAGGCACTCAATGGAGTATGTGAACTTGGCTACTAATTTTCTCACACTGTCCAGCCCTCCCCACAAAGAATCTGCTCTTGGAAGGTTTCCTCCAGTAGGCCACTACCTCAGCTAGCTGGTTTGCGGGAAGAGGGGTTTTAAGTTTTCTACAATTGCGTGCCGAATGCTGCCAGGAAAAGGAATTGAGGAAAAGGGAGATAAAATAGGGAAGCAAGAGGGAGTAGTAAAATTGCCTTGCCTAGACCGTAGCCAAGTCCTAACTCGCTTGTTTTTCCTAGTGTTTCTGAGAAATAGGTATTGTGAAATGGGTTTGGAACCTTCACTGACTGGCATCTTCACTACTTCCGAACTGTGTGAAATTGTATGAATTAGTAACCTTTCACATCCTTGTTTGTTTGTAAAGTGATGATAGTGATACTTCACAGGATTTTATGAGAATTATATAAGATTATGGATAGAAAAGCATAGTACGTGGCATGTAGTATGTTTTCAACCAATATTGGTTTTCTTTTGGTCCCTTTACTCTTAGCAGTCATTATGATGGCATCCAAGAGGACAACCGATGGAGTGGCAGGAATAATCTATACTTAGTGCAGTGAGAGTTCGTCTAAATGGTTCCATAGGCTCTGTCTGCCAGGCGTGACTGGAACAGTTACCTTTGTAGCTGTTAGCCTTCCATCAGGAAGAATAATCCAGGGTAATGAGATGTCATTCAGACTCCCCATTTTTTAAATCACTAGGGTTATAATTGCAGACTTTTTAGAGCTGTATATGTCTGTATACATTTTATGCTCATTAAAAATGTATTTTAGCAATATTATTGATACTTTATATTCAAAATATTTAGTAATTAGTACTTAACGTACTGACCACTGAGTAGATCCCAGTCTTGACACTGGCGCAGAACTGTGTCAGGCTGTAATGCGCCTGGATTACTCCTTCAGTTGCTGGATCGTGAGTGGGTCTGGGGCAAGGGACCAGCATGGTGGGATGTAACAGGGAAGCAGGGTCAGGACTGTGAGTGTTCACCAACTGGCTCAGCAATGTTTTAATAAAGATGATTGTTAAACTACATATAGGCTGAATATTGAATTATTTCTTGATAGTTCAGCAATGAATGAAATAAATGTTTAGTAATGTAATTACTTTCCCAAATTAGTATGAATTGTATTTCAGTAGGACAGAGGTGCTTGTAGTTTGCTGACCTTGATGTCCTTTTGAAGATAATAAAAACTTTTTAATCTGTCTTTTTTAAAAAGTTGAAATTCTGGAATTCCTGGCAGTCCTATGGTTAGTACCCTGCACTTCCTCTGCAGGGGATGCAGGTTCGATCCCTAGTTGGGAAACTAAGATCCTGCATGTTGTGTGGCCTGACCAAAAAATAAAAAATGAAATAAATTTTTTTTTAAATGTTGAAATTTTTTAAATTTCAGGAATTTGATTCAGGAATTCAATTTCTCCTGAATTAATTCAGTCTTTTCAATTCAGGAAAGGACTAATGAAGCAAACATTTTTATATTCAAAATTTTACTTCTCTATGGAATGAGGGGAATGAGGAAACATTTAAGAGCCTATGATTTTTTTCGTATAGTGACTAGATGTTCCATAAAATACTTGCTGTGTAAATTTTGATTTTCATATCGAGTTTGCATGAAGCAGGGATAGAATCAGTTTTCCTTTGGTGAGAATCTGATCTCAGGAAGGAAATTATGTCACTGAGGCAAATCTATCCTTTGGGTAGATTTTGTGATAATTTTCTCTCAATAAGGATAGCAAGGGTGCTTATAGAAAATCAGAGGCTGTGTCTCACTTGTGTATGATAATATCAGTCAGGCTGACCATCTAAAACCTTTGCAGCTGTGATTAGAGCTGGGGAGATTATCCTGGATCTGGGAGGGCCTGATATACTTGCAACCATCCTTACTGGAAACTGGAGGAGTCAGCCTACAGAGAAAGGAACAAGACCACAGGAGCAGAGGTTAGAATGATGTACTTTGAAGATGGAGGGAAGGGGCCACAAGCCAAGGAATGCAGGTGACTGTTAGAAACTGAACAAGGTAAGAAAATGGATTCTCTCAGGCTTCAGAAAGAACCAGCTTTGCCCATGACACCTTAACATTAGCCCAATGAAACTGATTTTGGACTTCTGACTTCCAAACTGTAAAGTAATAAATTTGTACTATTTTAAGCCACTATATTTGTAGTAATTTATTACATTTGTACTGGGAAACTCATACATCTAGTAAGAAGGAAAAAAAGCGGCAATGTCAAAACACTTTAGATGCAATGAAATGCAGTAGATTTTTACTTTCCTTTTGTTTTGAGTGTTCTTATACTTGAACTACTAAAGAATAAAAAGTGTAGAATGGCAGAGAAAAAAATATTCAGACTTGTAATTTGTTCTGGTAGTAGAGTATAAATATTAAGTTTTGAATTCTTTCTCTTTAAATATCATGTGCATGCATGCATACAATCGCTCAGTCGTGTCTGACTCTTTGGGACCTCATGGACCACACCAGCCTCCTGTCCATGAGGTTTCCCAGGCAAGAATACTAGAGTGGGTTGCCATTTCCTTCTCCAGGGGACCTTCCCAACCCAGATATTGAACCTGCATCTCTTAAGTCTCCTGCATTGGCAGGCGGATTCTTTACCACTGAGCCACCAGGGAAGCCCTTAAATATCATGTAGTTGTTGATAATTGTGATGAGATAAATGCCTGATACAGAAATATTTGATGATTATTTACTGCACTTTTTTTTTTTCTTAAAAAATACAGCAGTGGACTCCATGAGCCAGTCACTGTCCTAAGCCTTAAGGATATGATAGAGCCGAGAGCAAAGTAGGCCCAGGTTTTTGACGTATAGAGTGTACACTTAGTTACAGTTCCATGTGGAAAGCACTGTCACAGAGGTCCGATATACTGTAGTACAACATTAAGCGGGCATGGACTTGTAGAATTGCAGAATGTTTTCTAGAGGAAGAGCTGAGTGCTGAAGGATGAGTAAGAGTTGGTCAGGTGAAGCGGGTAGAAGGGGACCTTGAAGGTTCCGGGTAGAAGGAAGAGCCTGTGTGAACAGTTGGAAGTGAACAAGCATGACTTGATAACTCTCTGTGCTAAGAGTAAGTATATGTGGAATAGAGATTTTCAGCTTTTTCACTCATGGCTACTTTAGTGCTGAAGTTTTTGGTGACATTCTTGAAGGAGTTAAACTTAGAACACATGTATTTTAAAACAGCAAGTTCCAGGAAAACTATATTAACATGATCCTCTTCAGAAGTCTTTATAAGGCAACTTAATATTCTGCCCTAGCAACCCCTTTGATGGCCTTTTGACACAAAGCTCTAGCCTGCAGCCGTACCTGACGTTGTGCTGTGGCTCCTTTGCTTTTCTTGTGGCAAGTTATACTTCTTTACCAGCTCGGCATTCTGTGTCACTTCATCACAACACTCGGCGTTTGTAGTTGTAGCAGAGCTGTTAATACATTTTATTGATCAAAGTGTGGCAAACTCATGTGAGGACTTGCAGTATATTAAGGTGTACCTTTAGGAAATCACTGTGAAAAGGAGGAGTGGTGAGCGGTGAGTGGTCGAGGTTTCCCCAGTGGCTCAGTGGTAAAGGATCTGCCTGCCAATGCAGGAGACACGGGTTCGATCCCTGGGTGGGGAAGAGCCCCTGGAGAAGGAAATGGCAACCCCCTCCAGTGTTCTTACTTGGGGGAGCCCACGGGCAGAGGAGCCTGGTGCGCTGCAGACCATGGGGTCACAGCCGGACACAGCGTAGCAGTGAACACAAGCACACACACAAGCCGGGCAGGGGTCAGAGCATAAAAAGTCTTTGCGTTGGTTTTATCTCTGCTGCTGTAACAGATGACCACAGACTGTGGCTTAAAACAACATCAATCCATCTTCTGCAGGTTGGAAGTCTAACTGGACTAAAATCGAGGTGTCATTAGGGCTGCGTTCCCTTCCAGAGGCTCTAGGAGAGAACCCATTTCTTTGCCTTTTCCAGCTTCCAGAGGCTGTGCCCATTCCTTGGCTCTTGGCCACTCTTTCCATCTTCAGAGCCAGCAACATTGCCTCTCTCAGAGGAGTCTTCTGTAGTCACGGCTCCTTCTGAGTCTCTTCTGCCTCCCTCTTCCCCTTTTAAGGACTCTCATGATTATGTGGCGCTTACCTGGATTATATATTCCCTCTTCGAAGGTCCACTGGCTAACAGCCCTAATGCTATCTCTAATGTTACCACCCCTCTGCCATGTAACCTAGCATTTTCACTGCTTCTAGGGATTAGGACATGGACGTGGGGTGAGGGAGGGATTATCCTGTCTCCCACTATCTTACAGACCATATTAGAGAATTTGAATTATTCTTAATGGCAAGAGAAACTATTAGAAAGCTTTAAACAAGGAACTAACAATCTGCTATTCTTCGTCAAAGCTTTTTTTTTTTTTTTGCTATTTTAGTACCTTGCCTTTCCTTAGAAATTTTAGAATCATCTTGTTGGTATCTATTTTTAAAAAAAGCCTTCCATGTGTTTTTGTTGGGATTGTATTGAATCTAAAGATCAAAATTAAGATAATTTACATCTTAATGTCAAGCCTTCCTGTCCACAAAGATGGTATATCATTCCATTTACTTAAGTCCTTGATTTCTTTCATCAGTGTTTTCTAGTTTTCTACATATAGATTCTTCACATATTTCATTAGATTTGTATTTTTAGTACTACTTTTTGTGTGTGCTGTTGAAAATAGTATTTTGGCTTTAGAATCTGAATCCTGAATTTTTAAAAATAGTAATTGCTATTCTAGTTGCTATTACTCCATAATAAATTACAACAGAATTTAGGGGTTAAACAACCATTATGCTCACAGATTGTGTTGAGCTAAGACTTTGAGCAGGGCACCGCAAAGATGGCTTTTCTCTGCTCTAGAATGCCTAGGGCCAGAGCTGGGAAGATGCAAAGGTGATTTTGATGGCTGGAGATTAGGATGATCTTGAAGGCTCATTTATTCACACATCTGGCACTTAGACTAGAATATATCAGACTTGTACTTCAAACCAGAGTGCCTAGCAGTGACCACTGTGTGTGTTTTGGCATCCTCAGACCATGGCAGCTGTGGAGTAAATGGGCTTCTTATGGAGTTGCTTAGGGATCCACATGCAAATAATCCTATCAAACAATACAGATGCTCAACTGTCTATGACTGAGTCTGGGAATTCACACAGCTTTGCTTCTGCCATTCTTTATTGGTGGAAGCTGTTATAGCCTGCTCAAATTCAGGAGTAGACAGATCCTACCCTTTAATCAGCAGTGTCAAAGAGTTTGGCGACCGTGTTTTAAAACTGCCACAGTTGCTGAGGCAATTATCGGGAATATAAGTAAATGAAAATGCTAATACTAGTAAAATTCCCATAATTTACAGAGTCTCTTTTAAAAAAAAAAGAATGGGTGCATTTGTGATCTTTCCCAGGCTCATTTCCCAGAAATATAACTTTAATATTCGTATATACCCTGGGCTTCCCTGTTGGCTCAGATGGTAAAGAATCTGCCTGCAGTGTAGGAAACCCAAGTTCAATCCCTGGGTTGGGATGATCCCCTGGAGTAGGAAATGACAGTCCCCTCTAGGATTCTTGCCTGGAGAATCCCATGGACAGAGGAACCTGGCGGGCTACAGTCAGAGTCCAGTCAAAGAGTCAGACATGACTGAGCGACTACACATTCACTATTAATATACCCCAAGAAAAAGTTAAGAATTATCTAATACATTTTAAAGTTGAAGAAAATCACACCTTGTTAGGTCACAGTAAGACAAAATTTTTAAAATTATTTTCTTGTCCTAGCATTTTCTTTCAGTTTAAACTGATCTTTAATTTTTTTTGTGCAGGTTTTTAAAAATTGATTTTAAACATTCAAAAAATTATTTTACTTTCAAAAGAGCTAATTCACATATTATTTTGGTTAAATTATACTAGAATTTTGGGGGAGGGTACTCTTGGATCATTTAGATTTTGATAAGAAATGGTATGCATCGACATATAATTAGCTATTCTTACCTTTGCACCCTCTCTACAAAGTAAGTACCTTCCTTTTCCTTGATGGATTGAAAAGTAAATAGACTTTTTTGGGTGGGTAATTTACTTCTGATAAATTTTACCAGTTCCAACATCCCTATTATTTTTAGAAGAATGGCATTTGAGTAGCTTGGACAAGATGATGGTTCTTGTCCTGTTTGCAGAGGTCATTTAGCATAGATAAGCCAAATCAAATCATAGAGTGAGTAGATATTTAAACAGATTTATCTGATCTCTTGATTAATAAATGTGTACATTGTTGGGTTTTCTGGGGCTATAATGAAGAGTGGCAAAACCATTTTTTTAGATCTAATTTAGTAAGAGGAGAACATTTTACACTTTTTTTTAAGGCATGTTAATGAAAGATTTGTATTAAGACTTGTTTCCTTTTAAGTAAATAAATTCTTTTAAGTGAACTATGATCATGTGAAATATCCTATAAGAAAAGTAAATTATATACCTAGTAAAATAGTGTTACCTGAGTTTTGGTTCCTTGTATACTTGGAATTACAGAAGTGTGGACGTTATTTTTTTTTACAGCTTGATTGTCTGAGTTATCTTTGGAGAATGTATTTAAATGACTAAATACTAAAGATGATTTAGTAGAAATTGAAAATAGAATAAGGAAATTATTCATGTATCTTTTATAAATACATATTTTCTATTTTATACATTATTATGGCAAGGAATACAGTGACACCTTTTGTGTCAGTGAACTTGGAGCAGCTTGAAATTTATATACATATATCTTATCTGTGTGTGTGTATACATATATATGTACATATATATACATGATTATCCTTTCATTTGGGCTTCCCTGGTGGCTCAGACAGTAAAAAATCCACCTACAGTGTGGGAGACCTGGTTTTGAACCCTGGGTTGGGAAGATCCCCTGAAGAAGGGAACAGCTGCCAACTCCAGTATTCTTGCCTGGAGAATCCCACGGAAAGAGGAGCCTGGCAGGCTGCAGTCCATGGGGTCTCAAAGAGTCAGATTTGACCAAGTGACTTTTACCTTCACTTTT
The DNA here is from genome assembly GCF_033118175.1 of Dama dama. Classification (NCBI taxonomy): domain Eukaryota; kingdom Metazoa; phylum Chordata; class Mammalia; order Artiodactyla; family Cervidae; genus Dama; species Dama dama. Next base: position 22,802,762 of record NC_083697.1, on the reverse strand, counting down.
CATTTGAGGTAAGGTACAGATACCTATTTCATTCCAAAAGACAAGCCAATTAGATTCTAGGATAATTCAAGTTTGCCCTTGGAACCAAAACTAGAATTCCATTGTTTGAGATAATTGACCTTCTGGGCTGAAGAAAGCTAGTAGGATTTTAGTGTAGCGAGGGCCAGCAGATAATTGTTTAAAAGCATGGACTTGAGCCATATTATCTAAATCAAATCCCAGCCCTATTACTTTCTAAATATGTGACTTTATTAACTTAAATTTTGTTTCATTTATCTTATTATAAAGTAGTTATAATGATACTCTTTATTTCAGGTGGTTAGGAGGAATAAAGGACTGAATATATATAAAACATTAGAACAGTGAGTGGCACAAAGTATACTGTTTAGACTATTAATAAAATTAATACTAAGTTATGGTAACTTTAATGATACTGATAAAATAAATACATTCTATAGTGATCAAAGATAAATGTAAAAATGAAAGTATTAAAAGCACTAGAGGAAAACATGGGTAGTTTTATAATATTGGAGTAGGAGAGGCTCTATGAAATATGAATTAAAATTTTGTCAAGCATGAAAGATTTTACTACATGATAGTTGAGAAACTATAGCAAGAGACAACGTGAACAAAGTTAAGTAACCTGAAGCAAATACAGGCAGCACATAATAATATTGTTAAATTGCTTAATGTATATGAACATTTATAAATTATTAAGGGACACACAATCCTGTGGGGAAAGGGTAGGTAACAAAGATACCCAAGTTGCTAAGAAACATTTGTAAGGATTCTCAGCGTCACTCAAAGTTTAGTACTGCAAGCTAAAATGTTTCTTTCTTACTAGATAGGCAGAGATTAAAATGGTACTCAGTGTTGGGAAGATGAGGCATTCTGAAGCATCATTGATGAGAGGTATAAATTGATAGACATTTTTGAAGATATTTGGCAATAATGGTCAATTTTGATTGCCCCTAAACCCTTTGAACCTCCAGTTTCAATTCTAGGAACTTACCTGCATATTCACCACAGAGGTTGACCTCATAAATTAGTTCACTCCCTGGAATAAACATTCATCATGGGGATTTGGTAAATAATGTTATGTTTCTACAATGAAATATTATTAGATTCTTTTAGAAGAATAATAAAAGATTTATATTTGCTAACACAGAAGGATATCCTTGCTGAACTGTAATATGGTCTTTGTGGTTAAATATATATATATGTTTATATGTATATTACATATATTGTACATATAGGTATCCAGTATTGTACATATAGGTATCCAAAGAATACACAAGAAACCATTAACTAAACTACATCTGGGAAGTAGGATTTCAGCTACCAGGGAAAGAAGGGGACTTGTACTTTTCACTTTATGTTCTTCATTGTTTGAATTTTTTTGATAGTAGGTATACTGTTAGTTTTATAATTAAAAAAGGGGGGGCAGTAAGAAAGGTTTGAACTTCGTCTGTGGTAGGTATATTGTTATCTGTTACTTCATGACAAAATAGCCTAAAACTTACCAGCTTAAAACAAGGAGTACTAGTCTCATACTTTTGAGGGACATGAAGCAGTCTAGCTGGGAGATTCTGGCTTAGGGTCTCAAACGTGAGATTGTATTCAGGCTGTCAGCAGGGGCTCTGGTTATTTTTAAGACTCTATTACTTGGTGTGAAGAGTCTGCTTCCAGACTCTCTGTTGAGGTTGTGGGCAGACCTCAGTTTCTCTCTGGTTGTTGGTCATGAGAATGCGATTCCTCACCGCATGGGTTTCTCCAGAGAGCTCTTCACAGCTTGGCAGCTTTGATCTTCCACACTGAGAGATCTAAGAGTGCCAGTGCCTGAGACAGGACAAGTCTTAGGAGTGATATCATTACCTCTGCTGTATGCTGCTGGTCACACAGTCCGGTCCTGGTGTATCGCGCGAGGGTATGAGTACCGGAGCGTGGAGGCGGCTGGGCGCCATCTTGGAGGCTGACTACCACGGCAGGCCTGTTAGAGTATAACCTCTGGTAACAGTTTGGGATTATGAAGAAGTAAATTAGGGCAACATTTAGATGGGAACTGTGCTTAAAAATTAGTTGCCTTCTTACTAATGCCTGTCAATACTTGCTTTTCTTTTTCAGGTCCAGCACAGAATCAAATGCAAGTTCCATCTGAGTATGGATTGCCTCCTCAAAACTATATTGTTCCCTCAGGACATTACTCTCAAGGACCTGGGAAAATGACCTCGTTGCCATTGGATAGCCAGAGTGGTGATTACTACTCTGGTCTCTATACGGTACCAACCCAGAGTGTGGCGACTCCTAACACAGCCAGCCAGCAGCCGGGAGCTCAGCAGATGTATGGCAGGGTTCCTCCCGCCCCTCATGCTGTGGGGTCCACTCCGGGATCTTTCCAAGGTGCCTCGGCCTCCGCATCGCATTTGCATACGAGTGCCTCCCAGCCGTTCTCCTCTTTTCTGAATCATTACAACAGTCCACCCATGTACTCTGCCAGTTCTTCTGTTGCTTCTCAGGGATTTCCCTCTACTTGTGGTCACTATGCTTTGTCAACTGTTTCTAATGCTGCGTATCCTAATATTTCATACCCCTCTCTACCTGCTGGTGATCCATACGGGCAACAAATGTTTACCTCACAGAATGCTCCAACTGTCAGGCCAATTAGAGATAATTCATTTTCTGGTCAAAATACAGCTGTCAGCCATCCGTCACCGCTTCCACCTCCACCATCACAACAGTACCACCACCAGCAGAGTCTTTCAGGATACAGTACTTTCTCGTGGTCGGCTCCGGGCCTTCCATCAACCCAAGACAATCTGATTCGAAACCACACCTCCCTGGCTACAGCCAGCAACCCAACAAATACCGGTAGGTTGAATGAAAAGTCCACCAAAGCATGGTTGAAAGTCAGTGCCTTTCCAGTCCGTTTTTATTGCATGAAGGTTAAAGATGATATTGCCCATTAGAAAAACCAGCAATTTGCTTACTTTTGCTATTTATTTGCTTTTATTTGCTGTAAAGTTTTGCAGTATCTCCTTGAACCCGTCCCCTTCATTTGTTCATAGTTAGCCCCCTGACCGTCTGCCTTGTATAGAGTGGTTCCTTGCCACGATTAGGATCTCAGTTGGTGTTTGCTGATAGGTTTTCTTGCCTCTGCAGTAGTTGTCTTTAATGTGAGTTTGGAATAGGGCACAGTGGAAAAGTCCATTTGAGGATATGTTTTGTTAGCTGCGGCTCAGAGGTTAAAGCGTCTGCCTGCAGTGCGGGAGACCTGGGTTTGATCCCTGGGTCGGGAAGATTCCCTGGAGAAGGAAATGGCAACCCACTCCAGTTTCTTGCCTGGAGGATCCCATGGACAGAGGAGCCTGGTAGGCTACAGTCCACGGGGTCGCAGAGAGCGACTTCACTTTGTTAGCTGCTACTTTCTTTTTTGTATTAGTTCAACTTTGGGACAGTTATTCTTCCAGCCATAGCCCCATTCTCTGTAGAAAAAATTATGGTCTGAAATACCAAACTGGTTAGGTGAACCCTTATTTGCAACTTTCACAGAAGATGTATTTCCTATACATTAAAGCTGATGTTTTCTCAGCCCCAGATAGATAAGCTGAATGAAGGACAGTGAAGATGGGGAAAGATACATGAAGAAAACCCTTGTAATTAGTTTTTCTCACCTTCCTAAACCAAGATATGATTAAATTTATTTGTTTAAAAGTTATATACACAAGCTATATATGTAGTTTATTTAGTGTGGGGTTTGCATAAAATTTACTCACTTTAATTCATCTTGTCACTTTGACCTTAACAAAATCTGCTCTTAAACCGAATGAAACAGTATGTAAAGAATGAGTATTGGAAATCTGTGATAGTTTTCTGAATGATGTCTCTAGATTGTATATCAGAGTTTAGATAGCCATATGTCAAGGATGTTGTAGAAAAGTATCCTTCCCTGGACAGTTAGATTATTTAAAGTTAGACCTTTAGAATATTAGATCTGAACTGTACATTTCAGATTGCCTATTCTTTCAGTGCTGTTATTTAGAAACACCTTGGGTTACAAGCAACTAATAGTGGTTTAAACAGAAAAGGTGTTTATTTTCCTCACATAGCAAGGAGTCAAGAAGTCTAGGCAGATGCAGATCCAGATGTCGTCATTGTCTTTTGTCTCTTTCCACTGTGCCATCCTTAATACGTTGATTTATAGAAACAAGATAACTTACATACCTGTCAAAATTAAAAGCAGAAAGAAGGGAGAGGAAAGACGATGGGTTTGTGGCACTGACAGACTTCATTTTCCATGTCATTTGCCATTGCTGTTTTAAAAGACCACGTCTAATTTAAGGGAAGGCCATGGAGCCTCCATGGTAGAGACAGGCCTGAAACGGGGCCAGCATTGACTGGGTCTTAGGTGAGTCAGCTTGAAGCATCCGTCACAGTTCCCAAATCTGGCTCTGCACCAGAATCCCTTGCAGAAAATCCCTCAAACCCAGCTGACTGAGCTAGAATAGAATAATCTCCAGGGTAGTCTTGGGAATCTGAATTTCTAACTGGCTCTCAAATGACGTCTGGTAACAGATCCAGGCTCTAGTGCTATCCCTGTGGTTTACAAACTAGGAAAGCCTGTAGTCCTGAATACTAGGAACAGTCCTGAAGCTGTTTCTTCTGACTCTTAGTCTGCCCGTCTCAGAACCAGGGCTCTCTGTCCCGTAGAAATCCTGCTTACTTTCTCCTTTCAGTAAGTCTTTTACAGATCAGCTTATCTAAGGTCCCCCTGACCTAAGGATTTTATGACTTTTGTGACAAAAAAGAAGAAAGTCAGCCAATTCCGATCTTATTTCTCAGATGGGAATAGGACCGGACAGAATGAATTTATATTAAGATGTAGGATTGGAAAATGTTGGGGCCATTTGGCTTATGAGTAGAATACCTATTGGCAAGGGCCTACAATTGAAAAAATATTGAATAAAGAGTAAGGATAATTACAAAATTACCTTCTGTTTGAATGACTAGTAATTAGTCCATTAGGCAAAGAGAAGGGAGTATATTTCCATTGTTTTAATTGTAATACTATATTATGAAAGCCATAATAAATACAATTTGGGAAATTAATGTTAAAGAAGTGGGTTTTTCCCTCCTTAGATTGGTAAATGACTTTTTAATTGTAGTTCAGAAGTTGACAAATTAAATATATCTCAGGTTAATATGGCCTATTGCTCGTCATCATTTCAAAAGAGAGAAAGAGATTACTTTTTTTTTTTTTTTTGACAAAATAATATAATAGTTTTAATAGGTATAGTTTTTTTTTTTTAATTTATTTTTATTATTATTATTTTTTTTTTCCAGTGGGTTTTGTCATACATTGATATGAATCAGCCATGGATTTACATGTATTCCCAATCCCGATCCCCCCTCCCACCTCCCTCTCCACCCGATTCCTCTGGGTCTTCCCAGTGCACCAGGCCGGAGCACTTGTCTCATGCATCCCACCTGGGCTGGTGATCTGTTTCACCATAGATAGTATACATGCTGTTCTTTTGAAATATCCCACCCTCACATTCTCCCACAAAGTTCAAAAGTCTGTTCTGTATTTCTGTGTCTCTTTTTCTGTTTTGCATATAGGGTTATCGTTATCACCTTTCTAAATTCCATATATATGTGTTAGTATGCTGTAATGTTCTTTATCTTTCTGGCTTACTTCTCTCTGTATAAGGGGCTCCAGCTTCATCCATCTCATTAGGACTGGTTCAAATGAATTCTTTTTAATGGCTGAGTAATATTCCATGGTGTATATGTACCACAGCTTCCTTATCCATTCATCTGCTGATGGGCATCTAGGTTGCTTCCATGTCCTGGCTATTATAAACAGTGCTGTGATGAACATTGGGGTGCACGTGTCTCTTTCAGATCTGGTTTCCTCAGTGTGTATACCCAGAAGTGGGATTGCTGGGTCATATGGCAGTTCTATTTCCAGTTTTTTAAGAAATCTCCACACTGTTTTCCATAGCGGCTGTACTAGTTTGCATTCCTACCAACAGTGTAAGAGGGTTCCCTTTTCTCCACACCCTCTCCAGCATTTATTGCTTGTAGACTTTTGGATAGCAGCCATCCTGACTGGTGTGTAATGGTACCTCATTGTGGTTTTGATTTGCATTTCTCTAATAATGAGTGATGTTGAGCATCTTTTCATGTGTTTGTTAGCCATCTGTATGTCTTCTTTGGAGAAATGTCTGTTTAGTTCTTTGGCCCATTTTTTGATTGGGTCATTTATTTTTCTGGAATTGAGCTGCAGGAGTTGCTTGTATATTTTTGAGATTAATCCTTTGTCTGTTTCTTCATTTGCTATTATTTTCTCCCAATCTGAGGGCTGTCTTTTCACCTTACTTATAGTTTCCTTTGTAGTGCAAAAGCTTATTACTTTTAAAACTTACTTTAAAATTCAGTATTACAGAAGTTCCTAAACTTCCTCAGTTGATGTTTCTCAATACTTTTTTCCAGTGCTCCACACTGCATTGTAGTAATAGTTCATAATGTTTTCTGACAGATGTTACTGTTTTTCTCTTGGAAAATTTAAAACATCCCTTGGAACTGTGAGTTTGTTGCAAGGGCAACTGGGGTGCCTAAGTGCAAAGTTTGGGAGCCATAGGTATGTTGCTTGTAATTTTCTAGAAAGACAAGCAGTTTAATTGCTTAGGACACTTTTAAATTATATTGTCAAAGTAAGAATCTTAAATTTTAAGCATGGTTTTGTATGAAAACCAATCTTTGAGTAATTGATAAGAATGATTGCATTTTATTACTTGATTATATTAGTTTCATTTTCAGGATTTAATATAGTTAAACTTCAGCAATTCATGAAGGGTTGAGATTCAAAAGCATAGCCCGAGTTAAGTGATTATCAAAAATACAGTGATTGATACATGCTGTTACTTTTAGGCAGTTGAGTTCATATTCAGAAATGTGGAATAAAAGAGACATTTAAACATTATCTCATTTGTCTCTTTAATTTTAGAAAAGCACATTAATATAATTTAGCACTAGAATTTCAGATTATTTTTGTTAAAAACATAGTGATGTAAGTTTTGAGTGCTATGTTTAGTTAATTTAGGGTGCAGTTTTGGCTAGTGTTTAAAAGGTATCATTAGGCCATTAAATTTTTTTTTAACTGTCGTTACAGGTAAATTTCTCAAGGTTCAGAAGCTCTTTCCTAGTTTGAGGTGAAATTGGTTGAGTAATACAAGTTCAAGAAGGATCACATCTTGCTGTCATATTGTAAAATAGTACTTACTATCTGATTAATGCTCTTTTACCAAGTACAATTTTTTTTTTTTAAAAAGACGCATTTAAAAATCTACTCATAAAAATAATAATAATAAACATTGATAAAATCCTTGTGTAAAAATCTACAACTTACAACACGATACTAAGGTATAATCACTGATGTGTTAATATATGTCTGTCATCTTGAGGTGATGATGTGCCTGAGGAAAAGCAAAATAGATACTAGGAGGTGACTACCTGGATAAAGAAATCAAGTTAGAAATAAGTTAGAAAACTACATTGGAGGCACAAATAGTACAGTTAAGAGATTATTTTCAGCTTCAGGAACTTGTGTTGAGATTGCAGAGTTGTGAGATAATAATAATTTTGCTCCCTCATACTCCTTCAGTTTTTCATAGGCACTCTTGAACCTTATCTTTTCTTACTTTCGTACCTTCCACTTGAAGATTTTCTATATTTACTCCTTTAAGCCCAGAAGATGAAATGTCCGTCTTTATGACCACTTCCTTCAAAACTTGGTTTTATTGGTTATTTTTTTTGGTGTCTTTTCTGGTGTCTCAGTTTCCCAGTTTCTGCTGGGCCGTGGCATTGGGAAGGTGAGAGGAAAGGACGAAGTGAAGGAAAAACATAAGCTTAGTTCTATCTGTAATCAGCGACCATCAGAAATTTTTAAGCACAGTGGTGACACTGTCAAATTTGTGTTTTAGATGTTTCTCTGTGAGCAGTGTGGTAGGTAAACTGGAAGAGGAAGAACTTGGAGACAAGAAGACTAACTAGGAAGGAATTAACTACAACTATCTAGATGAAGGATGATAACATAGGTTGGGATTCGTTTAGACAGAAGACAAGTGGCAAGAGATGATTTCAAGAATTGGTTGATAGGGTTTATGAAGGAAAAGGAATAATAGAAGTTGACTTAAATTTTCTAGTTTGAACAGCTTGAATGGGTAATAGTGTTATTAGTTGAGAATTTAATCTCCCTAGTTCCAACAGAGTTGTATGTACACTCACTGAGGAGCTGCTAAGAACTGACAAGGGAACTACCTTAATGCCAACAAATAAATAGATAAACAGTTTATTTCTGAATTGTGTTCTGTCTCTAAATATACCATATTTCATCTGTCACTTTCTCATTATGAAAGGGGTAGTTTTGTTGGTTTTTTTCCTGGCATTTTTTTTGGTGGTCTTTAATATTTGTGGAACTTGTCTTCATATATTTGACAGATATTTGAAAGCCAATTATGTGACAGGCATTTATTTTAGTGCTGGGAGATAAAATAGCAAATAAAAAGACTTGATGCCTTACCTCATGAAGTTGTAATCTTCTTAGGAAGGCAAACATTATCCAAATAAAGGCAAATAAATGTAAAATTGTTATTGTCATTTAAGTATCATGAGGCAGAGATTTATGGTGCTTGGTGAAGAGTATTCTAGGTACATCTGGCCTGTTAGTCATGGAACTTAGGAAAGTTTTCCTTGATATTTGATGTGTGAGCTGCAATCTGAAGAATGAATTTTCCATGTATAAAATAAATCACAGATAAAACAAGTATCTAAATGCAAAAAGGCAAAACTTCAAAACTTTTCAGAGAAAATACGGAAGAACCTTCAGGTAGGGAATAATTTCTTAAGGACACTACACACAATGTTAGCTAGCCATAAAGAATAAGCATGATGAGCTTTACTAATTTCTAATTAAGAACTTTATTTGCCATTAACTGGGAGAAAAAAATTTATAGTATTTTATCCAAAATTACACAGATAACACAGTAAGATCAATAAGGAAAAGAAAAATACACAATCAAGAAAAAAACACAAACAGGCATTTCACAAATGAAAACATACTCGGTCTCATTAATAATCAGGGAAAAGCAGCTTAGCATGGGAAAACTCCTTATACCTAGTGTCAGCATGATGAAACTTTGAAGGACTGACCATACTAGGGCATGGCAAGGATGTGGAATTAAAAAAAAAATCTTAGACACTGTTTGTCGGAGGATCTGTTGGTCCAGTATTTTAGGGAAATTGGGCATTAGGGGAATTGAATGTAACCATGCTCTAGAACATGGCTGCCCCACTTCTGTGTACTCTAGAGAAGTGTTCTTCTCATACTTTGTGCATATGAATTACCCAGGGTCCTGTTAAAATGCAGGTCTTGATTCACCATGGCTAGTGTGGCCCGGCTTAAGGATTTTATCAAGTTTCTGACTAAGGTGTTGGTACCCTATGTAGTACACTTTGAATAAGGAGGCCCTAGAACACCACTTCCTGTTTTAGATGTGTAGTGCTAGTAGGAAATGACATTTTGGGGATTCTGAACTAAAGAGACTAGTCTGTTCCCTTGGCCAAAGAGCTCACTTCGCACAGGCTACCCCTGGGGCCAAGGGCGTTCTCACTGCTTGCTGCAGCTACACATTCTGAGCCGCGGCACACGCGCTGAGGAGCTCTGCCCCGGAGAAGCTGCACATGTGCGCCAGGGAAGGTCCGTGAGCATTCCTGTAGGACTGCATGTGAAAATGAAAAAGCAGAACCCCGGTGTCCGTTTGTAATTGAAGGGATACATAATGTATATCCTTCCAGTGGACTGCTGAATAGAACTACACTCGTTAACACAAATGAGTCCTGGAAATATACCATAGGATTCATGGAAGAATATATGTGGTATGCTATTGTGATAAAGTTAAAAAATAAGCAGAAATAATGTTTAGAGATACTTATTTGTGTGGTAAACTATTTAATAACAAAAGTAAGGGGATAGTGAACACAATCAGGAGAGAGGCAAGGGAATGCCTTCTGTGAGGAGTGCACCAAGAGCGTCAGCAATATTGGAAACGCTTTCTTTTCACAGTTGGATGCCGAGTTCCTGGGTATTTCTTTTATTATGATTTTATAACTACATACACATATGTAAGGCATAGACTTATTTGTATCAATTATTTTATTAAAGAAAAAAGTCTGTTACATCTAAAGGGGATTACGTGAAATTCCGTTTAATGGAAGAGAGCACAGGAAGTTCAAGGGACTGAAAGACTGAAGCTAGAGGAGAACCATGGACCAGGAGGAGGCTGGGATCATTCTGGGCCTGGTTGACCCCCTTAAGTTTTCAGGATAACATGTTTTATCTTCACCCTTAAGGACTGGCAGAATATTGAAGGACTATAACCAGGATGATGCCATGTATCAAGCTGGAGACTGGAGAACACAGAGGGCCCTGTACACACCTGAACTGCTTATCTTCGACATGGTGCTTGGAATTTTGTTTCTGAAAAATTACTTGTGGGACCTTCTAAAGGCCTAGGGTGATGGAAGCATTCTCCAGGGAGGATTTACATTTCCTTCTGCCAGTTTCCTCTAAGAACTACCAGCTTGTGGTCACATTTATCCCAGTCTAAGGCCCTAGATGTAGTGGACTGTGTAGATGCTCTGAATCAAAGCTGCTGGCTTTTGTAAGGCTTGGTTTCCTGATTTATCCTGATCCTGAGGTTATAACCCTCCAGATACTATCTTAAAAGCGAAGGTGTGGGGTGCCGTATCAGGCGCCCTATCTTGGGTGTGCTGTGGGAGATGTCTTATTTTCCACACTCTGCAGGGCCACCAAGAACAGCAGATCTGGTTTGCAACAGATATCCACAGGGTGAAAGCAGCTCTGAGTGTTGGGCTTATTTCTCTTGAGTTTTCAGTTTCTTATAGATTTTCCCCCAGAGATTAGTTTATGTCATGTTAGATTTTTGATGATTTTAAGAAAATCTTTTTAAATATAGTGTTTAAAGTTATCTTCCTTAGAAGGTTTAGTCCTAGTTACCTAGATCGTCATTACCAGAGGCAGAAATATTTTCTATATTTTTATACAGTGTCTTTTAGTTTCTCATATGAGCAAAGGTAAAATTAGTATATTTACTGTTTTCCATACCCCTTTTCTTTTCTCTATCACTGAATTTTAGGTGATCATATCTTTCTTAATTTTTACCTTGTACTGTTAAATATACTCATCACTCTTGTTACTTTGACATTTTGAATGATTTTATCGGTTATCTAATGCTGGTTGAAAACCAGCATTATGTTTTATTTTTCACAGTCCTGTGGGTTGGTTGGGCAGTTCCTCTGCTTGTTTTCCTGGACTTCTGTGACTTCATTTAGCTTGACAGTTGGCTGGGCTGAAAGATCCTAGGGCTTCACTCACCTGTGTAGCTAGCTGTTGGTGCCCACTGTTCACTCGAGTACTTAGGTTTTTCTCCACATTGACCAGATCTGCTTCCTTACATGACGGGGTCAGGGCAGCGTTTTCAAGAGCAGAAAGGTATAAGCTTCATTGCCTCTCAAAACTTGAGGTCTTGAGCTTGTACACCATTACTTTTGCCACATTCTGCTGGTGAAAGCCAGTCAAAAGTTTAACCTCAGTTCAGGGAGTGGGAAAATAGACTCCCACTTCTTAATGAGAGGAACTGAAAAATATTGTTGACTGTGTTTTTGGTCTCTCACAGTGACATTTGTCCTTACTGAAAATTATGTGGCAGTCAGTGCATTTAGACCACAGTCCACCTTCTTTCCCCATTCCTCATATTTGTATCATTTGTACACTATTAGGAAATGTATCACATTTTGTTCTGTTACTATATATATTGTTACATTTGTTTCAGTCTTAGACCTGAGTTTGTTCATGTATATATACACATACACACATCATGCATATAATACACATATGTACCTGTCTGTATGTGTGCATATACTGTTGTGTAAGTTTAAGATGTGCCGCATAATGATATACAAATTTATTGCAAAATGACTACCATAGTAGGGTTAGTCACCTCTCATAATTGCCTTTTTTGTGTATTTGGTGAGAACATTTATGATATACTGTCGTAATAACTTTCAAATATATTATAACAGTTTTTCTAAGTATAGTCGCCGTACTGTACATTTAGGAGTCCTGTACTGTAACCTACTCCTAACTGAGAGTTTGTATCCTTTGACCAGTATCTCCCTATTTTCCTCACCTCCCTGCTTCTGGGAACCAAAACTATCTGTGTTTGGCTTTTTTAGATTCCATATGTAAATTAGACCATACACTATTTTTCTGACTTAACCTCAATTAGCATAATAACCTCAGGGTCCATTCATGTTGTCACATGGCAGCATTTCCTACATTTTTATGGTTGAATGATATTCCAGTGTATGTGTGTGTGTTTTCTTTGTTTCCACATTTTCTGTATCCATTCATGCACTGTATGTGTGTATATACACACGCACACGTATAAATGCATACACATCATACCTCCATGTATATATATCTAGATCCACCACATTCTTTTTTTTTTTTTTTGGGGGGGGTTTTGTCATACATTAATATGAATCAGCCATGGATTTACACGTCTTCCCCATCCCAATCCCCGCTCCCACCTCCCTCTCCACCCGATTCCTCTCGAAACATCCCACCCTCGCCTTGTCCCACAGAGTTCAAAAGTCTGTTCTGTATTTCTGTGTCTCTTTTTCCGTTTTGCATATAGGGTTATCGTTACCATCTTTCTAAATTCCATATATATGTGTTAGTATGCTGTAATGTTCTTTGTCTTTCTGGCTTACTTCACTCTGTATAAGGGGCTCCAGCTTCATCCATCTCATTAGGACTGGTTCAAATGAATTCTTTTTAATGGCTGAGTAATATTCCATTGTGTGTATATGTACCACAGCTTCCTTATCCATTCATCTGCTGATGGGCATCTAGGTTGCTTCCATGTCCTGGCTATTATGAACAATGCTGCAATGAACATTGGGGTGCACGTGTCTCTTTCAGATCTGGTTTCCTCAGTGTGTATGCCCAGAAGTGGGATTGCTGGGTCATATGGCAGTTCTATTTCCAGTTTTTTAAGAAATCTCCACACTGTTTTCCATAGCGGCTGTACTAGTTTGCATTCCCACCAACAGTGTAAGAGGGTTCCCTTTTCTCCACACCCTCTCCAGCATTTATTGCTTGTAGACTTTTGGATAGCAGCCATCCTGACTGGCGTGTAATGGTACCTCATTGTGGTTTTGATTTGCATTTCTCTAATAATGAGTGATGTTGAGCATCTTTTCATGTGTTTGTTAGCCATCTGTATGTCTTCTTTGGAGAAATGTCTGTTTAGTTCTTTGGCCCATTTTCTGATTGGGTCATTTATTTTTCTGGAATTGAGCTGCAGGAGTTGCTTGTATATTTTTGAGATTAATCCTTTGTCTGTTTCTTCATTTGCTATTATTTTCTCCCAATCTGAGGGCTGTCTTTTCACCTTACTTATAGTTTCCTTTGTAGTGCAAAAGCTTTTAAGTTTCATTAGGTCCCATTTGTTTAGTTTTGCTTTTATTTCCAATATTCTGGGAGGTGGGTCATAGAGGATCTTGCTGTGATTTATGTCGGAGAGTGTTTTGCCTATGTTCTCCTCTAGGAGTTTTATAGTTTCTGGTCTTACATTTAGATCTTTAATCCATTTTGAGTTTATTTTTGTGTATGGTGTTAGAAAGTGTTCTAGTTTCATTCTTTTACAAGTGGTTGACCAGTTTTCCCAGCACCACTTGTTAAAGAGGTTGTCTTTTTTCCATTGTATATCCTTGCCTCCTTTGTCGAAGATAAGGTGTCCATAGGTTCGGATCCACCACATTCTTAAAGTCCATTCATCCACCAGTGAACACCTAGGTTGTCATCGTAGGTTTTTCCATTATCTCTTGGTTGGCTGAAAATGATCTTGCAGGTAAGGCATTTTGAGCTGTCACAGAGACTGAATATGAATCACATGCACTTTGTTCTAGAAGTCCAACCTAATGTTAATCTCAGAACCTTACTTAGCTACCTGTGAGACAGGGCATCTGACTAGAGACAGCAAATGAGATGTGTTAGTTTACAAAACAAAATGGGATCTGAGCTAGTACTGGAAACATTGGTATCATTCAAAAATCACATTACTGTTGAAGCAAACTACCTCTATCATCTGAGGTACCACTGCATAGTGCAATAATTCAGATTAATAATAGTGATCTCTAGTAAAAATCACTGGGGTTCATTTTGTTTAAGAAGGTTTGGAAGCTTGTGAAATGTTTTAGGAAAATTGCTGTTAAAGGTTATTAAAACATTTAGTAAGTTTTTCGTTTTTTGGAAAATCATTTCTTTGGACCCATTATTTCCTAGATACAGACATACTAGATAAATGTGATGCTGCTGAAGTTTCTACAAGAACTTCAGATAAACTGTGTTTTGTTGGTATTTTAATGTACTTCAAGCTTATTGCTGTGTATGAAACAGTTTCTTATCTTCAGTTGCAGATTCGTTGTCCTGTTCTGTAATGCAAAATGTTCAGCCTCCTAAATCCAGCCCAGTAGTATCCACTGTTGTGTCAGGAGCCTCGACAGCTAGAATGCCTCCTGCTGCAAATCGTCCAGTGGAGCCTGTGGCCTCGGTTACACAGCCGTCAGAGCTATTACAGCAGAAAGGTATTTGAGAAATCTGTTATACTAGGTATAGTACCTACATACACATACGTACATGCTAATTCAAATAGCTGATTTTAAAAAGTCAAACTGAATAACCATAATTTATAGAAAATATGAAAAAACTAATTTATAGTTTCTATTCAGACGATTATGTTTTAATATTTTCCAGCCTCTTTTTATGATTTTATATATGTTGTAGAATTTTGTTAAATCTGTTATGTATGATTGTGATCAGTTTACATAATGTTTTGTATTCTGCTTTTACATTTATTAAATTATGCAGTTCTCCGTATATGTCTGTACAGTTTTGTAGTCATGATGACTAATTCATTGTGTCAGTATATTATAATTTACTAATCATCCCTCTATTATGGACCATTTCATTTCTTTTTTTTAAGATTATTATTATTTCTTCTAGGATGAAACACCCAAGATTTCCTTATTTAGTGAATTTACATAGCCTCTTTGATGACTTCTTTGCTTGTCATTATAATTAGTAGAAAGTAACTTTTGACCCAGTTTTGAGTATGAGAGGATGAAAATGAAATTGTAAGCCACACTCTTACCTTGTTGACAAACAATATGGTTTATTTGTCTGCTCTTTTAATGGTTTGCATGTGTTAAGTGACAGGTGTTCTTTTAACCCTGTTTCCCCACAATGCCTTTTCTTTTGGCAGTATTCTTGATTTGTTTTCTATCTGGCTAAAATTCCAAATCTGTTGAGGTTTCAGGTTACTATACTGTATTTCTCATTTGATGAGAGATAACTGTTTTTAGGGATATGTGCTTTGTGTTCCCATCATAATCATTAGTAATGTTTTAGGCACTGTATCACTATGTAATGCCAACCCCTCTCCTTGAGTCTGAAGAACCCTTTTTTGTTTGAAACTTGGAAAAAGCAACATAAATCCTTCGACTTGTCTCAGTGCTCTTATCTGCTAAGTGTTCCTGTGGTCAGCAGAGGCTTTTCTATCATTTGATTGGATTGTACATTATAGATTTGCTTACTCTTTTTTTTTTTTTTAAGAGAAACCAACTGCAGCACCAAAGGGCGTCCATTGATTCCCAATAAGCCAGTAGGTGTCTTAGGAATAGAATCTAGTTATTACAGCATTTACCTTCAAAGTGAGGGACTATTAGGAGAGTTTTACTTATCATGAGTAGAAGAGATTTAAGGGTAGGTAGGAGCCCTAACTAAATGAGTGGTGTGTTTACTAACCATTGATGGCCACCTTCCAGATATTACATATCTTGCTTGTTTTGGCCCTTTACATTGCGCCCCCCCCCCCCAATTTATTTTAATCCCCTTATCAATTCTACTAGGTAGACATCCTGGTTTTACAGATGAGAAAAGTGACATTCACAGAAGTTAGGTAACTTGCTCAGGATTATAAATTACGGAGTAGTAGAATGAAAGATCTTTACCTCTCACCTTTCTGTCTTGTGCTGTGTCTATGAGGCTGAAGTATTGTTTTTGTCAGCTGTTAAGTGCTTATCTTACCCAAGATAACACTCCTTGAATAAGTAACAGAAAAGATAATACTGGAGACATTTCAATTGCAGCTCTTATTGTTCTGTTTTCTGAAGTAGAAGATTGGGTACTGAGTGGTCTCTTTGCTTTTGGATTGATTTGGAATTTACACACCGGTCTGTGTGAGTTCTCTCACCTAGTGTGTTGTGCACATAGTCATTTGTGGGCCTGATACTTCTTGCAGTTGTGCAGGCTACAGCTGTGTACAGTATGTTGTGGGTCTGATACGACTTCTGAAATATTGATACTTGAAAGAGATTAGTCTTTTTCTCCTGTGACTGAAAAATGTTGCCAGCTATATAGCAAAGAATGGGGCAGCCACCGAGGCACTGTAGCTGCCCGCCAGCAGTCAGCCCTGAGGGAACTCAGGACAGAGGCCCTGAAGCCCTACAGCCACCCCGCAGCGGTGCGCCTGAGGGAGCTGGAGTGGGCAAGAACTGGACCTTGGCCTCCATAGCGGTGCTGCACATCACATGAGTGATTTCAGGGCGTCTTCCCACAGGTAGAAAAGTGCTGCATCCATTCACTGGTTTTCTTTAATTAACGGTGATCTTTTGACGTTCCAGCTGCCTGATCTTTGTCCCCCAAACCTCTGTATATCCTGGCTCCTCCCTTACCCCTTTGGAACAGCCCCTCAGAGCTGTCTGAGATACTGGCCTCCAGGCTTGAAGTCCTCAGAAAGTCCGCCAAATAAAACATAGTTCTCAACCTTTAGGTTGTGTTTTTCCAGTGTTTCAGAGATACCCTTTCTTAGTTATTCTCACAGCATTTTGTGCTGGTTTTTAGAGGAGAGACTTCAAATTTTTGCTTGCATACCTCCTAAAATTTTTTTTGAAGCAAACTAGAACTACTTGAACATTTTTAGATCGACATGTAAAATTTTTCACCAGAAGTTTAAATACTTGCAGTTACATAATTTTCAGTGTACTGCATATATTGACTTTTAAAACAAAGATGTTGTGTTTTTCGTTGTATCCACTGGGATGAAGTCCGTCATCCTTTAAAAAAAATAGTGAAATGAGCCCTTCTTTAACATTTAGAAAGTTTACATTTTTCCTTTTTCTTCTTAATATCATATCTCCTCTCTTGAATGTAGTAAAAATATATACTTAAGCTAGAAACTTTTTAACACTCCATCATGTTTCTCTGCTACTGTATGTGTGTGTGTGTATATATATATATATATATAAATTGAAGTTTTTAAAATTTGTGTTATTGTCTATACCCACAGGTGTCTAAGCTTTAACACTTTTTCTTCTTGGTTATTCTATCAATACAGTTATTTTGAGTTTCTAGTTGGTGAAAACAATAAACATTATGAATTTTGGTGTTTTTTAAATAGAAAGTACCTTTTCATTGGAAATACATCTTTCATTGAGGTTAATGGCTTTCCCTCCTCCCCACCATAGCTTTCTGTATCTGGGTTGCATATGGTTCATTATTAAAATAAGATAAATTTTAGAAAAATTTCATTTATAACTATTTATATACAGATAATTACTGAGAAAATTTTGTTCATGTAGGGTAGATAGGAATGGTATTGGAAGGATTTTATTAAAGCAATATTGTTCTTTTAGGTTTTTTAACCTTCTGAGTTTATTTTCCAGGTTGTAGATAGCTGGTAACATTATTATTTCATGTAGCAGTTTATGGGATCACACAGAGTCAGACACGACTGAAGTGACTTAGCAGTAGCAGCAGCAGCAGCAGCACTTTACAATTTAAAAATACCTTTAGGTTTTATTATCTCACTTGATCATCACATGAAGCAGACAAACCATATATTTCTTTTATAGAAGAGAGAAGTTGAGGTTTAGAGAGGTGTGTGTTTTACTGAGTGAGCAGTTATTCAAAATACTGTAAATTTCATTATACTATTGCCAATATAATATCACATACTTTTATCTCACAGGTAGTATCTCCACATAACCTAATTGGCAAAGGCAGTCCTCATTTTCAAACCAGTGAGACACATTTTATTCTTTGTCAAATAGTCTGATTTAATTTTTAATCCAGTGAAATGTGTTCCTAAAGTTTCAGGAGGTATCATAAACTCCACTGAGAAATAAATTTCATCTTATATCTCATAAGCTAAAATTACTAAAAGCTGTCAAGTTTAAATGTCAAAGTTATTCTTTTTTATAGTGAGTTATAAAAACTAGACAGTGAATCAATATGCTGTTTCTCATTGCCAAATTTGAAACAAAGCATTGTAATATGTACCTGATATTAGGCTATTTGTGAAGCAAGGATTGTCTTAAAAAGCATTGTATTCCTGTGGTAAAATACATGCATAGTGTAGTCTTTCCAGTCACGTCCAACTTGCGACCCCATGTACTGTAGTCTGCCAGGCTCCTCTGTCCATGGGATTCTCCAGCCAAGAATACTGCAGTAGGTTGCCATTCCCTTCTCCAGGGGATCTGCAGGCAGATTCTTTATCTTCTGAGCCACCAGGGAAGCCCCAAATATATGCATAGTGTTTATTAAACTCTGTTATTTGACTTTTTTTTTAGTATTTAAATAGGAATCATGCATAAGAATTAGAAATAATTCCATTAATTTCATCAGGCATAGTAAAAATTTGTACATATACAAATATATATACAGCATGTATATATATTTCATATACAAATATATATACAGTATATATATATTTTATTTTATATATATATATGTATATATACATATATACACACACACTACTGAGTACTAATAGGTTTATTTTTGTTGTTTAGTTGCCAAGGTGTGCACGACTCTTTTGTGACTCCATGGACTTGTAGCTCTCCAGTTTCCTCTGTCCCTGGGATTTCCGAGGGAAGAATACCGGAGTGAGTTGCCATTTCCTCCTCCAGGGGTTTTTCCCGAAGACCCAGGGATAGAACCCATGTCTCCTACATTGGTGGGCAGATTTTTTACCACTGAGCCACCTGGAAAGCCCAGCCAATAGGTTTACCTGCTACTAAATTTTTTGTTGTTGGTTTTAAAAGAAGGTAGAAAGAAGTAAATACTGTATAAAATAGAAGGAGATTTGAAGTGGTTATAAGTATTATAAATATTTTATGATAAAGTGTTGTAAAGTACTTTATTGAGTATCTCATAGACTTTGAGAGAAATCCAGTGTATCTTGAAAAAGACTGGTAGTCCTAGAAAATATTCTACTTGTTTTTAAAGGAACTGGCATTACTCAAAATATTGCTCAGGTTGGTGGAAGGTTCTTTTTCTAATGACTTGCCCTGGGGATAAGTATTAAGAATGGTTGAAAATACTTGTTTTCATTTAAATATACACAAAAACATGTTTTGAAGTTCAATAGTAATTATAGTAAATACTTGTGTAGGATTTACTGTATTTCAGGTTCCATTCTAAGATTTTAAATATATTAATTCATTTAATCCTCCCAGCAACCATTTGAGGTAGTCATTACCCCATCTTACAGATGACATAAATGAAGAACAGAGAGGTTAGTAATTTGCCCAAAGACACACAGTATCTTGTAAGTGGTATTTCCTGGAATTGAACTCAGAGACTCCATTTTATCCATAATGTCCTGCTGCTTGTCTGTTTAATATTTCTTACTGTTTTTGCTTTGTTTTTGCTGAATTCTAAAAAGCAGTGGCTTCGTTGATAGTAGTGGTTGGGGCCTGCATACATGCAGAATCATTAAATAAATCATTACTCCCACTACCCTACTTTTCAATATTTCTGAATTAATAAAGCCAACCCTGTTTCTAATATGTTTAATTTTTAAGTGAAGCATGTATGGCAAGGTAAATGAAAGTGTGTAGATTTAAGGTGCCTTGATTAATCATTTAAAGAAGGAGGAAACTTTCCTATGTTAAGATTTAGGATAAGTTAAGGGAATGTGTTTCCTTTGTAAGTTGAGAAAAAGTCTGTTCTTAACACAGGTATTTTCTTAGATGGATTAAGTATAGGAAAGAAAATACTGTGGAAAGTGATTCCCATAAAACCATTCTTTTGTGGGAACCCTTGCAAAGTCTTCTAGTGTTGTATGTACTTAGAAGACTAGATTAAGAAAGGTAACAGTCACTCAAATGCCTGAGCTCTTGAATTTAAAAAAGCTAGCCTCCCCAAAGGATTTGTTTTCTCTTCAGACTGGTTTTATTTATTCCCAGTGTAACTGTATCTAGGGAACAGTAAAGATGCCTTTTATTAAGCAACTCCAGCTCTCTGAAGAGAGTCCTTTAATGATAGGTAGTTTAAAGAGGATGTCTTTTTTAAAATATTGGTGACCTGTTAGTAACAGGCTTTTTTTTTTTTAAGTAACAGGTTCTTTATCATGTCCTTCAGTCTGTAAAATAATGTTCTGCCTCTTGGTTTTCTAGATTTATGCCTTGAAAGCTCTGGCAGAATGAAATAGGAGTGTGGCTTTGCTTCCTTGTTTGGTGGTGATGGTGATGGTGGTGGTTGAGGTGGGAGGTACCCCATGTACGTTTCTACAGTGTACCGTGTAGTCTAGAGCAGGGCATTTACATCTGGATGGTTTTTCTGGAACTCTTACCATTCTTCTGTGAATTAAGCAGAATGTTATATTCTTGTGCCATTAGTATTCCTAAACTTTTAACAAAGTTTACTTAAAGGAGCAAAGAAAGGTTAAATTCAGAGCAGATTGAGTCATAATTGGGAAAGAGCTTAAGTATTGATAACATTCATCTCTAGCACTTCTCAAAAAGATTGCATCTTTTTAGAACAGTAAAATTAAGTATGTTGTGTGACATTCAGGTAATATAGTATGTTGACAACCATTGAATGATCTAAAATGATATTATAATAAATAATATTACTCTATTACCTCTTATTTTTAGGTTTGTTCCAGTGCATTAATCCAGTGCATTGCTCTATGAAAAAGATTTTCTTTTTTGCTTCCAATTCAGCATTGGATATTTTTCCAGTAATACGTGAAATCTGTTTTTATTCAATAAATCTGGAAAAAGAGGAAAATATTTCTCTTATAACACGTATAGGTTTGCCCTATGCTTTGACTCCTCTGATTAGATATAAAATCAACAGTCTACATAGTCATGAAAAGAAAGGATTTTCTTCCAGTTTTTTGGCCTCTCTTAGCTTAGCACAGTAGATGGAAATTTCTTGTTTTCTTCTTTCTCTTGTTTCTTATTATATACATACACATACGTGTACTTTTTAAAGTGCAGTGCTAATTGGTGTTTTGAGAAAGTATTTCATTTTTAAAGAAGTCCTTGAATTGAACAGTTTTTCTATAAAATATTTTCACTGTTAACATGTCTAAATATAAACTTCTTAGTGTATTTAACCTAAAGTCTAATATTAGTCAAATTTTCATTTTAACTAGGCTTTTATTAGAGGAACTTGCCACTCTGAATTTGGTCTTTCAAGGTATCAAGTTAATTCTTTGTGTTGCCTGAACTTACTTCACACTGATTTTTACTTTTTCAGGTGAATTTGTGATAACTGCCATTTTATCTGTATTTAAAACATATTTCAGCAAAGCTAGCAGATTTGTCAATGACGTCTTTAGTCATAAGTATCAAAGCTTTACTCATATACAGTTTAACTTTTGCTCTCTTCTAAGTTCAGACTTTACTTCATTAAAATTTTTTTCTTACTATACACATGAGTTATGTTTCTCCATGCTAATTAAGAAGGTCACCTAAAAAAAAAAAAAAAAAAAAAGAGCATGAGAGGACTACCACATGATTTTTTAGTGAGGCAGGGCATCACCGCACTTCTGATACTGTGAAATGTTCTTGAAAACCCATGTTATGTTTCTGGATTCTTTTTTTTTTTTTCTTTTTCAAATTGAGCTCTAAGATTTTTCTTAGTAAGGATGTTTATTCTTATTTATGAAGAGTATGTATTTTTAAGTGTGTGTATATATATATATATATATATATATATATATATACTTTTAATTTTCCCTCTTAAAAATTTTGTGAATCTTAGTTTTTTGTCCTGATTTTCCTAGAGTAATTAAATAATAAAAATATGCAGCCAACTTTTATGTTCTAAAGGGAGGTATTCTACAGTTACCAGCTGTGCCTTTTGCACAGGCTGCCTTCTCTTGCTGTATCTCACACTGCAGACCAGTCTCCTTCCCTTAATTCAGACTCACACGTAGGCAGTAGGCTGATGCTGAGATGATTTGCCTTCTCTGAAAATTCGCTTTAATTGTCTTGTAGGGCCACAGTGAATAAGCACCCCCCTCTTTTTTTTTTTTTTTCTTTTGAGCATCTACTCTGAGCAGAGAACTGTGCTAGATACAGTTCTTTTCTTTAACTGTCATTCTCTTTCCATTATGAGAACTGAGTTACCGTCAGGGTGGCATTAGCAGAAGGAAGGTACCAAGTATTTGTATGTGTGTTGTATGCTGTACAAATTCATTTCAGTGGAAACGATCACTGTTCACCAAGAATACATGGTCTCAAAGGAAGTATACCACAAGGGCCCCAAGGTCAAAGAAGGTAAACGTGTGTAGAGCCCAGTAAAATGTTCAGAGAATATCAGTAGAGTTTCCTAAATATTATCGATGTCAGACCTGGTTCTTTTTTTTTTCTTTTTTTTTTTTTTTTACACTTAAATCAGTTCATTTTAAAGCTGCTTTTACTAAACTGCTTCGCAGAGATTTCTAACAGTTTCAGTTTTGATTATAAATTAGCTAATATTAATATGCATGCTGGGGTGTTCTTTGGAATGTCAGAGTTCTTTCTCACTTTTGATGCAATGTCAAAATTTTATTTCTCATCTTTCCTGTTGGTTTGACTCTTGTGTTTGTGCTTTCCACTTTACAGGCATGCAGTATGGTGAATATGTTAATAATCAAGCTAGCTTCGCACCAACTCCCTTGTCATCAACTTCCG
This sequence comes from Dama dama, assembly GCF_033118175.1. Taxonomy (NCBI): domain Eukaryota; kingdom Metazoa; phylum Chordata; class Mammalia; order Artiodactyla; family Cervidae; genus Dama; species Dama dama. The sequence continues at coordinate 22,779,644 of NC_083697.1, read as the reverse complement.
ATGATGAGGAAGAGGAGGAGGAGGATGAGGAAGCAGGTCTGCTTTAGCTTTACCCCAGTTCTTGAACTTTTCCTACTCAAGTTTTCTTTTTATGTCCATAGTCCTACTCGTCCTTAAACCAATGTGTCTTTGCAGATTTAGCTCAGTAGATTGATTTGGGTTACAGAAGGTGGGGGTCACTGGAGGTGTTTTGCTTGTCTGTTTTGTGTTTCCTCTTTTGGACATCGTTACCATTTTGTAAGTAACAATGCATTTTTCATGATGAATTTCTTTCAGAAGTTTATTTCCTCTCATGCCACATGCTAAAGAATGAGTCCTGACTGATGCTTTTGGCTGATGATTGCTGTAGCACCCTTTTAGGAATGTTTTATTTTCTGCTTTGCATGCCACTTTGGGATAATCAAAATGAATCATGTGGGTTTTATAAAACTGATGTAAAAATTGGAGAGCGTTTCTCTGAGGTCTTTCTTTGTGGCCCATCTTGTCATATATTTTGAAGACCCCAAAATTGTAGTTGTTTTCCTACTTCCTGAAGTAGAAGTTTACATCTTACTAGTTGAAGAAATTGTGCATGTGATGATGTGTTGCAGCCTGTTTAGTATCTTTTTCTACCTTTGATCAGTATAACTGCTGAATTTTAAGTAGTTCAGTTCCTCTGTTAATTCTAATATTTTAAGACTGAATCAGTAAGTGCTGATCTTTCAAGTTATACATGACCACGATTCTGTTATCTTTATAACTGAGTGGAAGGATTTGCTCTGTAAACAGTCTGTTTAAATAGAGCTTTCTGTTTCCTTTGCATTTTTTAAGCATTCAAATCCTTATGCATGATTTGTGGGGGCAGGGTGAAAGTAAAGGGTTCCAGAAGGATGGTATTTTTTTCTTCCCTTAAAAATCCAGATACCCATTTATCTTTGTGAATTTTTGGTAACTTTTTATTTTATATAATTTCAATCTTACAGAAGAGTGGAAGAAACAACCATATATACTTTACCAAGATAAACCGTTTTTGCCTCATCCTCTCTATGTACATTTTTTCCTGTGTCGTTTGAATGTAAGGTGGAGATACCATGAACCTTTACCTCTAAATATTTCAATGTGTATTTCCTGACTGTATTTCCTGACTTATATAGCACAAACATAATATAGTTATCAGGAAATCAGTCACTGTTACCTTAATATCTGTTACACAGTCCATAGTCAGATCTTAACAGTTGTCTCAGTAAGATCTTTTATAGCTGTTTCCATGTCCTAGGATCCAATCCAGGGTCATGTGTTGAATTTAGTTGCCATTTATTTAGACTTCTTCAACCTACAACAGTCCCTTAACCTTTCTTTACTTTTCTTGACTTTGACACTTTTGATTAAATTGAAATCACACATTTTTGGCAAGATTACCACTGAAGTAATGTGTTCTGTCAAGAGGCACATGATGTTGATTTGTTCCCATACTGATTATGTTAACTTTGATGACTTGATTAAGAGGGTGTCTGCCAGATTTCTCAACTATAAAGTTACTTCTCTTTTCCCTTGAAATCAATAAGTAGTTTATGGGGAAGTTCTTTGATACTATTATAAATATCCTGTTCTTTGTTAAACTAGCATACATTAGTTTGAACATTCTTTGAAGATTTTCTAGTTCTAACATTCCTTCTTTGTGTTCAGGTTTCACTGTGAAGAAGAGCTTTGTCTTCTCCCTTATTGATTTCTTTGGGTTTATAATGACTCATGGATTCTTGTTTTATTCAGTGGGTAATAATCCATTACTGTCATTAGTTATTCTAATAGCAATTTGTCCTCAACCTGGCCAGCGGCAGCTCCTTCAAGCTGTCTTTTAAAAATGTTCCCATGAATCTTTAAGCACTTATTTTAAGTCTGTTAAGTCCTCACTAAGATGTTCCTAGCTCATCTTGTGTTTGGGCTGCTGCAGCCTGGGATGGACCATTTGCTTCAGTCCTGTACCTGTAGTGGAGAAGGGCATTTTAGGAACCAAGATCTTACTGTATGGATGGCCCTTGCTGCTGATGGGCCACCGCTCCCAGGCCCTGGTATTCTAATTATTTAATGCCTGTGTTATTCAGATCCTACATATGTCTCAGTTTTTAATCTTATGATCCTAATTTTACACAGTTCAAAAATGTGTTACTTTGTATAATGTTGTCAGCCTAAATTTCCCCTCTTTTTGTTCTGCTGAACAATTAGGTGCATTGGTTGAAAATCCCATTTCCTTAGATGAAAAAGAAAAAAATCAGAAAATCAAAAAGGTTTAGCATTTATGGCTTTTCTTCTGTCACCTTACATTATTTAACTAAAGCTGTGGGGTTTTTTGTGTCATTTCTTCTAGATTCAAACCCTGATTTTGTCACTTACTAACTTTGTGACCTTAGACAAGTTTCTTAAACTCATTGAGTCTCAATTTACTCATCTTGTCAGTGGAGAATAATAGTAACAATTACACATAGTTGTTTTGAGGATTGAAGGTGTTATCTGTCAAGAGCTTAGAACAGTGTCTGGCAAATGCTGAAATCTCTCTAAAAATTAGTTGTCATTAACAACATTGAGCACATGTTCTTATCTCAGTTTATTCTTCCCTACATCCTGCATCCTACATTCTCTACATCCTGCAATGTAGAGATAATTGGCTCCATTTTGCGGATGAGTTGATTGAGATCTGAACAAAGCATTAGCCTCAAACTAGGTCTCTCTGTCTGCAGAGAGGTGTGAACAGTGTAGTCTTCATCTCCTCGCGAGAACATGAAGCCCTGAAGTAGAGGGGACTAAAGAGCACGTGGCAGTGGTCACCATGGTGTTACTCAAGTATTGTCTTCCTCCTCTGCCTTTTTATCATGCAGCAAAATAATAAAGGATTCCCTTGTGGCTCAGCTGGTAAAGAATCCGCCTGCCATGCAGGAGACCTGGGTTCGATCCCTGATTGGGAAGATCCCCTGGAGAAGGGAAAGGCTACCCACTCCAGTATTCGGGCCTGGAGAATTCCATGGACTCTATAATCTGTGGGGGTCGCAGAGTCAGACACGGTTGAGCGACTTTCACTATTCACACTAAAATAAAATAAGACTGTACTATGAAAATTTTTCCTAGGATCCTGGTGTTATCTCCTTATGGTTTGTAAATAAATATCCTGTTTTTGTTGGTTGCAAATTAAAGGGACATTCTGAGTGAGGGAGAAGAAAAAACAGAAAGGAAATTTAGCTTTAAAATGGTTTTTTAAAAGTCCTGGTCAGTTACAGTGTTTTTTTCATATGTAAAATGGTGAAAGAGAGTGCCTTGAATTGGTGTGGAGGTTACATATAAGTAGCTCTATGAAGTAGAGAATTTGGAGTGCTCTATTTGTTAAGCATTTCAATGGTTTTTTTTCCCCTGTAATCATTAGATTCTTGTGTGTTTAGTTCTTGTGAAGTTATGCTCCAATTTCGGAAAAATTTGTTAAGCAGTAGTAAAATATCAATTAGCAGGAAATCATAATATTAATATTATTTATGCTGTGCTGTGTGTGCTTGGTCAGTCAGTCATGTCTGACTCTTTGCGACCCCATGGACAGTAGCCCACCAGGCCCCTCTGTCCATGGAGATTCTCCAGGCAAGAATACAGGAGGGGTTGCCATGTCCTCCTCCAGGGGATCTTCCCAGCCCAGGGATCCAGCCAGGTCTCCCGCATTGGAGGCAGATTCTTTACTGTCTGAGCCATCAGGGAAGCCCATATATATTCTTTTATTTTTATTTTTATTTATTTATTTATTTATTTTAATATATTCTTCATAGTTACAGTTAAAGTGACTCTCCACTTACTTTAGCTTTTCATTTATTAACGCTTGCAGTTTGCTCGACAGTGTGTCTATCTAGGAGTCACGTACAGGGATATTTCTTTAAAGCTTTCATTTTTTTTTTTTTAAGCTTTCAGATTTAAAAGAAAATTTTGATTTCAGTTCTGATTTTACATTAAACCATCTAATTATATCTTTAAAATTACGTGCTACAAGTAGGTTTCCTTTTTCAAGTTTCCTTATTAAATGCATACTTGGAAACTGAAATAGAATTTTGTACTGGAGACAATCTTATGTTTTGTTGGAAGCTTGTGAAAGTTCAGAATTGTTAGAGAATAAACTTAAATTTAAAGAAAGCAGAGAGCAAGCTACTCATAATGGTTATATCTTAAATTCTTCACTAAGTTTATTCAGTTACAGATATTTTGTCCTTCAGTTGTTAGTGCTAGAGTGGGCCTTTCGTGGACAAATACCATCACACCTGTACTGGTAAGGAATACTAACTTGAAAATGGGAGTGAAAGGTAATCAGTGAAATAAAATTGAGAAGTGAGATAAAGTGAAAGAGGGGAGTAAAAAGCTAAAGACCAGTGCCAGCCCTAGTGCCTGGAAGACACTATTGTCTAACATTCTGTCACCTGCTCCCCACACACCCAGTTGCCTTTCCTCTAGGGAATTTTCAGGTTGGGAAGAGGCCGGAGGACAAGAGGAAGTTCTCTCCCATAATGTGACAGCATGATGCTATATTTTGTAAATAATGTTAGAAGAAAAAACTTTTTTTTTTTAAATGAGTTTTAAGGTGCTAGTCAGTTTTTACTTGACTTTCACACAGACTAATAGTAATTATTCAGTGCCAGGCACTCCCTCAGAGAAAATATGTTTTTGGTTGACTTGGTTATTTTAAAAGGTAGTGCTGTATTTTGACATAGAACAAGTTAAGTCAACTCTTATAAAGAACAGGACAGTATTGGCCTTATTTCTAACTTCCAAAGAAAATTCCTTTTTTTTTTTCAGTAGTTCAAGTGTATCATGCATTATTACTAACTATAATCATTATGTGCTATACATTAGATTCCCAGGTCCCTAGAACTTTTATAACTGGAAGATTTTCTTCTTTGATCAACATCTTCCCTTTTCCTCCACCACCCTAACACCCATTGCCAAAGAAAATCCCTAAAAGGGTTCGATCTGACTTTCTGTCTTTTTAATAATTTTATTTATTTTTGGCTGTGCTGGGTCTTCATTGCTGCACAGGCGTTTTCTCTAGTTGCAGAGGGGGGGCTACTCTCCAGTTGCAGTGCACAGGCTTATCGCGGTGGCTCCTTCTGTGGATCACAGGCTCGGTAGTGGCCACTCGTGAGCTCTAGAGCATGGGCTCAGTAGTTGTGGCACGTGGGCTTAGTTGTTCTTCAGCATGTGGGGTCTTCCCAGACCAGGGATTGAACCCATCTCTCTTGCATTGGCAGGCAGATTCTTTCACCACTGAGGGAAGCCCCAATCTATCTTGCTCTCTAACTGATGTACTACTATTTGGTTAATTTAAAAAGTAAGTATCTTCCAACTAAATTCAGTACATATTTAGTATATTTTTTAAATTTTAGAAATTGAGCACATGTACTGGGTCTGTGAAGGATGTAAAAAGATATCAGTGCCATTAAGAACAATATTAGTTTGAGGGTCTTCAGTATTCATTGAAAACAAAATATTGTCATGTGTTTGCAGGTGGCACCTGTTACCTGAGCATTGAGTTTGCAAGTATCTGTATATATGATTGCTGTCACTGGAAACTCCAACTTTCTGTACAGTGAGAGAGGGCAGAATATTAAAGCCATAACAAAAGGAGATTTGGTACCAGTGTCCAGAGTTACAATTTAAAGGGCACATTCAAGTAGAAATAGTGATAGGATGGTAATTGGATATCTAGGCTAGCCCCAAAACTAATTAACTGAAATACTAAAGATTTGCAAATGCTTATTTTTTCCAGCTTGTCATAAATATATGATATTTAATCAATAATATGGATTATGAGTTTTGTAAATGCCTATGAAATAACTGGGATAATCTGTCAGTTCAGTTGACAGTCATGTCTGACTCTTTGCGTCCCCATGGACTGCAGCATGCAAGGCTTCCCTGTCCATCACCCACTCCCGGAGCTTGCTCAAACTCAGGTCCATCGAGTTGGTGATGCCATCCAACCATGTCATCTTCTGTCATCCCTATCTACTCTTGCCTTCAGCCTTTCCCAGCATCAGGGTCTTTTCTAAGGAGTCAGATCTTCACATCAGGTGGCCAGGGTATTGGAGTTTCAGCTTCAGCATCAGTCCTTCCAGTGAATATTCTGGACTGATTTCCTTTAGGATTGACTGGTTTGATCTTCTTGCAGTCCAAGGGACTCTCAAGAGTCTTCTCTAAAACCACAGGTCAAAAGCATCAATTCTTCAGTGCTCAGTTTTCTTTATAGTCCAACTCACATCCATGCATGACTACTGGAGAAACCATAGCTTTGACTAGATGGACCTTTGTTAGCAAAGTAATGTCTGCTTTCTTAGGTTGTCTAGGTTGGTCATAGCTTTTCTTCCAAGGAGCAAGCGTCTTTTAATTTCATGTCTGCAGTCGCCATCTGCAGTGATTTCAGAGCCCAAAAAAATAAAGTCTGTCACTGTTTCCATTGTTTCCCCATCTATTTGCCATGAATTGATGGGACCAGATGCCATGATCTTAGTTTTCTGAATGTTGAGTTTTAAGCCAACTTTCTGACTCTCCTCTTTCACTTTCATTAAGAGGCTCTTTATTTCTTTGCTTTCTGTCATAAGGGTGGTGTCATCCGCATATCTGAGATTATTGATATTTCTCCCGGCAATCTTGATTCCAGCTTGTGCTTCATCCAGCCTGGCATTTCGCATAATGTACCCTGCATATAAGTTAAATAAGCAGGGTGACAATACATAGCCTTAACGGACTTCTTTCCTGATTTGGAACCAATCTGTTGTTCCATGTCCAGTTCTAATTGTTGCTTCCTGACCTGCATACAGATTTCTCAGGAGGCAGGTAAGGTGGTCTGGTATTCTCATCTCTTTAAGAATATTCCACAGTTTGTTGTCATGCACACAGTCAAAGGCTTTGGTGTAGTCAATAAAGCAGAAGTAGATGTTTTTCTGGAACTCGTTGCTTTTTTGATGATCCAATGGATGTTGGCAATTTGATCTCTGGTTCCTCTGCCTTTTCTAAATCCAGCTTGAACATCTGGAAGTTTTCAGTTCATGTACTATGGAAGCCTGGCTTGGAGAATTTTGAGTATTAACTTTGCTAGCGTGTGAAATTAGTGAAATTGTGTGGTAATTTGAACATTCTTTGGCATTGCCTTTCTTTGGGACTGGAATGAAAACTGACCTTTTCCAGTCCTGTGGCCACTGCTGAGTTTTCCAAATTTGCTGGCATATTGAGTGCAGCACTTTCACAGCATCATCTTTTAGGATTTGAAATAGCTCAACTGAAATTCAGTCACTTCCACTAGCTTTATTTATAGTGATGCTTCCCAAGGACCACTTGACTTCTCATTCTGCGATGTCTGACTCTAGGTGGGTGATCACACCGTCATGGTTATCTGGGTCATGAAGATCTTTTTGTATAGTTACTCTGTATTTTTGCCACCTCTTCTTAATATCTTCTTCTGTTAGGTTGATACCATTTCTGTCCTTCATTGTGCCCATTTTTGCATGAAATGTTCCCTTGGTGTCTCTAATTTTCTTGAGGAGATCTCTAGTCTTTCCCATTCTGTTGCTTTCCTCTATTTCTTTTCATTGATCACTGAGAAGGCTTTCTTATCTCTCCTTGCTATTCTTTGGAACTCTGCATACAAATGGGTGTATCTTTCCTTTTCTCCTTTGCCTTTAGCTTCTCTTCTTTTCTCAGCTAATTTGCAAGGCCTCACCAGACAATCATTTTGCCTTTTTGAATTTCATTTTCTTTGGGATGGTCTTGATCACTGACTCCTGTACAATGTCACAAGCCTCTGCCCAAAGTTCTTCAGGGACTCTATCAGATCTAATCTTTAGAATCTATTTGTCACTTCCACTGCATAAGGGATTTGATTTAGGTCATACCTGAATTTGGTCTAGTGGTTTTCCCTACTTTCTTCAATTTAAGTCTGAATTTGGCAATAAGGAGTTCATGATTTGAGCCCTAGTCAGCTCCTGTTCTTGTTTTTGCTGACTGTATAGAGCTTCTCCATCTTCGGCTGCAAAGAATATAGCCAAGTCTGATTTTGGTCTTGACTGAACTAGGATAATAAAAACCAGTTATTTTATTATTTCTCTGAAAAATGTTTTGAGTTCTGAACAACCAATTTGTAAACAGATTAACAACGCTCCACATGTGAGCTTGATTGAAAACCCAAGAAACTCACAGTTTGATTTGGAATATAGAATGAAATTATAGTCAGTCCTTTGTTAATTGTGGTGCTTTATAGGAATACATAGGAGAATCTAGAACCAGACGTAGGGTGGAGATGACCTGGAGGGTTCCGAAGGGCAGAAAGGGGAACCTGAACTCAATCTGAAAGAACTTGGAATTGAGCAGGTGAGGGACCTCTGGAGAGGCAGAGACACTTTTTTGAAACAAATCAAGAAGAAGCATGAGAGAGAGTGGCATATTTGGGGAACTTTAGCGAGTTTGGACCTATTGTTTGCAGAGGGCAAGTGGTAAGATTTGAATGAAGGTGAGTAGGCTAGATAAGATCTTTAAGAACCTCACATTTCCTAGTAAGGAGTTTGGGTTTATCTTTAAGGTAGTGAGAGGTCACTGAAGGAGTTTACCTCGGAAAATAACATAACCAAACTTGTATTTTAGAAATGCAAATTGATTTTGCATTAACAGAAGAAATTGATTAGCACTAGCGGCTTTTGAAATAAGGAATAAGCTAGTGAGAAATAAGACTAAGGTAGCAGAAAATTGGAGGAGGGAAGCAGAGTGTTCCTGAAAGAACAATTTTTACAAATCAAAAGAAACTTGGTTAGCAGTGATAAATGTTAAGTTTGGTCAAAGCTTGAGAATAAATGCTTGGCTTTATCAATCAGGAGGTTCTGTCTTGTTCTTTCTTTTCCTCTCTTTTGTAGCGGTTTTAGGATAGGAAGAGGGAAGAGAAAAGATGAAGAATGTTTTCTCAGTCTTTGGCTAGTAACTATTTAGTTTATATTTGTTATATCTCTTTAATCTTAACATTACCCCTGTGGAGTTATAAAATCTGTTGTTACAAATAGTAAATCACTCAGAAATGTTAGGAGTCTTGTCCATTTTCTCTTGGGCTTCACTTATAGCTCAGTTGGTAAAGAATCTGCCCACAGTTCAGGAGACCTGGGTTTGACTCCCAGGTTGGGAAGATCCCCTGGAGAAGGAAATGGCAGCCCACTACAGTATTCCTGCCTAGAGAATCCCGTGAACAGAAGAGCCTGGCAGGCTGCGGTCCATGGGGTCTCAAGAGCTGGACACAACTTAGCAACTCAGCCACCACCACCCATTTTCTCTCAACTGCTAAGTGGCAGAGATGGAATTTGGCTTACACTTTTTCCGTGTTTTATACATGTTATGAGGAAATGCAATTTCAAATTGCCTCATTAATTTCAAGTTGAAAAATATTAATAAGTGCAGTTGACTTTTTTGACCCAAGGAGAGAAAATGGCCCAAGTCTCTTTTAGAAGGCTGTAGTGTACCGTGGTTTGTTTTCCCCCAGCATCACAGATTCTGAGCTGTTTACTTGACCTTACTTCTGACTCAGCTCCCGCTCTTTTCCAGCTTCTTGTCTTCTCTCAGCGCGTGACATAGAGCCAGTAAAGGAACAAGGAAAAATGTGCCCTGAGTGTTACATCCATTTGATCTCAGAATATTTCTTATCAGTAGCTGTAGTGTAAAGTGACTGAGGCAGACTGGACCTAACGTTTAAGAGTGGCAACAAGTGCCAGAGCTTCTCATTCAGCTAAAAGTAGTTTGGATGCAGAAAGCAGTCTTTTCCTTGGTATCATGGTTGCAAATACCAACAGAGTAGCACAGCTGCCTCTGTGCGCCGTGGTGTGATGTGGTGTGATGGGGCAGTGTGCTGCGATCGCTCAGCCAGCACAGGGAGGATCATAGTAGAGCTTGGAAAGCGCAGGGATTGGTCCCAGCCCCACTTCTCCTTAGTGGCCATAAGCTTGCTTTCTGTGTCTCTGAGTCTGTTTGTATTTCATATGTAAATTCATGTGTATTATTTTTTAGATTCTCTCTATAAGTGATATCATACAGTGTTTGTCTGTCTGACTTCACCAACTACAGTTTTCTCTAGGTCCATCCATGTTGTTGGAAATGGTGATATTTTATTCTGTTTTTAATGGCTGCACAGTACTCTGTTACATATATTTATATATCACACCTCCTTAAGCCAGTTGTCTGTTCATGGGCACTTGGGTTGTTTGCATGTCTTGGCTGTTGTAAATAGTACTGCTGTGAATATTGGGGTGCAGGTATCTTTTCACATTAGAGTTTTTGTTTTTCTCTGGGTATATATCCCCAGCAGTAGGATCGCTGGAACATGTGATAGCTTTGTTAGTACTTTTTTAAGGAACCCCCATACTGGTTTCCATAGTGGTTGTACCAGTTTACATTCCCATCAACAGCGAATGAAGGTTCTCTTCTCCACACCCTTCGCAGCATTTCTTATTTGTAGAGTTTTTGATGATGGCCAGTCTGATCAGTGTGAGGTGACACCTCGTTGTAGTTTTGATTGGCATTTTTCTAATTAGTAATGTTGAGCATCTTTTCATGTGCTTATTGGCCATTTGTTTATCTTTTTTTTGTAATAAATGTCTGTTTAGATCCTTTGTTCATTTTAATTTGATTATTTGTCTTTTTATTGTTGAGTCATACAAGTTCTGTAAATATTTTGGATATTAGCGAAAGTCGCTCAGTTGTCTCACTCTGTGACACCATGGACTGTAGCCTGCCTTGTTTCTCTGTCCGTGGACTCCTCCAGGCCAGGATACTAGAGTGGTTAGCAGTTTCCTTCTCCAGGGGATCTTCCCAACCCAGGTCTCCTGTGTTGCACGGTGGATTCTTTACCATCTGAGCCACCAGGGAAACTCAAGAATACTGGAGTGGGTAGCCTATTCCTTTTCCAGGGGATCTTCCTGACCCAGGAATTGAACTGGGGTCTCCTGCTTTGCAGGAAGATTCTTTACCACCTGAGCCACCAGGGAAGCCCAAGTTTGGATATTAGACCTTTATTAATTAGATATATGATTTGATATTCTCTCATTCTGGGGTTATCTCTTAACTTTCTTGATAATATTTGTGGAACACAAGTTTTTAACTTGATGAAGTCCATTATATCTATTTTCTTTCCTTTGTTGCTTGTGCCTTTGATGTCATATCTAAAAATCTATTGCTTAATCCAAGGTCGTGAAGATTTACTCCCATATTTTAAGAGTTTTAGCAGTTAGGTCTATGATAATTAATTTTAGCATAAGGTGTAAGAAGGGGATCTAACTTCAGTCTTCATTTTTTCATATCCTCCTCCTCTCAGCCCTTGGCAACCACCAATCTACTTTCTACTTCTGTAGATTTACCTATTCTGGGTATTTCATATAAATCATACATGTGACCTTTTGTGTCTGCCTTCTTTTACTTAACATGTTTTCAAGGGTCATTCATATTGTAGCCTGTATCAGTACTTAATTCCTTCCTATTGCTGAATAATATCCCATTGTATAGATATACTACATTTAGTCCATTTTGTTTATCCATCCATCTCCTGGTGAATATTTGGGTTTTGGTATATTGTTTTTTAATCCTGTTACTTCAAGACTTTTGACCTTATATATCAGCATGCTTCTTTAGATACAAATTCACAAATACAAGGAACAAAAAGGAAGCGCCCATACTTCTCACTCTTAATTAAGAGTAATGACAAAAATATGCAACAGTTTTCTATTTATCACCAAGAAAGTACTTTGTATTAGTGTCTTTTGCCTGTTATTTATTTTATAGCCTTCATGTTTTGTAAGTTGCTTAATATCCACTGCCTCATTTAAGCATCACAAGAACATTAAAAAGCACATATAGGGCATTTAAAAAATTGTTCTTGTTTTCCAAGAGAGAGTATTATTGATGATTGTCACTTACCCAAAGTTGTGTAGCACTTAAGTTGCAGAGTCTAATGTAACTATAATCTTTTGCCTCTAAACCATGTTCTTTACTAATAACAGAATGTTCCTACACAAAGAATTGTAGCTATTATGCCCTGAGTCAGTACACTGAATTCTTGTAGTTAACCTAAATTATTCAATGAAAGATACTGTGCATACTTATTCTTTTTATATCACAATTGAAAATTAACCTAAAATATAGTTTTAACCCCAGTTATAATATTGGTATTAAGAGCTAGGAATCATCTCTGTAACTCAGAATTTTGTCTTCTGGTGAAAAAAGCCAACGCAGGAGAGGGGCCATGTGCATTTTCAGTTTTATTCAGTAGTATATACTTTAGTGCATCTACCTAGGTTAACTGTAGGCTTTCAATAAAGTATTTGTTGAGTGAATAAATGAGAGGATTTATATTGTATTCTACTATCTGTGTGATATTACTAAATTTTATCATAAATTGCCACTGAACATTCCAATTAATCTTACAAGTTTTGAAATGAACACAGTAATAAAAGTTTTTATAGTCTAACACATATTTAATAGAGTACCACTTATTTTTGTTCTTATTAAAATAGCAGATATCATTTAATCTTTATTCAACAAATGAATAAGCCAAGACATAGAAAAGCTTAGTAACATGCTAGGTGGCAACCTAAGCCAGAGATTCCTCTTATGTAGGTTTCATACAGCTATGCTGAGTTATAAAAGTCATTAAAATTTAATTATCTTAAAATAGCCTGATACTGATAAAAGATATTTAATAGCTTGTGATTTGGTAGAGCCTGTCTTTGAGGTGTGATTATATTAACATTTCTATCATTCTAAATTGATATTTGTGTTTTACTACTTCTAAATTATATCGTTAAGATGCCTTCATGTGTGTCTGATTAAATTTTATTCTACTCATATTCTTCCGTATTCTTCCCACTTTCATCCCCTGTTCTTATCAGAAATTTATATATGGCTTTTTAAATGTCATTAAACATCAGCTCTCTCATGTTTTTAGGATCAGGAATTTTCCTAGATCAGCAAAACATCTTTTTTCAAAATTGCCAAAGGCTGCTTTAAGACACATGGTCATTTTAAACTTAGCAGATATTTTGATTCTTCTTTTAGGTGTCGACAGCTCTTCTACGACAAGCAGTGCTTCTCCAGTGCCCAACAGTTACGATGCTCTGGAAGGAGGCAGCTACCCAGGTATTTGTTCTGTGCATAGTCGAAGTTTATTTGAAAAGTCACTGACCATCAATTACTTTCAAACATGAACACTTTACTATATTTTTAACAGAGACAGGAAACATTTTCCTGTTATTTTCAGCCTTAATTTCTTGGTGTAATTGTCATGTAACAACTATGGTTGCTGTCTCTGGGAGGCCTAAGGAAATTTAGTATTTGATTTTTGTTACCATGCTCTTTATCCTTTTCCTCTTTTTAGAAGACTTAATACTGAATAATTTTTCTCTTCTTTCCCGTCTTTTTTAAATTTATATTTCTGTTCTCATGCTTAGGTCCTTGAATTTCTTCCAAATAGCCTCTGAGTATAAATAGTCTTTGATACTTTACCCCCCCTATGGCTCCTGCCTGCCTCCACCAGTCAACAGATTAGCCAATTTGGGGGGAGGTTTTGGAGGCATTACTTTTAACCATATCTGGAAATAACTTTGGTCATCATGTAGGAGCAGGAGTGGTGGATAGTGTTAAAAAATCTACAAATTTGACTTCTATAATGGATAGGTGTTTCATTCTAGCATCTTATACTGTTATTTTCCTTTCTTGCCTGTCTCCTAACCCCAACAGCCTGACAACCACACCTGATCTTCTGCCTTTTCTTTTTAATTATTCCAAACTTTAGGACTAACAAAACAACTTTTTGTGCTCTTCTCTTTCTTATCACATTGGTAATTATCCAGGATGAAGCTTAATTGTTGGAATGTGCTGGGCTTCACACACTGTCTTGCTATCACTGTCGTATGAATCAGTAGAAAACTTCAATCTTCTCAGCTTAATATAGAGTTCCCTTTTAATATTTCAAGGATACTTAAATGAGCTACTCAGTCTTTTGTGGTTAAGGATTTTTTTGCCCTAGGGATCTGTGGATCTGTGTGTGTGTGTATGGGTGAGAAGTTATGGACCATTCCAAAAGCAATCCCCATTATCAGAATATTCTAGAAGAGTCACTAAAAGATGAAACTATAACTATACTATTTCATGAGCATCAGGTTAACCCGAAGTAAAACATCCAATGTAGTGGAGTTAAAACGTGGTGGCCTTGGAGTTAGACCTTGTTGTGTTTGTCTGTATTCATTTAATCACCAGATCTTACTCTTGTTATGGACTATGCCTTGACAGTAAGTGAATGACCCTGGGCAAGTTTTCTATCTATTTGTACTACACCAAAATTAAGGAAAGATGAGAATCTGTCAGAGTAAGATTAAATGAAGTAAGTCTGTATGTCAGATATTAGATAGATCTTAGGGACTGTAGAGATGTATGAAATATTGTCCCTTTCCTAAATAAGAGGAAAAGCTTTGGACCCTCATATTTAGGACTCCAGTTCTTCATTTCTTAAGCTGATGACTCTTGCTATGTTAAGACACCTTTCTATTAATACTTCTGTTCCCATCACCGTCAGGAGAGACAAGCAGGAAATCTGAGGAAATGACATGATGTTGATGCTTTTGTCCTTTTAAGAATGTCCAGGAAGGTCTCTTCAAAAATGTGAGCTAATAGAGTCAGTAGAAGGATGGGATTCCTCGATAAACTTTGAAAAAATGAATTTATTAAAGTCAGATGCTTTTAAGAATTTTTTTGCAGAATATGATTGCTAGTGAAGAATGTAATTTTTATATGAAAAATAGACTAAAATGCATATATTTTATTTTTTAAAAACCTTTTTATTTAGTTTTGGAGTATAGCTGCTTAGCAGTGTTGTGGTAGTTTCAGGTGGACAGGGAGGGGACTCAGCCATACGTATACATGTACCCATTCTCCCCCTAACTCCCGTCTTGCCCAGGCTGTCACAGAACGTCAAACAGAGTTCTATGTGCTGTTCAGGAGGTCTTTTTAAATACAGCAGTGTAAAATACACATTTATTTTAGATTTAATTTTAAAAGTAAGATTAACAGTATAACAAAATGTTAATAGTGGTTTTGTGTAGTAGAGAAATAGGCTTTCTTTTGTTGATATTATTCTTGTATGTGATAATTAAATTTTCTACAGTTATTTTCCCCCTACAGTATTCATCACGTTTTAGTTTCTGTTTTAAATGAAGGAAAAGCATTCATTCATTAAATTTTATTTGGACTCTACTGTATACCAGACATTTTTTTAGGAGCTGGACACTTTTCTAGACACTGTCTTTCATAGTTTCACAGTTTTGCCTCTGAAAATAAAGCAGATTTCTGGGGGATTGTGGAAATAGGCCACTTCTTCCATGGGCCTTTTTTTTTTTTTTTTAAATAAATGTCAAGGTCAGATAAAAAGGCAAGTTGGAGAAGAGAGTAATTGACACTGTTTTTTATTGCTTTGCTTTGTTTTCTGCTTCTTGGCCCCATTTCTGCTGAGAGAATAAAGGGGAAAAATAACTATTTTCATATACATAAATATAAACTTATATGCTATATTGTATTTATTATATACATTTAGTATGTTATCTGTTAGGAATATCAACTGCAGTATGTGTCAGTGAAATGATACAAGGTGGAGTTTTCCTGTAATATATTTGTTAAAAAAAAATAAAGATGTAGGAACATGTGAAACAAGATTAGCAAAATATTTAAAGCTAAGTAATGGATATATGGGTTTATTATTTTGTTCCGTTTTTGTATGCATTCACAATTTCTCATAAGGAAAATTTTAATAAGAGGAAAGAAAGTGCCAGAAGCTGCGGCTCACCCAGGTGTCCTTGTGGAGCGCTGCTTTTCAGTGACCACCGTGACTTTCCCTTTGTTAGATGTGCTTTCCTCATCAGCAAGTAGTCCTGCTCCTGACCCCGCTCCCGGCCCCGCTCCAGCGCCAGCCCCAGCGGCTCCTCAGCCTTCAAAACTGCCTAAGCCGTTTGGGTATGGCTATCCGACTCTTCAGCCTGGCTATCAGAACGCCACAGCACCACTTAATTCTGGAGGACCACCCAGTAGCCCAGTGTATTCTGGATTCCAGCAGTATGCTCAAGTATGTATTTAGTCATATAAAGTTATACAAAAATTGTGAAACTTAGCAATTCTGACCATTCCCTGGTGATTCAAATGTATCATAGGTGCTAATGTAGATAAGCCTAGATTAAACATGCACAGACTTTGATTCCAGTTTGTGTGTTTATGTTTATGTGTGTGTGTGCTTGTACTTTTATTTTTCAGAGTCTCTGTAATGTGCAGATATTCATTTTATGATCAGGAAATTAAATGTTATTTTAAATTTTGTGTTACTAAGCTGGCTTTCTCAAAAACTGACATGGTATAAATGTAGTTTGGGATTTTGGTTTCAGTGCTTAACTTGAAGAAGTCTCTGACATATAGCTAAAATTGGTAAAAGCCTCAACAAATGCTCATTAATACATTTGTTCATTATTTTTGACTTGACCTTTCATGGAGTTACCTCTTAAATACCATAGCAATTTATTAAAAGGACAGTAAGTATTTTGCATTTATACTTGTTGAGAAAAAGTAAAATATAAGGAAACAGTTTAAATGACAAAAGCATTCTACTTATAATAAAAAACTGCTCTTAGTAGACTAACTTTACAGAGATTTCATCTTATGGTGAACTGATAAAAATTAGAGAAGAAAAAAACACATTTCTTCCTGGAATTTAATTTTAGAATTAAAGCACAGAAGGAAGAAGGAAACTGGGGAAGGCACTGGAGAAATATGATTCGTTAGTTCAGGCTTCCCTGCCTTCCGTTTTGTTAGATTTTCTTTTGGGCTGTGTTGGTCCAAATGGAACTCCACTATTTCAGGATAAGTGAGCAATAATGACTTAAGCAGATAGCTAGGTTGTGCTTTAAATTCTTATCTGTCTATTTAAAAAACGATTATAGATTTTAATCTAATATTAACATTAACAAGCTAATTTTAACAGAAGCCATTTATTTTTCAAGTCCTAGTTAGAATAGGAATATTTTACTTTAAATAGCTTTCTGTAGTAAAATTGAAAAGTAAAAGTGAAAGTCGCTCAGTCATGTCCGACTCTTTGCGACCCCATGGTCTATACATTCCATGGAATTCTCCAGGCCAGAATACTGGAGTGGGTAGCCTTTCCCTTCTCCAGGGGATCTTCCAAACCCAGGGATCGAACCCAGGTCTCCTGCATTGCAGGCGGATTTTTTACCAGCTAAGCCACAAGGAGTAAAATTGAAATGACTCTAAATATTATAACCTAAATATTACTAACCTAAATATTATAACCTAAATATAACTCTAAATATTATATATAAATATCTAAATAATATAACCCAGTGGGAGGGCCCTGAAATCTTAAGGGTTTTCTTGGTATTCATTTATTTGAGATGACCTTTACTAAGTAGTGGGAAACCCCAGTGGTTGCCCTTTGAGGAAGGAAAAAAGCTTAAAATTAGTTTTTCAGAGTTGAAAAACAGAAAAAGTTGATGTTTTAAAAAGAAGGGAATTTCCTCAGTCCAGTGTTTAAGACTTGGTGCTTTCACTGCCTTGGGCTCATGTTTACTTTCACTGGTTGGGAAAGTATGATCCCACAAGCCATATAGTATGGCCAGAAAAAAAATCCCTAAAAATTAAAAAATAAATTAACTTTAAAGGAAAAATTAGAAAAATATTTTAGGGCTTCCCTGGTGGTTCAGTGGTTAAGAATCTGCCTTGCAATGCAAGGGACACCAGTTCAGTCCCTTGTCCAGGAAGATCCCGCATGCCAAGCAGCAGCTAAGCCCGTACGCTGCAGCTACTGAACCTGGGCACTGGGAGCCTGTGCTCCAAACAGCAGATGCCTCCGCAGCGAGAGGCTCTTGGACCACGACTGCAGAGTAGCCTGCTCATCACAGCTAGAGAAAGCCTGTGTGCAACAGCAAAGACCCACCACAGACAAAAAAATTTTTAAATCTTTAAAAAAAATATTTTAGTGAATATGTAAAAAAAACCAGATACAGAAGCTGTATGGCTTTTTTTTTTTTTTTTAATTAAAAAGCAGTGCATGATCAGTTGTAGGAAAATGTAGATGAGACGAAAAGAAGAAAATAAATATCAGCCAGTATTTCCACCATCAAGATATAAACAGTAACACTTGGAGCTTGTCCTTCCAGGTTTCTTGCTATATGCATCTACGAGAGAAAGCCAATAAAAGAGCTGGGCATCTAAATAACTTATTTACACAAACAAGTTGATAAATATGAGCATTGTTTTACATTTTTTAAAAAAATCCTTGAATAGCATGAGAGGGAACCTTTCCATATTATTTCATACCTTTCATCTAATAGCTACGTAATGTTTTATAATCTCCCAGCCTACTGCTATTGGTCATAACTAAGCATCAAAATCAACATGTACAAGTGTGCACAAAGCTTTGTGTATTTGTCTCATTATTAACTTAGATGAAATTTCTTCAGGTAAAATTAGTCAATCACAGGTGCTAATACCAGACTTTAGAATTTCTCTCTGCTTATTCATTCAGTGAAAACTGAGTTTCTACTATGTGACAGCCCTACTCTAGGCACTGAGGCTACACGAGGAAGCCAAGTGCCCAAAACAGAGTTCCCTGTCTCAAGAAACTTGGTGGGAAGGCTGGATCAATAGGACAATAAGTAAATCCATAAATTAACAAGCTGATTTCAAACAATTATAAATTGTTTGAAACAAGATGAGTTGAAGAAATTGCTGTGAAACAAGATGAGTTGAAGAAATTGCAGGGCTTAGGTATGTGGAGTAAACAGGAAAGCCCTCATTGTAGAAGTTTTGTTTAGTTAATATTTGAATGACAGGAGAAGTCAGACGAGGATAAATATGGGGGTAGAGAATTTTGGGCTGAGGAAACATACATACAGAAACGTAAGGCAGAGGCAACTTTAACGTGTTTCAGAACTGAAGTCCCTGTGTGGCTATAGCCCAGCTGGCAAAGGGAAGAGTAATAGTAATGGAATCAGAGAGTTGGGAAAGACCATAGTCAGAAACTTGAGTTTTACACCAAGTGCAAAGGAAAGACATAGGAGATTTTATGGAATGGAATGAAATCTGGTTTATGTATTTAGAGAATCACTTGGCTACTAAGTGAAGAACGGATTAGGGATGAGAGTATTTGAAAAGATAAAAATGGAAACAGGGAGACAGATGGAAGCTTTGCATCATCCCAGGAATAGATGATTATGCTTTGTTCTAAGGTGGTATTGGCAGAGGTAGTGAAAAGTGGATGGATAAGGGATATCTTTTGACTTACTGAAGAATTGGATGTGGTGGGTGAGAGAAAGGAAGCATTAAGGATAACTCTTAGGTTTTTGGCAGGACAGCTGGATAGAGGGTAGTGTATTTATTTAGATGGAAGACAGAGGAATAGTTCTGGGAATGGGAATCAAGTTGGCCATATTAATTTAAAATGCCCAATAGACATCCAGGTGGAGATGTCTAGCAGACAGTAGTTTTTGGTGCTCAGATATGAAGAAATAATGTATCAGTTTATATTCCTAGCAAAAGTTTCTATGACTGCCCACTTCTCAGTATGCCAAGAATTATTTTTTTATAAGCAAAAATGTTTTACTATTTTCATAATTATTAGTTATTTGTGTTTCTTTACTGAAATCCTTGTTCATATTCTTTTACCATTCTGTTCAGGTCCTTCTGGTTTGTAAAAGCTGTCTGTAATAAGTACATTAACCTTTTTAAATCTAATTTATATTATAGTTTCCCCCCCCCAACTTGACATTTGTTTTCAATTTTTATGTTTTTTTAATACATTAGAGAAATGTTTATATAGTCATATTATAATTTCTTTTGTTTTTGCCTTTGTATCCTTTAAAAGTCTTTTCAATCTTAAGATTAGGAAAAATTCCCTCTGTGTATTTTTTTAGTTCTTTGCTGACTTGTCTTTTGCATCTTTTAAGGTTTTATTTTAGAATATAAATATAAATCTCATTCCCTCTCCAAAATAGTTCTAATTTCACTGAAATTAAATAATCTATTCTTTCTCATTGATAAAATATTCCACCCTTACTTTATATCCTAAATTCTTAAATTTAAATTCTAAATTGTTATCCTAAACTTGGGTCTGTTTGGGGTTTTCTGTTATACACTATTATTAATTCATATAACCATTTTTCTCCCCTCCTTTACAGCTCTGCTGAAAACTCAGAGAATCCCTTTTATTATGCAGTGTTTTTTTTCCTTTTGCTTAGTTTCAGCAGCTTCAATTACTGTCAACAATTTGCTCTACTTGTTTTACCTATCCCCAACATGCACGTACACACACACACACACACATGCACGCACGCACGCACGCACGCATGCACACATACCCTTTTCTTGCTGAGGGTCTTAAAGCTAACCAGTCAGTATTCAGAGTTGCCTGGTAGTTTCCAGGTTGCTATTCTGTAGTTGGTTTGTTCAAATCAAGATTCACTAATTAAACAAGACTCACTAATTGTATTAGCGTATGTCTCTTAATTCTGTTATTAACTCTAACACAAAACTCTGCCCCTATTTTTTGTGCCTTTGATCTTTTGAAAAAAACTAGGTCTCTTGATCTATAGACTGTCCCACATTTTGAATTTGACTGATTGCTTCTTGTGGTATCATTTGACTTGTTCCTCTGTTCCATTTTCTGTGGACTAGAAATTAGATCCAATGGCTTGATTAAATTCAGTATATTACTTCATTTATGTATTTCATAAGCCAAAATATATATTTTGATTCTGTGTACCACATAATAATACCTGGTTGTCTCACTTTAGTGATGCTAAGATAGATTAGTGGGTTCATTTGGTGGACAGCCTGATCTTTTCATTATGAAGTTCCTCATTAAGCTTTCACTCATCTCTTGGTATCTGTTTATCATCTATTCCAGATGACCATTACATGTATCATTTATTCCCATATGGGTTGTACAATAGTGATTTTCCTGACTTTATCATTCTGAACTGATTAGCTGGAATTCCTCAGTATGTTCACATAATGGAATGTTTGATAACTATACAAAAGAATGTGGAGAATCTCTATATACAGATATAGTTATTGCTAGCACTCTTTTTTAAGTGAAAAGGTCACATTTAGAGCAGTGTATATATATATTAGTTTATATTGTATTATTAAGTAGAGACAATGGAAGATAAGACCAAAAGCTAATAGTTAGCTTAGGGAGAGGGATCAAGAGTGAAACAAGATATTTCTGAATTATTATAAAGTTTTGACATTAAAACTACATAAATTTTATTCAAAAAAACAGAAAATGAATAAAAGATAGAAAGCAATCCTTGAAAATTAAAATCAAACAAAAAGAAGTGAACCAGTTTATCAAGTTGAATACATGCTGATACAGAAAAAAGTATTGTTTTAACAAATCTTAAAAATCAGTATTTTGTATTTTCTGAATGGAAAATAATCTAAGGACAAAAGAACTACAAAGAAATCTTTAAATAACCTTCCACTTACAATAATATTAGTGTTGTTATATTGGAACTATCTTAGGATATTGTAGGATGAAACAAATAAGTAAGGCTGTTACCAGAGCTTCCCAGGGGGCTCAATGATAAAGAATCCACCTGTTGACACAGAAGATGGAGTTCGATCCCTGGGTTGGGAATTTCCTGTGGAGGAGGAAATGGCAACTCATTCCAGTATTCTTGTCTGGAATATTCCAGGACAGAGGAGCCTGGCAAGCTGCTGTCCATGGGGATGCAAAGAGTTGGACTTGACTGAGCACACATGCATAAGGCTGTTACCATTAGAATCCAAGATTTTCAGCAAAATAGAAGAGCGATATAGGCATAAAATCAAAAAAGTTAAAATGCCATTACCTAAATTTGAATTGGAAATGTCAGCGTGAACTCATTATTATTATTTTTTTCTTCTTCTTTGATTTCTATCTCTGTTGTAGAAGTCTGGAAGTAATAACAGCACAATAACAATGTTATCTAAATTATGGTCTCTAGATACCATCCCAGTTTAAAAGGAACCAAGAATCTTTTTTTAATAAACGGCTAATTTCAGTTCTGAAGGAGGAGTGATATGGAATGTCGTGTCAGAAAACAAGGAAACTAACAGAGACAAGGGTTCATATCAAAAGGACACTGGAATCAGCTGTAAGGGGCTGTCACTGGCAAAAGATTGGGTAGTGTGGGCATCAAAGCGAATAGTAACTGCAATTCATTAAGTCACTTTGAGTTAATAAGAGCCATGACTTCATAATAATTTAAGAATATAAAAGGAAACAAAAACTAAGCAAGCAGAACTCATAGAACATCATTGTCATTCCTATGGCAGGAACATATTCTGAAAATTGAAAAACTTTAAAAATAAGCATTTATCCTGCCTTTCCAGTATGAAAGATATTCAGAGAAACCAAATTCTTGATGTTTGAAAAGTATTGTTGAAATTTTGTTGTTAAGTCTAACCATTACATAAGGTTTAAATTTTTTCAGTGTTTTCACTTTGAGTTTTTTTAAGAGTGCTTTAAACTGAGCTGCCCTATTAGGTTTTTCTACTGTTACAGAGCTAGATTCAAACTTTATCTTCTTGCTTTCCTGTATGTTAATTTCCTATAATAGTCTAATAAATTGTATTTGTGTTTGATACATTGTTCTTTTGTTTTGTTTCAAATTGCCCTTTCAGCAGTATCCTGGTATGAACCAGCTGTCCTCCAGTCTGGGAGGATTGAGTCTTCAGAGTTCTTCACAGCCAGAAAGCCTGAGACCCGTCAACCTTACTCAGGAGAGGAATATTTTACCCACAACTCCTGTTTGGGCTCCTGTACCCAACTTGAATTTAGACCTCAAAAAATTAAACTGTAGCCCAGAGTAAGTATTTATAATCTTTAGTAAGTAAAACCTTGTCAAAAATATTGCATGACTTTGAAACATATTAAAAATACTATGGTATTAATTCCTTGATTGGAAGTTTTGTTAATGTGAATGCTTGTAATTTAGTTTGTGTAGAAATTCTGGATGTAAAATTTAGTTTAAGTCATTGGTTCCTGTCCTCTTTGTTGCTATTGAGTCTCATTCCTTGTCTCATTCCCTATTATCTAATGCTAGGAAAAGTTTTTTCTATTTTAGTGAAGGGTTTTAGAAACCCAAATCTACCTATATTTTTCTTAAATTTCTTTCTCCTCACTTTTCACCAGTAGTAACTTCTGATGCCTTTTAAATTAGGTGAAATCTTAATTTAATGCAGTTCAATCTCTGTTTGAAAAGGATACAGATTAGATAAGTAGTTTTTTTCTAAATTTTCTTTTCCCACTTAGTGTTGAATGAGAAGACCCTTGCCCCAACGTGTATTTATCCATTTATTTAGCCTGAATATTGATTTGGATTTTCTTTATTGAGCATTTCCTCACTTCACGGAGAAGTTTAGCTGGCAGCCTCCATCTGATGGCCACAAGCCACTGGTGTCTGCTGAGCTGTTACTCACCTCACAGTGCCCCCAAACCGAAAGTTCTCTGTTACTGCCTGCTGTCTGTTTTTCTGTTTCCTAAGTGTAGAATGTTTCTCTGTACCCAGACATCTTCCTGCTTCTGGAATCTCCTCATAAATTCTGATTCACAGACAATACTGTCTTCCTTGCATTAGAATTAGTGTTCTTTAGAGGCAACATATATATATGTATTTTTAAGGCAGTAGTTTTCTAGCTTAAAAAATAAAGCTAACAAGTTCCTCTCTTTTTAACCAAAGTCAGGAAACAGAAAATGGGGGTGCTTTGAGGGTTCCACCTCTTCTACCACACCCTATACTAGCCCCCAATCACTGTCTAAGGCAGTGCCAAAATCATTTCTATAAAAATGTATAATCATTGATTCCAGATTGAAAGTAGATGCCCAAACTACATGTAAGTTGCTATCGGGTCAATAAGTATGTGAATTATGGCCTTGTACTATGAATGGTTAGGCATCCCCCCAAGTAGGTAAATATAGTATATGTTTATGTGTAAGAGATCACATAGATAGGGAATAGTTCTCTGTTTCTACTCAATTATGTGTAAAATACATAAAATACCTCTTACCTAAATAGCAAAGCAGAGTAGTAGGCTTTAGAGCATAGATTTAGAGTTTCACAGACTTAGGTACTTATCGTGGTTCCACTGATAAGTAGCCGTGAAGCTGTGCCAATTACTCAATGTCTCAAATCTGTGTTGTCAACTGTAAATCAGGAATAATAATTGTGTCTGCATATTAAGATTAGTCATTCAGTATTTCAGTCAGTTCAGTTGAGTTGCTCAGTCGCGTCCGACTCTTTGAGACCCCATGGACTGCAGCATGACAGGCTTCCCTGTCCATCACCAACTCCTGGAGCTTGCTCAAACTCATGTCCACTGCGTCAGTGATGCCATCCAACCATCTCACCCTCTGTCGTTCCCTTCTCCCGACTTCAGTCTTTCACAGCATCAGGGTCTTTTCAAATGAGTCAGTTCTTTGCACCAGGTGGCCAAAGTATTGGAGTTTTAGCTTTAGCATCAGTCCTTCCAGTGTCAGGACTGATCTCCTTTAGGATGGACTGGTTGGATCTCCTTGCAGTTGTCCAAGGGACTCTCAAGAGCCTTCTCCAACACCACAGTTCAAAAGCATCAATTCTTCAGCGCTCAGCTTTCTTTGTAGTCCAACTCTCACATCCATACATGACTACTGGACTTGAATGCTTTCTGAATTAGGTGTCAGACACTGTTTCTAGTTGCTGGGAATGAAGCAGTAAACCAAACAAAGTTCTCACAGTCTCATGTAACCTGTATCCTATTAGGGAAGATGCACTGTGAGTAATCAAAGCAATGAATAACTATGAAGTAGGGAGTAGTAAGGATTGAGGTTGATTATTTTCAATTGAGGAGTCAGGATAGGTTTTCCCAAGGAGTTAACATTTGAATAGAGATCTGAATGAAATGAGAGAGCAAAATGTGACTCTAGAAAGAGGGTGCCAAGCTGCATGAACAGCAGATGCAGTGGTCCTGAAGCAGAAGCCAACCTGGTGTGTTTGGGGAGCTCACCAGTGTAGAGCCAGCCCATGTCTGGATTATCTCTGCATGGTGTCAGCCACACTCCTTAGACGTCCCGGCACCGCCTCCGGCACCTCTGCCTGTGTGTCTGGCTGCCCCTGTGTCAGTTCTGTGTCTGCCGCTCTTGGGTTGTGGGCACTTGGTCTGTGAGAGGAATAGTGCTAGGGCGACACAATGAACGAAAGGTTGCTGATGGAGAAGATGAAGTACACAACCAAAGCAGATCAGACTAACTGATGCCCTGGAAGCATACGTAGATCTCAGAGCACTGAGGAAGAAGCCTTTCCTTCTGACTTGTGATCAGGGGTGAGGGTGGTTTCACAGGAAGCTAGAACTTTGATGAGTCTCATAGAAAAAGGAGGAGTTCAGGAGTTCAGTAGCTGAAGAATGCACAGTTGACCAAGAACAGCATTCTTAAGATGGAAAGGTACCGTTTCACTCATGTTTTATGCTCCCTCCTATTCATGCCCTGATAGTCATACTAGAGTTACTGTGTTTTCCTAAGTGTGTTGTACTTTTTCACCATGAAAATGTTGAGTCCTTAATTTGGATCTTTTGACATATAAATTGCATATGTACCTGTTAAGTCATCAGGACCCTCGTAGTTATAGTTATGTAGTATGTCCAGTGATTTTCACGTATCCTCTTAAATGTCTGGCTGTCTACAACTGTCCACGTCAGTATTAATATTTTTCCTGATAGCTGACATAGTCCATGTTGTTTCTGTCTTTACAGCTCATTTCGGTGTACTTTAACAAATATTCCACAGACACAGGCGTTACTGAATAAAGCGAAGCTTCCTTTAGGATTGTTGTTACATCCCTTCAGAGACCTAACGGTAAGGTAACATATTTTAAGATATTTGTGGGTATTGACCTCTGTACTTACGTGCAAGATGTTTAGATTGTATATTTTCTTAGAACTTTTTTCATTTTGTTTTATTGAAGGTAGAATTAATTATTTCTGTCAGTTTTGATACAACAGACGTTTTCTGTTACCTGCTGACAGGAGCAAAAACGGAAAGGCAGATAATTGCAGTGCAGGATAACTAATCCCTGTAACTAATCAGAATCTATGAAGTAGTTAGGTAATGAATACAGTACTGGAAGGGGTTTCCTCTGGGTACAGTAGCAGATGTTTTCTACAAGCAATGAGATCTGAGCTGCATTTGGAAAGACTGGTAGTTTTAGCGGTACTGTCAAACGGCCACAGATGACAGATAAACATTACGAGTTCTTTTTTAAACATAAAGGAAACACCACTAATGATGCACAGTTACGGAGGAAAACCATATGATTGTTCCCAACTGTATTAATCAGATAACCTTTGTAATAATAAAGTCTAAATTCTTCAAGCCTATTGAATTAAAGCATTATTTTTTAACGTTTCCATAGTCTATTTGATTTAATACCTGCCATGCTGGATTTTTATACATATTTCTGGTATTTCATGCAAGTATATTATATTTAAACTAAAATTTCTAAACTTCAGAAAAAACATTTAATCAGATACATTTTATTTACAAGTTGTATTTCACCCTCATACTTCTTTATAACTGTGGTTTTTTTATCCTTTCATTGCTAATGAGTTTCTTTTGCTCTCATTCAACCAAAAAACATTTTTTGATTACCTGTCATGCTGAGTGCTGAGGATACAAAGGTCATTAAGCTTCCTTGTGGAGTTTTCTTTCCTCAAGTGAATAGAAAATAAAATAATTATAATAGGTGATAAGTACCTTTATTATATTCATTCAGTAAGTACTATTTGACCACCTGTAATAAAATTGCAACCTTTATCTCTAAACCACGATGGATAGCTTCCCATATACATAGGTGAAAATTTTTGTCTGAATATGCATTCCATATATGATAGCTTCCGGAAGTGTATACACTAAATTGGCAGCAGTGGCTTCTTGGGAATGTAGAATTCTGGGTAATTTTTAATTTCCTCATTTTCAGTTAAATATATTTCCTAACTTTCACAAATAACATGTAGTTACTTAGGTGTAAAGTTCCTGTCCCACACTAAGCCTTGAGAGATGCTGTCTTTAAGGCACGTTGTCCTTGGCTTCTGGGGGTCCCCGCCCGGGCTGTGTGGTTGCCTGACCAGCAGGGCCGTGGAGCCTGGCACCAGGCGCAGTCAGGCGGCAGAGACAGAGGCATCTTATGCAGTACGAGTCTCTCACCCTTGCTTCTTATCAGTTTAGCTGATAAGCTGAGGTTATTATATTATCTTAGCCAACCAGACTTTTCTTGTCTGCCAGTAACTTTCATTACATTTGACTTGGCTTTATTTTAGTGTTATTTTACAGTTTGTGACAGAAAGGGGAGAAACTTGGTAGCTACTTATGTCGATCATTGCACCACTGGAATTTATTAAAATGCTTCAGTTTCAAAACACAAATGTGTTTTCTGTTCTGTATAGGGAGCAGAGCAGTATGTGGTCCAGTTTTCCTCTGGGATGTTTTTTTCTGCTACAACATCTTTATTCTCTTTCCTAGCAATTACCAGTGATAACATCCAATACCATTGTGAGGTGCCGATCTTGTCGAACATATATCAACCCTTTTGTATCCTTCATTGATCAACGTAGATGGAAATGCAATTTGTGCTATAGAGTTAATGATGGTGAGTTTCATATTCTTTTAAAATATTTATTTCATTTATTTGTGCCAGGTCTTAGCTGAGGATGTATAGTTGTGGCATGCGGGATCTTTAGTTAACAGCAGGTGAGCTCTAGATCTCAGACTAGGGATCAAACCTGGGCCACCGGCATTGGGAGCAGAGTCTTAGCCACTGGACCACCAGCAAAGTCCCTCAGATTCTTAAAATAATGTGTCTTGTATTATTTTAGACATTTTGACATTGTTGCTATCATCTGGTCTCTCCTCACTGTTTATAAACTTTCATGACACTTTTAATGAAGAGAATACAGGCTAGGGACACTTCATTTTTGGCTGGCCAAGGGGGTAATTGATAATGTGGAGATTGACAGGGAGGAGAGAAGGTAAAAAGAATTCATAAACCAGCCCAGGTGGGATGCATGAGACAAGTGCTCGGGCCTGGTGCACTGGGAAGACCCAGAGGAATCGGGTGGAGAGGGAGGTGGGAGGGGGGATTGGGATGGGGAATACGTGTAAATCTATGGCTGATTCATATCAATGTATGACAAAACCCACTGGGAAAAAAAAATAAATAAATAAAGGAGAAATTGAAAAAAAAAAAAAGAAAAAAAAAGATTTAAAAAAAAAAACACATCTTTTCATCTAAAACTACATGAAAAAAAAAATTATTTTTGAAGAAGTGAAGTGAAGGAGTGCAGGTCAGACAGATGAGAGCATGCACACTAATCATGCTTGACCCTGACAAGTTTAGATTGTCTTCTTTTTGTACATTTGGTTCATTCAACTCAGTGTAGATCTCTGCCAGTATGTGTGGATGCATGCGTGCATATGTATCTACTGTCCCCTTTAAGGACATTTCTTAGATCCTCTTACTATGATTGCTTTCAAATCTTGTGTTTCTGATTTCTTTCCCATGTCATGTGACATAATAAATAGGACACAAGCCTAAGAAGCAAGGCTCCTTGTGTCCTGGTTTTCTCATCTGATTTCAGAAAATAAGTTTTCTTGTCCTCCTGATTTATTTTTTAAAGAAGGTTTAGGGGATTAGTTTTTACCATTAGATCTTCACAAAGCTATTATAAACTTCATAAATATTAGTAATAGAGGTGTTTATTTCTAGGCATATATATGTATTTAGAAATTGTGCTACTAAATTTGTACTGGATTCCTAATCTTATCTAGTTCCTGAAGAATTTATGTATAATCCCCTTACCCGATCCTATGGAGAGCCTCATAAACGGCCAGAAGTTCAGAATTCAACAGTGGAGTTCATTGCTTCTTCAGATTATATGGTAACTATTCAGTGTTAAAATTAGTCCTAGAGTGCAATTGTATTGGTCATTTGGTAATTTACTCTTAAGTGAATTCTTATCTAATTTTTTAAATTGTCCATAGTATGATTTCTTTGAAATAGTGCTGAAAGCTTGTACTTAACAAATAGATAACTCTTTGTATCTTTGTAAAGATTATTTGATCTCCTAGAAGAGTGCAGTTATATCCCTAAGAAACATTGGTAATGTTTCCTAATAAATAACTATCATCTACAATTTGTTGCCATTTTGATTTCATTACTTGCATGGAATGAATATAAGTATTCTTTTTACCATTTAGTATTTAAGATCCTTCAATAGACAATCTCATATTTTTGTCAAAAATTGCTTTTAAGAACTTGCTTTACACCTAGCACTTAACCCTTGGGATTCAACTGCCATCAGGTGACCCAATGGTACTAATGATTGTCAGGTTTAAAAATATAAATGTTTAAAGTAAAATATTTTTAGGAGTAGGGAAGGGGTTAAAGATTAATATATAATAATAAATATGCTTAATTTTTCTTGGAAAGATATCTCAGCCATCACTCCATCAGGAAGACATTTAACCTATCTATTTAACCATTACTGTGTAATTACTGCCTAATCATGCTTAATCCATGACCAAATTTAAAGGAAAAAAAATCAAAGGAATATCATTTTCATTACCTAAGGTCTTATAAAACATTGATTCTATTTGTGTAGATATATGTATATATATTTTACAATCAGTAAATATCCAGTACTAGTTGTGATATAAAAAGAATGACTTATACCTACTGAATATGTTACATTATTTCTATTCCTTTCAGCTCCGTCCACCTCAGCCCGCAGTTTACTTGTTTGTTTTAGATGTGTCTCATAATGCAGTAGAAGCTGGATATTTGACAATTTTATGCCAGGCACTGCTAGAAAATCTAGACAAGTAAGAATTTTTTTTACTCTGTGTGTGTGTGTGTGTGTGTGTGTGTGTAAGTGTATAAAATGTGAAGCATGTATATTAGCAATTTATGGGGTTGGGTTTTATTAAGTTTAATTTCATTTATCACTAAAAGAGTACATTGTATCTACTTTAGAATAAAGGTCTACTGTGTATATTATTTGGATTTATAACTTTATATCTGAATGTTAAAACCATAATAGTTTTAATACCTAGGAATTTAGATTTTATCTAACTATCCCCCTTGACTTAGCAAGTCTGAGCACTTAGATCCAGAAAACGCAACCTAGCCAGGGTATCAAGGATCTGGATGAGAGAAATCGAGCTGTAATTTATGCCTGAGCAAGCAGTTTTTCATAAGATAGTTTCAGATGTGCTAATGAGAAAATGAGCCAGATAAAGGGAGAGGGAATTGATACTGTGCTGAACATTTCAAGAAGCCAGAAACTGAACTGGCACATTAGTAGGAAGCTTTATGGTGAACGTGGAAACAGAGTATAGGATAAGGTGATTATACTTGGCTCTGATTCCTGCCTGTCTGTCTACCAGTATTAGTCATGAAGGAGACCCTTGACTAAACTTAAAAAGTGGATGTTCCAGATCTCTAGGAAACAAAGTTGTTTGTACGTTTCTTCTTCTACTCCAACACCCATAAGAAATATGGCTTAAGGTTGTTAGTAAGAGTAGCTTCCTACTGCCAGTGGGTTCTTGATTTGTGTAGAGGTGAATATATATATTGAATATATTGAATATATTCAGTTGAATTGAATTCAATATATATATATATTCAATATATATTGAATATATTTCAATATTGAAAATACATGAATATTTTGTCCGAAATACTCAGTGATTCCAAAAGGTTCTTCTCTTCCATCTTCCATTTGAGTTTGAGAATCCTTATTCTGTTGAGTGCTAGCTCTAGACGCTATAATTGTGTATCACTGATTTTGGCCTGTGAATAAACTGATAACATTGAGACATTCAGGATTAAAAACATCCAGAGATATTAAATGATTTGCCTGAAGTTTCTGTTAGTAACTTAGTGATTTCATATTTTTGTTCTTGATTGAAGCATTTGCCCTTTCTAAGTCACAAGTGCTTAGTTCAGACATGACTTTAGCAGTGAGTAGCAAAGGAAGACACTCTGCAAACAAATAGCTGTTAAGACTGAAGAGTTAGCTTGCTGGAAAGGTATTTGATGATATAGCACTAGAAATAGGAGCCAGTGCAATGCAAGAGACCAGGGTTCAATCCCCAGGTCGGGAAGATCCCCTGGAGAAGGCAGTGGCAGCCCACTCCAATATTCTTGCCTGGAGAATTCTATGGAAAGAGGAGCCTGGTGAACTATAGTCCATGGGGTTGCAAAGAGTCAGACACGACTGAGACAAACACATTCACTTTTCACTTTCAACAGAGATGAGTGACTATTTGCAAATTAAATGGTCTATGGAAAGCCAAAAAGATAATATTGGGAATGAAAAATAGTTTCTAAAAACGTATATGTTTGATTAAAGTGGAAATTAAAAGTATCAGGAAAGTAAAAATGTAAAGGTGATAGGATAGCAATAAGATATTACCATGCTTTTGGAAAGGGCTGTGTATATAACTTTGAGAAAGGAAATTCGATGCTGGAGCAGTTCTAGCTCAGCTTTGTATTTTGGCCTAGAGTTACGTAGTGTCCTTTGCGATTGATAACAAATGACTCTAATAAGCAGTGACCTTAGAAATCTCAAAGAAGTGAAGAAATTAGTCTGTAGAAACAAGGTAAATCTTGACCAGTATTGCTAAGCTAAACACCTGCATAACTTGTTTTCTGTTCTCTGAAATGCCTTTTTTAAAAATTGGAATATAATTGCTTTACAGTGTTGTGCTGGTTTCTGCTTTACAACGTCATGAATCAGCCTCTAAGTAGCCTGATTGATCCTTCATAGTAATAATAGTGCTTCTTGCTTTGGTGCACACTGTTTTGGCATCCTGTAATATTAAAAAATATCTTTAAAGACATTGCTAAAACAATAAATTATGTAAAAAATTATAATAAATTACATTTAAAAATTATAGCAGTTAACATGATGGTACTTAGAAATATACTGATACTTTTGTAAGGCAGGGCATCTATCTTATTATTAATAAGGATAGCTTGACAGGCTTTTTTTTGACAGGCTTTTAAATGGTTATTTATTCTTTGCTGTATTATTGACTTGAATACTGACAGAAAATTTGAATACTTGAATACTCACAGAAAAATTTTAAAACAATGATAATAGATTAAATGTCTTGATGTTTCTGAATGTGGTTTTTATTTAAAATTTTACATGTTAAAATCTTTTCTTGAAAAGTACTCATTTTGTCCTTAAAATACTTAAACAATATACATGATTTTTATAATACTAAAACTGAAAATATGAGCGATTTTTACTTAAAGGAGTTTGTTTCAGAGGAAAGTTAGCAAAAAAGTCTTTGTTTTTTAAGCATATCATTTTAAGTTTTGATTTATTATTTGAAGATAGTTCTGTTATCAGAGGCATGAACTCTATAAACATGTCTGGTTTCATCTGAAAATGAAATGTTTTATACTTACTCTTTTCTGATATGCATTGGTTCAGATAGCGGTAGCTATCCTCTATAAAAAAAAATAAACAATTAGTATTTTTTGAAAATAGGATATGTCACTTAGCAGTTTGAATTTAAAATTATTATTTTTATCTTTAGGCTCCCTGGAGATTCACGAACAAGAATAGGATTCGTGACCTTTGATAGCACTATTCATTTCTACAATTTACAAGAAGGATTATCACAGCCTCAAATGTTGATTGTATCTGATATAGATGGTAAGCAGTGAATAAAACAAACCTCTATTAATAAAACAGAATTTTGGAATTAAGGTTACTTTATTTTACAATACAACTTGTCATAATGCTTGTCATAATGCTGCACAGATAATTTAGCTCATTAGATATTTGTTTTAAAATAATTGCTTTCCTGGAAAGTACTTGAGTCAAAGTTTTTCCACACCTGTGTATGTGTACTTACACATGCTCACACACACACACACGTATGATATGTACAGAGGATATATATTAAATAAAGCAATATTGTGCATACCCTTTACATGTATGGACTTAAAAAACTAAGATTTTTTAAATTCGAAATTCTTTTGAGTTTATTTATATTTTGGTTAAAATATATGTTTTCCCTATAGATGTTTTTCTACCTACTCCGGATAGCTTACTTGTGAATCTGTATGAAAGTAAAGAGGTGAGATTGACTTTTTTTTTTAAGTACTAAAGTATTTCTGTTACTTCAACTGATTGTAATATTGAACATGTGTTTACTTGGTATATATTAACATTTCAGTAAACATTGTAGGTAGCGTATCTGTTGACTGCTCACTTTGCATTCCTCCAAAATGTAGTGGCATATACTGTACTCTGGAATATTTTAAAGAAGAATATTGCCCTTCCTTCTCAGTAATTCCACTTTTAATCTTTGTTTTCCCAGCTTATAAAAGACTTATTGAATGCATTACCAAATATGTTCACCAATACAAGAGAAACACACAGTGCCCTGGGTCCTGCTCTCCAGGCTGCCTTTAAATTAATGTCTCCAACAGGTGGCCGTGTGTCTGTATTTCAGACACAGTTACCTTCCTTGGGGGCAGGACTTCTGCAGTCCAGAGAAGATCCTAATCAGAGATCAAGCACAAAGGTATATTAGTTCCTCTCTCATATTCAAGATCATGGTTTCTACCTCTATTGACTTGTTTAATTATTTGATAGTCTATTTTTCTAATTCTTTGACAGTAAAAAAAAAAAAATACAAACTGGTAAGAGTGTTTAATTTAAATTACCATTTTGTTGTTGTGTTGCAGTGTGTTCTTTTTAATACTTTGTTTTATGAGTCATAGAAATTTAGAAATTGTCTACTCTAACCCTTTTTTTACAGATGAGGAAACAGATTAAACAGTCTTGCCAAAAGTTAAATTAAGATTTAATGGTAAAGATGTGACTTAGATTTTCTGACTTCAGTGCTCTTTTCTATTTCACAATTGATAAAACTTACTAAATCTGAGATATAATTTAATCTGCACATATTAATAAACTTTTAATGAAGGTAATACAAATCATTGTATAAAACTTGGAACATAGAAACATATAGATGATCAGTTATCTCATTGTCAAGATAATAGTAGTTAAATAAATACAAATAAGCGTAATTGGGCATCATACATGTATACTATATTTTTTCATTGACTTTTTTCACTGAAGTGAGCATTCACTCATAGTGAGCATTTTCGGAAGTCCCTAAAAATTCTACTTAAAAAAGGTTTTTTTAGTAAATATGAAAACATGATTTCGTTAATTGCCTTCTTGCTGTTTAAGAGTGAAATGAGGCTGAATGTTCCTAGGGTTTTACAGTGAAGATTTGATCAGGGTATTTTAACCCCAATTTCAAATACTCGTTTTTGTTCTGTAAATAAGTTTTGTCTGACCTCAACTTATATATATGAAAATGCCATTGCATCTAGTTATGAGTATGAATTAAACAGTTTTAATAGTGTTGTAAATCTTTAGCCACATATTCAGTTTTTCCCTAAGATAAATTTCTAGAAGTGAAATTATTGGATCAATGAGTATAAACTGTATTTAAAATTATTATTTTATTTTACTTATTGGGATTTCTAATCAACCTGTACTCTTAAGGACTCTGATTACTTTTTTATTCTTTACCAATTTGCTAAAGAATTGCACTGTGTTTTACTTTTTATGAAATTGTGCTTTTAAATTGCTTTTGAGAAAGAAGCTAATTTCAAAATAAACTGGGGACAAGTATATTTTTATATTTATATTTTTTATTATATTATTTATATTTATATTTTTTAACTCATCAACAAGTACAGCTAACATTATCCAGCGCATTGATCCATCGTAATCCATTATGCAAAGTGTTTACTGATTTCTTTGATACAGTTTTGAGTTTTTTTGTTCTCATTTAACTTTTAGAAGTATTGTCTATCTATAGCCTGAGACTCAAGAATTTAAGTGTCTGTTCTAAGCTCACATAATAATCATACACTATAATTGAAACATTTTGTTGTGCAATGTAGTGAAATAATTAAGAACTTGGAGCCTGGCTCTTGCATTCTTAACTCTTCTCTATTGCCATCTCCTCAGCTCAAGTGTCCTGGTACCAACAGGAAAGACTTTGCTCACTCTGTTAGTCTCTCGTGTTATTGTGTAACAGTATACGTGTAATAATTGGTAACAGCACTCATTCTGGAGCCAGACTGCTTGGATACTCCAGCATCTACCACTCAATAACTATGTAATTAGTTGAGTTACATAGTCATTTGTTTGCCTCAGTTCCCTCATCTGTAAAATGTTGGTAACTCTGTGAAATATATATTATTATGAGGATTAAATAATTTAATTATATAAGACATCTATGCTGCCGTATATGTGCTTTTATAAATGTTAGTGATTATTCTCATAGGAAATCTATGCCAACCACCTAGACATAAAAAAAAAAATCCTTAGTTTGATAGGGGGACAGAGGATATTCTCTTCCTTATTGTAACAGATAGAAATATATGCATAATTCAAGGTTTTCTAGCTCTTACTTTATGACCTATTGACTTAGGTTGTACACCATCTTGGCCCTGCAACTGATTTTTATAAGAAACTCGCTTTAGATTGCTCAGGGCAGCAGACTGCAGTGGATCTGTTCCTTTTAAGTTCACAGTATTCTGATCTTGCTTCTCTAGGTAAGGAGATACCATTGTATTTATCTGTTTTTACATAAACATTTTTAGCATATAATTAAATGTAAATTCTTTACTAAGAGTTCTCAGTTGTTTGGGGAGAAAGACATGTGAATTAGATAATGTCTATGAAATTACCACTAAACTTTAAAAAAAAAACAACCCTATCCTATACAAATATAAAATGCTAATCTGGGTTGTTGTTTTTGTTTAAATACAATTCTTTTACCATTCTGCTCAACAGTAAACTTAATATATGTTATGTTTTATAAATATTTCTTTCTCAGACTTATATATTATCCCCATTTTTGACCACTGTAGGTTTTTTTTCATTATAACTTAGATTTCTTCATAATACAGAATCTGCACTGCTATTAGACAAGTAAAATGTTATCATTTCAGTAGCTAATACTTTTCCTTTTTCTCTCTAAAGCTTGCATGTCCAAGTATTCTGCAGGGTGCATCTATTATTATCCATCTTTCCACTATACTCACAATCCTTCGCAAGCAGAAAAGTTACAAAAAGATCTAAAACGGTATCTCACAAGAAAAATTGGATTTGAAGCTGTTATGAGAATAAGGTGTACTAAAGGTATGAAATTATAAAAGTTATGCTTTATATTATATACTTTTTTCAAAACTAATAAGCATTCATGTATTGACAACCTGTGACCACCTTTCATTATCATAAAAAAGATTTTCTACTTGATCCAACTAGCTGTACTGTTTTAAATATTATTATTAAATAATCATTGTTCAGTTTTTTAAGTAATTTGAATAAGTGGGCAGAGTTAATGCTTTGCCTTATTAGGAGGAAGTCAAGAGAAAGCCCATATTGGAGGTGATTTCAGATGAATTTGAGGAATAGGGAGGATCTTAAGTGAAAATTGTCCTATTAATGATCTTTGCCTTCCTCATCATTCAAACAGTCTTCAGTTTCAGTTATCTCTGTTTTATGTGAAAAGTACTGCTCCCAGTTATCCTTTTGATTCAAAATCAGAGATATTTTTTATTTAAAAAGTAGCTTTAACCTGAGGTAAAGAGACTAGTGCTACTTCATCTTTTATAACAAGTTTTCTCTTCCCTAGGTCTTTCCATGCACACTTTTCATGGAAATTTCTTTGTCCGTTCCACTGATTTGTTATCCCTCGCCAACATCAATCCCGATGCTGGGTTTGCAGTACAACTCTCAATTGAAGAAAGTTTGACAGATACTTCCTTAGTGTGCTTTCAAACAGCCCTATTATATACATCTAGCAAAGGTAATGTTAACAGAAGTGAAATGTAACCTGCCCCGTAATTCTCACCTCTTTTCATCTACCGGGAGATTGGGAGAGTGAACACCAATGGGAAGTAATGGAATTGGTGTTCATCAAATATACGTTCCGTTCACTCATTTTGAATCTTCAAAGAGTGCCTTTTTTGACTTATGGAAGACTTGTACCCCCAGAATCATATTAGCATAATAACTCAAAACTAAATCTGTCTGGGTTATCCTGAGCGTTATTTCTTTATCCATAACATGAGAAATTCTCCATGGCACTTAAGGTCTATCTGGTCTGTTTTCTGACATTATACTATGTAACATATAATTTAGAATGAGTACTGCTAAGATGAAAAACCAGAACCTAGTGTTCAGAATATAGTGTATGTTCATAGTTTTTGTTCAGGTTTAGAGAATGTTTAATTTTCTTTAAAACATGTTCATTGTAAAACTTTGTTTTTGCCATTTCAAAATCCTGTTGGTAATTTAATACCATCAAATAATAACTTGAATAATATTTTGACCTATTTGCTTTCTTTATTTCTTGGCCTGATGTATTTTGCAATGACATGGATTCATCCTTTCATTAGGTGAGCGGAGAATTAGAGTGCACACTCTTTGCTTGCCAGTGGTCAGTTCACTAGCAGATGTGTATGCAGGAGTGGATGTACAAGCTGCCATCTGCCTCCTGGCAAACATGGGTAAGTAAAAAAGTGAAGCAACAGGTGAAATATATTTTTCTATACTAAAAACTGAAGCCTGGGCATTGTTTTACCCTAGAAATTCCTCATTTAAAAAGTATTTATATTTTACATTTTCATTTACAACAGTGTGAATTGAGCTGTTCTCATTCTTATGAATTCTTTAGTTTAAAAATCATGTGTGGGATTCATAATCATTAATAACTGGTAGCATCTCAAGTGTTTTCCAAATGGTGACTGCATGAACAAACTGGTACATCCATATGATGGAATACAACTCGGCAATGAAAAGGAATGAACTGTTGATATGTGAACAGACGTGGATGACTCAAAGGCATTATGCTAAGTGAAAGAAGCAAAACTCAAAAGGGTACATACAAATGATTCATTCATTCAACATTCTGGAAAAGTGAAAATTATAAGAATGAAGAATAGTTCACTGATTATCAGGGTTGATGGAAGGAGGAGGATTTTTACTACAAAGGGGCAGCCACACTCAAGGGAACAACTGAAATGTATTTTTCTAACCTAAAAATGAAATTTCTGTTTGTTTCTTAAGTATTGCATGTAAATTTTATCTCTTAACAATATTCACTGGCATCTAATGGTTAAAAACTTTTTCATTTTCGTTGCTTTATAGCTGTGGATCGATCAATTTCCTCAAGTCTATCGGATGCAAGAGATGCCTTAGTGAACGCTGTGGTGGATTCATTATCTGCATACGGCTCAACTGTCTCAAATTTACAGCACTCGGGGTTGATAGCACCCAGCTCCCTCAAGTTGTTTCCTCTCTATGTTTTGGCCCTTCTCAAACAGGTAGCTGTCTGTACACTGTTAGATTTTATAAAGTCTTATGAAATTTTCAATGTATAGGTTTCCAAACCTAGTTTTTCTGGTGGGTGGTAGGGAATTAAATACTTGATTAGACAGTTGCAGCTTAGCATTGGAGGAGTTTTAAACAGGAAGAGGTGAATGGAAAATGAAGGTATACAAATACATGATGACTGTCATGAAACTATGCTCTCACTCTGACATGTGGGAGCAGCATGAATAATGGTGTGTGTGTAGCACACTCTTAGTATGTGCTCCTGGAAAGAGACTCTAAGGACAGGGCCTGCTGTTCATTGGACATCTTCCCAAGTCTCCGGCACCATAATACGTGTTGTATATACATCATCGCATTTAATCCTTACTGCTTCCTAGAGGTATTCTTTTCTCCTTTTTTCTTATGATGTCAGTCAGTATACCTTTGAGAAGCTAAGTAACTTGCTCACATATCTACCAATTAAATTGTTAGTGTTGAAAACTGAATCCAGGCCTATCTGGTGTGAAGGCTGTGCTTTTCCCATGGCTGATGGTATATATCTGTTTTAATATTTGTCCACCATATATATGTTTTACTGAAAAATGTGTATTGTTTCTTCATGTAGAAAGCATTTAGAACTGGCACAAGCACACGCCTGGATGATCGTGTATATGCCATGTGTCAGATAAAGTGTCAGCCACTTGTTCATCTAATGAAAATGATTCATCCCAACCTGTACAGGATAGACAGATTGACAGATGAGGTATGATTTTTTTTTCATTGTGTTTGAAATTTTTTAATTTAAATTTATTTGGGTGTCTTGATTCTGCATCTAAGATAGTATTGTATTGTTAACAATTTCTTCCATCTGTTTTTCCCCCTGTGACAATAATACATTAAATACAGACATTAACTATGGATTTGATTAGACAACAGGACTATTAGATAGTATCATGGTTATGGCATTTTCAAAAATAGTTTCATATGGGAAGTGATTCACTTTGTGGATTTGATTACATTTACTGCAAAGCGGCATTATAGAAGGACATTTCCCTTTGTATTTTGAAGATATTGACAGTTTGTGATGTGATCAGAGTGCAACTTTGACTATATTATTGTAAAACTAATCTGGTATCCAACAGTATTTTTAATATGCCAATATGTAATGTCTTTTTTTCTACTCTTTGGAATCAAAAAGTCCTTTGTAGCAGATATTGTAGTCGTACTTTTAGTATATCCTGAACCCAGAAGGGAAGGAAATGGGCAGATCTTTTTACCTAGTCAAGTTTTTATGTTTTAAATTTGAATACCTTTGAGCATCTTTTAATTTAGATACATTTGAGAGTCTTGATTCTACAGCCAAGGTGGTATATATTATCAATACAGTCCATCCTTGAGCAGCACGAGGGTCATGAGCACCACCCCTGTGCAACTGAAAGGCCATGTGTGACTTCATGGTCAGTCCTCTGTATCCTCGATTCGGTGCCCACGGATTCAACCAACTGCAGATCATGTAGTTCTGCAGTATGTATTGAGAAAAACTGCATATCGGTGGACCTACGTAGTTCACACTCATGTTGTTCAAAGGTCACCGGTAGTTTTTACATATTACAGAATTATCAAGTATCATTTTTCAGTATCAGAGCTAGTGGCCGTTAGCTTCCAGCCTGGGATAGTAGTTATGTAAGGTCATTCACATTCTATCTTTTTTTCTTTTCAGGGTGCAATACACGTTAATGACAGGGTTGTACCTCAGCCACCTCTTCAAAAATTGTCTGCAGAGAAACTGACACGAGAAGGTGCTTTCCTTATGGACTGTGGCTCTGTAAGTACTCTTTCGTGACAAAGCTTAACAACTGCAGCTGGCAAAAGGAGAAACACTTACAGGATCCAGCTCTGTTACCACAGATCAGGCAATGAAAGGTGGTTTGGGAATTCAGGGGCAATAAATTGGAACTGGCACAGGAGATCAGTTTGTTTAAGAGGAGTAAAGAGATAAATACCTTACTTCAAGGAATTTTTTGTCTAGAATCATAAAATTCTAAGGGACCTCAAGAATTTTTGTAGTCCAATTAATCTATTGTCTGAAATGCCATTAATAATTAGGATTTCAGGAGATGTCATTGGACAGGGTGGTGGTGAAGGGTGTCAGAATAGGCAGGGTGGCTTCGTTAATGATACCTTGTGAGCAGGAAGAGAATTCCAATAGGCACAATACAGGGTGGGGAGTGGTAGGGCGCAGGGGACATTGGTTAAAGTACAGAGGCAGTGATTGAAATAATGGAAATAGCGGGTAGGAAATGTAGTAAGTCATATATCTTGGTTGAAGCTTTGGGGGAAAAGTAAGGAAAATGGTAAAATGTATTTTATGAGAAGCTTGAAATCTCAGCAGAGAAGATATGAGCCACTCTGGATTCCTGAATGCAAATTCCAAATACGCAGGTTACAGGCTTCCTTTTTCACCTTCGTGTTTATTCCTGCTTGATTCGAGCTAGTGTACTTTGTCTCTTTTATGCTTGATGATTTTGAGAAAATGAGCCGTAATGGGTTTCCAATTAGGGAGTTTTACTGTGATTTGTTTTGTTTTTAGATTTTTTACATTTGGATCGGAAAGAGCTGTGACAATAACTTTATAGAGGATGTGCTTGGGTATCCTGATTTTGCATCAATACCACAGAAAATGGTCAGTGGATTTATATAGGTTTAACTTTTTGTGTACTTACTTGTTTAATTTTATTTTTTGAGATATAATGTACATAAGAGTCACCATTTTAATAATTTTAAAATGTACAATGCATTTGTTTTTAGTATATTCAGTGTTTACAACCATTTCCAGTATATAATTTCAGAGCATTTACATCACCTCAAAAAGAAACCTGTATCTCCCAATTCTTCCTTTCTGTTTTCCCTGGGCCACCACTAACCTACTTTCTATCTGTGTGAATTTGCCTGTTTTAGACAATTCATATATATGGAATCACACAATGCAAGGCCTTTTGAGTTTGACAACTTCTCACCATGATTTCAACATCCATATTGTAGTGTGTATCAGTACTTCATCCTTTTTTATGACTAAATAACAGTCCATTGTATGAATAGATCACATTTTGTGTATCCAGTCATTTCTTCTTGGACATTTAGGTTATCTCTACTCTGGTGCTATTGTGAAAAGTGCTTCCGTGAACAGTTTGTGTACAAATGTTTGTGTGAACACGTTTTCAGGTTCTCTTGAATCTGTAACTGGAAGTAGAATTGCTGGGTCATACGGTTAACTTTTTGAGCAACTCCAGACTATTTTCCAACAACTTTAACTTCTCTAAATTATTTTGCTGATATTAAGCATAATTTTTTCAGTAAGCCTGTACTGTATGTATGTTGATACCAAAGAAATATGATTCTGAAAGCAGTTCTCTATGCTACTTAATAGAAAAGGCCTACCTTATTCTTACATATTGTAAATATGCCCTTTCTCCTAAAATTAATATAAGTCAACGTAATTCTTAACCATGTTCGCTATTTGATTTATTTTTTAAAATTTGCCACATTAATCCAGAGTTTATTTCTAAGACTCAACAAAGAAGAAAAATGAGAAAATGATTTGAACAGGTAATTCATAGGTGGAAAATATAGTAGTGGCCATATGAATCAATGTTCAGCTTCATTTATAATTAAGAAAGCAAAATAAACTATTAATAACAGTATAGTATTTCTTTCATTTATCAGATTTTGCCCCCTGGTAAAAAATTTTTTTAATTTGATAATAGGCAATAATGCAGAGGGAATAGGTCAGCAGGCCTATTAATTGGACTGTATACATTTACATAGTCTTTAGAGGACCATTTGACAATACCTGTTGAAATTAAAAATGCACAGCGTATGACATAGTAAATTATTTACTCCTAAGAATGTATC
This sequence comes from Dama dama, assembly GCF_033118175.1. Taxonomy (NCBI): domain Eukaryota; kingdom Metazoa; phylum Chordata; class Mammalia; order Artiodactyla; family Cervidae; genus Dama; species Dama dama. The sequence continues at coordinate 22,737,224 of NC_083697.1, read as the reverse complement.
CTATAGATACACTCATAGAAGTATTCATATGTACACATATGCTTAAGAGGATATCGTGCTTGTATGCTAAGTCACTTCAGTCGTGTACAGCTCTTGGCGACCTTTGGACTGTAGCCCAAGCTTCTCTGTCCATGGGATTATCCAGGCAAGAATACAGGAGTGCATTGCCATGCCCTTCTCCGGGGGGATCTTCCTGACCCAGGGACTGAACTCACATCTCCTGAGGCTCTTACATTGCTGGTGGATTCTTTATCACTGAGCCACCAGGGAAGCCCAAGTAAAATCTATGAATCTATTAAAAAGAATACAATCTGAAAAAGAAAACAATGTGCATAATATCCATTTGTATTTTCAAAAATGTGTTTCTATATATAATAGTGACTATATTATATATATTTAGAAAATATATGAAAGAAATGTACATAAAAATATGTTTTTCTTGTACTTTTAAAATATTGATATAAATTTAAATATAATTAACCCAAACTTTTCTGTTTAAATTTTTGTATACTATTTACTTTGGAAAAAACTCATTGTACACATAGAAGAATATATTTTTCTGCATTGCAGGTGGATTCTTTACAGTCTGAGCCACCAGGGAAGCCCTCAGATATACATACACACACATATATATAAAAGAATAGACTCTTTAGGTCTTTTAAAAAATAGTCTTGCATATGGCTTTTAAAACATTCACACTATTCTTTTAAAATTTCTTGCCCTTAAATATTAAGGACAAAGGAAACATAAAATTCTGTAAGAATGTCTGTTATTAGAATAATGTATAATTGTTTATAAGTGAAACTGAAGCTTAATGATAGCCCCCCAATTTGAATATTTCCTTTGGAAGAAACAAAAAGTATAACACAATATGAGTAACATACTAATTGTGTATGTTTTATTGACTTTTCTGGAAAAACTATAATATTCAGGTAAAATATCAGTGGCATACTTATCACTAAATATGTCTTATTAGTCGGAAAAACAGATTTATCAACAGTGTAATAAATTTCTTGCGTTTGGTTGCTGCTGTTGGGGCTGGGATCGAGTGCTGGCGTTTGGTGGTGGTCGTGATTATGATTGAGTTCTAATACTGCCTAAGTCTATGAGAAAGAAAATGACTTCCTCATTGCATTTTTTTACCAGACACATCTTCCAGAGCTAGACACACTTTCATCAGAGAGAGCCAGATCCTTTATAACTTGGCTTAGAGACAGCAGACCATTAAGCCCAATTCTTCACGTGGTAAAGTAAGTACTTCTGTAACTTAATTATGAAATTGTCTTATCCTGTCCAGTCCATGTGAAATTGTTTGTCTTCAAATCAAATTTTAAATAATAATATCAAAATACATTGTAGTAGTAGAAGGCTGTTACTTGATTAACATCCCCTATCCTTTTTTGTAAAAGTCCCCATGTATTTTTTCTAATGTATAAGTATTCTTTTTAATAATATGAATTTTTAGATAAATATCCCTTTTTCTTTTTCAGAGATGAGAGTCCTGCCAAAACAGAATTTTTTCAACATTTGATTGAAGACCGGACAGAAGCTGCCTTCTCTTACTATGAATTTTTGCTTCATGTTCAGCAGCAGATTTGTAAGTGAAGTGAAATAAAATTGAATAAGAAGAGAGAGATCTATAACCTAGGTAAAGCATTAATCTGTCAGAGAAGCACATAAGAAATTTGAAATGAAGGCACTTGTTACAAGAGGCAGTGCGTAGCTAGCACCTTGTCTGAGGCTTTGGCAGAAGGTAAAGAGGAAGAAGGAACTTCACAGATTTTCTTCACTCTGAGTTTGATGCTGATAGCGCTGTTTCACCAAGTGTATTTTGAATTGGTTTCCACACATTTCCAGAGTGCAGCAGTACAGTTCTCTGTTCATTGCAAGCTGGCAAACTTCCGTAGCTATGTGGGATGATATGTCAGTGAAAAGTTAGATAAATTCCTTTTTCTTATAATTAATATAACACTTCTGGACTTGAACTCTGACAGGAGATGCCAAAAGGCAGTCGTACCGTGTTATTTGTTTATATGAATTACTTTTTAACAAGGAATGATTCATATTCATTAAATGAATTCAATATTTTCCCTGTAAAAACAATAGAGTTTCAGTACATGAACTATAGAAAAAAATATATATATAATGTACATAAATGTTACATTTGTAAAGAAAATGTAAAAATGTAACTACAGAATATGAATTGCTTAAATTGTGTTGCATTGTTGGATGACAACTCTTTTTGTCGCAGTTAGAGAATGAGGTTGACTAATGCATATTATGAATTGAGTCCACAAAAGAAACACAAAACTCTTTGTAATTCTGTTAAATCTTTTATGTGGATTTATTTATGATCAGCCTACTAATTAAAAATATTTTGCTTGACAATATGGCTTGGTGTTTTGTGTGTTTATGGTTGGGGAGAATTGGTGGTATTCTTATATCTAGGATGTGTTGGATTTACTGCTCAAGGAAATGCAGTGATACTGTATTTCAACCAGTAATATATGTGAATATGTTTTCATTAATTTGTGGACATTACAAAGTACTTATTCTGTTTATATTCAGAAAACAAACCCTACTTTCAAAATATATATGACTGTTGACTAATCATAAGCTTAATTTGTCTTTCTTGGTTAAATTAGGCATTTTTTTTTTCTTACACATTCATAGCAAAATTTTTATAACATGTGACTATCCTATTTAATTGACTTTTAAGATTACCATCTGGAACTTTGAGAGCGATCTTAATTCTGATTTTTAAATATCTTTCATTTATTAACATTTATTTACTATAAAAACTGTTAATGATCCATTAGGTTGTAGAATAAACTTTTATTATAAACACTATAAAAGTCCTACTGATGAACTTTGGAAGGGAAAAGGCTCTTGATGTGTGTGATGAGTGGTTTTGCACTTGTTGGATCTCTTTTCTTTGGATAAAAATAAAAGTAGTCTCTTAGATTCCCTGCTGGAAATGAGAGGTTAAATGACTCACCCTAAATGACATTACTAATTAGTGACAGAGCTGATGGTAGAAGGCAAATGTTCTACCCACCCACCACCTACTCCCAGCCCAGCCCACCCCAGCACTGTATGTGTCCCTGTGCCCTGCGGCCTGCAGCAGGAGAGAATCTTACTGAATTAGGAGGAGCTGCAGTGTTCCCAGGGCAGCTATATACTGTAGTTATATAATACGAAGTATCACGTTTCTAAATATTTTTGTCTTTGGATAGTTTGTTCCTCATTTAATAGGTATTTATTAGCACTTAATACTTGCTAGATATTGGTCTAGCTCAAAACACAGAAAATCCCGATTTCACAGTGCTTACACTCCTGAGTGAGTGTATGGAGGCTGGGGAAAAGACAGCATGTTTGTATGTCAGGTGTGGGAAATGCAAGGGAGAAAAATAAGGCAGAAAAAGTATCAAGAATGCTGGTTTTAACAGTAACTAGGGAAGGCCCTTCTGAAAAGGTGACCATTGAAGAGAGCCATGTGGCTGTCTGGAAGGAGAGGCATCCAGGGGGTGAATCTTTACAGTAGGTAAATGTGGAAGTTAGCCTTTGGTCACTCTGGTTTTCCCTATTAAATAATAGAAGCACTTAGAGTTACCAGTTGAGAAAGGGTAAAGAGTGTTGGAATCCCAAGAAATAGTCGCCTAGGAAGAGTAAGAGATGGATTGACCAGTGGCTTGAAGTAGGGTTGTCAGGCAGCATGAACGTAAACCAGTTAGCATGCCCCTTCCTTCTAGCCGGATTTCCTGCTTGGTGGAAAATTGGATTTAAGTTAGAGCAGAAGAGCAGGGGAACTGTGGGTGTATACAAGGAAGCTACTCTGTCATTCCAGTGGAAGGGATGCACACCGAGCGATAGATTGAGAAGAGCTTAGTAGTGGTAGTAGATAGAGAAGGGCTTAGTAGTCTGAAGGTCCTGTTGAGGTCAGAGAGCTGTCAGGGTGTGGAGACCAGAGGGAATGAACTGGAAAGACAGGAAGTGGCAGTCAGGATATGGGATGCTTGAAATTGAGATTTGGGGAAGATGTCTACATGTCTAGATGTCTACAAATGCGCAGAGAGATGCTTACCTGGGGTTTGAGATCAACAAGAGCCACATTGAAAAGCCTTGTTTTCTAAAGGCAGCCAGACTTCAGTTAGAGAATGGAGACTGACATCAGTGGGAACAGTGTGAGGAGGTTGATCTTAATGGGCTGTAGATAGATTATCTATCATCCTCACTCCCTCCTATGGGACAAGTCTCTGGCCCTTTGTTTTCTGAGGTGGGGAGTGATGAGAGAAAGGGGCATGCTCACCAGGAGTTCTCTGAGCCCCTTTTCAACTAACTGAAACTGTCATTAAAGTGAACAGTTTAGGGGTATCCCAGGCAATGTGAAAATCTGCTAATCTTCTATTAGAGTCATTGTTTAATAGGAACATACAATTTGATTTATAGTTGACACACTACTCTTAAGGAATATATCCTAGCACAAATCGAGTGCATTGATGGAAAAAGAATTCTATTTTTCGTTTATACATTAATGTATATTTGTGTGCTAAAAACTACTTGAAAGCTGTTTATAGATAGAATCTGTTGTAGTCAACCTGTGAGGCTATGAAATGCATATATCATTAATAGCAAACTGTTAAGAAAACTATGATTCCTTTGTTCAAAGTAACTTTTGAAGACACTGAAAATACTTTTAAAGGCCAAAAAAGATGAAAATTAATGAGATTGAAAGCAACACTGCAGATATTATTTAGGTGGAATCTCTAATTACTGAAGACAGTTTAAAACAAACAAACAAAAACAAACACTTAAATCTTTGGCACATGAAACAAAGACCTCCTGAAAAATAAAAATGATAGATACTTCATGAATCACTCATCTCTTATCTCTAAATTTAGAGATGGGATCTGTGTCAACCAGAAAACTGGGCATCCTCCTCCTCTGCCTTCTTAGGATACCTCCGAGAGGCAGAGAAGTGAGCCGTGATTAGGGGACACAGAGGCTCTTAACCCATTGCCTTCTCAAATGCATGTTGGGCTGAGCCAAAGATGAAAGCCCTTACTTTAGTTCCCATTAGTTAACAAGGCACAGTTTTGTAGATTTTCATTTCAATTTTGGGGCCAAAAAAGCATTGCTTACCAACAACCCACCAAATGAGTTTGCCGAAGATTGCTAAATTTGTAGTCAAGTGAAAATCAGTTTTTATTAGAGATTAATCAACACTTTACTTCTGTTCTCCTAAGAAACCTGGTTCCTGGGCAAGTTTGTAATTTTGCAAAAACTCCCCAAAGTGCACATATACAGATTCTGGGTTGCAACCTCCTCAGTAGCTTCTTGGGTAAAATCTGCAACATGCCCCCACACATGCAGAGGACAAGGAGAGGCCAAAGAAAGAGGTGGCCGCTCCAGACGGGTGGGTGGCCGGTTTCATAAACAAAGGAATTACACGGCTTGTCTTGGGTGGCCATCGTCATGTATCCTCAAGACCACATTTCTATTTCAAGGCTAGATCCTTGGAGCAGCTTCTGGCAGTAGGGAAGGCAAGCAGAAAGCAGAATCCAAGGATAGGGGAGTGAGTGGGTGTGAGACTTTCCAGCTTGTGGGTCAATGGCCTGGCAGACAGTTGGCAGAAACTGCCCTGCAGTCAGTGACGGGCCAGCTTTTATGACGGTGTCATCGCTGCTCAGAGGTGCTCATGGCTGCTATCGCTGTTTCTGCTTTTCAGGTATGTGTTATTTTAGCTTATTAGCCAACTCAGTTCAGTTCAGTTCAGTTGCTCAGTTGTGTCCGACTCTCTGCGACCCCATGAATCGCAGCATGCCAGGCTTCCCTGTTCATCACCAACTCCCGGAGGTTACCCAAACTCATGTCCATCGATTCGGTCATGCCATCCAGCCATCTCATCCTCGGTCGTCCCCTTCTCCTCCTGCCCCTAATCCTTCCCAGCATTAGGGTCTTTTCCAGTGAGTCAGCTCTTCGCATGAGGTGGCCAAAGTATTGGAGTTTGAGCTTCAACATCAGTCCTTCCAAAGAACACCCAGAAGTGATCTTTAGGATGGACGGGTTGGATCTCCTTGCAGTCCAAGGGACTCAAGAGTCTTCTCCAACACCACAGTTCAAAAGCATCAATTTTTCAGTGCTCAGCTTTCTTCCCAGTCCAACTCTCACATCCATACAAGACCACTGGATAAACCATAGCCTTGACTAGATGGACCTTTGTTGGCAAAGTAATGTCTCTGCTTTTTAATATGCTATCCAGGTTGGTCATAACTTTCCTTCCAAGGAGTAAACATCTTTTAATTTCATGGCTGCAATCACCATCTGCAGTGATTTTGGAGCTCCAAAAAATAAAGTCTCACTGTCTCCCCATCTATTTGCCATGAAGTGATGGGACCAGATGCCATGATCTTAGTTTTCTGAATGTTGAGCTTTAAGCGAATGTTTTCACTCTCCTTCACTTTCATCAAGAGGTTTTTTAGTTCCTTTTCACTTTCTGCCATTAGAGGTGGTGTCCTCTGCATATCTGAGGTTATTGATATTTCTCCTGGCAATCTTGATTCCAGCTTGCTCTTCTTCCAGCCCAGCGTTTCTCATGATGTACTCTGCATATAAGTTAAATAAGCAGGGTGACAATATACAGCCTTGACGTACTCCTTTTCCTATTTGGAACCAGTCTGTTGTTCCATGTCCAGTTCTAACCGTTGCTTCCTGACCTGCATACACGTTTCTCAAGAGACAGGTCAGATGGTCTGGTATGCCCATCTCTTTAAGAATTTTCTACAGTTTATTGTGATCAACACAGTCAAAGGCTTTGGCATAGTCAATAAAGCAGAAATAGATATTTTTCTGGAGCTCTCTTGCTTTTTCTATGATCCAGCGGATGTTGGCAATTTGATGTCTGGTTCCTCTGCCTTTTCTAAAACCAACTTGAACATCTGGAAGTGCACGGTTCACGTATTGCTAGAGCCTGACTTGGAGAATTTTGAGCATGACTTTACTAGCGCATGAGATGAGTGCAATTGTGTGGTAGTTCAAGCATTCTTTGGCATTGCCTTTCTTTGGGATTGGAATGAAAACTTGCCTTTTCCAGTCCTGTGGCCACTACGGAGTTTTCCAAATTTGCTGGCATATTGAGTGCAGCACTTTCACAGCATCATCTTTCAGGATTTGAAATAGCTCAACTGGAATTCCATCACCTCCACTAGCTTTGTTCATAGTGATGCTTCCTAAGGCCCACTTGACTTCACATTCTAGGATGTCTGGCTCTAGGTGAGCCAACTAATTTATTAGCCAACTAATTTGTTGATTATTAGATTAGTGTGTAGAGATGCATATGCTTAGATTTACACTATAAGTTTCTAAAACTAGATTTTAAAATGCATTTTGGGTACATATAAAATGATTATACTGTCATTGTTAAAACAGAAATATGTGTAACCTGCACTTCTGCCTTGCTTCTAAACTTTGCTGATGATGCAGCTTGTACATATGTACGAATTTAAGTAATTTGTAAATAGAATTAAGGTAAGTGCAAAATAATTATTAGATTCTCTCAAAATTAGTAGGCAATGACTTTATAATATTAATTCATGTTCTCTTTAGAAATAAATAATAAACAATTTTCATGTTTCAGTTCTTTATTACATAGAAATTTACTTTAAATCAGTCTTTTTAGTACTCCCAACTCACATATAAGCCTTTCTTACAATGGAGGAATTTCAGAATGACCCTTGGAAAAGCTATGAAACATTGTACCAGTTTGGAAAGCTGGTACCAGTTTAGAAAGTTCCAGTTTGGAAATTTTAATGAAAATTTTACAGAAATTTTTTCTGTATTTCAATTTCAAATTCTCCTTTGGGACTTAATGTTTTATGATTTGCATAGTAACAACAGGAAAGGCCTGTTAGTATGTGCTTCCTATTGAAACTGAGTAATTTTACTAGAATAAAAGGTACCTCTAGACTGTCTCCTATTATCAGAAACTGATAAGTAATTTTTAGAGTTAAGAATAACAGGGAGACAGAAAGATGAAAGAATTCAATGTTTAAGCAAGAAAGATCAAAGCTTAAAGCCTTCAAAGGGCATTGAACAGAGGGGTGATGTGATCTGACCCCAAAAGATGATGTCTAGCCAGCCTACCATAGGAGGCTGAAGAAAGGAAAGATGGACACAGTGAACGATTTTTGAACAAATAGCCCCCAAGCCTGGTTTAGATGGGCCGTGTTTGGATTAAGACCATGTGAAATTTGGGAACTGACCTTGGCAGCTTGGATGAATTTTTACTTGATCGTTCTTTTATTATACTACTGGGTTCCACTTGCTAACACTTCATTTAGGATCTTTTTTTCACTTGAGAAGACTGGTCTGTGACTTGCTTTTTACAGTGTGTACGTGTTTAATTTTGATATCAGCATTATGCTAGTTTTGTTAAATGAATTGGATTAGCTTCCCATCTGTTTTGAGGTTTTGGAACCATTTGTAAAGAAGTTACCTAAAGTCTAGGTATGTAAGATAGGTATTATTTATTCTGGAACTTTTGGTTGAACTTGCTCAGTAATCTCTGGGCTTGGGGCATTTTTCCAGGTATATTATTAACCACTGTTACCATCTATGACCGTTGATCTCTTCAGGTTCTCTTTGTTGAGCCAAGTTTAGTTTTTATAGTTTTAACTTGATTGATACAAGCAATTATTTGGGGCTACTTTTTATATCCTTTCTGTTATGTTTATGGAATAAAGGTATACCTTCTTTGTCTTAATCATTCTTGTTTCAGGTTTGTCAGACTTGGTGCCTTTAAAAAAAGAAACAACTTTTGGTTTTATTGACTGACTATTTCTGAGAGAGGTTGCTTTAGAACAAACAGGAAGTTTGATTCCTTTTCTGATTTTACCTTTATCATTTTCTTCCCACTACATCCTATAGGTTTATTTTTGCTGCTGTTTTTATAGCTTCTTAGGTTGTGAGCTTACTTTCAGACTTTCTTGTTTTCTAATAAATGCATTTAAGACTATACATTTTCCTGAATAATGAAGGTTTTAATTGCTATATAGTTTAAAAATAGCTCTCAACTTCTACTTATTTTCACTTAATCTATGAATATTTATTTATAAGTTTGTTATTCAAATTCCAGTGGTAATGATGCTTTATCTTTTCGTTAATTTCTAATTTCATAAACAGCTTATATGTTTGCAAGTTAAAAAAATTTTTTTTTTAGATTTCCTCTGAGGCCTCAATTATTATCATTACATTGTGAATCTTCCATATGAGTTTGAAAATAATATGTATTCTTATTGGGCACAAAGTTCTTTGTGACTCTAACTGTTAAAAATGAAAGCCAAAGCCTTGGGCCTGGAGGCAGAATAGGGAAGAGGAATATTCTTCTCAGGTCACTACTAGAATTCACGCAGTGTGGAGGCCTCCAAGGGGAGGAGATCTAGTCTCAAGGATCTGACAGTCTGCCAGTCCGCGCTGCAAGCCGGTGCTGCTAGCATCTGCAGAGGATGTGGTGAAGTTGCTCCGTTCAGAGGATTTTACAAGACCAGGTGACATAAATACAAAACTTTCGGTGGAAATAAACTTTCCTTCCACCTTGACCAAAGCTAACTCCTTTGCCAGTGGCTGGCAAGTGGTCCCATCAATAGATAATCCAATATTATTATTGGTCAACTTATTTGTGAAGAACTGAGTTTTCAAATGGCAGTTTGAGGACGTAAGTGAATAATATCTGCAAAGACAGATTGTATGAAAGTCAATGGATGAAATTTGGGTACTGCCTTCATTAGAAGTTAAAGCATAAAGCGGATGTTCACATCTTCATTCAGCGTGTGACACCAGGCTAAAAGTAGGATGAGGCAACTGAAGCACTTGTCTAGGGCACCAAATACATCACAAAATTCAGCCATTGAGATAACATTTTAATGTAATATTTTTAAAATCAAAATTAATGGGAAAAGTCCACAAACAGAATATCAAAATGTTAAATAAAGAAAGGATTTGACTCTGCAATTGATTCACCTCACACACTGATCCCAGCTATAGCTATGAGAAGGTTGGTGGTTAAGTGATGTCAGAAGACAGGCAATGTAAGGTCATCTAGGGGTCTTGGAGTGGAAAACATGGTGTCATAGTTACACAGTTCTAGGCTTGAATTCTGACTGTGTGTGCGCTTAGTCACTCAGTCGTGTCCGACTCTTGGCTACCCTATGGACTGTAGCCCGCCAGGCTTCTCTGCCCATGGGGATTCTCCAGGCAAGCATACTGGAGTGGGTTGCCATGCCCTTCTCCAGGGGATCTTCCCAAACCAGGGATCGAATCCACGTCTTCTGCATTGCAGGCGGATTCTTTACCAGCTGAGCCATAAGGGAAGCCTGAATTCTGACTATATGACTTTAAATAAGTTGTTTAACCTATTAGCTAGTTTCTTTGCCTGTAATGGGTATCTAATAACAGGAATCCCATAAGGTTTTTATAATGACTAAACAAGGTAACAGAATGCTTATGCCTGACCCACAGAGGCAGATCCAAGTTTTGTGGAGCCTGAGGTTATATAATTTGGGAGAACTTCTTTAAGAAAAATACTAAAAAACTAGGAATGCAAAGTCGGCATGGTAATGAATACTTAGTTCAGTTCAGTTCAGTCGCTCAGTCATGTCCAACTCTTTGCAACCCCATGAATCGCAGCACACCAGGCCTCCCTGTCCATCACCAACTCCCGGAGTTTACTCAAACTCATGTCCATCGAGTCGGTGATGCCATCCAGCCATCTCATCCTCTGTCGTCCCCTTCTCCTCCTGCCCCCAATCCCTCCCAGCATCAGGGTCTTTTCCAATGAGTCAACTCTTCTCATGAGGTGGCCAAAGTACTGGAGTTTCAGCTTCAGCATCAGTCCTTCCAATGAACACCCGGGACTGATCTCCTTTAGGATGGACTGATTGGATCTCTTTGCAGTCCAAGGGACTCTCAAGAGTCTTCTCCAACACCACATTCAAAAGCATCAATTCTTTGGTGCTTGGCTTTCTTTAAGTACAACTCTCACATCCATACATGACCACTGGATAAACCATAGCCTTGACTAGATGGACCTTTGTTGGCAAAGTAATGTCTCTGCTTTTTAATATGCTATCTAGATTGGTCATAACTTTCCTTCCAAGGAGTAAGCGTCTTTTAATTTCATGGCTGCAATCACCATCTGCAGTGATTTTGGAGCCCCAAAAAATAAAGTCTGACACTGTTTCCACTGTCTCCCCATCTATTTGCCATGAAGTGATGGGACCAGATGCCATGATCTTAGTTTTCTGAATGTTGAGCTTTAAGCGAATGTTTTCACTCTCCTCTTTCACTTTCATCAAGAGGTTTTTTAGTTCCTTTTCACTTTCTGCCATCAGGGTGGCATCCTCTGCATATCTGAGATTCCAGCTTGTGCTTCCTCCAGCCCAGCGTTTCTCATGATGTACTCTGCATATAAGTTAAATAAGCAGGGTGACAATATACAGCCTTGACGTACTCCTTTTCCTATTTGGAACCAGTCTGTTGTTCCATGTCCAGTTCTAACCGTTGCTTCCTGACCTGCATACACGTTTCTCAAGAGACAGGTCAGATGGTCTGGTATGCCCATCTCTTTAAGAATTTTCTACAGTTTATTGTGATCAACACAGTCAAAGGCTTTGGCATAGTCAATAAAGCAGAAATAGATATTTTTCTGGAGCTCTCTTGCTTTTTCTATGATCCAGCGGATGTTGGCAATTTGATGTCTGGTTCCTCTGCCTTTTCTAAAACCAACTTGAACATCTGGAAGTGCACGGTTCACGTATTGCTAGAGCCTGACTTGGAGAATTTTGAGCATGACTTTACTAGCGCATGAGATGAGTGCAATTGTGTGGTAGTTCAAGCATTCTTTGGCATTGCCTTTCTTTGGGATTGGAATGAAAACTTGCCTTTTCCAGTCCTGTGGCCACTACGGAGTTTTCCAAATTTGCTGGCATATTGAGTGCAGCACTTTCACAGCATCATCTTTCAGGATTTGAAATAGCTCAACTGGAATTCCATCACCTCCACTAGCTTTGTCCATAGTGATGCTTTCTAAGGCCCACTTGGCTTCATATTCCAGGATGTCTGGCTCTAGGTGAGTGATCACACCATCATGATTATCTGGGTCATGAAGATCTTTTTTGTACAGTTCTTCTGTGTATTCTTGCTGCCTCTTCTTAATGTCTTCTGCTTCTGTTAGGGCCATACCATTTCTGTCCTTCATTGTGCCCGTCTTTGCATGAAATGCTCCCTTGGTATCTCTGATTTTCTTGAAGAGATTTCTAGTCTTTCCCATTGTGTTGTTTTACTGTATTTCTTTGCATTGATCACTGAGGAAGGCTTTCTTATCTCTCCTTGCTATTCTTTGGAACTCTGCATTCAGATGGGAATATCTTTCCTTTTCTTCTTTGCTTTTGGCTTCTCTTCTTTTCAAAGCTATTTGTAAGGCCTCCTCAGACAGCCATTTTACTTTTTTGCATTTCTTTTCCATGGGGATGGTCTTAATCCCTGTCTCCTGTACTATGTCACGAACCTCTGTCCATAGTTCATCAGGCACTCTGTCTATCAGATCTAGTCCCTTAAATCTATTCCTCACTTCCACTGTGTAATCATAAAGGGTCGGGGCGGCGGCCCAGGGGAGCTACCCCACGTCCAAGGAGCGGCGGCTGTGCGGGCGCAGGAGGGCCGAGAGGTGCTACTCCACATTCAGGGTCAGGAGGGGCGGCCGTGAGGAGATACCCCTCGTCCAAGGTAAGGGAAACCCAAGTAAGACGGTAGGTGTTGCGAGAGGACATCAGGGGGCAGGCACCCTAAAACCATAATCACAGAAAACTAGCCAATCTGATCACAGGACCACAGTCTTATCTAACTCAATGAAACTAAGCCATGCCGTGTGGGGCCACCCAAGACGGTCGGGTCATGGTGGAGAGGTCTGGCAGAATGTGGTCCAAAGGAGAAGGGAATGGCTAACCACTTCAGTATTCTTGCCTCGAGAACCCCATGAACAGTATGAAAAGGCAAAAAGATAGGACACTGAAAGATGAACTCCCCAGGTCGGTAGGTGCCCAATATGCTACTAGAGATCAGTGGAGAAATAACTCCAGAAAGAATGACGGGCTGGAGCCAAAGCAAAAACAACACCCAGTTGTGAATGGGACTGGTGATAGAAGCAAGGTCCGATGCTGTAAAGAGCAATATTGCATAGAAACCTGGAATGTTAGGTCCATGAATCAAGGCGAATCGGAAGTGGTCAAATAGGAAATGGCAAGAGTGAACATTAACATTCTAGGAATCAGTGAACTAAGATGGACTGGAATGGGTGAATTTAACTCAGATGACCACTATATCTACTACTGTGGGCAGGAATCCCTTCGAAGAAATGGAGTAGCCATCATGGTCAACAAAAAAGTCCAAAATGCAGTACTTGGATGCAGTCTCCAAAGTGACAGAATGATCTCTGTTCGTTTCCAAGGCAAACCATTCAGTATCACAGTAATCAAAGCCTATGCCCCAACCAGTAATGCTGAAGAAGCTGAAGTTGAACAGTTCTATGAAGACCTATAAGACCTTTCAGACTTAGCACCCAAAAAAATGTCCTTTTCACTATAGGGGACTGGAATACAAAAATAGGAAGTCAAGAAACACCTGCAGTAACTGGCAAATTTGGCCTTGGAGTATGGAATGAAGCAGGGCAAAGGGTAATAGAGTTTTGCCAAGAGAACACAATGGTCATAGCAAACACCCTCTTCCAACAACACAAGAGAAGACTCTACACATGGACATCACCAGATGGTCGACACTGAAATCAGATTGATTATATTCTTTGCAGCCAAAGATAGAGAAGCTCTATACAGTCAGCAAAAACAAGACTGGGAGCTGACTGTGGCTCAGATCATGAACTCCTTATTGCCAAATTCAGACTTAAATTGAAGAAAATAGGGGTAACCACTAGACTATTCAGGTATGACCTAAATGAATACTTAAGAGTCAGAAAATCAGTGATAGATAACAAACTTTTTAAAAGCACAAGTCCTGCCACAAAAAATTTTTAAAAATTACATCACTGTAATACCCTTTTTTCCCATGACAGTTTTTTGTCTATGTTTCCTATAATTGCCTTTTCCTAGGGCAACAATTTTGTAATATTTTCTATAGAGAGAATTAGAAAAGATCAACTTCTCTAGCATGCTGTTTTGTCTTACATTATTTTAGTTTAGAAAAGTGTCTCTGAACTTTATAACTCAGCACTGATAATGTCATGTCAATTCTTAAAGTGTTTTTCATATGTGAGCTGTAATATTCAAAGAATATTCCACAGGCTGGTGTCTGGGCATTCACTTTGCATGTTGCTTCTTTTTACTGGCCACACAGTAACTAGTAACTTGGGGAGCCAGCAAAGTGAGAGCTCTGGACAATGCAGATAGACAGGCTCCAGGGCTGCCCTATCCTCACAGTGGGTCGTGGGCACAACACAATTCACCACCATGTGCGGGAATCTTGGTGAGACCAAATAATTACTCACAGCTAGTTCATTAACATAACTGACACTTTACAACCTCTTCGCATTTGAATCTTAGCTTGCCCTTTTCAGAAAAAAAAACAAAAAACAAAAACCTTAAACAGCTTTATTGCTATCATTTACATATCATAAATTTCACTCAAAAGTGTACAGATGATTATCAGCAAATTTAAAGACTTACACAACAATAACCACAATCCAACTTAGGTCATTTCCAGCACCCCAAAAATATTCCTCATGCTCATTTATTTGCCTCACTCCCAATTATACCTTCAGCTCCAGGCAACTACTAATCTACTTTCCATCTCCATGAATTTTCCCTTTCCGGACATCTTAGATAAATAGAATCACCTTGGTGGCTTTGAAGGTCCTTCCTGTACCTGTCTTACCCATTGTTAGTTCTGAGGTCTCTAGTCCTCACCCTCCAGCACTTGCAGGGCACTTCCTTCTCTGAATATTGTTATCCATAGCACCCAAACCTTCCCTCCATGGCATCTGTCTTAAGTTATTGCAATTTATCTTCCTGCCCTTTAGCAGTTTCATCTGTTCCTGGCTGATCGAGTGTCTAATTTAAAGCAGGTCTTGTGCTAGGCACTCTGACGCAGCACCTGCCCCTGCATTTGTAATCTAGCTGGAGAGCCAGATATGAGCATAACTAAATAGTGTGACGAGTTCTACAAACTACGCAGGTGCTAAGTGCTATGGAATGGTTTGGAGTAATAGCATGTTTTGAGGACTTAAAAGTTAGTCGCTCAGTCGTGTCCAACTCTTTGCGACCTCATGGACTGCAGCCCGCCAAGCTCCTCTGTCCATGGGATTCTCCAGGCAAGAACACTGGAGTGGGTAGCCATTGCTCTCTCCAGGGGATCTTCTCAACCCAGGGATTAAACCCACCTCTCTTGTGTCTCCTGAATTGCAGGTGGATTTCTTTACCACTGAGCCACCAGGGGACCCCCTTTTGAGGACTAGGGTGTCAGCAAACTTGATTTAGCTTAAACTTCAGGGGTCCTCACTTGCATAAGCCCTTCCCAAGTCCCCCCGTGGGGGGCAAGCCCTAGTGATGCATTCGCTTGGTGATATGTTTCTTAATATTTGTAAGATATTTTAAGTGGAATCAGTTAAGACCACTGTCGCTCTCCTATCCAATCACCCTTCTGTCGTATGTTCCCTTGAGTCAGGGGGCTGAGTGGCCATGGCCATCCAACAAAACCTGAGTTGGAAATACATTTAGTTTGGGTCTAGGGGGATAATTGTATGTGGCTCATCATCCTTTCCAAATACTACTAAATATCATTAGCCATACCCTTGTAGGAATGGCTTCCAAGAATACTTTCCCCTACTGTTGTGACAAAAGTGCAGCGCCAGAGATTGCACTGAATTATGAATGTTCCCTGCAGTGCCAAATGACCATTGTATGTGGCTAGTAAAAAAGAAATGATGCTTGGAATCAATGGACTCAGAAGCTAGTCTGTGAACTTCCAACTGTTACAGCTCAGGTATGAAAAACACTTGACTGAAACTTTTCCAAATTGATGAACAATAATAAGAATTTTCATGACATTACCAATAGTGAATTGTAATGCTTAAAGACTTTTCTAAACTATTAATGATATGTAAAAACAAATTAACATGCTAGAGAGAAGACAATTATCTTTTCTATTTTCTCCAGAGAAAATATTACAAAATTGTTGTCCCATAAAAAGGCAACTGAAGGGATGTAGCCCCAAAAATCCTGTAGAAAAAAAAGAGTATTACAGTGATATAGCAGCAGAGTCTGTGCTCAAAATGAACATTTTCTCCTCTTCTCCATTTCCCTCCAAATAAAATTCTTCTTTTTTTGTTCCTCCCCATCCCCAGCTCTACTGAGGTATAATTAACTGACAAATAAAAAGTGTATATATTTAACTTGAACAAAGTGATGGTTTGATATCTGCATACATTGTGAATGATAACCACAATCAAATTGATTAACACATTCATCACCTCATAAAGTTACTTTTTTTTTGGTGTGGTTAGTCCAGTTAAGAACTATTCTTAGCAAATTTCAAGTACTACTAACTATAGTCACCGCACTGTACATTAGATCATCAGAACTTATTCATATTATAACTGAAAGTAATTTTTGACCAACATCTCCCCATTTTCCCCATCTTACAGTCCCTGGAAACTACTGTTCTACTCTGGTTCTGTGGATTTAACTTTTTTAGGTTCCATATATTAGTGAGATCATATAGTATTTGTCTTTCTTTGACATCTCACTTAGCATAATGTTCTCTCCATTTATCTATACTGTCCATATGGCAGGATTTCCTTCTATTTTATGGGTGACTAATATCCCATTATGAATATATGTATGTCATCTATATATAATTTTCTTTGTCCAGTCATCCCTTGGACCCCTTGAATTGTTTCTATATCTAGGCTACTGGAGAAAAGGGAACCCTTGTATACTGCTGGTGGGAATGTAAATTGGCACAGCCATTATGGAAATCAGTATGAGTTTCCTCAAAAAATGAAAATAGAATTACCACAGATCCAGCAATCCCATTACTAGATAAATATCCAAAAGAAATGAAATAAGTGTCTCAAAAACATATCTGCACTTGCTCGTTTATTGCAACATCATTCACAGTAGACAAACTAAATCTCTCATTGGGAGTACTAGCAAATACTAGCAAATTTCCTTCTAGGACTCAGGTAAAGTAAATTACTTCCCATGCGGACTTATTGTTTAATGTGTCACTCTCAGTGAAGAGCAATGGTATTTTGAAACACAGATGCTCATTAACACATACAAATAAGCCTTAAGCGGTGACACAGTTTTTGCTATCATAGAAACTTACATTTATTTTTTTTCAGTAAGGAAAGGAGATAGTCATCAGTTGAGATTTGCCACTTGTTGCATTGTTTGTGAACTAATTCATTAACTCAAGCCTCTTGCGGATTTGGCAAATAAAAATGGGGCATGCCCAGTTAAATCTGAATTACAGATAAGAAATAAATAATTTAGTATAAGTATGTCCCAAATATTCTAGAAAAAAAGAATATGTGACCCATGCAATATTTGGGCCATACTTATACTAAAAAAGGGCTTCCCTGATAGCTCAATTTGTAAAGAATCCTCCTGCAATGCAGGTATCCCGGATTTGATTCCTGGGTCGGGAAGATCCGCTGGGGAAGGGATAGACTACCCACTCCAGTATTCCTGGGCTTCCCTGTGGCTCAGTAGGTAAAGAATCCGCCTGCAAAGGCGGAAACCTGCGTTTGATCCTTGGGTTGGGAAGAGCCCCTGGAGAAGGGAAAGGCTATCCACTCCAGTATACTGGCCTGGAGGATTCCATGGACTGTATAGTCCATGAGGGTCGCAAAGAGTTGGACACCACTGAGCGAATTTCACTATACTAAAAAAAAAAAAAAAACTATGTTGTTTATCTGAGAATCATATTTAACTGGGTATCCTGTGTTTTGTCTAGCAACTCCGTGGTAAGGAGGCTATGTGAAAGTTGGGCTAGGCTTCTTTTAGATGGTTTGTGGTTTTTACAAACAAAATGTCTCCAAGTCAAACACTGAGATCTCCCAATCACTGGGAAGACTAAGAACTTTCACCTCCTTCAGTTAAACCCGTGCTTCAAAGAAGAAGCCACTTCGGCTGTGGGAAAGACTGTCCCAAAGAGCTCTGGGTGGGTCACCATTTTAGTGAACCACAAACACCTCTGGGGCCTGGGACGACCACAGCCCAACGCCTTAAAGCCAGCTGAGAGGTGGCGGCTCGGTGGGCCTGCTCTCTCCCTCCTCTCTGCTCAGTCCAGGAGGGAAACTTCCAGAGAGCCCCCGTCTCTCCCAGATGGCCGTGGCTCTTCTCCGCTCGCCCCATGCCTCCCCGCCCGGCGGGCTGGAATGGAGCAGACGGCCCCTAGGGCACCGAGGACCCAGATTTACTCGCGAGCTTTGAAATCAGCCGGCAAGGTACACGGGGGCCGGCCGCCTTCATTCCAGAAAGGGCTTCCGCGGCAAGGAGGCCGGCGCGGCATCCGCGCTGCCCCTCGAAACCCGAGATGCGGAGGGCGGCTCCCTGGCGCTTTATTTCCACCCCGCCCTCCCGCGTTCACCCGCTGTTCAAATTTTGGTCGGAGGAGAGAAAACAGCCTCGCGCCGGGGTGCGCGCGAAGACGAGCCGAGGGGAGACGGACACACCCTCCCGTCAGCCCTCCCCGCGCCGCGCGGCGCCAGGAGGCGGGGGCCCGGCGAGGCTGCGCCCACGGAGAACGCCGGCTCCCCGCGGCAAGGCGCCGACGACGGCCGGTCGACTGGAGCGGGAGCGCCGCGCCCGGCGGGATGATGCTCCGGAGGGGCCCCTGGCCCTGGCGCGCGCGGCTGCTGCCGACCCCCGGAACCCAAGGCCGGGCGCCTCCGCGGCCGCCGATGCCCCAGGTAAGCCCGAGCCCGGGGCGTGGGAGGCGACCGGAAAACTTTGCGTGGGGCAACTTCGGCGGGCGCGAAAGCCCAGCGGAGGGACATGCCCTGCGTTTTGCTGGCCCGTCCGCCCGGCTTCGAGACGGCAAGTGGTCGCCCGGGCTGCGGCCGCGGGCCGGGTGTCCACAATCGGAGTCACCCCCGGAGCCGGGGAAGGGAAAGCCCGGGCGGCGGGGACTTGCGCCGGCGCGTGACCTCGGTGAAGTTGGGGTGCAGGGGCCGTGAGGCTGCGGCCCGGGGCGTGCGGGCGGCACAGATACCCCGGGAGGCAGTGTGTCCGCGTCCAGACCGCTGTCTGGAATAAGTTTTCAGAGCCGTTCTGCTGGCGGCCGGATCATCGGTGCCGAAGGGGGCTGAGGAAACGATAGGGCGGCTGGAGTGCTGCCCCGAGTGAGCGCTGTGGTGGGAAAGCCAAGTGCCCGTCCTGGAAACCGCCAGCACCTCCCTTTCGAAGAGGGAAGAAAAACGCGCGTTTTGTTCCGAGACTCGAGAGACGGGTGAATCATGAGTGTGTGCTGGTGAGTAACAAATGGCCTGACACTTGTATGTGGTCTGTGTGGAACCGTCGCTCGGAGGAGGAGGGGGAGAGGATGTGCCCTCAAAGAGGCAAGGAAGACGGGGGGGACAGTGCGGGTAGTAACTGGGGTTGCGGCGGAGCCGGACAGGAGCTCAGGTGCCCCAGCTCAGAGCCTGATGAGGAAAGACAGACTTTTTAAATCGAGCCTTCCAGGTGTGTGCGGTTGGGGAGCGCGTGGTTTGAGTTTGAGTTCCTTCCCCACCTCATAAATCAGTTTCAGATTGTTAACGACAAAAAGATGTGTTTTTTCCCCTTGAGTTGTGCTCAGTAAAAGAAAAGCTGCAAGTGATGTCGTTACCATTTTCTTGTCACTTTCACTTCCTGTTCATTTTTTTCTTTTTTCTTTTCCTCTCCAAGTCTCTCAGAGCTTGGAATGATGGAAAAAAATCTTTAAATGCGTTTTTAAATGCCTTCCCTGAAAGTTTGAAAGAGAATGAGGAAGGACATTTTGTTCCTTATAACTAGGAAAGGGGCAAACTTCTTATTTTTTGGGGGGGGGGGGTTGGCAAACTTCTTAAGACTTAATGGTAGACTTAAGAAATGGTAGACTTAATTGGAGAGAGGCTTTTTTTTTTTCATTTTGTGAAATTTGTGTCTTAGTATAAATGTTGTACTTTACAGTCAAAATATACCAAACAGTAAACAACCCAATACAAGGACCACCCCCCCCCTTCTCTATATACCATTTAAATTTAAATGACTGAGTCAGTTTTCTGTTAAATCTATTTAACATTTTGAGTAGAATGTTTTATGGGTCCTCAGACTGGCTGCTCTTTCTCAGATTGTCAACTCTAAGCTCTTTTCTCCATGTTTCCCACCTGATGCTATCCGAGGAGTGCCTTTGCATGCCCCAGCAGGAATTGGGTGCTCTTTTAAAGAGGTCGAAAATGTTACCGTGGGGCTTACTTGGCTTAATTATAGGAGAACTCTGGTTATCACGTTGCCTCTATGTAATCATCTGAAGAAGCCTTATGTTTGACTGTTACTAATTTGTAGATTTTTAAGTCTTCACTGTGCTGTTAAGTCAATTTGCTGAACTTTAGAAATGGAAATGCTTGCATCATTTTACTTGTCTAATTGAAGACCCCCAAAGAATAAAGAGACGTTTTGAATGTGCTTCTTTATATGCTGTTTGAAATTGTACCATAAAGAAATTGACAAATATCCTGACTGCCTCAGAGTTTTAGTTAAGGCTGCTAAATCATTTTCTGTAAATCAAATTAACTGATTGTGAAGGACATCTTTCATTCTAAGATCTCACTGTTTTGTGATTGCCCCATTTGATATGAAAAGTGCTGTGACTAAAGACAAGTATTATTTCTCTTTATATTTTGTTGTAAACATTCAGATCCCTAGAGCCTCTGAAAGCAGCAGGGGAAAAAAAGTGATGTATGTGACCTGACAGCTCATAAAATCCTAGCTTGCAAGGACTTGTCGTTAATAGTATCTCAAGTAAGCATTCCCAATTATATTTGGCCTTTTCTGAAAGTATGAATGTGCCTTACAGGAACATTTGGTGATTTTGAAAAATAGACAGTTTATATGTTTCACATGGTAGGTGAGTAATTGCCAGTATTTTGAGGGTAGAAAGAAAGTTTGTCAACATGGGTATGTTTAGTATAACTGAATTGCTTTTTAAAGGACACATTTAGGCTGAGGCATAAGAGAACCAGAGCACGTGGTGTTGCCTTTGGCTACGGCATGGCCTAGCGTCTACAGTCATTTTCGGGGGTGGGGGGCAGTGGGGGGGGGGTCCCACATCTCTGCTTGTCTCCTGCGCTGTTGCTGAGTGGTTGGTGGGGCAGTCCACAGCTCCTGCTGGCCTTTCTGTTTTCAAGGACACAGCTTCGAGTGATCATGATGCCTAATGAATTAATCACTAAACAGAAAGCTCCAGCCTTATTGTGCCTTCCTTAATTTGGGTCTTCTGTTACTAAGCTGAAGAGACTCCCTGAGGTGATTTCAAGCCACTGGCACTGTATGTGGGTCTCTACATAAGCTACATAAGTTTAAAATTTTTAAAAATTCAAGTGTACTTTGCAGAGAAGTTAAGTATTGCCTGTGCTTTTCTTTTCCCCCCTAATCCCTAGAAACAAAGCATAAACATGTTTCAAGTCAGTTGTGTCCAACTCTTTGTAGACCCCATGGATTGTAGCCCACTAGGCTCCTCTGTCCATGGAATTCTCAAGGCAAGAATACTGGAGTGGGTAGCCATTCCCTTCTCCAGGGAATCTTCCCATCCAGGGATCAAACCGTGGTCTGCTGTATTGCAGGCAGATTCTTTACCATCTGAGGCACCAAGGAAGCCTTTAATGCCACCACCAAATGTCAATTTAGAAGTTGTTTTCATCTTTAATAGACGTGTCATTCTTGTTTGATACTTTCCTATGATTCTCTGTCATGTGTTTGTAATTGGCAAGTTATAGTCTATAATCCTGATTTCAGAGCTGTCTCTCTATGATTGTACTTACACTGTAGAGATGACATGGATGCTTTGGTCTCAGAGTAATTCTAGACCATTTTGTCTATTAAATGTTAAACATTACTACTTTCCCAGTGCTTAGGTATTAGTGCTGGGTTTTATTATTTTTATTTTACTGTTTATTTCAAGTTAACAGGATTCTGTTTTACAGCACGATCTAAGTTGGAAAATCATTTTGTAGCTTGACAGATAAATATTCAATATTTGTTGAATGTGGAACCTATGAAACTGCAGTAAAAAACCAGAGGCTAGATGTTGGTTGATCAGTAGCTGTGTAAATGAAATGTATTTACTTCATAGAATAAAAATGAGCAGCTAATTTCGTTGGTGTTAGGCAAATGGAACGTTTGACGGTCAACCCAGCCCTGCCACCACTTAGCTCCTGAACTTAGCCAAGTCATTCATCCTACTTGAGCCTGTTTTACTCCCTTTTCAAAACAAGATTTGTCTAAGTGGTCTCAAAAGCCTTTTTCATCTCTAAAATTGCCATTTTATTATTTTTACCACAGGTTGTAAATACACTGTTGAATAAAATATTGTCAGTGTCAGAATGTCTTAGTGGTTGAAAATCCTCTTTTATGATCTTAGGCAGTCAGTAAAGTGGCAGTTTTAACTAATGATTTTAATAACTGTTTTCCCCTTTAAAAAGAAACTGGAATTTATTTGACATGGGGTGAGCATGACATAGTAGTATTAGAAATTATGGTTTGTTGTGTTCTAATACTTAATTCTGTCATTGCTAGTGATTTAATCTGTGAAATGTTGATTTTCAAGAGAATCTAGCTTTAGAACCCTAAAACCATTATGTAATAGACGTCTTGGCCTAACCTACAGGCTATAAGCCAATAGATGTTAATAATAAAATAGCATTATCTTAGCTGTATCTGAGAAGTATCTGATTTTTGATCCCATTTAACTTACCACAGTATTAATTTTCCTGGTTTTTAAAACAAATGCCAGCTCTTTTCTTCTGAGCTATGTGTTTAGACTGCATGGTGTGGGATCCACCACCCAAATGTTTTACTGAACTTTCTTCACTGGCATACCTTTTAAGAAACAGTACTATAAAATGTGGTGGTCAGTTAAGAGGTGCCTTTTATAAGGACCTGTGGAAGATACTACTGTCTAGTTTTAGTCTTAGAATTGGGTTTCCCCCGAGTTGATTTGGGGTTT
Organism: Dama dama; assembly: GCF_033118175.1. Lineage (NCBI taxonomy): Eukaryota > Metazoa > Chordata > Mammalia > Artiodactyla > Cervidae > Dama > Dama dama. The sequence continues at coordinate 22,713,971 of NC_083697.1, read as the reverse complement.
ATTATGCAGACAGTGGAGTATACAGCCAGGGGTGTTCACTCTATGCTCTGGCTGCCAGAAAGCCTTGAGTCAGATTTTCAACCCACCTTCTAACAAACGTGAAAGATCTTATGACATGCCTTTTATCTATTTACCATACTCATTTACTATACTCAGAGAGTTTTCATCATCTCTGCCTTAATTTTCCCCTCCATTCATATCTTCACCCATTTTTCTGTAATTATCTTTTAATAGGGAAAAGTGGTACATAAAGAAGGCTTTATTAAATTTAAAAAATCAGCTCTTTGGTGTTTGAACAAATATGTTCAAAGGCTTCCCGATGGCTCAGCGGGTAAAGAATCCACCTGCATTGCAGGAGACATAGACAATCCCTGGATTTGATCCCACAGGTTCAATCCCTAGGATGGGAAGATTCCCCTGGGGGAGAAAATGGCAATGCACTCCAGTATTCTTGCCTGGGAAATCCCATGGACAGAGAAGCCTGGTGGGCTACAGTCCAAAGGGTCGCAGAGAGTCAGACACGACTGAGCGACTAGGCACAGCACAGTTTATGACAGAAGCGTGGCGAATCAGTCTTCTGTGCAGTCTCCTGGGTGCTTCACCCATAGCAAGTGCACACATACTGATTGTATTGTACTGAGATGCCTTAAGAATCGACTTTTGATGCCATGGTGCTCTTTTTTGTTTTGAACTGTAATTGACAAGTGTGATTGTCTCTTAAAGGCAATGGTACTGAGGTTGTTGACTCTCGTCTCACCTTTTTGCTTCTTACTACCCATACCTGTCTTAAATCTTCCTAGCTCCTTCTTACCTCCACTAGTCTCACCTGGGTAAAAAATAAAGTTTGGGTCAACTCTTTATGCTGAGTTTCCTATTTAACTCATAAATGATGCTATTTGGTTTTACATCGTTTTTACCTTAGTTTACAGGAACAGAAAGCATGCAGTCCAGGCATTTGTTCAGCAGCTTGTTGGGAGACAATCAAAGCTTGATCTAGGATTCATCAGCTCGATGCTGATGAGAAGTGATGTGTGAAACTTGCACTGTCAACAGAGTCCATTGAAAAGACTTCTCTGAATAGATTTGAGGGCAGAAATAAGGAACATTGAAAAGAGAGGCAAGAAATGGAGCAAGAGTTGTGCACAGAATCAGGAAGTGCCGTGAAACACTGAACCTCTTATCGAGAAACTGACAGATGCACAGTTTTATTGTGGCAAACTTAGGGGCGGAAAAAGTCTTCAAGATTGACAAGGGTCACACCGTGAGTCTGGCTTCTACCCGAGGTTCTTATTACCTGATTGAGTAAGATGTTTTGGTTTATAAAACTGCTTTGGACACAGGTGGTAATCCTAGTATATTTAACTCCACTGGGAACTCTCAATTATTTTGTTGTTGTAGGAGTGTTTTTATACTGAATGTGCTGCTTAAATTACATTTCTGAGACTGAAGGATGAATTCACTTATCTTAAAGCTCTTACATATGATAGTAAAAATAAACGCCCTGAGCCTGATTGGAGGAAAGAAGAAGTTATAAATTTTCTTGACAAACCCTTGTTACTTTTCTGTGTGTTTACTTGTGTGTGTGTGTGTGTGTGTGTGTGTTCATGTGTGGCTGTCTCTTTGTGTCAAGTATTTTGTTTGTTTTGGTATGAGTTTCACTAGTAGCTCAGATCAGTTGCTTAGTCATGTCCGACTCTTTGCGACCCCATGGACCGCAGCACTCCAGGCTTCCCTGTCCATCACCAGCTCCTGGGGTTTACTCAGTTTCATGTCCATTGAGTCGGTGATGCCAGCCAACCATCTCATCCTCTGTTGTTCCCTTCTCCTCCTGCCTTCAATCTTTCCTAGCATCAGAGTCGTTTCCAATGGTGGCCAAAGTATTGCTGTTTCAGCTTCAGTATCAATCCGTCCAGTGAATATTCAGGACTGATTTTCTTTAGGATGGACTGGTTGGATCTCCTTGCTATCCAAGGGACTCTCAAGAGTCTTCTCCAACACCACAGTTCAAAAGCATCAATTCTTCAGTGCTCAGCTTTCTTTATAGTCCAACTCTCGCATCCATACATGACTACTGGAAAAACCATAGCTTTGACTAGATGGACCTTTGTTGGCAAAGTAATGTCTCTGCTTTTTAATATGCTGTCTAGGTTGGTCATAACTTTTCTTCCAAGGAGCAAGCATCTTTTAATTTCATGGCTGCAATCACCATCTGCAGTGATTTTGGAGCCCCCCAAAATAAAGACAGCCACTGTTTCCATTGTTTCCCCATCTGTTTGCCATGAAGTGATGGGACCAGATGCCATGATCTTAGTTTTCTGAATGTTGAGCTTTAAGCCAAGTTTTTCACTCTCCTCAAGAGGTTCTTTAGTTCTTCTTCACTTTCTGCCATAAGGGAATCTGCAGAAAATCTGCAGTCATCTGCATATCTAAGGTTATTGATATTTTTCCCAGCAGTCTTGATTCCAGCTTGTGCTTCATCCAGCCCAGCATTTCTCATGATGTAGTCTGCAAATAAGTTAAATAAGCAGGGTGACAATATACAGCCTTGACATACTCCTTTCCCGATTTGGAACCAGTATGTTGTTCCATGTCCAGTTCTAACTGTTGCTTCCTGACCTGCATACAGATTTCTCAGGAGGCAAGTAAGGTGGTCTGGTATTCTCATCCATTTAAGAATTTTCCACAGTTTGTTGTGATCCACACAGTCAAGGGCTTTGGCATAGTAAACAAAGCAGAAGTAGATGTTTTTCTGGAACTCTCTTGCTTTTTCGATGATCCAACGGATGTTGGCAATTTGATCTCAGATTCCTCTGCCTTTTTGAAATCCAGCTTGAACACTAGTGGATGAATGGGATATTTGAAGAGGGGATTTTTAAAAGCTGTTGATGAAAAACTGCTTTTTCAGCCAGTAATGTAGCTGAAATACAAGTGTGCATTTTTATTAGAGAGACTGACAGTAATGTGACCATAAACCTGAAATTTTGTTTTAGAAAATGTGTGCAAACAGAACAGCATAGTGCTGGCTGTCTAAGCCCTTGCTAGAGGATATTTGTTGTGACATTTTATGGTCTGTAAGTTCATTTCTGTAACTCTGCTTTGGGAATGTTTCAGAGAATGTACCATGTAGCAGTTTTCATTTTTTCAGGAGAATGTATGGTTTATTTTGACCTTGCAAATGTGGTTTTGGGGGTTTGTTGTTAGTGAAACCAAGGTAAGCAAGCTTTGTACATAAGCTACAGTTGACCCAGAAATCATGTTTTCATCCCTCCAGGCTCACTTTCTACTGCATGCTCTACGAGGCCCACATCAGCCACAGCGACTCATACTCTTCTTGGGGCTTGTCCCTGGTGGCCTTTATGACGTTCCACTGGCAATGTTGCCCCCGATCACTCTCCCTTTCACCTTTTGAAGTCTCATCCTCCATGGCTGAGTTCCAGTACCCACCCACCCTGCCCCAGTCTTTATGCAGTCTCTGTAGGTCTCTGCCAGCAGAATTAATTACACTTCCTTTTCACTCCCACGGTACCTGCAGTACTGGAGAAGGGAATGACAAATCACTTCAGCGTTCTTGCCTTGAGAATGCCACGAACAGTATGAAAAGGCTTCACTCTAACCTGTATTAGCATTAGTTGGGTTCATATGATTTTCCCATTTGGATTCTCTCAGCCCTTTGTGATCAGAACTGTTTCTCCTTATCTCTGGCTTCTGCCCTGTCACAGTAGGTACATAATAAATGCTTATTGGGTAGAGGAATGAAGGGCTGAATGATAAAGAACTAAATATTATATAGGTTACCTTCATGGTGGATTCTCTTCACACCTGACCTTCTCAATTTCCTCTTCCCCACTGACTCCAGCCAGGGAGACACCTAAAGTGTTCTTACCTACCTCTTGTGATTTGAGCCTTGAATGTTGAAGATTGTTTTAAGATTAATCAAAATAATCTTCATATATCATATTTATATTAAAGCTGTGGTATTCAAGTAGATTTTGGTTCATTGTTTTGTTTCAGATATGCTTTCACGTCAGGCGTTTTAAAGGACTTAAGTCAACATGATTTAATGAAACATAAATTTTGTCAGGACAGCCTGGCGTGTGTTTTCTTGGCTGTTCTGTAAGCGTGGTGGTGATTTTGGGTGATTCCTTACATATGGGGAAGGCAGCGCTTTTCTCTCATGAGGATGTTCATAAATGGAATTCCTAGCATATTAGATCATATTGGTTTTTGTTTTGTGACGTGCTGTTTTGTGATTGCCCAAAATTATTAGTGTTGGTACTAAAAATTTTGGAGAAGAAAATAGCAGCCCACTTAAGTATTCTTGCCTGGAAAATTCCATAGACAGAGGAAGCTGGAGGGCTACAGTCCATGGGGTCGCAAAGAGTCAGCCACGACTGAGCACATCGGCACTAAAAACTTAATCATTAAAAGGTCAATAATTTAGAGTGATAATCCTCTTAAAATCCATTATAAAATGGGAGTTGTGATGGTTCATGCTAGGTCTGAAAGCTTGCAGAAAAGATCCTTAAAGATTACATGCAAGACAATGTACCTATACATAAAAGAGATACATGTTTATTCACCATTTGGCTCATGAGAGTCAAATATCAGAGACAGTAAATACTGGAAGAATTCAGAGAAGAAACAGCAATAGAAATTGGAGATGAAAAGAGGTAAGATTTCAACTAAGCTCTGAGAGTAGGGGTGAGGAAGAGGCTAGCAGACACATCTAGAGTAGGAAGAAAGGGTGTAAGCACAGTGAGTTGGACTCTGAGCGGAACTGGGGGTCTAGTAGGCCCTCTGATCAGGTGGCAGGAAGCTTTCTCTGTGAAGTATGGTTCTTGATTTGACTTGGATTAGAGTTTTAGATGCCATGTTAAAACCTTGTAGAAATTATGTTTATTAAATTAAACTCTGTATCACAAACTGACACCCTGTAGTTGGACATTGATTCCTAGGGTGTTAATAGACGATACAGAAAAAACAGATTGCCTGTTCTTTTAAGTCTGAAGAATTCTGGGCTCAGCCCTGCCAAGTTAGATGTGTTCCTTGGCTGCACACCTTTGCTGTCGGGCAGCAGGATGATCTGAGAGTGGGAAGGAGGTTGATCACAGACTTCTGTCACTCCACAGCATTCCTAATAGCTTCTCCCAGAAGAGTGGTCTATAGGACACAATTTGGGGAACACTGCACTAAAAAATTAGATTGGGGATGGATGATGTTGGAAAAAACAGGTGAAATCCTCCTATTTCCTAGCCTGTTTCTCTGGCATCACTAGTCTTGGCACTCTGACTGTAGTGTATTGGACCATTCCGAGGTGCTCTGTTCTTCAGCCTTCTTTGCAGCTAGCACATGACTAAATTCTGGATAGCCCACATGGCATAAATGTGTAATTTCTGGTTCACATCCTTAAGGAAACTGATTTCTGTTCTGTCTTCTTTGTTTTCTCCTTCCCATGGGTTGGAATATAGATGTGAAAGGGATGGGCCAGCTGGACCCTGTGGGGGCATATAACTCTCTAGATGATGGTGGAGCAACTAGCTAGAAGGAACCTGGACCCCTGGATGGCATTAATGTCCTCTTACCCTCAACTGCCTACCTACCAGAAAAGGAGTCATTTCTGGAGCTCCATGTGCTTTTCAGTCTCTTCCTTACAACAGCTTAGTTTGTGCCTTATCTTGTCCGGTGGAAGAGCAGCCCAGCTGGAAGTCTGTGAATGATTAGATTAAAGCAGAAGAGCAAGAAAAACGGGGAGATGAGCCCAAGACATTGTGAGGCTGATGCTGTTGGAGGCTCTCAGAAAGCAGTACTACAAATGCCCAAAGCATCGTTACCAGTGGTTGAAACCTGAAGTTGAAAAACAGTATATGGAGGGGAGGAGCCAAGATGGCAGAGGAATAGGACGGGGAGACCACTTTCTCTCCTACAAATTCATCAAAAGAATAACTGAACACAGAGCAAACTTCACAAAACAACTTCTGATCGCTAGCTTAGGTCATCAGGCGTCCAGAAAAGCAACCCATTGTCTTTGAAAGGAGGTAGGACAAAATATAAAAGATAAAAAGAGAGACAAAAGAGCTAAGGATGGAGATCTGTCCCAGGAAGGGAGAATAGAGGAAGTTTCCAAACACCAGGAAACTCTTGCACTGGCGGGTCTGGGGGAAGTTTTTGAATCTCGGAGGGCAACCTGACTGGCAGGGGAACAACAAATAAAACCCACAGATTACGTGCCTAAAAGCAACTCCCAGCAGAAAAGTACCCCAGACGCCCGCATCCGCCACCAGCAAGTGGGGGCAGAATGGAGAGGAGCGGGCCTAAGTGCCCTGAGGACAATCGGAGGGAGCTTGTGTGAGTTACCAACTTAAACTGTGGGACAGCAAAAGAGAGAGAGAAAATTAACCGGCCCGAACACACTGCCGGCCAATTCGCAGAACAAAGGGACTGAGCAAGTCTAGAGAAGAGCTCGCAGGCTGCGGACTGGCCCAGCCCTGCCGGAGGCTGGAGGCAGGGGGGAGGGGAAAGAGGCAGGCTCGGCCCCAAGGACCGCGTACCCTACCACACTGCAAACAGGCCTCCAGTTTCTAATCAAAGACCTCCTGAGATTCTGGATGGTCGACATCCGCCGGGAGGGTCGAGGCGAGACACAGGGCGCAGGCACCCGACTGGCGCGGGCGGGGACTGGGGCTGGGGACGCGGAGGGCAGAAGGCGCACGCACCTGACTGGCGCGGGCGGAAACAGGCTGGGATCGCGGAGGGGAGAAGGTGCGCCGCACGCGGGGAGGGTGCGCCCATCAAGCTCCTGGCTGCCTAAGCCGCTCGGACGGGGAAGGCACAAAAAGCAGGCGCAGCTTTTTGTTCCGCGCTTTTCTGGAACACCCGAGGGCTGGAACTGCGTGCAGCGCAGGGCACGCTCCATATAGAGCAGCCGGGAGCCTGAGCAGCATAGACGGGGAAAGCAGCGCCAGCCGCTCCCCGCAGCGCGACGGATCTAGCTACCTGAATAAGAGACCACCTCCGCTCGCCTGTGTCAGGGTGGAAATTAGGCATTGAAGAGACCGGCAAACAGAAGCCAAATAAACAAAGGGAACCGCTTCAGAAGGGACTGGTGCAACAGATTAAAATCCCTGTAGGTAATACCGACTACACTGGAAGGGGCCTGTAGAGAACGAGAAGTGTAAGCTGGAACGAGGAGCTATCTGAAACTGAACCAAACCCACACTGACCGCAACAGCTCCAGAGAAATTCCTAGATGCATTTTTACTTTTTTTTTTTTTTTTAAGTAAAAAAAAATTTTTTTCTCTTTTTTCTTTTTTGTCTTTTATTTTCTTTTAAAATTCCCTATTACTCCCCCATTACTCCTTAACTTTCATTTTCATAGATTTTTATGATTTTTTTAATTAGGAAAAAGATTTTTTTTCTTGTTTTTTTTTCCTTTTTCTCTCCTATTTTTTATTTTTCTTTTTCTCTTATTTCCTTTTAAAGTCCTCTATTACCCCTCTACTACTCCTTAATTTTCATTTTCATTACACTATAACCTTACAAAAAAAAAAAAGAGAAGCCCTATTTTTAAGCTGAACTTCATATATATTTCTAAAATTTGTGTGTGTGTGTGTGTTTTGGTTTTTGTTTTTAATATAGTATTTTTAAGAGTCTAACCTCTACTCTAGACTTTTAATCTTTGTTTTTCAGTATATGATATAAATTGTGGACATTTAAGAATCCAATATTCAGTTCCCATTTTTATTCAGGAGTGTGTTGATTATTCTCTCCCAATCTTGACTCTCCGTTTTCTACCTCAGAGCACCTCTATTTCCTCCTTTCCCCTTCTCTTCCCAATCCAATTCTGTGAATCTTTGTGGGTGTCTGGGCTACGGAGAACACTCTGGGAACAGACAACCGCGTAAATCTGCCTCTCTCCTCTTGAGTCCCCGTTTTTCTCCTCCTGCTCATCTCTATCTCCCTCCTCCCTCTCCTCTTCTTCATGTAACTCTGTGAACCTCTCTGGGTGTCCCTCATGGGGGAGAATCTTTCGCATGAACCTAGAAGTTTTATTATCAGTGCTGTACAGTAGGAGAAGTCTTGAGACTACTGGAAGAATAAAACTAAAATCCAGAGGCAGGAGACTTAAGCCCCAAACCTGAGAACACCAGAAAACTCCAGACTACATGGAACTTTAAGTAATAAGAGACCGTCCAAAAGCCTCCACACCTACACTGAAACCAACCACCACCCAAGAGCCAATAAGTGTTAAGAGCAAGACATACCACGCAAATTCTCTAGCAACACAGGAACATAGCCCTGAATGCCAACATACAGGCTGCCCAAGGTCACACCTAACACATAGACACATCTCAAAACTCATTACTGGGCACTCCATTGCACTCCAGAGAGAAGGAATCAAGTTCCACGCACCAGAACACCGATGCAAGCTTCCCTAACCAGGAAACCTTGACAAGCCAATCGTCCAACCCCACCCACTGGGTAAAACCTCCACAATAAAAAGGAATCACAGACCTCCAGAATACAGAAAGCCCACTCCAGACACAGCAATCTAAACAAGATGAAAAGGCAGAAAAATACCCAACAGGTAAAGGAACATGAAAAATGCCCACCAAGTCAAACAAAAGAGGAGGAGATAGGGAATCTAACTGAAAAAGAATTTAGAATAATGATAATAAAAATTATCCAAAATCTTGAAAACAAAATGGAGTTACAGATAAATAGCCTGGAGACAAAGATCAAAAAGATGCAAGAAATGTTTAATAAAGACTTAGAAGAAATAAAAAAGTCAATTAAAAATGAATAATGCAACAAATGAGATCAAAAACACTCTGGAGGGAACCAAGAGGAGAATAACGGAGGCAGAAGATAGGATAAGTGAGGTAGAAGATAAAATGGTGGAAATAAATGAAGCAGAGAGGAAAAAAGAAAAAAGAATCAAAAGAAATGAGGACAACCTCAGGGACTTCTGGGACAATGTGAAGCACCCCAACATTCGAATCATAGGAGTCCCAGAAGAAGAAGACAAAAAGAAAGGCCATGAGAAAATACTCGAGGAGATAACAGCTGAAAACTTCCCTAAAATGGGGAAGGAAATAGCCACCCAAGTCCAAGAAACCCAGAGAGTCCCAAACAGGATAAACCCAAGGCGAAACACCCCAACACACATATTAATCAAATTAACAAAGATCAAACACAAAGAACAAATGCTAAAAGCTGCAAGGGAGAAACAACAAATAACACACAAAGGGATTCCCATAAGGATAACAGCTGATCTATCAATAGAAACCCTCCAGGCCAGAAGGGAATGGCAGGACATACTTAAGGTAATGAAAGAGAATAACCTACAACCTAGATTACTGTACCCAGCAAGGATCTCATTCAGATATGAAGGAGAATTCAAAAGCTTTACAGACAAGCAAAAGCTGAGAGAATTCAGCACCACCAAACCAGCTCTTCAACAAATGCTAAAGGATCTTCTCTAGACAGGAAACACAGAAAGCTTGTATAAACGTGAACCCAAAACAACAAAGTAAATGGCAATGGGACCACACCTATCAATAATTACCTTAAATGTAAATGGGTTGAATGCCCCAACCAAAAGAAAAAGATTGGCTGAATGGATACAAAAACAAGACCCCTATATATGCTGTCTACAAGAGACCCACCTCAAAACAAGAGACACATACAGACTAAAAGTGAAGGGCTGGAAAAAAATATTTCATGCAAACGGAGACCAAAAGAAAGCAGGAGTCGCAATACTCATATCAGATAAAATAGACTTTCAAATAAAGGATGTGAAAAGAGACAAAGAAGGACACTACATAATGATCAAAGGATCAATCCAAGAAGAGGATATAACAATTATAAATATATATGCACCCAACATAGGAGCACCACAATATGTACGGCAAATGCTAACGAGTATGAAAGAGGAAATTAATAGTAACACAATAATAGTGGGAGACTTTAATACCCCACTCACAACTATGGAGAGATCAACTAAACAGAAAATTAACAAGGAAACACAAACCTTAAATGACACAATGGACCAGCTAGACCTAATTGATAACTATAGGACATTTCACCCCAAAACAATCAACTTCACCTTTTTCTCAAGTGCACACGGAACCTTCTCCAGAATAGATCACATCCTGGGCCATAAATCTGGTCTTGGAAAATTCAAAGAAATTTAAATCATTCCAGTCATCTTTTCTGACCACAGTGCAGTAAGATTAGATCTCAATTACAGGAAAAAAAATTGTTAAAAATTCAAACATATGGAGGCTAAATAACACGCTTCTGAATAACCAACAAATCATAGAAGAAATCAAAAAAGAAATCAAAATATGCATAGAAATGAATGAAAATGAAAACACAACAACCCAAAACCTATGGGACACTGTAAAAGCAGTGCTAAGGGGAAGGTTCATAGCATTACAGGCTTACATCAAGAAACAAGAAAAAAGCCAAATAAATAACCTAACTCTACACCTAAAGCAATTAGAGAAGGAAGAAATGAAGAACCCCAGGGTTAGCAGAAGGAAAGAAATCTTAAAAATCAGGGCAGAAATAAATGCAAAAGAAACTAAAGAGACCATAGCAAAAATCAACAAAGCTAAAAGCTGGCTTTTTGAAAAAATAAACAAAATTGACAAACTATTAGCAAGACTCATTAAGAAACAAAGAGAGAAGAACCAAATTAACAAAATTAGAAATGAAAATGGAGAGATCACAACAGACAACACTGAAATACAAAGGATCATAAGAGACTACTACCAGCAGCTCTATGCCAATAAAATGGACAACTTGGATGAAATGGACAAATTCTTAGAAAAGTATAACTTTCCAAAACTGAACCAGGAAGAAATAGAAGATCTCAACAGACCCATCACAAGCAAGGAAATCAAAACTGTAATCAGAAATCTTCCAGCAAACAAAAGCCCAGGACCTGATGGCTTCACAGCTGAATTCTACCAAAAATTTAGAGAAGAGTTAACACCTATCTTACTCAAACTCTTCCAGAAAATTGCAGAAGAAGGTAAACTTCCAAACTCATTCTATGAGGCCACCATCACCCTAATTCCAAAACCAGACAAAGATGCCACAAAAAAAGAAAACTACAGGCCAATATCACTGATGAACATAGATGCAAAACTCCTTAACAAAATTCTAGCAAACAGAATCCAACAGCATATTAAAAAAATCATACACCATGACCAAGTGGGCTTTATCCCAGGAATGCAAGGATTCTTTAATATCCGCAAATCAATCAATGTAATACACCACATTAACAAATTGAAAGATAAAAACCATATGATTATCTCAATAGATGCAGAGAAAGCCTTTGACAAAATTCAACACTCATTTATGATTAAAACTCTCCAGAAAGCAGGAATAGAAGGAACATACCTCAACATAATAAAAGCTATATATGACAAACCCACAGCAAACATTATCTTCAATGGTGAAAAATTGAAAGCATTTCCCCTGAAATCAGGAACAAGACAAGGGTGCCCACTCTTACCACTACTATTCAACATAGTGTTGGAAGTTTTGGCCACAGCAATCAGAGCAGAAAAAGAAGTAAAAGGAATCCAGATAGGAAAAGAAGAAGTGAAACTTGCACTGTTTGCAGATGACATGATCCTCTACATAGAAAACCCTAAAGACTCTTCCAGAAAATTACTAGAGCTAATCAATGAATATAGTAAAGTTGCAGGATATAAAATTAACACACAGAAATCCCTTGCATTCCTATATACTAACAATGAAAAAACAGACAGAGAAATTAAGGAAACAATACCATTCACCATTGCAACAAAAAGAATAAAATACTAAGGAGTATATCTACCTAAAGAAACAAAAGACCTATACATAGAAAACTATAAAACATTGATGAAAGAAATCAAAGAGGACACAAACAGATGGAGAAACATACCGTGTTCATGGATTGGAAGAATCAATATTGTCAAAATGGCTATTCTACCCAAAGCAATCTATAGATTCAGTGCAATCCCTATCAAGCTACCAACGGTATTTTTCACAGAACTAGAACAAAGAATTTCACAATTTGTATGGAAATACAAAAAACCTCGAATAGCCAAAGTAATCTTGAGAAAGAAGAATGGAACTGGAGGAATCAACCTGCCTGACTTCAGCCCCTACTACAAAGCCACAGTCATCAAGACAGTATGGTACTGGCACAAAGACAGAAATATAGATCAATGGAACAGAATAGAAAGCCCAGAGATAAATCCACGAACCTATGGACACCTTATCTTTGACAAAGGAGGCAAGGATATACAATGGAAAAAAGACAACCTCTTTAACAAGTGGTGCTGGGAAAACTGGTCAACCACTTGTAAAAGAATGAAACTAGAACACTTGCTAACACCATACACAAAAATAAACTCAAAATGGATTAAAGATCTAAATGTAAGACCAGAAACTATAAAACTCCTAGAGGAGAACATAGGCAAAACACTCTCCGATATGAATCACAGCAGGATCCTCTATGACCCACCTCCCAGAATATTGGAAATAAAAGCAAAACTAAACAAATGGGACCTAAGGAAACTTAAAAGCTTTTGCACAACAAAGGAAACTATAAGCAAGGTGAAAAGACAGCCCTCAGATTGGGAGAAAATAATAGCAAATGAAGAAACAGACAAAGGATTAATTCCAAAAACATACAAGCAACTCCTGCAGCTCAATTCCAGAAAAATAAATGACCCAATCAGAAAATGGGTCAAAGAACTAAACAGACATTTCTCCAAAGAAGACATACAGATGGCTAACAAACACATGAAAAGATGCTCAACATCACTCATTATCAGAGAAATGCAAATCAAAACCACAATGAGGTACCATTACACACCAGTGTAATAGCAGCCAGTCAGGATGGCTGCTATCCAAAAGTCTACAAGCAATAAATGCTGGAGAGGGTGTGGAGAAAAGGGAACCCTCTTACACTGTTGGTGGGAATGCAAACTAGTACAGCCACTATGGAGAACAGTGTGGAGATTTCTTAAAAACCTGGAAATAGAACTGCCATATGACCCAGCAGTCCCACTTCTGGACATACACACTGAGGAAACCAGATCTGAAAGAGACACGTGCACCCCAATGTTCATCGCAGCACTGTTTATAATAGTCAGGACATGAAAGCAACCTAGATGCCCATCAGCAGACGAATGGATAAGGAAGCTGTGGTACATATACACCATGGGATATTACTCAGCCGTTAAAAAGAATTCATTTGAATCAGTCCTAATGAGATGGATGAAACTGGAGCCCATTATACAGAGTGAAGTAAGCCAGAAAGATAAAGAACATTACAGCAAACTAACACATATATATGGAATTTAGAAAGATGGTAATGATAACCCTATATGCAAAACAGAAAAAGAGACACAGAAGTACAGAACAGACTTTTGAACTCTGTGGGAGAAGGCAAGGGTGGGATGTTTCAAGAGAACAGCATGTATATTATCTATAGTGAAACAGATCACTAGCCCAGGTGGGATGCATGAGACAAGTGCTCGGGCCTGGTGCACTGGGAAGTCCCAGAGGAATCGGGTGGAGAGGGAGGTGGGAGGGGGGATTGGGATGGGGAATACATGTAACTCCATGGCTGATTCATGTCAATGTATGACAAAACCCACTGCAGTGTTGTGAAGTAATTAGCCTCCAACTAATAAAAATAAATGAAAAAAGAAAAACAGTATATGGATGGAATATGTTTTATAGACTGTAACAGTTTACCTGTGCTGCCTTTACCCACTATGCACCCGCTCTATTCCTGGTTAAAAGTTTTACTTTGGCTTCATCATTTGCATAAAACCTGTCTTGATTACTAGATGGAAATCACCTTTCCTTCTTTTTTTGAAATTGAGATATATTTGATCTACTACATTACATTAGTCTTAGGTGTATAACATAATATGATATTTGTATATATTATGAAAAGATCATCACAATAAGTCCAGTTAACATCCATCACCATGGTGGTGGTGGTTTAGTCACTAAGTCATGTCCGACTCTTGCGACCCCTTGGACTGTAGCCCACCAGGCACCTCTGTCCATGGGATTTTCCAGGCAAGAGTACTGGAGTGAGTTGCCATTTCCTTCTCCAGGGGATCTTCCCGACCCAGGAATTGAACCCAGGTCTCCTGAATTGCAGGGAGACTGTTAACCGATTGAGCTATGAGGAAAACCCATCTGTCATCATGCATAGTTACAAATTTTTCTTCACGTGATGAGAATTTTTAGGACTTACTGTTAACAACTTTCAAATATACAGTGCAGCATTGTTAACTGTAGTCACCATGCTATGGGGGCTTCCCTTACATGCCCAGGACTTGTTTATTATATAGCTAGAAATTTGTACCTTTTGGTCTCCTTCATTCATTTCAGCCATCCCTCAAATAGCAGTATTTCCTTCTTTTTTATGGCCAAATAATATTCCAATGCACCATCATTGTCCATTCATCCATTGATGACCAGTAAGCTTATTTCTGGGTCTTGGCTATTGTAAATAATGCTGCAGTGAACATAGAGGTGTAGATATCTTTTCTAATTAGTGTTTTCAAATTGCTGGATCATATGGTAGTTCTATTTCTAATTTTTTGAGGGCCCACCATACTGTTTTCCATAGTGGCTGCACCAATTTATGTTCCCACTGACAGTGCACAAGGGTTCCCTTTTCCTTACATCCTCACCAGTACTTATTTCTTGTCTTTTTGAATGGAGCCAATCTAATAGATGGGGCTTCCCTGGTGACAAAGTGATAAAGAATCCCCCTGCCAATGCAGGAGACTCAAGAGATGCAGGTTGAATCCCTGGGTTGGGAAGATCCTCTGGTGTAAGAAATGGCAACCTATTCCAGCATTCTTGCCTGAAAAATTCCAGGAACCTGGCAGGCTACAGTCCATGGGATCACAAAGAGTTGAACATGATTGAGCATGCATGCATGCAGGTATCATTCTAACAGGTTGAGGTGATTCTTCACTGTAGTTTTGATTTCCGTTTCTCTAATGGTTAGTGATGTTGAGCACCTTTTCATGTACATATTGGCCATCTGTATATCTTCTTTGGGAAGACGTATATGCAGATCCTCTGCCATTTTTTCCCTGTCTTTTCCTCCTGTGTCTGCTAGTTGGCTCATTGTACTGCTCATTTGGTGCTTGGACACTCTCTTACATTAGGGCTTTTTGTGTATGTATCTTACCAGCATCTCTGCCTCCACCCATGAGTATTCATTTTCTCTGTACACTAGCAACTCCTGAAGAGTAAGTAACATATCTTTTATATTCTTGGTACCATATATACACATATATATGTTTATTTATCTTTGGTTTTCTTATTCTGCTAGTTCAGGTGCTTGCAGTGGTGCTAAATGAATGAGGTATAAGAAGATAGCTGTGTTGTCTTTATGAGAAATGATGTTGGTCTGTACCAGGCATTGGTAAGCCTTTAAAGGTCCGGATGGTAAGCACTGTAGTCTTTGCAGCCTGTGATGTCACAGCTGCTCAGTGCTGCCATCGCTGTACAAAAGCTGCCGTGTGAGGGCGTGGCTATGTTCCTATCAACTTTGTTTACAAAAATGGCAATAGGCCAGATTTGGCCCATAGACCATCATTTGCCAGTCCCTAATCTGTAGACTCCATTTTTGGCAGTAGTCATAGGGATGCTGTTCTAGGAGATGAATCTGGGTTTAGCAACCCAGTATATGTATAATGGGATGAGACCAGTGACTTCATTAATAAGGAACAATCACAAAGTCCTGGTCACTGTACATGGAGCTAAAATAACAGGAATTGGTAGAATGGAGAAACAAGAGGAAGAATATGGAAATGTGTAGGAATTCCAGCAGTTTTCCATGATTAGGCTTATACCTAACCATGAAGTCATGGTGTCTGGCACTTGAGAGCAGGAAAAGAATCCATGGCTGGGACTAAGATTATGAGCTGCCATCTGAAGTCAGGGGAAGAATCAGAGTCCTGGGGTGAGTTCTCATTCTTGCGGGAGATGTGGCATGATGGGTGAGAAGTGAAGATGTGGCTGAGTGATGTTCAAGAGGCAGTGCGCTGGCCCAGGCTTTATTCCAGTAGGTTATTTCCCTTTGGGATTGTTAAACCATGGGCGCCATTTGTCTTTCATCTGAAACCAGCGTTAAGAGTTTGCAGTCGTTATGTATGTTTTCCCTCACTTTTCCTTTCC
The DNA here is from genome assembly GCF_033118175.1 of Dama dama. Taxonomy (NCBI): domain Eukaryota; kingdom Metazoa; phylum Chordata; class Mammalia; order Artiodactyla; family Cervidae; genus Dama; species Dama dama. Next base: position 22,697,750 of record NC_083697.1, on the reverse strand, counting down.
CAAACTTTAAAAAAATTTTTTAAGAATTTTCTATTACCTAAGCTGTGCTGCTGAAACAAAAGACCCCAACAGTGCATGAACTTCTGTATGCTTTAAGTCACTCTTCCCTCTCTCAGGAATTGCACCTGAGGTAAGCTTTTCAGGTCAGCAGTAACTCTGCTCCACGTAGTTGTTCAGGGACCCTAAGCCGACCAGTCCCTCTGCTGCCTTCAGAATGTGGCTTCCAAACTCGAAAGAGCGTGGAAGGACTTTTCAAGGTGTTACAGGCTGGGCCTGGCAATGTCACGTAATGCTTGTGCTCATGTTCCATTGAATATTTCATTGAAAAGGTCAGATGCCACCCTGAGCTGCCAGGGGAGGTGAGAGATGTGTTGGCTGGGAGCCACATTCCAGCGAACACATGAAAACCGTGGAAAAGGGGAGATAGGATTTTAGTGCATGTTTAGCTTTTCGGCTGCAGTCCCCCTTGGCCAGAAACAGGACAGTTTTGCTTTTTGTGGGCACTGAATTGTCAAGGCTCTGTTGTGCCTTGTTTGTATGGTATTCTTCAGCAGTAGATATTTTCAGGGGAACTTTATTTCCCCCTGGAAAACTTAAAAAGGAAATGGTGGAAATAGAGCATTTTTAATTTGGGTTAGAGCAGGAACATTTGACACCTGATTATACCTGCTTCATTATACCTGCCCTCGGGGCTGCAACTTAATAGGAAAGGGTGTGGCCTCACTTATACTTGTTAAACTAAGCAAGAGAGAGAAGTAAATTCTAATGGTTCAATTAGGATTTGAGGCCAAGTTTGTGCAATGACACCTGATAAGGAAAAGAGGTAGAGAAGATGCTGACCATGTAAGTCTCGGAGAAGGACTTACTGTGGAGGAATTATGGTCATAGATAAAGGAGCTGCAGTGAAAGTTATAAAAGTATCGTGCATATCTAATATTTGAGTTTAGTGGCATTTTGTAGGCTAGCCTATTACAAATATGGTCTAAAACAGGGAAATCTTAAGTAGATGCGTGTGTGTGTGTTAGTCACTCAGTTGTGTCCAACTCTTTGCGACCTCATGGACAATAACCCACCAGGCTCCTCTGTCCATGGGATTCTTCAGGCAAGATACTGGAGTGGGTTGCCATTTCCTTCTCCAGGGGATATTCCCGATCCAGGGATTGAACCTGGATCTCCCACATTGTGGGCAGACTCTTTACTGACCAGGCCACCAGGGAAATAGATGCTTAGGATGGTTGAAAGATGGCAGCTGAGTCTTAGAGTAAAATGTATCTTAGTATACAACATAATGGCTTCCCAGGTGGCTCAGTGGTAAAGAATTGGCCTGCCAAGTCGGAGATGGAGGTTCAATCCCTGGGTCAGGAAGATCCCCTGGAGGAGGGCATGGCAACCTGCTCCAGTATTCTCGCCTGGAGAATCCCAGGGACAGTCCGTGGGGTCACAGAGTCTGACACAACTTAGCGACTAAACAACAACAACAACATAACACTGAGACTCATCTACCATAGTTCAGGGCATATTCAAAAAGAGTTATTCATGGGACCTCGTATAATGTCTTCTCACCACATTATTTACTTAATCACATCTTTGTAGTCACAGACTTTTAAATTTTAATTTGTCAGGCTTAGTGATACCACTATGGAAAGTAAAGTGTTGGTCGCTAAGTTGTGTCTGCCTCTTTGCGACCCCATGGACTGTAGCCCTCGTGGCTCCTCTGTTCATGGGATTCTCCAGGCAGTAATACTGGAATGGGTTGACATTTCCTTCTCCAGGGAATCTTCCTGACCCAGGGATCGAACCCAGGTCTTCTGCAGCGGCAGGCGGTTTCTTTATCATCTGAGCACCAGTGAAGCTGGATAGCACTATTGATCAGCCTTAAATGCATAACTTTGACTTTGGAATATTAGAAATGTTTCCCTTTCTCATTGCTTCTCATGCATTTCAACATAGTTATAAAGGCTAGATTTTCATAGATTCCTATACATTCCTTGAACTTGGACACTATATTGTCCATGAAACAGTAAATGAGACGTCAATGAAAGAGTTGTTCAAAGGGCTAGTTTGGGAGCCAAATAATTGATGCCTTTGAACTGTGGTGTTAGAGACGACCCTAGAGAGTCCCTTGGACTGCAAGGAGATCAAACCAGCCAATCCTAAAGGAAGTCAACCCTGAATTTTCATCAGAAGGACTGATGATGAAGCTGAAGCTCCAATACTTTGGCCACCATTGGAAAAGACCCTGATGCTAGGAAAGATTGAAGGCAGGAGGAGAAGGGGATGACAGAGGATGAGACGGTTGGATGACATCACCAACTCAATGGAGATGGTGAAGAACAGGGAAGCCTGATGTGCTGCAGTCCATGGGGTTGCAAAGAGTCAGACACGACTGAGTGACTGAACAACAAAAACATTTGGTAATGTATGTAACATATATATATAATTGGAAATATATCTCCAAAATGAACACTTACTGTATTATGAACTGTGGCTGGGCCTGGTCTGGCCATATCTGAACATAATAGATCATCCTAGGTTGTGTGGAATTATCTTTTACTGGAGGCTTATTCTTATTCCATACTGCAGCAGTATTTTTAATCTGGGCTGTTGCTTTAAGAGGGCTTCCCTGGTATCTCAGATGGTAAAGAACCTGCCTGCAATGCAGGAGACTTGGTTTCGATCCCTGGGTTGGGAAGAGCCCCTGAAGGAGGGCATGGCAACCCACTCCAGTATTCTTGTCTGGAGAATCCCATTGACAGCAGAGCCTAGCGGGCTGCGATGCACAGGGTTGCAGCGTCAGACATGACTGAGAGACCAAGCACAGCACACGGCACATTGCTTAAGAATAGTAAGGGAAAAGCAGTTTAGCAGTGCTAGAAGGAAGCAGTCCCTCTCGATGGGGGGTAGGAAGCATAAGATCAGTAAATCCTGCTTGATAGTAGTTGTGGGCAGAGATCTGGGCGTTTCAGTTGACCCACAAGCCACCTTTGAACACTGAATTTCCAGAATGCTAGTGTGGCTCCTAACTCATTGAAGGGAGATGCAAAGTCTTAATCACAAGCAATAGTCCTGTTACACTGCACCAGGCTATCAGATCATGTGAGGAATTATGTTTTGTTACTGGGGCAGGGCTTTGGAAGGGATGCTGCCAAGCTGGTGGAAGGAAGGTGCATCCAGAAGGCGGTTAAGATGATAAGGATTTATATCAGAGATTAAAGGGACTGGATGTGTTTAATCTGGTGAAAAGAAGGCAGAGCAGAAGCAAAATCTTTGTTTTCAAACATCTGAGAAGGTATGTGAAAGATTTGTCATTCTGTGTTGCTTCAGAGCAAGGAAATCACTCCTAAGATTGGGCAGAAAGGGTGGGCAGAGTTCAGCTTAGTTTAAGAAATCATATATATTCTGCCTGTTCACCAATGCATACACTGCTTTTAATTGAAGTATACTTGATTTACAATCTTATGTTAGTGTGAGATGATTTGGTATTTTTATATACTCCATTCAAAGTTATTATCAAGTGTTGGGAATATAAAATATATTCCCTGTACTGTACTTTACATCTTTGTATCTTATTTTAGACCTATTAGTTTATACCTCTCAATCCCCTTCACTTATCCTGCCCCTCCCCTCACCCCTCACCTCTGGTAACCACTAGTTTGTTCTCCGTATCTGTGAGCCTGTTTTTGTTATATTCTTTGAAATATAAGTGAAAGGTACAGTGAAATATAAGTGGAAAAGGTACATATAAGTGAAAAGGTACAGTATTTGTTTTTCTCTGACTCACTTCACTAAGCATAATACTTGCCAGGTCCATCCATTTTGTTACAAATGGAAAGTTTTCGTTCTTTTTTATGGCTGAGTAATATTCTATTATATATTCATGTGCTACATCTTCTTCACCCATTCATCTGTTGATACACACTTAGGTTGCTTCCGTATGGTAGCAATTGTAAATAATGCTGCTGTGAACATTGGCGTGCATATGTTTTCAAACTAGTTTTCAAGTTTTCTTCTGATCTATACCAGGAAGTGGAGTTGCTAGAGTATGTGATAGCTCTCCTTTTGAAGAACGCAGGTTCGTGTTCACAGAGCAGTGGAAGGGGGTGAATCTGGCGCTTACAGGCCGTGAGTGTCTCTCCGTCACAGGGGCTGAGGCAGCACCTGCGCAGTACTTGGAGGCGCAGCCGCGCTCGTCGGTCAGGCCACGGTGCTCTGGGAGACGGGCCAGACTGGTTGGCGCGGGTAAAGGAGTGGTCGCTTTGATTACAGTGCGGTAGCCTAGACCAGGAATCAGGGAACGTGACTGTTTTAGGAACACAGAGTACAATCCAAATGGGAGCAGGTAAGGCAGAGAGATTTAACACAAAAAGTATGAGATATGTAAGTGCAGGAGGAAGTTAGACTGAGTAGATAGGATGGCAAGAGATGAACGATGGAGAAGCCGAGAAGTGGGCTGAAGCGGGGGTGGTTAAAACCTGAGTGGGGTCTGAGTCAAAATGGGAGGCCAGCTGAGGTGAGCTCTGGGGTTCCTTTCATATCTATTGTTCTGTGAAGTCTCTCAGGTCCACAGCCTCTGATATTCATTGCAGAGTCAGAGACTGCTGTAGCCTGCGGATTGATAAACCCAAACATTTAGCCAAATATTGGTTCACTGCTGTACATCCCTTGCTGACCACTCCTGCCACCTGCCTTCCCCACCAAGAAGCAGCTTTGGATTGCTTATAGTGTATTAACTACTTAGTTGAGGTGGTTTGTGTTTTGACTTTTTATGTAAATGATATTAAGCTTTCTGTGAAGGCTTGGGTTTAGAATGTTTGCTGTGAGGTTTTGCTGGAAATGACCCAGGTGTGCTGTTCATTACTGTGTCCATTGAAGCTTGAAGCACGGATGCTCTTTTAACAGGCTATAACACTTTTCCACATATGAAATTCACTTAAAAAAAAAAAGAAATTCACTTTATAATGAATCCAGGCAGTTTCATTTAGTTAGTTATTCTACTTAGTGGGATTGTGCCTCCATTTAATTAGCGAAGTCTGAATTTGTGGCAGTGACTAAGCTTTGTAATCAACAGTTGTTTTGATGCCTGCAGTTATGTGGAAACATCCAAGTGTAACCTCTCTTGCAGAATAATTATATTACCTGAATGTATCTTTGGAACAGAATTAGGATGAAATATGTTATTATTGGTAATTATCCTGATTACTGTAAGGTATTAGATCTTAGAAAAGGTTTCATAGGCACATCAGTGATTGTTAAAACTACCACTGTTATATTTTAGCATAGTAATGGTCTTAGTTTTGAAATTTTAGGAACCACTTTTGTGGTCTCAGCTAGTCATCTTTCTTTCTCTGGAAATTTCCTTGCTCTTAAATACATGGTTATAACAGAATTGGTCATCTCAGTAGAACATGGCTTTCATTCAGTTGGTCATCTGACTGAGGAAATTGGATTGAATATAGGATTGCCATCTCTGCTGGCTGCTCCTTTGAATAGTGGAGTTACACACTTGGAGCTGCTCGGAATGATCATTTTCTATCACGTGTACTTGGAATCAGTGCAGATCATTTTGTAGTGATAAAGCAGAATGACACTGACATGCAGAGAAAAGGAGAAATGAAACGTGGATCAAGAGGACTTCCTAATCTCAGTATGACACTCCAGTCCCTAGTTCTAGTCCATTCCCAAGGCTCAGCTGAACCCTTAATTTAGGCTACATGAGAGACTGCAGCCATGAAATTAAAAGACGTTTGCTCCTGGAAGAAAAGCTATGACAAACCTAGACGGCATATTAAAAAGCAGAGACATTACTTTGCCAACAAAGGTCCATCTAATCAAGGCTATGGCATTTCCAGTAGTCCTGCATGGATGTGAGAGTTGGACTATAAAGAAGGCTGAGCATCAAAGAATTGTTGATTTTAAAATGTGGTGTTGGAGAAAACTCTTGAGAGTCCCTTGGACTGCAAGTAGACCAAACTAGTCCATCCTAAAGGAAATCAGTCCTGAATATTCATTGGAAGGATTGATGCTGAAGCTGAAACTCCAGTACTTTGGCCACCTGACTCAAAGAACTGACTCACTGGAAAAGACCCTGATGCTGGGAAAGACTGAAGGCAGGAGGAGAAGGGGACGACAGAGGATGAAATGGTTGGATGGCATTACTGACTCAGTGGACATGAGTTTGAGCAAGCTTTGGGGAGTTGGTGATAGACAGGGAGGCCTGGCGTGCTGCAGTCCATGGGGTTGCAAAGAGTTGGACACGACTGGGTGAGTGAACTGAATAAATGTATGAAAAATAGTAAGTGTAGAAGTGTTAGTCACTCACTCGTGTCCAGCTCTTTGGAACCCCATAGACTGTAGCCCACCAGGCTCCTCTGTACATGGAAATCTCCAGGCAAGAGTACTGGAGTGGATTGCCATTCCCTTCTCCAGGGCATTTTCCAGACCCAGGGATCAAACCCAGGTCTCTTGTGTTGCAAGCATATTCTTTACCATCTAAGCTTCCAGAGAAGACCAGAAAATGATAGTCAAAAAGTACAAAGGCAACAAATAGCAGAGAAAAACAGATACTCAAAGCATAAAACATGTCATGATGCAGGAACTCTTATGTAATGTTAGTGTGTGAAGTGATTGTATAATTTAGTCCCAACAGGAAACAGATGGCTCAGTTAGATAAGGGTAATTAAAGGAGGGCTTATGCATAGAGGGCTGTTCACAGCATTTGGGGTACCGGGGAACTGCTAGGGCTGATGCAGTAATCATGGGATGGTGGTGGTGAAGGTTGGGGTGAGGTGGACCCAAGGCCTCCTCAAGGGGAGTTCAGTTAAAGTCGCTCAGTCGTGTCCGACTCTTTGCGGCCCCATGGACTGCACATGCCAGGCCTCCCTGTCCATCACCAACTCCCAGAGTTTACTCAAACCTCATGCCCATCGAGTCGGTGATGCCATTCAGCCATCTCATCCTCTGCCATCCCCTTCTTCTTCTGCCCCCAATCCCTCCCAGCATCAGGGTCTTTTCCAATGAATCAACTCTTCGCATGAGGTGGCCAAAGTATTAGAGTTTCAGCTTCAGCATCAGTCCTTCCATTGAACACCCAGGACTGATCTCCTTTAGGATGGATGGGCTGGGTCTCCTTGCAATCCAAGGGACTCTCAAGAGTCTTCTCCAACACCACAGTTCGAAAGCATCAATTCTTCGGCGCTCAGCTTTCTTCACAGTCCAACTCTCACATTCATACATGACTATTGGAAATGCCGTAGCCTTGACTGGACGGACCTTTGTTGGCAAAGTAATGTCTCTGCTTTTTAATATGCTATCTAGGTTGGTCATAACTTTCCTTCCAAGGAGTAAGCATCTTTTAATTTCATGGCTGCAGTCACCATCTGCAGTGATTTTGGAGCCCCAAAAAATGAAGTCTGACACTGTTTCCACTGTTTCCCCATCTATTTGCCAATGAGGTGATGGGACCAGATGCCATGATCTTAGTTTTCTGAATGTTGAGCTTTAAGCCAACTTTTTCACTCTCCTCTTTCACTTTCATCAAGAGGCTTTTTAGTTCCTCTTCACTCTCTGCCATAAGGGTGGTGTCATCTGCATATCTGAGGTTATTGATATTTCTCCTGGCAATCTTGATTCCAGCTTGTGCTTCTTCCAGCCCAGTGTTTCTCATGATGTACTCTGCATATAAATTAAATAAGCAGGGTGACAATAAGGGGAGTAGTGGCCCTGAATTGAAGGGCCCAGCCAGATGGTCGCTCAGAAATTATTTTTTTATTGGACCTTTAAGTATTAACAGTCATTAAAACTGAAATTGCAAAATTCTCGGTGTTACTGGTCCAGCTTAAGACTTCCTGTGTTTTATTAATTCATTGTTAATGATGAAGCTGGCTTCCCTGGTGGTTCAGTTGGTAAAGAATCCGCCTGCAATGCAGGAGACCCATTTTGACCCCTGGATCGAGAAGATACCCTGGAGAAGGGCATGACAACCCACTCCAGTATTCTTGCCTGGAGAATTCCATGGACAGAGAAGCCTGCAATCTATAGTTCATGGGGTTGCAAAGAGTCAGACAGGACTGAGTGACTAACACTTTCATTCTAAGTCAAACCTTTAGGTATTGTTTCCCTCTTTGACACTAGTGGCCATTGAAGTCAGCACTGCTTTTGTTTGATGCAGCCTATCCATGATGCTGACTCAGACAGGGCAGGGGCAGGGCACTGGTGTCAGCTCTCTCCCTGCCTCATGTCACAGAGGTTCATCCAAGTCCTATGGGATGGTGCCCAGATTACCCGCCATTCATCGCCTAAGAAAGCAACAAAGGTGCAAACCTGGCCTGGCCCCGCCCAGGATTAGAAATTCACAGCGTGGGGGTTGATTTCTCTTTTGCTTCAATAGCATACTTTGTTAGATTGATTAAATCTCACATTTGATTAAGCTTCACATTTAAATAAAAGCAGGGCTACCATGTAGAGCTGTGTAGGCTCTGTATTATTCAAGGGCACACATCTGCGTGATGACATTTTATCATAGACATTGTGGTGTCAGTTATGATGCTCTTCTGATAAGTGGTCATAAATGTATCTGAGGAACAGGAAGTGACTTTTAAATTAATTCATAGGTAACTATGGGTCAGTGCGGAACTTCTTGCCACTGCCACATAGAAAAGACTTATCTATTATTGTTATTCAGTCACTCAGTTGTGTCCGACTCTTTGCAACCCCATGGATTGCAGCACCCCAGGCTTCCCTGGCCTTCACCATCTCCCGGAGCTTGCTCGAACTCATGTCCATAGAGTCGGTAATGATATCCAACCATCTCATTCTCTGTCGTCCTGTTTTTCTCCCGCCTTCAGTCTTTCCCAGCATCAGGGTCTTTTCTGTGTATTATGTTCAACTTTAAATTTATCCAGAGGTTGAGTCAAAACAAAAATATTTGAAGTCTGACTGAAAATGACAATTAGATGGAAGGAGAAATAACCAAATCCCTGTAGCAGAACAAAAAACTTTTGAAAATTACTTTCACAACAGCCTTGAAACAAAAGTTTATGGAACTCAGAGTATTCTCTTAAAAGAGTTCTAGGTTTCAATAAGAAACAGTGACTAAATGACTAAATCATAAAACCGTGTTTTAAGTGTTCCATCATTATTGAGATCTCTCTGTCCATGGAATTCTCCAGGCAAGAATACTGGAGTGGGTTGTCATGCCCTTCTCCAGGGTATCTTCTCGACCCAGGGGTCAAAATGGGTCTCCTGCATTGCAGGCAGATTCTTTACCAACTGAACCACCATACTGTTTCCCATAGTGCCTGCACCAACTTACCTTCCCACCAACAGTGTAGGAAGGTTCGAGGAAGGAATATTCTTAATTTTTTTTCTACTAGAAGGCTGCTAGAATTTTGCTAAGAGTAATATCATAAGCCTGTTTTCTCTTTGCTCTTAAGTTAGTAACCTTCTGATCCCCAGTCTCTCCATCTTTGGATGTGTGTGTGAATACAGGTGTGTTTGGAAGTATCTTGCAAACAGTCAGCTGCTTTCAGTGTTGTCATTGGTCTGTACCTGACTTCCTTTTGCTTTTGTTTGCTTATAGTTTGCATCCTTTCTAATCTAGTTTTTAAATATTGTTTGATTAGGATAGTGAAAAGTACATCTAATGTGGTTTCATCTTATCTACCTGTTCTATGAGATTTTAAAATTGAATTTCTTGGAAAGGCTGTTAAAAAAAAGGGTAAACAAAGAAACCAATTTTTAAAATTTAGTTTTCATTTTTATTGTGTTTGTATGTGCAGTCATTAGGAGTCAGAGAGTTATACAAGTTGTTGTGAAAAACATTACTTCCTAAAAGCAGACACTTAGTGTTTTTAACTGATAAGTTTCATTTACCATCATAGCTGTGAAGTCATTCACAAATGCTTGTATTGCTCTCCTTGGATATTTCAGTTTGAGGCATTTTCTGGTGACTTCCATGGAAAATGAGAATTCAGCTGTCCTCACTCCTACCCTGTACTTCTGTCTCCCATTCTTTCTGTACAGTTATACTCATAGCTCAGTGTTCAGGGCTTATTTTTCCTTTTCTGTCCAAGATTTGTCTTATCTGAAGTTAACAGTTGCTGGTCTAAATGCATGTGTGCACACACACTTGCACTGAATTTTCTTCCTACTCCTCAGTAATTCAGTCTCAGACTTCCCTTTGGTTGGATGAATCTCCTCTCAGTACGTGGACACTCATTAGAGATGCTTCCAGTTGTACCTTCCTGAGGAGCTCTTTCTGAGGCTTCTTCCTGCAGCTGCCCTCCTGATCTTCCCTTGCTTTCTTCCTCTTGCATGTTGGATCCTGACCCCTGGAGAGCTTTCTTGGTTTGTTCAGTCAGTTTGGTGGAGCATCTCTTCCAGTGGATTTGTACATATGTGAATGATAAATGTTTTAAAGACTTGATGTTGAGTAGTTTGCTTGCATTGGCTGTGTGTTAAACTCTGGATCCAGAGCACTTTCCTTGGAATTTTGGAAGCATTTCTCCATTATATTTTAGCTTCCAGTGTTAAATCCAGTGTCATTCTGCTTCTTGGTTCTTAGTATGCAATCTTTTTTTTTTTTTTTTTTTAATCTTTGGAAACTTATGGGGCCTTTTCTTTGCCCGAAAAGAAATTTGATGTTCAGAAATTTCATAAAGATGGGCCTGTGGCGGATCGCTTCATCATTGTGCTGTTAACTGTTCATTTCAGTTCAGTTCAGCTGCTCAGTCATGTCTGACTATTTGTGACCCCATGGACTGCAGAACCCAAGACTTCCCTGTCCATCACCAACTCCTGGAGTTTGCTCAGACTCATGTCCATCAAGTTGGTGATGCCATCCAACCATGTCATTCTCTGTCGTCCCCTTCATCTCCTGCCTTCAATCTTTCCCAGCTTTAGGGTCTTTTCTAGTGAGTCTGTTCTTTGCATCAGGTGGCCAAAGTATTGGAGCTTTGGCATCAGTCCTTCCAATGAATATTCAGGACTGATTTCCTTTAGGGGTGACTAATTTGATCTCCTTGCAGCCCAAGGGACTCTCAAGAGTCTTCTCCAGGGGACTTCCCTGGTGGTCCAATGGTTAAGACTTGGTGCTTCCAATGCAGGGAGTGTGGGTTTGATCCCTGGTCAGGAAACTAGGATCCCACATGCCAGGAGGCCAAAAAATAAAAATTAAAAAAAAAAATTAGAAGAAAAAAAGAGTCTTTTCCAATACCATAGCTCAAAAGCATCAATTGTTAGGCCCTTTGAATCTGGAAATTGTGTCCTTGAGCTCGGGAAATTTTTTAATTGGTAGGTTCTCAGATTCTGAGTGCAGCTTCTGTTTGTAGTGCAGCAAGATGTTCTAGGTTGTTGTAGGTTGTATTTTTGTTGCCATAACCTTGGACTTAGCTTTTTCTCCAAAGAATCCAGGTTTCTTTTGGTTCAGTTCAGTTGCTCAGTCATGTCTGACTCTTTGCAGCCCCACGGACTGCAGCACGCCAGGCCTCCCTGTCCAACACCAACTCCTGGAGTCCACCCAAACCCATGTCCATTGAGTCGGTGATGCCATCCAACCATCTCATCCTCTGTCGTCCCCTTCTCCCACCTTCAGTCTTTCTCAGCCTCAGGGTCTTTTCAAATGAGTCAGCTCTTCACATCAGGTGGCCAAAGTATTGGAGTTTCAGCTTCAACATCAGACCTTCCAGTGAACACCCAGGACTGATCTCCTTTAGAATGGACTGGTTGGATCTCCTTGCAGTCCAAGGGACTCTCAAGAGTCTTCTCCAACACCACAGATCAAAAGCATCAATTCTTTGGCGCTCAGCTTTCTTTATAGTCCAACTCTCACATCCATACATGACCACTGGAAAAGCCATAGCCTTGACTAGGCGGACCTTTGTTGGCAAAGCAATGTCTCTGCTTTTTAATATGCTGTCTAGGTTGGTCATAACTTTTCTTCCAAGGAGTAAGCATCTTTTAATTTCATGGCTGCCATCACTATCTGCAGTGATTTTTGGAGCCCAAAAAATAAAGTCTGACACTGTTTCCACTGTTTCCCCATCTATTTGCCATGAAGTGATGGGACCAGATGCCATGATCTTAGTTTTCTGAATGTTGAGCTTTAAGCCAACTTTTTCACTCTCTCCTTTCACTTTCATCAAGAGGCTCTTTAGTTCTTCTTCACTTTCTGCCAGAAGGGTGGTGTCATCTGCGTATCTGAGGTTATTGATATTTCTCCCGGCAGTCTTGATCCCAGCTTGCTCTTCTTCCAGGCCAGCATTTCTCATGATGTACTCTGCATATAAGTTAAATAAGCAGGGTGACAGTACACAGCCTTGACGTACTCCTTTTCCTGTTTGGAACCAGTCTGCTGGTCTGTGTCTTGGTGGCATAAGCACCAAGATCTGGTGGCTGTGTGTCTTCCTTGCTGCCAATTGAAGACCAAGCTAGTAAGAAAAATAATAAGTGAGTGTATGTATATTATTCCTGTATATTTTATAAGTGTATTTTATATAACACACAATACACACACACACACATATATATATACACACCATGAGTTCATATTTGATACCAACAATTGCAAACACCAGAGGTTGCATATTTAACAATGAGGAAACTTTATGCCTCATTTCAATTTATTTAATCATTTGTTCAAGCCTTGAATACACATAAAAATAGAAGTTTTAAAATAGGCATTCTGTGCCACTGCTTAGAAAATCTAATCCCTAGAGTTCAGTATCTGTATATAGTCTTTTTTAGGTAAAATTTACATCCAGTAAAATACACACATCTTCTGTGCACAACTTATGAGTTTTGACAGGGCACAGATCTGTGTAACCTGTCCCTCTATAAAGCTGAGAATGTTTTCGTCACAGTCAAAAGTTCCCTTAGACTTTTTCCTCCGTTAGTCATGAGAAGAATATAAAAGCAGTAATGTCCATATGGAGATACTGGAAGTAAGAGAGCCAGAAAAAAATAAGGTATGTTCTGTGTTATAAATTCACTCCATTTTAGACACTTAACTTGGGAGTCTCCACTCATTATTTAATGTTTTCTTTATTATTTCCAAACAACAGACTAATGTTTCCTTCAATGCTGAAAAGTGTCAGTTTCGCTTCAGTGCCAGAGCATGTGGCTCTGTATGCGTGTGCAAGTGTAAATACATGCATCTTATTTCATGTTGATCAGTATTTTCCTACATAATTAAGAAAAATAGGTACTTTCCCTAAAGATTGGGGCAGTGTGCAGGGAGTCACTAGAGTGAAAAGACACTCAAATCCAGCCTTTTGTTGAAAAAAACTTGAGGAGAAAAGTACCAAACTTTCTTAATTTCCAGTTTTCTCATGAAGTTGCGCCAAGCAACTATTGAAACTTAAACAGTCATCTGCTGCAGCCCTCTTGTCTTTCAAGTACATGTAAGGCAGAGACTGAATGATTATTTAGGGTCACTTCTGAAGGCAACCCACTCCAGTAATCTTGCCTGGAAAATCCCATGGATGGAGGAGCCTGGCAGGTACAGTCCATGGGGTTGCCAAGAGTTGGACACAACTGAGCAACTTCACTTTCACTTTCGCTGGGCTTTCTGAGAAGTAAGTGTGTCCCATTCCTTCCTGTGTTCTCATGTAATAATAATCAGGTAGAGCATCCAAAGTATGAAATGATGGCTTTTAGTAAACTTTATTTAGAACACCAAGATGAATCTTCTTATTCAGAATCTTGGAAAAGACTTATTGTGAGCAGACCCTGTAATTGAGAGAACTTGGTTCAGATTGTCAGTATATTATACACTTAAATCTCCTACTTTGCATCTAGTCATAAAGTGAGCTAATGATACTACAGTAGCAGTTTTAGCCATTTTGAATTTTTCTGTAATTTGTCATCTTCAGTAAATATATTTTCTGGATCATTTAGTCCAGTTACTCCCTGGCATTTTACCAGAGAGATGCAGTTAGGGAGGCAGAACTTAAGTCTGCCTAATCTTCCCTGGTGTTGCCTGTCTGCCTTTTGAATGGTGTAGTCAGTGAAGGGGTGATGTCAGCCCTCTGGAAGTACTTGTCAACTTATTCCCAGACTGACGCAGTTACCGGCCAAGTGTTGCTTGTCTCACTGGAGGAGAAAAGCCTGAGGGAAGAGATGTAGCCTTCTTCCATTTTCATTTGATGACACCTGCTGCCACTTCTAAATTCAGCAGATTGCTGAGAGTTTCTGCAACAGGGCACTTAACATGGCATGCAGCCTGTGTGAATTTTGGGCACTCAGTAAATATCTGCCTAAAAATCACTTCATGGATTCTTTGCCGGTTGTGTAAGTATGGTTCTGTTGTGAGGGTGACAGTGGGGACCAGTTTGTGTGTGTTCTTCAGGAATGTCACAGCAGTTGACCTGCCGGCCTACTTGCCTGAGATTTCTCAGCTTTCCAGGAGCACCGTGAGGGGCCCCATGGGGTGTATCGTCAGGTTACTAGACTCTGGCATTAAAAAGAGGGAGGGAAAGGCAGCCTCTCGCTAGTTCCTGGAGAGAATGTCTTACAAAGACGGCATTTCAGCCTGCAGTGCGGATGGAAGGGGACGACCAGAAGGGTCCCAAGCTGGGACAGAGAAACACTGGGGAGGACCTGCTAGTGCAGAAACTGTGGACCAGGGTCTTCCGGAGTGAGCTCAAACCTCGGGAATACTTGGTCAGCTTCTCTTTTACTTACAGTCTGGGGCCTTGATTTTTCATATTGGCTGTGAGACTTGATTTAAAAGAAAAGAATTTGTCTGAGAACTTAAAGCTAAGACTTCTTTCATTGAACTCCTTTTAAAGTACATATATGCAGTTGTCTTTCCATAGTCAAATGGTTAATTTTGTTTTATTCTCTAAATTGGCATCAAAAGAAATAAATTGTGAATGTATTTCAATATACCAATTTATATTCAGCTGTTCAGAATATAGTCAGTCAGCTATTCTCTATTAGCCAAATGTTGTGTCAGAATAAATAGGGTGGACATTTATCATCTCTGAAGAGTGCTTAAATTTTAACTTTTGGATAAAAAGCTATTTCAAATCCTGAATATCCTTGAAATCTAATATATTAAAAAAAAAAAAATCCAATCAGCTATCACTTCATTTGGAGGAAAAAAGGTGAAAGTGGAGAAGGTAGAAGGTATTCTTAATAGGGCTTCTCTGGTGGCTCAGACGGTAAAGAATCTGCCTGCAGTGCAGGAGATACTTGGGTATTTCATTTGCAGAAAAAAAGGTGAAAGTGGAAAAGGTAGAAGATATTCCTAATGCTGGATATTTAATTAAGCTCTGTGGTTCAAGATTAGAATTGGGTATCATGGCTTACAGTGGAATTTGAAGCCTTACTTAATTAAGTGCTGAGCTTTGCTGGGATTGAATGTCATGTCAAGTGAAACCTGTAATGCGTCATTTTCATTGAGGATCCCCTCCCAGAGTTGTGTGATTCTCGTGGACCTCATTGTATATCTTGTATGACAGAAAAAGTCTCAGAAACTATGGCCAACACCAGAACTACTGAAAACAGCTTTTCAGTCTTTACTCCTTTTATTGATCTTAAGTAGTTTTAGCCCCAAAGTCTGTGTTTACAGTATCTGAAGTCTTTATTATACAGCACTATTGAGGCAAAGGAGAAGGGGAAAGATACCCAACTGAATGCAGAGTTACAGAGAATATAGCAAGGAGAGATAAGAAAGCCTTAAGTGAATAATGCAAAGAAATGAAGGAAAACAATAGAATGGAAAAGACTAGAGATCTCTTTTAAGAAAATTTGAGATAACAAGGAAACATTTCATGCAAAGATAGACACAATAAAGGGAAAAATGGCAAGGACCTGACAGAAGCAGAAGAGGTTAAGAAAAGGTGGCAGGAATACACAGAACTGTACAAAAAAGCTCTTAATGACCCAGATAACCACATTGGGGGGTCACTCATCTAGAACCAGACATCCTGGAGTGTGAAGTCAAGTGGGCCTTAGGACGCATTACTACCAACAAAGCTAGTGGAGGTGATGGAATTCCAGTTGAGCTATTTCAAATCCTGAAAGATAATGCTGTGAAAGTGCTGTACTCAATATGCCAGCAAATTTGGAAAACTCAGCAGTGGCCACAGGACTGGAAAAGGTCAGTTTTCATTCTAATTCCAAAAAAAGGCAACGCCAAAGAATGTTCAAACTATTGCACAATTGCACTGATTTCACACGCTAGCAAGATTATGCTCAAAATCCTTCAAGATAGGCTTCAGCATTATGTAAACTGAGAGCTTCCAGATGTACAAGCTGGATTTCAAAAAGCAGAAGAACCAGAGATCAAATTGCCAACATATGCTGGATCATTGAAAAAAACAAGAGAATTCCAGAAAAACATCTACTTCTGCTTCATTGACTATGCTAAAGCCTTTGACTGTGTGGATCATAACAAACTGTGGAATATTCTTCAAGAAGTGGGAATACCAGACCACTTTACCTGCCTCCTGAGAAATCTGTATTCAGGACAAGAAACAACAGTTAGAGCTGGGCATGGAACAATGGAATGATTCAAAACTGGGAAAGGAGTACATCAAGGCTGTATATTGTCACCCTGCTTGTTTAACTTATATGCAGAGTACATCATACAAAATGCTGGGCTGGATGAAGCACAAGCTGGAATCAAGATTGCTGGAGAAATATCCACAACCCCAGATAGGCAGATGACAGATACATTTTAATGGCAGAAAGTAAAGAGGAACTAAAGAGCCTCTTGATGAAGGTGAAAGAGGAGAGTGAAAAAGCTGGCTTACAACTCAGCATTAAAAAAACGAAGATCATGGCATCCAGTCCCATCACTTCATGGCAAATGGATGGGGAAAAAGTGGAAACTGTAAGATTTCATTTTCTTGGGCTTCAAAATCAATGTAGATGGTGACTGCAACCACAAAATTAAAAGACACTTGGTTGTTGAAAGAATAGCTATAGCAAACCTAGACAGTGTATTAAAAAGCAGAGACATTACTTACTTTGCCAACAAAGGTCGATATAGTCAAAGCTATAGTTTTGCCAGTAGTCATATATGGATGTATGAGTTGAACCATAAGGAAGACTGAGTGCCAAAGAATTGATGCTTTTGAACTGTGGTATTGGAGAAGATTCTTGAGAGTCCCTTGGACTTCAAGGAAATCAAACCAATCAATACTAAAGGAAATCAAACCAATGAATTCTAACGGAAATCAACTCTGAATATTCATTGGAAGGACTGTTGCCGAAGCTGAAGCTCCACTATTTTGGCCACCTGATGGGAAGAGCCAACTCCTTGGAAAAGACCCCAGTGCTGGGAAAGAGTGAGGGCAAGAGGAGAAGGGGGCGAAAGAGGATGAGATGGTTGGATGGCATCACCAATTCGATGGATATGAGTTTGCGCAAACTCCGGGAAATACAGAAGGACAGGGAAGCCTGGCATGCTGCAGTCCGTGGTGTCACAAAGAGTCAGACATGACTTACTGACTGAACAACAAGTTGAGGAAAGACTGTCTAGAAGGTCCTTGGAAGTGGCTCTGCCTTAGAATGTTCTTCTTTGCAGGATCCTGTGAGTGGTCTCAAGTTTTCAAAAATCTTGGTTTTACCCGTTCTCTGGACTGGTCCAGAGCCAGTAAGAAGTGAGCTGTACTGCGCTCCTATTAAAGCCATGGAACATGACTTGGTAGTTAGAAATATTGTATGTCAGATGTGGGACAGTGTGGTATTGAGGTACCTTGGAGGTACCAGCTAATCAAGAGGTTGCTCTTTGGACAGAGGCTTAAGGGATGTATGGTCCAGGTTGTGATGAACAATTCATTTCCACGGTAGGAAATGCACATTTTTAATGATTAAATAGCAAGTGTACTTTATTGTGATTCAGGAGACCTGGGTTCCTCTTGGCCTTAGCGCCATCTTCTGAGGAACTTCTGCACCTTGAGAGTGAAGTGGAGAAAGAAGTGAATGTGCAAGCTGAAGAGCAAAAGAAGAAAGATGAGGCCCAAGTAAACCTGTGCACCCACGGAAGCCACAGGAGCAGAAACAAGGGGAGCCAGAGGCCAGGGACACTGGTACAAATTGTTGGGCTGTATTCCTGCTATTTAGAACTTGTCTCAGTGGACCTAGGACACCTGTGGCCATTGTGATCGCCTCAGCCGCCTTTGAGAGACCCACCTTGCTCTTTCAGAATGGTCCCATTTGGTCCTTGGCCCTGGACCTCTGACATTCTGGACTAGTTCTCAGTTACGGCTGACCTTGGGTGTGTGCATGCTCAGTCGTGTCCGACTCATTGTGACCCCACGAACTGTAGCCTGCCAGACTCCTCTGTTCATGGGCTCTCCAGGGAAGAATATCAGCATAAGCTGCCATTTCGTATTTCAGGGAATCTTCCTGACCCAGGGATCAATCCTGCATCTTCTTCCTTGGCAGGTGGGTTCTTTACCACTGAACCCCCAGGGAAGCCCACCTGTATGATTTCAGCAGTCCTGTTACCTTTGGGGGCCCTGGTGCCCTTGTCTTAAAAAGAAGGGGTGGAAGTCAGAGGCCTGGAATCTGAGCCTTCACAGTTCAGATGTAGCATTTGCCTTGCCTTATTGGAGCTTGATGCTTGTAATAAATTCCAGCTCTCATCCAGATGCCAAGAGTAGCCTACATTTCCCTCCTTCTACTCTTTTGGTGCTTATTGTAATAAAATGGTTGACTCATAGATTAAAAGCTGTTTTAAAGATCAGTCCAGCACAGTCATCCATCTGATGCTTGGGGAAGCCCACACTGACTTCAGAGTGATCAGCTCTTTGGGTCTGAAACATTGCACTAGATGCTTAGACTTCCCTGGGGCCCTCCCAGCTAGTGGTTAGAGTAGGTCTGAGAGGGGACTGGAAAAATCCTGATTCCTGAACTTAGCTTGGAGAACAGGGTCTACTTACACTGGGATAGAATTGAGACCCATGGCCCTTCCATGGGGAATCTTGGGGGTTTGAGACATATTTTTATTATATCTTTTAATTCCATGCTCTTACCTCTGAGGAGCCTTTTTCTGTGAGATTTAATCTAAAATATATTGAGGGAATCTCTTTTGCTACCTAGTGGATATTCCTTTTCTAACTTGCTTGCTTGCTCTTAGGTTTGTTAATCTGGACTGTTAAGAACTGTAAAAAGTTTGCGACACTAGCTTACTGGTGTAGTTATGTGATTGGGGTGTGTGTGTGTACACACATACTGTGGGAAGATGGGGCATCTGGGTCAGAAAAGAATTCTTTGCTGACACAACCAGATCCACAATCAGAGCACCATTGCATTGTTGGTCCCCCATAACTAGACCCACAGGCAGCACATGAGAGCTTGTGGAATTTCTCTAAATAGGTGGCAGGTTTCACCCCACTGATTTGAGACGGAGAACACTGTATTTTCTTCATTTAGAGGCAGTTCCTTCCCTCCCCTCCTCGCCCTAAAAGAGAGAGGAAAATCTTTGCTCCTTTGAGACAGATGAAAGGGTCCTGGGTTCTGACTCTAAACTTTTATTAATAGAATGTGAATGCATCTTTGTGAGGGCAGGGTAAGCATTCCTGTCTGCACATTCTTATGACCAGGAGATGTCTCCAAGTCCTCGGCTTCTGTAAGAACCTAGAGAGAGAGCAGTAGCTGTCTGGAGATAGCTTTCCAGTCTTCCTGGCAGTTTGGGAGCTCAGCCAGTGGGCCTTGTCTGGAATGTCACCGTTTGGCTTCTTGTAAAGATAAGAGAAGTTTTATCATCCCTTTCAGAAGAGAGCAATTAACTAGACTGATCACTATAGGTCGAATCCTCAGGGTATGTGAAAAGTAAAATGCTTCTAAGGATGAAAGCAAGCATTCATTATCTTTATATTGTGTATATTTCTGTGTCTCAGGGAGCTGGGGCCTTTTACAGGAGCACTGAGAAATCCAGGGATATTTTATTTCCCAATGTCCACCAATGATGCTTACATGATTCTGGCATTCCTTTTTTGCTTTTTAAATAGTAACTTAAAAGAGAAGTAAAAGGAGTAATTCAGTTGCTTCTGTATCATATGAGTGGAGATTTCTGGAAATTAGGGCCAAATCTCCCTGTGATTCAAATAGAATCCATAGTCTAGGCATGCATTTCTTTTTCTCTGGAAAAAGGGCGGATGTTTGAAGACTATTTCTTTTTATTGGTTTTGCTCATGCTGGTGAAAATGAAGCAGATGGCAAACTGGGGCATTTTAAATTCCACAGCTAGCTAAAACTATAAGGAAATAAAGCCCTCTGATTATGCTACATTGATCAAGTGATTAAAATGAAAAGACTCATTTGTAACAGAAGTCTCATCTTCCATACTAGACTTACAATGTGAAAATTTTAGAATAAAATGACTGTCATTTAAAAGAGACTGCTGGTTAATTTGTCTCATTAATTTTGTTGGTCTCATGGTATCTTAGCATTTCAGGCTGCCATAACAAAATACCACTGACTGGGTGGTCTAAACAACAGTCATTTATTTCTCACAGTCCTCGAGGCTGGAAGTCCAAGATCAAGGTGCTGAAAGATTTGGTTCCGGGTGAGAACCCTCTTCTTGGCTAGCTGACGGCTGCCTTCTCACGGCGCAGAGAGAGAAAGTTCTCGTGTCTCTTCCTCTTCTAAGGGCACTGGTCCCATCGTGGGGCACCACCCTCAAAATTTCATCTAAACCTAAAGAAAAGAAAGTGAAGTCACTCAGTCATGTCCGACTCTGCGACCCCATGGATTGTAGCCTACCAGGCTCCTCTGTCCGTAGGATTTTCCAGACAAGAGTACTGGAGTGGGTTGCCATTGCCTTCTCCAGGGGATCTTCCCGACCCAGGGATTGAACCTGGGTCTCCCACATTGTAGGCAGACACTTTTACCATCTGAGCCACCAGGGAAGATCATCTAAACCTAATTACTTCTCAAAGTACCACTGCCTTTAGGGTTAGGGCCTCAACATACGAATCTGGGGGTGGGGGGGGAACACAACTAGTTTATAACAAGATTTGAGAGTGACTTGCAGTAAAAAAATGGCAGGATCAACAAATACATAATGGTTTCCTTCCTGTAACCCTAAGAAAGGAAGAATACGGGAATAAAAAAGAGATACAAATCCACAAGGATAAAGAAATGAAGCAACAAAATACTGGAGCCAGAAAGAGGGATTAAAAAAATAAGAAGCCTGTATTAGTTGTCTGTCATTATATAGCAAAATATGTCAAAAGTTAGTGGCTTAAAGGAACACACTTTTATCTGTGGGTCAGGCATCCAGGCACTTGTCAGGGTCTCTCAGGCCAAAGTTGGGTGTCTGCTGGAGCTGAGTCACCTTGAGGCTTCCAAGCTCACCCCCTGGCTGTTGGCAGAGTTCAGTTCCTCACGGGGGAATGGGCTGCAGGCTTCATGTCTCACTGTCTCTCGACCAGAGGTCAGCCTCAGCTCCTTGCCCTGTGGCCTCTCGCAGGGACCTTCATCAAAGTGTGCAAGCTAAGAGTGCAGCAGACAGAGTCACTGTCTTTTGAAACCTAATCATAGAAGTAACTAGCTCAGTCGGTAAAGAATCTGCCTGCAATGCAGGAGACCCGGGTTTGATTCCTGGGTCGGGAAGATCCCCTGGAGAAGGAAATGGCAACCCACTCCAGTCTTCTTGCCTGGAAAAATCCCATGGACAGAGGAGCCTGGTAGGTTCCCAGTCCATGGGGTTGCAAGAGTTGGACATGACTTAGTGACTAAACCACCACCACTTTTGCTGTGTTGCATTCATTAGAAGCACATCACACTCAGAGGAAGGGATTATGCAGGGCGGGGGATGCCCAGGAATGGGATCTCAGACGGTTGTCTTTGTCTTTTTAATTGAAATATTTATTGATATATTTGCAGATTCACAGGTAGTTGTTAAGAAATCATACAGAGAGATCTGGTGTGCACTCACCCCTTCTCCCCGAAGGTATCATCTTGTAAAAGTAGTATAATGGCACAGCCAGGATGTTGTTGTTGTTTAGTCACTCTGGTGTGTCCATGTCCGACTTTGTGACCCCATGGACTGCAGCATGCCAGGCTTCCCTGTCCTTCACCAACTCCTGGAGCTTACTCAAACTCATGTCCAAGTCGGTGATGCCATCCAACCATCTCGTCCTCTGTCATCCCCTTCTCCCTTCAATCTTTCCCAGCATCAGAGTCTTTTCCCATGAGTCAGCTCTTGGCATCAGGTGGCCAAAGTATTGGAGCTTCAGCATCAGTCCTTCCAATGAATATTTAGGACTCACTTCCTTTAGGATTGACTGGTTTGATCTCCTTGCAGTCCAATTGACTCTCAAGTCTTCTTATATCTTAACAATGATATAATCTACCAGTCTTACTCACATTTCCCCATTTTCCTTGTCCTCATTTGTGTGTTTCGTTCTGTACAGGTTTATGCAGTTTTGTTTCACATGGAGGTTTGTACGTTCTCCCCCACTGGGTGGGATTCCTCGTGTTGGAGAACCATATTGAAAACCGTGTACCACTGTCCACCTGATTTCACATCCCTCCAATGGGCAAACATAACTTCACCTCCAACCAAGGCCCCAGAAGTGTCATCCCATCCCAGCATCAGTTCAGAGTCCAGAATCGTGTGGTCTGGATCAGGCCCAGGCCTTTAAGAACAGCTCCATGGGCACAGTGCCTCTCCCTCCACAGACCCGTGAAGCTAAAGAGACAGGTCATTGGCCCCAACTTTTGTTGCTGAGCCGATGATACCTCGTTAGCATGAAGCAGCAGCTGGACCTGGACCTGCTCCATCTCCCCCTGGGTCCTCCTTAGTGTCTCTGGCCCCCAGGCCAGTCGTGTGTGTTTCCCCCTCTGCGGCAGGGCCCTGGCTTCTGCAGAGAACCCTTGTCACCAAGGTTAGAGGCATCAGGGAGCAGATTTGAGAATGATACAGATTTCACAGTCTCCAGGTTGTGCTGTGGTTTTTAGTTTTTCTCTCCCCAACTTTGTCTCCATCTTCCTTGACTGCCTGCCTGCTCTGTGGATCTTTGGTATTCTCCAGGCCAGAAGACTGGAGTGGGTAGTCTTTCCCTTCTCCAGGGTATCTTCCCAACCCAGGGATCAAACCCAGGTCTCCCGCATGCAGGCGGATTCTTTAGCAGCTGAGCCACCAGGGAAGCCCTGACAACCTTATAGAAACCACTTAACCAGCTCCCACAGTTGCAGAAGGCCACATCTCTGTAACAAGCCTTGTGCGGTCACACACACACACACACACGCACACACACACACACACACACACTTACAGTGGTTTGCTTCTTTAGTTGAACCCCAACTGATAGTCATTCCAAAAAGCTTATTAGGCTGTGGTGGGGAAGGCAACCCTCAACCAGACTTAAGTCAATGCTTCAGCCTCCTGTGTTCCAGATGGACAATCCTGGGAGATATTTAAAATGCTTCTCGTGGGTACTGGCAGAATCCATCCCCTATTGTCCCTAGCAGTGACTTCAGTAATGCTCATAGATTCAGCATTTCTTCCTTCTCTGTCTCATGCCTGCCCTCTCTCACTCATGCTTCATAGGATCCCCTCCAAAATAAATTAATGCATCCACATCCTTGTCATAGGCTCTGGTTCAGAGAAACCCAAATTCTCATATAGTAATTAACTTTTTTGGTTACTATGTTTCTTATTAAATTATTGCATTTTTACCTAACCAAACGGGCAAGTGAGGAAACAACCTAGCAACAAATTAAAATTAGCAAAGATACAGAAACACTAGGCCAAAGTCAAGTAGGAACTACAGAAGTAAAATAATCATATGGCCTGACTGAGGGTATGATTTTTCTAGTAATGTCATTAGTCTTTAAATAGTTACATTGTCTAAAATGTACTTATTTTTTTCCCGTGGGCTCTTTCTTGCTTCTGACTTACATGCAGCAAAGAAAATCATCAATTGAATAAGTTTCTTTAAGGATGTGCTTACTACCCTCCCCAAACCGGTGTCTGATATACCAGCCATCCCAGTTGGTTTCGAGTCCATTATTGAATCTCTTTCTGTGTTGTGCTGATCTTCCTGAAATTAACAAGGGCTTTTAGGTTATCAGTGGAGTTTACCCATAATTGTGTTTTGGGGTCATGTTGCTTCTGCCTGAGAGCTTACAACAAGCATAACAACAGGGTAATGGTGATGATGTTGGACTGACTGAGTGCTCAGGTACTTTACACACCTGCTCAGCTTTAATGCTCATGCAAACCCCGAGAGGTAGCACTGTGGTCCCCATTGTGTAGGTGAGCACACTTGAGATTCAGAGAAGTTAATGCACCCAGATCACAGAGCTATTGAGTGACAGGTTAGATGCCCATCCCTGTCTGCCTGTCTTAGCTCTGCCATTAAATACTTCATCCTTTCTCATCAGATTGACATGATGTCCCTGAGGACAGTGTTAGAGGCACTGTCTCCTCCACTTTTCGTGCACGAGCCCTGTAAATGCCAGGCAGATGCCTTGACAGCCTCTAACCCTAAGGTCAGCTTGAATTCTGGAACGCCATAACAGAGTTTACAGTGACTCCTAGCTCACCAGCCTCAGTGACAGGATAGGAGTGAGGCCTGCCCTTATCTCTTACAGATTTCTTTCTTATCACACATTGTGGGCAGAAAACAGTTCTTCACTGGAAGTACTAATTATAAGCTATTGCATCACAATTACCTTCCTTCTAACCTTATTATTCAAAGTTATATCATAGGGGGATTTTAGTTGGTCCTATTCACTGATATAATTTATTGTACCCATGCTGTAAAGAGCTACTTATGAAGACACTCCAAATCACTTATTTGATGTAAAAGAGAATGAGGTTAAGAAAAAGGAATGTTTGTTGAGAGCTTCCTCAAATGCCAGGTATTGTAATCTCACACATGCACACATTAATGTTCTGCTTTTATCGTAACTGATTCTGTGCACCAGCAATTTGATGGCAATACTTGTATATTTTTTCTCTTTATTATTGATAAAAAGATAGGGAGTTGAGTAAGAATAAAGAGCAATTAACCAAAAATCAGGCCTTTGTACAGGTGCATAGTATAGTAAGTTTAGCTTATTCTATTTGATTGTAATAACAATGTTCTTTAGAATATATCTGGTCACGTTTGAACTACATAATGCTTTTAAAGTTGGTTTCAAAACTTTAGTATGGGATACTTAGTATGGAACAGTGGCTGACTTTATTTTTTTGGGCTCTAAAATCACTGCAGATGGTGATTGCAGCCATGAAATTAAAAGACGCTTACTCCTTGGAAGGAAAGCTATGACCAACCTAGGCAGCATATTAAAAAGCAGAGACATTACTTTGCCAGCAAAGGTCCATCTAGTCAAGGCTATAGTTTTTCCAGTGGTCATGTATGGATGTAAGAGTTGGGCTATAAAGAAAGCTGAGCACCGAAGAATTGATGCTTTTGAACTGTGGTGTTGGAGAAGACTCTTGAGAGTCCCTTGGACTGCAAGGAGATCCAAGCAGTCCATCCTAAAGATCAGTCCTGGGTGTTCATTGGAAGGACTGATGCTGAAGCTGAAACTCCAATACTTTGGCCACCTGATGCGAAGAGCTGACTCATTTGGAAAGACCCTGGTGCTGGGAGGGATTGGGGGCAGGAGGAGAAAGGGACAACAGAGGATGAGATGGCTGGATGGCATCCCCAACTCGATGAACATGAATTTGAGTAAACTCTGCAAGTTGGTGATGGACAGGGAGGCCTGGCATGCTGCGATTCATGGTGTTGCAAAGAGTCGGACACAACTGAGCGACTGAACTGAACTGAACTGAACTGGGATACTTTTCATATAAACAGAACACCATACTTCCCATTGTATGGTGATATAATAAATATTTTTAAACAAGCAAAAAAAGTAAAGAACATTTCTTATATTAATCAGTTCAGTCACTCAGTCATGTCCAACTCTTTTCGACCGCATGGACTGCAGCATGGCAGGCCTCCCTGTCTATCACCAACTCCCGGAGTTTACTCAAACCCATGTCCATCAAGTTGGTGATGCCTCCAACCATCTCATCCTCTGTCGTCCCCTTCTCCTCCTGCCCTCAATCTTTCCCAGCATCAGGGTCTTTTCCAAATGAGTCAGCTCATCGCATCAGGTGGCCAAAGTACTGGAGTTTCAGCTTCAGCATCAGTCCTTCCAATGAACACCCAGGACTGATCTCCTTCAGGATGGACTGGTTTGGTCTCCTTGCAGTCCACGGGACTCTCAAGAGTCTTCTCCAACACCACAGTTCAGAAGCATCAATTCTTCAGCGCTCAGTTTTCTTTACAGTCCAACTCTCACATCCATACATGACCACTGGAAAAACCATAGCTTTAATTAGACAGACCTTTGTCAGCAAGGTAATGTCTCTGCTTTTTAATATGATGTCTAGGTTGGTCACAACTTTTCTTCCAAGAAGCAAGTGTCTTTTAATTTCATGGCTGCAGTCACTATCTGCAGTGATTTTGGAGCCCCCCAAAATAAAGTCTATAGCTGTTTCCACTGTTTCCCCATCTATTTGCCATGAAGTAATGGGACCGGATGCCATGATCTTCATTTTTTGAATGTTAAGTTTTAAGCCAGCTTTTCACTCTCCTCTTTCACTTTCATCAAGAGGCTCTTTAGTTCTTCTTCACTTTCTTCCATAAGAGTGGTGTCCTCTGCATATCTGAGGTTATTGATATTTCTCCCAGCAGTCTTGATTCCAGCTTGTACTTCATCCAGTCCAGCATTTCACATGATGTACTCTGCATATAAGTTAAATAAGCAGGATGACAATATACAACCTTGACATACTCCTTTCCCAATTTGGAACCAGTTTGTTGTTCCATGTCTGGTTCTAACTGTTGCTTCTTGACCTGCATACAGATTTCTCAGGAGGCAGGTAAGGTGGTCTGATATTCCCATCTCTTCAAGAATTTTCTGCAAAGGTTTTGGCATAGTCAGTAAAGCAGAAGTAGATGTTTTTCTGGAGCTCTCTTGCTTTTTCAATGATCCAGTGGATGTTGGCAATTTGATCTCTCATTCCTCTGCCTTTTCTAAATCCAGTTTGAATATCTGGAAGTTCTCAGTTAATGTACTGTTCGAGCCTCGCTTGGAGAATTTTAAGCATTACTTTGCTAGTGTGTGAGATGAGTGCAATTGTGCGGTAGTTTGAACATTCTTTGGCATTGCCTTTCTTTGGGATTGGAATGAAAACTGACCTTTTCCTGTCCTGTGGCCACTGCTGAGTTTTCCAAATTTGCTAGCATATTGAGTGCAGCACTTTCACAGCATTATGTTTTAGGATTTGAAATAGCTCAACTGGAATTCCATCACCTCCACTAGCTTTGTTAGTAGTGATGCTTCCTAAGGCCCACTTCACTTCACATTCCAGGATGTCTGGCTCTAGTGTGAGTGATCACAACATCAAGTATATTAATAACATGTATTTATGGTGCTTGATAAATTCACAGACCCTCTTCCTCTGTGCTTTTAAGCACCTTCAGGTGGTAAAGAGGCAACTTGATCCCCACTTACAGGTGGTGAGACTGAGGCTAAGAGAGACTAGATAACTTGCCCAAGAAGCCCAGTGTTGACATCTTCTAGCTGTAAGCTAGAGTAAACCTGACCAGTTTGGTGAATTTTTTCTTTGATTTTCCATAACTATTAATAGACTGGATTGGTTGGAAAGAAAGAATGGGTTGAAGAGGAAAGATTGAGACTAGAAAGAGTGTTGACTCCAAATTATACAATCAAAGGCTCAGAGTTTGGGTGGTACAAAGAGTTTGTATACTGCTTCATGTTTATCCTACATGTTTGAGAGAAGTCGGTGATTACCCCAGTTGTTTCTAACATGCCCTGCAGAAATGTTGCACCAGAGGTGGAGTGAAGGCTGTCTTAAAACTGTGAAATGCTTAGAAGACAAAGTATGTGATTCTGAGTATTGAATTATAATACCCCGAGAGAAAGGAACACAGTATTCTACGGTAGCTGCACACAGAAGAAATGAAGCTAATTTTATCCATGAAGATTTTATAGAAAATACTGTAATAAAATAAGGGACAGAGTACATAAAATAGAGCAGTATCATTTTATACTTGTTTCTGCTTAATGCCAAGTCACAGAATTACAATGTCACCACGAGAATTATTACCCAACGATAATTAAACACAGTGAAGTGGCTTTGGTGTACTTGCATCTCTGTAGTTGATCCATAGAAAACATGAACATAGTGTGTGGATTTTGTGGCACTATTAATAGACATATATGTTTCTGAATTACAGAAGGAATATGTGCTTATTGTAAACAAAGAATCATTCTCCATGTTCCCTCTTCCTTCCCACACCCAGTGGTAACATGTAATAATAAATGTTTATTTATTTTAAATAAAAAGATGGGATAAGGAATATAAAAGCTAGTGTTTCTGAAACTTCGGATGAAATGTGTAAAATAACGAAGTTATTTATTGGTAAAAACATTTGAATGGATGGAAACTAAAAAAGTTAAAACCTACTAGGAAAGATCTTAAAGGAACATTAGTATTCTAGAAAGTAATTGTGTGACTTCAGGGCTGTTTTATTTTTAACAGAAATGTCAGTATGATTTAAGAGTGAGGACCATCTGAGGCATTTAAAAAACCAGTTATTTCATTTTGTTAAAGCATGCTCTAATTACTTCAAGATTTTGCCATATATGTGTCTCTGTGGATGAACTCAGAGCACTCTAACCCATCACAGACTTTATCACACAGCATTACAACTGTGTATTTACTGTCTGTCTCACAGTGTAAGGATTATATTTTGCTTACCAGAGTATTTCCAGGGTCTGGTAAACCTTATATAGCAAATATAATCACTCATTAAATGGTTTGGGATGAAGGGGAAGGAGGATGCAGGATAAAAGCACCTCGTCATTCTGAATAGAATACAGTTTTTCCAGTGGGAGTAGTCAGAAATAGCTTCACGTAGATTATCTGCCCTAGTTATTTCCCTCATGGTCTTTTCAGAATGCATTGGTCCTCAGTGTTACAGCTCAGAAGGGATTGAGTCTTTATCTCTTCTGTTGTCATTTCAGTTACAAATGCGTGTCCTAGATTAGGGTTCATGTTAGCCAGTGTCCTACCTTCTGAGGTAGCATCCCAAATGTAATATAGTTAGATGTCTGAGACTCTGCCAATACTGCCTTACAGCCCTGGTTTCTCTTAGCACTGGATCCTTTCTACTTCATTAATTTTACAATTCTCCCCTACCCAAATGCCTTCTAGAAATTTCTTACAGAAAATATATAAAACCTGAAGATTTTTATAGCAGAGAAAATTTACACGAAAAAAATTTTTTATTACAGTTTCCTTATCCTTTTAAAAAGAAGCTATGTTGAAGAAGAGTACAAAGGCTTTTTAAAGAAGAGATTTAGTTAACATTCAGAAATTCAATATTCAGAATCATGGCTCTAGTACATAAGTGATATCATATCAGTTACCACATGAATAATTATAATTCTGAATACTCAGATTTATGATAAGCCCTTTTAAATCCAGGAAGTTTTGAAAGTAATAATATTAAAGACACTGTGGCCTGGTGACCTTGAAGTCAGACAAGCCTGCATGTGAATGAACTTGGACCTTATGACTTGGGCCCTGCAAGCTACTTAATCCTTGGAGTCCTATTAGGGAACCAGGAAGAACACCTGCCTTATGAGATTTAGTTGAATGTTGAATCGTGTTAACACAGACGGGTGCTGTTATTAATATATAGATTTTCAGCACATGGTAGCTCCTTTCTCAACAGTAATGTTAGAGCAGTACCGCATATTTGTATTGTTCTTAAAGAAATCTGTTGAAAGAACATTTTAGTAGCTTCTGGAAGGAATAGCTGGATAGATACGTGTCTTCTGGAGGGAGGGGAACCAGAGCAAGTCCGTGAACTTTGCAGCAGGGAGTCATCTGTCTCTCCAGGGCTCCCCCATAAGATGTTTCAGCCACCTCGGTCACTTCCTGCCTGTTCAGATTTTCACATTCCCAGAAGAAGGTGGAGGGCCGACTCAGGTCTCACAGCCCTGCTCAGCTAAGAAGGCCAGAGAGTCTGGCCGCTGGGAGTCGCTCCAGACTGGCCAGCTGCCTTGCTATGTCTTCTCTATGTAACATCTGAAGTATTTTTGAACTTTTTCCATTTTAATTTATAAAACTTAAGCTCCTGAGGTAAGAAGCCAAACTGCGTATGTATTTGTCTACTCGTTTATTTATTTAACAGACGTGTGTGTGCTTACTATGTGCCAGTGCCTGTGCCTGACTTAACAAATGACTAAGGATTTATCTCTGACCAGCCTAAGACATATGGTTAGCGGCAGTCTGATTGTTTTGCAGTTTACTTTAGATACACAATCAGAGTAACTTTGAAATTTGATCACCAGTAGGCACCCAGTATAATCTGTTCTTCGCTTCCCTCCACCATCTGGCCATTGCAGTTTCCTTGTGAAAACACTGCATCTCTTTTTTTTAGGAAATGATGGTTTTATTTATTGACATTCGTGTTTTCTGAATTTATTTGTAGTATTAATTGTTGTAATTATTTATGATTTTTCACAAGGACAGAATTTCAAAGATGATGGTAATATAGAAATCATCTTGTCCCATTCCATCTTTTTCAGATGAATAAATTGTGGCCCGAAGTGGTTAGGTGGCTTGTCAAAGTCATTCATTTTGTCCTACAGTCAGGATTGGTGCCGGAGAAGGCAATGGCAGCCCACTCCAGTGTCCTTGCCTGGAGAGTCCCAGGGACGGGGAGCCTGGTGGCTGCCGTCTGTGGGGTCGCACAGAGTCGGACACGACTGAGCGACTTAGCAACAGCAGCAGGACTGGTGCTCCAGCTGTTACTCATTTCAGTCCAGTCCATTTCAGAAATGCAGGATTTCCTCCATGTATGAAAATTTTCAAATAGTTTGGGATAAAGATGTGTGGGACAGAAATGAGAGACTTTTAAAACAGGAAGGTATAGCAGATGCTGAATTTCTCTGGGAAAATGCTTATACTATACCTACCTATTATCATTAAATGGTCACCTTTTTTTAACTTGTAAAAACTTTGATCTTAATATCTGATATTTTCTTTAAGAAATCATGACTATAATGTATAAATGATGTATGTTACTTACCAGTCAAATGCATAGTTACCAATTCAGCTCTTTGGACTTAATTATGCTCACAAGGCAGTGTTTGAGTGCTTCGACTAATTTTTTTTTTTCATTTTGTGGACTAGGGTTTGGGTTTCAAAGAAACAGCTAAAATTTTCAAAGGGTGGATGCTGTTTTCTACAACTTTTAGAAGTTACAGCTAGGTTTTAAGATGAAGTTAAATCGGAGCTGGCAGAAATGTTAGGAATTAACTGTTAATTATTTGTGCTTCTAAGAAGAATTCTATTTTGAGGACACCTGGACAGCAGTCATACTTGCAGGACTGAACTGAATAAGTTGAGGTATATTTGCTGTGTTTTATTATATTATGATTAAAACAGGCTCCTTTTTTCAACCATCACACAACAAATTGTTTGTGGATATTTGTTAACCAGTGAAGCATAGAGATGAGAAAAGGAAAACTCGTGGGGATTAATGTGTGAAAAAAAACACTAGTATTACGTGTTAGAGTAATGGATAAATAATCCCATTATGCACTTTTGCTAGGGATATCAATTTTTTTTTTGATTTCTAATAAAAATTAACATAGCTCAAGATGCACCACAGCTTTCAATTCTTCTGATCATTATTATCATTATTTCTAAAGTTAGGCTTTTGAAATTCAAAAAAATTTCCTCAAAAGATACTAATTTTATCCCCAAGTAGGTCTTAATCCTTCCAGTTTTTCTGTGACCATTGGAAGATGACCTGTGTTTACTGGCGTGTATCTGGAAGCATTTTGGAAGGAATGACAAAAGAAGTTTAATTTGTCGTTGAAATATTTAGAGTAACCAAAAAAGTCTATAGATATTGAGGAAGAATTAAATTAATCTCAGTAATTATTTAAGTATAAGGTGACATGCTGCATGGTTTAGGAGAATCAAAGGGCTTTGCCTTCTCAAATGGAACCCATTAAGTAATTTAGGAAGTGAATAGCTTTTGATGAGGTTCAGGACACATGACCCCAAAATATGGCTCCTTGACAAGAGAACACAAGAGTCAAGGTCCCTGTTCTCTTGAACTTTTAGTGGTGATAGGCCAGTGAAAAGTGAATCTGTAACTGATTTAATTGCAGGTCAAGAGAAGAACTAGGAAGAAATTAAAACAAGGAGAGATGAGAGACAAGGAGTCCTGCAGGAGGGATAGCCTTGAACAGGGTGATAGGAAGTCCACTTGAGGAGGCAGCATTTGAGTGAGAGCTGAATGATGGGGATCAGTGATACACAGACTAGATGGAGGGGTATTCCAGGCAGAGGAAGTGGTATGTGCAAAGTCACGGGGCAAGAATGAAATTGACGAATTTCAGGAACAGAGAGGAAGCCTGTATGCCGCGAGAGCCTAGAGGGAAGAGAAGAGATCAGAGGTAGACAGAGGCCAGACAGGGGAACACTTCAAATTTTATTCTAAGTGCACTTGGTGGGCTACTGAACTTTTAGCAAGGGTGTGACAAGATTTAATTTATGCTTTTCAGTTCAGTTCAGTTCAGTTGCTCAGTCGTGTCCGACTCTTTACGACCCCATGAATTGCAGCACCGCAGGCCTCCCTGTCCATCACCAACTCCTGGAGTCTACTCAAACTCATGTCCATCGAGTCAGTGATGCCATCCAACCATCTCATCCTCTGTCGTCCCCTTCTCCTCCTGCCCCCAGTCCCTCCCAGCATCAGGGTCTTTTCAAATGAGTCAGCTCTTTGCATCAGGTGGCCAAAGTATTGGAGTTTCAGCTTCAAAATCAGTCCTTCCAAAGAACACCCAGGATTGATCTCCTTTAGGATGGACTGGTTGGATCTCCTTGCAATCCAAGGGACTCTCAAGAGTCTTCTCCAACACCACAGTCCAAAAGCATCAATTCTTCTGCACTCAGTTTTCTTCACAGTCCAGCTCTCACATCCATAGCTTTTAGAAGATCATTTTGGCTCTTGTATAGAGAACAGATTGAAGAGGGCAAGAGTAGCCACAGAGATGTGCTGGTTGCTTGGAAAAGGTTAACAACAGTGGAAAAAGGGACGAATTTGATCAATTTTGGAGTTTGTTTTGGAACTAGAGCAGATACCAGTTGCTGAGGGATTGTATGT
Source organism: Dama dama (assembly GCF_033118175.1). Lineage (NCBI taxonomy): Eukaryota > Metazoa > Chordata > Mammalia > Artiodactyla > Cervidae > Dama > Dama dama. The sequence continues at coordinate 22,664,565 of NC_083697.1, read as the reverse complement.
ATGAAAAGAAAGGGCAGTGAAGAAGGACTTCTTGAATTTTGAATAGCTGAGTGGATGGTAGTAGCATTTATTGAGATGGGAAGAGTCAGCAGGGGCTGATGTGGGAGAAAGAATCAATTATCCCCTTCTCCTAAATTGGGGTTTTCTTGAGGGAGACGATGAGGACTAGAAGGTTAAGACCCTGAGCCTGGGTCCTGTGGACAGGACCAGGAGTCGAATTCAAACAGCCCTGCTCCTATCTTTATACCCTTGTTTGGCTTCACGGTTAGAAATTTAAGGCTAGAGTCAAGGAGGGGAGGGCATTTAGGACAGAGGGAACCATGGGCCACAAAGTGTGAAGCCTTGGAGCAGCAATTTGGGACTTGTCACTGGAGAAGTGTTCTTCGTGGGTCCTGGTTGGTTAGGGTCTCAGAGAAACCTAGATCTAATTTCCTTCTTAATCTCCCTCAGTTAAAATCTAGTCCATCCTCTTGAGAACTTTTAAGACCTGAATGAAGCTAGAGTATTTGTCCAAGCTGGATGGTTTACTCAAAATTTGATTTGGGAAACATGGCTTCTTTTTTTTCTTTTTCTTTCTTTTTTCTTTTATTGGATTAAAAAAGAACCCTCTAAAGGTTTTCTTCTGAAGGGTTATTTTTAGCTACAAAAGTTGTCCTCTTTTTCCCCTGAATTATATGAACTGTCTTCCTTGGACTCTTCTGTTATATGAACTGACTTGTTATTTGAATAGTTACTTTCACAGATTTCAGAGCATTTAGAATTCCTTTTAATTCTTTATGCAGTAGTTTGCTTTCTCTCTTCATCTTCTCTGCCTAAATATTCAATCTCTGGGTGAGCTCAGTGGCATTGCAGATGTGACCAAGCTAGCATATTTTGCCATACAGGAAATTCTTTCAGAGGAAGCAAGCAATAAATAATTTCTGCTCAGGAAACAACTGAGTACACATCCAGCCTCTATAATTCTGTTTAGTGTAGGACTTACCACCACACCATACACAGACAGTGACCTGTGACTTTCTGATGATAAAGAACATGTTTCTAATTTATGAATATTACTCAGTCTCGTATGCTTTAGGACTTAGGAATTTGCTTTTCAGCTATCACGCGTCCTCTCTCCCCTCCCCCAACATTGGATAGCTAGATAGGAATGCGATACTCCTTCTATTCACTTGAAGTCTTTTTAATTCTGAAAATAAGTTTCATAATAGAATGAACTTGAGAGCCTTTGGCTTGTTTACTAAATATAGTGATAAATATTGAATCTCACAACATATGCTTATGCTTTTCCTTTAAAAAAGTGGGTGGGGGCAAAGTGGATGAGAAAAGAGAGAAAGTATGGTGGCAGCAGCACGTGCTTGCTCGGTCTCTGACCCCACGGACTGTAGCCCACCAGGCTCTGTCCATAGGATTCTCCAGGCAAGAGCACTGGAGTGGCTGCCATGCCCTCCTCCAGGGGATCTTCTGACCCAGGGACGGAACCCACGCCTCCTGTGTCTCCCGCTTTGGCAGGCGGTTCTTGCCCACTGAGCCATTTGAGAACCTGCTGACACTTGGTGGCAGTTAATAGTTTGTTGTCCATCAACTTCCAGTCTCCACTTCTTCGCTTTGTGATCTGGAATTGGACCTGTAAACCTTTCCCTCTTGCCGGCCGGCGCATTGTCGGCAGAGGGACTGGAGCGACCCTGCGAGCTGTGTGATCATGCCGCCCAGCGTGGCTGTTCTCCCGCTCTCTGTACATCTCATGCTCCACCAGTGCCTGCTCACCTACACCCTCCTTACATGACTGACCCCCTTACATACTTGCCGCAGGCCCCAGCGAGTGACCCATCTTATGAAAGGGGTGGTGGGTGCCCCACTGCTGTTTCCCTGGTAACTGATGGGCCAGCCTGATGCCAGTTCCCTGCCAGTGGAAGGGCGGAGTCCTGACCACTGGGCAGCCAGGGAATTCTCTACATGTAATTGTTTTTAAGTGTACTCAGTGATGCTTACTAAGTTAAGTGTTGACAAGAAGACAGTCTTGCAAACCCAGCTCTTTATTTAGAAATTCAATTAATGAAATAATGTATAATTAACACACAATTACATATAAACAGCAGCTTCTAAAATACTTAATTTAGATGGAATTAAGCACAGTAAAAATGCTGTCTCCTACAGGAGAGTTCCAAGGTGGTCCAGTCCCTGGGCTGTGGTCTTCCTTTCTCGTGTGTCTATTTTCTACATTCTTCCTGTGTAGTAATAGATTTGGACGTACAAGGGTTTCACAATTTAAAAAAATATTTGCAATGACTTATCTATTTATTAATTATACCCTTGAACAGGTCCTGGAAGAAGGTTTGGGATTTGCCCAAGGGAACATAGCTAGAGTGAGTCAGTGAGAGAACCAACAGGAAAAAAGTCCTAGGGAGCTGATGCCTCTACATGAATTTCCTGTTTCACCATGCTCTGACTCCTTGATAGGTTAATTTCTGAGAGAATTCTTTTTCTTTTCCATTCTTTCCTTTACAAGTCTTTTAACCTTATACTGTATGTACATAAACTCTTAACTGCCTCTTGCTACATTCAAAATGCAGGAAATAGAAGTCTAATGAGCTTTTACTATTATACTGAAATAACAACTTGGTGTTGTTAAAAATGATGCTGTTTTGACCTATCATAGAGCAAAACTAAACTTGAGTCTATTGTATTAAATACTTTATTTCCTCTTTTCGGCATCAAACCCATCAGTTCTCTGCTCTGCATGCCTCACTATGCGAGTGCCTGCTTCTCATCTCTTGGCTCTGCTGACCCTCCGCTATGTACCTTCCCTTAGGCTTTTCTTCCCTTACACGTCTGCCTGTCTTGCACTTGTAATCTGCCCCATGCTCCTTAGCAACCGATTACACACATTTTTTTTCCTTCTGAGGCTCCGTTGTCTTCAAGCAACCAGCCAGAGGGCTGGTTGCTTGAGGGTGAAGTGTTCAGTCCCTACTGTGGTCCTAAACTCATATACATTCTGTCCTTACCTGTTGGGCTAATTGTCTGTTGGTTTGCATATTATGGTTTCACTGAATCACCTTAAAAATAATCATTTTTTCTATATTTAATTCAAAAGAGCTCAACTGGAATTCCATTCACCTCTAGTAGCTTTGTTTGTAGTGATGCTTCCTAAGGCCCACTTGACTTCACATTCCAGGATGTCTGGCTCTAGGTGAGTGATCACACCATCGTGATTATCTGGGTCATGAAGATCTTTCTTTGTATAGTTCTGTGTATTCTTGCCACCTCTTCTTAATATCTTCTGCTTCTGTTAGGTCCATACTATTTCTGTCCTTTATTGAGCCCATCTTGGCATGAAAATTTCCCTTGGTATCTCTAATTTTCTTGAACAGATCTCTAGTCTTTCCCATTCTATTGTTTTCCTCTATTTCTTTGCAGTGATCGCTGTGGAAGGCTTTCTTATCTCTCCTGGCTATTCTTTGGAACTCTGCATTCAATTGGGAATATCTTTCCTTTTCTCTTTTGCCTTTCACTTCTCTTCTTTTCATAGCTGTTTGTAAGGCCTCCTCAGACAACCATTTTGCCTTTTTGCATTTCTTTATCTTGGGGATGGTCTTGATCCCTGTCTCCTGTACAATGTCATGAACCTCCGTCCATAGTTCATCAGGCTCTCTGTCTATCAGATCTAGTCCCTTAAATCTATTTCTCACTTCCACTGTATAGTCATAGGGATTTGATTTAGGTCATACCTGAATGGTCTAGTGGTTTTCCCTACTTTCTTCAGTTTAAGTCTGAATTTGGCAATAAGGAGTTCATGATCTGAGCCACAGTCAGCTCCTGGTCTTGTTTTGCTGACTGTATAGAGCTTCTCCATCTTTGGCTGCAAAGAATATAATCAATCTGATTTCAGTGTTGACCATTTGGTGATGTCCATGTGTAGAGTCTTCTCTTGTGTTGTTGGAAGAGGGTGTTTGCTATGACCAGTGTGTTCTCTTGGCAGAACTCTATTAGCCTTTGCCCTTTTTCATTCTGTACTCCAAGGCCAAATTTGCCTATTACTCCAGGTGTTTCTTGACTTCCTACTTTTGCATTCCAGTCCCCTATAATGAAAAGGACATCTTTTTGGGGTGTTAAGTCTAAAAGGTCCTGTAGGTCTTCATAGAACCATTCAACTTCAGCTTCTTCAGTGTTACAGGTCGGGGTATAGACTTGGATTACCGTGATATTGAATGGTTTGCCTTGGAAATGAACAGAGATCATTCTGTTGTTTTTAAGATTGCATCCAAGTACTGCATTTCAGACTCTTTTGTTGACTGTGATGGCTCCTCCATTTCTTCGAAGGGATTCCTGCCCACAGTAGTAGATATAATGGTCATCTGAGTTAAATTCATTCATTCCAGTCCATTTTAGTTTGCTGATTCCTAAAATGTCGACATTCACTCTTGCCATTTCCTATTTGACACGTCCAATTTGCCTTGATTCATGGACCTAACATTCCAGGTTCCTATGCAATATTGCTCTTTACAGCATCAGACCTTTCTTCTATCACCAGTCACATCCATAACTGGGTGTTTTTGTTTTGGCTCTGTCTCTTCATTCTTTCTGGAGTTATTTCTCCACTTACCTCTGGTAGCATATTGGGTGCCTACCAACCTGGGGAGTTGATCTTTCAGTGTCCTATCTTTTTGCCTTTTTATATAATTCATGGGGTTCTCAAGGCAAGAATACTGAAAGTGAGGTGATGGAATTCCAGTTGAGCTATTTCAAATCCTAAAAGATGATGCTGTGAAAGTGCTGTACTCAATATGCCAGCAAATTTGGAAAACTCAGCAGTGGCCACAGGACTGAAAAAGGGCAGTTTTCATTCCAATCCCTAAGAAAGGCAATCCCAAAGAATGCTTAAACTACTGCACAATTGCACTCATCTCACACGCTAGTAAAGTAATGCTCAAAATTCTCCAAGCCAGGCTTCAGCAATATGTGAACCAAGAACTTCCAGATGTTCAAGCTCGTTTTAGAAAAGGCAGAGCAACCAGAGATCAAATTGCCAACATCCGCTGGATCATCGTAAAAGCAAGAGAGTTTCAGAAAAACATCTATTTCTGCTTTATTGACTATGCCAAAGCCTTTGACTGTGTAGATCACAGTAAACTGTGGAAAATTCTGAAAAAGATGGGAATACCAGACCACCTTACTTGCCTCCTGAGACATCTGTATGCAAGTCAGGAAGCAACAGTTAGAACTGGACATGGAACAACAGACTGGTTCCAAATAGGAAAAGGAGTGTGTCAAGGCTGTATATTATCACCCTGCTTATTTAACTTATATGCGGAGTACATCATGAGAAACGCTGGGCTGGATGAAGCGCAAGCTGGAATCAAGATTGCTGTGAGAAATATCAATAACCTCAGATTGCAGATGACACCACCCTTATGGCAGAAAGTGAAGAAGAACTAAAGAGCCTCTTGATGAAAGTGAAAGAGGAGAGTGAAAAAGTTGGCTTAAAGCTCAATATTCAGAAAACTAAGATCATGGCATCCGGTCCCATTACTTCATGGCAGATAGATGGGAAGCAGTGGAAACAGTGGCTAACTTTATTCTTTGGGGCTCCAAAATCACTGCAGATGGTGACAGCAGCCATGAAATTAAAAGATGCTTGCTCCTTGGAAGAAAAGTTATAACCAACCTAGACAACATATTAAAAAGCAGAGACATTACTTTGTCAACAAAGGTCCATCTAGTCAAGGCTGTGGTTTTTCCAGTGGTCATGTATGTATGTGAGAGAAAGCTGAGTGCCAAAGAATTGATGCTTTTGAATGTGGTGTTGGAGAAGACTCTTTAGAGTCGCTTTAACTGCAAGGAGATCCAACCAGTCCATCCTAAAGGAGATCAATCCTGGGTGTTCATTGGAAGAACTGATGTTTAAGCTGAAACTCCAATTCTTTGGCCACCTGATGCGAAGAGCTGACTCATTGGAAAAGACCCTGATGCTGGGAGGGACTGAGGGCAGGAGGAGAAGGGGACGACAGAGGATGAGATGGCTGGATGGCATCACCAACTCAATGGAGATGAGTTTGGGTGGACTCCGGGAGTTGGTGATGGACAGGAAGGCCTGGCGTGCTGTGGTCCATGGCGTCACAAAGAGTCGGGCATGACTGAGTGACCAAACTGAACTGAACTATATTTAATTTGATCTTTGTGTCAGTGTCCTTTCAGTTTTCTTTCTTTCCTAAAATAAATTACTGTATGCCAGTAGACTTAAAAGAGCATGTTGCCATAAGATTTGTTCTGCCATATAGTTATTTCCAGGGGTGACTTACTGAATGGTGATGGTATTTTTAGTTGGTTTTTATTTGTTATTCCCTTTGAGTCTTCTGTCATTGCCAGTTTCTGTTTCAGCACCATCTTGATAGGTGTCAGGGTGTGGTGGCAAAGTGAATGTCAGGCCCTGAGGCTGAGACTACAAACTGATGACTATGAGACTGTGATGGAGGCAGTAAGATGTGGTTAGAAAGTAGTAGAGCTTTAAGAGGCAGACAGAAGATAGAAATACATCCATTGTGTTTTAGGAAGGAATCCAAAATGAGATATATAATTACAAATTCATAACATTAGAAATGACAGACGCAAAGACATACCTTTTAAAGTTTAAGTCATCCTGGTTTTAAGCTCATGTCTTTTGTTTTGCTTTATTAGAATAGAACATGATATTTTACAAGAAATTTTTTTAAAAACCTGTAAGTAAGCCTGCAGTGGCATAGATTGAAAGTGTTTTGTGTGTTAGTTTGCAGAATTTGAGTGGAGTTGCCAACTGTGCTACTCCGGGGGGCCCTCAGCCTTCTATCACCTCAGACATCCAGGCGTCAAAGCCAGGAAGACAACTTGATTAGCTCCATCTAGTTAAGCCTTTCATATCTTGATTCTCTTCGTTTGAGATAATTCTGGATAATAATTAGCTTAGATAAGGAGCAAACAATTGGTAAATATTCTTATCTGAAAGGCACCTCCTGTAGAAATTTTTTTCCTATGTGACTTCTTTCTCTGAGCTCTATTATACTTGATTTGTTCTCTTCATTATACTTCCTCTCATTATCCCTGTATTAAATCTATTATTGTAAAGAATTATAAATGTCATTTCAAGAGTCTAGTTCAGATTTAGCTGATAATCTTAAAGAATAACATGCATTTAGGAAATGCATTGTACCTAAGTTTAATGCATTTTCAGAGTGAACATACCTATGTTATTAAAACCCAGATAAATAAAGAGAATATTGTCAATACCCTAGAAATCCCTTATACTCCCTTTTAGTCACTGCCTAAATCCTGAAGTATTTGCCTGTTTTTGAAATTTATAAAAATGGAATCTTGGAGCATGTACTCTTTTGTACAATTTTGCTTAGCACATGTGTGAGATTCATTCATGTTGATTGCTACAATATTCCATCTGATGAATACCTCCTTTTTTCATAATACCAATGAAGATTTCTGTAGTTTCCAGTGTTTGCTTATTATAGAGAGTGCTTCTATGAATGTTCTTATATTTGTCTTTTGAGCACATATGCAATTATTTCTCTTGTTTTATATCTAGGAGTAGATTGCTGGGTCATTAAGTATGTACGTATTTGGAGATATTGCCAGTTTTCAAAGTTGTAGATTACGTAATCAACCAGCAGTGTTTGAGAATTCCAGTTTGAACACAGATTTAGTCTCAGATTTCTGGCTTGGGAATCTGATCAACCCAGCTTGGAACAGATGTCTGTTCCATTGTGATGAAGGGGCTGGGGCTCACATAATACAGACCTGATTTGGGGGCGTCCATCATTACTACTTTTGAAGTGGAACTAGAGGCAGTTTTTAGAACATGGAAAATTGTATGATCTAGGTTGATATCCTGAAACGTTTTATCATGTATATAAATTAGATGCACAAAGAGAGGCTCTGAACTGGACATACATACCGCTTTGAGTCATCAGGAAAATAGTGTAATTGAAGCCATGTGGCTACATGAAACTAGTGACTAGTTTCACTAGCACGTAATGGAACTCTGGGAAACACTGACATTTAAAGGGTGACAAGACGAGGAGTCTCTAAAGAAGGCTGACTGAGAAGACGTGATCAGAGATCCAAGGGAACATGATCTCATGGAAGCCAGAAGAGACAATGTTTTGAGGAAAAGTGTAATCAAGAGTGATCGAGTATCGAGTGATCGAGTATCAAATGATCAAGTATGATGATTGCTCCTTTGAAGTCTGTGACTAAGAAGTTTTCATTTGTTTTAGAGATAAGGAGAGCAGTGGCTTTCGGAAAGTAGTTTCAGCGAAACAATAGAACAGGAGCCAGATTGCAATAGGTAAAGAATGAGTGAAAGCTAAGGAAATAAGGACAAACCTCGACAGCATATTAAAAAACAGAGACATTACTTTGCTGACAAAGATCCATCTAGTAAAAGCTATGTTCTTTCCAGTAGTCAGGTGTGGATGTGAGAATTGGACTATAAAGAAAGCTGAGTGCAGAAGAATTGATGCTTTTGAACTGTGGTGTTGGAGAAGACTCTTGAGAGTCCCTTGGACTGCAAGGAGGTGCAACCAGTCTATCCTAAAGGAAATCAGTCCTGAATATTCATCGGAAGGACTGATGCTGAAACTCCAATACTTTGGCCACCTGATGCAAAGAACTGACTCATTGGAAAAGATCTGATGCTAGATGTAAGGCAGGAGGAGAAGGGGGTGACAGAGGACAAGATGGTTGGATGGCATCACCACCTCAATGGACATGAGTTTGAGCAAGCTCCGGGAGTTGGTGATGGACAGGGAGGCCTGGTGTCCTGCAGTCCACAGGGTCGCAAAGAGTCAGACACGACTGAGCAACTGAACTGAACTGAAGGAAGTTAAGACAGCATATGTGACCCACCCTTTGAAGTCAGTTAACTAAGAACAGGGTAGAGATGGAAGGAAGATAGCCAGAAGGTAGGAGATGTTGGAGTGGGCTTACTTGCTGATGGGAAAGATCTGATTGGGATAATATTCAGAAAAGTGAGGTCTCTGTTGTAGCAGGAAGGGATGGGATCCTGGGCTCAGGGGAAATGTGTTAGCCTTAGGGGGAACAGAAAAGGACTTCATCTCTGTGACAGTAAGAAAGTGGGGAAGGATGGCTGGATTGGTACAGAAGTTTGAAAGAGTCTGGTCACTCAGCACATAACAGATGCTCAGTAAATATTTGTTGACTTTTGTTGAGTGGAAGACTTCGTATTTTCAGGCATTATATGCTGCAGTTTCATTTGTCAGTTCCCCACACACCCAGATCTCCGGCGACAGAGATCTGCTTCTTAGTTTCCGTCACTCAGGGGAACAGTCACTTCCACATTCCCACAGCAGAGTGTGTCAGAGCTTGGAATTCTGTGCTTGCTAAAGAAATCCAGATGTTTCCTTTATATAGCGCCCATGTGTTTCCCATTATGGAACTACCTGCTTTGTCATGCAATGATCTTCAAGTACTTCTCCAACATATAAAATTGTGACTAGAAACATATGCGCTGATTTAAATAAATACATATGTATATATTCATTCTAATATATATAGATATTATGTGTATTCATATATAAATATACATGTTGCTGCTGCTGCTAAGTTGCTTCAGTCGTGTCCGACTCTCTGCGACCCCATAGATAGCAGCCCACCAGGCTCCTCTGTCCCTGGGATTCTCCAGGCAAGAGTACTGGATTGGGTTGCTATTTCCTTCTCCAATAAATACACATAAAGGTACATAAATATATACATATATGTATAACACATACTAGACCAGACCAAACACTAGCTAAAGAAATATCTTTAGTTTGGGAAAATACATAATAATTACATTGACTTGGTAAAATATTATGACTGCATTTTTGGAGCTGTTTTTTGACCCTGAGCCATGTTATTTTGAATATCTTTTAAAGGTGGTAAGAACTCACCATTTGATAGTTTCAAACAGCCAAATGTTAGGAACCAAGTCTGTTGCTTTTTCTTATCCAGCTTCTGTCTTAAATCTTTTTAAAGTAAATCACACGATCTAATGATATCTGTGGGATACAATCAAGCAGTCCCTGAAAGAAGCAGTAATAATGGAGCTTGCACTTGTGGATGTGGGAAGGGCAAAGGTAAAGAACACACTGTTGTCGAAAGCCTGCTGCTGAGACTAGTGTCACAGGGAGTGCTTTTGTAGCGAAGTAATTAAGGTCCCCCTAGAGAGGCTTCTATTTGGAAGTACTCTGATTTTATTTTTCTCTATCAATGTATCACTGTTGCCTTTCAGCTAAGAAATTTAAATAAACTGCTGCTCTCTGATTTATATTCATTATACAAATCAGGCTAGTTCCTGCTACTGACCATTATAAATCAGTGTCTCTTCTTCACTTCACGTGGAAAAGTTGTTTCCTTTTCAAATGAGGTTGACTTCTTTTTAGGCCATATTTTCTACTTCTTGATACTTGTCATTTTCTTAATATATTTTGAATATAAGATTGGAGCACAAAAAGCTGCTATTGCTATTTTAAGGGGATGAAAACTGAATTTTTTTTAAACTTAAGTTTTTTTCCTTCAGTTGCACTCCCTGACTTATTTTTAGTGAAATGGTGTGTAGCGGAGTTATGGTGATATACTCTCTACTAGACTTTAACACTGAAAATACTTGGCGACGGTTAACATCCAAGAGAAGCAATCATATTCAAATTTGACTGTGTAGGTCAGTTTATTTTACAAATAGCTGATGCTGTCCTGGAAACGTGAGGCCCTGACTGGGTTAGTAACTGACAGACTCCTCAAGGTGGGTCATAGATGGGATGTAAATTGAAAGAAGCAGCTGATTTTGTGTGACTCAGTTTTCAAATAATTAAACTCTGCGTGTGTGGTGGGCTTGTGTAAGATTTTCAGAATGATCTTAAATAATATCCTGCTAAGAAACGCTTGTTGTAGGATAGATATGACAGTTTCTCTTTTAAGCTTTATTGACATACATCAGAAGAATAACGATAGTCTTAGAGTTCCTAAATAAGAACTTGTAAAGGGTACATGAGTTTTTGTGCTTTTTAAAAAAATTTTGTGATTAAAATTTTTTTAATTCCTTAAGTAACTATAGCTTCCCAGTGGTGTGCAAAAAAGTTTTTTTTAATGTTTGACTTCTTGTTAATAGGTCACTTCTCTACATAAATGGCAATATTGGTGTTTGACTAAGCCTATTACTTTTAGCATTGTTTTACTTTGAAACAATCACCAACTGTAGAAAAGTTATACAGACACTTTGTATCTGAACTAATTTAAGAATAAGTTGTTGACATAATCCCATTCCCTCTCGAATGCAAGAACATTCTCCAACTTAACGATAAATGACCATCAAAATCAGAAAACTAACCTTCAGTTCAGTTCAGTCGCTCAGTCGTGTCCGACTCTTTGTGACCCCATGAATCGCAGCACGCCAGGCCTCCCTGTCCATTACCAACTCCCGCAGTTTACTCAAACCCATGTCCATCGAGTCAGTGATGCCATCCAGCCATCTCATCCTCTGTCGTCCCCTTATCCTCCTGACCCCAATCCCTCCCAGCATCAGGGTTTTTTCCAGTGAGTCAGCTCTTCGCATCAGGTGGCCAAAGTACTGGAGTTTCAGCTTCAGCATCAGTCCTTCCAATGAACACCTGGGACTGATCTCCTTTACGATGGACTGGTTGGATCTCCTTGCAGTCCACGGGACTCTCAAGAGTCTTCTCCAACACCACAGTTCAAAAGCATCAATTCTTCTGCGCTCAGCTTTCTTCACAGTCCAATTCTCACATCCATACATGACCACTGGAAAACTAACCTTACCACTATCTAATTCTTAGACCCCATGCAAATTTTGCCAATTTTTCCAGTAATTGGGAACTTTTCTGTTGTGAAAAGTTCAGAATAACAGTTGAGTGTGTCTCTGGGTTTGTCTGTTGCTTCCTTCCAGTTTGACTCAGATTATACATCTTTGTCAGGAATATCACAGAAGTATTACATGTGTTCTGTCTCACAGCATGACATGTTTGCCCCGTGACTGATAATGTGCATTTTGGTCGCTTAATTGAGGTCAGACTTCTCTTTTTTGCAGTTGCTATTTTTCCTTTGGTATTAATGCGTTTGTTTGGAGGCATATTAAAACTATGTAAATATCTTGTTCCTTATCATTTGTTTATTACTTCATTATATCAGAGTGGGCTCATAGTTTCATTTTCAATGGATTGTAATCTGTTACTATCATTTAATGCCCAGATCATTCCAGATTTGATCATTGAGACTCCTTTCAAGCTGACTGATGCATCCTTTTAACATGTCTCCCATCATTCATTGAGCACTTCCTTGCTTTCCAAGCTCATCTTGTCCTTTTCATGCCCAGCCCTGGAATTAGCCATTTCTCCAAGGAGCTCTGATTCCTTTTGGATAAGAATGGTACTTAGAAGCCAAGATCTTGATGCTATATGTTTTCATTATTGACAGTGGTACTGTCCCTTTCAAAAAAATATTGTATATATTTTTATTTATAGAAAATATATAAAACTTAAATCTTTTACATTTATATATACATATACATTCAATCTTTTTTGAAGTTCTATGTGTATTTTGTTGGTTTTATTTATATTTTTAGATGTTAAAAACCATGAATTCATACCAATACTTCCAAATTCATTCCAGAACTACAGGGTTTATTCCAATTTTCTCCCTTTCCATGGCATAGCTCCCTTCTTTGACAGAGTACATCTGACTTCTCTTATTCTTGATAGTAATATATTTCCTCATTTGGTCAGTTTTCTGGTATGTGACAGCCTTTCCCTGAGTGCATGCCTTCCTCACCCGATTTGGGCTCCAGCATCTTGTTCTGAGTCTGCTTCCCATGCAGATGCCCTCTTCACCCATTCAGGCTCTGCTGCCCCACACCAACGCCCCTTCACTGTGTGGACACCCTCGTCACCATGCTCAGGCTCCAGCACCCCCATGCCAGCTGCCCCTCTGTGTGGATGCCCTCCAGCCACACTTGGATTCAGACTCCCAACCTCGGGCCCCTCCTCTCCCCATGAGAACCCTTCTCAGAAAGAATCTTTAAATGAGTCCCAAGCATAAAACTGAAATTAGACCTCTGCTGACATACTTTGGGGAAACTGTGGAATCCCAGAAGCAGAAAGATGAAAGAAAATCTTTCAGAAAATCTTAAATTTATAGAAGATGTGTTTATAGAGGTCAGAAGGCAAAGGAATATCTTCACAGTTCTGAGAGGAAGTAACCATCTGGAATTTTATACTGTCCTTTTCAACAGCATTAAGTTTGAGAGATTAAAAGATTCTTATTGAAAGTTCTCAGGAAGCATGAAATTGAACACAGAAGTGAACAGGACGTAAGAAGAAATGGAGAGCAAAATAGTTGGAAACTTACAGGTGAATCCAGGAAACAACCACTGTAGAAAACAACATAAGATGCCATCTTAGTCAGTGAAAGTCGCTCAGTCGTGTCCGACTCTTTGTGACCCCATGGACTGTACAGTCCATGGAATTCTCCAGGCCAGAATGCTGGAGTGGGTAGCCTTTCCCTTCTCCAGGGGATCTTCCCAACCCAGGGATTGAACCCAGGTGTATTTGGGGGGGGGGGTCTTAAAAATAAGGTCAAAATAATTTGTTTTTAATTGTGATTGGTACTAAGATCCTGTTGTTCAGCCATAGGATAGAGAAATTTACATTCTAAGGCAAGTAAGAATGTCAGAATGTAAAGGACAAACACTAAGGACACAGAGGGAAAAAAACCCAAATACTTCCAAACTAACAGAGAACGATAACGGAGTCTAAAGGAACAGTTAGATTATTAGAAGATAAGAAAAAAGAAGGAAGCAAAAGACAATCACTATAAGCAGAGAGCACAAAATAAGATGGCAGATATCCAAATGTATCTGATATAGCAACAAATATAAACAGATTAAATTCAACAGGAAAATGACAGAAATTAAATTTATAACATAGACGAAGGGTTTACTACTCAACATAGGCTCTCAGTGAAGCACTGATCAAAGCTCTAGTGAGCAAAATTTAACATGAAAGGAATAAGGATGCAGAAGAAATGTTGAACAAGGAAATGAGTAAAAGACAAACATAGAAAAGAATGGAACTCAATAATTTTAAACCATACTTTATGTACCACCTACGGGGCAGTTTTGTGGAATGTGTGAAGCAAGCAGATGAACTCCTTGGTTATATAACTGTTTTGCTTTGAAGCTCATCCTTGGGTTCATTAGTTTTCTACCTGTGGTGCATCATGATTTTCTGCAGAACCTCACACTGAGTTTCAGGCTTTTATGATTTCTTTTTTGCGTCCCTGGATAAAAGCAAAAATCAAACTGCTATATAGCAACTCTCTTTTGAGGAACTCTTCTAACTTGTCTCTAGATTTATATTTTAAATCTGGCCAACAAAAATTGCATTTTGTAGCACACACTAGGCATTTATCTTAATTAATGTCCCACTCTCTTTCACATGCTACATGAATAATCACTGTTAAAATAAATTTTTCTTTTTGATCTGGGCAGACTAAGAAGAGTAGTTAATACATAGCGAGATTGAAACAGAAAAGATACAGGAGTAATGCATACAGTACTTGGTTCATAACCAATAATAACTTTCACCTACTGACTGTAGAGTCTCAGCCAGGTCCCATTTCTATCCCTGTAAACACTTGGCATTTAAGCCAGTCATCCTTTGTTTCCTGGCTTGACCTCAGCAGGAAATTATATTCTTGTGTGTGTCTTTATGTGTATTTCTTCTTTTCTCTCTGCTTCCCTTCTCCTTTCCTTCCTCTCTTTCTTTCCTTCCTTCCTCCTTCTTTCCTTCTTTCTTCCTTTAACAAGGAAATGGCTTTTGAGAGCAAAATTCTAAAGAAGGATTACAACCCAGAGAGAACATACTAGACTAATTTCTTGTCCCACTCTAGTCTGTTGCAAAACATATCAAAACATTAGAATATATTGGTGGAAAAATAAATTACAATTAATAAATTGGTTTCAACATTATTGTGTGAATGCAGTTAAGGTTTGATTGTAATAGAAGTAGCAAATATTTTATTCTCTGGTTCAGTTCACTTACACCTGGGAGCCTTCTGTACATGGGTTTCAATAGTGTGGAGCTGGTATTAACAGTTGTTTCTGTCTTCCCAGGACCCCTTCTTTACTCTTCACCTGAAAGCAGAACCCACTGCTCCGCAAAGATGTGGGCACAGCAGGTGCTAACCTGAGCCAGGACCCCTTTTCCCACAGGATGAGAGTGCAGTGAAGCAATTTAAAAGGGGGGAGGGGTTCCTAACAGCTTGACTGTGCCCACTCATTAGCTGTGTGACTTTAGACAGATTACTTAATCTCCGCGTGTTCCAATACTCTGATAATTAAAATCTGAGAAATAACCTGCACATGGATGTTTATAGCAGCTTTATTCATAATTGCCAAAACTTGAAGCATTCAACTAAGTTAATCAATAGATAAATTGTGATACATCTAGAAAAAGGGATATTAAAGCATTAAAAAGAAATGATTAATATAGACAATAATATTGTGTTAGCAAGTTCAATGATTATAGGAAACTAGATCTTAATTAGTCCTACCACAAGAAAGAAATAATTATGAGATATGATAGAGCTGCTAACTCTCGCTACAGTGGCAGTTACATTACAACATATAAATGCATCAAATCAACATCTGAACACCTTAAATTTACAGAATGTTATATGTGAAACATATTTCAATAAAAAATTAAAAAGTACAGAGAAATGAGTTATCAAGCTATGAAAGGACATTGAACCATCTTAAATGTGTATTACTAAGTGAAAGAAGCCAATCTGAAAAGGCTACATACCATATAATTCCAACTATATGACATTCTGAAAAAGGCAAAACTATGGAGACAGTAAAAGGATCTTTGGTGGCCAGGGGTTAGAGAGGAGTGAGTGTGAGAGGCAGTGATTAAGGGGGAGTTAAAAAAAAGCTTTGCAATGTGTAAGATGGAGAATGTCTGAGGAGGAACTGGCCTTTGTAAGGGATGATCACTGGACCACAGCAGGAGGGGAGGATGCAATGGTGGGCTCAGATGAAGTTCTGTAGGCTTTGCAGAGGGAACATGAGCGTGTTCAGAGTAAGAGTTGACATGCAGGGTGGGTACACTGGGCAGGGCTTCCTAGGCAGGATGGAAGTGTGAAGACAAGGAAGCATGAACAGTGTTCCTTCCTTGAGAAATACCCTCGGCATATCTGAAACAGAGGGTTGGGAGGTGGGTGGTGCTGGTATTGGTAAGGGGAGGTGGGAGAAGCTGATGAGAATCAGCTCTTGGAAAATATACTTTGGAATGATTTCCCTTTGCTACAGAGAACAAATAGAGGTTTTTAAATCTTGAGTTAGTTTGACTTTATGTAATTTTAGAAAATTAGAGATCTTAACCTGGAATGGATTGGTGGAAGAGAAAGTCATAACAGTGATCTATGGGAGATGGTGAGGATCTGAACTAAGGCAGTGGAAGTGGAGATGGAGAGGGGAGGATGGATCTGGGGGTGCTATGAAGAAGTAGAACCAGTACGCCTTAGTGACCATTCAGTTGTAACTGCTGGTCTGCCAGGTGACTTTATGGACTATTAACTGTTTGAAGTAACACTCAGGCCTCTAGTTCTGATGACTGGTAATTAGTGGTGTGAGTCCATCAGGGAGAAGATCAGGTTCATGGAGGAAGAAGAAAGAGCTCAGTTGAGGAGCTACTGAGGTTGTGGTACCTGTGGGCTGTTTTGGTGAATATGTCTGGTGAGCCTGTCTGGGGATGAGCCTCCAGAGGGAATCTTCTCATTCCAGGGATGCCCAACTGGGTCTGTTATTGTTTGATTCTGAACTTCATGCAGGTTTGCTTGTTTGGATTCAGATTAATAATTTCATGGTTATAGTGAGTAAAACAACAAAAAAATAAAATATTACTCCCAAAGTTTGATAATATGATATCAGGATCCTAAAACTATTACTACTTCATGATTCAGTCATTCTACAGCCTACCCTAAAGGAAAATATCCTAACATAGATTTACCTGCAAAGATGTTTTGAATCAGTTTAGTTGTAATGGTGAAAACAAAATACAATATATATATAGAAAATAAACTAGAAGCTATGTGTGTGCGCGCTAAGTTGCTTCAGTATTGTCTGACACTTTGTGACCCTATGGACCATAGCTCACTAGGTTCCTCTGTCCATGGGATTTTCCAGGCAAGAATACTGGAGTGGGTTGCCATGTCCTCCTCCAGGGGGTCTTCCTGACCCAGGAATCAAACCTGTGTCTCATGTCTCCTGCATTGGTAGGCAGGTTCTTTATCACTAGCGCCACCTGAGAAGTGAGACTCTAGATAATGACCTTATTGGTGACTTTTTTCCCTTCTTTTTGAGAGTCTGTGATTTATAGATTTTCTAAAATGGGCATGCATTAAACTCTCTGACATGGAAAAAAGTTTGTAGAATGTATAAAATGTCCAACAATAGGTAAATAGTAAATTCTGTTATACCTGTTATGTATGTGGTTATGGAGCTATTTATTTTGTTTACAAAAAGTTTTTAATGAATAAAATGCTTATAAAACAGTAATGATTAGCACTATGATTATATAAAGATATATACCTCTGGAAAGGCTGGCATAAGCTAGGGGTGGTGGGATTGTGGATGCTCATTTTCTCTATTTGCAAGTTTCCACAATGATTTTTATTGTATTTCTTTTCATCTTTTTTTTTTTAATTTTCTGATTTCTGTAGGCTTTTTGCTTCTTCTACTTTTCTTGAAAAAGTTTGTTCTTTTTTCCTTTTCTACCACTGCATAAACTACAGATTGTGTATGAATGGTTTCCTTTAAGTGTTTAACATACTCTGTTATAACTTCCCTAACACAGTTGTGGTTTCTCACTATTTTTGCCCTTCTGATGTGGTGAGGATCTTCACATGTTCTAAGAATCCACCAAAGATAGCATGCCAAATCTTGTTTAGCTTTCCACTCATTTTAACACACACCAAAAAAATGGTTTAAAATTTCTTACAGTAAGTAGTTTATTTATTAACATATGTTATAGCTTTGGTTCTGTATTAGTTTCTTGGGGACTCCATAATAGAGTTCCTCAGATCTTAAACAACAGATTCATTTTCTCACAGTTCTGAAAGCCAGAATTCCAAGGTAAAGTGTCAGCAGGGCTGGTTTCTTCGGAGGCTTTTCTCCTTGGCTTGCAAGCAGCCACCTTCTCTGTGTCGCCACAGGTCTTCCTCCATGTGTGCATGTCTGTGTCCAAATCTCTTCTTATAAGGACACCAATGATGCTGGATCAGGGTCCACACTCATGACCTCATTTTAACTTAATGACCTCTTTAAAATACAGTCATATTCTGAGGTCCTGGGGGTTAAGACTTCAACATATGTGTCTGGTGGGGAAGGGAGGACACATTTCAGTCCATAACCATATTCTCCTGCCTGGGTTTAGTTCCCTTCTCTCTAGGAAGTTCTTTAGCAAAGATGTGTGGGAAAGAAACTATGTACATCTCTGTATATCTGAAAATCTCTTCACTTCCTTCAACCTTAAGTCATGTTCCTAAATATAATGTTTTAGGTTTATAGTTATTTTCCCTTAGCACCTGAGAATCCTTATACATCCATTTATCATGTATTTATTGAGTCCCTATACTGAGTCAGGTACGCTATTATTCCTGGTGCTGGGAATACACTAGTGAACAGGGAGTATTCAACTCTAGAGGGAGGAAGAAGCATTTGTGCAGTTGTGTGTACATAAGTTTTCATTTCTCTTGGGTATACTGCTAGGACTGGGAATGCCTGGGTCACATGGAAGTGTGTGTTTAATCTTATAAGAAACTGCTGAAAGTTTTCCAGAATGGTTGTACCAAAGGGGACGACAGAGGATGAGATGGTTGGATGGCATCACCGACTCAATGGACATGAGTTTGAGTAAACTCCGGGAGTTGGTGATGGACAGGGAGGCCTGGCATGCTGCAGTCCATGGGGTCACAGAGTTGGACATGACTGAGCAACTGAACTGAACTGAACTGTACTATTTTATGTTCAATGTATGAGACTGATTGCTTTTTAAAGTTTTAAAGTTTCTATTTCATTCTGTTTTGTACCTGGGTGAAGTATTGTCTAATTCACTAATTCTCTTTTCTGTTGACTTTATCTAGTCTAGAATTTATCTAGTTCATTAAACTGTGTTTTTTACACGTATATAGATTTTTTTTCCATTTCTAGAAATCTTAGTTGATCCAACTTACTAATTTTTGTTTTAGTTCTACAAGTTTAATATCATAATTTCGTACTGGTTTTCTGGAAGCTAATTCTCCTGTTTATCTCTTTGAAGACTCTATAATTTGTGTTAAAGTCAGTTTTGGATGACTCTCTTTACTTTCCCTAAATGGAATTAATCTTCTTAATATATTTGGTTCCTTCTTAGCATTTAATTTCTCATATAGTAAAATTCCGGGCTACAGACTCTAAGTAGAAGTTTATTGTTCATTCTGTTCTCACCCCTTTCTGACTAGTGATTTTATATTGCCTCCAGCTAGGCTTTTGTAGCCAGAGCTCAGAAATGGTTCTTAAATTGCCACTTTAAGGTCCCTGACCAGGTTGCAGTGATATTGGATGTATCACAGATGAGGTCATCAGATCACTGGGAATCTTGACTCAATCTTGTCATGGGCTACTTTAGTCTTTCCTGCCCCCAAAGAGTCAAACTCTCAGTTACTTCTGTTCTGGACTATTAAAAGATAATTTTGGGGAAAAGATAAAAATATGACTCTCATACAGTTATAAGAATGAATATGCATTAAAAAATTTACTCTCATGATATGAAGGAACCAGGCACATGTTTTATCCAGTTAATAGGAAAAGTCAAAACATCACAAATTTATATGGAGGAAAGAATGTTAAGATGAACTGCAGGTAGAGATAAAACTGGTGTTTGGGATGGGGTGGGGAACTCAATTAGATTACTACCAGATTGGACAAAATTTGTATACCTACCAATTACCTACAGTTTACAGATAGTTCCAAGATGGCTTCCAACCAGTGAACAGGGTTGGAATGTAATAACTTGAAAAAGTGGGCTGTACACTCTTCACAGTAGCCAAGGCATGGAAACAACATAAATGTCCATTTACAGACAAGTGGATAAAGATGTGGTACATGTATGCAATGGAATGCTACTCAGACATTTCTCCAAAGACATACAGATGGCCAAGAGGCGTATGAAAAGGTGCTCAACATTGCTAATTATTAGAGAAATTCAAATCAAAACTACAATGAGATATCACCTATTACTAGTCAGAATGGCCATCATCAAAAAAGTTGCAAACAGTAAATGCTGGAGAGGGTGTGCAGAAAAGTCCCTCCTACAGTGTTGGTGGGAATGTAAGTTGGTGCATCCATTATGGAGAACAGTATGGAGGTTCTCAGAAGACTAAAAACAGAATTACCATATGATCCAGCAATCCCACTTCTGGGAATATATCCAGACAAAACTGTATTTCAAAAAGATACATGCCCTGTGTTCACAGCAGCAGTATTCGCAATAGCCAAGACATAGAAACAACCTAAATGTCCATTAATGTATAAATGGATAAAGAAGACATGATACAAATATATAATGGAAAATTCTCAGCCACAAAAAGAACGAAATAATGCCATTTGCAGCAACATGGGTGCACCTAGAGATTACCATACTAAGCAAGCCAGAAGGAGAAAGACAAATACCATGTGATATCATATGTGGAATCTAAAATATGACACAAATGAACCCATCCACAAAACATAGTTCCCAGGTTGCGCTAGTGGTAAAGAAGCCGCCTGCTAATTGCAGGAGATATAAGAGACGTGGGTTCAATCCCTGGGTCAGGAAGACCCCCTGGAGGGGGAAATGGCAACCCATTCCAGTATTCTTGCCTGGGAAGTTCTAGGGGCAAAGGAGTCTGGCACACTATAGCCCGTTGGGTCCCAAAGAGTCATGCACGCCTGAAGCAGCTTAGCACATGAAACAGACTCTCAGACACAGAGTCGGGGCGGGGATGGAGTGGGAGGCTGGGGTTAGCAGACGTAAGCGTCTGTGTACAGAACGGATAGACGACAAGGTCCTACTGTATAGCATGGAGAACAGTATTCAATATCCTGTGACAAACCACCACGAAAAAGTATGAGAACGAATATATAATGTATATCCTATGTCCATATGTTATATATATAACTGAATCACTTTGCTGCCCAGCAGAAATTAACACATTGTAAATCAGCTGTCCTTCAGTAAAAATATATTGATTGAAAAAAGAAATAAAAATAAAATCATTAATACTCTCTCCCCAAGGAAAGTGTGGTATAAACAGTGCATCATTTTCCATTGAAACCCTTTTCCTGCAGAATGGAGAACCTCAGTGGACTGCCTACTTGCTTGAGTCTTGCTTATCACATTGTTTTGCTCTTGGTGTTGCTACAAGGGGAACGTGGATTCTTTTTGAACATGGAGCAGAGGTGTTGCTTAAGTATTAATTTATACTGTCTTGAGTGGGAATTACATCTTGTTTTACTTAATAATAAAGATACATAATCTAAAATATGTTAAAGCTCTCAAAGCAATCTGATCTTGTTAATTGGCCCAACATATGATCATTATACATTTCCTTTCTACTAACACCTGCCTACCTTTACTTTGAAGCTCAAAAAGAGCTTTCTCATGTTAGTGCTGTTTTCCTTTTCTAACTAAAGTCCTGGCTCTTTTTCTTTTTTTTCTACTAGCAAATTTGCCCTTCTCTTTCTCTTACAACCCATTTCTTCCTGAAACTTCCTCTGCCTGTCAGAGATCATGGCAGTTAGTGTATCTTGAAGCTGGGATTCCAACTTGGTTCTGATGGCAAAGCCATCACACTCAACCATCATGACCCTGTGGAAGGACGTAGAGCTGGGCATGGGGGGAATGACAGGGTCTGTTAGGCAGAAGTGGATAAAGAAGGCGTTTCAATATGTCAGTGGCGCACAGCTCATCTGGCTGGGGCCCAGGTTCCTGCTGAACGAGGATAAGTGATGGAGCTGTAGAGGGGAAGGGGCCTGTACTGCCCAGGGGAGGCTCACAGACTCTGCCTGACCCTTGCTTGATACTTTGTGTTGTTTAACCCTCATATTGACTCCACAAGACCCACAAGATATGGGTATCTCCACCTAAGGTTTCAGAGAACAGAAGCACAGTCCTATGACTTATCTGTGATCTCCTGCCATCAAGTGGCTAAACTGAGTTTAGAATACCAGTCTTTTCAACTGTGGGGTCACTGTGCTTTCTATCAGTACTTTATATAAGCTGTTGAAGTCTGCGGGGTTTTAAGTAAAGTGATTAGAATTGTATTTAGGAAAAAGATGCGATGAAAGAGAAGCCTGAGTCTTCTTTTGATCTGATACTGAATATCATTTGAAGGCAGTAGCCCTTGTCCAGCACTAAAATTCGGATTTCAAAATGATTCTATGCTGAAATTTAGAAGTAGTGACCCGAAAGCCACAGAGGGTCTGTTAGAACCCAGCTACTCTGAAGTATGGTCTTCACATCTATAACTTGAGTATAACCCTGGGGCTTATTAAAAATGCAAATTCTCATACCCCTGCCTCAGACTTACTAGATCAAAAATCTCTGGGAGTGGAGTCCAGGAAGCTGTGCTTTTAACAAGCCCTGTTTATTTAGCAATGGACAATATTATGGTGTCCAGCTGATTATCAGGTACGCAGAAGCTTGAGAAAGCTTTGATCGTTTTCCATGGGCACTTTACCTGCTTTCAGCAATTCCTGGTTGTCTAATGACTGCCTCTAAAATGATTTCTTCAATAGTAGTACAGAAACTTCATAAGCACATTAAACAGTAGGTACTTTATGAGCAATGTATCATCATTGGCATCTAGGAACCTGACTCATAAACTGTCTTTAGCATTAAATTTAACTCTAGCATAAAATTTAACTTGCATGTGAAGGTGGCAGTATATGGAAAAACATTTGGGAGGCTATACACCAAACCACTGTGAAAGAAAGTTATTCATGACGCTTGTTAAGGAATGTGAGGTAGACTTTATTCAGGGGGACTGCCATGGTGGGGTTTTGATGTAGGGGAGAGAGATTGGGCTCACTTCTGAATACAACAGGGAAAAGTGGGGATTTGTATCCAAGGAGCAGAGTTGGGCACATGGGGGTTGCGGAGGGGCAGGAGGTGGTGGATGGGAAATTACCAAGAGGATAGGGTAATTTTTTGCTAACCTCACCTGGCAGGATTCTTGTTGAAGACAGACTGGGGTGATCAGATAATACCTGGGGAATGGTGGAGGACGAGGAATTTGATCAGATACTGAAGGTTGTGTGTGTGTTGGGGGAGGGGTGGCTAAGCTAACTTGACAACATTCTTGCTTAACTGGACTCCTAGAGGACATGCACAGGTTGGGATTTAGTCAGGCTTAGAGGATCCCAACTAAAGTTTGGTCCAGGAGCGAGTCTTTGTCACCTCTGCTGTGATTATCTTTGGGGAAAGTCGGGGCACTGTGAAGAAGTAAGGGGAGGGGCTTTAACTGTCACCACCTACATTTAAACAACATTTTATAGGAGGGTAGTTGCTACCTTCCCCTACCCTTTATATTACTCTTATACATAGATAATCATTTATATCATTACAGGTTTTGTGTGTGAAACTGTGCGGAAGCCTGAAATTCTATCAATCAAATCTTTATAGTACGCTGGTGCCATCTGATGGTAAGCTTTCTTATCACTTCTTTGATTTCCCCAGCTGATTTATTTTCATCCTTCTAAATTAAGTGAGAAATATGAGTTTTGAACAAAACAGACTTTTCTTGTATCGCCCCTTCCACTCTTCCCCCATCAGAGTTCAGTTTCTTCCTTCTCTGCTCCCATTAGATCTCTGATGTCTTTTGGCAAACTCCCATCCCAGTTATCAAAGGAGTTAGAGATGATTTGGAAGTAGTTTCTGCCCTCAGTAAATTTTGACCTGAGAAGACCCTAAGCAGATAATTATAACAAAGTGTGGTACACACTTAATAAAATGTTAATGGTGGGGGAAATATGTTAACTAGTATAATGAAGGCACTATAAGAGTGATACAAATTATTACAGGAATTCAGAGGGTTATGAATTCCACATTTAGGTATTCCTTCTAGAATTTTTGTTGTTCATAATGTTTAATAATAATTTAAAAGTTATTTTTAAAAGTAAATTTTATCCATCCTCTATTATCAACTTTTTTTTTCTTAACAGAAATCACAATTAATTATAAACATGGCCTTCCCTTGATAACACTTACTTTGCCATCCAGAAAAGAGCGCTGTCAATTTGTAGTCAAGCCAATGTTATCAACGGTTGGTTCATTCCTTCAGGACCTACAAAATGAAGATAGAGGTATCAGAACAGCTGCCATCTTCAGAGCAGGTATATATATATATTTCCAACTTTTCTTTTCTCTTCTTTTGAAACTTTGTTTTGTTTCTTTACTTTCTAGAAAATTATTATATAATAAATGGTTGGTCTTTACTAAGTTCTTCATTTTTGAACATGAGTAATATTAAAAGAATGAACTCTAATGGAGAAGAAAGAAATGGAATAAGTTTAATTCATGTTTTGGTTATTTATTTCATAAACTTAGCCCCCAACTTTTTCTCTGAGAAAATTTTAATGATATAGTAATTAGCATCTAGTTTTCTATAAGAAATGTGAATAATTAGAAAATGAAATGCAGGCTCCATGATTGAAATAGACAGTGGATAATACACAAATAGTTCATTGATCTTTGTTATAAAGCAGTTATGGTCTCAAGTGTTTTTTGATTAATTAATTCTCGGGAAACTAGTTTGATACCAGCAGAGGTAGTTAATCAGATAGACTTTTAAATAAATCTAGGATATAGCTTTTATATTTGTATGATCTGAGGACATAAAAGCAGGCCCTACTGCCCCTAAAAAGAGAATAAAGAATTCTTTACCCCAGCCCAATATACCAGGCTACTATAAATATAAACAGATGAATAAATTTGCACTGTTATTTTATTGTAGTATTACATTCTTAGAATGTAATATTATTTAAAAGTTAATGATTACTATTACAGTTTTGGAAAGGAAATTAACATTCTTCTTCCCTGTCCAAGTTCAGAACCAATTAAGGGATAGATATAAAAGTTGGAAGAGTAGAGATTAAAGAACTTATTTACTTGACAAACTGAGCACCTAACAGATGTTGACCTGAAACAAACAGACTGCCAGATATTTCTCCAGCAAAGGTGGGTTTATTGCAGATAGTGGAGAACTGTAGTCTGCAGCCGCTCACACGAGCCACGTGTGAGGACTTGCAGGAGGAGGAAAGGAGGATGCTTCTGTAGAAGGAAAGGAAGTGGGGAGGACAGTAGCAAACAAAGGGTCCCTGGCTTTTCATTGGCTGGGTCCTGGAAAGAAGAGGAGCGCCTCTTCCTGCTGGGCTGTGCTGCCCTCACAGGTGTGAGAGCTCCCCCTTCTGGTCTCCAGACTCTATTTAATTGAGGTTCCTGTGTGTTAACCCTTTTTTACACTAACATATGCCAGGCCTTGTTCTAGATGCTAGAGACAGCAAAGAACAATAGAGATTAAACTCCTGTTCTTATGGAACTAACATTTTACAAGGAGAAAGAAAAAATAAATACTTAATTTATAAATTATATAAATTTTAAATTTATGTATTAGATAATAAGTTACAGTGAAAAAGCAGAGTGGTGGGGGAGGTGCTCACTAAGGTCACATTTGAATGAAGACCTGGAAGAGATATGACAGGGATGGGAGAAGAGCTTTCCAGACAGAGCCCCTCAGGTGGGAGCTAACCCCACTGGCAGCCATAAAGGGAGGGAGTGGATCCAGGTAGGAGGGGTGGGGCAGACTAGGGAAAGCCTCCATGTAGGTTGCTGGAAGCACTTTGGATTCAACTGGAAGGGGAGTTTCTTCCTGGTAAAACCCAAGATCAGGAAATGAGGATTTAGCCCTGTGGGCACAATGGCCTAATAGTTCATCCTTGACATATTCCTGCCAGCCACAGAACAGCGAATCCCCTGGGCCTGCCTTCCTTAGAACAGGCAGAATTCAGAAGGGCACCACACACAGTGCTCGCCTGGAGTGTGCGCCAGAGAAAACCAGAATTCTTAGAGTAAAGGAGCTCTTTGGACTGAGTTCTTGGTGTTCATATCAGTACTTGCCCAAGAACAGGTGAAAAATTCATCACTGTATCATGAGCTCCTTAAAAGTGTTTCATATCCATCTCTAGCTGATCCTGTATTAGTATAAAGGAGAATGTAGTACTTCAACTGAGAAATACTCAGCTGATTTCTTTTTATTATAATATTTTAAGGAGCAGGTTTGAAGTCATTTAAATGTAAATTTTTAAATGACACTTGCAAATCAGATAAAACGGATTTGGTGTGTTGCTGATCTTTTTTTTTTTTTTTTTTTTAAAGAGTCTCTGTGGGTGGAATTTGCCAGCATTTAATTTGGGCTTGAAAAGAGTGTTCTAAGCTTGTCACAGTTTTGCCCATAACGTGGGTTGAGTTATTTGGCAATTCCTGGGAAGATGATCTCACCACAGCTGATGAACAGGAACCCAAACAGCCAAATTCTAGGAACAGACCCAGGTGCAGACTTGACTTGCTGCCTTCTGGAACAAAAGAACTGCTGAGAACCAGACGGGAGGCAGGCATCTGGGTTCCTCCTGATTTTACTAGCAGTGTTACTGTTACCATGCATATTAGTGTAGCTGAAACCTCTCTGGTTGAATGCAGCCAAGCAAATGCCAGGCCAGGCGAAAATATACGTCTTGGACTTTATATCAGGTAATTATGTGTAGACTATTCTGAAAGAATAATGATAGAGAAACCCCTCCCAAGATGTTTTTTTTGCTTTTATTCAGTGAGTTTGAATCTTAACCCCTGGGTTACATTAAACTTCAAAAATATAACAACAGCTAGGCTATATAGGAAGCTGTGCCAAGCACACTGACTTTTAAATTTTCCTAGATTTCTTTTTTTCTGAAATGTTCCTAGGATATTTGAAATCACTATGAGAATCTCTCCTGCCTCTCTCCACCTCTTTAAAACATACCACACAAGTGCATGTTTACTCCTGAATTAATTTTGCCTCTTTTCCTCTTTCCTAAGCCAGAAAGGGAGGGAGCCTTGTGTGGTGGTAGTTTGAGGTGGTTTAAACAGTACAAATCACTCACCTTTAGTAATTAGAAATAAAGGAAAAGTGTTAGTCACTCAGTCGCGTCTGACTGTTTGTGACCCTGTGGACTGTAGCCCACTAGGCTCCTCTGTCCATAGGATTCTCCAGGCAAGAATACTGGAGTGGGTTGCATTTCCTTCTCCAGGGGATCTTCCCAACCCAGGAATTGAACCTGGGTCTCCCTCACTGCAGGCAGATTCTTTACTGTCTAAGCCACCAGGGAAAGTGAAAGTTGCTCAGTGGTGTCCGACTCTTTGCGACCCCATGGACTGTATAGTCTGTGGAATTCTCCAGGCCAAAATACTGGAGTGGGTAGCCTTTCCCTTCTCCCGGGGGTCTCCCCAACCCAGGGATCAAACCCAGGTCTCCCACATTTGCAGGTGGATTCTTTACCAGCTGAGCCACAAAGGAAGTTTGAAAAAAAATAAGAGAAAGGTGGGCTTTTAAAAAATGTTACTACCTGCGTTCCTCCACCACAAAGTCAGGGGTTTGGCTCTAAGCCACAGAGATGGACACTGGCTGAGCTGAGGAGCGTGTCAGCAGGCTTTCTGACTGGAACTGACAGAAAACCAAGCTCAGAAGAGGGCAGGAGCCGCAGAAGGCCGTGGGTGAAGAAGTTAGCCTGGGAATGGTTGACGGGCTTTGCTGCTGACACCCCATCCCCCAGCCTGCACCTCCACTGGCCTTGCTGTGATGAGTTCCTGCCTCCCAGCCTGGAATCTGTACATGACTGTCTGTAGGAACAGTCTCACCAGGAACATCAGTCTGAACCCCAGCCCTGCTGACAGAGGGTGGGTGATGGGGTGTCTGCTTGTTCATCTTAGTCCAGCGTAACGGGCAGTATTGGGAGGATTACTCCCAGTGGGAACAGTATTGGGTATTGGGGAGCTTCTGCCCACCCAAAAAGGCAAATGTACACTACTGTATTATAAAGACCTGGATTAGTATTTTTCCATATGTTGAAAAATGGTTCTTATTATTCTAAAACAAGGACATATTTTTGCATTTTCAGATGGCACTGAAATTGCAGCTTCAACCTTGATGGAAATTTTGCTAATGAATGATTTTAAACTTGTTATTGATAAAATAACATATGATGTACAGTGCCCTAAGAAAGGTAAGAAGCACAGCTATGAACTATCTTAACATTTCCCTGTTGCTGTGGGCCTTTTTCAGGGAGCAGGCTTATCCTGAGAATCTTTTTAATTAACTTAATGACCAAGAAGGCTTTGGAGAACCAGTATTTAAGCTTTTCTAGCAAGGGTAGAAATGATCGGTAGAAGCTGGGTGTCAGGGCTTAATGTAGTCTCACATACTCTTTTTAGACTTTTAAGACTTCTTTCTAGGATCTTGAATGCTTAATTTGACATTATTGGGTTAAGAAGTGGACCTGAAAATCATGAACTCAAGTGTATACTCTTGCACAGTTTTTAAGACTTTTTTTTAAAGTAGGCTTTACTTTATTTTTTAAAGGGCAGTTTCAAGTTCATAGCAAGATTGAGGAGATGGTACAGAGGCCCTGTATACTGATGTACCCATCCCCCCCCCCAGACTCCCCTACTGTAAAAGCCAGAATGGAACATTTGTTTTTAGTCGTGAACCTACCATTGAAACATTATTATCACTCCAAGTCCACACTTTTCATTATGGTTTGCTCTTGGTGTTGTGTATTTTCTTGGGTTTTTAAGGCTTTATTTTATTACTGAACTGTAGTTGATTTACAGTGTTTCAGAGTTCCGCAAAATGATTCAGTTATGTGTGTGTGTGTATGAATGAGCTTCTTTTCCATTATAAATTATTACAGGATATTGAATGCAGTTCCCTGTGCTATACAGTACTTGCTATTTGTTTTATTGTTGTTTTCCAGTCCCTAAGTCGTGCCCCACTCTTTGAGACCCCATGAACTGCAGCATGCCAGGTTTCCCTGACCTTCACCATCTCACAGATAGGATGAGATGGCTGGATGGCATCACTGACTCGATGGACCCAAGTTTGAGCAAACTCTGGCAGATAGGGTTTATTTTGTATGTAATAGTATGTATATGTCAATTCCAGATTTCCAATTTGTCTCCCGCTTGTTTTATGGGTTTTGATAAATGTATAATGACATGGATTCACCATTCTATTGTCATTTCACACAGAATAGTTCCACTGCCCCCAAAATCCTCTGTGCTGTCCTCCTTCCTCTCTACCTAACCCCTAACCTCTGGCAGCCACTAATCTTTTTACTGTCTCCATAGTTTTGCCTTTCCAGAATGTTGTATAGTTGAAATGGTACAACACGTAGCTTTTTTTCAGACTGGCTTCTTTCACTGAGTAGTATGCATTTAAGTTTTCTTGTCTTTTCATGGCTTTACAGTTCATTTCTTGTGAGCGCTATTATTCCATTGCCTAGATATATCATAGGTTATGTATCTGTTCACCTACTGAGGGACATCTTGGAAAGTCTTGATCATTACAAATAAAATGGCTATAAATGTGTATGCAGGTTTGTATGTGGACATACTTTTTCAGTTTGTTTGATTAAATGCCAAGAAGCATGACTGCCCACATAAGGCATGCATTTTGTTGTGTAAGGAACTGGTAGACTTTCTTCCACACGAGCTGCACCGTTGTGTATTCTCATCAGCAGTGAATCAGAGTTACTGCTGCTCCACATCTTTGCCAGCGTTTAGTGTTGCCAGTGTCTTGGATTTTGGCCTTTCTTAAAGGTGTGAAGTAGCAGCAGTCCATTGTTTGTCTGCACTTGCCTGATAACATATTTCACATGTTTACTTGCTATCTATATACCTTGTTTGGTGTGGTGTCTGTTCAAGCCTTTGACCCACTTTTTAAGCATGCTGTTAAGTTTTAAGGTTTCTTTGTGTATCTTGGGTAACAGTCTGCTATCAGATCTCTGTTGTGCAGGTGTTTCTCCCACTGTTTCTCATGTGCTTGTCATTGTCTTTTGTTTTGTTTAATGAAGCTGAGTGTATCAGTTATCTCTTAGGTGGACTGTGCTTTGGGTGTTGAATCTAAAAAGTCATTGCCAAACCTGTTCTTGCATGTTGCCTTACCATATTAGTCACATCTGTCTTAATTTCCTGGTCTGATAATCCCAAAATCCCTACCATATCAGATTCTGATGCTTGCCTTGTTTCTTTAGATGTTTTTTTCCTTGACTTTTACCTGCTTTGTGGTTTTTTGCTGAAAGCTGGACATGATATTACTGAAAATAGAAGCTGAAGCAAGTAGGTCTCTCTTGTGAGGTGCTGTGTGAGTCTGACCAGGAGTTCGGCTGTTTCCTATAGCTGTGGGTGTCAGAGGCTTCAGTTTCTTCTCGTGTCCCTGCTTTTCTCTCCCCTGTTGTGTTCAAGTTTCTCCAGAAATTCTTACTTAAATAGAGTCTGTGTCATGTATAGAACTGGAGCCCTGTTGATGTAATGTTAAGGTATTGGGGAGGAGAAGCAGTCTGTAATCTTCTGATTAAATCTCAGGGTTTTTACTGGGCCAGGATTACTGTGCTGTGACCTTCAGAAGAGTTTATCTTTTTTTTTCCTCTTTCCAATATGAGACAGGAAGGTAGGTTAGAGGGGCCTGGAGTTGGCTAACTGCCCTTCCTCCAGGCCAGATTAGGCTCTGGTAGAGCACAGTGACTCCTTGAACAATACAGGTTAGAACTGTGTGGGTCCACTTACACGCAGATGTGTTTCAGTGAGCACTGCAGTACTGCGTGGTCCACAGTTGGCTGAGTCCATAGAATCATGGATATAGAGGGCCAGCTATGAAGTTATATGTGCAGTTTTGACTGCGTGGGGAGTCAGTACTCCTAACCCCCACGTTATTTGAGGGTCAACTGGTTATTTCCTAGGTATAGAGAAAGTAATGCTTAGGGCTACTTGAGAATGGTTAATTTTCTGCTGTGTCTGCTAGAAGCAGATCTCTGACCTCCGCTGTGAGAACCTGATGGGACTGCTGGATATAAAACTCATGAATGTAAGTGTGTTTATTTCTCAAACTAGTCAGCACTGAGCCTCCAGCATTTCAACAGTTGTAGGTTAGTGTTCCTGCCTGTATTGGCTCCAGAGGATTCTGCTCTCAGTTAAACTATAATTGTGGACTGCTGAGGGTAGGATGAATAGTGAGTCTATGCCTTAATAAACAGATGATGAGACAAGTAAATCAACATGTAAGGGAGGGCCCATGTTTATAATTATAATGCCAGGTTCTGACTGGTAAATATGGGAGGGCTGCTGTAGTTGAAAAATCATTATATTGCAGCCAAATTCAGGCAAGAATCATCAACAGATGCCAAGGGGATGGAGAGGAGTGGAGGAGGTGACTTAGATAAAATAAAAAACAGTGAAGAACCACAAAAACAATTGAAAAACAAGTAATAAAATGGCAATAAGTACATACTTATCAATAATTACTTTAAACGTCAATGGACTGACTGCTCCAATCGAAAGACATAGGGAAGCTGATTGGATTAAAAAAGACAAGAATCTTTTGTATGTGGCCTGTAAGAGACTTACTTCAGAGCTAAAGACACATACAGATTGAAAGTAAGGGATGGAAAAAGATATTTCATGCAAATGGAAAATGAGTGAAAGACATCAGTAGACATTTTTCCAAAGAAGACATAGAGATGGCCAGTAGGCACATGAAAAGATGCTCAACGTCACTAATTATTAGAGAAATGCAGATCCAAACAATGCAATATCACTTTACACCTATTAAGACTGACTGTCATCAAAAAGTCTACAGATAACATATGTTGGCAAGGATGTGGAGAAAAGGGAACCCTTGTGCACTGTTGGTAGGAATGTAAATCAGGGCAGGCATTTGGAAAACAGTGTGGAGTTTCCTCAAAAAGCTAAAAAATAGGACTAGCACCTAGCATTCAGTTCAGTTCAGTTCAGTTGCTCAGTCATGTCTGACTCTCTGCGACCCCATGAATCGCAGCACGCCAGGCCTCCCTATCCATCACCAACTCTCGGAGTTTACTCAAACTCGTGCCCATCGAGTCGGTGATGCCATCCAGCCATCTCATCCTCTGTCGCCCCCTTCTCCTCCTGCCCCCAGTCCCTCCCAGCATCAGGGTCTTTTCCAATGAGTCAACTCTTTGCATGAGGTGGCCAAAGTACTGGAGTTTCAGCTTCAGCATCAGTCCTTCCAATGAACACCCAGGACTGATCTCCTTTAGGATGGACTGGTTTGGTCTCCTTGCAGTCCAAGGGACTCTCAAGAGTTTTCTCCAACACCACAGTTCAAAAGCACCAATTTTTCGGTGCTCAGCTTTCTTCACAGTCCAACTCTCACATCTACACATGACCACTGGAAAAACCATAGCCTTGACCAGACAGACCTTTGTCAGCAAAGTAATGTCTCTGCTTTTTAATATGCTATCTAGGTTGGTCATAACTTTCCTTCCAAGGAGTAAGCGTCTTTTAAAAATTTCATGGCTGCAGTCACCATCCGCAGTGATTTTGGAGCCCAAAAAATAAAGTCTGACACTGTTTCTACTGTCTCCCCATCTATTTCCCATGAGGTGATGGGACCAGATGCCGTGATCTTAGTTTTCTGAATGTTGAGCTTTAAGCCAACTTTTCCACTCTCCTCTTTCACTTTCATCAAGAGGCTTTTTAGTTCCTCTTCATTTTCTGCCATAAGGGTGGTGTCATCTGCATATCTGAGGTTATTGATATTTCTCCCAGCAATCTTGATTCCAGCTTGTGCTTCATCCAGCCCAGCATTTCTCATGATGTACTCTGCATATAAATTAAATAAGCAGGGTGACAATATACAGCCTTGACGTACTCCTTTTCCTATTTGGAACCAGTCTGTTGTTCCATGTCCAGTTCTAACTGTTGCTTCCTGACCTGCATACAGGTTTCTCAAGAGGCAGGTCAGGTGGTCTGGTATTCCCATCTCTTTCAGAATTTTCCACAGTTTACTGTGATCTACACAGTCAAAGGCTTTCGCGTAGTCAATAAAGCAGAAATAGATGTTTTTCTGGAACTCTCTTGCTTTTTCAATGATCCAGCGGATATTGGCAATTTGATCTCTGGTTCCTCTGCCTTTTCTAAAACCAGCTTGAACATCTGGAAGTTCACGGTTCATGTATTGCTGAAGCCTGGCTTGGAGAATTTTGAACATTACTTTACTAGCGTGTGAGATGAGTGCAATTGTGCGGTAGTTTGAGCATTCTTTGGCATTGCCTTTCTTGGGGATTGGAATGAAAACTGACCTTTTCCAGTCCTGTGGCCACTGCTGAGTTTTCCAAATTTCCTGGCATATTGAGTGCAGCACTTTAACAGCATCATCTTTCAGGATTTGAAATAGCTCAACTGGAATTCCATCACATCCACTAGCTTTGTTCGTAGTGATGCTTTCTATAGCCCACTTGACTTCACATTCCAGGATGCCTGGCTCTAGGTGAGTGATCACACCATTGTGATTATTTGGGTCATGAAGATCGTTTTTGTACAGTTCTTCTGTGTATTCTTGCCACCTCTTCTTAGTATCTTCTGCTTCTGTCAGGTCCATACCATTTCTGTCCTTTATCGAACCCATCTTTGTCTGAAATGTTCCCTTGGTATCTCTAATTTTCTTGAAGAGATCTCTAGTCTTTCCCATTCTGTTGTTTTCCTCTATTTCTTTGCATTGATCGCTGAGGAAGGCTTTCTTATCTCTCCTGGCTATTCTTTGGAACTCTGCATTCAAATGGGATTATCTTTCCTTTTCTCTTTTGCTTTTCACTTCTCTTCTTTTCACAGCTGTTTGTAAGGCCTCCTCAGACAACCATTTTGCCTTTTTGTATTTCTTTATCTTGGGGATGGTCTTGATCCCTGTCTCCTGTACAATGTCATGAACCTCCGTCCATAGTTCATCAGGCTCTGTCTATCAGATCTAGTCCCTTAAATCTATTTCTCACTTCCACTGTATAGTCATAAGGGATTTGATTTAGGTCATACCTGAATGGTCTAGTGGTTTTCCCTACTTTCTTCAGTTTAAGTCTGAATTTGGCAATAAGGAGTTCATGATCTGAGCCACAGTCAGCTCCTGGTCTTGTTTTTGCTGACTGTATAGAGCTTCTCCATCTTTGGCTGCAAAGAATATAATCAATCTGATTTCAGTGTTGACCATCTGGTGATGTCCATGTGTAGAGTCTTCTCTTGTGTTGTTGGAAGAGGGTGTTTGCTATGACCAGTGCATTCTCTTGGCAAAACTCTATTAGCCTTTGCCCTTTTTCATTCTGTACTCCAAGGCCAAATTTGCCTATTACTCCAGGTGTTTCTTGACTTTCTACTTTTGCATTCCAGTCCCCTATAATGAAAAGGACATCTTTTGGGGGTTTTAGTTCTAAAAGGTCCTGTAGATCTTCATAGCACCGTTCAACTTCAGCTCCTTCAGCATTACTGGTTGGGGCATAGGCTTGGATTACTGTGATATTGAATGGTTTGCCTTTGAAACGAACAGAGATCATTCTGTCTTTTTTGAGATTGCATCCAAGTACTGCATTTCGGACTCTTTTGTTGACCATGATGCCTACTCCATTTCTTCTAAGGGATTCCTGCCCACAGTAGTAGATATAATGGTCATCTGAGTTAAATTCACCCATATGCCCCAGCAATTCTACTCCGGGTATGTATATGGAAAAAAAATGAAAGCACTAACTGGAAAAGATATATGCGCCCCAGTGTTCACAGTAGTACTGATTACGATAGCCAAGATGTGGAAGCAACCCAAGTGTTCACCAGCAGATGTGTGTGTATGTATTGGAATATTGCTGTATATACTCAGACCTCAGGAGACATTTTGGAATGTCTACTCAGCCATAAAAAAGAATGAATATTGCTCAGCCATAAAAAAAAAAAAAAGAATGAAATTCCCCCATCTGCTGCAACATGAATGGACCTAGAGAGTATTATGCTGAATCAGACAAAGACACATACTATATGATGTCACTTATATGTGAAATCTAAAAACTAAAGCAGATTAATGCATATAGTGAAACGGAAGCAGACTCACAGATATGGAAAAGAAACGAGTGGTGACCAGTGAGGAGAAAGAAAGGGCGAGAGGCAAGATAGGGGAGGTGATTAGGACATACAAACTTCTGTGTATAAAGTAAGCAAGAATACAGCACAGAAAATCATAGGCATTATTTTCTAATAACTGTTAATGGAGTATAATATGTAAAGATACAGAATCACTATGCTGTCCCCCTGAAACTGATAGAATATCATGTCAACTATATATATGTCAGTAAAAAAAAATAAGGAAATGCTAACAAAAATGGGAGTAAGTCATAAGGACACAGGAGCCAGCTGAAGGGCCTCCCGCTAACCATATCTGGTACAATGTGAACATCATTGGCTCCCGTGTCCTTGTGACATGCTTGCCCCTTTTTATTTTAAACATTTTCTTTCTTTCTCAGGCTGATCTTATACTCCAGCACCGATACCAGCCTTTTCTCTAAAGATACCTCCAAGAAAAATATTTCTAAAAATTTTAAAAAGAAAAAATTTAAATAATTAAAAAAATCAGAAACTGTGATTCCCTTTAGATCTATATCTTGTTGAAAATAACTTATACTTGAATTGCTTTTCAAATGTATAATTGTACTGTTGTTTACATGTTTGTACACCAGCTTCCCTCCCCAGTGGACCCTAAGATGATTTTGGATAGAGAGTTGAGGGTTAAGAAGGATCTTAGGTTAACACAGGTATAAAAGTGAACCTGTAAACTGATGTGTTACAAACTCAGGTGAGGTATTTACCTGGGTTCTGGTAGATGGACACTCTTTTTTCCTGTGTTATTCTTCCTTTTTTTTTAAAAAAAGAAACAGTTCTGGTCATATTACAAAAGAAAAAGAGAAACATAATGAATTTTAAACCTACAGTCTGGTCATTATCATTCCAGAAAGAGATGAATGGAATCACCTGAGACAGGAATAAGGGCCAATATCAGATGCCCCCCAAGGAGTGGGGAGCGCCCAGGCAGCCAGCCATGGGGCTCAGATTTGGTTCCCTGTGGAAAGATATGGTGACTGCCTCACGCTTCCTTTGTGTCACCTTTTCTCAGAAAAACTGAGCGGCGAGCAGGCTACTGAGATGGAAAACATGAGATCGTTGGTTTACAGACTGTTCACGGCCTTGCATTTAGAAGAGTTTCAGAAGAAGAGAGAGCACCATCTGCTGGAGAAAATTGACCACCTGAAGGGACAGCTGCAGCCCCTCGAGCAGGTTTGGAAGCATCTCGTTCGAGTCTGTTTGTAAATAATCATCATTTAGTCACAAAGTCGTGTCTGACTCTTCAGCAACCCAATGGACTGTAGCCCGCCAGGCTCCTCTGCCCATGAGTTTTTAATACCCAATGTTGGTATAACTGCTCCATGTGAGCGTTTTTCTGAATGCTTCACATAGGTTTATTTTCTCCTTTAATCCTCACAGTGAACCTGTGCATTCGGTATTATCAGCCTCATCCTTTGCATGAGGAGACTAAGGCAGCAAAGGCACACAGCTAATATGTGGAGGAGAGCTTGAGCTCTGGCAGTCTGACTCTGGGCTGCCGTCTTAAACTCTGCTGTGCGTTCTCGCTGTGGATGGGCCAGTGCCTCAGTAACTGAGAATAAGATTAACTGCGATGCACTAGCTGGAGCACTACCATTGTTTATTTTTTTAAGACAATAGGCCCTCCGCTCCCACTCTGCTCAACTGAATTGCAACTGGAAAATTAGCAATGGCTTCCTAACATCTGAAGTTAATCAGTGGCGGAAGGAAAAAAAAACCACAAACTTTTCTAGGGAGGAGGGGCAGGAGTCTGTTTCAAGGGAAAAATGCATTTTTTAAAACCTCTGTTCCTATTTGTGATTTTTAAAAATGGGTAGGTATATGTGTATCTTTGTGTATGAATAAAGAGTTTCTGGAGATAGAAAAAATGTTTTATTGAAGTATAGTTGATTTACAGTATCATGTTAATTTCTGTTGTACAGCAAAGTGATTCGGTAGTGTGTGTGTGTGTGTGTGTGTGTGTGTGTATACACACATTCTTTTTTACATTCTTTTCTATTATAGTTTGTCACAGGACATAGAGCTATGAAGGGATAGGCTACCCACTCCGGTATTCTTGGGCTTCCATTGTGGCTCAGCTGGTTAAAAAACCCGCCTGCAATGTGGGAGACCTGGGTTCAATCCCTGGGTTGGGAAGATCCCCTAGAGAAGGGAAAGGCTACTCATTCCAGTGTGCTGGGCTGAAGAATTCCACGGACTATATAGCCCGTGGGGTTGCAGAGTCAGACATGATTGAGAGACTTTCACAGGATACTGAATATAGTTCCCTGTTCTATACCTTGTTGTTGAAAGAAACTTTTGATGGTAGTTAGCTGTAAGGATACTTAGGGGCTGCCAGAGAGAGGGACTTTGTTTTTGGATTGTGTACCCACATTTTTGGGCTTCCCTGGTAGCTCAGACGGGAGAGAATCTGCCTGCAATGTGGAGGACCTGGGTTTGATCCGTGGGTTGGGAAGATACCCTGGAGGGAAGGGTATGGCAACCTACTGCAGTATTCTTGCCTGGAGAATCCCCATGGACAGAGGAGCCTGGAAGGCTACAGTCCACGGGGTCGCAGAGTCGGACACGACTGATAACTAAGCACACCCACATTTTCATTTTTCCTTTCCTTTTTAAAGAGTTGGTAATGCATTTCACTTGTGTTAAGATTCAAAAATCTAAAAAAATGGCTAATGGAAAGTTTTCTTCCTACTGTCCTCCCAGTACCATATCCCTGAACTGTGAATCATTCCAGACTTTTATCTGTGTACAAACAAATGCAAATATATGATTTTGTTCCCTTCTCCAGTAGAGTATATGCTGTTGTACACTAGTCTCAGCTTTCTTCACTGACAGTATATCGGGGAAAGATCTCCCTATTGTACCTAGAGAGCCTTCTCACTAAAGCTGCATGATAGCTTGATGAAAAATTGATAGTTTTTGGTGTTTTACCCTTCAGAATGAACCTATAATGAATCATGTGTGTGCAAGTAGGATACACAGAAGTGAAACTGCCGTGTCAAAGAAAGTAGACATAATTTTAGTTAGGTTTTAGAAGATGACTTTGAGTTTTTCATTGTATACCCTTCTGTACTAAATTTTTTCCATGACCAGGTATTAACATTATTATTTAAAAAATGGTTGACTAATGAATTGATTTGGAAATCAGTGATCACTCATGAACGTACATGTTTCATAAATTGATTTTTCACAAATCTTACCTCTTTAATGCAGATATGTATTACTTTCACTCCTTTGGGGTTTTTTTTAAGTTGGTGCACTGTAAACAACTAACAGTCATTTGATTTTTGCTCAGATGAAAGCTAGAATCGAAGCTCGCTCAGAAGCCAAGATCAGTGGACTCCTGTGGGCTGGATTGGCGATGCTGTCCGTTCAGGGCGGAGCACTGGCCTGGCTCACCTGGTGGGTGTACTCCTGGGATATCATGGAGCCAGTCACGTACTTCATCACATTTGCAAATTCCATGGTCTTTTTTGCATACTTTATAGTCACTCGACAGGTAAGTAGTTTGTTTAGAAAATGGTTAAGTTATAATGTCTTTTGTAAATAATTCCTCACTCAAATCAAGTAATGAGCAAAAAAACCCTTCTTTCTTACTGAATTACTGCTACCTGGGTTCTTATCAGCTGTTAAATTTTATTATCTTTCCAGAGGATGGAGATTTATATTAGCACAGAGAAAGTGTGTATAACCTCTATAGAGAAATACAGTGCAACTTAAAACTCCTCCTTTGAGATACACACATCAAATTTGTGTACTCTGTGCCCTGTTTATAATTCAAACCACCCAGTAACTTGAGCTTTGTCTTGTTTTGCCAAAAATGTCCATTTTCCATTTCCTCTTTTCTATCCCTGCATGTGTGATTTCTCTTCCCTGCTTGCTTGCTTTTGAAAGGAACAGCTGATCTCAAGTGAGACTAAATGTTTCACTTGAGTTGCCTTATGCTGGCTGTGATGGCTACAAATGTGGCAAATATTTTACTGATGTGCCTTCCTTTGCTTTGTTGTTGCTAAGACAAGTGTCTTTCTTGCTGAGGTATTATGTTCATTTAAAGCATGTTCTGTTTTGCTTTGCTTTTTTTTAGGATTACACTTACTCAGCTGTAAAGAGTAGGCAGTTTCTTCACTTCTTCCATAAGAGATCAAAGCAGCAGCATTTTGATGTGGTACAGTACAACAAGCTAAAAGATGACCTTGCTAAGGTACCTCATTGCAAACGTGACATCTTACAGCTGGTCTTGTCTGGGAGCCAGAATTGAGGGTCAGGGAAGCACAGTCGGTGGCTCCCCCACACGGGTTAAATCTTGGTCCTACATGGGCTTCTCTGTATTTTTGGTTTGTTTAGTGAGACAGCTGACGTGTTGACATGTCCTATACTAATTTCCTACAGTTTTTCTTCTTGTCGTCTGTATTCTACATGGGGATAGCTTGAAATGTAAATAGGAAAAGTCTTAAATGACTCTGAGATAATAAAATAATAGTTTTCAATAGAAATCTATTTCTAAGTGAAGATGTGTTTTTAAAGAAAGAAGTCCCATATCAAGCTCAACTGCAACTTCTGAACCCGTTAAGAACATAAAAGACTTCTAAGAACATAAGCACTCTGATAAAACAATTTTAAACTCTCTAAATGCTTCCCAGGTTTCTTCTCCGTAAAAACAGAATCAATATGGCATTCCTCCTTTCATCTTTTCCTTCTTTCAGATGATAAAACAGAGGTGTATACCCTGTTGGAAAGTGGGGAAACCAGGGTATGAAGCCGAAAGTTTGGCTCTGGAGCTGTACTCTGGAGCACTTCCATATAATCTGATTCCTAGGCAGCTGTCATCTCTGGCCTCTCAGCAGACCCATTAGCTTTTTAAATTTTTCTTAGTAATTTTATAAGAAAAGTTTTGGTAAAAATGTCTTCTGCTGTTCAATACATGATCATTTAATAGCCAGCGATCATCACATCTTCTGTTACCTGTACCTTTTAAACTACCCATCCCTCAAATTTAAAAAAAAGGAAAGATTTAACAGGAATTCACAGTCCAAAAATTGGAGATAAAGAGGCTTTAAAAATACATTAACATTCCATATAATCATTACTTAGGAAAAACCTAATGATACTTTTTTGGGTACTTACATTTAAATGATCTAATCCAAGAAGGCTAAAGAATGTTCTCCTCACTAGTTTCCAGCACTGGGCATTGAAGATTTAGATTTTTTTTTTAAGGTAATAAAGTTGAGAAAAAGGGGAAGCTAATAGGTCAGATTAATGTTTTTTGTTGTTGTTGCTATTGTTTTTCATGAGCTAGAAAAACCACTGCAAAGGGGAACACAAACATAAGAAGAACTATAAGGAAGTGCTATAAACTCATATTTTATATACTATAAATTATATACTATATATACTATAAACTATAGCATAAACCATATACTATAAACTCATCTTTTACAAAAGAATCCACATAAATTGAAATATTGTAGGCAGTTGCCACTTGTAGTTTAGATCTATGTGTTGCCCTCAGGAGATGTTAAAGTTATAAAATTCCTTGGAACAGTGATCTGATATGCTCGTGGTTCTCTCTGATCAGTGCCTCCTCTTCCCTTGGACAGGCTACCGAAGCCCTGAGACATGTGCGCCGCTCTCTCTATTTGCGGATGCAAGTAGAGGAACTTGATGAGAAGAAGTAATCTTACATTTTTAATGTCAGTGAATTTTTCCATGATGTGTTTATTTTGCAACTGGAACTTTTTGATTCCCATAGTTCATTTGCATTTGACTGTTTCAATCCCTTGTTAATTAAAAAAATGCTTGCAAAACACAGCTATTCTTTGATGTTCTCATTTGAGATTTTCAATTTGTGGATTTTCACGGCTTGTTGAGGTTTACTGCTGGAAGGATCTGGGCTGCATCCATCAAAATCGAAGCTGCTGCTGTTACAGTTCAGCATTGAAGCAGCTTTGTCAGCCTGTCCCGTGTCCCGTGTTCCTTCCCGTGCGGACGCGGAATGGCCAGTGTGTGGGGGTTCCCTTTCTTAGGCTTCATTTAAAATCATCTGGTCATTAATTTCTTTTTAATTCACAGTAGCTGGAAGGTTTTTATCATTCGATAGAGTTAAAATTATTATAAAATGTCTTTTGAAATGTTTCATCTTAATATTTACCTAGTTACTATTTATCATTTGTTGTCAAGTATTGTTCTAGGCACTTTACATATAATTATTTGTAATCCTGTAATCCTACGAGGTTGCTGTTTTTAATCCCAATAAGGAAGCTAAGGTTTAGCATGGTTAGTTTGCCCAAGTGTACATAGCTAGTGTACCTACTCAGAGTAGACCATAAATCTTTATAAATGTACAACTAATGGTGCTTAATCCATTACCTAG
The DNA here is from genome assembly GCF_033118175.1 of Dama dama. Classification (NCBI taxonomy): domain Eukaryota; kingdom Metazoa; phylum Chordata; class Mammalia; order Artiodactyla; family Cervidae; genus Dama; species Dama dama. Next base: position 22,622,871 of record NC_083697.1, on the reverse strand, counting down.
GATGTCACTTTTTCAGTGATTGACTATGGGACAGAAAGGGTACTGATGATACCCTGATACTGAGATTTGCTTTAAAAAAAAGAACACTGTTTTAAGGGTATACCTTCCAGTCAAATCAGATTCAAACTTCAAACACCTTAATTAGAGCAACATCCAGTGATCCAGGTGCTAGTCTGTATCGGTATCTCTGACACCCGGGGAGTCTGGATTGGCAGTATGCTAAGTGTTTTACTAACATGCTAAGAACATGCACTTATGACAAGCACTTAGGCAGGACAGGTGCTGCCTTTCAGGAACCCGGTTCCCAGGAAGGAACAAGACCACCATCAATACAATGAAAGTTAAGGGAAACCAGTTGGGCAAGGTGGGTCTTACCTATCGGGAGTGCCGTTTGCTGTACTGAGTTCACAGATGTTTCCATCCCCGGCACCAGGAAGAATGCCTGGCCCCTATGACATACCTGAGAGAGACAGGTGTCGGTGGAGTTTTCAGGTATAGAGCTAGGAGAAAGCTGGGAACAGGAAAGAGAAAGGATGGCTTCTGAATTCTCAAACAGTCTAAAGAAAAACCTGGGAAGAGGGGTAGACTAGAGGTTGGCAAACTAATACCTGTGCTCATTTTTGTAAATAAAATTTTGTTGGAACACAAGTATGAACACTGATGCACTGTCTGTGGCTGTTCTCACAATACAGCATCACGGTTTGACTGCAGCGGACAGCCTGGGCTGCAAAGCCCAACACAGTTCCTCTCTGGCTCTGTACAGAAAACTTTTACTCATCTCTGAAAGAGGATGTGAAAGACAGTTATCAAAGAATACTTCTGTGTCTTTCGAGCTTCAGAAAATTTGTCATGTGAAAAATGAATGAATTCTTAGTAAAGATAGCTCCCTTTGACTAGTGTCATCCCGCTTTACAAAGTAAAGTAGACTTTACTTTTAAAGTAGAATTTAATTCTTGAGAGAAGGAGCTGCGCGTAGGTCACACTGTACTTTTTTGTGACAGGTGAACCTGATTTTTGAGCACCGGGGATGAGAGCTCAGTGATCAGAGGCGGGACATTCTGACCTTTTTTAGTACTTAAACTGTAGTTTCTCAAATGGGAGATGTCATATATGTTAAAACGTTATTGATCAGAGAGATCATTTATTAACACATCAAGTATGAACTTTCAAGTTCCAAGTTAAACAGACTGAAACCAAAACTAAAGGATTCCAAAGAAATTGCATGTTAATTTTATTATGAAAGGATTGTGTTATCCTGAGACAACTATTATAAACAAAATTCAGCTGTGTCCCTATTGTTTCCACAGCTCAAATTTGATGACATTTTGGTGCCCAGATACATTGGTACCAGTGTCACTGCATCTGAACAAGAGGATTTTATTCAAATAAACCCTCAGACTGATCACTGAAGGAAAAAACAAATGTGTGTATATGCATATGGTGGGTGGCAGGGGTTGAGCTTTTTAATAACATCAGCTAACTTCCCTTAGGTAACCAGAGCTATATAATCTTTGCCTAGAGGGCTGGACCTGTGCTCGCTGGATGAGCTGAGGAGAGTTTCTATAGTCATTCACCTTGCAAGGGGAGTCATGGAGACAGCAGCACCTGAGGGTCAGGGGCTAAAGGAAAGGTAAACTGTTCAACTGACAGTGAAACCCCTGTCATGACTACAGGAAAAGGTTTAAATGCCCCACTGACCTTGGCATATAGTTGGCACATGTTTTGAACCATACCTGAAACAGCACAAACTACTGCTGAACCAGCAGGTCCCAAGTTTGTTATCAAAACCCAGACTTTTAAACATCTGCAGCCTCTGGCAGATTATTAACAAAGCATATTACTCAAATTTTACATATCATATTAGTAAGAGCTGAATCTTAAAAATAACATCTGGAACTTCCCAGGCAGTCCAATAGTTAAGACTTCACTTCCACTGCAGGGCGCATGGGTTCAGTCCCTCATCTGGGAACTAAGATCCCACATGCTACACAGCACTGCCAAAAAAAAAAAAAAAAAGCAACGTCTATTATTCCATAAATATGATGATGGTCTGTGAGTGGGACTGCCAGACAGTGTATAGTAACTTACCATGCAAGATACTGACAGAATCAAACTTTGCAAGTTTGTGACCTCTACTGACTAAGAATTAACTGCTTATATTTCTTCTTCAAAATACCATATAATAGTTCTTGAAGGCATTTTTTAAAAGAGTTAGTCTTATACAAAAAAGTGGTAATTCATAAGTAGATTAATTTTTATGACCAAGTAAATGATACAAGAATGTAAATTAGAAAAACTTAATTTAAAAATTTCAAATATTAAAGGAAAACAAGTTCTTAGATTTCAAAAGCCCCTAAAAACATTATAAAGTTTTATTAAAAAAAAAGTCACAAAATACAAGTTAAATCAGTCAGATATTGAGTAAACTTACAATTTAGTACAAAAGTCTAGTATTACAAATGCTTGTGGATTTTTATCTATAGGAATTCCCTGAGGATTTCATTTCTCCATATATCAAAACCCCTTCACCATGTCCAATATGAACTATTTTAAGTTATTAAAGCTTAAAACATTTAAAATTGCTGAACCATTTAAATTGCTTCAACCAAGTGATACTCCTTTATATGAAAAGAGAAAATCTATTTTGAATACATGAAACAAAATAGCACCTATCATTTAGATTTTGGAGAGAAGTGCAGCTTTTTAGTTAGCATTGAGGCAAAACAGGGAACCTGCTTCTTTCCAATCGCACTTGGGTCTCTGCAGAAGTCTACTCGGCGCTGAGAAACCTTCCTGTTCACCAGGGTGAGGAGTTCTGTGAACTCCAAAGAGGAGCCGAATTTTCCCAGCATCTCACACAAATCTTGAATATACCATGAACCATTCACAGTTTCCCGATGAGAATAGTAACCTAAAAAAGACAGGAGAAGCCACTGACGTTTCCAGGTTACCTACTGTGACAGAAAATCACTTTTCAAGTCCGAGTTCTCAAAAATCATTGGGCAAGACTAAGATGTGTCCATGATACAGTTTAAAATTTTTTCTCTGCTGACTATTCTCATGTGGAAAAAAAGATTAATTCCACACAGTTCTATAAAAATGGTGTTGATGCTATGTAATTTTCTCCACTTCCTAAAAATTCCCAAGCTAGTAGTAAACTAGGCAATGATTTTTGAGACCGGTGATTAGAAAAAAGAAAAACATAAGATTATTTACTACATTAGAGAACAACTGTCATCAAAATATTTTTCAGGGACTTCCCTGGTCATCCAGTGGTTTAGGTGCCACACTTAAAAATTTTTTTTCAACAATGTTTTCCACAAGTGTTAACCATAAAAGCAGTATCACATCACTAACTGACACATTCTGCTGCTAAGCTATTCAATATAATTAGCCTTAGAGCTTTATTTAACATGTAATAGTTTTCAGGAAGGATTTTTCTATAAGGTACTTTATAGTTTTAAATAAATCACTCTGATCAAGAAGTCCATTAAGCTTGTGAGCTTCACGACCAGATCACAAGTCCCATTAGAAAGACCTCACCTAAATCAAGGCAAGATGAAATGTACAGAAACTTAGCCAAGAAAGCCAATTATACATTTGTATTAAACACCCACACACCTTCTGCCACAGAGTAGCACATGAGGAAGTCGGCTCCAGCTGGAAGTGTGTAAACCGAGGCCGCATCCACCTGGGTTAGGTTGGCATCCAGCCTGTGTGTCCCGTGATCAACTGCATCCAGAGGGATGACCGGCACGTCGTGCTGGCTGCCCCGACACGCCTACGGGACAAGGAGGAAAATCCCCTCCTTTAGTCACCTGTTCTTCCCCATGCTTCGCGTTCACAGTGAATGTTCCGTACGCCTTTACAGCAACATCAACAGAATCCACTTTACAGGCGTTTCAGAAACAATGCATTCGGGTTTACAGCAGGCCAAAGCTGACAGTGCTTTTTTTCCTACTTAGGCTTTCTCATAGTTGATGTTTTAAAAAACTGGCATCCTCAACTAGACACCAAATTATGTTGATCAAAAGGTATACTGTAGAGGGGAAAATATCTGTGGTTTTAAAGTTTCTTATGCATTACGCACACCACAGCACCAAGAGCCACCCCTTCTTTTAGAAAACTATAGTACGTCCCTAAGTGTATCTATTTAATCAGGTAATATATTCCCAGATTGGGTTTTCCCTGCCAAGCTGCAAGGGTCAAAATGACACCACCTGACCTGAGAGCCATTACCAGTGTGCCTCCTGCCTTCTGCTCCCTCTTTAAAGCGAGGGCTCAGATTCTTACTAATTCTGACTCATACAAAGGCTAAATAACATTCAATGACTGTTACGGGCTTTTGTCCCCGCTCCATTTATTTATTTTTTGGCAGGGTCCTTCTCCCTGGGCATTTGGTCTTCTTTCAGTCAATAGGTCCCACCCCCATTTATATATTGAGGGCTTCAATATAAAGCAAATAACCTCCAATATTTCAGATGTAACTGTATATGGTGACATGGTCTTTAAAGAGGTAATTAGGGTAAAATGAGGCCTATTGGTGGGCCCTAACCCACTATGACTGGTGTCCTTGTAATGTCAAAATCACAGATCATGACAAACAATATTTAAAAAGTGTGAAATATAAAATTACCCAAATGGGACAGAGACACAAAGTGAGCAAATGCTGTTGGAAAAATGGCATCAACACAGGGTTGCCGCAAACGTTCGGTTTGTCTTAAAAAATCGAAAGTGTAAAAATACGCCAAGCACAATAAAGCGAGGTACGCCCTGTACGCTGTTCTGGCAGCCCTCGTAAACTTAGTTCAGTGTCTGACAAGACTCTGCTACAGTATTATAAATGTGTCCATCCATTCCAAAATGGCTGAAGAATTATCAGCTTTAAAAGAAACATTCTGATGGATTTCAGAACTACCAGATAAACAGAAGATTCCTGATACCCTATTTTTACAGGGAGATTTTAATCTTATTTTGTATTATCAGGCTTATCGTCAGACCTTTTCTACTGTCTCCCTAAATGGAATGTAGAGCATGTGGAACTCAATGCCAGCGCTTGTCAAATCACCTGCAGTAAGCCTAAGAGCAGGCCTTTACTGGCTGGGGCTGTGCCATTTCCCAGGCACTGTTCAAAGCGTTTTTCACCTTAGGCCAGGTCATCTTATCCTCCCAATCACCCTATGAGGCAGTGCTCCTGTGATGAAGAATCTGATGCACAGAGAAATAAAATAACTTGGCAAAACATTTTCCTTGATTTAGTTTCTGACAGTGCTGGCCACTCCCCCTTTTCCATGAACAATCACCTATCATTCTTATGATTTTCTCCTACTCTTCTGAGCCATCCTCCTCATCATCCCTTTGCCCATTCCTCACCGGTACCCCTCAGTTATGCTCTACGCTTGTTTTTGGTGGTACCATGCAGCTTGTGGGGTCTTAGATTCCCAACCAGGGACTGAAGCCGGAGCCCTGGCAGTCACGGTGTGCTGTCAATGGACCACAAGGGAATTCCCTCTCTACATGCCTTTCTCAGGGTGTCCTTGACACGGAGAAGCTCACCTACTCCCATGCCTCCCAGTACCATCTATCTGCTCTTTACTGCCCATTCTCTAACCCAGGCCGCCACTCTCAGTTATCCATCCATCCCCTCGTTACTCCCAACTAACTTCTCTAGCCTGGGCCTCCTGTCTCAAGTTTTGACCTGTATTTCCAACACGTCTCACAGACGCCCCAGTGCCGCAGTCCAACAAGAAACCAGGGAGTCATCCTTGACTTCATTTTTTTTTTTTAAGTAGCCCCCTACTCCCTCTCTCAAGGAATGGCAGGGTGTGAGATGTGGCTGTGTACTTCATGCAGCCCGGCAACATCAGGAATTCCCATTTTTTCCCAGAAATTCTTCCTGAGGTACCAAAGGGGATGTTATTCAGGCCCCTCCAAATATTTTTATTCTTAGCCACATCTTGGCTTAAGGGAAAATGTGAAAGGACTAGAAGTCTAGCTGGGACTAGAAGTCTTCATGCCCACATTCTCCTCACCAGCTGGCACGTTCTCCGGCCCCAAAACTAAACCTGGTCTGAACAGGTGGTGCCCTCACCACACTGGTCCATCAGCAGACACTTTCTCCAGAGGCCCTCCCTACCTTAACATTGGGCTGGGCCAGGGTGTCATTTCCAAGTAATTTTGAGTCATTTGCAAGTAATAAAGATACTGAGCATCTTTATGTTAAGAAAGAACTACCACAAACAGCTCAAGCTGCAACTCTGATTGGCTAGGATTCAAAAAGGGCCTTTTCTGATTACTGGAGAAAGTTAACTTCCAAAATCAGCTTTAGTTCATTCTAATCACATGTACAGAACCATGGCCTTTATAATTAAGACTATAACACAATCAGTCTTACCTGAATGATAAATATCTTGGGTTTTCCAACCAGGCTCTGACACTTGTCTCCTTTGAACAAGCCTGTTAATGTCTGAATTTCAATTTTGGCATCATATGCATAGATGTGGTTGCCTTCACCGTGACTCAGGAAAACACACAAAAAGCAATCTGCATCTACGTGGCTGGCAGTTGATGCTAAAAAGGACCCCAAAAGTTATTTAGAAATGAAAATAAGGTACTTATTATCTACATGTAAAATTTTAATTTACTAATACCAGAATAAAGTTTCACATAATTGAGGGGAAATTTATTATAAAATGTCTAATGAAACCACTCATTTAATTAAGCAGTACTGTATCTGACTTTTAGACATCCAAATTATTACAGTTCAAAGTTTGAACAGGTTTTTGTTAGCTTTTTAAAAACAGAATAATGACATGGAAAACCTAAAGGGATTATTATGGGGAACCCCTAAAAAGTTTCTTTGAATCAGCAGAGACCTTCTTAGGGCAGGCTGGAAAGACGCAGAAACTGCCCCGTAACACTTCCCTAAGTGTCGCTGCACCGCTAAGGAAGGCAGCATCATCACTATTACGTCTGCAGCGCTTGGAGCTTCCCAGAGTGTTAAGACACGAGGCTGAACAGCAAGCAAAGTAGGAAAGTTGGTGAGCAGCCAGTTATTATTTACAGCAGCAGAAATTATTTACAGATTAAAGAAGAGCCCTGGTATAAGGGTCCTCAAAATTAAAAACAGAGCTACTACCATAGCCGACATTTCCACTTCTGGGTATTTATCCAAAGACAACAAAAACACTAGCTTGTAAAGATATATGAACCCTCGTATTCTCTGCAGCATTATTACAACAGCCAAGATACAGAAACAACCCAAATGTCCATTAATGGGTGAATGGATAAAGAAAGTGTGGTCTGCACATATACAGTGGATTAGCATTCAGTCATTAAAAAAAGGAAAATTTGCAATTTGCAACAACACGGATGAACCCCGAGGGCATTATGCTAAGTGACACAAGTCAGAGCAGGACATGATCACGTCACTGTATGTGGGAACTAAAAACCCAGCAAGCCAGCAAGCAGAACCAAGTTCAGAGGTGCAGAGAACAGACTGCTGGCAGCCGGGGCAGGGGAAGGAGAATCGTGAGGCAAAATGGTGAAGGGGTCAAATGGTGTAAACTCGCAGTTACAAAATAAGTGAGTCCTGAGGATGTTAATGTGCAGCATGATGACTACAGTTAGCAGTGCTGTACTGCATATTTGAAAGTTGCTAAGAGAATAAACCTTAAAAGTCACTAGAAAAGATTTGATAACTATGAATGGTGACGGTAACTAGACTTCTGGTGGCAATTGTTCCCCAGTGTACACAAATGCAACGCCATGGCCTGCAGCACACCAGGCTCCTCTGTATGTCAGTTACACCTCAATTTAAAAAAAAAGTTCTGAAGAAAGATTAATGATGTAAGTGTTGTAATAGTCCATTGACAAATTACTTAAGAACCCATGACATGTGGTGATTACTATACACATTAGGTTGTTAATTTACCTACTGCATGCTGCTGCTGCTGCTGCTAAGTCGCTTCAGTCGTGTCCGACTCTGTGCGACCCCATAGACGGCAGCCCACCAGGCTCCCCCGTCCCTGGGATTCTCCAGGCAAGAACACTGGAGTGGGTTGTCATTTCCTTCTCCAATGCATGCATGCATTGCTAAGTCGCTTCAGCCATGTCCAACTCTGCGACCCTACGGATAGCAGCCCACCAGGCTCCTCTGTCCACGGGATTCTCTAGGCAAGAATACTGGAGTGGGTTGCCATTTCCTTCTCCAACCTACTGCATAGTGATGTATAAATTAAGAGATAATGTATGTAAATCAGCAGTATTTTGAAGTCAGTAAAAAACTCGGGTATGGAAGGAGTCAGTTAAAAAATGACTGCCCAGCATCTATAGTATTTGCATCTTAGGCTTTTAATTGCCAAATGAAAATATCATTACATTCATTTCCAGAGTAACAGACTGTAGTGGTATATAAACTATAACTTGGTAGGCATAATACTTTGCAAAGGTCTCTAAATCTGCTGAGTAATGTATAATTAGAGAGGCACAAGCAAAACCTATAACCCATACTAAATTAATCGATAAGCCTTTTTTACAACAGTTAATTATTTGGACCTGTCTTCATACAAGGATAATTAAAAACTACTCAGTCCCATCAAAGGAAGATGAATAGGAAAACAACTTACCCTCGTGAATTTTGAGCAATAGTTCTTCTGCTCTAAGATCATCAAAACATTTTACTTCAAATCCTAGATCTGAAAACCTGGAGATTAAATTGGATACTAGTTTATGAGCTATTCAAAACTGTCATATACTCCTAATTATTTGAGGAATCTATACACATTTTTATGACATATAAATTGACTTTTCTTTAGGGAGAAAGAAAAATCAAATACGACAATGATGGTTTTCCTCGATTACCCATGGCAGAAAGGGATTTATTCATGATAACTAATTTAAGTTAGAATACTGCCGTCTACTATGCAAATATATTTATAAGAATGCAAAGACTGTTGACATTTAATAGAACAGGATTAAGGGGAAAATTCAGGCAAGTTCTTAAGGGAGGCTGGGCCCGAGTGAGGTTCATCCTTAAATTCTCTTGCTCTGTTATTTCTACAGTGCGGACAAGTAGTTATCACTTAAATATCTGACCATCTGGATGTTAAATAAAACAATACTACCTGCGCCTAAGATTGTCTCTGTCAGCACTGGTGCCCCGCCTCTCTGGCAGGGTTAAGTGCCAGAAGAACCTCTCATGATTGAAGATTAATGCAATTCCTCTCCTCTTGTGGTCCATTTTGTACTTTTCAGCCGGATCAAACATTTCTCTGTTTAGAAAAAGTTTAAAAAATCATATTAAATAATAAGCTCCTCCAAGCCCAAGGTCAACGCGCAGAATAGACAGAGGTCTGCTGCTTCCTCCCGCACCAGGCCGACAGGCCACCGCCGTGCCCTGGGCAGGCCTCCCAGCCACGCTGGTCAGGAAAGCCCTGAAACATCTCTGTACCAACCGGTAAACGGCAGCCATCCTGAGCAAACCCCTCCCACTCCCCCAGTTCCTCTGCTTGGGTGTCTTTCCCCAGGGCTCCAGGGACCGGAGACCAAAGACAATGGTCTGGCCCAGGCCAAGGCTGTCCCAACTGTTCAAAAACTTGAGCCTCAGTCTAGGTCCCTTCAGAACCAGGGGCAGCAACCAACCCGCACACCTACAAGCCAACCCTCCAGATGCTAAAACCTGACATTCTCCACTCTGCTTTTCAGAGCCCATGTCCCTTTCTTTCTTTGATTTCTGTAGGCTGATGATGACCACTAAAGGAAAAGACCTCTGTGAGTAAACAGAACATTATTACCTCCTAGGGAAGGCATCTATTTCGGTCATGTTTTGTTCTTCACCTATTAAAAGAAAGTAGGGTCTTGTTAACATACTTTTTTATTTATGGTCATAAAACACATTAGGAACTCCCAGCTACCTTGATTCCTATCTGCTAAGCTCCTTCTGTCTTGGTCGGTTTAAAAGTCAAAGGATGTGAGAAGGGGTAAGGGAGAAGGAAGGGAAAGTGCTCTTAATAATAAATGAACTGTACGTGCCACAACTAGAGAAGCCCGCACACCGCAACCACAGAAAGCCCACGCACTTCAAGGAAGACCCAGCGCAGCCAAAATAAAGAAACGAACCGTAAACACACAGCTCAGTTTTCTCACCTCCAACTCTTCAATGCAAAATAAAAAAAGATCATAAACAGAAATGGAAAAACACTACTCAAATTCATTTGTTGCACACTATGCCAAAAGTAACAAACGTAGCTCTGTGATCGTGAAGCTCAAATGAAATATGAAATTGCTTTATTTTGCAGAAAATGTTTTTTGCAAATATTCTCTGAAACAGAGAAGGAGTGAAGTCAAGCAAGAGGACTGAACACAGTGTGGTTGACACTGGATTACCCTACTGCCTGGAAGCAGCAGACGTTTTGGTGGAGGAAGGGAAGGGCAAAGACTCAGATTCTGACCTCCTGCATGACACATGCATGCTTGTTATGATCCTATAATGGGGACTCCCTTCTCCCAACCCAAGATCAGACTTCCCCACCCACAAGACAACCTCTCACTGAATCCTTCTCCCAGGAACAGTGCTGTGCATCAGAGCCTTCTGCAGCGACAGAATTCCCTACCCCAGCTGTCTCTGGGGGCAGCCACTGGCCACATGTGCTTCTGAGCCCTTGAACTTTGGCTAGTGCAACTGAAGAACTCAATTTTTAATTAGCTTCAACTAATTTAAATTTATATAACAGGTGTGGCCAGTGGCTTCTCTACTGGACAGCTGCAGTGAGTCTAACATCTTCTATCAGAAGAGTCCATGTGCTCATGAGTCTGCTTTTACCTGATAAACAGCTTGAGAGGGGACAGAAGGTGACGACGACACAAATACTAATAATGGAGCAAGATGCCCCTTTCAGTTGAGGTCTTAGAAGGAAGGAGGACAGACCCTAGGGGTAAACTCCTACCCATCATCTCCCTGCCAAGAGGGTGGAGTTCCCCTCACTCCTTGGAGTCTCTCCCTCACGCCTGATGGTTCTAACCTCATGTCTCCTCACTGACAAAAGTCCACCTAGGGAGAGAGGATGACGAGAGGGAGAATTCAACTCCAGGGCCCTTTACCAGTCACTCTCAGCCTGCTCCTCCTGGACTGCATCTAGCATTCAAACCAGTCAAGACCCCAGAGAGGCACCACCCTTGTTCCAATGGGCCCCATCAGTTTTCCTTAACCTTCTGCATCAATCCCTGGCCTGGGTGATAAAATGCAGATTCCTGGTACGTAACCCAGATTTATAGAATCAGAATCGTGGGAGATGTGACAAGGTGATTTTTACTCACACCAAAGATTAGGAGTCAGAAGCAGCCTCTCTAATGCATCCTCCCCACTCCCGAGGCTTCCACGCTACCCTCATCCTGCCCTGAGGCGGATCCTGCGTATTCCACACCGTGTTGTACTGAGGACCCTTCCTACCAAGCTCTCCTCTATCCGGGGACACCCCTACCACGCAGCTGCTTACTGGGGGATCTCCTATTTCACACAATGCTCTACTGAGACACGACCTACTCCACACCATGTTTTAGAAGGGGCCCTGCCCACCCCACACACTGCTCTACAAAGGGTATGTGGCACCTCATACCCTGTCCCACCAGGAGACTTCTACTCCACACACCGACCCTGGGGACTATTAATACTTCCTGCTGGACACACTATCAGAGACATTCCACATGCTTTTCTACTACAACCCTTCCTACCCCTGCGCTTGAAGCTGGGGAGACTTCCGACGACACACAGCTCTCTGCAGGGACACCTCCTCCTCCAGAACTCCTATCCAGAATACTTCCTACATCACACGCTGGTCTACTGTGAAACCTCCTCCTCCACACACTGCTCTCCTGCCAGGATGCTCCCTACCCCGCACACAGCTGAATAGCTGACGCTTCCTGATCAGACACACTCCACTCGGGAGGCTGCCCCAGTGAACACACAGCTCTGGGGGGCACTTCCGATTCCACCCTCTGCTGGGCCCAGGACACCTCCTCCGACACAGCCTGTTCTACCAGGATTACTTCCGACACCATACGCTGTTCCCCCCGGGACACTTACAATCTGCTGTACCCGGAATACCTCCTAGTCCAGACGATGATGTGCTGGGCCGCTTCCCAGCTCACACACTGCGGGAGGGAATGCAGCCAGCGCCACACCCTGCTCTCCTTCGGGAACTCTGCATCCACACACGGTCTTCCCTGGGGACCTCGTCCTCCACACACTGCCCCACCAAGGTCACCGGTACCACCTCTACCCTGCTGCATCCGGGACACACCCTACTCCACACACTACTTCGCCAGGTTACTTCCCGTCACACTGCTGCGGTCTGGATACAACCTCTCGTTCCTCTACAGAGACTCTGCCCGGAGTTCTCCCCGCTCCACACACTGCTCTGTGGACGGATATTTCCCTCTCCGCACACTCTGCACCAGTGACTTCCTCCTCCACGCAGTGCTCCCCCGAGGAGACACCTCCCTCCTTACGCCACACGCTGCCAGACACGTCCTGCTCCACACACCGCTCTGCAAGCGGTGTCTCCTGCTCCACGCTCTGCTCTGCGCCTGGGACCTTCCTGCCCCAGTGTTCTCCGTGGTCACCTACTCCACACACAGCTCTGTGAGACGTGCTTCTTACCACCACGGTGCTCCAGCCAGGGTCGTTCCTTCACTGTTCCTCAGGCCTCTTTACCTGGAGATCTCCTCCTAAACAGTGCTATACAAGGGACCCTTCCCTACTGCATTCACCGAGGATACTCCCTTCCCCAGACACTTCCACTGAATATACGTCCTCCTCTTCCCACACCACACACCGCCACACCCCGAATACATCCTGCCCCACACACGGCTGTACCAGGGAGAATTTCCTGCTCCACACTGCTCCACGGGGACATTTCCTACCAAGACTCCCCTCTGCTCAGGGATGCCGCCCTTCTGAACACGCAACTCTTCAAGGCTGACTTCCCACTCTGCATACTGAGCTACCCCAAATCCCTCCGAGCCCATGAACTCCTCCACCCAGCACACTTCCTACAACACAGCGATACAGTAGGATACTTTCTCATCCACACACTGCTCCCCTGGGACACTGCCCACGCCACACAGTGCTCTGCTGGGGCTACTTCCTAGCCACACACTGTTCTAACTGGGATTCCTCCTAGCCAACAGATCGCCTTCCCAGAAGACCTCTTATTCCACACATTGTCTACCGGGGTTCCTTCCTGCTCCCCACACTGCTCTACTAAGCAATGTGCAGGGTTTCCTCTCCTTCCATTTTCAAAAGCATTCCATGATCTACCTTTTTTTCCTCTTACCTCCTTTTAATACCCTTACCTCCTTATCATTAAAACAATTACATAATAAAGAAATAGAATCACTCAAACTAAACACATTAAACCTATATCTAAAATTCAACCTCACCTCAAGAAACAAGAAAAATCTCAAACTGACCTCACACTTTAAGCAACTAGAGAAAGAACATCAATAACAACAACAAAAACACCAAAGTTTAGTAGAAGGAATGAATCATAAAGATGAGAGCAGAAATAAATGAAATAGAAATGAAGAAAACAATAGCAAAAATCAATAAAACTAAAAGTTGGTTCTTTGAGAAGATAAAATTGCTAGGTCTTTAGCCAGAATCATTAAGAAAAAAAGGGAGAGGATTCAAATCAACAAATTCAGAAATGAAAAAGGAGAAATGAACAACTAATACTGCAGAAATACAAAGCATCATAAGAGACTATTATAAGCAACTATATGATAATAAAATAGACGACCTGGAAGAAATGGACAAATTCTTGGAAAGGTACAACTTTTCAAGACTGGACTGAGAAGAATTAGAAAATATAAACAGACCAATCACAAGTAAGGACATTGAAATTGTAATTAAAAATCTTTCAACAAACAAAAGGCCAGGACCAGATGGCTTCACAGGCAAATTCTGTCAAACATTTAGAGAAGAGATAACACCTGTCTTTCTCAAACTTTTCCCAAAAATTGTAGAGGAAAGAGCACTCCCAAACTCATTCTACAAGGCCACCATCACCCTGATACCAAAACCAGACAAATAAATTACCAAAAAAAATTACAGAACAATACCACTGATGAACAAAGACACAAAATCCTCAATAAAATCCTCGAAAACAGAATGCAGCAACACATTAAAAGACTCATACACCGTGATCAAGTGGGATTTATCCCAGGGGTGTAAGGATTCTTCAATATAGTCAAATCAATGTGATACACTGTATTAAATTAAATAAAAACCATATGATCATCTCAATAGATGCATAAAAATATTTTGACAAAATTTAACAGCCATGTATGATAAAAACTCTCCAGAAAGTGGGCATAGAGGGCATCTACCTCAATATAATAATGGCCATATACAATAGTCCCACAGCAAACATCATTCTTAATGGTGAAAAACTGAAAGCATTTCCTCTAAGATCAGTAATGAGACAAGGATGTTCACTCTCACTATTATTATTTAGCATGGCTTTGGAAGTTGGTGGCTTAGACAGTAAAGAATCTGCCTGCAATGCAGGAGACCCAAATTCAATCCCTGGGTTGGGAAGATTCCCCTGGAGAAGGGAAAAAAAAAATAAACAAATGGGACCTAATTAAACTCGAAAGCTTTTGCACAGCAAAGGAAACCATAAACAAGATGAAGAGACAACTCTCAGAATGGGAGAAAATAATTGCAAACGAAGCAACAGATAAAGGCTTCATCTCCAAAATATACAAACAATTCATGAAGCTCAATATAAAAAACAAAAAACAGGGACTTTGCCAGTGGTCCAGTGGCTAAGACTCCAGGCTCCCAATGCAGGAGGTCAGGGTACAATCCCTGGTCAGGGAACTAGATCCCACAAGCCACAACTAAGAGTTCGATTGCACAACTAAAGATCCTACATGCTGCAACAAAGATCGAGATCCCGTGTGCTGCAACTAAGACCCAGCCCAACCAAACAAATAAGAAAATGTTAAAAAACATAAACAACCCAATCAAAAAATGGGAGGAAGACCTAAATAGACATTTCTCCAAAGAAGACATACAGATGGCCAACAAACCCATGAAAAGATGCTCAACATTGCTAATTATTATAGAAAGGCAAATTAAAACTACAACGAGGTATCACCACATATCAGTCAGAATGGACATCATCAAAAAATCTACAAACAATAAATGCTGGAGAGGATGTGGAGAAAAGGGAACCCTCAAAAAAAAGAAAAAGAAAAGGGAACCCTCTTGCACTGTTGGGAATGTAAATTGCTGTGGGCATTATGGAGAACGGTATGGAGATTCCTTTAAAAAAGTAGGAATAAAACTACCACATGACCCAGCACTCTACCAGCACTACTGGGCATATACCCTGAGGAAACCAGAACTGAAAAAGACACATGTACCCCAACGTTCACAGCAGGACTATTTACAAAAGACAGGGCATGGAAGCAACCGAAGTGTCCACCAACAGATGATTGGACAAAGACGATGGGGCACAAATACACAATGGAGTATTACTCAGACATAAAAAGGAACAAAATTAGGTCATTTGTAGAGATCTGGATGGACCCATAGTCTTTCCTACAGAGTCAAGTAAATCAGAAAGAGAAAAACAAATATCGTATATTAATGCAGGTATGTGGAAATCGAGAAAAATGGCAAATGAACCTAGTTCCAGGATAGGAAAAGAGAGGCAGCTGTAGAGAATGGACATGTGGACACAGTGGGAGAAGGCGAGGGTAGGATGAACTGGAAAATTATGATGGACATATATACACTATGATATGTAAAATAGATAGTGTAGTGGGAACCTGCCATTATAGCAAGGAGAACTCAGCTCATTGCTGTGTAATGAATGACCTAGATGGATGGCATAGAGCAGGTGGGCAGTGGGAAGGAGGCCCATGAGGGAGGGTCTACATGTATACATATAGCTGATTCACATCTTTGAACAGCAGAAACTAACACACATTGTAAAGGAATTACACTCCAATAAAAAAAAAAAATCTTTATCTGAAAGCCAATCACTTCCTTCACCCTCCAAGAACCTGCACGGGCTGGAGGGCACTGAGTCTCTTCTGAAACCCCCAGAGGAGCTGAGACCCAGCAGATCACCTCCCCCAGCTTTTGCACCTTGATGGTAGTGAGCCTAAGGCAGCCTGAAGTGTCCCTGCCAACCGGCTGGTCACCGAACTAACTCAAGTCCCTGAGAGTGAAAGCACAGGAGATGTACACTCTATTGGATCCCTAAGGTTTCCTTTTCATAGTCTGAGGAAGGAGCCTCACAGTTCTCCTGGGCTGATGTAGTTTACACTGTGTGTTTGAGTCATCTCAAATATTGCTGTCAGCTTATAGATTTAGGGAAGACAGCTAGTATTAAGTAGTTCAAGATTAACTAGTTTAAAATAACATTCAGTTTCAAAGTTAACAGGACCATCTTAATGAGGCGTTTTTTTTTTTTTTTTTTTTTTTTAAGTTTTTTTTTGTTGTCACTGTTAACAAATAGACATAGAAAGAAACTGGGCTCTGAAAACTTAATTCTGAACCTCACAGGCTCTAACCTTCACGCTGCTGTAAACAGGCGCCCTGTATCCTACAATATCAACACTGATCTGGTCCAGCTGCCAGTCTGTTCTAGCAGTTTGCTGAATCGGAACAGAAAGTTATGGAGACAGAGATTAGAACGGAAGTTCCAAAACTTCCTCGGAGCTGATCAATTTTACCCAGCTTCAGAGAACATACATTATTGAGGCAGGAGACAGTTGGACTCTAGAACAGACATTTACAACTGGCCCCTTGACAAGGGGCGGGGGAGGAAAAGATAGTCTCCAGGCCAGACACTCCCAGCCTTTTGCTTACATATCCTGAGGCAAGAGACAGATGGGCTTTGGGCTAGGTATTTATGACCAGACTGCTGTCTACATTTCAAGATCTGCTCTTGGATATAAAAACAGCAGGAATACAGTGGATAACCAGACCTTGTGGGTTATCCACTGGGTACCTTATGGCAGGAACAGAGAGTGGCTAAACTCTGTTAGAAGATCAAGAGGTCATACATTTCCCATTCTTAGGGCAAAGGAGACACTGCTGCTGCTAAGTCGCTTCAGTCGTGGCCAACTCTGTGCAGCCCACCAGGCTCCCCCATCCCTGGGATTCTCCAGGCAAGAACACTGGAGTGGGTTGCCATTTCCTTCTCCAATGTGTGAAAGTGAAAAGTGAAAGTGAAGTCTCTCAGTCGTGTCCAACTCTTAGCAACCCCATGGACCCCAGCCTACCAGGCTCCTCCGTCCATGGGATTTTCCAGGCAAGAGTACTGGAGTGGGGTGCCATCGCCTTCTCCAAAAGGAGACACTACATATGTGCAAAAGGCTTCAAGGGGCCAAAAAAGGCAGGGATGTCAGACCGCAGTAAGTCTTGCTACTCCCCCCACCATATGCCTCTGTGTTGAAATCCATTTTGACTGAGGGGTGCAGGCACACCCAGGGGAGGGTCCTGAGACAAACTGACTGAGGGGTGGAGAGTAGGGGCAGGTAGGGGTGTCAAAACAAGACAACGGGCCAAAGGTGAACAAAGAGCAGGAGTGAAAGTCGCCCAGTGGAGTCCGACTCTGGGACCCCATGGACTGTAGCCCACCAGGCTCCTCTGCCCATGGGATTCTCCAGGCAACAATACTGGAGTGGGTTGCCACGCGCTTGTCCAGGGGATCTTCCTGACCCAGGGATCAAACCCTCACTGCAGGCAGCTTCTTTACCGTCTTAGCCACCAGCACTGTCCTAATAAATGACTTAACCATCTCGCAGTCGGACACGACTGAGAGACTGAATGAACTTTTTTACTGTCTTTTTACTGTGTCCTCATCAGAAAGGACACGCCCACACCCTTTCTCTGCAGTATCTTCTTCTGCAGGCTTCTGCAGGCTTCTTCTGCAGGCTTGCTTCTATCTTAACAGCCTCTCTGTGTTCGCTCCCATGTGTCGTTGTGCTGTGTCTCTAATAATAAACTTTGTACCTGCATTTACAGTTTTTGCCTCCATGAAAAGTACATTTTTCACTAGGGGCAAGAGTCAGGGAAAAACAGGTTTGAGCCTCTAGCCCTTACTGGTCTGGAAGCTAGGATTCCTGATTTTCATCAAGGCTACCCAGATTCAATTCCTGGGCAGGGAATTACAATCTCACTTCATGCCACAGCTCACTGCTGCCTCTCCGAGATCATGATGATTCTGTCACAGTCATTTTAAACTGTATGTGCCCAACAGAGCAGCTTTCAGGAAGGGTGCACAGTATCATTATACTGCATAACGTGAAGAGCCAGCTCACTGGAAAAGACCCTGATGCTGGGAAAGACTGAGGGCAAGGAGGAGAAGGAGAAGACAGAGGGTGAGACGGTTGGATGGCATCACTGACTCAGTGGACATGAGTTTGAGCAAGCTCCAGGAGACGGTGAAGGACAGGGAAGCCTGGGATGCTGCAGTCCGTGGGGTAGCGAAGAGTCGGACACAACTTAGCGACTGAATGGCACACTGCATGAATACAAATAAACTGGTTTTGTTGACGTGGAGAAAATAAATCTTAGTGAGGGAGATACTCTATATACGATTTATAAATTCCTTTTCATCTGCAATTATTCTCAGAAATGAGGCAACGAGACTCTTGACCTCTCCTCCCTTCTCCTTGTCTCTGATTTATGCAATTTTCCTCTCCATCATAATGTAACCATTTCTTTGCTCAAACCAGATTTTACAAAACCAATCAATCATTCTTTTTCCTCCACACCTTAACCTGAGAACTCTCCAGTCACCATTTCTTGATGACTTGGCACATGAGATAATTTTATCTCACTCTGCTCCACAGGCCCTTTGAGACAGAGAAAGTGCAAGGGGCTTATCTAAGGTCGGTGCCTTGGAGTTGGTACCAAAAGGCCCGGTTCTGCCTGCAGATTGCAAAGTCCGTGCACTCCCTATTAACACGGTAAAACCACTCCCACCAGGGAGAGACCAGAAACCTTTCTAAACCAAGTGCTCACTTCTCCAAACTTCTTCAGTATCTAATGTCGTCATCTTCATTCACTGCAGTATCTGTGACAATCTACCCATATTCCTTATCAAGGACTGGTTTAATAATCCTACCTTCAGTGACTCATGTCAGGCCTGGAATACATAGGAAAAGGAGCAATGTGGACAAAGAAAGGGGAGCCAGGTCGGGAGAGGAAGGAAACCATTACAGGAACCGCAGGGGATGTGCAGTGACTAGCACTGCCTCAAGCATCCAGCCCTCCTTCCCGAACCCCTCCCCCGGGGTTCCCAGAGGGAAATGGGTGCAGGACCTCATCAGGGTAACCCCGTGGTGACTTTGACAACGTGCCTCTGCGACGAGGCTTGTTTTATGTAGCAAAGAACAAAAAGCTCTGGAATAAAGGCACTCTGTGGATTGACCGCCGGCGAGTCAAACCACTCTCCACCTTCCTCCCCCCCCCCCCCCGGCCCGCCCTTTTTAAAACTATGGCCAGGCTCAGAGTTTCTAAACCTTATCAGTAATGTAATTATAAGTGGCAGGGAAGAACATCCTAAAGCATGTGTTTAGAAGCTGATTATTTCGTAGAGAAAAGTTGTTTGTTGTTTTAGTCGCTGTGTCCGACTCTTTGAGACCCCATGGACCTTAGCCGGCCAGGCTCCTCTGTCCGTGGGATTCTCCAGGTGAGCACACTGGGGTGGGTCGCCATGCCCTCCTCCAGGGCATCTGCCCGACCCAGGGAGCCGACTCAGGTCTCCTGCTTTAGCAGGCGGATTCTTTACCATCTGAGCCACCAGGGAACCCCCCCAGAGAAAAGTTACCGTGGCCTAACGTTAAACTCACAAACAACTGCAGGTTTCTCAGATGCAGGAGAACCATGGGGGGCTGTGCAGCTGCCAAGGCCTGACTTTCACCTCCAGTTTCCGTGCTGGCAAGCCCGGGGCTTCTCTCTGCGCGGCCGCCCCCGCGGGCTGCTCACGCTCCACTGTTACTACAGGCAAACACTTATTTTTACGTAGAAAGGAAAAAAATAAGGCCCAACAAGACCCAAAAGTTAACGTTTCTTACGACCAGGCGCAGTTAAAGTTCAAATTGCCACGACAGCTAGGAAGAGATCAGTGCCCGGAGGACAAAAGCGGCCGGGGCACTCCCCAGCACCCAGCGCCGCCACCAGAGACCGCAAGGAGGCGGCGGCGAGGTCCCGGAGTTGTTTTTCTGAGCCCAGAAGCTCCGCGGCGCCCACCCGACCTGAGCGCTTCCCTCCAAGACCCTCAACTTCTCCCGGCCGCCGAGCAAAGCCGGGCAACCCGCGTCCCCACTCGCGCCCGCGCGCCCCGCTCGGCACCCGCCACCTACCCGCACCGCGAGCCGGGCGGAGCGCAGGCTCGGAGCTCATCGCAGCGCAGAGCGTGGCACCGACGCCCGGGCGGCCTCCGCTTCCTGAAGCCGGGCCGCTGCCCCCGCCCCTTCCTCCGCCCCCGCCGCCCCGGCTCCCAGCCTCGCCGCGGTGGAGGCGGGCTCTGGGGCTCGGGGGGTGCCCTTGGCTTCGCTCGGAGCTCGCCGCGGCCGGAGCGCCCGGGCACGGCAGAGGACGCGGTCTCGCCCGCCTGGCGCCTGGGGAGCCGAAGCCGGCCTTCGGGAGATGTCCGCGGCGACTCCGAAGACAAGCCGCGGTCCTGGGGTGGGAGGCTGCAGGCAACTACAGACCGCCGGCGGCGAGCCCCCAGTCTCTGCTCCTCGCGCGTCTCCAAGGTGTGCGCTGCCGCGTTTTCCCCGTTTCCCAGTGCCGGTGACTTGTTAGGAGGACTTTAAAACGCTCTTTGTATAGCGGATCCGGGACTAAGTAAACTGGAGGCAACTCCAGAATTTCCAAGTCTGACTTTCATATGTAGTGTTAATTCTGGAAAGGAATCATGCAGAAATTCGGAGACCCGATTTTGGGCTCTGTAGATTATGACTTTTACTGAGCATGTTTGCTGCATTTAATTGAGCTCCTCTTCGGGTGGCTGGTTATTGTGTAAATTTGCTTCAACGAGTAACTCCTGACATTGGAAGAAAACGTGGCCTCATCTTTTCCAACTTCTCGTGGTCTCGTCATTTAAAAAGTAACCAATAGCAGACGGGGGGGAAATGTGTTAAGACACGCACGACTTTCAATATATTAGCCTAAGAGATCCGATTTCTATAAATGGGATTTCCCAGGTGGCGCTCAGTCGGTAAAAAACCTGCCTGCAATGCAGGAGACCTGGGTTCGATCCCTGGGTCGGGAAGATCCCTTGGAGAAGGGAATAGCAACCCACTTTAGTATTCTTGTCTGGAAAATCCCATGAACAGAGGAGCTTGGCAGGCTACAGTCCATGCACTCGCAAGAGTCCGACACGACTTAGTGACTAAACCAACACCACAGGAGGCGCTAGTGGTAAATAACTGGCTGCCAATGCTGGAGATCCCAGAGACAAGGTTCAATCTCTGGGTCAGGAAGATCCCCTGGAGGAGGTCAGGCAACCCACTCCAGTATTCCTGCCTGGAGAATCCCACGGCCAGAGGAGCCTGGCGGGCTACAGTCCATAGGGTCCCCAAAAGTCAGACATGACTGAAGCAACTTAGCATTCATGCTTCTATAAATATCACTTTTTTATATGAGAGAGAAAAATAAAATCTAACTTACTACATGTGCTGTGGTTCAAAAAAGCACACAGAATATGAAATCAAAGGATTTTATTCACCCCATGCCATTTACCGTTCTTTTTATTGTGGGCATAAAATATTTCTGAAATCACTTTGTTCCTAGTGCAGTGAAGACATGGAATATCAGTATCTCCCTCATAAGCTGGTTGAGACAATTGAGTTAAATTACTGTATTCAGAACAGTGCCTGGCTTGTGAAAAGCTCAGTAAATTTTTATTGCTACCATCTTAAGCATATTGAAAGCAGACTTGGCCTTCTTTTGGTTTGACCATTACCAGGAAGTTGCATAGGGTGTAGGAGGTACTCAATAAATATTTACCCACTGAATGAGATTCATAATTTCAGCATTTGTGCTCTGGACCTTACCCAGTTTGAATGAGTTATCTGACCACCAAAACTTCCTGTTCTTCTGCCTACTGTTCATGGTCTCCTCTACTTGAGCCCTAAAAATACTCCTTATACTGAAGTGGAACTCCAGTTGGCTAACCTTCCATGTACCTGAAAGGAACCGATGAAAGGAATTAAATTCCACCCCCCCCCCCTCCAGATGTTTGTTATCTCAGAATGCTGTATTGCCTTTATAGCATATGGGGTGATATATTTTAAAGATTTATTTACCTTAGAAAATGTAAGTATAAAGTATTAGGATAGCCATTTCAAAATTACAAGTGCTAAATTTTAGCCTTTTAAAGCAATAGCTATCCCCTCACCCTGACCCCATGAAAAAGGGTGTCTGTGATTGGGAAATAGGCTGCCAAGGTTCTAATCCTTCTATCATTTATTGGCTGTGAGGCTTTGGACAATTAAGGCAGTTTAACCACTCCCAGCTTCAGATTCTTCTCTTTAAAATGGGGACCAAATTAATTCAATAGTTGAGACAGAAACTGCCAAACTCCTAGAATAGTACCCAGCCCATAGTAAGCTTTCAGTGTTATTTTTAGCTACTGAAGATTATCTAGACAGTTCTCAAACTGTGGCCTCTGAACCAGCAGTATCTACATCATCTGGGAACATACTAGAAATGCAAACTCTTGGGACCGATACAGTTGGACATAATGGATGGGAAACTGCAGGTGGGGTCCAGGAGTATATTTTAACAAGCCCTCCAGTGACTCTGCAGCATGCTCTCATTTGAGACATAGACGGATTAGAATTCTACTGAGCAATCTCTTCCTTCTCAAAGAAGGAAAAAAAAGAACTCATAGCAAATGCATATTATTAAAATAATTAAGATATACTAAAGACCAAAAGTTACCTGACAGGATGGCTTGATTCTTGCCATTATAAATAGTCACTTTTACGGAATTTACTGAAACTGAAGCTCTTAGTCAACTGTAACCTATCCAAGGAATGAAATATATCAGCTAAAGTTAAATTCAGAGATAATTCTAAAACTTAAAATGTGGCCTTTCTTTTTTCAGTG
Organism: Dama dama; assembly: GCF_033118175.1. Classification (NCBI taxonomy): domain Eukaryota; kingdom Metazoa; phylum Chordata; class Mammalia; order Artiodactyla; family Cervidae; genus Dama; species Dama dama. The sequence continues at coordinate 22,599,722 of NC_083697.1, read as the reverse complement.
TTTACCCCCACTAAACCTTGTTTTTTTCCTATACAAATCATAGAAATAAAGAATTTTTATAATTCTGATACCCATAATTGAGAGCCAGCAAAGACAAACATTGTTAAGTAGTCAGCAAGGAGACTGAAGGATGTTTTGGAAACCAAATTAAGCCTGAGACCAAACCAAAGCATAACATCACTGCAGCCTGAATGCAAAGATGACACTGTCGATCTAGTTTTAGTTATTTTGATTGGTAACTATTCATTTAGTTCTTTTTCATATACTGGTTGAACCAATTCTCTGAGGAAAAACGGCAAACTAAGAAGGCTATTTCAAACGTTAGAGCCAGGCGTTCTACAAGACTTGACTACACTGGGGGTAGTGTCTGTGAGCTGTGACCAATGCAACATTATCTATGTGGAAGGATCCTTAGCTAATTGGTTTTATTCTACTCCCCAAAGTTAATAAAGCCAGTCTACTAAAAAGAGTTGTTTTTACAGAAACACTCCATTATCTTCACTTTGTTACATGTTTTTCCTGTTTTGTACATAAAATAATGACCATTTTGACTTGAAAATCTTGAGCTTCTATCCATACTGACAGAAATAGCACTTTTTCACTTTAGGGAGAAGTAGTTATAAGCTAACAAAGCAACCTTTTAATTAGTACTACTAGTCTAGACTATTCTGGGGGGTCACTGAAGAAAGCCTGCTTAAGAAGATGGGTTTAATTTGCTTTTGCCCTTGTATTTTAATTGCCTTCATTGCAACTTCTTTGTACGTCGGTTTCTCCACCTATGAAATGAGTACAGCCATATCTGTCCCTGGAAGAGGTGAGTCAAAAGACTTTAAAAAGACAGGCATTGTTTGAAGGTAATATAGTTTTATTATTTTAAAATATCAATATATGTCTTGCAAAGAGCTGCTAAAAGCTATTTTTTTGGCATGTGACTTTGTTTTTTCATTAATGTATTCTGTAGATAAGGAAAATACCATCCTTAAAACTTAAATATATGCCCTGTTGTACAGAATTCAAGCGAAAACAGCTTAATATATATACACATAAGTAATTACAGATATGTACATGTACATGGGTTAGTATACATATACATATATTTCCTAGCTCCGTTTGGTGGGAGGGTCTCAAAGCAGTGACACCCCAGTAGAAACAAGCCATCCACTGTCCAGATCTTGGTTTCTAAGTGCCATTGGAAACCATTCTTCAATCAAAGTAACCTTTGAAAAGATGCTGATTCTAGGGCTGGGGCGGGGAATATAGAGGATGAGCCTGAAGCAACTTTCCTACTTTCTGGCCAGAAAGTATGGAGATGCTCAAAAGTTAAAAGGAGGGCGCAGGTCAAAGACATACAGAGTCAACCTGACATAATTCCCAACAGCCAAGCTGGAAGGATTTGTATATATTACCCAAAGTACAAAAGAAATAAGCATGAATCCATACTGATAAAAATAATTGAATAATAAGTGGGTGAGGGGGAGAATTTCAAGTAGTATATCTAGATATAATCCCCTATCAAAATGTGGAATGTAATCTTGCCCATCCCCCACCTACCACAGACAGGACTTGGTGACTGGTTTCCAAAGAACAGAAGCACAGGAATGGAAAAATAGTAATTTTAGAGTGGAGAAAACTAACAGATACTACCTTAACCAAATGCCTAGAGTTAACCTAATGAGCTGGTAACAGTCAACTACCAATATGATCTGATGAGAAGAACTGGTCAACTCTTGGTTTTCTTCCTAAAAATCTATAACCCTAGTCCAAACACAAGGAAAGACTAACCCAACTTGAGGGGCATTCTACAGGACACCTGACCAGTACTTCTCAAAACTGTCAAGGTTATGAAAAACAAGGAAAGACTGAGGAGCCATCACAGACTAGAGGCTAATTAGACCTGATGACTAACTGCAGTATGGTGTCCTAGAGTGGGTCCTGGAAAAGAAAAATGCCACTAGTGGGAAAACTAGTCAAATAAAGTCTACAGTTTCATTAACAGAACCAACCAATGTTGGCTCCTTAGTTAACATTAGGGATAAAGTAGTGTATGAGAAGCCTCTATACTATCTTTGCCACTTTTTGGTAAATCTAAAATTATTCCTAGACAAGTTTTTAAAAATCTGAACATAAAAGTTACTTCTACTGATATCTGTACATTTATGATCATGAATTAAATATTTTACAAAGACATTCTGACTCTGTCCTCTTGAGAAAGCCAAGGTTGCCAACAAAATCCATGAATCTATTGAAAGTTTAAAGCTACCTGGTCAAATATTGCTGACTGGAGTTTGCTTACTTAGCCCTGAGGGACATACTTGCTTTATTTAATAGAGGACATTTGTTAGCAGAAGAGTGCCATCATCTCAGTTGAGGAAGCCATCAAGTTCTCAGCAATGACATATATTCAAAGTTCGGAAATGTGATCCTTTTTCCAAAACCTATTTTAGTTCTTCTCAGTTCTGCCTGTAATGATTTAAAAAGAACCATTTCTCCTGGTATTGTCTTTCTCCGACTTTCTAAGTGGTTTATCTTAATAACTTTGGCCATAGGTTACCCAGAAGACATACATAGCTTGGGCTAGGGAAAGTCAACAGCCAGTGGTAAGCAAAGAATGGTAGAGGGACACAGCTGAGCTTTCCAAGGAGCTGAAGAGATTTTCAGAGGCAGCTAAAGTTCTGGGATTTGCTCTTAAATATGAGTTAATAATTTTCAGCATAAATTGAGCTCTATAAAAGACAGTTTTTTGTATCTTGTTTTTCCATCTTTTTTGATTCCACAGTTAAAGACTTAAAAAAAAAAAAAAACCCCAACAATATCAAGAACAATTTTGTTAAGGCCACTATTAGTAAAAGGTTTACAGTCTTTTAAAAATATCCCCAAATCTATTATGAAGAGCAAGTACTAAGGAGTAAATACCAAAGCATAATAGATTATATTGCTCTGATGTATGTTAAACGACTCGTCATTTTGTCTTACTGAATCCATCTTTTCTCCAATAGGCAAAGATTATAGCAAAATATGGCATTTGTCATGAGTGGTTCATAAAACGGGAATGGCTACGCTACGCTTCTGAATTTTGTTCATGTCATCTTGTAGGCACATTAATACCTAGATATCCTAGTTTTGCTTCCTAAGAGGTCCCAGCAGATGGTTCCAATTTTACAAGAGAAACAGACATGCCCTTGTCCTTATATCTAGTCCCACCATTCATAGAAATGTGGCTTATTCATTATGTTTCAGTGGGTTATGGAAAAACTGTATATTATGTGTTAATTAAAAGAGCAAAAATAAAAGTCAGATCCTTCTGGGCATATATGTATATTTTAAATTTTACAGAAAACAAACATACTTCTAAGTGAAGACTTCACCATATTTCCAAATAAGATAATGTTGAACATACCTTATCATGAATTTCACATTTGACCTTATTTTTTGGTAAATACAATTGTGAAAATTGAGTCATACTCTTTCTTTAAAAAATTCTCCCCTTAACATGCACTGCTTTCTGTGACTGGTCAAGACAATGTGGCACACTAAGGCAGCAACGTCTGAGAAGATAACCTGCATTTGTTTCTTCAGTTTTAATGTCAAAATAAGTTCTTAAAATAATCCTGTCACAAAAATAAGGCAACTCTAGGCTGTAAAAACATTAGCTCTTTGTCAAAGGTTATGTTCTTCTGTCCTCATCTGTTGTCACCAGTTGCCAGCATCTTCTTCAAAGATCGGTTTTTTCTTCATAGCGACACCTACACGCGGCTCGCTGGCTGTCCAAGTACGGCTTACAGCCTAAGTGTATAACGCTGTCAAACAAGAGTTCCACGGTGGTTTCACAGGCTGCAAAGTAAGAAAGTGCCATCACTGCTGGGCAACTGCAAAGCATCACTCACTCTTCACATATAATACATGTTTCGGCCCAGTGTCAGGCACAGCCTTAGTGGGCACTTAAAACTATTTTAGGTGAACGTCTTCCCAAGCTCTCGCAAACTAGTCACATAAACATACATACACAGATTTTCCATTTCAGTCTCTTCACCTATATGTTTTCTTTGCATGCAACTGTCCAACCCAACTTTTTGTACCAGACAATGAGTCTCTCTCAGTAGCACTGATAAGTTCATCACTGTTAATTTCCCTTGTAAAATACCATTCACAGAGATGCCTGATAACACTCTTCAGTTTGCACTTTAAGGGGTGACTTCTAGGTGCAGGAAAAAAATGAAGGTTAAAAATGGAGAAACCTCAAAACTTTTAATGATAAGCCAATAGCTTTTAATGGTCACACATTTCAGATGCTTAAAAGTAAATGGACCTCAGTCTCTTTCTCTGACCAATATCCAAATTTGGCTTGGGAGGGGAGACACAGGAATTGAAGGTGTTTCTCCTCTGGTGGAGATTCTTAATTTTTTGAAAGACTGTAAGAGGAGACAATAGATTTAACTTTTCTTATTCTAAGAAACCTAGAACACCCAGGTAAGATGATCTATTTTTTTAACTTTTTTTTTTTTTTAATTTTCTTGGCTGCACTAGGTCTTCATTTTTGTGCACCGGCCTTCTCTAGTTTCAGGGGGTGGGGGCTATGCTTTGGTGTGGTGCATGGGCTTTTCTCACTGCACTGACTTCTCTTGTGGCCCAGAATGGGCTCTAGGGCAAGTGGGCTTCCGCAGTTGTGGCTCGCGGGCTCTTGAGCGCAGGCTCCAGCTGTGGCACATGGGCTTCGTTGCTCCATGGCGTGTGGGATCTTTCCCGACCAGGGACCGAACCTGTGTCACCTGCAATGGCAGCCAGATTCTTATCCACCGCACCACCAGGAAAGTCCAAGATTATCTTAATATATTATACTTACAGAGACGTGGCACAGAGTGATTTTTAGTTATTCAAATGCTTCTAGTTTCCAACATTCAGGTTAAGAAAGAAACTTTTCATTACAAATTCTTGGCATTTTCAAAGTTTCCAAAAGACTGTGCCATTAAGGAATACAACTAACTGCAGAAGTGTAAAGGTTATGATTATTAAATAGAAGATTGCAAAGGGTTTCATCACTTAACAGTAGTATATCCTTAGGTCAGAAAGCAGAAATGACATGTATTTGTGCTTCAGCTGGACAACTAGTTTACCTTAGCCAAAAGCATTTAAAGGGATTCAGAGAGAGTGAGTTCAAGCTTCACTTGGAAGAGATTTCCTCCTCCTTATTACTTCCTAGTTATTATTAATACTAGGATTTCAAAATCCAAGACACCTATGAGTCTTGGGGAATGCTGGAGTAGACAGATGTATGTAACTTGGGACAAGTTACTTCTTTCTGAACCTTAGTTTCCTTCCTTTAGAAAGGAAGGAATGCCAACTAGTACTTTGGGTTTCTATGAACATCAATGAAAACATGTCTCAAGTATCTAGCACGGTATCTTATGGAAAGTGCTTAAAAATGGCAGTTTCCTTTCCTGCCTCTTCTTACTGCCCTTCCTCTTGTTATTTCAGTGTATGGTATATTCTTTGGCTTATCAGTGAAAAAAAAATCTTGTTAACTACCGGTATTTGTAGAGCAATGTGTATTTCTACAAATAGCTCATTTTACCCTTATGACAACTCTGTAAGATGGGTATTATCATTCTCATTCTATAAATGAGGATACTGAAACACCTAGTCATCTTTGCTGACTCTGCAATAACCGTCACCATGAATGTGACTACATGCTGAGCCCCGTGAGTCCACTTAGCAAATCACTGAGCCTGCGGGTGGTTTTGAGGACCTTCCCAACACAGACACATATAAAGAGACAGAGTTAAGATGCAAATCTTTGGAATTTCCTACTCCAAATCCACTGTGCTGTACTGGGAACTTCACTGGATCCAGAGTTTCAAACTTCAGGCTCTGGATAATTAGGACTATACATAGGGCACAAGATCTTGGATGAATTCTTCTTTGCTCATACCCTCCTCCCAAGGTTTCCTACCACTTCTTGCTTCCGTGACTGTAAATCATTTTAGATGACAAAATCATCTCAGGAAATTGATAGGCCTATGTCACAACAGATAAGGTAATACAGAGTGAGAGATTTCTGTCAGTAAATCTTATGCTCACACACACTCACCCCCATCGCATGAAATCAGCCTTACCCTGCACGTGCTGAGCCAGCCCCAGTGTTTTCTGCACATCTCGGCAAATCTTGGACAGACAAGACTGAAACGCCTCATCACAGTCGTTTTTGCTTTTGCCGCAGGTCTCATAGCACCGGTCGTGCTGGTTGCAGCACTTTGTCAGGGAAGGGATGCCGATGTTAAGCTGAAAGTGACATTTGGATGGATTATTGTTGATGAAATTCAACCTTTCTCTGAAGTAGTGCATTCAAAGAGACTTAGAAATCAAAGACAATACTGTTGTATAGATAATTTTCAAAATTTGTTTCTGCCTCCAAATGTTTTTCAGGTTAAATCTCTATTACTCTCACTTGCACCCGCCATGTTACTGCGTCCTCTCCCTCGAAACCATGCCCCAAAGCTCCCTGTTCTGCCGTGTTAGAGTATTTGCAGTCATCTGCTGGTAGCAAACACAATTTCCAAGACATAAAACATAGTTTTAAAAACAGAAAGATAAAGCTAAGAACTTTAGAAGATTTTTGCAGGGGCTACACAAGTATGATTTTTGCCTATTCCAAAGTATTCTGTGCCTCCTCCCTCAATACAATGTTAGTGTTAGTCACTCAGTTGTATCCGACTCTCTGCGACCCCACAGACTGTAGCTCGTCAGGCTCCACTGTCCATGGGATTCTCCAGGCAAGAACACTGGAGTGGGTAGCCATGCCCTCCTCCAGGGGATCTTCTGACCCAGAGATCAAACCTGGGTCTCCTGCATTGCAGGCAGATTCTCAATACAATGTCCTTTTTACGAAATGTCACTGACAACGTCTAAGCTCCTACAACTGAATTTTTTTTTTTTTGGTTTTTATGTTTAATCTTTAAGAGTTCACCAATTCCCTAAAGATGTGGTTATTCCTTTGAATTCATAGTTATCTTCAACTATTTTAAATAATTTGATATGCAAAACCTTTGTGTCCAGGAATCACTTTCATAAAACATTTTCCTCCCATAATACGGGCTCAGATTCAGCCTCCCTTATAACAGACACACAGCTATCCCATTCGGTCTAGTTGCAACATAGACAATACTATGCTTTCCTATACTTTTTCATCCTAAGTAGTATTACGTCTATACTCCAAGCTTTTCAATCATATGTGTGACATAAAGGAAATAGCATTGAAATGGTATTAACATCTACAGGATTAGAAAAAACAAAACATGACTTTTACATTATTTAGTTTCATTAGAACTTATTGTGTTTTAGCTATAAAAGAGCACTATTATAACAAACAAAATTATTTCTGAACCTGAGAACATATTGATGGTTTATCGAGTGTTACAAAGACTACCAATCATAAAAACTTACAAATAAAAAATAATATTTACATGAACACCAAACAGTGGGGAGCCACATCCATTCGGTGGGGAGGGTTTATATCCATAACGTGGGAAAGGCTTAGATCCTATAAAATACAAATGTTATAAAAATTAATTTTCAAATGTTAGAAAATACACATAGTTTACAATATGCTGGGCTAGCCTTGGAAATATTTACTGTTTGATGCTGACATAAGTGAATATGTGTTTATTTGGATGAGCATTAAAAATGCTGATTTGTCTACCAAATTATTTTTACTTCTCAAGCAAAATATGTACAAGTGTACACATGTACACATAGATGGCGGTTCATAAAGTGTTCTGACAGTTTATTTGTAATCCTACACCATACGCACATATAAATCCTTATTCTGGACATCTATTTCAGAGCTTACAGGCCAGACTGGGTCCATATGTATGAAACATAAATCCAACCTGTTTTCTTGCACATTCTAATGCTTCTATTTTTAGGTTAAAATCTACAGGGCAAGAACTGTGTCTTACCAACCTCAGTCACTGTTCCACTGCACATAAACCTCCATAACTACTGTGTGTGTTAGGTGCTCAGTCGTCTGGGACTCTTTGCGACCCCATAGGCTGTAGCCCGCCAGGCCCCTCTGTCCATGGGATTTCCCAGGCACGAATACTGGAGTGGGTTGCCATTTCCTCCTCCAGGGGATCTTCCCAACCCAGGGACAGAACTAGCATCTCCTAAATTGCAGGCCGATTCTTTACCATTGAGAAACGACCTGAATTGTCTATCAACAGATGAATGAATAAAGATGTGGTACGTAAATACAATGTCATATTCCTCATCCATAAAAAAGGATGAAATAATGCCATTTTCAGCAACATGGATGGACCTAGAGATTATTATACTAAGTGAAGTAAGACAGAGAAAGACATATCACTTATATCTGAAATATAAAAGAATGGTACAAATCAATCTATTCACAAAACAGAAATACTTACAGACTTAGAAAACAAACTTATGGTTACCAAATGGAAAAGGTGTGGGGGAGGGATACACTAGGTGGTTGGGATTAATATATACATACTACAATATAAAAAATAATCAACCCACACCTATTGTACAACACCGGGAACTCCACTCAATATTGTGTACTAATCTATATGGGAAAAGAATCTGAAAAAGAGTAGATATATGTACCTGTATAACTAAACATGGATGTGAGAGCTGGACCATAAAGAAGGCTGAGCACCGAAGAACTGACACTTTTGAACTGTGGTGCTAGAGAAGACTTGAGAGTCCCTTGGACTGCAAGGAGATCCAACCAGTCCATCCTGAAGGAGATCAGTCCTGAATATTCACTGGAAGGACTGGTGCTGAAGTTGAAGCTCCAATACTTTGGTCACCTCATGTGAAGAGCTGACTCATTGGAAAAGACCCTGATGCTGGAAAAGACTGAAGGCGGGAGGAGAAGGGGACGACAGAGGATGAGATGGTTGGATGGCATCACTGACTCAATGCATCTGAGTTCAAGGAAACTCAGGGAGACAGTGATGGACAGAGAAGCCCGCATACTGCAGTTCATGGGGTCGCAAAGAGCCAGACACGACTTAGCGACTGAACAACAACAGTAACCAAATCACTTTGCTATACACCTGAAACTAACACAACACTGTAAAGGAACTGTACTCAAATATAAAATTTTTTAAAAATGTAATAAATAAAAGTTTGAAAAAAAGGTTAATTTGATATGGACACCAAGATTACAACTGTATTAATACTATTTTAAATGTTGTTATAAATGGTATTATAAGCTGCTGAATGTTAAAAGTACTTAGCATGTCTACTGGGCACCAGTTTTTACTAACTGCTATGAATTAAACTGTATCTCCCCGCATCCAAATTTATATGCTGAAGCCCTAGCTACCAATGCATTTGGTGACAGGTTCGTTGAGAGGTAATTATGTTTAGATGAGGTCACAAGGGTAGGGCCCTCATGACGGGACTGGTACCCTTTTAAGAAGAGGCCCCAAAGAACTTGCTTTCCTTGCACTCCCCACCTCCACCACGCATGGTCTGCAAGCCAGGAAAAGGGCCCTCACCATAGAGAAGGGTTGGCTCAACCTTGTTCTCAGACTATAACCTCCTGTTGTCTACATCACCCAGTCTGTGGTATTTCTTTATATCAACCTGAGCAGACTAATACACAGTGCAAGCAAAAACTCAACAGCAGAAGAAACATGAGAGTCAAACCAAAAATCCATAATGTGTTGTGGTCACTGTCTCCAAAATACATGAGCAGAAATTACAAAATATAATTTCTCAGCATTTTTGTACAGAAAGCTAAGGGGAAAATGGGCTATGAATAAGTTTTAAAAACAAACCCAACCCATTTCGCACAACTACACACAAACACTATTCACTGATCTCATTTTTTAACTCAACAACTGCTCTTAATCTTGATGCTTTACATTTTATCATCTGGATGGGCAGTTGAAATCTAAAGGAAAGACACTGAAGCACATGAGAGGCACAAGGGGAGGCTATTGGGTCTCAAAAAGCTCTTACTACTGCGTTTTGTAAGCACAGTACAGAACTCCAACCTGTTTTCTCAAACACTTGGGAGTTTAAATTTCTGATTATTAATCTCCAAAAAGCCCTAATGCCACTTTCCCCCCCTAGTACACTCACTCTCCTATTTTCTTCAATCTCCAATACTTCCTGGGGAAACGGCAACCCACCGCAGTATTCTTCCTAGGAAAATCCTATGGACAGAGAAGGCTGGTGGCCTACAGTCCATGGGGTTGAAAGAGAAATCAGACATCACTGACCGACTAAACAACAACCAACATTTTCATTCCCACCTTCTCACTCAGCGGATTACCTCTATTCCTACTTTACCGAGAAAACCAAATGACAAGAGAGCTTGCACATTACCCCAACCGGTTTCTGGGCACATATCCTACACCTTTGTTGCAATTAACAGAGATAAGCCATCACTGCTCCTGGCCAATCTATTTATGTACTAGAACTCACTCCTCAGAGTTCCTTCCACAGAGCAAAGATAAATAAATGCAACAAATCTGTGCCCTTTAATTCAACACCTCTTCCGCCATTAAGTCTTTTTTTTTTTTTTAAAGGCTCCCTTGACTTCTTTATCGCTGCTACTAAGTTGCTTCAGTCGTGTCTGACTCTGTGCGACCCCATAGACAACAGCCCACCAGGCTCCTCTGTCCCTGGGATTCTCCGGGCAAGAGTACTGGAGTGGGTTGTCATTTCATTCTCCTACACATGCATGCATGCTAAGTCGCTTCAGTTGTGTCCGACTCTGTGCGACCCCATGGACAGCAGCCCCCCAGGCTCCCCCGTCCCTGGGATTCTCCCGGCAAGGACACTGGAGTGGGTTGCCATGTCCTTTGTTGCTACATCCCTTAATTACCATGCTCCTCTAGTTCTGAGATTTGTCTGTTTCTATTTGGTTCTGATAAGGTCACTCACACTTCAATATATAGGAAAGGTTGAAACACTGTTCCAGGGAGACTTCTCGAGTAATAGGAATTAAAGAACAATTTCCATTATGTAAGAATCATTAATTTGGTGATTTGGAACCTATGAGTCCTATGAGCAGTACTTCTAAGTACTTAGTAAATACAATAGTACTTACTAAGCAAAAAGATTTTCACTGAAACATACCATTTCCTAAATTCTCAAGTTCATTTGTGGTTTTTAGACTGGAAACTTTGCTCTAGACAGTAAATTTAGTGAGGATGTGGAAGAGGTTTAAGTAATTGGAAAGATTAAAACAATATTTTTAATAAGAATAGTATCCATGGATCCTAGAGATAGTCACACTGAGTGAAGTTAAGTCAGATAAGGAGAATTAGACACCCCTTATAGGTGAAATCTAAAAAGAGATTATACAAATGAACTTATTTACAAAACAAACAGATTCACAGACTTAGAGTACAATATATGGTTGCTGGGGGAAAGGGTAGGGTGAAGGAATAGTTAGGGAGTTTGGGATGGTCATATACACATTGCTATGTTTAAAATGTCTAACCAACAAAGTCCTACTGTACAGCCTAGGGAACTCTGCTCAATGTTATGTGGCAGCCAGGATGGGAGGGGTTTGGGGGAGAATGGATACATGTACATGCACCGCTGAGTCCCTTTACTGTCCACCGGAATCTATGGCAACACTGTTAATCGGCTATACTCCAATATACAAGTGAAAACAAAAAGAATAGCATCCATTTAACTTCAGAGATATTTTAAACCTAATAAAATAAACTCTAGAACCCTTGACTCATAATCAATTTATGAAGACTGATCCTTCCAACTTTTCCTATCTCAGTAAATGGCAGCTACATCCTTCCTTTGGCTCAGGCCAAAACCTACAGAGTCACCCTTGCCTGGCCCTTCAATTCTGGTGCTTTATGCGTGTTGTTCCCTCTGCCTGGATTGTTTTTCCCCTAGCTCTTCACAGCGTCACCTTCACCATTTCAAACTTCTAAAGTAGGATCTCATCAGGGAGGCCGGCCCTGAACCTGTTTAAAAGAGTAAACTAACCGCCTCCCAGCACCACCACTGTTGGCTCCTTGCTGTACTATTCTGGAAGTGCTGGTCCACTTCAGACCTCCACACACTGCAGACCTGGCTTATTTCACTTAGTCTTTAGTTTACTGTCTCTCTGCACCAGAATGTAAGCTCCAAGGACAGGGATTCTGTCAGTTTTATTTCACATTTTCCCCCCCATTTTCCCGTCGGTTTTGTTCACTGCCAAATCTCCAGTTGGTGAAACACCTGACACAAACCAGGCACTCAAATATTTGTTTAATGAATGGGGATGACTAAGTAAAATGGTGATGTTTGTCTCCAGAAAAGCAACCCTTTAATCTTCAAGCTACTCTCTTATTCCTCCTAACAAGCTCTAAGAGAACAAAAACACCTTTCCTGATCGAACACTGGTAGTAGCATTCAGGCATACATTTAAGAAGGAATGATATTTAGCAGTTCATAGCATACAACATATAATTCATTCTTTACCTCCATTAACAGAAAACCAGAAATTATGACTACATGTTAATCATGCTTTCACGTGACAGTGTCCCTTTAAATTCACCTATGTATAGTTCAGTTTTACCACTAAAGTCACCAAGTTGCCTTTTACTTTGAGCTGCCAAACATGAAATTAACTAGGCCCCACACTTGTCCACATATATGGGAAACATGGTCTCCCAATTACTCTTAGCATTCTGAATTTAAAAAAAGAAGCCCAAGTACCTCATCTGAACTATTATAGCATTTAGGCATTCAAAAAATTCAAGGGCTTCAAAAGAAAGATCTCCGCCTGAAATACCAAGTTATCACCAACAATGACACCAAACAAGTCCTCAGATTCAAAGAGAATTCAAGTTTAAAAATATGAAAAAGTAAATCAAAAGAATAATATTAATAGCAACCAACAATGAGAAGGCAGGTCACTGACATCTAAGGAAAGAAAATTCCCGTCAAGTATTGATAGAATCGTTCTGGAAGAGTCAATCAGAACTCTTTCTCAACAAATAAAGCACACCAAAGTCTGTACAAAGGTCGCAATTTATTTTCTGTAGTTTTAAAACTTAAACCAATTCTTGAAAAAATTATCATAAAACAGCATGACTTGAAAATTCTCCGTATGTTTTGCATAGTCAGCTAATTTAAAGGCTCTAAAATCAGTGTGTTTCACTCCATCCCTATGAAACGTATGTCACTAAGTTCTTAGGCAATCGTCACCATGCAATTGCAAAAAAAAAAAAAAAAAATGTAATTCAGCAGCAATGAAACAGAATGCAGAGTACTCTCAGGCGACCTCTCACAGTCTAAAAGCAGTGGTGTGGACTTGTCAGCAGGTTGCTCAATCACAAGAACGGCAAGATCCTAGCGGTGCTTACGATTTTCCAGGGCCAGAAGGACACCGACAAGGTTCGCCGGGCATCTTACACCTCCACGACCCCAGTCCCCCCAACAGCCCCGAAAGCATGGACCCCGCAGGGCCGGGGGCCCCCTCACCGTCATTGCACTTGTACTGGCAGAGCCCGTCCTCGCCTCCCAGGAGGTCCAAGGCGGCGTTCAGGTACATGTCAATCTTGTGAACGCCGTTCCGGATGGTCTTCAGGGTGGCCCGCCAGTCGGTGGTCTGGGCTTGCTCCTGGCACCTCCCAGCTGTGGTCAGAAATAGGACGAGGAGGACGGCGAGCAGGGCCATCCGCGCAGCGCCAGGCCGCGCCCGGCCCACCCCACGGAGACCTCAGGGCGCCCTAAGCAGCGGCGCGGGTCGGGGGCTAGGCAGCGGCGGCCGGCTCCATGCCCACGCCCCCAGCCGGCCTGGGAGGCGGGGCTCGCCGCGCGCAGTGAGCTCTCCCGCCGGGAAACCGTGCCGCGGCAGAGACGCCGGGCGACGCGCACGCGCGGGCCCGGGCCGGCCGCTGCGCTGTGCGCCTGCGCGGAGCGTGCTGCGTCAGAGGCGCGGGGCAGGTGGGAACGCAGCGTGGCCCCGGCGGCCTCGCGGCCCACGCGGTGCCCCGGAGGCAGTACCACCTGGTGCTCGTTAGTACTATCTTAGGGATTAGTTGTACTAACTAAATACCACGCCGGGCCCCGTATCCCAGACAGGCTGATTAAGTTCATCCCGGCGTCAGTGGGCATTGTTATATTTTGAAAGCTCTTCAGGTAATTGAAGGGTGTAGCGAGGTGGTGAACCTTCGTGACCTCCTCTGACTTGGGGGCGTGCAGGCCGGCCATCCCCAGCCGAGCGACAAGCTATTCAGGGTGCAGACAGCGTCGGAGAAACAAGCCCCCGGAGTCCCTTGCAGAGAGCGTTGCGAGAGGACCAGCTGAATCTGGGGCTTGAAACCGTGATTCTGCGTGATACATGGAATGAGAGTTCAGATTCGCACCTCCCCGTCTCGGGTTCTCACCGGTCTTCTTGGACTGCGGTGGCCGCGGTTGGGGGATAGGGACTGGAGCATGTTAACCCAGGCCCTGGTGGTGCCGGGCTGACAAATGTAGATGCTGGTTGAGAAATTTTATAAGAAAATGGTTTGACAATAAAAACCATGAGTTTTCTTCCGTAACAGGGAAGAAGCCATACTGTAAACTTGAAAGCATTAAAAAAAAAAAAAAAAAAGCACAATTTTCCTACTGAAGATGATACCTTGTAGCTTCATGGCTCCATTGACGTTTCCCTGTATTTTTAATCCCAGCACAGTGCAGACTCCTGAAATAACAATTGGAGTAGTTTTTACCAGAGCGATAAATAGCTAGTTATTTTAGTATCCTGGCAGTTTACAAGAATTTTATAATAAGATCCACGGTAATACTGCAAGTATTGAGAATGGATGGGTCCTTTCTATAAGAATTACACCAATAATTCTAGTTTGGCGTTACTGTGTTTGTTAAGCTTCATGAGTTTAATAAATGTGCAATGCACAGCTCATACAGAACTGTATGCGTGTCTTTATTTAGAGCTTCCTCTGTGCCAGGCACTTCACGGGAGGCTCTCTTACACTCAAAACAACGCTTTTCAGGAATACAGCCTTTGGACAAATTAGAAACAGATAGGGGCATCCCTCCCGGACTGACCTATGAGCCTAACCCCAGGCTAAGTTACTGGGTAGCAGCCAGGCTTAAGTCTGCCTTCAGATGCTCAGCCAGGAACCTCACGGTTGTGATCAACTCGAACCACAGTGGAGGAAGAGGAGAAATGTACTTGAGGGATATTATCCTTTTTACAGTAAAGGAGTAGAAGTGCCCACAGAGAAGTCATGTGATAGGATCCAGTCAAATCAAGGCCTCTTTCACACCAGTTGGGGAATGAGAGCACAGAGTCCTAACCACTGGACCTGCAGCAAATTCCCAAGACCTCTTTCTGCCATCACAAGATGCCAAAGATTTTTTTTTTTTCCTTAATTTTTGGACCCCACATTTCAACAGCTGGGAAAAGGAAACATAGAGTCCTTGTTTTTTTTGGTCTGCTTTCTGGAGCTTTGGGTTTCTCATCTCTAAAGTGTGGATGTTGTCCTACAGTACTTCTGAGGTCCCACCTAGCTCCCTTGACCAGGCCTGGTTCTTTCAGAGAAACTCTGTGGAATGGGCAGAGAAGGCAATGGCACCCCACTCCAGTACTGTTGCCTGGAAAATCCCACGGATGGAGGAACGTGGTAGGCTGCAGTCCGTGGTGTCGCTAAGAGTCGGACACGACTGAGCGACTTCATTTTCACTTTTCACTTTCATGCATTGGAGAAGGAAATGGCAAGCCACTCCAGTGTTCTTGCCTGGAGAATCCCGGGGACAGAGGAGCCTAGTGGACTGCCGTCTATGGGGTCGCACAGAGTCGGACACGACTGAAGTGACTTAGCAGCAGCAGCTGTGGTATGAGAATAAGTCTTCACAAAGAAAAGACAAAATATAGCAATGTTACCTGGTTCCAGCCCTGTTATAAATGAGCCAAGTCTCTCCTTTATACCTTTTCTGTATACGTATTCATGGTTCAGATCAGTTCAGTCACTCAGTCCTGTCCGACTCGCTGCGACCCCATGAATCACAGCACGCCAGGCCTCCCCGTCCATCACCAACTCCCAGAGTCTACCCAAACCCATGTCCGTCGAGTTGGTGATGCCATCCAGCCGTCTCATCCTCTGTCATCCGTATTCCTGGTAATCTCACCTAATTTCTTAGACTCTAAATGCAACCTCAGGTTTCCCAGGTGGCTCAGTGGTAAAGAATCCACCCACCAATGCAGGAGACGTGGGTTCAATCTCTGGGTTGGGAAGATCCCTTGGAGAAGGGAATGGCAAGGTATTCTTGCCTGGGAAATCCCATGGACAGAGAAACCTGGTGGGCTACAGTCCATGAGGTTGCAAAAGACACGACTTGGCAACTAAACAACGGCAAATACAGCTCCAGCTCTGTGAATTCAGATTTTGTCCTCTTTGAGCTTTCCTTAGGGGTTAAATCCTCAATTCCATTTTCTCTGGCTGACAGAGATCTTCTCTTTTTCTCTCAAACAAATCTTCTTTTCTACTATGTACTTCATGTAAATCACTGCCATCTTCCCAGAAAACAAGACTCTTAAGTTTTATTTTCATATCTCTTCATAGTCAATCATTAGATACTTGTTTTGCTGTAGTGATTCCAAGATTTACTTTTTCCTCTCAATTCCTGCTATCAGATACCAGGGTATGGCATTGATCACCTGATCAGCTACATAATCAGGGCTGACCATGCAGGGCTCAGCACAAAGTAAAAACCCAGGTCTCCTTGTTCAAAAATTATTAAGAATTTCAGGGTGTTAATGGGAGATGTAGTCTGGAACCCTTCTGAGTTCAGGGCCTTGTGCACAGGATGCTTGCTCATGAAGCCAGGCCTGATTGATTTCCATCTTTTCTTCTAACTAGTTAGCATAGAATGTTTGAAAAGAGCCTCCTTTACAGGATCAGTTCAATTCAGTTGCTCAGTCGTGTCCAACTCTTTTTGACCCCATGAACCGCAGCATGCCAAGCCTACCAATCCATCAGCAACTCCCGGAGTTTACTCAAACTCATGTCCATTGAGTTGGTGATGCCATCCAACCATCTCATCCTCTGTTGTCCCCTTCTCCTCCTGCCCTCAATCTTTCCTAGCATCAGGGTCTTTTCAAATGAGTCAGCTCTTTGCATCAGGTGGCCAAAGTATTGGAGTTTCAGCTTCAACATCAGTCCTTCCAATGAATACCCAGGACTGATTTCCTTTAGGATGGACTGGTTGGATCTTCTTGCAGTCCAAGGGACTCTCAAGAGTCTTCTCCAACACCACAGTTCAAAAGCATCAATTCTTCGGCGCTCAGCTTACTTTATAGTCCAACTCTCACATCCATACATGACCACTGGAAAAACCATAGCCTTGACTAGACGGACCTTTGTTGGAAAAATAATGTCTCTGCTTTTTAATATGTTGTCTAGGTTAGTCATAACTTTCCTTCCAAGGAGTAAGCGTCTTTTAATTCCATGGCTGCAATCACCATCTGCAGTGATTTTGGAGCCCCCAAAAATAGTCAGCCACTATTTCCACTGTTTCTCCATCTGGTTGCCATGAAGTGATGGGACCGGGTGCCATGATCTTAGTTTTCTGAATGTTGAGCTTTAAGCCAAGGCTCTTTAGTTCTTCACTTTCTGCTATAAGGGTGGTGTCATCTGCATATCTGAGGTTATTGATGTTTCTCCCGGCAATCTTGATTCCAGCTTGTGCTTCTTCCAGCCCAGCGTTTCTCATGACGTACTCTGCATATAAGTTAAATAAGCAGGGTGACAATATACAGCCTTGATGTACTCCTTTCCCTATTTGGAACCAGTCTGTTGTTCCATGTCCAGTTCTAACTGTTGCTCCCTGACCTGCATACAGGTTTCTCAAGAGGCAGGTCAGGTGGTCTGGTATTCCCATCTCTTTCAGAATTTTCCACAGTTTATTGTGAGCCACACAGTCAAAGGCTTTGGCATAGTCAATAAAGCAGAAATAGATGTTTTTCTGGAACTCTTTTGCTTTTTCGATGATCCAGCGGATGTTGGCAATTTGATCTCTGGTTCCTCTGCCTTTTCTAAAGCCAGCTTGAACATCTGGAAGTTCACGGTTCATGTATTGCTGAAGCCTGGCTTGGAGAATTTTGAGCATTACTTTAATAGTGTGTGAGATGAGAACAATTGTGCAGTAGTTTGAGCATTCTTTGGAATTGCCTTTCTTTGGGATTGGAATGAAAACTGCCCTTTTCCAGTCCTGTGGCCCCTGCTGAGTTTTTCAAATTTGCTGGCATATTGAGTGCAGCACTTTCATAGCATCATCTTTCAGGATTTGAAATAGCTCAACTGGAATTCCATCATCTCCATTAGCTTTGTTTGTAGTGATGCTTCCTAAGGCCCACTTGACTTCACATACCAGGATGTCTGGCTCTAGGTGAGTGATCACACCATTGTGATTATCTGGGTCGTGAAGATCTTTTTTGTACAGTTCTTCTGTGTATTCTTGCCACCTTTTCTTAATATCTTCTGCTTCTGTTAGGTCCATACCATTTCTGTCCTTTACAGAATACTTTCACCTAATCAGGAAAGCCTGTATTTATTGTGACAGAAACTATTGGTTGCAAACCCATGGCTTCCAGATCTTTCCTGCTAGCAAATGACTAGTTTTATCTATATACACTTTGTCTATGGATTGGGTAGGAGCTGAAGTCAGGAAGTCAGTTATGACATAATAAACTAGGTAAGATATTATTATGGCTTGGCCCAAGGAGGAAGAAGTGGAAGTATGAAAAGTGGTCACATTCTAGATTAACTTGATGGTAGAGCCAACAGGATTTATTGATAGATTGACTATGGTATAAAAGGAAAGAGAAAACTCAAGGATGACATTTAAGTTTTGGCTTAAACAATTGGAAGGATAGAGAGTTCTTACTAACTAAAATGGGGAGGATTCCAGAAGTAAAAGATTTCAGGGAAAAATTAGAAAACTGTTTCAGAGATATCATGTTTAAGAAGAGTATTCTGAATTCACAGTTCAAAATGGGATAAGAGCTGGAACTAAATTTGAAAATTGTCAGCATAGAAATGGCTTTTAAAGCCATGGAACTAGATGAGATCCTCTAAAAAGTGAATGCACAAAGAGAAGCAGAACAAGGTCTAAGATGTTGGAGATCAAGTAACTAAGAACTGGTAGAAGAGACTAGGAAGAAACAGCCAAGTGCAGCAGGAGAGTGCTCCAATCCAGTGTATCTAAAAAAGATAGAACCATCGGTTCAACTGGTGTGGAGGAAGATGAAGACAGAATATTGATCATGGGATTTAATAACATGGAAGTTATTGGTGAATTTTAGGAGTACCTCTGTGGGATACTAGGGTCAAAACACAGTTGTAGTCCAAGGAAGAAAAGATTGGAAGAGGAACTAGGGAAACCAATTATGGTGAAAACTATCAAAGCTAATTCTGAAAATATAAAACATTCTATTTTTGTGCTGATTCTTGTCTGAATGATTAAATGCCTTGGGCAGGGAACTTCTGGGCAGCTGCAACTATGCCATTTTTTATAGAGAGCTTCCCAGTACAGTTATAAGTAAGATCAGTCAGATACCCTTCTAAAAATCCCTTATGGTCTCTTCACTGGACATAGACATCATGGTACAAGATGGTATTAATGAAATAAGAATGCAAAATGTATTGAGTTTAATGTAACATATTAACTCAGAATGCTTGGAAACTAGAATATTATGCAATCCTTTGTCTTGTGTGAAATAAAACAAAATGAATGAAATGCTAATGATCAAGGGAAGTTTCTGTTTTTAGTCTTTTCCAGTGTCTCATTAAATGGCCTCAGCAGTGTTATCATGACAAAAATAAATGCCACGTAGTGAAACAATTACAGCCATAATGATCAGTTTTTACCCAATGTGAAAGCTGGAAGTTTAGTTTCTAAAAAAGGCTCAAATTAAGGGGGAATAAGTGCTAGATGGGGCTTCCCTGATGGCTCAGATGGTAAAAAATCTGCCTGCAATGCAGAAGACCTGGGTTTGATCCCTGCGTCAGGAAGATCCCCTGGAGAAGGGAATGGCAATCCACTCCAGTATTCTTGCCTGGAGAATTCCATGGACAGAGGAGCCTGGAAGGCTACAGTCAATGGGGTTGCAAAGAATTGGACACAACTGAGCAAGGAGATCCAACCAGTCCATCCTAAAGGAGGTCAGTCCTGAATGTTCATTAGAAGGACTGATGTTGAAGGTGAAACTCCAATATTTTGGCCACCTGATGTGAAGAGCTGACTCATTGGAAAAGACCCTGATGCTGGGAAAGATTGAGGGCAGGAAGAGAAGGGGATGACAGAGGATGAGATGGTTGGATGGCATCACTGACTCAATGGACATGAGTTTAGGTAGACTCCAGGAGTTGGTGATGGACAGGGAGGCCTGGCATGCTGCAGTCCATGGGGTCACAAAGAGTTGGACACGACTGAGTGACTGAACTGAACTGAGCGACTAACACTTTCTCTTTCAAGTGCTAGGTTCTAGCCTCTGCCTTAAAAAAATTAATGGTTTGATAGCTTTCAAGCTGGAAATGAAGTGAAGGACAAGAAATGGCTGCATCAGATCTGTGAACGTCTGCTTCCATAATCTTAATATGTTGAAGGTAATGGCTCTTTGCTTGGGGAGGTCTACCATCAGACCTTTGGGCTTCTATAACAAAATACCATAGACTGGGTGACTTACAAACAACAAAGGTTTATTTCTCATAGTTGCGGAGGCTGGAAGTTCAAGATCAGGGTGCCAGAATGGTGGGGTTCTGGAGAAGCCCTTCTCAGGGTTGTGGACTGCTGACTTTCCACCATGTTCTGACATGGTAGAAGAGGTGTGGGACCTCTGGGGTCTCTTTTATAAGGATACTAAGCTCATTCGAGAGGGTTCCAACCTCATGACCTAGACACCTCTGAAAGATCCCATTTCCTGATACCATCACACTGGGTATTAGAATTTCAATATATAAATATGGAGGGTCAACCTAAAACAATAAAATAGCCAGTTATTTCCCCAATAAAACAGGTTTATTCTAGACAGCAAAGAATTACAATTCAAGACATGCAATTATGGTGAACCACATTCAAGTCCACATGCAAACAAAGGAAAGGAAACTCTTTTATAGAGGATATTGGGAAGTTGGGAGGGACCTGTTATAAATGAAAAGGCCATTGGAGAAAACGCTGAGCTTGATGTATACTGGCTTTCCGCTGGCCAATTTGTGACACTCTCTCATTGGCTGAGCTGTTACCAGACAAGAAGAAAATGTTTTCTCCTTTTGTTGGTGGTAGTAAAGTAGTGGTGTCACTTCCTGCTGGAAATGCAGAGTAGTTTCTTCCTGTTGGGATCTGTACCATTGATTGATATATAGAGGGCATATGCATGAGAGCTTCCCTGTCTGATCGCCCAACTGCATTTTAGTGAGGTTTCCCTTTATTAATTTTCACAGTGGGCACGAATTTTCAGACTGTAGCAATCAGGGAGAGAGATTTTCAAGTGACCTTTGTGGCTAGAATGTATGATTACTTGGCACACAAGGAGGAAGCACTGGAGAAGATGGAAAGGAATCCACTTAAGTGAAATTGCAGGTTTTAGACCATCCGGATAAATTCAGGTGTGTGATTTCTCTCAGTAGGGTTTCTGACTACTTTCAAACCTCTGATTGATTTTGAACTTTTTATTTCCTACTTTATATTTTTCTACTATTTATCTTCGCCGAACTCCCATAGACAGCACAGCTTCAAAATATTCCTAATTAACCCTTTTTCTATTCCTCTCTTCCCTTTATTTCTGCAATCAGTGGCAACAGCGATCACCTCATTATCCAAGAGAAAACCTGGGAATCACCCTAGACTACTATCCCTCTCCCTAGTGCCATATGTCTTCTGTCCCCAGATATCATCTGTTTTGCTCCTTAACATATCTAGAATTAGCTCCATTCTCTTTATGAGGGCCCTGCTTTGGTTTCTCCATTCATCAGTCATCATTTCTCATTTTTCATTCTTCCGCAATGCCTCCAGCACGAACTTTCCGGAGTCTTTCATTGGTCCCAACTCTTTGACGCAAGGCCCTCCCTGCGTGACCTTTTCTCCGTCTCCAGCTCCTCAGCGGCAGCCTGGGCTCCAGTCATGCTGACCTGCTCTCCATCCCTTCGGTGCTGACTTTGGTTCCTTAAGCCATAGGGCTTTTGTGTTCTTATCTGCCTGGAAAGTTCTTCCATAATTTAGATTAAGCTCATCTCTGGGGAAGGCTTCTTGGACTCTTAAGGCTGATTTATGATTCTCCGAATAGGTTTCTCACCATTGGACCTGGCAAGTGCAGCTTTGTAATTTATTTTCCCATCTGCCTTATAAGCTGGTGAGTTCTGAGCCAAGGTTAAATGCGGTGATAGCAGAGTTCCACATCTAGTGACCTCTGTTTGTTGACCACGTTCGGGGGAGATCATGCTAACTCACAGAAGCGGTGATGGCAAAAGGTCAATCAGTAGCGTCCAATGCCCAGCCTCTGCAGTAGGAGCTAGGCGTAGAGCCTGGGACCCAAGCTAGTGGCAGCGGGAATCTCTGACGAGCAGTCCTACAGTGGTCTTTGTTGCCTCCAACTTTCTGGCTTTTTTGGAGATTCTGTGAACTGCACAATATATTTGAATAAATCTTTTTTTTTTTTTTTTTTTTCCATTTAAGCAATGCTATTGGCTTCTGTGGTGTGCAACCAGGAATCCTCACGCAAACCTCTAAACTGGGAAAGCCCTCAAGTTAGGTCATCCCTCTCCTGCAGTTTCCAGTCTCTACCGCACGGGGTCACTATGGAGAAGCCTGCTCCTCTCTCTTACCCAAATCCGGTCCGCTTCTGTGTGAGGTCACTGTGCAGACTGGGCCATCGAGTTGCCAGGGTGCTGCTCCTTCTTGGGTCATCTGAGGGTGCCCATATGCGGAGTTTCCCAGCTTGTAGGCCGTAGTACTTTTCTCTTTTTGCTCATAAACAGACACCTGCTAAAGGGGCATGTGCTCCAAGTTGGCTGAGCTGTTGTCAGCCAGGGAGAAAATCCTTCTTCCCGCTGCTGGCGGTAGTAAAGTACCGGTGTCACTTCCTGCTGGAAATGCAAAGTAGCCTCTTCCTGTCGGGATCTGTACTATTGATTGATATATCGAGTGGTATGTGCGTGAGGGCTTCACCTTCTGATCCACAGAATGGTGGACGCACCACAAATTCCTTGACACCCCTCCTATCAAGAGATGGGTTATGTTTCTTTCCCTCGAACCTGGTCCGGTCTTTGTGATGGAAGTGAAGCTAAGCTGAGCTAAACTTTCCAGGCCAGGTTTAGAAAGCCAGTGCAGGTTCTGCAGGTTCTCTTGGGACACTTGTCAACTGCTACGTAAGAAGTCTGGTGACCCCGAGTCACCTCGTTGAGACCTCATGTGGAAAGACCACATAGAGAGAGGTGCCTGAGAACCCCAGCTGCTGAGTCTCCCAGCCCAGCAACCAGAAACCAGCCATGAGTGAAGAAGGCTTCTAGATTATCCTTGTCCCAGCCCCGTGTGATGGCAGCTTTATGAGAGGATGGAGGAGCTACCTAGCCAGTCCAGTCAACCCCCAGATGCAGGAGCAAAATCATAAACAATTGTCAGGTAATCACTGCTTTTGGGGCCTTTCTTTCACAGCTATAAGTAACCAGATGCTCTCTTGCAGTCAATGACAAAGGAATTAAAAACGGGCAGCTAAGGAGGGAAGGAGGAATTACTGCTTCACGGGGCAGTTTCAGTTTGAGAAGACAAGAGATTTCTGGAGATGGCTGCCTAAAAATGTGAATGTGCTTAATGCCACTGAACTGCACAGTCCAAAATGGTTAAAATGGTAAAGAAACAAACAAACAAAAACCTTTATGTTTACTTTACTAAAATTTTTAAAAGGAAAAAAATCTGGGCAATAACTGATTTGGGAATAAATGTAGAAATGGATATTCATATTATTAAAACAACTGGAATCTACCCAGAACTGGTTCTGGCTCTCAGGTTTTAAAGGTTAATATTTATGTGAAAAAATATACCTCTGTCTTCAGGATGTTGATAGCTGCCCTGAAAAAAAAATAATAGTAAAAGCAGCGAGCACTGTTCATGAACAAAGTGCTAGGGATGCTGATAAGAAGACAAAGTCTCCTGTGTCTTGCAGTGTAGTGGGGGCTGGGGGGTGGTGGGTGGGTGGGCGTTTTGGGGAAGGGGGAGGCAAGCGAAAACAGAATGTGTTGGGTGATGACAAGTGCTCTGGTGAGATTAAAGCAGGCTCATGTGATAGAGAGCAACTGCATGCCCACTGTACACTGAGGCCACAGGGGATTTACTGAGGTGGGAAGAACAGGTTTAAGAATAGGGGTAGAGTTTGGGATTGGCCTTTCTTTGAAAATGCTATCAGGCGTCCAGGAGACATGTTAAGTACTCAGTGAATTGCATAGTCCGGACTTCTAGCAAAGGTCAGGGCTGCAGATACGGATTTGTGTGGTGCTAGACTGTGGTGGGATTTAAGGAGGACTTGTGAAACAAGGAACTGAAAGTTTTTGGGAACTTTGAATACTTAAAGAAACAGAAAAAAATGGGACAAGAGCTGTGAGGTCCGTTATTTTCTTGTTATAGTTATTATGGCAACCGTTTTACTGTAATCAGTTCAGTTCAGTTGCTAAGTTAATATGTAGCTTCATTTTCTCAAAATTCCAGTTTCCTCTTTAAAAGTGGGAAATGGGACACAAAAAAAGATAGTAAATTGCCCAGGGCCAAGCCATGAGCAGGTGGTAGAGCTGGGGTTTGAACCGGGCTTATGGGAATCCAATGTCCTTCCACCTGCCAAACCTTAGTACAGTGAATACGACACCCCCAAGCTTCCCTGGTGGTCCAGTGGTTAAGAATCCGCCTTGCGATGCAAGGGACACCGGTTCAATCCCTAGTCCAGGCAGATCCCACGTGCTTCGGAGTAGCTAAGCCTGTGGGCCGCAACTACTGAAGCCTTTGTGCCCGGAGCGTGTGCTCCGCAACAAGGTGAGAAGCTACCGCGATGAGAAGTCAGGGCTCCGCAGTGACGAGCAGCCCCACTAGCGGCGACTCAAGTCCACATGCAGCAACAAAGACCCACAGTCAAAAGTAAATACGTAAATCCAAAAAAAACATACAGCACTCCTGAATGAACAGATTATCCAGGTCTTTTATAAATAAAATAAAATATGTATGCTTGACTGAAATATTTATTTGAGAATTATACAGCAAAATTCCAAAATGGCATAAACTTTGTAGAGACCTTTAAAAAATGTCCCATCAAACCGCCTCTATTGTTTTCCTTGAAGAAGTACTAATTATTCAGTATCATTTCAATTAAAATGGAGCTCCTGAGAGAAAAAGAGTAGAAAGAAGAAGGAGATCATAGTTTTATACATTGTGCTGAGAAATAAGAGCCCTCCCTACATGAAGACTAATCCAGTCAAAATAATTGGCCACTTTGGTGTAAACGCCTGGGAACTCTGGGTTTCCGCAGTTTTCACCCCAACTCACAACACCCCAGATGTAAGTCACGTTGTTGACATCCTGACAGACTAAGGGGCCTCCAGAGTCCCCTTTACAGGCATCAATAGAACCATCATCTGTACCTGAGGAAGACAAGGGACAAAGAAAATCACACGTTTACTTCCATTGTCAAGGCTGTTCTCCCACCAATGCCTGTACTGACACGGGCTTCCTTTTTTTTCTTCTTCAAGTTTTTTGTTTGTATTTTTTGAACGTGCTGTGTGGCATGTGGGATCTTAGTTCCCTGACCAGGGATTGAACTCCCATCCCCTGCATTGGAAGCGTGGAGTCTTAACAATTGGACCTCCAGGAAAGTCCCAAACACTGACTTTCTTACACTTTCCTAATAGGCAATAACGATGGGCTCCCTTACAGAGCAGGCCCAAAGAGGTGTGGAAGTGCAGGTTGGGAAATACTGTCTTTTATTAAAACTCATTCTCCAAGTTTAGCAAGTACGCTCCCGTTTCCTCTACTTTGTGGAAGCATATTTCATAATGAGATAGCAATCTCAAAGTAGCATCAATGGCTGAGTGGAAAAACAATAGCAGTACCTAGTACTCACTGAGTTCTTAATATGTATTAATTGTTCACTCTTTTAACCCTCATCACACTCCTATGAGGGACAGATCGTTAGTATCCCTATTTTAAGATGAGATAAGGCACAGAGGCATTAGTGAACTTGTCTAGGATCAAGGAAATGAACTCGAACCCAGGTAGCCAGAACTTTAACTTGAAGTTGAACTTCTGAACTTGAACCCAGGTAGCCAGACTTCAGAGCTTATCCTCTTAACTGTGCAATTGTGCCTGGGTAGGTTTTGTGCTATTCTCTCCTTTTGTGCTCTGTAATCCTTAGCTCCATTTTAAGATGGTGGAGTGGGGGGAGGCACATGGAATGGTCTGTTTACTTTTTTCTCACTCTTGTGACTTTCCAAGATTTTAAATTGCTGTATCCAAGAAGTTGGGGCTTCCCTGATGCCTCAGCAATAAAGAATCCGCCTGCAGTGCAGGAGACGCAGGAGACTTGGGTTTGATTCCTGGGTTGGGAGGATCCCCTGGAGGAGGGCACGGCAACCAACTCCAGTATTCTTGTCTGGAGAATTCCATGGACAGAGGAGCCTGGAAGGCTATGGTCCAAAATGTCACAAAGAGTTGGATGCAACTGAGCACACAGATACATCCAAGCAGTTACAGGATGTCAATAACTCTGCCTTTCTCTATAATCCACTATTTGCAAGTGATTTCAATCAAGTGTCCTAAATGCCCTGCCATGGCTGGCACCCTACCTTTGGGTCGCCACCAGAAGTAGGAACTGACGTAGTTATGTTGGGTGGTAGCACTAGCATTCCTGTGATTTTGAAGGAGGGAGGGACAGGAATCCTGAGAAGCCAAAAGGGATTCCTAACGGGGGAGAACTGACCTCCAACTGGACGTTTTGAAATGAGATAGTTTGGATTTTTAATTAGAAGTCTAGGCTTCGATCCCGAATATACCATTGCTTGTCTGTAAGACTTTGTTGTGTTGTTGTTTAGTCGCTAAGTTGTGTCTGACTCTTTGTGACCACCCCCCCCCCCCCATGGACTGTAGCCTGCCAGGCTCCTCTGTCCATGGGATTTCCCAAGCAAGAATACTGGAATAGATTGTCATTTCCTTCTTTAGGGGATCTTCCTGACCCAGGGATCAAACCCGTGTCTCCTGTGTCTCCTGCTTTGCAGGTGGATTCTTTACCACTGAGCGACCAGGGAAGACCCTATACAACTTGGGGCAACTCGCATTACTGCTCTGCATCTCACTCTTCTCATCTCTTAAGATCACCAGTGTTGCAGGTGAGGAAACTTGCTCAAGGTCACAAAGTAGTAATTGGTGAGAACTGGAATGTAAACCCAGGCAGTCTGGTTCCAGAGTCTGTGCTCTTAATCACCTTGTTAGACTGCTGTATAATGGCTTAAGGAAGATTTTTCCTTTGGGTATTAGGTTGCAGGAACTTGAGCTAAGGGAAAGGGACTGAAAGAGTCTGATAGTGCAACAGTCAGTGGTGGCTTAGTTGCTAAGTGGCGTCCGACTCTTGGCGACCCCATGGACTGTAGCCTGCCAGGCTCCTCTGTCCAAGGAATTTTCCAGGCAAGAATACTGGAGTGGGTTGCCATTTCCTTCTCCAGGGGATCTTTACAGCCAGAGGCCAAAGGAAAAGGTTGGAGGCCCAGAACAAGGCGGTGACTCAGCGGGGAGGACAAAGGTGTTTGGTAGAGGCTATGGAGACATCTCCCAGAGGCCACTTTGTGCTTACCTGCACACTCCATTTCTTTTTCAAAGTAGCGACCTGGGTAGAACTTTGAGCAGTTGTTTATTAGATGAACTTCACCCCACATAAGTGAATATACTTTTTGGTTACCTAAACAAAGTGAAAAAACAAAGAGGCATTTAGAAGTTACAAATGAGGAATCTAAGTATTTACTTTAATAATTCAGTAAACCATTTGGAACATATAAGAATATATATATTCTTTAAGACATATGTAAACTTTGCAGGAGAACTCACTAGCAAATTTAGTCATACACTGCTCGTATCCCATTTCTGTAATATAGTCAAGAAGCCTTATTGAATATCTGGCCTGGGTACTGTGAGATGGGCTTCCCTGGTGGCTCAATCGGTAAAGAATTTGCCTGCAGTGTGGGAGACCAGGGTTCAATCCCTGAGTTGGGAAGATCCCCTGGAGAAGGAAATGGCAACCCACTCCAGTATTCTTGCCTGGAGAATCCCATGGACAGAGGAATTTGGAGGGCTATATGGTCCAGGGGGTCACAAAGAGTTGGACATGACTGGGTGACTAAGACACAGTACACTTTGAAAAGAATGGGATAGACTCCTTCTGATCACTGAGTCTAGTGGTGAGGTGGGGTGGGGGTGGGTGGTGATTAGAAATCTGTGATTGGGGCCTTCTCACATAAATAGTTCCAGTCTTCTTATAGTCCCTTCTTTGCTTGAAAGTCCTTGTTAGAGTGGAAACAACTTTTAAATATAAAAACTTAAAGTGAAAATACACATGAAATTATTGGTATCTACGAGTTTTTGTGTCTGTGAGGAACTCTATCTCCTAAATGATTTGAAAGTGACTGAAAGAGGATTTAGGATTTCCCTTTAAGTCACAGATTTGGGACTTGAACTTGGTCCAAGGAAAGAGAAGGACCAGATGCTGTTGCTGATTGACAGTCCGGGGAAGATGAGAAAGACCTAAGAACACAGGTTCATATACCTCAGGTATAAGGAGTGAATTTTTGTCCCATCTCCTCTCTTCCTTTTTCCCACCTTACAGCAATTTTTATGTGCTCCAGGAGGGCAGGGGCTGGGCCTGATTCATTCACTGCTGCACCTAGCCTCATGCTAGTACCAAGTAGTTACTTAATAAATATTTATGTAATTAATGCATGAACTCAGTAATTCCATTATACACTAAACATTCTATGCCAAATGACTTGGCTCTTCAATTAATCTACAAATCTCTGTCTCTACCTGGGGACAGAGATGTCTGGTTTATTCTGAAAAGACACCCTCACAGATACTACCCAGGGTGTTGTGGTCCCACCCAGGGTGTTGTGGGCTAATATTCTTTTCTTCTGGGAAACAGAGGGAGAAACTAATGCTTTCTAACACATTCCTCCAACCAGTATGGCAAGTCAGGAAGGAGTTTCTTTTTTCTCCTTCAAGTCATACCTCACATTAGTCTTTGTTTTTTCTTTTTTAATATTTATTTTTATTTATTTGGCTGGGCCTCTCTGGTGGTTCAGTGGTAAAGAATCTACCTGCAGTGCAGGAGATCCTGGGTTTGGTCCCTGGGTTGGGAAGATCCCCTGGAAGGAAATGGCAACCCACTCCAGTATTCTTGCCGGGGAAATCCCATGTGGGGGTCACAAAGTTGGGCATGACTTAGCGAGTAAACAAAATAATTTACTTGGCTGCGCTGGGAAGTCCCTCAAGTTAATCTTGAGATGACTGCCTTCTTCAGGATAAGAGCGTTCCAAAAATTAGCAATGTATTATTTCCCCTAACTCGGGATAAGCCTTCCAAAACTGGGAACTGTTGTACCACACGAGTGATTTCTGAGCCTCACAGACTGTTTCGTCCCCTGAACTCTTGTTTTGTACACTCCTGGAAGCCTCCCTCACGGCCTGCTGTCTGCTGGTGGCAATTATGTCTGATGGCGCCTATGCGCCGTAAGTCCCTGGAGGGCTGACCTTTGTCATTCCACTTTGTAGCCTTAGCGCCTCTTGTTTGTTGGCTATGTCCATGGTTTTCATCAGTGAGATTCTAGCACTTTAGCATTACTATCTTGCACTCACAGTGAGGGCTCAATACATGTGATGATTAATAAATAAGCCAATGTATACGAACAAATCTACTAGCTTATAGAAAATACGTACATCAAGAATACAATCAGCAAATTTCAAGGTGTGGGAATTCTAAAATAAGAATGACCCAGATTTATTTAAAATAAATACATTTTAAATAAAAGAAAGATGTAACTGTTCTAAATTAAAGAGGTTTAAGAAAAATAGCCGCTGAATGCAATGTGTAGACTTTGGAGCCCAGTGGAAATAATCTGTAAAAATGTTTTGTAAATGATTAAGGCATGTTCAACACAACTGGTTATTGGATGATATTATGGAATCGTTTTTATTAGGCAATGCCAAAGAATGCTCAAACTACCACACAATTGCACTCATCTCACATGCTAGCAAAGTAATGCTCAAAATTCTCCAAGCCAGGCTTCAGCAATATGTGAACCGTGAACTTCCAGATGTTCAAGCTGGTTTTAGAAAAGGCAGAGGAACCAGAGATCAAATTGCCAACATCTGTTGGATCATCGTAAAAGCAAGAGAGTTTCAGAAAAACATCTATTTCTGCTTTATTGACTATGCCAAAGCCTTTGACTGTGTGGATCACAATAAACTGTGGAAAATTCTGAAAGAGATGGGAATACCAGACCACCTGACCTGCCTCTTGAGAAATCTGTATGCAGGTCAGGAAGCAACAGTTAGAACTGGACATGAAACAATAGACTGGTTCCAAATAGGAAAAGGAGTACATCAAGGCTGTATATTGTCACCCTGCTTATTTAACTTATATGCAGAGTACATCATGAGAAACGCTGGGCTGGAGGAAGCACAAGTTGGAATCAAGATTTCCAGGAGAATATCAATAACCTCAGATAAGCAGATGACACCACCCTTATGGCAGAAAGTGAAGTAGAACTAAAGAGCCTCTTGATGAAAGTGAAAGAGGAGAGTGAAAAAGTTGGCTTAAAGCTGAACATACAGGAAACAAAGATCATGGCATCCGGTCCCATTACTTCATGGCAAATAGATGGAGCAACAGTAGAAATGGTGGCAGATTTTATTTCTTTGGGCTCCAAAATCACTGCAGATGATGACTGCAGCCATGAAATAAAAAGACACTTACTCCTAGGAGGAAAAGTTATGACCAACCTAGACAGCATATTAAAAAGCAGAGACATTACTTTGCCAACAAAGGTCCATCTAGTTAACGCTATGGTTTTTCCAGTAGTCACATATGGATGTGAGAGTTGGCCTATAAAGTAAGATGAGCGCTGAAGAATTGACGCTTTTGAACTGTGGTGTTGGAGAAGACTCTTGAGAGTCCCTTGGACTGCAAGGAGATCCAACCAGTCCATCCTAAAGGAGATCACCCCTGGGTGTTCATTGGAAGGACTGATGCTGAAGCTGAAACTCCAATACTTTGGCCACCTGATGTGAAGAACTGACTCATTTGAAAAGATCCTGATTCTGGGAAAGATTGAAGGGGGAAGAAGGGGATGATAGAGGATGAGGTGTGGATGGCATCACTGACTCAATAGACCTGAGTTTGGGTAAACTCCAGGAGTTGGTGATGGACGGGGAGGTCTGGCGTGCTGCACTTCATGGGACTGCAAAGAATCAGACACGACTGAGTGACTGAACTGAACTGAACTGGTTGGTTTTGTTTTTTCAAGTTTTTGCCTGGTAAAGATGGCGTATTTGTGGGTGAAATTACATGGTGTCTAGGATTTGATTTGATATCCTCCAGGGGAAAAAAAATAAATTCACTGTGGGGGAATATGTTGATAAGCTCCTGTTGTCATTCAGATCCTTTCTCCACCCTTCAATGCTCTGGCCCCTACCCTGAGAGCCGGAGCTGGAGGGACTGCCTCAACAAGAGTAAGCTCGCCCCTGGTTTCCAGCTGCTTTCCAACAAAGGACTCCAGCAGAAGGAAAAGGAGGGAAGGAGAGAGGATAATGAGATTGGGACTGGCTATAACCTTCAACCCGAGGTCATTGCTTCTCGCAAGGTAGCATGCTGTGCCTAAGACCTCTCTCCTTCTGGTAACTTCTTCACCTTACACCTTCAGATCTAGGAAAGGTCTCAGTTCTGGGACTGTTTGACCTGGATTCCTGCACAGCTCTTGTGGTTCCCCAACCTCCCACCCACTTTGTTATTAACTCCTTTATAAATAAACTTTCCTAATTATCCTATTGTGATTGATTCAGGAAGCTAAAATAAGGATGGGAGAATGTTGGTAACTGAAAACTGCATGGTGAAAGCAGGTTTATTATACTTTTATCTCTACTTTTGTGATTGCATATAAATGTACATAATAAAAGTTTTTAAAAAAGAAAACAGGGAATTCCCTTGTGGTCCAGTGGTTAGGACTCTCACTGCTGAGGGCCCAGAGTCAACCCCTGGTTGGGACATTAAGATCTGGTAAGCCATGCAGTGCAGCCAAAATAAAATAAAATGTTGGTATTTAAAAAAAGAACAAATAAAAGAACATAATACTCTCTGAATAAATTAATTACTAATAAAATTTTAGCATTTTGTAAGTTTTGGGTAGTCAAACATACCACAAATTCAGGTTCATTTATATGAATATTTTATACTTTTCTCATGGCTTAGCTGGTAAAGAATCTGCCTGCAATGTGGGAGACCTGGGTTCAATCCCTGGGTTGGGAAGATCCCCTGGAGAAGGGAATGGCTAACCACTCCAGTATTCTGGCCTGGAGAATTCTGTGGACTGTATAGTCCATGGGGTCGCAAAGAGTTGAACACAACTGAGCAACTTTCACTTTATACTTTTCAATATGGCAATTATAAAGAGTGTGTTGCAATAGGAGTCTATTAGGCAAAGGCAGTGAAGCTATTTACAAAGAAAGTTAAGGGATCAAAAGGAAGCTAAATTTCTAGGCTGACTTCAAGATGAGGGGACAAGTCCTGTCTAAATTAATTCTAATCTATCTCTAATTTATTAGGTCTTTCTAATGATTTGCCCCTAAGCAAAGTATATCTTTTATTCATGTGAATGTTCACCTCAAGTCATCTTAGAAGCACAAAGGATAACTTCTTTATGTTATCTCTCTCTTTTTGGGATGTTGGGGTGTGAGTCAGGAGAACAGGGGAGGGCAGAAGAGGGAGGGGAAAGGCTGTGGGGTCACTGACTTGGCATATACTGTGACAATACCTTTGAAAAACATTTTATCTTTCATTCATATCATTCCAACCAATCCAAAAAGTCCAGGCTATATCCCCCTGTCACTCTGTTTATCTCTTGGTGAATGGTTACCTCTCAATGGATGTTTCACTATCGCAGAGTATAGGTATCCTCGAAACTCTGGGTCAGGATCAATTACATAATTTGCAGAACCAAATTATTTAATTTTAAAAATTAAAAATGTGAGGTGGGGCCCCTGCAAAAATGATTGAGAATTTCATGATGGTGACAGCAGGTTAGTACAGCAAGCACAAGGCCCTTCGGTGCCCAGAGCTTGGGGTGCTGAGCAACCACGCAGGTCCTCTGCCCGTGAGGCGGCCCTGGTCAGACTCTCACTTTTCTGGATTTGATGCACTGTTTCTCTCCGAACATTGGGAGATTAGCTCCTATGCGTTTCTCCTCCTATTCATTTTTCAACCCCTGCTTTCTGATGAACAAACTGTAAAACATACCTTTTTCTCGGCCCCAGCCAGAAATGATGCACTTATGGTTAGGCTGAAATAGATATGGAGACCATGGGACGCAGGCAGGGACGGATTTACTCAATACACATTCTTTTTGATTTGGGCGTTTTTTCATTTCAATCAAAGCTATGTCATTTTGGTAGGTAGTTCCATTGTAATTCTCATGGATAATAATTTGATTCACGAATTGAACAACTATCTCAGTGTCAGGTTTTAACCAGTCTGTAAATGATGTCCATAATTGGTAACGATGAATTCTGCTGACTCTGTAACAGATAGGAAAGGGGGGGGGGGAAATATATTGAGTTGGGGGGTGGGGAAGCAAGTACAAATTGGACTTCTGATGCTTCATCTTTAAGTTCTCCCCTTTTAAGGAGCTTTTTCATTTTGCCAGATTTTTTTAATCCTTTCTGCCATGAAGCATTGCAATGAAATTTTCTTAGGACAGAATTAAAGTCAGTGGATAAGTGTAGAAAGGAATAGTTCATCTACCTGCTAAATATTAGGGACATAAAGGTCTCACTACTTACCAGAGATGCCAACAGTAGAATGAGTTGGCTGCCTCTGACGTAAGAGCATGGGAATTGAGGGTATTTAAGCAGAAAGCAGAGAGCATCTAGCCAGGAATGCACTTGAGGAAGTGGGGAGTCAGTGCACAGGATCCCAGAGGTTCCCAAGGTGAAGACCTGGGAACCACCACTGTAACCTTTAAAACTGACTTCATCCTAACTTTGCATTGTATTTATTTGCTCAAGAACCTTTACTGGGTCTTATTTGTCTACAGAGAGATACTTGTGTTGAGTATTGTATCTGGAACACAGTAGCTGTTTTAAAATTTGGTCGAAATGGTGAATGGGCTAAATATTGCCTGTCCTCATGCCTCACTCCATTTTCTTACCAATTTTCACCTTGTGGTTTCCAGCAAATTTGGCATCTACTATTACTTTCTTGGGCTTCCCAGGTAGCTCAGCTGGTAAAGAATCTGCCTGCAATGCAGGAGACCCTGCTTTGATTCCTGGGTCAGGAAGTTTGCTGGAGAAGGGATAGGCTACACACTCCAGTACTCTTGGGGTTCCCTGGCGGCTCAGACAGTAAAGAATTCGCCTGCAATACAAGAGACCAGGGTTTGATCCCTGGGTTGTGAAGAGCCCCTGGAGGAGGGCATGGCCACTTTAGTATTCTCGCCTGGAGAATCTCTATGGACAGAGGAGCCTGGTGGGCCACAGTCCATGGAGTCAAAGAGTCAGACACGACTGAATGGCTAAGCACAGCACAGCTTACATCACTTTCTCAGGGAAACACCTTACTGTTAAACAGTGGTGTCCTAGGAGCTAATGAGGTGTTTAGGATGTTTTTATTTACACTCAATGTTCTAAGAATTAATAAGAACAGCATTCTTATTAATTTTGGTTATATTTCAGGATGAGAGGTCCTAAATATCATTCAAAGATTAACTGTTCATCCATTCAATTTCCTTAATAAATGTTTAATGTGCCGAGTGAACGTAGGTAAGCCAATTAGGAAGCAGATGGTAAAATCCAGGAGAGAGGTGGGAGCATGGTAATAGTGGAGATAAACAGAAACTTTGAGAATTAAATAACTGGCAATTAAAAACACCATCTGGAAGAAACTGTGGTACATATGTACAATGAAATATTACTCAGCCATAAAAGGAAACACATTTGAGTCAGTTCTAGTGAGGTGGATGAACCTACAGCCTGTTATACAGAGCGAAGAAAATCAGAAAGAGAAAAACAAACACTGTAGATTAACACATATACATGGAATCTAAAAAAATGGTACTGATGAACTTGTTTGCAGGGCAGGAATAGAGACTCAGACATAGAGAACAGACTTATGGACACAATAGGGAAGGAGATGGTGGGACGAACTGAGAGAGTAGCATTGAAATACATACACTAGCGTGTGTTAAACAGAAAGCCAGTGTGAAGTTGCTGTATTGCGCAGGGAACTCATCATGGTGCTCTGTGACAACCTAGAAGGGTGGGGTGGAGGGGGAGGTGGGAGGGAAGCTCAAGAGGGAGGGGACACATGTGTACCTATGGCTGGCTCATGTTGATGTACGGCAGAAACCAACATGACATTGTAAAGCAATTATCCTCCAATTAAAAATTTTTAAAAAATTTTAAATGACATCTGGAGCTGGTGATATACAGCTGAGCTATGTGGTAGGGTTGAGGGAATGAAATGCGATCATTTCTAGATTTCTGCCTTGTGTAGCTAGTTGGATGGTGTAGCCATCTGCTGAGAAAGGGATCATTAGGTCAGGACAATATTAGGGGGAAGGGGCAAATCATGAGTACAGTCTTATTATTATGTTTTATATTTAATTTCTTGGCCACAGTGTGGGGCAGGTGGGATCTTAGTTCCCCGATCAGGGATCGAAATGGTATCCCCTAGCATTGGAAGTATGGAGTCTTAACCACTGGATCACTAGGGAAGTCTCGGAGCTCAGTCTTAGACCTTTTGAATTTGATGTACTAATACTTCTGATA
Source organism: Dama dama (assembly GCF_033118175.1). Taxonomy (NCBI): domain Eukaryota; kingdom Metazoa; phylum Chordata; class Mammalia; order Artiodactyla; family Cervidae; genus Dama; species Dama dama. The sequence goes on along the minus strand of NC_083697.1, from coordinate 22,563,675 downwards.
TAGCTAAGATAGTGTACTGTAGGGTCAGGGTTGGAGAAGTCTAGGCTGGAGATACCACTGTGTCAGCATATGGCGGTATTTTAAAGTGCAGATAACTTTAGAAAGAAGAAGTCAGGGACTTCCTTGGTGGTCTAGTGGTTAATGCTCTGTGCTCCCAATACAGGGGGCCTGGGTTCAATCCCTGGTCAGGGAACTAGTTCCCATGTGCCACAACTAAGAGCTCACATACTACAACTACAAGACCCAGTGCAGCCAAATAAATAAATAAATAAATAAGATATTAAAAAAAAAAGAAAGAAGTCAGAAGAGAAGAGGAAGCCAGGATACACATCTAGGAACTTCAGTATTTCACTTGAGCCATAATGCTCAGTCACTGGAGGAGGAAGCTGCAAAGAAGGCAGAGAAGGTGTGACCAGAGAGGCAGGTAGAAAACCAGAAGAGTGTTGTGTTCCAGAAGCCAAGAGAAAAGGGTCGTTCAGAAGGAAGAAATGAGATTTGGTCCTTTGCTCCAATCCACGAGGATTTTTATGGGTGCCATTCAACAGATTTCTTGTCCCTCTAAAGTTTGGGTCACCTGCAGATTTTCTAAACAGGCCTTCCTCTAAGTTACTGTCAGATATGCTGAACTTGGTTTTACCCTGGCTCTGCTACAGACTGGGCTTCCCAGGTGGTGCTGTGGAGAAGAACCTGCCCGCCAGTGCAGGAGATACTAGACGCGGGGGTTCGATCCCTGAGCCGGGAAGATCCCATAGGGTAGGAAATGGTAACCCACCCCAGTATTCTTGCCTGGAGAACCCTATGGTCAGAGGAGCCTGGTAGGCTACAGTCAGGTAGCTACAGTTATGGGGTCGAAAAGAGTTGGACAGGACTGAAGCAACTTAGCACACATGCAAGCACTGCTACAGACTTGTAGGTGCTGTTTTAGCCAAGTTATCTGACTTCTGGTTTCAGTCTGCCTGTCTAGAAAATGAGAGGAATATTTGCCTCTCGAGAATGTTAAGAATGTTAAAACAAAATGACATCTATGAAAGCTCTGGGCACAGTATCTGGTCTGTAAGAGGTACTCCATAAATGGTGTTTCATTCATTCTAAAGGTCAGAACTGAAGCCAGAATTCTGAACTCTGTCCTCCAGGCTGACCTTGACCCATGCAAATGAGCCAAGTGAAACAGCTTGTACCTACAGGTTCGATCCGCCCTGCCAGCTGAGGTCAACAACTTGGTCTGTGGGGAACATAGTGGGTTCTGAGGAACTGGCCTCTGGCCTCCTGATCGTGAACATCAGAGAGGGTGTTTAGCAGACAATAGAGTGGAACTTAGTGATTTTTCTTACATAGGTTTTTATTTATCATTTTACTTTATCACAACCTCTGTTACCTAATTTCATTGTTTCAGAATCAGGAATCTACTGGAGAGGGTTTTTTGTTTTTTTTTTTTTACCTGACACAATGTGCAGCAGTCAGAATCCAGCAGCCACCGATGTAAATTCCTCCACAGTGGATTTTGTCACCTTCCTTGATTGCCACCTGCCATGGGAAGTCTCCCTGGAAAGACATTCATGTGGTCACGGCCATCCTGCCGGACAGGTGGCTTGAAAATTTCCATTGCAAGGTTCTCAATCTCTAATAATTTCCATCCCTCCCCCCGACTTTTTTTTCCCCCCCAACTTGGGTGGCTCCTGGGAAATGACATTATAACTTTTTGTGTGGGTTTACCATTTTTGCTGGCTTGCCTCCTACGACTCGCTTCCTTCGAATGTGCATGTTGTTTTTAACGCCACAGGATAGTTTAGGCAAAAGTGACTTTGTAAATTTTCTTTCTTTAAGAAAAGAAGAGATTGTATCATTATGATTTTTGAAACCATTACCTTCTGGGCAAACTTCTTGATTATCTATGCCACAAAAACAGCAGAGTCACAACAAATATGAAGCAGGCCAGTTTCATTAGTAAGTTATTTTGGATGCTATTCACCTTGCTTAAAAATTCTGGCTTAATATTAAAAATTAAGCTTAAAATTGGCTTGGTTCTCTGACGTTCTACCTAAAGGTGGAAGGAGGTTGCCTAAGGGGTTACTCACTGACCAGCCTCTGGCAGATAAGAGAAGCCACACGCCCAGACATTACTACTATGACAGTTCAAGATGGGGTGACATCTCTGGATGAGGTTCACAAGCAGAACTCCAGAGTCTCTCTTTCATAGTTCTTACTTTCTAGAGACTGTTTATGTGGGACTCTTCAGTAGTATTAATACTAACATTAATGATGTTAATGTTGAGTTCTTTCTGTGTGTCAGATCCTATACTAAATACTTTGTATATAGCTTGTATCACTTAATCATCATATTAACACTGAGAGGTAATGTGCCAGGAGCCCCTGGACAATCCAGGATAAGTAGGCTGGGAGGGGGCTGTATTTTTAGCCGCTTAACATGTGATGGTGTTTCCTTCCTCGGTGAGCACTCAGACATAGCACACTTATCACTGGGAGGCATGCTAGAGTCAGGCTTAAGACATGAATTTGCAAGGGAATTCATAACAAAGGAAGAAAGTAAAAGTATAAGATGCTCTTCTTATAATCACGCTCTATTTTATCATGTCATGAAAATTTTTGTAAACTTGCTTCTTAGTCCCAAATGAGAAATGAAAATTAATATCACTGTCAATTACTTTGAGCACATAGGAAAGAGGTAGGTCCTCAAGGGAGAGAAGTTGTGAACAAATGTGGATAAAAGATTTTGGGGGAGTCCCATCTAGCCTAAGAACTAGGTTACGGGAAAAGTGTGATGATAAATTTTAAATTTCTGCTTGTACCTTTAAGAAGGGAGGCCCCCATCTATTGAGGACTGTCAAATCAGCTTGGATTGAACCTGAAAATTAATTTATTACCCTGAGTAGAAAATAAAGGGCCTTTGTTGGAAATCCCTCTGACTGATTTGAGTTCTAAATCTTCCACTCATTGCCTGATTTTTAAAAACTTGCTGATGAACTCTGGGGCCTGGCAATCAGAAGGGAGTCTTACATGAGCTTCAGTTTTCAATCCTCCTAAAATAGGGAGATATTTCACTCCCAGTTTGTATTTGAGCTTGTTACTAACCTAAGGTCACACGGCTAACAAATTACTAAGTCAGGACTTAATACGTCAGCTTGACTCAAAAATTCCTATCAGTTACTGTCTTCCCAGGAACTTAATACTTTATTTAAATTTGGCTCTCAGTGTAGACTTGGCCAAAAAACAGATCTTCACAGACTTCCTGTTATCGTGGTTTAAAATATTGCAAAAGAATCTATTATTTTTGTACTTAAAATGTATGTCCTGGGTCACACATGAAATCTGGTTGGCTTTGACAAAACTGACCTGATAAAGCTCATAGCCAATAGAAAAACTATATGTAGAACTAGACTATTTTTTTCATTTCAAAATAAGCCATGTATATTAACCCATTTTAAAAGTAGTTCTCAAGAAGTATGTAAGCTTATTTTTCTTAAAAATGATAAGAAAAGTAGTAATGGCTTTTTGTATTTAAATTGAAATCAAAGGAAATTGGTACTTAAATCAATTATATTGCATATATGCATATATACTAACATACACGCACATGACATTAAAATGCAAATTTGACCAGTGAAGCACTAGTAAAAAAGAATAATGTTAACTTACCTGCATCCATATTGGCAGTCAACATTTCTGCTTCTTCTATAATCAAACAGAAGTTCTAATGTTTAAGTTATGTTTATAGTAAAAATTAAATCATTAAAATCATTTAAACTTTGATAATAACTTTCTGCCTAAATTTTGTCCTACCTTTAAAAAGGACAATACAAAATCATCTTATTTCCTTTCTGTAGGTAGGTAATTGTGAAGGCTCAAGACACTGACCAAAAGAGTCTCGAGCTGACATTAAAATGGGTCTTCACATTTTGTATATAATAAGGTATCTCCTAACAGGGGTCATGCAATATTTCATCAGTTTCAGTATCCAGCAGGGTTATTATTAGTCATCTGGGATGCAGAAGTCAGAACTTAAACAAGAACAAGAACAGATTCACTCTTTTTTTTCTTTCTTAGATTTCAGCTTGAAGTTATACAGGATGATTCCATCTTCACTCTGCTGTCCTAAAACATTTCAATTGTGAACAGAATCATGATTTCTTTGACCTGAGCATCCAAAGGTGAATTCCACAACAGGTTGCTCTGTTTTGGATGAGGTTGCAGCCCAGAGAGGCAATGTTACTTTGCTGCAGCGGTGCTGTGTATTATTACTGCATTTCCCAAATTTTTGGGAGGGGAAGACTTACATGTATCTGTTACACTACACCCCTAGGTTATTTTCTGCTCAGAGCTTTCACAAAAGCAGTAACATAAACCAAAGAGAAGACTTCATATTAAATGCTCAACAAAGGGCGATGGGGAAAGTCCAGTATAGCTGAGATATACTGGATATTACAAGACGAGCAGAAAGCTCCAAAGCACAGATCATAAGAAAAACAATCAATGACTTTGATTAAATAAAGATTTAAAAATTTAAAGATTAAAGACTTCTATTCAACAAGGCTCACTATGGCCAAAGTTAATAGGTGGGTGACAGAATGGAAGAAGGTATTTGCATGTCTAAAATGGGAAATAGACTAATATCTAGAATGCTAGAAGAAAGAAGACTGCGGCCCCAGTGTGAAATGAGGCAAAAGATGGGAATTGGCAAAAGGATAAACGAAAAGGAAGAGGAAACTCAAAGGGCTAGTATGCATGTGAAAAGAAACCCAGAATCATTGGTTATGACAAAAGTTCAAATGAATAAACAATGCCCTATCACTTGAGAGTATGAGACCAGCAAAATTAGGAAGCTGGATGGTACTAAACGTTAGCGGTGCGGAGGTACCCCTTTGGGGTGCTGGTGGAGGTGAGCAGCTCAGCCACAGAACGTGCAGGCACTGGCTTGTCAAATGTGTCTAACAATTTCTGGCCCAGCTCAATGCCTCAGGGAAATCTCCCACACATCCTTAAGGAGAAGATATTCATCGTTGCACGTGCGTGTGGGCTGAGAGTCCAGTACTGAGCAGGTAGAGAGTAACTTGTGGAAGATGAACACCACATAGTGTTTTATTGTGTGGCAGTTAGAAGCAACAGATTAGGCAGAAACATTACAACATGGACAGGTCTTAAAAATGTAATGCTTTGTGAAAAGATGAAAAGGAAATAGAGGATACACAACACCGTACTGTGTGAATTACAAATGTACCCTCACAAGGTAACAACCAACCCTGGATAAGAATGTATACAAACAAAAAGACACTCATGTTAAATCACATTACAGTGGTTGCTATGCGGAATGAGCGAGTCTAAGGTACAGGAGTAAAGGAGAATCAATGAAGCAAGAGAGGGACCTTGCCTGAACCAGAGATGACCGTGTGCTGGTCATGAGTGTCACTAACTCATCACTTTGCAACTGAAGTCTGAAACTAGAAAGGAAGGAAGGGCAAGAGGGAGGGAAGGGGGAAAGGAATTAAGAAGACGAAATGAACAAATACCAAAATGAAACAAAAGGGACAGCAGCAGCCTTGGAGGGCAAAATGACAAGAGGGAGGGAATACAAAGCAACAGTTGAAGTTAGCCATTTAGAACAAGGATGATCTTGAGTATATAAATGTCACTCAGGAATCCTGAGAAATCCTGAGGAGGATCAAAAGCTTCTGGTGGTCATTTTCGATCAATAATGAAGAAAAGGATGACTCTAAAGAGCTGGAAGATTTGGGGATGTCTGTTACAAAAGTAAATAAGAAAATACCTCAGGTGAAAAGATGTTAGCTTTCCTCTGGTGACAGTTTCTTCAGCAGTTGCCTTGGTTTTGAGGAGAAAGGAAAGGAAGAGAAGGGTATTTGGCAGAGGTGCAATGTGCAGAGAAGGCGCTTGGCAGGCTGTGAGCAGGGAGTGTGGGAAGGAAAGTTTACCCCACTGCGGGACAAGGCCTCTGTGTCTAAGCAAACGGTGAAACTGGTCATATATATCATCCTCGGTTAATGATTACCTTAAAATATAACAGTATAACATAAAAGCAGTGCTTGTGTTTTGTTTCAATTCTGCAAAATCCCAAGACTTTAATAAAATTTTTACTTTGAGCTACAAGTCAAGGACATGAAAAATAAAAAACCCAAAAAATTTACCACAGCAAAGCATCATTTTTACTTGAAAAAGAAAAAAAATACCATTTCAAGCTAGGACCCCTTATTCTTCTTTTCAATTCTATAATATAAATTTTCTATGATAAAAGTATATTTACCTTTAATTTCAAGATGTCTAGTTCCTAAAAACAAAAGGAAAAAACCTCACTGTAGCAAAGAGATCATTTTCACTTGAATTAAATGTACACTACTCATCAGTTTTCAGTACAGTATAACAACTTAACATTTATAAAAAGATAAAAGGGACCCATAGTATGCCACTTTTTGTAGCAAATACTTTGATTTTTTAATAGTGCCTAACAAATGTTTCCTCTTACATTTAAACACACACCAATTTTACCACAGCAAGGAAATCGTTTTCACTTGAGTTTAAAAGAGATTCATATGTTAGATATATTTGAATACATACCTAACAGCAGATTTATTATATAGTTAGACAAAAATTTATTTACTCTTTTCTAACTCATGTTAGGAAAAAGTTTATAAAGGATAAATGAAATTAAGATCTATTCCAAACCTACCTTGGCTTAGTGATTTTGATCTGTTTTCTGAAAGGAGAAATCAATGAATATATTAATATATTATTTCACACCTCTGCTCTCACTTGCTCTTTCTTAGAAAGGGAAAAATTAGGATCATTATTGAAATGCAAATCAGAGGTCACTCTAAAGACAAATAAACTGAAGCAGCAACAGCTGACTAAATGTATTTTTGATATGGATTCAAGAAGTTAACACTAAAGGGAAGCTTTAGGTTGCACTTACTCCCTTGCAGTAGGATTTTTTTTTTTTTTTTATGATTAACAAATTCTGAGGAGGGGAGGAAGGAAGAGGGGAAAGAAGAGGAGAAAATAGATAAGAAACCCCAAATATTACACTGAAACAGTGAAATCAAACTGTCGAGCTTCAGAGAGAGACAAATACTATATGGTTTCACTTGTATATGGCAGCTGAAAAATCAAAATCCATAGAAAAAGGGATAGGGTTTGTGGCTACGAGAGGCAGGGGTTGGGGAGTGGGGAAGTGGGTGAAGGTGGGGAACAGCTGGGTGAAGGAGGTACCAAAAGGTGCAAACTTGCAGTTATCAGATAAATAAAGGACGTCTCTGGTGGTACAATGGATGGGAACCCGCCCCAGTGCAGGGGACGCAGGTTTGATCCCTGGTCCAGGAAGATCCCACATGCCCAGGAGCAACTAAGCCCGTGAGCCACACTGCTGAGCCTGTGCTCTGGAGCAGGGGAACTGCAGCTACTGCAGCCGATGCACCCGGGAGCCCCCGCAATGATGAGCCCGGGTACTGCGGGGAAGAGTAGTCCTCGCACGCTGCAACTGGAGAAAGCCTGTGCCCAGCAACAAAGGCCCAGCCCAGCCAAAATTAAGATAAAAAAATAAATAATTAAAAAAAAGATAAATAAGCACTGGGGGTGGACTGCAAAGAATGGTGACCATAATCACTATGCTATATTTAAAAGCTGCTTAGAGAGTAAATCCTGAAAGTTCTCATCACCAGGGGAAAAAAATTGTAGCTACATTAGGTGATGGATATTAACTAAACTTACTGTGGTAATGATTTTGCAATATACGTATCAAGCTCGTCTTAAACTTACATTGTTGTATGTCAAGTATATCTCAATAAAACTGAGAGTGGTAGTGTCTTCCTCCCTGAAAAAAATTTTCAAATTTCTTTCTTTCCTTTCTTCACTAAGGACTTAACTACAGTTAACCAACATGAAAGTATTTTGCTCAACTGCTTTATAATCTTGAAAAGAAATGACATGATTTGAAATCCTAAAAACTTAGGAACTGATATCAATGGAAAATTAAGCCAAATTTCATTAAAGTCAAATATTAATACTTGGCATATCAAGTAATTATACATAATATAACTAATATCAATGAACTTATCCATACATATCTCCAGCATTTACTTAATGCTTATGTAGAAGGCACTTTACCGGGGGCATTTGGAATGTAGAAATAGGTAGACTCTGTTTTAAAGGCATGTGCTGTTGAAAAGGGAAGGTAAGGCAAGCATAAAGCACTAGAATAAACCATTAACAGTCATGCAGGGGTGTCCTGACACGGACACGACCACTTCACAAGAGGCTGCTGTGTCGCTTCCCAGCTTGTGTTCTGCGACATCATGTCAATGGCTTGAGATCACCCATGGTGGGAATCATTTAGACCACAGAAATGAGCAAAAGCTACAAATCAGGGAGTCCCTCTCCCTCTTCAAAGCCCACTGTTAAACATTCACCAGCACACCACCGGATTCGCTCCGTGTGAGTAAGGTGGATGCAAGGACCCACACACACTCCTCCAGCAGCCTTCCCTGTCTTTGAGGAAGGGAGCTCCATCCTTTCCGTTCTCAGGCCAAAATCCCTGCAGTCATCCTTGACTGCTCATTTGTTCTCACACCCCCATCCAATCTATAAGTGAATCATATCCAACCAGTCCATCCTAAAGGAGATCAGTCCAGGGTGTTCATTGGAAGGACTGGTGTTGAAGCTGAAACTCCAATACTTTGGCCACTTGATGCGAAGAACTGACTCATTTGAAAAGACCCTGATGCTGGGAAAGATTGAGGGCAGGAGGAGAAGGGGACGACAGAGGATGAGATGGTTGGATGGCATCACTGACTTGATGGACATGCGTTTGGGTGGACTCTGGGAGTTGGGGATGGACAGGGAGACCTGGTGTGCTGCGGTTCATGGGGTCGCAAAGAGTCGGACACGACTGAGCAACTGAACTAAACTGAACTGATGACTGCTTCTCATCATTTCCATTCCTACCAGCTTATCTTAGTCACTGTCATCTTCCCGGGATTACTCAGTAGCTTCATTACTGCTTCTCCCTCACCCTCATACAGCCTACTCCCCATGCAGCAGCCAGAGTAATCTTGATTTAAAATGTAACTCAGATCATGCCGTTCCTCTGCTGAGAGTCCCCATTTCATTCCTTAACAGACCTCCTTAGAGCTGCCCTGATCACCCCAACCTCTCCTATTGCCTGTTTTTTTTTTTTTTTTAATTTATTTATTTGGCTGCCCTGGGTCTCAGTTGCAGCACATGGGCACTTTTAGTTGTGGCATGTGAACTCTTAGTTGGGGCATGTGGGGTCTAGTTCCCTGACTAGGAATTGAACCTGGGACCCTTGCATTGGGACTGTGGAGTCTTAGCCACTGGACCCCTAGGGAAGTCCCCTCTTGCTTGTCTTGTAATCTCTCACTATGCACAGCTGGAACTCCTGCCACATGAGCCTCCTTGCTGACTGTCCCTCAAACATACTGGAATGTTCCTATCTTAGCAGAACCACACTGGTTGTTGCCTCTGCCTAGAACACTCTTCCGCAGACTTCTGCATGGCTGGATCATCATTTCCTTCAGTTCTTCACCTAAAAATAAAAGTGAGTGAGCCTTCCCAAGCCACCTTATCTAAACTTCCAGAATTTATCCTCCCTTTTATATCTTCCTTTCCTGCTTTTTTTTTTAAAAAAAGTACTTACTATTTTACTAGATATTTTTACTTATTTTTCTTTATTGTTTCTCTTCCTCCACTAGAATATAAGATCTATGCAGCTGCAGGTATTTTGAAACGTTATTCACAGTGTAATCCCAGTGTCTTAGAATAGGAACCAGCACACACAGTAAGAACTCAATAAATATCCATTGGGTAGATGAATAAATATATTAACTTAGGAAGATTTTTCCTCCAGAATGCATTAATGGGAGCATGAAGTCAGTCTGGGTGGGATGCATTAGGTTCAGTTCTGTTCAGTTCAGTCGCTCAGTCATGTCCAACTCTTTGCGACCCCATGGACTGCAGCATGCATTAGGTACCTAGTAAATATTCCCCACCTTTGGAGGTTTTCCAGTGAGCGCTAAAAAACAAAGAGCACCTGCTCACTGCTTTGAAATGTAGTAAGCAAAAGGAAGGAATTAAATATCACTTTGCCTTTCAATAATGAACTGCATTTCATGGAAACAAAATAGTTCTTCTCTACAAGATTCCAGTTAATAAATGCAGAAGGAATGTTGAATTAGAAATTCCCATTTTTTAAAAGAAGAGAGGAGGGATAAATTAGGAGTTAGGGATTAATAAACACAGACACACACACACACACACACACACACACACACACACAATACCCCCCAACACACAAAGGATAACCAACAAAGACCTACTGTATAGCACAGGGAACGATATTCAATATATTGTGATAACCTCTAAGGGAAAGGTATCTGGAAGAGAATATGTGTGTGTGTGTGTGTGTGTGTGTGTGTGTGTATGTATATATATGGATATATATCACTATGAAGTGAAGTGTTAGTCGCTCAGTCATGTCCAACTCTTTGCGACCCCATTGATTATAGCCTGCCAGGCTCCTCTGTCCATGGAATTTTCCAGGCCAGAATACTGGAGTGGGTAGCTGTTCCCTTCTTCAGCGGATCTTCCCAACCCAGGGATTGAACATTGCAGGTTCAATTCTTTACCACTGGAGCTATCAAGGAAGCCCACACCTAAAACTAACACAATATAGTAAGTTGACTATACTTCAGTAAAAACTTTAGAAAAAGAAATTGCCATTTTACAGGCCCTATTGACAAATTGGATCTAGGCAATAATTACAAAGCCTGCTAAAACCCCTGGATCAAATAATAATAATAATAATAAAACACAACCACAAAACTTTAAATTACCTTCACAACCAACTTCGTCTTCTCCCGTAATACAGTCCAGCTCACCATTGCACTTATACTGCTTTGGAATACAAACACCTGATTTACAGAGAAAACCTTCACCTCGGCAGTCTGTGCAAACACAAATAGAAGAGGGGAGGTTTTTTTTTTCATTCTTAAAATGCAATGAGATGGGATCTTAAATCAATGGGAAAGTTGCTTCTCTTCTCTTAGAAGAAAGCACTTGGGGGTTTAAAGGCTGGGTTCATCTCTACCTTTACAGCACAGCTCATCACTGTTGTCTACACAATCATTGACACCATCACAGGCCTTCTCCTGAGGAATGCGTTTCCCATTCACACATTGAAAGGAGTCCTTTTTTGGAGGAGCTGTAAAATAGAATTGTCTCTGTGAAATTTATCTATGAAGTTGTGGATGACATCTTTATCACTTGTTTGGAATAATGGGGACATGAAGATAAAGTCAAGCACAAATAAAAAGTGATATAAAATGCATGAGTGGTAGCATTAACATAATATATTAATAGGGAAAATAAATGCCAAAGCTGGTTTATGGAGGTCCTTTGATAAACTCTGAAAGCCAGCATTTATTGTGGAGGTTTCTTCTGAGACTAGGGGAGGGGATCTGGGAATCCGGAGCCCTTGTTGACACTGGCGAACACTAGTGCTCACCCATTCCTTCATGCTGACCCAGCCCCACCCGAGGCTTACCTGGGCAGTGCCAGTTACATTTTGATGGCTCTCTTTTTTTAGCACCAAATCAAAAGATTTGATCTTTAACACTATATATATAGCTAAAATATTCCAACATCAGGATGAAGGAGGAAAGTGGCAGTGATTGTCTCAAGCATAGATGTGATCACTTAACCATTCTAAAGGAATATGTAATTGGCTGGACTCCTCAAAGGAGATGCTGAGTTTCTTCTAATATTTACTTGTGTTTGCTACATCAATTTTAATCTATATGTTCCAAGAGTCAAAGTGGAATCAAACAACTTTACTTCCCATGTAGGAACCAGGATAGAAGTAATAGTTGAATGGGAGAAAGGTACAATAGGGGAAAAGCGCCAATTTGGGCTCCAAAACCCAAAATGTGATTTTGTCATTGTGTGTGACTGGAAACAGGATATCTGTAATTTGTTTGTTTACTACAGACTTGGTGTGAAATAAACAATCTCTAAGGAAGGGAAAATATTGGGCAAGTACTCCACTGACCTGCACTCTCTGTGTAACACTCCATGCCAGCCAACCCCTTCAAAATGTTGATTACTCCCTTAGTGAAAGTACATTCAGCCAAACTGCTCTCTAATCCTCGACAATGCACGTGCAGACATTCAGCGGAATTTAGATCAGGATCTCTTCCATGAGTATCAAGGGCACCTCTGCAAATCAAATAAATGAAACATTAAAGTAGAATAATTAGTGCTTTGTGCTTATAATTCTACTGTAGGAAGTGAGGGACTAATTTCCTTTTATTTTCTATGTATGGGTGATAGGTTAGGCAAGATGCTTACATTCTCTGAGATTCCACATCTTCCCCAGTAACAAGGAATATAACTCCCTCGCTGAGTTTTGTAAAGATAAAAACAATCAATTTAAACTAATTGGAAAAGTTCAAAATACAACAAGAAACCAAAAATATTGGTTTCTCCTCCTCTGTTTCTTATTAAGAAGAAATGTCTCTTTGATCAAACATTCCTGATTTCTTTCCAACCTGAGATGTGTCATCCTTGGCCTCTCCACTGGTTAACTCCTCTTTTCTCCAGAAAAGGGAGAAGATTAATTTGACTATGGAATCTTGGAAATAAAAAGCAGGCCAGGTCAACCCTGCTCTTCCATTCTCACCCTGCCCCATGCTGAGTCTTACCTGGTTGGCCCCATGGTTACCTGGGATCAGGGAGGTTGAGTTAGTTTAATTCTAACAGTTGGCTTAATTCTCTACTTTTATGCTAAGCTATGGCCTCAATTCAGTCTTAACAGTGTTAAGTGGTATTTTGACATTTATATGCCATTGCTTGGACTTCTCATTTTGTTCAGAATTTGTGTAGCTAAGAGGCTACCTCAATGACCCAATATCCTAGAGATGGTGAGTTACAGTGAGCTTCCAGAACATTCAATTGCTCTCTGCTTTTCTCTAGAAGTTAATGGGGGAAATGGGTTAAAAATAAAAGGTTCAGCAAAGATGCATGAGGCAAATGTAAGCAAAAAATTAAGCAGTAATGGCAATATAAATATCTGATAAATTACAATGAAAGGGAAAAAGAGAGCAATTAAAGGGAACAAAGAGTTTCAGATCCATATTCAGATCCATAATGAAGATATAGTAGTCATGAAACTGTGCCAAACTGAGTCGAAATATGAGAACAAATGGGAGTCATTTGGGGCAGTCTGACAGGTGAATTATCTGAGAAACCTCTCAATGTATGACTCTCTGAAAGTACTAGATAAATGCCCTCAATGAGCTCTTAAGGAATTAAGGGAAATACCCACTGGCTAAATAGAGAAGTCTGTTCATGAGTTTATACAACATATGATAAGAACAAAATACTGGGAGATCAAAGAGTGAGAGAGTTTGCTGTTAGGTTGAATCATAGGTTGTAGGTCACAAACTGTCAAAAATAAGAACTATCTCATGACTCAATTTAACGATAAGAGACTCTCACTAATGAACTACTAGCAAATGTGGTTTAGGAAGAAAAAAATTGAATGAAAAATGAAGAAGTGAGATGCAAGAAGAAACAACAAACCAAGAAGTTGGCAAACATGAAGTCCATCTGAATAACCACTGACTGAACAGCAGTACTGATAATTGCTTATTACATGATGATAGCAATTAACTTCAGGAATACATACAAATAAGGTGGAACAAAATACTGAAAAGTTGATATGGTAATGACATTCTTCGTATTATTTCTGAAGAGGGCAAGAACTTCATAAGTTAAGGATTCATGATATAAATGTGAAAATAATCATTAATGGAATAGAAATAGGATGTATATAGTTTTCAAACCAAGTAGAGGAAGAAAAAGAAGATTAAGAAAACAACAACAGCTTTATTAATCCAACAGAATTTTTAAAAGGAAGAAATAAGAGGATATGAAAAGGGTAAATAATAAGCCCCAAATAAGACAGGAAAATCAGCAATGTAAATAATCACAATAATGTAAATGGACTAACTCTTCAGTTATCATCATATTGTATTAAAAAAAAAAATGGTATGTGCTGTTTATAAGGGACACACTCAGAGATAAAGACCTTGAAAACTTATAAATAAATAAATGGGAACATATTTGAATAAAGCAATTGACATGCTTTTTTATTCTAATAGAATAAAAGTTTTTATTCTGACACATCCCTTATGTAGAACCCTGCATATGAAGCATTTGAAATATACGCAGGACAAAGGAAGTCTCAAAAAATATTTAAACAATTGTCCTCATGTGGAGAAATTCTCTCTCCACAACACAATTAAATAGGAAATTTATAACAAAAAGTTAACCAAAAACAAACTAATATATTCATTAGGCAAGTAAAAAAAAGAAACTTCTAGATTATGTTTGAGTCAAGGGGGAATTATACTGAAAATTAGAAAATATTTTGAACTGAACAATAAATGGAATACTCACTTGTAAAGGCATGCAGATGAAGCGTTAACTAGAGGGAAATTTGTACCTTAAATGCTTACATTAGAAAGTGAGAAAAACTGAAAATTGAGAAGCTAAGCATTTAACACAGAATTAGAAAAAGTACAATAGGGAAAAGCAGAGAGAGAGAGAGAGCCAAAGATAACAGCAAACATTAATGAAAACAAAGAAACGAGAGAAAATTTACAAATATAAAAGTGAAAGACAATCAAATAGACAAATCTTTGCAAGGTTGATGAGAAAAAATCAGAGAGAAAGAGTATACAAACAACATCAGGTACGAAGGAACGGACATAGTCATAGATGAATAGAGACAGTTATACACCCAACTGTACAGATGCAAATGTGGAGTATGCAACTCTAGGGATCAGCAAAGGATTTGCATCCAGAGACCTGAGCAAACCTACAGTCTGTGCGCTCAGCAGTGTTCTAAGTACTAGTCAAGCATAAACACATTTCATCCTCATGACTGCACTGTGAGGCAGGTAGTTATTATTCTCAGGTTACATTTGAGGAAGTTGAGGCATGGAAAGACAGGGTAATCTAAAGACAAATAGTTGGAAGAATAAAATCAGCCCTGGGAAAATTCAGTGAGCAAGCACTCACAGTGGAAATCCAAGGTCAAGGCAGGCCACGTTGGCCTGAGTAATGCTCCAGCTGTCTCCACACACAAACATTTTTCTATCTTGGTCTGCAAGCTTTACTGCAACAACTCCTTCTGAATCTCGTTTTCCATTTGACAAGGAAACACTAAATTGCTCTAAAATTAAAAAAGATTTTTTTAAAAGAATTAGCAATAGTCAGGCATCCATTTTTTATCCTCTTGATTAAAAGCCTCTAAAGAAATAAAATGCATAATTTTTAATTAACTTTGAACACTATGAAGATGCTAACAAATAATGGTAAGCAATTATTTTATGAGTTTATTATGTATCAGTGGCTGAGATACCCAGTTGTAACAAAAAAAATCATAAAATCCTCACATCAATTTTATGAAGACTAGGGTGATATTTATTCCCGTTTTTACACATGAGGAACCTACATTTATCCAGTTTTATACATAAGATTAAGTGGCTTGCTCAAGGTGTGAAGCCAGGAATCTGTACTTGCTGTATTGATCTGACTCCAAAATCCATGCTCTTAAAAGTAAGCCAAACAAGTAAAGAAAATGTAAGAAAGGTTTATGTATTCTCACATACTTAAGGCACTGCATGCCTGAAGAGGATGGAAGTCTGACACCGACAGAATAATCTGCACTATTGCTTTCCTCCTCTCCAACAGGTAAGGGATCTGGACTTGGGGATCTTCCTTCCTTCCATCCACAGTACCTCGGCATCTTAACTCAGCAACGCAAAAATATTTAGGTTACTGTGTTCTGGTGCATGTCACGGTATCTTTAAAAAGAATGTTTCAATCATTCTTCTGTAAATTCATGAAATGCCTGTGATAATTCATATCCAAAGACAACGAGCTTGAAACTTGCTGTCATAGTTCAAGTTTCATGAGCACTTCTTGTTCACTCCTCACAGAGCTTCAGGTACATTGTTTAAGTTTCACAAGAGTCTGATGAGTTAGGAACTACTGTTACTCACATTTTACAGATGCGGAAACCGCAGTCTAGAGAGGCCACACAGCTGTTGGTAATGGAGGGGGTGCTTGGAGGGGCTTGCAATGAAACTGACTGACAGTGAGACCCTTAATCTTCTTATTTTTTTTTTTTTGGTTGCGTGGGTCTTCATTGCCTCACATGGGCTTCTCATTGCGGGGGCATCCCTTGTCAGGGTACACAGACTGTACAGTGAGTGGGCTTCAAGAGTTGTGGCTCCCCGGCTCCAGAGCACAGGCTTGGTAGTTATGGTGCAGGGGCTTAGCTGCTCCAAGGCATGTGGGGTCTTCCTGGACCGGGGATTGAACCCATGTCTCCTGCATTGGCAGGCTGATTCTTTACCAATGAGCCACCAGGGCAGCCTGAGTCTTTTCATCTTAATCACTCCACTAGTTCACATATTAGGGTCCCAGCCTCCTCACTACATCAGGCACCTGGATGAAGTCTTGACTTGTCTGTCTCTCTGATCTGGTGTGTTGTCATTTGCTAGGGTGGAGTATGTCCCCGGCCAGCAGTGGCCTGAGCTAAACCCTGGATCAAGGCTGATGAGGCTGGGGCTAGGGAGAGGGGTAGGGGTTGGTGGGATGGAAACTGGAATAAATGATTGGGGTTGGGGGTCCAAAGATGTTCTATTTAAGTACCAATCTCATGTAAAGCATTTCCCCCTGGGTTCTAAAGCAACTCAACAGCTCTGAGAATAATCCCTTTAGCCAAGTAGAAGTGAAAGAAGGGATGGTTCTGACGGGCTGGGCAGCAGAGAGTGGCATAGGCCCTGAGGGGGTGGGAAGGACCAGCCTCAGGGTCACATGCTCTAGATTCAATGGCTGGCTGTATACTGATGATTCCTGATTTCTTTATTATCACCCCAACTACTACTGAGGATCTAGAGAAGAATTTTGAGTTGTCATTATAACATTTCGAAGGAAAAGTATTTTCTGATAGAAAATATAGTAGACAATTTTCTTCTTAATATAGTAAACTAGGCTTTTCCTACCTTCACCCGTGCATGCTCCACTTTTTAAAAACTTTGCCTCGGGACGAAAGCATTCAAAACTCTTCTGCTGACAGTAAGTTGGGTAGCTTTTCCCATTAGTTGAACACACCCTGGTACCATTCTTTGGGCACTGATAAGGAAGTTTACAAAGACACGTTCCATCGACGCATTTCTGCCATGGTTGGCAGAAGACCTTTTTGCAGGAGAGATGTGTGTATTTTGCAGTTAAGCACTTTTTATCCACGAAATCTTTTTGAGATGTGCCTGGTGTTGAAGCGGGCTATAAAGCACAAAATAAACATTAACTTAGCAACAAGCTAAAATCTTTTTAAAGATGAATACCTGAAGGAAAGAAACCAAACAGACTCACCTACTCCATAGCATTTATGAGAGTGATGTGGTCTGGTGGTTTTTAGACTCAAACAACCCTGGCTTTCAGTCCCAACTTGGGCACTTACAGTTAAATGGTCTTGAGCAAGTTACCTACCCTCACAAAACATGAGCTTTCTCATCTGTAAAATGGGGATATTATCTTCTCTCTTACAAGGTTATTGCAAGGATTAGAAATAAGATGTGTATAATGGTTGGCAGGTACTAGGCATGAAATCAGTGGGAGCTGTAATTATTCAAAAGCCAACATAAAATTCTGCCTTTGAAGAAATCAGTGTATCTCATCAGTCACCTTAAGGAGTAGCAAATTTGGTGCTGATTATAGTCTCATGGAATGAACTGATGAATGAAGTGGATTAATTCTTTTAATAAATGCAAAACCAACTCCTACTTTGTGCAAAATCCTGGTAAAATGAACATGACATTGGCTCTGTCAAGGGTTTGACATCTAGACAATAAGATAGAAATACACATAATAACTAGGGTAAGTGATGTAAGAGTCATACAAACAAGATGCAGTACTCTTAGAGATCCAGAGTGGGAGAGAATACATCTTTTCAGGGGCTTTTTTTTTTTTTTTTTTGTCACTCCATGAGGCATCGGGGATCTTAGTTTCCCAACTAGGGATCAAACTCTTGACCATTGCAGTGGGAACGCAGAATCTTAACCACTGAACCACTAGGAAAGTCCCTCCAGGTGCACTTTAAAAGGCCTCATGGAGGAAAGTCAGGTGTTAGCAGAGGGTTGGTGCTAGCAAGACACAGGGAGGGTGGTGCACATCAGTCCCTCCTGATGGGTCCCAGGTTTGTGGTGCTTCAGCTGGGATGGTCACTGGTTAGGAAACCCTGCCAAGGAGTATACCAACCAGAAGAGGGACAGGCAAGCCCATCTCTGGTAGACATGAGCCAAGGTAGACATGCTCAAGCTCCCTGGTAGACATGGGCCAAAGATGCCATCAGGACTGTGTTCTGGGTCCCTGGCCTGACTAGGAGGCTTGGGAACATCTCCAAGAAGAGCTGATGTCTGGATTGAGTTCTGAGAGTGCTCAGGAGGAGTCTACTGGCAGGGTGCGGTGGGTACACACTCCAGGCAGAACTGTGAAACCCTGACAGTAAAAACAGTGCATTTCAGGCTGAGGGATAGAGTAAGAGGGTGGTGGGGGATAAGGCAGCAGGTCCTGAGGGAGCCCCTGGGAGACTTTTTTGCATTTCTTCAAATTTGCATTGGAGGAAGATCTTTATGGAGATCAGATCAGACAGATAGGCAGGAGGCCAATTAGACCTGTGGGGGAATTCCCTGGCAGCCCAGTGGTTAAGATTCCATGCTTCCATTGCAGGGGCCCCTGTTCCATCCCTGGTTGGGAAACTAAGATCCCACATGTGTTCAGTGCTGCTAAAAAAAAAAAAAAAGATCTGCAGCAATCCAGAAGAAACACAGTGAAAGCTGGAAATAGTTCAATTGGGTCAAAAGCCAGTTGTGGAAAGTCAATGCTCTGTCTCTCTCTCTGTGCCCCAGGCATCCCTGTGAAGGATGGGCCTCCTTCTATCTGGTCTCCCCAGCCTCCGGCCATGAGTCCCCACCCCACCCCCAATCCCCACTCTTGCTCAGTGCCTTCCAGCTACAGTAACAGCAAGCTGGGGCAGAAACAAGTTAAACAATCTTTAAGGGCTGTGATGAAGACAAAAATCAGTCACTTAAAGACCACATAAAACTTTGCAAAAGTTGTGAAAGTCATTCTATCTGATGTGATTTTTGGTAAACTTTATCAAATAACCAGGAAATTTGACAAATTTATCATTAAATACACCAATTTTTGATACACTGGTCTAGAATAAAATCTACTAGTTAATACTTTCCATGGTTCTATGTGCCTTTTTTGGTAGCACTTATTAGAGTTGAACTTTGTATTATTTAGCTCCTGTACCTTCCACCGATAAAATTTAAGTGCCCTGACAGCTGGGACAGTCACCCTTTTAGGGACAATCACCTTTCTACTGAAAAAGCAATATTTTAATTGGGTGAAAAATTTTCTTTTTTTCCCAAATTTATCCCTTTCTGAGGTGTCATTTTCTCCTGAGTTTTAGACTGAAACTTGGGCAAGTGTCAATGACTTTTCAGTCATTCTTAGAGCAAAAACAAAAAATTAAAAGACTCTTGGGCCCAGGAAGAGTCATATATTGAAGGAGGAAACAGACAGAACAGGCTCCATCTTGAAAGCAGGACTCCATCTTGGGCCCGACTATGGACTGAGCTATATGCCCAGTATCTATGGAAACAACATAGAAACAACACACCAACTGGAAAACCAGACCCCCCGGAGGGAAGAGCCCCAGGGCTTGTACCTAGACTCTCCATAGCCTAAAAGAATACCCTAATTATCTGTGTAACCAAATAGAATCATAAATTCTATTATGCTTATTGGGGTATGACCACAGGCCTATTGATAATTGCCCACTGTTAACTACCTAGGCTTAAGGCATATGAATCATGGGTTAACTTTGATTGTATCTTTCTTTTCCTTTGTTCAGACTAGTTTCAGGCAATTTGGGGAGGTAGGTTTGGGCACATACACTTAGGGTATATAAGGTTTTCACAAAAACTGGTCGGGGTCCTTCGCTAAGAGGAGACTCTGCCTTGGGCCCACTGGTGTAATAAACTGCACTCCACTATCTGCATTGTCCTTCTGAGTGAGTTTGTTTCACGGAACGCGTGGCTACAACAATATAACAGCAAGTTTCCATTCCGGGTAATTATATAGACTCTGACCTTCACTTCAGAAGAAGCTTCTTTCTCCTCGCTCAGACTTGCCTCAGGGGCATGGTGGGCCTGGAATGCATTGAATGAAAGGTGAAAAACAAAACAGACCAACAACCAAAAAGACCCCCAAAAAACAAACTGAAAAAACCCTGCAAAGAACACTGAGGAGAATTTTACACTTTAGTAGCTGAGGATGTGGAATAAGCAGAAGATATTTTGCTTTTCAGCCAGAGAGATGTTGCTCATGCGTCTAATTTTGCAGAGAGCTTCAGAAGAGGAATCTGAAAAAAGGCCACTGAATTTGATGAACAAAGATGACTGGG
This sequence comes from Dama dama, assembly GCF_033118175.1. Lineage (NCBI taxonomy): Eukaryota > Metazoa > Chordata > Mammalia > Artiodactyla > Cervidae > Dama > Dama dama. Next base: position 22,543,091 of record NC_083697.1, on the reverse strand, counting down.
ATCCTTGAAGCAGAAGTTTTAGCTGAATGTCAGAGGCAGAAACCAGACCTCGATGAGCTGAGGCCAGAATGGGCAGTGAAGAAATGGAAACAGAAGCATGGGTTAACTCTGTTGATTGGTCCTGTACACAGACATGGGAGACCCAACACAGACTTTACAGAAACTTCTGCCTCCTGTCCAAGTTTCATTAAAATGAGAGTAATAGAATTTTTTAAAAAGGCATAATCAATAAGGCCAAGGAGAATGGGGGAGAGGATTATAGACTTGGGACATTATTGAAAGGTTGGAAGCCAGAAAGCAGATGGGATGGTGGTAATAGGTTTAGCACATGAGAGAGAAATGAAACCCAAACCTAATGAAGGAAGTCCATAAGAATAAAGCAAATTAACCCCCAGAGAACTCCAGAAAAGCCTAGCAACTGGGGCACCTACTACTTCTGAAGAAGATGGAGTGTCTAAAAAAACCAAAGGATTAGTTAAAAGAATGGATGTATGAATATGTTTTTAAGGAATCTGATATAAACAGCAGAAGAAACAACAAATATTTGAAAGTTGTTGTCTCTAGTTGAGAGAATCAAGGATGAGGAGGTGTGTGTGTGATAGAGGTGTTTTATGTTATGTGTGTCTGTGTTAGTCACTCAGTCATGTCTGACCTTTCGTGACCCCAAGGACTGTAGCCCTCCAGGCTCCTCTGTCCATGGGATTCTCCAGGCAAGAATACTGGAGTGGGTTGCTATTTCTTTCTCCAGAGGATCTTCCTGACCCAGGGATCGAACCTGGGTCTCCTGCATTGCAGGCAGATTCTTTACCATCTGAGCCACCAGGGAAGTCCATCTAAGCCCAACCAATTGTTAAATAAATTATTAAATATTTTAATATCTCCATGATTTAAAGCCACATGGTATTATTTGCCTTTGTAATTGTATATAGAATTAATTTAGTAAAAAAACAGCTAAATGAAAAAGAAGGTCGTCATGCTTTCAATATAGAAAACATTAAAGTTAGGCTTTGAAGGGAAAAAAATGGAAAGATAGTATCATAAAGGGCCACAGTAAAGAGATTTTTGTTGTTAGGTTAGGAGAGATTTCATCATGAGTAAAGGGTAAGGTAAGTAATCCAACGGAATGGGAAAGATTGAAGCTTTAAGAGAGAAAGGGCAAAATTGTTGGAATCAGGTTGAGGATGGGATGGGAGGTGTAACCAGAGCATGGGGGAGAAGATTGCCTTTGAAATTAAGCAGTTTTCTATTTCTACAATTTCTTATTGTAAGTAGAATCAATTTTATGATAATATTACCATTTAAAATTTAAAGTTAATGGTAATGGCAAATACCAACACTGTGGCTGCTGACAATGGCAATAATCAAAGGAAAGTTAGGAAATTATTGTGGGGTGATGGCTGAAAACAGTAAAAGTAAGGCTTTCTTATTCACTGTGTAAAACCTGATGGCAAAAAGTTTTAACTCTAAAGGGACCGGGTAAGTCACAGTTGTCCATGGATCCTCAACGTCTAGAGCAGTAGGCTGATGATCTTAGAGGACATTATTAAAGGGGTTTGTACATGCATTTTTACACCAGTGTTTGCTGTAGACAGAATATAAACTATTCCTCATACATTCATGTATATTTATCTTTCCAATGTGTGTGGAAGCTGTTAAAATTAATAAGAAGCAAAATTATTTAAATTATCACTGAAATTATATTGATTGTGTAACTTCCTTCCTTCCTACAATAACAGATACTAAAATTACAGCTACTATTCTGCCTGTAGTTGATGGTGAAAGGTAGATGGGTGGATCTAAGTATTTCCTTAGGATTTGTTTTTGTGGTAAACGTAAAACTATTTACTAAAATCTTACTTAACTCTTACTTCCAAGCAAAAGGTGAGACTGCATTTTCTTCTTGTGGCTGGATGTGGTGGTGACTTGCTTTGCACACAGAAATGTGAGCTGAAGTAACATGTATTGGTTTCAGGTAGAAACATTTAATTTCCAGTGCTCAACAATGCTACTTACTTCTGCTCTGCTACGGTGATCAGGGGAACATATGTTTCAGAGGCACCATAGAATCAAACAAGCTCAGAAGGCTGGGCCAACACATGGAGGATGTGTTCACTGGAGAGTCACCCAGACCCACAGTCTTGCACGAGAAAAAATTAACTTTTCTTAAGTCAAGCCACTAAGATTTGAGGATTGGTTCTTATTGCAGCAGGAGAAAAACCCAACTATTTCTTCACATTAAAAATGAATATAATATGAACATTGCAAAAGAGACCAAACCCACATTTGTAACTTATTACAAGAGCAAAAATTCACAAACTACTTTTCAACTTCCTTTAGACTTCAACATTGTTTGGACAGTTTTGTCTTTAACTTGGACCAATTGTAGATTGTTACAGGCTTCCTGGGATTTAGCATTCCTATTTTCTCTACTAAAGTTTTTTTTGGAAGCACCTCAACTCTCCTCTTCGTTGGCATATTAGTCTTTCCTGTCATCCTTATTTTAACTTACTTAAAGCCCTAGATAGAACTAGATCCTTCCTCATTTTCCCCACACACCCCCTAGTTGGAATTTCAAATTCTGTATTATGCTGATCTTATTCTTTTCAAAGTTGCTTGAAGGTAAAGCGTTCTCTAGCCACTGGACACCTGCTTTTCAGAGGAATGTCCTAGGATTGTTCATACATAGAAAACAGCAAAAGTATTGTTTTTTTCAAATTGATAATGTGAGTAAAAAGCTTCTCTTTACCATCAGTGGTTTTTTGTTTTTGTATGTGGGGTTTTGTTTTGCTTCCTTGTTTGTTTTTCCTTGAAGCTTTGAAGGGAATTAATCTTGGAAGAGAAGCAGAAATTTTGTTTTGGTTTAAAAAAATCAGAACTGCTATAATGCTTTTTGCAACAGTTTATTTCCTTGACTATTTGAAGTTATTGGGAAGAATAGCTAGGTCTTAACCCTGGGTCGGGAAGATCCCCTGGAGAAGGAAATGGCAACCCACTCCAGTATTCTTGCCTGGAGAATCCCATGGACAGAGGAGCCTGGTGGGTTACAGTCCATGGGGTCACAAAGAGTTGGATAGGACTGAGTGACTGCACTTTCACTTTCTTATTGCAGCATAGCCAAAACTGACTGATACAGATAGCCATCTAGATATAGTCTTTATAATCCAAAACTTTGAGAACCACTTGTCTATGGAGATTGGGACGAACTGAATCATTCTGTGTGTAAGCTATGTGTGAGTTGATGGAGTATGGCTAAAGAAGTTTTTTCCCCATTTTTGTTGAGCCTGGAATTAAAAGCTGAAAAAGAAGAGTACCAAATGTATGAAAAGTACTCTCAGTTGTAGCCTGGGACTGTCTGCATCACTCATGTGAGGTGTATAATCTTGCAAATGCAGATTCTTGGATCCAAGCAGGAGACCTCCTGAATCAGAATTTCTGAGGGAAGATCTTGGCATCTGTACTGTAAACTGGCTCCATAAAGATTCTTATACTCCCCACGGATGGAGAGCCACTCCTATCGTCCAATAATTTTCAAAGTGGATTACATAAACCCCGGGGATGTGAAGATAACCCAGAGGGTAAAATAACTTTGTATGTTTTATTGAAAAAGTAGAAAGAAAGAAATGAACCTTCACTAATATTTGAATATGGATTGGCTCTTCACAGCGTATTCATTCACTATTTATTGCGAGTCTACTATATGCTAGGCACTGTTTTGGGTCCTGGGGACACAAGCGCCAAAAGTAAATAAAGAATAAACATAGATACTTCCCTGGTGATCCAGTGGCTAAGCCTTTGTGTTCCCAATGCAGGGGGCCCAGGTTCAATCCCAGGACATGTGCGACATCCCACATGTCACAATTAAAGATTCCAAATAAGACCCAGTGCAGACAAATAAATATTTTTTCAAAATAATAAATATGTAGTATGACATAACATGACAAATACAAATACACAGTAAGAGAGAGACAGAGTGAGGGGAAGGATTGCTATTTTTGCATATAGGGTTGTCAAGGAAGACTCTGAGGAAAAATTTACCTTGAAGCAGATGCCTGAAGGTGAGTGAGCAAGCCACGTAGATATCTAGAGGTGAAGTGTCACAGTCAGAGGGAACAACCAGAGCAAAAGTTGAGGGGTAGAAGTATATGTGATGTGCTCTTGGACCAGGACGCTGGGTGTGGCTGGAGGGCTGGGAATGGCTGAAGGGAGAACAGGGGGAGATGAGGCCAGAGAATTGGAGGATGTGTGATTGATCACACAGGACCTTGTTGGCTACTGAAAAGACTTTGACTTATCCACTGGGGGATATGAGCAAATGATGTTGAGAGGGTAGGCAGATAATGAAGAACTGGTAAAGGAGATAAGAAGACGTGGCCAGTGAAGTAAAAGACAAATAAATAGAAAATGGTGACACAGAGGCAGAGAGAAGGAAGGGATGACTAGCAGTTGTGTGATACTCTGTTGGGAAGCCCCACGAAATAATAGAAAGAGAAACTGAGCAAAGAAACTTTTTGGAAGATTAGATGTCAAGAAGCACAGAGAAATGGGGTAATAATTGGAGGACATTACTGACTGCATTAAAGCCTTTGACTCTGTGGATCACAGCAAACTGTGGAAAATTCTTAAAGAGATGGGAACACCAGACCACCTTACCTGGCTCCTGTGAAACCTGTGTGCCAGTCAAGAAGCAACAGTCAGAACTGGACATGGAACAACAGACTAGTTCAAAATTGGGAAAGGAGTACGTCAAGGCTGTATATTGTCACCCTGCTTATTTAACTTATATGCAGAGTACATCATGTGAAATGCCAGGCTAGATGAAGCACAAGCTGGAATCAAGATCACCAGGAGAAATATAAATAACCTCAGATATGCAGATGACACCACCCTATGGCAGAAAGTGAAGAGGAACTAAAGAGCCTCTTGATGAAGGTAAAAGAGGAGAGTGAAAAAGTTGGCTTAAAGCTCACCATTCAGAAAACTAAGATCATGGCATCTGATCCCATCACTTTATGGCAAAAAGATGGGGAAACAATGGAAACGTGACAGACTATTTTCTTGGGCTCCAAAATCACTGCAGATGGTGACTGCAACAATGAAATTAAAGGAGACATGCTCCTTGGAAGAAAACCTATGACAAACATAGACAGCATATTAAAAAGCAGAGACATTACTATGCCAATAAAAGTCCATCTCGTCAAAGCTATGGTTTTTCCAGTGGTCATGCATGGATGTGAGAGTTGGACCATGAAGGTTGAGCATCGAAGAATTGTTGATTTTGAACTGTGGCGTTGGAGAAGACTCTTGGAAGTCCCTTGGACTGCAAGGAGATCAAACCAGTCAATCCTAAAGGAAATCAGTCCCAAGATTTGGGACTGATGTTGAAGCTGAAGCTCCAATACTTTGACCACCTGATGTGAAGAGCTGACTCATAAGAAAAGACCCTGATGCTGGGAAAGATTGAAGGCAGGAAGAGAAGGGGATGACAGAGGATGAGATGGTTGGATGGCATCATCAACTCAATGGACGTGAGTTTGAGTAGGCTCCAGGAGATGGTGAAGGACAGGGAAGTCTGGCGTGCTGCAGTCCATGGGGTCGCAAAGAGTTGGACATAGCTGAGTGGGTGAACAACAACATGGGGTCAAGATAAGGTTTCTGTTTTAGGATGGAGAATCATATTCATGTGCTTGATTATGGGACATTATAGATTATATCATCTAGTTTTAGCTGAAATAATCTTCGCAGATGGACAAGTGATTTAGAGATTCATGTAGTGAAATGATACCAGATTGACAATAATGCCAAAATACAACATCAATAAACAAGAAAACGGCAGAGTCTACACTTCCAGCTACAGTAGAAGCTGTTCATTAGCCACCCCATGGGGTTCAAGACAATAGAAAGCTAATCAGATATGAAAAGAAGCCAACCTTCCCCCAATCAATAATATTAAAGAGACTGATTGAAATATAGGTTTCCATCTAATATCATTATTGAAACTTTCCCTGTGTTTATTGTGTATGTTGCTCTTTGTAAGGTATCTTTTCCAACTAATATGATATTAAAATCAAACAAAAAAATTAAAAAACACTGTATTTGATGACATTATTTCATTAAAGATTAACAGTAAGATTATTATTAAAATACTTGTTTTTAAATTTTTCTTTTTTAAAGTGTATTTATACAGTAGAGTATATATTATTTATAAATAAATATATTCACATATACTGGGGACACACACACACACATTTTTAGTGATTACTACTATAGCCTAGTTATCTCTAAAACATGACTCAACTCCCTTAGCTGCTGTTTGTTTTTTTAAGGGAGGATCATTTCTTTGGTTTTTGTGATGCTGTAATCGTTATCCTGCTGTAAACGTTATCTTTTTATTCTAGGCAGGAGTACAGGTTAGCCTTTTTTTATGCTGTGGCACATGGATTGTGGGATCTTAGTTCCTCAACCAGGGATTGACCCTGCACTCCTGTCAGTGAAAGCATGGAGTCCTAACCACTTGCCCTCCAGGGAATTTCCCAGTGAAGGCCTTTTAGATGGACAGTTGGTTATTAGACAACAAACAAGAAAAAAAAACAATCTACTATCCCACCCCGGTGTACAGCCATATAGCGTTACCTCTGATTTCTTCACTGCGTTTGATTTTCGTTTTCCAAAAGTAGCCTATAAACAAAAGAAAAAAACAAGATCAATTAAAACCAAATAGAGCAAAAGTCCACCATTTTCCCTCTGACTGTTTGCTGTAAAAGAGTCAAAAATTCCCCTTCTACTGCTAACTAGTTGTGTGATTTTTGGTAAATGACTTTACCTTTATGGTTGCTTCTTCTTCTGTGAAATGTGGAAAATAAAAATAATATCCTCACAGAGCTGTTGTGAAGAGCAGAAATACATGGGAAGGCAGAAATAAACACTTGGGATCCTGTACAATGCTAGTGTGATGCTGACTGCTAGTGGCAGACTGCTTATGGCCCCAACTCTACTATTATTCATCCTATCCTTTGCTGTTATCTCTTCCTTCGGAGAGGGGAGGTATATTTTCCTACTTCTAGATTCTGGGCCTGGCCAGTGACTTGCTTTGGACAAGGAAGTCAGCATGTGTGACATAAGAGATGCTTGGAGGGTACTTGTGCAACTGGGTTTGTCTTTCTGTTTCTCTGCCATAGCTATGGGAAGAAGATGATCAGGCCAGCAATGAAGAATCGCTCCAGCTGAGCCCACCTTCACTGAGATGATCTCCAGCTAACCTGTAGGTGAGTAAACTAAAGTTACATGCCACTGAGATTTTGTGATGATTGCATTATGATGGCCAACAGGTACAATAATGATTTTCCTGGAAAAACACTGAGGAATAAGATGGAAAACTTTCAAAAAGAGTAAGCAATATAGACTTTTGTCTTTCTTCCAGAAGTGAATAAACAGCTCATATCCTGAAAGTTAACAATCACATCAGAAACATTTCTGTTGAAAGAGTCTTAGGCCCTATGTGGCCTCAATTCCTTCTCATCGTGGGCTTCACTAGCAATTTTTTCCTCCAATTTTATTTCGGGGTTATTTCCATCACTTTTGCCTCAGAGAGTATAAAACAAAACAAAACAATGGTATAGTTTCTTGGTCTTGTTCTTTTTATAATGAATGTAAAATGGATGAAAAAAATTTTCATTTTTAATTGGTATTTTAAAAAATAGAAAACACACAGAAATATTACAAACATATTCAAAAGCGTGCCTGTAAAAATTATATTTCTCTCCTTCTGTTATCCATTCAACACATTCAAGCACTACCTCAGAGTCAACCACTTAATAGTCTCTAGTGAACCTTTCCAGAGATCATCAGTGCATATGTGAACCCACACTTTACTAATTCTGCACCCCCAACACCAGTATAATTTACAACCAGGAGCCCACAAAGAGCATTTAGATTGTTTCCAATGTTCTGTTATTATGAACAGTGTTGTAATAAATCTCCTCATATAATATACATCATTTCCCCCATATGCTAAGTATATTTGTCAGTACTTACCTGGGAGTAACATTACCGAATCAAAGAAATGAGCAGTTTTAGTTTTGAAAGATATTGGCTAATTTCTCTGTCTAGTGTGCATGCTCAGTTGCAAACTCTTGTGACCCCATGGACTGTGGCCCACCAAGCTCCTCTGTTCATGAAGTTTTCCAGGCAAGGATACTGGAATGAGTTGTCATTTCCTACTCCAGGAGATCTTCCCCACCCAGGGGTGAACCTGGGTCTCCTGCATTGGCAGGTGGATTCTTTACCTGGGAAGCCCTTCTGTCTCTAGAAATTGCTCAAATTTGAACTCTTATCATCAATATATCAGTTCAGTTCAGTCGCTCAGTCATGTCTAACTCTGCAACCCCATGAACTGCAGCACGTCAGGCTTGCCTGTCCTCACCAACTCACGGAGCTCACTCAAACTCATGTCCATCATCAAGTTGGTGATGCCATCCAACCATCTCATCCTCTGATGTCCCCTTCTCCTCCTGCCTTCAGTCTTTACCAGCAAGAGGGTCTTTTCCAATGAGTTGTTTCTTCACATCAAATGGCCAAAGTATTCGAGTTTCAGGTTTGTTGAAACAGTTTCAGCTTCAGCATCAGTCCTTCCAATGAATATTCAGGACTGATTCCTTTTAGGATTGACTGGTTTGATTTCCTTGCAGTCCAAGGGACTCTCAAGAGTCTTCTCCAACACACAGTTCAAAAGCATCAATTCTTCGGCGCTCAGCTTTCTTTATGGTCCAACTCTCACATCCATACATGACTACTGGAAAAACCATAGCTTTGACTAGACGGACCTTTGTTGGCAAAGTCGTGTCTCTGCTTTTTAACGTGCTGTCTAGGTTGGTCATAGCTTTTCTTCCAAGGAGCAAGTGTCTTTTAATTTCATGGCTGCTGTCACCATCTGCAGTGATTTTGGAGCCCCCCAAAATGAAGTTTTTGTTGTTTTCATTGTTTTTTTGTCTGTTTTCATTGTTTCCCCATCTATTTGCCATGAAGTGATGGGACCGGATGCCATGAGCTTTAAGCCACTTTTTCACTCTCCTCTTTCACTTTCGTCAAGAGGCTCTTTAGTTCTTCTTCACTTTCTGCCATAAGGGTGGTGTCATCTGCATATCTGAGGTTATTGATATTTCTTCAACCCCATGGACTATATAGTCCATTGTATTCTCCAGGCCGGAATATTGGAGTGGGTAGCCTATCCCTTCTCCAGGGGTCATCCCTTCATCCCTTCATCCAGGGTATATGACAGGGCCTATTTTCCATTTTCTTGACCACAGAACACAAAACATTAAACATTTTTATCTTTGTCAATTAGGTATATAAAAATGTCATCAGAGAATAATTTTATCTGCATTTCCCCCCCAATGACTGAGGTTGACCACCTTTTTTTTTTTTTTTAATTAATTAACTAATCTCTGGCTGTACTGGGTCTTCACTGCTGCACACAGGCCCTCTCTAGTTGCTGCAAGTGGAGCCTCCTCCCTCGGTGCGGTGCTTCTCACGGCAGCGGCTTTGCTTGTTGCGAAGCACAGGCTCTAGAGTGCGTGCGCCCAGCAGTTGGGGTGCACAGGCTTCGTTGCCCCACGGCGTGTGGAATCCTCCCAGGCCGGGGATGGAACTTGTGTCCCCTGTATTGGCAGGCGGATTCTTAGCCACTGGATCACCAGGGACATTCTAGATTCATTGTCATTTATCAAATTTAAGAAGTTTTTGGCTATTACTTCTTCAAATATTCTGACTCTCTCTTCTCCTTCTGAGATCCCAGTTGTGTATATACTGATGGTTTCTCTTTTTATTCTTTTTTCTTTCTGCTCCTCAGATTAGATAATTTAATTGACCAATCTTCAGCTTCACTTACTCCTCCGCCTGCTCAAATCTGCTATTAAAACCCTCTAGTGAATTCTTTGTTTTACTTTTCAGTCTAATTCCTTTTATAATTTCTATCTTTTTATGGATATTTTCTATTTGTTCCTACATCCTCCTTGTTTTTTTTTTTTTTGGCTATTTGAATATATTTAAGATGTTTGACTTAAAGTCTTTGTCTGGTGGCTACAAAGTCTGTCCTTCCTTAGAAATTTCTCCTGTGAATGGGCCATATTTTCTTGTTTCATTGCATGCTTCATATTCTTTGTTGAAGATTGGATATTTTGAATATTATAATGCTGTAATTCTTGAAATCAAATTCTTTCTTCTCCTCAAAGTTTGCTTTCCTTGACTCCTGTAGATTATAGCTGTTTACTAATTTTTCCAAATTGTTTCTATAAGGATTTTTTTTTGTCATGTGTGGTTTCTGAAGTCTTGGTTCTGTCAAGCGAGTGTATGCTCCTCAGTTCTTTTTCTTGTCACAACAAAAATTTGGAGTGACGGACATTGAAGCCCCCTCGGCAGGTCACACCTCTTGGGTCTTGGACAGACCAGTATTATAGCTCTTAAATAAATCAATGCTACAGCTCTATTTTATTTAGATGATAGCAGGAAAATCCATCTTCGAGGTGTGAGGGCACTTGGATCCAAAGACGGGAAGAGAAGAGTGCCCCATCGTGCAGGAGAGAGAGAGAGAGAGAAGAGGGCTTTGGCTCTTCTTTTTATATGTTTTTTTGTTCCCCCTGAGCCTGCCCTATGCAAACTGGGCTTAGGCAGGAGCACTGTTCTACCTGAGGTCCTCACTCTGGTCCCCGGACCTTCCTTTGTTCTATTTTCGAGGACTTTTCCCTTCCAGGTCTTTTAGCCACTGCCATTTTGAACTCCTTTTCCCTATTCTAACTACCTAACAGTTCCTTTACCTTGCATTTATCTAGGATTTAGACAAAGATTTCCTTCCACACAAGGAACCAGAGAGAGAGAAAGAGAAAGGGAAAGGGAGAGGGAGGGGAAAAAAGAGAAAGGAAGGAAGAAGGAAATAAAAGAAAGAAAGGAAAGAAGGAAAGAAAAGAATAAGGAATCCTTGAAACTGAGAACAATAAAAAAACCTCTTCTGAGTTTGCAAATTGGCTCTGCACTGGGGCACATCAGTGCTCAGCACTTAACCAGTGTTTACAATTCTGTCTTAGCTTTTACTTCATGCTTGCACTGAGCCTGAAGATGTAGGCTTAGGGTCTTCTTAGGTGTTTTCTGGGCTTCATCTTGCACTGGGCATGTGTGTTGATTTCTAAATTCCCCAGGATACACAGGGGCTTTTGAATGCCCTAATTTCCAATGAAAATGTTTCCTTCCAAGCTTCAGCACTCTATTGTAGGCCTCAACCGTTATCTTTTGTCTCAGGTGGGGGTAATTGTTTATTTGCTTGCCTTTATGTTTTTGAGGAATGCCTGCTGCCTTTCCACTCTGAGTTCCAAGTTAGATGAAACAAAGACAAATTTATTGTTTCAGTCTTTCAAGTAGCCCCTGGATAGGTTAGAACAGACAAACACAATTTCTTTTTAAATAAAGTCTGCTCTGCTCCATTTAGAACTGGCGACTAGAGTTCCACACTGGGAATCTGGATTGCTATCTTCAAGACTGCCACTGAGTTGATATCTGGGTGGGATAAGAGCAAGTAGAAATACTGCAGTTTTCCAACCATTTTTAAGTTGCCTTTTTACTTCATTCGGCATTCACTTGGATACTGTAGGACTTTGATAACTGGAGTTCTGACAAAGTTGGTTTTGAAAGTTTGCTTGACTTTTCTACTTTTTTTTGGTGGGGGGACAAGTGTTTGGATTTGCCTACTCTGCCTTGCTAGCTGACATCACTCTCTGCACTGTGTATTGCCTCTTGTGCATATTCTATTTCCAGATCTCATCATTCTGTTGACCATCACCCCAGTTCTTTCCTTCCAAAATACTACCCATATAAACCAAAGTTTATAATATGCTTTTAGGGTTAAAAAAAAATTAAAGGTTTTGGTCGGGGATTATGTCACAGCCAAGCATATCACAGTATTTTACCATATTGACTAAAATATTTGGCTTCCCTATTCATTACTGGGGCTTCCCTGGTGGCTCTGATGGTAAAGAAGCTGCCTGCAATGCAGGAGATGGTTCGATCCTTGGGTTGGAAAGATCCTGCAGAGAAGGGAATGGCTACGTACTCCAAAATTCTTGCCTACAGAGTTCCAAGGACCGAGATCCCTGTTCCTTAGTATCCCTTTGTTATTGACACAGTAGCCACTACCTCTGCACTCTGAGTTTCTTTCCCACCCTTTCCTAAGTCCCCTTACCTCTTTGTCTGGATAGGTTCAGTAAAACCAGGATTCTCATTTCACTGTTAGAACAACTTCACTGCCAGCCCACCCCATCATTGACATAATCCACTTTCAAATCAGTCCATCAAAATGTTTTGATATAAAAAAGGAGTGGGGCTTTTTATCCCTGAGAAGGAAATCTGCTCCCAGCTTTTAAAATACAAAAGTTTCCCTCAGCTGTACATATTTTATGTCATGTTGAAAATGTAGAGATACATTTTAAAACTTAGAACATATTTATGTTGTCTCTATGGTTGTTGCAGCCATGAAATTAAAAGACGCTTACTCTTGGAAGGAAAGTTATGACCAACCTAGATAGCATATTAAAAAGCAGAGACATTACTTTGTCAGCAAAGGTCCGTCTGGTCAAGGCTATGGTTTTTCCAGTGGTCATGTACGGATGTGACAGTTGGACTGTGAAGAAAGCTGAGTGCTGAAAAATTGATGCTTTTGAACTATGGTGTTGGAGAAGACTTTTGAGAGTCCCTTGGACTGCAAGGAGATCCAACCAGTCCATCCTAAAGGAGATAAGTCCTGGGTGTTCATTGGAAGGACTGATGCTGAAGCTGAAACTCCAATACTTTGGCCACCTCATGTGAAGAGTTGACTTGTTGGAAAAGACCCTGATGTTGGGAGGGATTGGGGGCAGGAGGAGAAGGGGACGACAGAGGATGAGATGGTTGGATGGCATCACTGACTCGATGGACATGAGTTTGAGTAAACTCCTGGAGTTTGTGATGGACAGGGAGGCCTGGCGTGCTGCGATTCATGGGGTCGCAAAGAGTCGGACACGACTGAGCAACTGAACTGAACTGATGGTTGTTGCTCTTCAGCCACTAAATCAGGTCTGATTCTTTGTGACCCCATGGACTGTAGCCCACCAGGCTCCTCTGTCCATGGGATTTCCCAGGCAAGAATACTGGAGTGGGTTGCCATTTCCTTTTCCAGGGGATCTTCCCAACCCAGGGAAGAACCCAGGTCTCCTGAATTGGCAGGTGGAGTCTTTACTGCTGAGCCACCAGGGAAGACCCTATCTCTATGATAAGCTCCATTTAAAAATGATTATTTCTCAGCAGGTGGCATAAAAAATCATACCATTTCCTTTTATAAAGAAATAATAATAGTATTTTTATGAAGTTGTGGTTTCACAAATACGATATCAACTCTTTTCAAAATGCTGTTTCTTAAAGGAATGAAGACAATTTTATGATTGGATGATTGTTCAGTAAAAGAAAGAGGCTCTTTTCCTTTGTGTAAGTGAAAACTATTTTCAGTTTTCTGTTTTACTCTGTTTTTGTTCCAGGAACCCAAAATGTGGCTGAAATATCCTTTTTTCAGAAAACAAATTTTTCTTGTTATAATGTAGCACACATTTATCTGATATTTAAAAAAGAAAAATGAAGAATGAATAAGACAAAATTTTTGAACTCTGAAAATTCATAAATATATAAAACATAAAAATCATGAGTAATCCCATTACTCAGAGATACCAACTGTTATCTGTTTAATATACACCCCTCATGAACTTTTAAACTGCCATTTATATAAGCATTTATTAATATATTTGTGTATATATGTGTGTGTATTTTTCTTCTTAACAAAAACAAGATTTTAGTGAGGCATTATTTTTATTTCAATAAATATAAAAGCACCATTTTAATGTGATAGTTATTTCTGGATGTGCAAGAGTTTAATCTATTTTAATCAATAAGCACTTACTTTATTTCCATTTGGTTTATACTATAAACATTGCATATATAGTTTAGAACTTATAAGAAACTTAAGTATTTAATTCTGATATCTTAGGTAGTTTTCTTTAAACATTTGCTGCTATAAACAGACTTTAACACAAAACAATATTTTGAATTGTTTCAAAACTCTTTGATCACAAAAGTAGGCAATCATCAGTAAGTCTCTAAAATGTCTTAAACATTCCTAACCTTAACAGCCTACCTTCCAGACTGGCTACAATCTGCTGTTTTGGCTTTAACTCCTTGAGTTGCCTACAAAGTCTCTACTCTGATCAAGTGGGTTTATTCATGGAGAGGAGCCCAGTGTTTTTCTGTCTTTCTGGCCATACCACTTGCTGTTTTTCAGGCTGAAAATCACTTCCTCTTTCTCTCCACTGATCAGATCTAATCCAGAATTATAGGTCTAGCTCAAATCCCACTTGTCCCACAAACCCTTCTTGATCTGCGAGCAGGAAGGGATTTTTCCTCTCATTAAAGTCCCTTGGCAGGTGATATTTGTGCCATTTTGGGGCAATTAAATATATATGTCTCGTAACAGTTCCTTCTCATGTTTTCAAATATTTTTCAAATTATGTGTTTTGTTTCTTCATTGGTATATTTGTATCATCTTTCTACAACCGTACAAAAGGCTACTGAAGGAAGGATCAGTCTTGTCCATTGCTATACCTTGCACATAGATAGGGCTTGATAAATGTTTACTGATTTAATAATTACTATAAATCATAGGTCTATTAGTAAAATTCTCATTCAATCCAATCTCTATGCACAGATAATAGCATATGAAAAAAGCAATTTCTTCAAGCTCTTTCATCGAGATATAACATAAAATCTTGGTTACTGACTAAATACTGTCATCGTTGGCAAGTAAACTATGTAATCTTTAAGTCAAAATAATATCCTTGAGATTTTTTTCTGTATTTTTACAATACTTGAAATATCTACTTAAAAGTTTGCATAAATATTGAATTGCTTACCTCACAAAAACTTAAGTAGAAGCACAAAAGTAAGAGAATGACATGACCAAGCTTCATGTTGGAGACAATCAGGATCTGTGTCTCTACTGTGGACTCTTCTGCACCCCAGGTATTCTTTTGAAATTTAATTTTTAACCTCTGAAAAAATATTTAAAAAGAGCAGGACTCCTAAAGAGCTTTGTACTTTTGAACTTGTGGAGAACTTGGCAAAAATCCAGAGTTTTACCGTAAATGAAACCAAAAAAGACCTCAGCAAATAGCTGAGGGACTGTGTTTCCCGCAGAGAAAACTGATGCCCCACCTCGATTCTGAACAATGCCTTGTTCTGTTTGCTAGAATAGACAGAAACCACTGAAAGAAATTCCTTATGCTTTGGTAAAACAGAATCATATTTTTCTTTAAGGACGAAGACTAGGAAATGGTAAGGAGTAAAAAGTCCATCGTATTGAATGCTATGCTGAACACTAAAAATCCTCACCAAAATGGTTCCTTTATCAATCATGGGTTGTCCTGTGATAAATTCTTTTTCTCTCAGCAGAATGCTGTCACAGTTCGATTCTCTGGAAGCAGGTGTGAGACAGAGTTTGGGGTGGGAGATACTTACCAGGAATCAGCTCCGGGGAAAGGAAGGGAGCAGAAGCAGGAATGAACAGAAAGAGAAAGCAGCCTGCAATGTGGGTCTGACACAGCCTCGGCCAGCTCTGGGTCGGGGGCAGTGGGCCCTCTGGAGTGATAGTGGCCGGTCACAGGGGCCCTGGGTCATGCAGAAATGGCTGGGTCCTGCCTGCCTTTTTCGGTGACCTGGTGACAGTTGCCCAGGAAATGCATGTCCTTGGGTGAGGCAGGTCTTCAGTTGCTGTCAGAGAGAAGTGTCCGCTGACCACTCTCTTCACAGCCAGGCGGTCAGAACTTCCTTGAAAGGGGGATCTGGGAAATTCATCTCCTGGCCTTTCAGAGTCTACCATTTGCACCTTTGAGGTCTGCTTTCCATGGATGTTTCAAGGGTGGCTCCTTCACACTTCCAGTGGGCCTCTTCCTGAGAGATAATTTAGGAGAGGGAAGTTGCAGGGGGTGTGGGTGGGGGAAGGAACTGTAGCCCCTTCCCTTGCAGTTGACCTTGGGGCTGCAGTTACTCCTCAGCCTCTGCCTCCTTCCTGTCCATTCTAGACTCCCTTCACCCTGAGTCTCCCCCTCTGCTGGCCTCAGTGGCTTACCTGGTGGCATGACCCTCAGCCTCTTCTAGGAGTGGCTGAGCCCCTGAGTGCCATTCCCTTCTCAGACCACGGCTGCTGTTCCCCTTTACTGACACAGGAGATACCTGAGTAGCTCTCACGGTTCCCCACACATTCCTCCCCACCCTCGCTGTAGCAGGCTTCCTTCCCCTGAAGTTCTCTTGACAGGTTACTTCTGTCTAGATGGTGAGTCCTCCTCTCCCCAGGCAGCTCAATGTGCACCAAGCAGAAGGCATAGCATATAGTTCACTGGGGTTCCTGTTTGTGCCCCAGGGGAACAGTGGGTTTCCTTTGAGAAACAGACCTCAGAGTGCAAAGTGTGGGGACAGGAAGCACAGAGCCTCTAGTTGGTCATCAGAAGTGACGGCAAGTGTGGTCATTCCTGCCTCTGCTTCTTGGGTCGCAGAACTGTGACTTCTCTCTGTTGCAGACACAGTGGCGCATGACGGTCCTTCGATTCAATGCATATACTGCTTCTTGGAGATCAGCACCCAGTCCTCCGAGTTTTGTCTTAAGTAGCACCTCAGTTCGGCCTTCAGCAGGCTACTCCAATGCTCCATTAGGCTGTCAGCCTCACAGTGGTGCAGTTATATGGTATGACCAGTGAACTGCACGGCCAGAGCTCCACGCTCACATCTCCTTTGCTGGAAGTGGGTTCCCTTATCTAGCAGGATGTTACATGGGATCCCTTGTTGGAGGATGAAATACTCTGTAATCCTTTGACTCATGACCGTGTGGCCCTGCAGGTAGGAAAGGTACCTGTCTTTATGTCTGTTTATTTATGTCTATTCCTGTGAGGATGTACCTCTGGCCTTTTAAAGATTGAAACAAGTGAATGATCAATTTACCACCAAGTGGCTAGCTGGTATCCTTGATGAGTTGTGCCATCTTGGGGGCTCGGCGTTGGTCCCTGTTGATATCAGATTGGACATTTGTTGATGGCGGTAGCCAAAGAAACCTTCAGGGCCTGTGCTATTATTGGCCATCTCTGTCTCCATTTTATCCTTGTTCCCGTTGTGTTAGTACTGAGATGGTTGATGACTGAGATTGGCTGATATCAATTAGCTGAGTCATTTTGTTGACCATTTATTACTTTTCTCTAGTGGATGTTCTCTGGTGGTGTTAATATGCATTACAAAGATTTTTATACTTCATTCCCACTCCTATAAGTATGTCCACAAGTTTCTACTCAGACCTTCTTGTTCTTAACCTTTGAATATCTTTCATTTTAGGAAAAAAGACCATCAGGCAATTACTACTGCCTGTGATTCCACATATAGTCTAACCTTAGGCCTCTTTTTTCCCCACACAGAGTGGATAGCCATGTGTACAACCTGAAGCTATGCCCACTGGGAGGACTTTCTTCCACCGCGTCTTTCAGAACCATTACCAAGCATGGTTGTCATTCAGCTGCTGTTTTGGGGGTGTACCTACATACAGAGCCACGCATCTGTGAAGCAAACTCAAACATTTCTCTCCTCCTTCAGCTGCTCATACCAGGGTTCCCATAGAGCCACAGGGGTGAGCTGAGGGACACAGGTGCAGCAGCTTGGATTTGGGGGAAAAGAGAGAAGCCTAGGCCACCTGCTCAAGTACTTTGCTGGTGCCCTTTGCTCCTCTGAGCCCTCTGTTCTAGATGTGACAGGTTCACCTTAGGTTTTTGCTAGGCCTGTTCAACCTTGTACTTCATGGGTCTGCTAGGACCCAGCCCTCAGTGTGCATTTCTCCCACAGTGACACATCAGTCACTCCATTTACCAGTGTTCAGTAGTGCCTGGGTTGTTTCTCTAAAAGAATATAATCCTCTGCTGCAGATGGCATGGCCTTGCTCCAGAACCTCAAGGTGTGTTCTTCCGCTGAGGCTTCCTCAAACACTCTGCAATGTTTTTTCCCACCGGTAACACCTCCAATGCCACAGGGTCTTCTGGATTACTGAAGAACTCTTTCCTGCTCTGGGAGCCAAAGCATTATTTCAGTGTGAAATATTTGTCCCCCAAATCAAATATATTCCCCAAAAGGAATATCTCCAAAAAGACTGACTAAATTTTATGCTTCCTTCTTTGTGAAATGAAGTACAAGACAAAATAATTTGTCCTTTACATTTGATAAGATGTCTTAAAAAATCTGAGATGTTTTCTCACAATTTTACTCATGTGCCACTTGTTGCCTGCTCTCTGGAGCATGTATGTCTTATCAAGGCATTCCGCATGCTGGCCATCTCTTGCTTATCTGCTCTGATTAAGGTAATGCCATCAGTGTAATAAAACAATTTAATGTTCTATAGGAAATCTCAGCGATAACCAGATCTCTTCAGACTTTCTTATGGCAGAAGTTGGGAGATAAGACATATGAGAAAATTATAAATGTATACTGTTGTTCATCCCATGTGGATGCAAACTGTTTCTGATATTCTTTTCTGCTTAAAATACTTACAGTGGTTTCAGTTTTCCTGAAAACATTCTTACTGATATACTTTATAATATTGCTGAAACTAGAATCAAAGTTCTTATCTCTAAAAGAAATTTGATTGAAACAAATATTAAACCTTAGCAGGGGTGGAATTTCTAAGCTTAGAAAGAATAGAAGAAAACAAAAAGACATTTATATATCCAAATTATATTAAACATTTTATAACAAAAAAGCACTGAAAAGTGAACTAAGCATATAACTCAGGATACTATTTAAAACATAATGCAAAAGAATCAAAATGGTAGAAAGGAACTAATAAAGACATAAGCAATAGTAAATAAACCAGAAAGTAAAAAACCAGTAGACTTGTTAACTAACATGAGTCATTCAGAGAAATAATTTTTAAAAAGAGAGAGTAAAACAATTTTAGAGGAAAGCTATTGAAGTGGTCATTTCTAGGGGGCTGCCAACATTCATTGTCCTTCATAATAGGGTCCCAATTTTCTGTGTGGAATTATCTTTCTTCTATTATGAGTTGTTTTTGGTAGGAGAGTAATTCCAGGCACCTGCTATCCAAATGGAAGTTGAGAAATCCATATCCAGCCTTCTTCCATTCCTTTTTATAGCCCAGGGACTGATCAAAGAGTCTCTGTCTCTGGTGTTTGGGTCTTGAGATAAGTGATAAAAGAACAAAAGAAACAGTTGTGAATTATTTATTGCAGCAGGAGAAGCAGCATACTGGTCAGACTGTTTCAGCTACAGATAAGCTTCCTTGGATTCCTTTAGGCCTCGTTAAGTATCCTTAGTTCTTAAGCCTAGTTTCTTAGCCACCTGTCAGTACTTGCGAACATCCTATTATTTTCTACTGAATTTTCTTTTACTGAAGTTAGCCAGTGTTGGCTTGGTGGCTTGTCACTTAGAAATTTAAGTGATAAAGTCATGTGCAATTTATCAAATAATCTGAAGATCTGAAAAAAAAATTTCAAGGAAAATAGAATTATCAGAATCGACTTGGGATGAGATAGAAAATTCAAATAAATTAATAGCTAAGATGAAATGGAAAAATTAAAGATTTTAAACTCCCAACGATACTAAGTTTTGCCAACTTTTTAAAGAAAGATCGTTCTGTCAATGTAAGGCAAAACCACTACAATATTGTAAAGTAATTAGCCTCCAATTAAAATAAATAAATTAAAAAAAGAAAGATCATTCTTTTGTTATTTAAACTTTTTCAGAACATGACAAAAGATAAAAAGCTCTCTGACTTATTAGCAATACTCTGACATACTTATCCAAAACTGGGTAAGATAAGCCTTTGAAAGAACTCTGTAAGCTAATCTTAATTATTAATATACATGCAAAGAGATGGGCATACCAGACCACCTGACCTGCCTCTTAAGAAACCTGTATGCAGGTCAGGAAGCAACAGTTAGAAATGGACAAGGAACAACAGACTGGTTCCAAATAAGGCTGTATATTGTCACCCTACTTATTTAACTTATATGCAGAGTACATCATGAGAAACACTGGGCTGGAAGAAGCACAAGCTGGAATCAAGATTGCTGGGAGAAATATCAATAACCTCAGATATGCAGATAACACCACCCTTATGGCAGAAAGTGAAGAAGAACTAAAAAGCCTCTTGATGAAAGTGAAAGAGGAGAGTTGGCTTAAAGCTCAACATTCAGAAAACTAAGATCATGGCATCTGGTCCCATTACTTCATGGCAGATAGATGGATACAGTGGAAACAGTGGCTGACTTTACTTTTCTGGCCTCCAAAATCACTGCAGATGGTGATTGTGGCCATGAAATTAAAGGACGCTTACTCCTTGGAAGGAAATTTATGACCAACCTAGATAGCATATTAAAAAGCAGAGACATTATTTTGTCAGCAAAGGTCCGTCTCGTCAAGGCTATGGTTTTTCCAGTGGTCATGTATGGATGTGAGACTTGGACTATCAACAAAGCTGAGCACCGAAGAATCGATGCTTTTAAACTGTGGTGTTGGAGAAGACTCTTGAGTCCCTTGGACTGCAAGGAGATCCAACTAGTCCATCCTAAGGAGATCAGTCCTGGGTGTTCATTGGAAGGACTGATGCTGAAGCTGAAACTCCAATACTTTGGCCACCTGATGCGAAGAGCTGATTCATTTGAAAAGACCCTGATGCTAGGAAAGATTGAGGGCGGGAAAAGAAGGGGATGACAGAGGATGAGATGGTGGGATGGCATCACTGACTCAATGGACATGGGTTTGGGTAGACTCCAGGAGTTGGTGGACAGGGAGGCCTGGCGTGCTGCGTTCATGGGGTCACAAAGAGTCAGACACGACTGAGAGACTGAACTGAACTGAACTGAACTGAATGATCCTAAATAAAATGTTAGCAAACCATATACCATAAACTACAATATAGTAAAAGAATAACATATCATGACCAAGTGTGGACCATTTCAGAAATACGGAGGTGTTCAACATTAGGATATCTATTAGTGTTGTTGTTCAGTCACTATGTCGGGTCAGATTCTTTGCAACCACATGAACTGCAGCATGCCAGGATTCCCTATCCTTCAATATCTCCTGGAGTTTGCTCAAACTCATGTCCATTGAGTCAGCGATGCCATCCAACCATTTTATCCTCTGTTGTCCCTCTTTTCCTCCTGCCTTCAATCTTTCCCAGCAAGAGGGTCTTTTCCAATGATCTGGGTTTTCAATTTAGGTGGCCAAATTATTGGAGCCCCAGCTTCAGCATCAGTCCTTCCAATGAATATTTAGGAGTGATTTCCTTTAGGATTGACTGGTTTGATTTCTTTGCAGTTCACGGGACTCTCAAGAGTCTTCTTCAGCACCACAATTCAAAAGCATCAATTCTTGGCACCTAGCTTTCTTTAAGGTCCAACTCTCACATCCATACATGACTACTGGAAAAAACATAGGTTTGACTATATGGGCCTTTGTCAGCAAAATGATGTCTCTGCCTTTTTAATATGTTGTCTTGGTTTGTCATAGCTTTTCTTCCAAGGAGCATGCATTTTTTAATTTCATGGCTGTGGTCACCATCTGCAGTGATTTTGGAGAGCAAGGAAATAAAACCTGCCACTGTTTCCATTTTTCCCCCATCTATTTGCCATGAAGTGATGGGATCGAATACCATGATCTTCATTTTTTGAATGTTGAGTTTTAAGCCAGTTTTTTCACTCTCTTTTACCTTCATCAAGAGGCTCTTTAGTTTCTCTTTGCTTTCTGCCATTAGGATGGTATTATCTGAATATCTGAGGTTGTTGATATTTCTTCCGAGTGTAATTCAGTATACTAAAATCTTTAATTAATTAAAATAATAGATCAAATAAGAGAATCTGTATTATTACACCACAAGATATGGAAAAGGTAAATGATATGAATTTAACACCAATTAGAGAGGAAGAGATTAACTGCAATACAATACAGAGGAAGAGATTAACTTCACAGAGAGGAAGAGAGTAACTGCAAACTGATGTAGCTCCAAAATCACTGCAGATGGTGATTGCAGCCATGAAATTAAAAGACACTTACTCCTTGGAAGGAAAGTTATGACCAACCTAGACAGCATATTAAAAGGCAGAGACATTACTTTGCCATCAAAGGTCTGTCTGGTCAAGGCTATGGTTTTTCCAGTGGTCATGTATGGATGTGAGAGTTGGACTGTGAAGAAAGCTGAGTGCCAAAAAATTGATGCTTTTGAACTGTGGTGTTGGAGAAGAATCTTGAGAGTCCTTTGGACTGCAAGGAGATCCAACCAGTCCATTCTAAAGGAAATTAGTCCTGGGTGTTCATTGGAAGGACTGATGTTGAAGCTGAAACTCCAATACTTTGGCCACCTGATGCGAAGAGTTGACTCATTTGAAAAGACCCTGATCCTGGGAAAGATTTTGGGCAGGAGGAGAAGGGGATGACAGAGGATGAGATGGTTGGATGGCATCACTGACTCAATGGACTTGAGTTTGGGTAGGCTCTGGGAGTTGGTTATGGACAGGGAGGCCTGGCATGCTGCAGTTTATGGGGTCGCAAAGAGTTGGACACGACTGAGCAACTGAACTGAACTGAACTGATGTAGGTGACAACTGTATCCAGAATAAGGGAGACCACAAAGTAAAGACGGTAGAATCTGAGAGAAGTGATAGATAGGTGATCAGTGAAATAAAGAGCAAAGCAGTTGAGCCAGTACCCCATTCTGCAGAAACTCACCTCAGCATTTTCTCCAGGGTAAAGTCTACAAAGATTCTCTGTGGCGCAAGTTCTAACTGAGTGTCCCTGGAGTGAGCACTGGGGTGGAAGAAGCAGAGAACCATTCCTGGTACACACAACTTCCTGGCATTCAGGGAATCTCTGCACTTAAAAAAATAAGCTATAGGCAAGCTGCCAAGACCTCACATCCCACCCCACCTTCTCCTACACAATCATCCACACAGTCCTCTGTAGTCAGAATCAACACAGCCAGTATATACAGCACAATAAAAAGAAAAAGAAAGACCAATCTCATTTATCACTATAGCTGCAAAAATCCTGAACAAAATACCAACAAACCAATACAAAATCTTAAATAGGATTCAGCAGTCTGTTAATAATAACATTAACACTTACAGCTTTTTCTGCACACACACATAAATATGTATATAAGTAAAAGTGAAGTCGCTCAGTCATGTCTGACTCTTTGCGACCCCATGGACTATAGCCTACCAGGATCCTCAGTTCATGGGATTTTCCCGGCAAGAGTACTGGAGTGGGTTGCCCTTTCCTTCTCCAGGAGGTCTTCCTGACCCAGGGATCGAACCCAGGTCTCCTGCATTGTAGGTAGATGCTTTACCGTCAGAGCTACCAAGGAAGCCCAAATATGTGTATAGGCTCAAGTAAATAAAATATTTATGCTAAATTGTCTTAATTTCAGGGTAGGAGAATTTCACGTTTAAATTGGACATAGCAGTTCAGCAATTTTTTTTCCTTCTAAAAAATATGTACCTCCTGTCTCTGTCCAATGATAAGACACAGAAGTCATGATAATTCAGAAGCAATGACCACCCTTTAGTGCCAGATTGTGTTCTTTGGGCTTCTTAAAGAAAGGGCTGAGGCAGGAAAAGTGTATGTCAGACAGAGTCATCCAGTGTCAGAGAGTGAGGAAGCCATCAGAAGCTAGTGAGTGGTATTAAGACACAGGACCAAACTTGAAAGTGCTCTCACATGCCAAAGATGAAACAATTTATGCATTAAATAATTTTTATGTACATGTAGGCCTATAAAATGATTAATATTTATTAAAACCAATTTGCACTCTACTAAAGTAAATAATTGAAGTTTCCTCTCCTACTCAATTTGCATGAGAATTGATGTCCTGTTTTTAAATGACTATAAATCAAGTATTAAACTTAAAAACTATGAATAACTGTTGTACAATGATAACATATAATATTATACAGTAACTCTAATTTGATAAAATTTTATAAAAAAAGAATTGAGATCCTTTGTGAGGAGGAGGAAACTACACAGAGTAGGCAGTAAGTTGTAGTCTTGGACAAAAATAAACAGATTCATAGAAAAACACCATTCTTTAAACAGCACTGAGTTGCACAATGTGAACCATGTTAACTATGCACTTCAAAATGATTAATGTGGTACAGTTTATGTTATGCATATTTTACCATAGTTGGAAAAAAAAGAGCATTGGTAATTATTATTGGATTCTTATGTCTACATGTCTATCAGCTTCTGATCATGTCAATGTACTGGGATGGAGACTTGTGCTGTGTGCTCAGTTGCTCAGTCGTGTCCGACTCTTTGAGACCCATGGAGCATGGCCTGCCAGGCTCCTCTGTCCATGGGATTTTCCAGACCAGACAAGAATACTGGAGTGCGTTGCCATTTCCTTCTCTAGGGGATCTTCCCAACCCAGGGGTCGAAGCCACACCTCTTGCATCTCCTGCATTGGCAGGCAGATTCTTCATCAAGGTGTCACCTGGGTATATGAAATTTTTATGCAGGGTTTTCTGAGACATAAAAATTAATTCAGTGGTTCTTTCAGGGTAAAAGGATAGAAAAAAGCTGATCTAACGGATGGAAAATGGAGCTCTTCCAAGAAGGAGGTGATTGCCACTGGCAGAGAAAGAAAAGCAAGGCAATGATGCTGGTCTGATGGGGCTGAAAAACAGTGTAGAGCGCTGGAGGGAAATAAAATTAATTATCCAGAAGGCCTAGTCATGTGGAAATTTTACTTTAGACTTGTTACTAAAGGAAACGGCAAACTGTTTAGGGTCATGAAGATGGCTATGGTATGAGGAAACTTTTATTAAGTTCAGTATGTCATCACATGCATTACAGATGGAAGGAAGAAAAGGGTGGAGGCCTTTATTTCAACACAGCAAAGATGCTAAGAATGTGAGGGTACTGTAGTTCACTGCAATTATTTCTCATCTTTTGAGTTGTTGTAGATTATATTGGGTGATTTAGGATAGGAATAACAGAGGAGAGTGTGGTAACAGGATGTCTGTATCGACAGTATGAATCTACTTTAGATGGAATGAATAGAAATAGACAGCTTTGAATAAAGAGACTGCAACCAAGGTTGCGTGGGGATGATGGCAGGAGAGTGCTCAGATGTTGGCATCCAAAGATTCAGAAACCAAAAGTATGATGCTACCATGAAGACAAACAGGGAATTGGAATGAAGAATAACTTGAAAAGAGGAAGGAGGGAGCCTGGGGGTGGTGATACAGCAAAGGATTGATGGGGTGTGAGAATCCATGGTTTCACTTTGTCCCTCTAACTAGTTGGGGAAGTTTCTTCCCTTCTAACAGTTTCTTGCATGTAAAATAAAGGGGTATCATGTAATCTTGAAGGTTCCAAAGAAGTTCAATGGTTTCAACACACTGAGTTGGAGATAACAGACACCAAGACTCTTGAGAGTCCCTTGGACTGCAAGGAGATCCAACCAGTTAATCCTAAAGGAAATCTGTCCTGAATATTCATTTGAAGGACTGATGCTGAAGCTGAAACCCCAATACTTTGGCCACCTGATTCGAAGAACTGACTCCTTGAAAAAGACCCTGATGATGGGAAAGATTGAAGGCAGGAGGAGAAGGGGATGAGAGAGGATGAGATGGATGAGATGGATGAGATGGTTGAATGGCATCTCATAAGTTTGAGCAAGTTCCAGGAGTTGGTGATGGACAGGGCAGCCTGGCGTGCTGCAGTCCATGGGGCTGCAAAGAGTCAGATACGACTGAGCGACTGAATTGAACTGGAGATAAAACACTGAATGTACACAGAGCAAAATAGAGCAGGGCTGTTATGAATAATTCTGCCTCTGTATGATGTATAGAATTTAAAGTGCATTTAGCAAATCTGAATAAAAATTTATTTAGAAAAAATTTTTTATTTATAGGATTGCTAGGTGCTTTCTCAAGAAGCTTGTACTTTAGCGTAGGTAACATGTTGTGATTCCTAATATACCCATAGTTAAAGTCTACGAAGTTCTTTCAATATGTAAATAACCCCCTAAAAAAGATACCAATCCCTACCTTCTTTCAAAAAGGCGGGTGACTGTGCTAAACATCAAGGTAAGGCCTCAGATTATTCAAGTGAAAAAAGATAATTCAAATTTAGCAAATGGAGGCTCGCTAGCCTTGTTTGGGAGATAAGTTTTAGCGGAAGCTGAAGTTAGATATCCAGGATTTAAAAACAGGAGCAGAGAAAGGCTTGTAGTAGAGACTGTCCTGTTGGTGCTCAAAATGTACTTGCAGAGGAACAAACTATTTGGCACAAAAGATAAAAATATTGTCTGGCTTTCCTTCAGACAAGTTTATTTACTAGCGTGTACACACACACTTTTCCCCCTTGCTTTAGTGACACCAAATTGCCAACATCCGTGGTGTCATCAAAAAAGCAAGACAGTTTCAGAAAAACATCTACTTCTGCTTTATTGATGATGCCAAACCCTTTGACTGCGTGGATCACAACAAACACAACCATCTGCATCTGGCCTCCAAAATCACTGCAGATGGTGATTGCAGCCATGAAATTAAAAGATGCTTACTCCTTGGAAGAAAAGTTATGACCAACCTACACAGCATATTAAAAAGCAGAGACATTGCCAACAAAGGTTCGTCTAGTCAAAGCTGTGGTTTTTCCAGTAGTCATGTATGGATGTGAGAGTTGGACTATCAAGAAAGCTGAGCATCAAGAATCGATGCTTTTGAACTGTGCTGTTGGAGAAGAATCTTGAGACTCCTTTGGACTGCAAGGAGATCCAACCAGTACATCCTAAAAGAGGTCAGTACAGAATATTCATTGGAAGGATTGATGCTGAAGCTGAAACTCCAATACTTTGGCCACCTGATGTGAAGAATTGACTCATTTGAAAAGACCCTGATGCTGGGAAAGATTGAAGGCTGGAGGAGAAGGGGAAGACAGAGGATGAGATGGTTGGTTGGCATCACCCATTCAATGGACATGGGTTTGAGTAAACTACAGGAGTTGGTGATGGACAGGGAGGCCTGGCGTGCTGCACAGTCCATGGAGTCGCAGAGTCGTACACAACTGAGCGAATTAACTGAACTTAGTGAAACCATAGGATAAAACGATGGGCACAGTACTGCCCACAATCGTGCGTACTTCAAAGGATCCGGAAGAAACAAACGACTGGGAAGAACTCAGGCAAGCCCTTTCATTGGGTTCCGATGCGAACAGATCCACCTTCCGGCAGAGCGCGGCTCAAATCTCCTCAACAGACAACTGGGCGAGCTGCAACCAACTGTCGAGGAAGAGGACCGCAGCGCAGTCTAACAATAGAGCACGGACCTCCACTCAGCTCCCAACCAGAACTGGCCGGGCCGCGGGCAGAGGGGCGGGCCCTGACGCCAGTCGTCGCCAAGGGCAACGCCGCAGAGCGGAACTTCCTGCAACGTCATGCTTCAAAGGACGCCGATATTGTATGTCACTTCCTCTGCTCGCCATAGGCAAGTAAAGGTGATTGTCGTAAAGTAACGGTTGATGTTGAGATATTACTGATACTCTTCCAGCACTGAAGGCTCTTTCGGACAGGCTACAGCGTACCTGCTTCCGCAGCTGCCTGGCTTTTTCTAAACCAGTTATTCGAGTTTCTAGGTGATTTCCTTCCCACTTCAGTTTTGTCCCGGTACGGTGGCCGAAGAGGCTCGTGTGAGGCGGAAGTACCGGAGTGTGGGTGTGAGCAACCGGGCCTGAGGTGCACGTGGCGCCGGTAAGTAGCGGGAGGAGGCCAGGCGGTCTGAGAATGTTGGACGTGGAATGCAGCGGAGGGAGGGAGGGAATGCGGCTGAGGCCCTTCCTGCCTGCCGGGGGAGGAGGCTCGTGAGTGGTCGGTCGGCGCTCACAGGGCTGTCGGCAGGCCACACTCATCTTTCGGGCGAGTCGCTGGCCCTCTGGCCGTGGTTGAGGTGGCAGGGTTGCTGTTACTGTTATCCGCGTTTTCGGTTTCTGATTGAGGCCCAGAGGCCCCAGTGACTGAACGGCACGCACTGTTTTTCTCACCAGGTAGGAGCGAGCATGTCTTTTCGAGGCGGAGGTCGCGGAGGATTTAATCGAGGTGGCGGCTTCGGTCGCGGCGGCAGCAGCAACAACCACTTCCGAGGTGGAGGCGGCGGCAATTTCAGAGGCGGCAGCGGCAGAGGAGGATTTGGACGAGGGGGCGGCCGCGGAGGCTTTAACAAAGGCCAAGATCAAGGACCTCCAGAACAAGTAGTTTGTATGTAGACTTCAGAGCTTGGCATACTTGGGCGCGAAGGGTGGAATGGAGTCGGGGGTAGAGGTTGTAGGTCTGTGTTATTAAGTTTGACTAGGAGTCTGGTGCTGAAAGGTAGATGCAGCAGCTGCCTTTCTCAGGGGTTTGGTCTTTAGTTGTGGAGTCAAGCCTACGGAGAGGCGGTAAACTGACTTCTAATTGTGCTGTAGAATGTAAGAAAGCTGAAGGATACCTAAAATGCATTATGGAAATAGAACTAGAGTTTAGGCTGAATGGGAGATATAAATAGGTATTTTATGTCCTTACCCTTACTGTTTTCGTTTTACAGATAAGAAAATTGATTCAGAGTTAAGTTTCTTTGCTAGTGTCATAGTGATGAGTGATAGAGTCTAATATATGAAGAGAAAGTTGGATCAGTATGCAAAATGGTGTAAAGAGATCAGTGGCTAGAGTGATAAATAGGGTCTAATATATGAAGAGAAAGTTGGATCAGTATGCAAAATGGTGTAAAGAGGTCAGTGGCTAGAGTCAAAGATCCTGTCCCCATAACAGTCCATGCATGACACATTGAGAGCTTCAGAAAGTGAAGAAAAAAGGAAGGGTTAGATGGGAGAGAGATTTCAGTGGAAACAAACTTAGAAGATGACTAATACTAGAAATAAAAGGTTCTCGATTTTGAACTTGGGTGATGGGAGTTGAGAGTTGGTTTTATAGGAATATGGTGAGTATTTTAGTTTGGGGTGGATATAGGTTAGATATGATGTAAGTTAGATATGAAAGTTAGATATGAAATTCCAGACTTTCTTGGTGAGGATCAAAGAGTCAGTGAAAAGGTGATAAGTGGGAAGTTTTAAAAGGAGGAGGAAAAAGGCAGGAGAACAACAGACTGTCTTAGAGTTATGGATGGGGAGAAAGAAGAGAAACAATAGAATGAAGCATAGTATTTAATCAAATAATAGTATATATTATTATATAATAATTATATAATAAATAATTATAATTATATATAAATAATTATAATAAATATATAATAAAATAACTTACAGGTTGAGTGGTCTCAATATGCCAGGCACTTTCTAAGCACTTGACACTTATTGTTGTACTTAATCCTCACTCTACCAGGTGTTAGGCGAGGGTTTTGTTGTTAGCCCTACATTAAAAATGAAGACACTGAAGAATAGAGAAGGTGAGACCCTTACTCCAGGTCACATAGCTAGTATTTTGTGGAGTTGGTACTAAGTCAGGAAGGCTTTTTTGCCTTTAGGCAGATATGGTGAAATCCCAGGTAGCCAAGAGGAAAGCTTCTAGAAGAGGTTGGTCGATATTATTTGAAACTGTTTGATATTTTAACAATTTCATGTCCTATTTCAGTATTAGGAGAGTTCCTGCATCCTTGTGAAGATGACATAGTGTGTAAATGTACCACAGATGAAAATAAAGTACCTTATTTCAATGCTCCAGTTTATTTAGAAAACAAAGAACAAATTGGAAAAGTGGATGAAATATTTGGACAGCTTAGAGATTTTGTATCCTTTTTAATTGGAAGATGTAGCAATCCTGTTGAAAGGTCATGACTTGTTTTTTTCAATTTGTTTTTTTCTGGAGTTAAGTATTGATTAAACTGAACTTGGTGCTTCATAGAAGTGGATGCAGTATTGCTAAGATTGGACCATAAAGGAGAATCAAGACAGGGGAATCTATTTCCACATAAATTGAAAAGATAGGCCTCTTACGTGTGCCTTCCTTTTTGGAAGGTTTTAGAAATGATTGTCACTTGGATCAGTGCCACTTGAGTTACTTTGCTTTTGATATGATGATGCTGCAATAGTATGGTGGAACTGGAAGTTTTAAAACAAAAACTTCACTTCTGTTTGGAAACTCATTTCTTACTTTTCGTGAATATTTCTGTATATTCCAACCTTGTTATTTTAAAAATGTCATGTGAATCCAGAAGATTTTCGTTGATTGTAATTGCTTATTCCTTAATAAAATTAATAGTATTTTTCAGTTAAATTATCAGAGAACATGAAAGCATCTTCCTTTAAAAAACTACAGAAGGTGAGTCAAGCTGACACCTAGATCCTTGGTTTTATAAATGAATGACCTACCTTAGGGCAGTTTTACTTAAAGGCACTTGAGACTTCCTCAGTGTATCACTAGTGAAGTTACAGGGTTGGGATTTGACCCAGACACAGTTTTGAGTCTAGTGTGTCGGTTCTTAATGATTATATTATATTACCCCCAGCTCATCACACTAATTGTTTCTATTATTCTTCCAGTTTTATATAGACCCATATAAGCTGCTGCCGTTGCAGAGGTTTCTACCTCGACCTCCTGGTGAAAAGGGACCTCCAAGGGGCGGTGGCAGGGGAGGTCAAGGAGGAGGAAGAGGCAGAGGTGGCAGAGGTGGTAGAGGTGGTAAGTTCCCCATGGAGGAAAATTTCTAAAGAGATTTCAAAGTCACAGCCTACTTAAAGAGTACAATTTAATTTTGAATATAAGCCAACCTTCCTTATGGTTATTTATTTCTTTTCATAAGGCTCTTTTCAAATCTTGGCAGATTACCATAGTAATTATGCTTATTTTTTATAACATATAGGATTAGCTTAATTGAATTTTAATTTTTTAATTAGTATTTAGCAAAACTTCATGAAGGTGAGTGATATCTTTATTTTATGGATGAGGAAATGTAAGCTTAGAAATGTTAATTTGTCCTAATCAAACGATTGGTGGCTCAGAAATAAAACCAGTATCTTCTGATGTCGTGTCAAAGACTTATCACCAATAAATTCATTGCTTTGATTTCAGTATGTTGATGTTATGTATTTCCCCACAGCTTTGATACATTTATTGTGCAGGCAGCCAGGTGATAAGCCAGGTTGGGGATGAGCTGGGATGCAGCATCTGGGAATGATGTGCTAGGTGGGTGACAGGATGATGGGCAGAGCCAAAGTGGTAAGGAAGAGGAGCTGCCAAGTGGGTTACTGTATTAGAAAAGAGAATTCTGTTTTCAGTTTTGCCTCTCAATTTAATGAACATTTCACTCTGTAAATGTGCCTTTTTGGGATCCAGGTAACTTGGAGATAATCTCTTAAGAGATATGTACATATTTATTTCTTTGGAAGTATCCCTTTGAGAATTTGAATGGAGATCCCCTCATTCCCATTCTATATTCAGTCTTCTATATATAGTTTTAAAAATTCGCAACTCTATTTTCTTAAAATCTTAATCTTTTTATATTAGTATTTTGGATATATGTGTTTATTTCTTTATTATTTCTCTTTTTATGTTTCATCATTCTTTACAAAGCTATCCCCCAAAATAAGTAAAAGTAGGGACTGCAGTAGGAAGCCAAATGTGTTGGATAATAGAAAAAATAATTCAAAATTTTTAAATTTCAAAGCTCGTCAGCATGTGAACATCAGTGTGTATGTTTCCAGCTCAGTTAACCTTAAATGTTGTATCCATGATACTTCCCAGGTGGTGCTAGTGGTAAAGAATCCACCTGCCAATACAGGAGACATAAGAGACGTGGGTTCGATCCCTGGGTTAGGAAGATCCCTTGGAGGAGGGCACGCCAACCCATTACAGTATTCTTGCCTGGAGAATCCGATAGACAGAGGGGCCTGGTGGGCTACAGTCCATTGGGTCACAAAGAGTCGGACGTGACTGAAGCAACTTAGCAGGCATGGTAGTACTCCCAGAACCAAACCACCCATGTCTGCTACTTTTTGTTCTTAGGATTAAGAAGCCTTAGTGCAGTTTAGAAAGTGTATACCCTAAGCAAAAGTTGAGGTACTCATACATTTAACAATAGGGCTAAACTGAACTTTAAAGTAACAAGCTTTTCTAATGTATTAAAACTTGTTTAAAAAGTTGTAACCTAGGATTTTACCTTTCTGTTGGTTTGAGAAACTACTACTGTTTCTCCATTTTTATCTTTTAGAAAATTCTGTGAGATAAAATATGTGAATATATGTTAGGTTGGTGCAGAAATAATTGCAGTTTTGCATTGTTGAACTTTGCCCTTTGATATTAGAATACATTCTTAAATAAATATGATTATATTATACCTCATTTTAATGCACATTTCTTGCTTTATATTTTTTGCTAATGACATTAGCAATAAAAATATGAACATCATGGCATCCGGTCCTATCACTTCATGACAAATAGGTGGGGAAAATGTGGAAACTGTCAGATGTCATTTTCTTGGGCTCCAAAATCTGTGCAGACGGTGACTGCAGCCACGAAATTAAAAGACACTTGCTCCTTGGAAGGAAAGTTGTGACAAACCTAGACAGTGTTTGAAAAAGCAGAGACATTACTTTGCCGATAAAAGTCCGTCTAGTCAAAGCTGTGGTTTCTCCAGTGGTCATGTATGAATGTAAGAGTTGGACCATAAAGAAAGCTGAGTGTCAAAGAACTGGTGCTTTAAATTGCGGTGCTCTTGAGAAGACTCTTGAGAATCCTTTAAACTGCAAGAGCTGAAATCAGTCAATTCTAAAGGAAATCAGTCCTGAATATTCATTGGAAGGACTGGTGCTGAAGTTGAAGCTCCAGTATTTTGGCCCCCTGATGTGAAGAGCTGACTCATTGGAAAAGACCCTGATGCTGGGAGAGATTGAAGGCAAGAGGAGAAGGGGCCACAGAGGATGAAATGGTTGGATGGCATCACTGACTCAATGGACATGTTTGAGAAAACTCTGGGAGATAGTGAAGGACAGGGAAGCTTGGTGTGCTGCATGCAGTTCATGGGGTCACAGAGAGTCAGACACAATGTAGTGATTGAACAACAACAACAATGACATATTACTTGCTGTTTATTTTATATGTATTTTAGACTATGGAAATGATGTTAGACAAAAAGCAAAATTGAGCAGTTTTCTTATTCGAGTTCAAAATGGGTCATAAAGCAGTGGAGATAACTTGTAACATCAAGAACTCATTTGGCCCAGGAATTGCTAGCGAACGTACAGTTCATTGGTGGTTCAAGAAGTTTTGCAAAGGAAACGAGAGCCTTGAAGATGAGGAGTGCAGAGGCTGGCCACCGGAAAGTGACTCCAAGCCGTTAAGAACCACATTAAAGTTGATCCTCTTAAAACTACATGAGAAGTTGCCTAAGAACTTACCATTGACCATTCTATGGTTGTTTGACATTTGAAGCAAATTGGAAAGGTGAAAAAGGTTGACAAGAGGGTGCCTCATGAGCTGACTGCAAATTAAAAAAAAATCATTTCAGTGTGTCGTCCTCTTATTCTCTGTAAAAACAATGAGCCATTTCTTGATTGAATTGTGACCTGCAGCAAAAATTGGATTTTATATGACACCAGCGATGACCAGCTCAGTGATTGGACTGAGAAGAGACTCTAAAATACTTCCCTAAGCCAAACTTGCACCAAAAAAAGGGTTGTGGTCACTGTTGGGTGGTCTGCTGCCAGTCTTCTGATCCACTATAGCTTTCTGAATCCTGGTGAAACCATTACATCTGAGAAGTATCCTCAGCAAATTGATGAGATGCACCGAAAACTGCAGTGCCTGCAGCCATATCAATAGAATGGGCCCTATTCTTTCCTGTGACAATACTTGACCTAATGTCGAACAGCCAACGCTTCAAAACTTGAACAAATTGGACTGTGAAGTTTTGCCTCATTTGCTGAATTCATCTGACCTCTTGCCTAATTCATCTGACCTCTTGGCAAACGACTACAACTTCTTCAAGCATCTTGACAACTTTTTGCAGGGAAGAAGTTTCCACAACCAGAAGGATACAGAAAATGCTCTCCAAGAGTTCGTTGAATCCCATGGCATGAGTTTTTATGTTATAGGAATAAACAAACATATCTCTCGTTGGCAAAAGGGTGTTGGTTGTAATGCTTCCTATTTTGATTAAGGAAGTGCTTGAGCCTAGTTATAATTTAAAATTCAGGGTCTGAAACTGCAGTGACTTTTGTAACAACCTAACACTATTCTTTATAATTGTAAGAAATATATTGATGTTTATAGGCTTACCAAAATGTGATAGGTTACAGTTATTTAATGAATATTTCCTTTATTTTTAGGTGGTTTTAGAGGTGGAAGAGGAGGTGGAGGTTTCAGAGGAGGAAGAGGGGGTGGTGGTTTCAGAGGTGAGTGGGGAAAAAAAACTTGAAATAACTGAATTTCTAGAAATGGTATTGTCTACTAACTTTTATTTCTTTTTGCCAGCAAGTATGTAGAACACCATGGTATTCCTTTTTTTTAGCCTAATATACAGTTTCATTTTATATCACTTTTACCTTTGAATTTTTTCACCTGTTTCTGCTTTACTTTGCTGTATTATTAATTTGAAAAGCAAAAAGGTGGTAATATAAATAATAGTTAAATTTGGTAAAGTATGTTTGTTAAACTTTACCAGAACTAATGCTGATTTTAAACTTGAGTTTTGGGTAATAGTGTTATTTAAAGGTCACTTTTCTATATTTTTAATATTTTCATTTTTTCTTATCAGGAAGAGGACATTAAGTGTAACAGTTGACAGAAACTTCACCAGTTGACTTCTGCATTAACCTCATAATTTACTTCAGTGGATCAGAAACTTGTTTCTTGAGCAAATTTTGAAGAACTGGTCATTTTAGAAAAGTGGAGCTAAAATGTCAACGTCATGCAAAAATGAGTGCGGCAGAACAGGCAACTTTGCTTCAAAAGAGTATGAATAAGTGTTTTAACATTTTGTACAATGTTCGGAACTTTGTGGGTGTTTAATAAAGGGACAGCTTTTATTTGGAGCATATTCGAATTTTGTAAATAAAGTGTTTTATTTCTTTAAGTAATTTAGAGCTGTGTTTATTAAACCAGAGTTTAAAGGGACAGCCCAGTAGATTTAAGATAGTAAAAGAGGATGTTTATATATCTAACTGAGCTTTAAAGAAAAACAGGCTAGTAGAGCAGTACTTCACATTATTTATAAATTAACACTCCCTTTAAAATGTTTGCCTTTTGTATATGAGCACATCAGCACACTTTATCATATTTTTTCCCTTTTGTGTGTTAGGACACAAATCAAAGTAAGACAACTTCTCTAATTGTAACTCATAATTGATTAGAAAGTTTTAGTATTAATTATGAATCTATTAAAGTTGGAACAGCTCTGTTCAGGTTGAGAACTAGAAATTCAAGACATTTCTGAAGAAATATTTAACTTTTTCATTCAATATAGATGGAATGTTGAAAGCTTCACTGAATGTTTTTATTTTTCTTTTTTAAGGGATTCCAGGTTTAAAGTTTTACTGACCATAAATAAATATTTGATCGCTTGCTACATGTTCATATTCTTGGATAAGGACATTACAAATGAAATTGGTTGTGGTCCTCAATGCTGTTATAGTATCAAGATGTTAACAAGTTAGAATACTGTGATATGGGATAATTTCCTCTGCCATTGATTCCCACCCTCCCTCTCTCCCCAACATGGTTCATTCTTAGAAGGAATGAGTTGTTGTGTTATTTCTTCAGTTTTCTAGCATGCTTTACTTAATACTTGGTTAACTCTTGAATGCTTATTTGAGTAGCATATAGTATTGCCTAAGTCAGTATTTGGGTTTTCCTTATGCTTTTTGATTAATGGAATTGTAGCAGGATTAATAAATGTGTAAAACGTAAGTATATATGATGATCAAATATGTTGAAAATTTTTCACAGAAGCAGTTATGCTATTACAACTTGGGAAAGAAATCTGTTTGATTTAGAACCCTTGGGTTGAAACTTTCAGTTAGGGCCAGGGTTTTTACTCTTGTTCTGTAAAAGACATAGTAACCACCAAAGTGACTATGATATTGTCCTAAGGACAAATAATACACAGTTCCTACACTTTTTTTAACATTAAAAAAAAAAAGTCTAAAATGGCTGTGTAGACGTAGTGAAAGGTTGTAGACAAACCACTTTTGAGGTTTTCTTCATCTTTTACCTTGGGTATATCTATTTCAGTCACTCAGTTCAGTTACTCAGTTGTCTCCAGCTCTTTGCGACCCCACGGACTGCAGCACGCCAGGCTTCCCTGTCTATCACCAACTCCTGGAGCTTGCTCAAACTCACATCTGTAGAGTTGGTGATGCCATCCAACCATCTCATCCTCTGTCGTCTCCTTCACCTCCCATCTTCAATCTTTCCCAGCAACTGTCTTGTCTAAGGAATCAGGTCTTCACATCAGGTGGCCAAAGTGTTGGAACTTCAGCATCAGTCCTTCCAATGAACAGTCAGGATTGATCTCCTTTAGGATGAACTGGTTGGATCTCCTTGCAGTCCAAGGGACTCTCAAGAGTCTTCTCTAACACCACAGTTCAAAAGCATCAATTCTTTGCCTTTCAACTTTCTTTATAGTTCAACTCTCACATCCATACGTGACTACTGGAAAAACCATAGCTTTGACTAGATGGACCTTTGTTGGCAAAGTCATGTCTCTGCTTTTTAATATGCTATCCAGATTGGTCATAGCTTTTCTTCCTAGGAGCAGGCATCTTTGAATTTCATGGCCGCAGTCACCATCTCAGTGATTTTGGAGCCCAAGAAAGTAAAGTCTCACTGTTTCCATTGTTTCCCCATCTATTTACCATGAAGTGATGGGATCGGATGCCATGTTCTTAGTTTTTTGAGTGTTAAGTTTTAAGCCAGCTTTTTCAGTTCTCCTCTTTCACGTTGATCAAGAGGCTCTTTAGGTCCTCTCTCTTTCTCTCATAAAGGTGGTATCATCTGCATATCCGAGGTTATTGATATTTCTTCCGGTGATCTTGATTCTGTTTTGTGCTTCAGCCTGGCATTTCGCATGATGTACTCTGCGTATAAGTTAAATAAGCAGGGTGACAATATAAAGCCTTGACATACTCCTTTCCCAATTTGGAACCAGTCTGTTGTTCCATGTCCGGTCCTAACTGTTGCGTCTTGACGTGCATACAGACTTCGCAGGAGGCAGGTAAGCTGGTCTGGTATTCCCATTTCTTGAAGACATTTTCCACAGTTCGTTGTGATCCACACAGTCGAAGGTTTTGGCATAGTCAATAAAGCAGAAGTAGATTTTTTTTCTGGAATTTTTTTGCTTTTTCTGATCCAACGGATGTTGGCAGTTTGATCTCTGGTTCCTCTGCCTTTTCTAAATCAAGCATGAACATCTGGAAGTTCTCGGTTCATGTACTGTTGAAGCCTGGCTTGGAGAATTTTGAGCATTTGCCAACATGTGAAACAAGTTGCAATTGTGCAGTGTTTTGAACATTTTTTTGGGATTAGAATGAAAACTGACCTTTTCCAGTCCTGTGGCCACTGCTAAGTTTTCCAAATTTGCTGGCATATTGAGCACAGCACTTTCACAGCATCATCTTATAGAAATTGAAATAGCTCAGCTGGAATTCCATCACCTCCAGTAACTGTTCGTAGTCATGCTTCGTAAGGCCCAGTTGACTTCTCATTCCAGGATATCTGGCTCTAGATGAATGATCACACCATCGTGGTTATCTGGACCATTAAGACCTTTTTTATATAGTTCTGTGTATTGTTGCCACCTCTTCTTAATATCTTCTGTTCTGTTAGGTCCATATCATTTCTGTCCTTTATTGTGCCCATCTTTCCATGAAATGTTCTGTTGGTATCTCTAATTTTCTTGAAGAGCTTGCTAGTCTCCCATTCTATTGTTTTCCTCTCTTTGCAGTGATCACTGAGGCAGGCTTCCTTATCTCTCCTTGCTATTCTTTGGAACTCTGCATTGAGATGGGTATATCTTTCTTTTTCTCCTTTGCCTTTCACTTCTCTTCTTTTCTCAGCCATTTGTAAGGCCTCCTCAGAGAACCTTTTTGCATTTCTTTTTCTTGGGGATGGTTTTGATCACCGCCTCCTATATAATGTCAGGAACCTCCATTCATAGTCCTTGAGGCACTCTGTCTATGAGATCTAATCCCTTGAATCTATTTGTCACTTCTACTGTGTAATTGTAAGGGATTTGATTTAGATCATGCCTGAATGATCTAGTGGTTTTCCCTACTTTCTTCAATTTAAATCTGAATTTTGCAGTAAGGAGTTCATGATCTGAGCCACAGACAG
This sequence comes from Dama dama, assembly GCF_033118175.1. NCBI lineage: Eukaryota > Metazoa > Chordata > Mammalia > Artiodactyla > Cervidae > Dama > Dama dama. Next base: position 22,504,669 of record NC_083697.1, on the reverse strand, counting down.
CTCCCAGTCTTGTTTTTGCTAACTGTATAGAGCTTCTCCATCTTTGGCTGCAGAGAATATAATTAGTCTGATTTCTGTATTGACCATCTGGTGATGTCCATATGTAGAGTCGTCTCTTGTGTTTTTGGAAGAGGGTGTTTGCTATGACCAGTGCGTTAGGCATTAGTCATCTTTAAACTTTTATTTCCACATCCTATTTTTCTTTTTTTTTCCTTATAGTAGTTCTTCCTGGGTTATTAGTTTTTTGTTTTTTTTTTTTTGGCCTCTCTGAATGGCGTGTGGGATCTTAGTTCCCTGACCAGGGATTGAATCTGTACCCCCTGGACTGCTAGGGAAGTCCCTAGGGCATTTCATTTTCAATCTAGTTCATATGTTTTGGGAACCTAACTGATACATTTTGTATTGTGATATTACTGAGTTCCATTGTAAAAGATACTTTAATAGTTATTGACATATTAAATCTTTTGACTTGTTAGCTGAATAACTTTCTGAGTGCTTGCATCATGCTAAAATGTACTTGTTGCCATAGCAATGAAAAGGTTTAGTGGAATACAAGCAATATTACCTGGTATCCCTGAGCATTTGGGAAGAGTTATGAAAGGAGGACTGATTTTAGGCCAGTTAAAGTTTATGAAATTGAAGAATCATGAGCTGTGTCAACTTGACATGCTTATAGTTATATTTCTTAGTATTCTAAGCCTCATCACAATATAGTTTTTCCGTGTGACTTATGAAGGAAGCATAAAAAATTATTTAGAATGTACCTATCACACTCATAATCTGTAAAACTTTTATCAATAGCAAATAGTTATCTTTGGAATTATTTTTCTTCAGTTTTTATAAACAGCTAATTATTTCTGGAAAATTTAAATGGGTGGTACAATTAACTAGGCATAATCCTTTACAGAAAAGATAGGGACTATGAACAAAAGCAAACTCAAAACGTTTTGAGTGAATAGTGATTGCAAAAATAAAAAAAAACAAAAAAAACAAAACAAAACAAAAAAAAAACAAGAAAGAGGAAGATGTGAAACCTAGTAACCCATGGTTTTTAAATGGAGAGGTTTTAAATTTTAGAATTAAACGTTCATTGCTTTAGGGTTGTTTGAAAATATTTTGCTATTGGAAAACTAATGAGATTCACTTTTCTAGTATACTCTTCACAGTATTACTATATGTGTCATAAAAATTTGAATACTAGTAGCTGTAAGATCTGGGACAGATGAGCCACCTGGTTTCAACTTCTTCAGTTTATTCAAGAATATAGCTGAAAATTGAGGCAAAAGGATTATGTTGTGTCCCCTTCCTGTAGGCCATGCTAAGATTATAGAATTAAGTAGGTAAATATAGCCCTCTAGTGGTTCTGTTATATACTTACACTGTTAACTTTGGTGCGTCTATCATTTTTCTAAAGATATTGATTTTTAGGAATTTCACTATTGAGTAAAATCAGATTTTTATAATATATGGCATAAAAATTACGAAGAAAAAAGATGGTAGGGATATCTTACTCTAACAATAAATGTTCATATTAGATTATCATCCACTTATGTAACACACTTTTGGAGTTAAGATAATCCAGAATATTAGAAATGCTCTGTAGTTTATGAGATGAATCGTTCACTCGAGATACTTTGCTGGTGTATGCTATGATTATTAACCAGATAACAACTAACACATATCAAAATGTAGGGTAAATGAACTGAGGTGGATTATGAAGTAGATCATGCAATATCTGTGCTTTGAAATATATAGTTATTAATAACGTAGATTTAGGTTTCTTGACCTGGAATTTATGGTATAGCTTTAGGGGAAAACAAATTGCAGGATTATTTTGTATATATGTAACTCCCCATTTTTTGAAAAGAATGGGGGAAAAAAGTGGAGGAAACCTTAAATAGTTCTATAAATAAATGTTTCTATAAGCAAAGAAAAAAAATATACACAAAACAATTATCATCAGGAGAGTGAAATTTGGAAGGTTGGAGGGAGATTACTTCTTTTTTTTGGCGGGGGGAGATTACTTCTTTATCTCTAATGATTTAAATTGTTGTGAAAAAACAAAAGGAACTGAAATGGAAAACCTGAAAATCAACAGAAAACAGTCACCTTAACCTGTGTAGTTTTAGAGGACTAATGGTGACTCTTAATTTCCAGCAGAAATTAGTTAATTCAGGTTCTGATCTAATTTTCTGAGTTTGTTTATTGTTTAAATGGGATGTGTGCACTTGATAATCTCCTTGGATATAAAGCTGATGCCCAAATTGGTTAAAATGTATGTTGTTTGGTATTTCTCTTTATTTTGCTAGTAAGCTTTTCCCTTCTTCTGGGGATTAAAATCCTTTCTTCTTTAACCCAATTAGATTTGTTAAAGGAGAGCCTCTATGAAAAGGCCCTTCTTTGAGGTCTTTAAGTGGAAATGGAAATGATTGGTTCTGAAAATTTTTCTCTCACTGGCTTCTGAAACATTTCATAGATATTGAAAGCTCATTATGAAGGATGTCTCAATATCTTCACTCCAAAATGCTAAGGAATAATTTAGCCAACAGTTCAGACTTTAAAAATGAAAATGGCTCTGTCTTTTCACAGACCGAACACAGCATTGTTGCAGCTTACTTGATTACCGCAGGTATGGATGTTCACTCCATTAATGGTTATTTTGCTTTTGAATGAGTGAAGAAAAGCTGAGGTTTTTAGCATAAGGTAGTAGAAGAAGCATGGGTTCAGAGATAGTGTTTCAAGTTCTGTACTGTTGGCCAACCTCGACAAGTCACTTATCCTTTCTCAGTTGTTGTGCTCATGTGATAAATAAGGATAATACTTGCTCTTCTTCCTGGCTGTAAAGATCAAATAAGAAAATGTAGGTGAAAGGATAAATGGAAACATTGTTAATGGTGGTTAATCTTAACAAGTTATTTTGAATTTTGATAGACAGTGAGATGGGGCTGAGAAAAGTTTTCTAGAAAACAATCATCTGTATGTTTGGTTATTATATTGTCAAATGAATTTTTATTGGGGGAGAATGTGCACTGTGGCAAAAGTATATTTTTATGGCATTTATTATTCTCATACATACTTTCTGTAGTTTTGTCATCAGTGGTGGAATCTAGTTCAGATTGAAAGATCCTGGAAAGAAAATTAGTTGTAAAGAGAGCAGACTGTGTTATCATTGAGGACTGAGTTTGACGATTGAGCTCGTTTTTGAATGCTGTATTGGAAAACTGAAATTTGGTTTTCATTTTTTAGTCTCTTTGTAGCAGGGAGCAGGTTCCTTTATCTTTTTGTTCTTCCATTTTCATATCTATAAAATGGGGATAAGAATAAGCTACCAGTTGGGATTGTTGTGAAAAGCAAAAAAAATAATGCACAGACATTCCTAAATGATATATACAGTATATGTTGGACAAATACTAATGAATTTTAGAAGTAACTCTTTTATTATTTTTTGGATTGACTTATGAAAAATTTCAAGTATATTCAAAAGTAGAGTAAAAGCATAGCAAATCCTACTATACCCTGTTTATTCTTTATAGTTGCTTAATTTCCCCATTATTCACAATTAGAGTGTCACTTCTCTGCTAGAAACTGTGGTTCCTCAGTTAATTTTCATAAATTTTAGTACATGCTAATAACTCTTTCATTTGAATACCTCTGTATGATAAGTCCTGGGTGAGTTCTGTTTTCTTTTTTTTCGGTGCTGCAACAAAAAATTGAAAACAAGATGCTACTTAATGAGATAATCTCCTTGTCACAACTGCATAGGAATACTTTGTATACAAACTTTTGGTTTAGTTTTCGGTAGATGACCAAGAAAAGCTATCTTTTTTGATCTGGTTACAAAAGAAGCATGCAAAGAAAATTTCCTGTTAAGAAAATGTTCTCTCTTGTTGTTCCCGTAACCACAATAACAGTAATAGTGGTCTTACTGTGACAGTGATGACTCTGCTGCTGTTGCCACTACTGCAGCCACCGTCACCACTACCGCCACTAAAGTTAGCGTTTGAGTGCTTGGTATGTACCAAGCACTGCTGTAAGCACTTAGCTGTACGGGATAATTCATCCTTAAACTAATTCAGTAAGTGAATTCGTTTTATTTTCTCCGTTTATACTGGTAGATTTTAAGTTACTTTCCCAACACACACATCTACTAAGTAGCTACACCAGTATTGAACTCAGGTTCTTTGGCTCTAGAACCCTCATGTAAAATCACAAGGATCAGTTTTAATGTGTATGTGTTGTATTTTTAGCAGGTGAACTGAAGTAAGCATATCTTACATCATTATGCTTTTGTTTAAATGTTTATTGTTCTTTGGGCTCCCAAACCTCTACCTTTAACAAAATTCAATTAAACCAAAACTATGAGGAAAAAAATTTAGTCAAAGCATTTATTTCATTTGCTACTGTTACAAAAATCGTATTTTTCATTTTGAATTTCATTTTTAATTTAATAGTTCTCTTTGGATTTTAGCTGTTAAAACTTTTACCAACTTAAGCTCTCCCTTTTTCCAGTTTATGCTGGGGGTTAGAGGGCATGGTGAATTAAGGATCTGAAATAGATTCATTATGGGTGCATTATAGGATAAAGGGTTACAGATAATAGGCTGAGAGGATGACTGCAAAGCAGCTAATGAAGGACCTAAGCTGTGAAGGCAGTAGGGGGCCACTAAAT